>NC_141697.1:975455924-976655924 GCF_964263255.1 Lissotriton vulgaris
CGATACCCTTGCTCCTCTCAAACTACACAAGCAATTCCCCCATTCCAAACAGGAGAAGTGGTATACAGCTGATCTGAGAAAGGAAAAGCAGAAATGCAGGCGTTTAGAAAAAACTTGGAGATCATCTAAAAATGAAGAGGCCAGGAAAGCCTTTCATGAGGCTCAGTCAGCATATTATAAAAAAATAAAACTAGCCAGGAAAGTTCATTTCTCCGTACAACTGGAAGAGGCTGGAAATTGTCCGCGTGAACTATTCAAAATTTTGCAAAATTTTATTAAACCTGCAGCCACTGAGAGCACTGAAGATGCTTCTCAATCACTTTGTGATGAAATTTCGGTATTTTTTGAAGAAAAAATTAACCTGATTTATGATAAAATTCTAACTTCTAAACTTGGGGCTTCTACATCCATTCCCCAAGCTAAATCCAGTATTCAGGCTACAAACTCCCTGTTTGTCATTCCTCCCGTCACAGATCAAAACCTGGCAACCCTCATTGGCCATATGAAAACAGGCTCCCCCAACGACCTCCTTCCGGCTAAAATGGTGGCCCCTTTAATTTCCATCTTAGGCCCCTCGATCCAGGCAGTTATTAACACCTCCCTAGCCAAAGGCCAAGTCCCCATGGAATGGAAGACTGCGGTAGTAAACCCAATTAGGAAGAAGGCGACCCTACCCTGGGCGGATCTAACTAACCTCCGACCTATCTCTCTCCTGCCTTACATCGGCAAGTTAGCAGAGAAGCACGTGAACACCCATTTTTCCAACTATATCGAGACAGCGGATGGCCTAGATCCCTCGCAATCGGGTTTTAGGCCCAACCATAGCACCGAATCCGCCCTGCTGGCTGTCACCAATAACATCAGGATGACGCTTGACAGTGGAGGGTCGATGATTCTGGTGCTATTGGACTTATCCGCTGCCTTTGACACGGTGTCTCACGATTTGCTTCTCTGCCGGCTGAGAGAGATAGGACTGGGAGGTGTGGCCCTGTCCTGGATGGAGAGCTTTCTTTCCGGTCGATCTCAGGAAGTCAGATTGGGCTCCCACAAATCCTTCCCCAGGGAGCTCACCAGGGGTGTGCCACAGGGCTCATGCTTGAGCCCCACATTGTTTAATGTATATGTGGCCCCCCTGGCTAACTTAGTGAGATCGTTTGGGTTTATACCGGTGTCCTACGCCGATGACACCCAACTTCTGTTCCCCTTTAAGACCTTCTCCCCTGCTTTACAAAGAACATTTGCAGAAGGAATGAGGGCAGTTTCCAAATGGATGGCCAACAACTGCTTACAGTGCAACGTGACTAAGACCGAGGTTGTACTTTACGGGGAAGCAGCAACATTATGGTCCAGTGATTGGTGGCCTGGTGAACTAGGACCCACCCCAATCCCCAAGCAGACCATAAGAAATCTAGGAGTGTTATTTGATCAGTCACTGACTTTTAAAGATCATGTCAACCAGGTTGCTGGTACCTGCTTTGGGGTTATCTCTCTGTTGAGAAGGGTGTTTCCTTTTCTCCCAGATCACCACAGAAAGACCTTGGTCCAGGCTCTGGTCGTTAGCAGACTGGACTACTGTAATGGCCTTCTTTTGTCATCTAATGAAGGCCAACTTAACAAGCTACAGGTGGTCCAGAATACGGCTGCGAGGTTAGTCATGAATGCTCCACCTAGGACTCCCTCCCAGCCACTGTTGACGGAACTGCACTGGCTGCCAGTGCGACTGCGGACCAAATTTAAAATCTTGTGTACAATTCACAAATGCCTGATGGGGATAGGCCCGAAATTTCTCAGCACAGTCTTTACACCATATGTCCCGGGCCGTGCACTACGATCTAGCAATCTCCAACTCCTCAAGGTTCCCAAGATTAAAAAAGCCCGTCAAGGAGGTAGGGCTCTGGCCTATACTGGGCCTGCTCTGTGGAACACCCTTCCTCTTTCACTAAAACTCAGTTCTGATCACTTATTTTTTCGTAAAACCCTGAAAACCTACCTCTTTTCTAGCATTTAACTTTATTTCCCCATTATCTATTGGTATTGTCCGGGTACAGTAGCAGATTTCGCCTGGATGGCAAAGCGCAGAGATACCCCTTCGGGGGTCTATTCAGGCGCTATAGAAGCATATAAATAAATAAAATAAATAAATAAAAGGCAGGGCACAAACAGGCAGCCGCAATGAGAGTGGTCACCTTTGTCCTGTAACCCTGGGGGCTCACACTGCCGCATGGTGCTCTAACTCCACAGAGAAGGATTGCAATACAACAGCCTCCCGGTCCCCAGAGCCACAGGAAGAGCTTACACTCTGCTTGCAGGCTCCCCTCCCAGTGTTAGTGCTACGACGGAAAAATCTCTCCTGCAGCGCTACCACACACTGCAATACAATAACACTCTGTGGATGTGGTTACGCATACACGTCTCCCCAAAGCGTCATATACAGCACGGCGTCAGTGTTGGAATTGCTGGGGGGTAGGGGGTAAGTGGTGATTTAAAAAAAAATGCGACACGGCGGGCAGGGGAGGGGGCGGAGCGGGGAGAGGGAACAGACGGAGGGAAGGCCAGATAAGGGGAGGGGGGAGGAGAGTAGGAGGAGGA
Organism: Lissotriton vulgaris; assembly: GCF_964263255.1. Classification (NCBI taxonomy): domain Eukaryota; kingdom Metazoa; phylum Chordata; class Amphibia; order Caudata; family Salamandridae; genus Lissotriton; species Lissotriton vulgaris. Next base: position 975,458,514 of record NC_141697.1, read on the forward strand.
GAGTAGGGGAGGCACGGCCTAGCGGCCGTGCAATCAAGAAGAGAGGGGGCGGGAGAGTAGGCAAGGCAGGCGGCTGGGGGCATGTGCACGCGCTTTTAAGCTCAATGCGCATGCGCATTGAGCTTAAAAGTCACGGGCACTGCAAGGAATCGCCACGATTCCTTGCAAGTTGGACAAAGAGTGGATAAGCCCCCATAGTCTCGCTTGCTCGATGCGCATGCGCATCGACAGGCGAGACCTAACAAGAAAGGGACTATGTTAAAATAAATACAGCTACTAATGAATGGCTCCGACATCATAGGCTAAAAAAGTTGAGGAGTTCTGCTGATTTAATGCCTCCTTATATACGAGAGACACATGCAACCAGAAGGTGTTAAAAAATATATCAAAAAGGCTAGTTTACCTCAAATTACAACCCTCCAAAAATAGGGGTGGAAGAAGTAGGAAAGGCAATAAAAGTGCTCAAGGCTTATAAGGAAGGTATCAGGTCCTGATGGGCTTATTGGAGCCTTCTACAAACTATATGCAGAGAAACTAATCTCTAGACTAACAAGGCTGTTTATCTGTTGTGTGGAGGAGAGTGTTATAGCACTTTCAGTGGAAGAGGCAATGATAATGGTACTCCCCAAACCAGATAGGCCGAATAACTATGCTCACCCTACAGGTCGATAACTCTTCTTAATATAGATACCAAATTACATACAAAGATATTTGCAATGAGGTTGGAGCGGATACTTCCAGAATTGGTACATCCAGTTCAAAGTGGGTAGGTAGGGGTGGGTGACCAGTAGACCCATGACAATTTACGAAGGCCAGGACACCTGGTCGAAAAAGTAAACATAATTATCAAAAATCTCCCTAATGGTGACTAATCACAGTAAATTTAAGTGGGCAGGACGATGTATTAAATATCTGGGGGTCAAGCTCACTCTGGCCATTCAAGATCTGTTCAAGGTGAATCATTTAATTTAAGGAATACCCCAGGTGGGCACCCTTATATGTCTTATGGATAGGGTGAATAAACAGAATTGAAATTAATGCCTTGCCAAGATTTTTGCACAAAGTTTCATGCTCTCCCTATTCAGGTGGAGGGTGTCTTCTTGGAGCAAATACGGTAATAACCAAGTAACAAGAGTCATATGGCATAAACCTAAATCCATCATTTCCAGAAGAATCTTGCAATAAGCCAGAATGCAAAGGCACATGGTGTTACCGGGTCTGCACATATACTACGAGGCTACCCAACTCAGAATTATTATGGAATGGTTAAAATGGTGGAATAGAATTTGGTTACATATGGATCATGTGATAACAGGCTGGCCTCTGTGGGACAATGTATGGCTATAAATTCACATAGACCACCCAACGCATACTTAAGTTCAACAGTAGTGATAACACTGACAGTGTGGGATAAAGCAGTTAAGAGAAAAAAAAGTGACAACATTTCCCTCACCATGTACCCAGATTCTGTTTAACTCTGCCTGCACTTCGGAGTTACATAAGGGGAGTTGTGGGAAATGGAGAGAGGGAAGCTGTAAATCAAACATGTTAGTGAAAGGGAAGATTTGATGCTTTAACCAATGCAAAATAGACTTAAACAGGTGGATGGGACTGAGGTAATAAAAGAAGCAGCAACAAGAGAAAAGAAAAACGTTTGAAACACGAACACCAAAGCTGAATCTCCTACTGGAGATCTCCATTCGATTCTCCAGACGACATCTTAAATAACAACATGGTCTCACATATGTAAGTGACGAAAAGCCCTGGACAGTGAGATTACACCGCAACATAGGGTAATATTAAGGCAAGACCTGCATAAAAGCTTGGTGAGTATTAAAAATAGAGAAGTCCACTATTAAATAATGCATGAATGGCATTATACCCAACTGTGCTTTAAAAGAAAGTATCGGGGGGGTCAGTCCCAGCTGTTGGGGATGCTGTGGAACTCAGGGAACAACACTGCATATATGAAGAAAATGCCATATGCTAAAACCGTTTTAAAAGTGCTGCACATAAAGTAGCTGTCATTGGGTCACCCCTTGCCGCAAGGACCCATCGCTTGTGACACTGGGACTCAGACCGCAAGTTAACAAATGTCTTGAGAAAAACATGGTATGTAACGCGCCAGTGCTTGGGGCAACAAAAATAACCCAGGCTTCATACTGGAAAAAAAGATATATGCCCTTTGTATCACTGTGGTACTACAGACTAGGGTCAATCTTGATACTGGAATGCTCAATAAGTAATGTTGACCGTACACATTTGAATTTCGCGGTTAAATAGAGACCACAATTGGATGCTCTGAGGAATGGAGCCTCGAGTTTCGCATGTCTCTAGATGGAGATCAATGGGACTATTTGACAGATGATGCGAGGAACCTAGGAGGATAAGCATTCATATTGACATAACTTATTCCTCTCTGTATTGATTTGAATGAAGGTACTTGCTTTAACAATGCAATGTTGATCCCTCTATGTTCTGGGGGAGGGTAGAAGGCGGTGGACTCATGTTATTATCAGAGGGTCTTCAAATGCATTGTATTATGCCTAGTGAATGAAATAGATCGACCAAGAATAATGCTGTTGTAATGAGTGGCACTGTTTCCTGCTTAAAAATACATCGACAAAACAAAGTGCCATGGATAAGGTTTTCAGCCCAGTGGCATTCTTAAGGCAGGAAAGAACTCTACTGATGTACTGCAGACTTACACTGTGCACTTCCCGATGATACATCTACTGTCTTTGAACTCCACTGTAGGTGGTGTGAAGTTACAGGAAGAGTTACAAATATGCCATCCCCAAAGACAACTCAACCTTCAGTGCAGCCCGTACCATTCTTTTGCAGCCTCTACAAATAATCGAGATTACTGTACAGTCATGTGACAGAGCAGACTGAAGGCAGAACATAATCCCAGTCAATACCGCAGTGCTTAATTTGAGCCGGTGGTTTCCTGTGCTCAGCACCAGCACTTATGACAGTCTGCCACATGGTGGGCTGTTTGTCCGATTTAGAGTGAGTACAACAGTTGTGTACTAATTCAATATACGTAAAAATGACTGTTACCTGCACCCATGCTAATCTTATAGCGTTGGGGATCTACAATAGTCTGAATTGTCACATTTGGAGGAGTGTGATGGTTAGTAGGTTTGGTACTGTCATTGGCAGCGCTGGCAGGTGCAATGGGTGGTGTAGACTGCAGTGGCCTCCTGATGAGGGCCCTGGCACTTAATTTTTTACAAATTAAGCACTGCCATACCAACATAAACTTCTTGCACCTCTTAGGTGTGCAACGATCATTGCTAGTGTGTAAATCAGGCTTCTCAAACAAGTCGCTTGTGAGCTGTTGGTAGCTCTCGGGGTACTTGTAAGTAGCTCTCCTGGGTGCAACCCAGACTACTAAATTTTGAAGCTTTTACTTGGTTGAATTAATATATGTATACCAAACTTTAGAGTATATAGTTGAGACAAAAATGTTCTTATTTTTAGAAGCTCATAAGCTGATATTTGGAGAAGAATGGCTGAATTTCCAAAATATATTTAAAGCTGATATTTGAGTGATAAATAATGTGGCATTGGGAAGACCTTTTCCAAATCGTATTTTCTTGGTGCCAGAGTCATCACAGCTATGGTTGTTATGTACTACCCATGTAGAGGCATTCCATATTGACAAAGTGTTCCATACATTTCTGTTTGCAACCATGTCTGATGCACTCAGGTGATCGCTGGTAGTAAGTAGTCTTGCATAGGTGTAAAACAGAGATGTCCCACACATTTGCCACTAAGTTGGTAAGGAGTGGAATAATGTTACTAAATTAGTTGTTGTTGTTTAGCAATACCAATCGCACAGATGTAGATGGAAAAAGGAGTTACATTACTAGACATAGGCCAACCATTATAGTCATTTAACCACCGGCAAATAAACCAATATATGGCATATAGCATTTAAATTCAAGTCAGGATTAAAACAGAAAAGAGAAAGCCAGAAAATTGTTTTTTGGAAAAATATATATCGTTTGAATATTTATTCAAGTGTTTACATTTTATCGCAATCATAGCAAAACATTAAAAATTACACATACAGTATATTATACATTTCATTAAAAGCATAAAAAATCACCAAAGTAGACAAAACAAACGTTGGTTTAAAAATTCGTAAGAACAGGGGTCGACGCAGCGTTTCGGTTAAGAACTAACAATAAACAACCTTCTTCAGGACCAAGTTCTAAAAAGAAACAGACAATTACTTTTTTGCGCATACATTTTTTACAGACACAACATATCTCCCCAAAAACATTTCTAGTTGGCTAAATTTTTAGGGGTTGGCACTAGTCAGAAGCTGGTGGTATTTTTTAATTTTATTGGTATTGTTAAAGCAACTATCCAATCAATAGGGTCAATTATAAAAGGATCCCAGAGTCTATTAATGTGTCAATTTTATGGCAAAGACATCTTATTCATCATGTCCAAAAGACAGCACAATTACCTGTATTTAGCATTGGCTTCCAGATATATCCTGGAGTGCCTGCGCCCGATTAAGAAATCCGGACAGTGCTTTATTGAATTCGTAGTGCTTTTGATATAGCATACACAATATTGATCTCTGTGGGTGATAATGAAAGTATGGATAAATCATTAATGTGCTTATATTTTTCTTTGGTAGTACTAGTCAATATAGCACATAGCTACCTTGTGTTCATATTGGGAGGGTTCACGCTCTGGTAGTAGGAGCCACCGATATTGGTTTAAAAAGTGCTGTAAATAAATATACCTCTGTTACCATAGTGCAAATAAAAGAGTGATTATCAAATATCCTATGTGGTTGTAGTTATTCGTACTTACCCAGGTATTAATTTACTGGCACCTAAGAACTTTCACGAGCTTTTCAATTTGCTTGTCTTGCAGATATGGCGTTCCTGCCCTGGCGGGGATTCACCTGCCGCTGATAATATAAAGGAAGGGACTATTATTAGAGTCACTATTCATTTAGTCTTTGTCCTGTATATTATTACCATAGGGTATCAAGACATTAACTCTATTATTTAATGTGCAACCTCGTACTATTGGTGTTGCTGAAGATTTTAGTGGTTACTAGCCTGTTAGTTCTATATTGTAATTAAGGCATAGCGGTGCAGTAGCGCCCAATATTCTGGCCATATTGCCCTATAACGAACTATCAATGTAGTGCTTCAATTTGTTTTTATCAGGACCAATTTTTCTACCATATGTCTCTTAGCAATGGTAGTAGTGATATCCTATGGTGGCGTGTAGTTATATAACGTGTCTACTTCTTTGTTCTGTGTATAACACGTAACATTGCATTGCAATTTATATAACCACAGGGCAAGGACACTGCAAGATTCAATCATTAAGTGTGTGTATAAAAATCCGTTCGCTAGGGCTTAGTCTAGTGTCTTTAGAAGCCCGCCCGCCGGCTTGTCTGATAGCCCTTCAAGAAATGATAACACATCACTCGATAAAGATTTGTTAAATATGTAGGGCTCCGCTCACCAATTTAGCAGGTTCAGGAGATCAAGACCTAATGCGTAATAAAGCGCGGAGCCGCCCGAATGCTAACCGGACTTTGCTCGGCGCGGGGCGAGTTCGAAAGTAACGTGGTCTGTCGCCTTCAGCTTACCTGGGAAATGAGATTAGGCCTCCCTGCTCCTACTCCGTCAGCGTATCCGGGATTCTGGTCGAAATTGAAAGTAGCAGGAAGACGCTTGTATTGGAATATTTATAGCACCGCATTCCTAATTGGGCGGGCAGTATCCTGCTTATTGATTGGGTAACGGGTTGTCACGTGAAGCCTCGTTTGTTTAACTCTATATATTGGTAGCGTTTTGGACAGCGTAACTAACGCTGTGCAGCCCATTTGATGTATGCGGTGTGTTTATCGCGTTTGGCCAATTATATCTTGAGGATTTGGAACTACAATAATGTTCCGGACCAGCGTAATAGCCGCTGTGCATACCGCTTAATGCATGCGGTATGTTTGTTGCATTTAGGCTTCTGACTAGTGCCAACCCCTAAAAATCTAAAAATTTAGCCAACTAGAAATGTTTTTTTGGAGATATGTTGTGTCTGTAAAAAATGTATGCGCAAAAAAGTAATTGTCTGTTTCTTTTTAGAACTTGGTCCTGAAGAAGGGGGTTTATTGTTAGTTCTTAACCGAAACGCTGCGTCGACCCCTGTTCTTACGAACTTTTAAACCAACGTTTGTTTTGTCTACTTTGGTGATTTTTTATGCTTTTAATGAAATGTATAATATACTGTATGTGTAATTTTTAATGTTTTGTTATGATTGCGATAAAATGTAAACACTTGAATAAATATTCAAACGATATATATTTTTCCAAAAAACAATTTTCTGGCTTTCTCTTTTCTGTTTTAATCCTGACTTGAATTTAAATGCTATATGTCATATATTGGTTTATTTGCCGGTTGTTAAATGACTATAATGGTTGGCCTATGTCTAGTAATGTAACTCCTTTTTCCATCTACATCTGTGCGATTGGTATTGCTAAACAACAACAACTAATTTAGTAACATTATTCCACTCCTTACCAACTTAGTGGCAAATGTGTGGGACATCTCTGTTTTACATCATACTTCCCCTGTCCCAAATCTGAGAGATAAGGGGTCCTCCTTTTACTTTCTATGTCTTGCATAGGTGCCCACTTATGCATTATTGTCTGTTGTAGTCAGTATTACAACACTAACAATAGTGGTAGCTCTCGATGAGTTAAATTGAACAAAAGTAGCTCTTATTACAGAAAAGGTTGGAGACCCCTGGTTTAAATGATGGGGCCAGAGATAGTGAAGCCAATTATTAGCTATGTATAACAAGGGGCACGTTCATAGGACTTTTATTCATCACTAACCTCATCTGTTTTTGGAAAGTCAAAAATTGTCGGAACAGCATCCTTCCGAATTCGAACAGCTTTTCCACTTGTATCAAAGCAGCTTTCGGTGAAATGTACAGAGCAGACACAGCTGCAAGCTGTGGGTTTCCAGGGCTTCTCTTCTTCGCCAGTCCGGCAAACAGCTGCTATCCATTGCTGCCTTCTATCGGGCTCATTTGGGAATCTAGAACACACAAATGAAGGATTTCTCTACCATCACTGAAATAAAAGAAACCGCTGCTAGAAATTTGAAGCATACCCTCATATGGTGATGCAGAAACATTGAAACGAAGGGTCTTACAAGTATTATTTTGCAGTAGACATTTAAAACAGCTAACATAATTTTGTATCACTGAAACACAAAACGTACACAATAGAAACATATGATCGCTACCAGTAATAAGTAGAAATACCATTATGAGAATGGATTTCATGCAGATGTACGTCATTATAAACAGTGCTTAATAGTATTTAAATGAGGACTACCCAAATTACCATTATTTTTCAACCTCGAGCTATAGAACTCTCCTACATTACTGAAATACCCCAACCATAAAACTCAAAAGTGGAAATACTGTTTCAAGTCATAAGATTCTAACTTCTCGGAATCCCAGAAAACTGGAAAGGGTTTATACTTTAAACTGCAAGTGTAACTTGTTTCAGTGTTTCAGCAGAAGCAGATCAACATCCCACTATCGTTTCTGAACACATTTTAACCCCTTCCGTGCTCCCGTCGGCCGTCGCAAGCACTACCTCCCTGGTGCTGCGAACGGCCGACGCAGCCCCGCCCACTCCGTGGAACACCCGCACTGCGGTGAAATATTCGCCAGGGTTAACGGGTTAAGAATCGTGTAGAGCAGTGATACTCAAAGTACAGCCCAGGGGCCGCATGCAGCCCTCCTGACCTTTACATGCAGCCCCCCTGACCTTTACATGCGGCCCCCTGGTCAACAGAAGGACTAGGCTGCTGGTTACTCTGAATCAGAAGTATGATTAACAAGCATTTGCAATGCAATCGATCTCGCCTTTGGGACCTTATATGCATTTAGCTATGCAGCACATTAGCCTGGGTGCTGAAACATCTACTGTTCTTTAACATGGAGGGAAAGTAAGCACCAAACTGCGTGACACGCAAGGTAAGGGAACACATGGAGAGAAATATTGCCTTTCAGTGGGAAATGGTATAGTCCAAAACACTGTTTTTATTATAAAATCAGGGCCTTCGGTGGTTATATCACTGAAAAAACAATATTTGAAAAAAATATTATTGTCTACGGGTGCTCGTGGAAGACAATTTCTATGGACTGGAATCTAGAGAATGCTAAAGTGATTCTGGTATTTTACTGGCCTCTGCTGGTCGTTTTCTATTAAGAAAGTTAAATAGAGGCAGTTGCCAGAAAAATTTAAAAAAAGAAAGTCCCTCAGCAGAAAGCAATTCCGGTATTTTACTGACCTCTGCTGGTCGTTTTCTATCAAGACAGTTAAACAGAGACAGTTGAACAGAAAAAAAGCCCCTAAGCGGAAGCAGACAAGTTCTAGAGCGGATTTCCAGAGCCCACAAAGTACATACACATATAAGTATATAATAAGTACATACTAAAGTATATACAAGAGGTCTTGAATGCTTGACCTATAAAGATGTTAGATAAACAGGCAAGTCTTTATTTAAACGTTAATTAAAGTTCAAGAAAGGAAATAACTAGGTTGTCCTGCACCTTTAACTTCAGGAACAACTTCGGTTTTAAGGACATATTGCAGCAAAAGTGTAAACATATGATAAGATCTCTTTATAAATCCAAAAAAGTATTTCATTAACATTCAGAGCCATTTCATCTTAGTACATCAGATTAAATCATTTCATTGAGAAGTAATTTCTTTTTAAGTGATAGTTTTCAAACATAAATTCAGAAACATCGATTCATCCCGCACCCTGAAAACTATGCCAGTAGTGAACTAAGAAAGCAAAAGACACATAATTGATGGACGGAATGCAGAACAAATCAAAACATTCACCCCGAGTAAAGAGATCTGGGTTAAATCCATCATTCTTTTACTCGCCATACCACCTTAGTTTAGACCTGGCCATATGCAAATCAGTCTTGACCCTGTGCCTCATGGGAACAGCCCAGCCCGAACTGCCAAGCCAGGTCCTCCCTGGACCGGAAACAAGCATCCTAGGACCGGTTTCAGGGTTTCCCCCTCTTCAGCCAGGATAGCTTGATTCCAGGTTTTCAGGGGGCACTTCTAAGGTGCCCTCTGTGTGCATGTAATCACAAATCCGCCATTGGAATCAGGGTGGGCTTGAGAATATGAGATGTTTGATGCAAAACATCCCTATTTTCAGTGAAGTCATCATGTAGCGGGGGAATTCATTTTCACCAGTGTCCAATACATGTTCTTAATGGCTTCCCTGTTCACTTGCACTGGTAGTAATAGACTGACCAGCACAGGGGCATATCTGCTCATGCAGGTATGCCCTCACATGTAATATAAAGCAACCTGCCTTAGCCCTTTAAGTGTTAAGGGACATGGCACACTGGGATGTGTGACAGGTCATGTTTTCACTTTTGTCTGAACCAGACCACGCAGCCTGCGATAGCATCCCTGCCTGAGTTTGGTGAGGGATACCTTAGGGTGGCACAATTTGTGCTGCATCCCTTGGGGGATTCTCTTTAGTACCTCAGGCCCTAGGTGCCAATGGTACCATTTTACTAGGGACTTATAGAGGGTGCTAAAGGTATTGCCAATTGGGGGAACAATTAAATTTTGGGAAAGAGATCTGGCACTGGGGACCTGGTTAGCAGCAACCCAGTGCACTTCCAGCCAAAATCACATCTTGTACCAGGCAAAAAGTGGGGGTAACCATGCCAGAAGAGGGTACTTTCCTACACAAAGCAAACAGCAGGGCCTTTTGGAGTGGAGAACTACTGAATTTGCAATGCTTGTTACACAGATCATCGAGTCTGTGCTCAAAATGGTGATGCAGAGCTTAGTCCACTCACATCTGGGGATTTCATTAGTATCCCATGGCTAACTTTTCTTGAAATAAAACTTTGTCGGACACTTGCTACCTGATGCTAAAATAAACTGACAGGCGATTCTGCTCCCTACCTTTCTGCCACACAACAGTGAAGCTCCTTGTATGAGTGCATAGGAAGGAATGAAGCAGTTTAGATAAGTAGGCAAAGGTAAGCAAGAGTAGTTTTATTACTTAATATATTTTTGTGACGTTTACGTTGTACTGCGCTAGTACCTAGAAATTACAGTGGTAGTTACTGGAAAAAAAATATGTAAATAACTAAAAATACACTCTAGTACACTATATTTGCGAAATATAGTATAGTGAAATGTAATTTTTTTTTTTTACAAACTTAATATACTTTTACCTTTTTGTAAGTACCGCAGTACTTGCTATGTAATACCGCGGTCCTCTGTAAATTAAAATAAATAAATACATGAGTAAAAACTTGAAAATACATTGTAGTACACTATATTTGAGAAATGTAGTGTAGTACATGGTATTTTTTATGTCTTTAAATTTAAAGTACACCAGTACTCACGGGAAGACCAAATGTTGGTAGAGGTGGATGATATTTCTATATTTTTGTGGGGGGGGGGGGGGGGTAAAATATTTTTAATGGCATTTCGTTATTATGCAGGCTACATACACCGTGAAAGATCATTGAGGGTATACAGTACAGTTTCCGCTTGCCATACAGTTTACGGGTGCAGTAACATTAGGCGTGGGCATAAATTATAACATATCAAACATCCTTGTTCCTAGGGGAGGCGTGAAAACATATGTTGTTGCCTGTATGACGTACCGTTGTTCTTGTGCTGACCTACCGTGCCGGTGTTAGACAACACCGCTTGTTGTGTTTTATTTTAAAGGGGGGAACATAACTCTTCAACATGAGTAACAAGAACTGGGATTCACTGTATAGGAGCTATCACATATTTGTGAGGGCCTGTAGGCCATCTGGTCGGTGTCAGACTCTAGGTTGCGTGGCGCGGGGTGTCTGCATGGGATATGCTAGTTGTTATTCATGTTCAGGTTGGGAGGCCACGCCTTTCTAAATATCATTTTTTTTTAGGGGGGGGGGGGGGGGAGTGCTCTGCGCATTACCCAACGCGCCTCCTCTGTAAGAGGCGGGGTGGTCTGTGCGGGTGGCTCAACTGCTGCCTCCCGTTTGTGTACATAGAATTGTGTCGCCCATTGAATGGAAATGTGGTGTTAGAGAGTGCCTCGAATTTCTTCAGACCTAAGCACCTCCTCTTCTGAGGCTCCCCACTTGTTAACCGCTCCCATCCAAGCCGCAAGCGATGGCCCTCCTGGAGCTCTCCAATGCATTGTTATACATCTCTTCGCTAATAGGATCGCTAGGGAGACGAACAGTGCCTCCACCTTTTGGTGCTTTCAACGCCTGGCTATACCCAGTGAACAGACCTCCCATGTGTTAAGATCTGTAAGCCCTGTTACCTCTAGTAGGGTGGTGTGCATCGAGGCCCAGTATGTGCGAAGTGCCGGGCAATCCCAAAACATATGGAGGAATGAAGCACTGGGTTCTGGGAATCTGGGGCAGGTGAGGTGTGTGTTTGGGTAATAGCATTGTAGCAGCTAGGGATTAGATATGGACGGTGCAGTATGTGATATTGTATGTTTTTGAAGCAGTAGTTGCAGGACTCCTTTTTAGGGAACTCAAGTGCGTCTTCTCATTCTTTATCGTGGAGGGACCTTTGGAACTCTGCTTCCCATATGTTAAGAGTGGTCGCGCCCAGTACCCACAGTGCTTTGTACAGCCATGTCACTAAAAGTCACCCAGGACCCATCTGCATGATTGTATGCAAGACTGGGTGCGTGGGCGGTTCCGTGTCTATAGTGTGCCACATTCTGCGGCAATCTACCAGTAGCTGCCTATGTGTGAGAAATTGTCCATTTGGGAGGTCTGTATCAGCGGCGAGTTCTGCAAACATCTGCAGTTGCCCGTTTGTAAACAGGGCTCCCGCTTCTGTGATAGAGTGCTCAGTCCACGTGCGTAATGCGCGCTCTGGGTAGTGACTTCGGCCTTTGGGAAAGCCCACCAGTAGTTGTATAGGGGAATACATAGGAGTTGTGCAGCTCATTTTGTGTACGCGTTTCAGACATGCTTGTGCCACTGCTATCTGGAGTGGGCCATCTTGAATAGGCTCTGCACCCTGTAGCAGCATATGATGTATAGTTGGGACTGTAACAGGTCCCACAATTGTGTGAGTTTCTGTCATTGCGCGGCCTGCAGTCCACTGTGACACCCATTGCAGCTGAGCCACCAGGAAGTATGCCTTGAAGGAGGGAGCACCCAGACCTCCCTGATCCATAGGCGCTGTAGTTTGGCTAGGGCTATTCGTCAGCGTTCTGTTCCCCAGATGAGGGTAACAAAGAGGGTATTCAGTTCCCGGAAAAAGGGGTGGGGGGGGGGGATCACTGGGAGATTGGTAAAGTAATATAGCAGTCGCTGGACCAGTATCATCTTGGCCACTGCAATTTTCCCTATGGGAACCAGTGGGAGATCCTTCCAGAAATTCACGGAGGACCTGGCTAAAGTCTTACGATGGGTTCCCTTGTACATGTCCTGTGGCATGTGGTACAACCGTACTCCTAGGTATCGAAATGCTTGGGAGCTACATGGAATGTGGTGTCCACCCATTCGCAGTTGCTGGGGGATGGGGGGGGGACCGCTTGAGAGTGGGTATATTGTGGGCTTAGTCCACTTGACCCGTAAACATGCCACCATTTTGAAGTCTTGTAGGGTAAGTAAAGGGGTGAGGTCTGATGTGATGTCACGGATGTAGATGAGGACATCATCTGCGTATAATGACACCTCGTGGACCATGCCCGCAATTGGTATGCCCCATTTTTCTCCCTTCCTGTGAAGGCGGATAGCGAAGGGCTCCATTGCCATCACAAAGCGCCGGGGGGGAGAGCAAACAGCCCTGCCTTGTGCCCCCAAGTATTGGAAATGATGGCCACAAGTAGGGCCCTAGTTTCACTCTGGAAGTTGGTCTAGTGTATAAGAGCTTAGTGAATGTGAGCAGGTGAAGTCCCACTCCCATCTTCTGTAGGACCCAGAAGGAGATAGAGCCAACACAGGGTGTAAAAGGCCTGATCCAGATCCAGGACCAGGCATGTGATGTGCGGGAAATGATTGTGGACCCGATCCTGGACATGGAAAGGGTGTCTAATGTTGTAGGAGGTGTTCCTCCGCAGCACAACCCCAATTTCGTCTGGGTGTATCAGTGTACGGAGGACTGGGGAGTATCTATCCGCCAGTATTGTCCCAAATAATTTGCAGTCTGCTGGTAACAGGCATATAGGTTGGTGTGATCATGCATGGTGGGGGTCCCTGTCCGGTTTAAGAAAGGAAACTATTACTAATTCAAGCATGGATTGCGGTAGCTCTCCCTCATCTGAAGTCAACTGGTATCATTTTACCAGCTGAGGCACCTGTTGTATAGAGAAGGTACGCAAAAACTCTAGGGGGAATCCGTCCAGGTCGGGTGCTTTGCATGTAGCCAGCACCTGAAGTACTTGCGTGACATCCGATGCAGTGATTTTATCGTCTAGCGTACGTCGATCAGTCCGAGATATAAGGGGGAGTATGCTTAAGAATCGGTAGAATAGTTAGAATGGTTCAGAGTCTACTGTGGTTGGGGCAGCATATAGTTGTTTGTAGTGTTGCTGAAAGACTTCTAGGATGTACCAGGGTACCAGCTACACTGCGTATCTCAGTGATCGGTGGGAGGGTAGTGTTTTGTTTCACAAGCCAAGCCAGCAGCACGCCAGCCTTGTTCTATTCCTTGTGTACCTTAGTTGCATGTGCTTTAAAATTATACCTACGGATGTCTGCTAGCGTCTCTGCATATGCGGTTTTAGCGCCAGTTACTCGGGGTGGCTTCCCCTCTATCTGCTGCTTGCGTTAAAGTGGCCAATGCGTGCTCCTTTTCGACTACGCCCCGCTCTAGGGTTTTGCGCCCCTCTGAGATGTGTTGTATGCATATGCCTTGGATTACCACTTTGAATGCATTCTATTCCATTGTGCTGGTGGTCGCTGTGTGCGCATTCTCGTTGAAAAAATTTTGTATATGTGTCACTTGAGTTTGTCTAAAGAATGGGTCATCTAGGCATTCTTTGGGCAGGCACCAAGTTGGGACTGGGGACCTGGGTGGTGGCCACGTCAAGGTATTCGAGTGGGCGGCATGGTCGGACAGGACCCTAATGATTCAGAAAAGGGGGTGGTGATGAACAGAGTGTCTGAATTAAGCAGACCACTCTTACCCAGTCCAAAGATCAGGGCTTGATCCATCACAGTTTTTTAGCTCACTTCACCATCCCAGCTCAGAACTTGGCTATATGCAAATTAGTCTGACCCTGGCCCAGTGCATCATGGGAACAGGGCAGACCAAACTACCAAGCCAATTCTTATACTGGGAAGGAAACAAGCTACCGGGGACCGGTTTCTGGCATTTCAGCCGTCTTCGGCCCGGCTTGCTTGAATCCTGATGGTGCAATGAGCTAGGGACTCACATCTGAGTATACCCTTCCACGCTTATGGTGGACAAAAATGATTCAGAAAGGGGGGTGGTGATGAACAGAGTGTCTGAATTAAGCAGACCACTCTTACCCAGTCCAAAGATCAGGGCTTGATCCATCACCGTTTTTTAGCTCACTGCACCATCCCAGCTCAGAACTTGGCTATATGCAAATTAGTCTGACCCTGGCCCAGTGCATCATGGGAACAGGGCAGACCAAACTACCAAGCCTATTCTTATACTGGGAAGGAAACAAGCTACCGGGGACCGGTTTCTGGCATTTCAGCCGTCTTCGGCCCGGCTTGCTTGAATCCTGATGGTGCAATGAGCTAGGGACTCACATCTGAGTATACCCTTCCACGCTTATGGTGGACAAAAATGATTCAAAAAAGGGGGTGGTGATGAACAGAGTGTCTGAATTAAGCAGACCACTCTTAACCAGTCCAAAGATCAGGGCTTGATCCATCACCGTTTTTTAGCTCACTGCACCATCCCAGCTCAGAACTTGGCTATATGCAAATTAGTCTGACCCTGGCCCAGTGCATCATACCCAGATATTCAGTCTCCTGTATCTTGGGCAAAATGGAGAAGGAGCAGAGGAAACAGTCCAAGCGGACCCTAAGATCGTGCGGGATCGAGTGGAATGAATAGAGTCGAAGGCCCAGATATTTGGAGCGCCATGCATCAGTCAAAGCTCAGTGTGTTGCCCATGCTGTGAAGCGTTTGACATGCGCTACTATAGGGGAGGCCGGGTGCTGCACATAGGATCTGTCTAGGAAGGTATTTTGCATGTACTTATTGTCCCCTCCCAACATCCATGGGGCCTGGGTATATGAGCTTAATGTGTGCGAGAGTGAGTCCCAAAATTTTCCCTGGGCAGTGTTTGGCACATAGATACTTCCCAGGAACACTGGTTGGCCATCCAAAAGCTCATGCAGGAGAACATAATGGCCATCTGTGTCTATTGTTCTGGATAGCTGCTGGAATGGAATCCCTGGGCGTTGCATTTAAGGGTCCCCGTGCATAGGCCGAATATGTTGTGGTGCAGAATATCCTGTGCCAGCGCAGTTTTTCTAATTCACTCGCTACCAAGTGGGTTTCTTGCAGCAGTGCGATCTGTGTATCCTGCCGCTTTATGAATGTATATACTGCATATCGTTTGCGTGCTGTGTGCATACCTAACACGTTCAGGGTGAGGATGGGGACACTTCCCTTATGTGCCATGTACTGGTAAGGGGGGGTCCAGGGAAGGTAGTGTGACTAGGCGCAGTGCCGAACCGTGAACCACATCCCTAGCTTTGTCTGATCCTGCAGCCCAGGTATGGCAGTAGCACCTCATCTATGTGCGTAGGCGTGTACAGTGCAGTGAAGTATAACTTTGTGTGGGAGCACAACAAGTGGGGAAAAATCCCAATACTCGGAACCTATTGCAACTGGCGATACGTCCAAACTCATTCTAGTGTACTGCGGGGGGCCCTCGCAGCCACCCTCCTAATACTATGAAGTATTAGGAGGGTGCTGGCACACAATTACTAGGTGACACTCGCTGGTGGCATTTGCAGGATCATTTTGCGCCTGGTGGGCTAAGAATAGACAAGCTATCACTATCGGAGCTGCTCGGTCTGCCACATACCTCGTATTACATAGTAGTGTGGCTTACAGGGTTGCCCTGTGCACATGATCTGCTGGTTGTTGTTCATATCAGTGTATCAGCAGTTTGTAGTGTGACCAGTGGCGGGGCCACTGAGTCCACACGCAATATTGTCCCTTCACTGCCCTCCTCCTCTCCTGACGAGAAGATGTGCGGACCTCTGTCTGAGTCTGTAGCGGGTGATGATGGTCGGAGCTCCACAGAAGCCTGCATGACCCTCCGATGTTTGGCTATGATTTGTTCCAAATCTGGGGATCCCATGGATTGGGCATTCATGTCAGGAATGGTTCTTCTGCTTTGTCGTTTCAGGTGACGGCTGAAAAATATGGTGGACCCTTCGTGCATAATTTTAAGCCGGGCTGGGAACAGTGAGTATTGTATTCCCCCTAGTCGTAGTCGGCGTTTGATGTCAAGGAATGAAGATCTTTGGTGTTGCACCGCCTGGGAGTAGTCCGGGAAGTGAATTGCTTGTTTGTTCTCGACCTGGATGGAGCTGTGTTGTCTGGCTGCTCTGAACAGCGCGTTGCTGTCTCTGAAATGCAGAAATTTTGCCCGCATCGGGCGAGGAGGGGTCCCGGCAGGGGCTTCTGCGCCGGTTTTCTGTGAGCCCTTTCGATAGAGGAAAATGCGGTATGATCTGTGACCGGCTTTAAGGACTTAGTCCATGCTTCCATGTATGCAATGGAGCCAGTGCCTTCAACTCCCTCCGGGAGTCCCAGGACACAGATGTTGCATCGCCTCGAGCGGCCTTCAAGGTCATCTATGCGTTCATACATGGTTGTTATGCGCCCTAGTAGGGTCTGCAGGGTCTCTTGGTGAGTTTTGATTGAGGGTTGCATGATAGCAATTACTTTCTCGCCATCTGACACTTTGTCCACAAACTTGCGATGGTCATCCCTGAGCAGAGTGATGTCTGTGGTTATGGTGCCAAGCCTCTCCTCCATTGATACTCTCGAATGTTCGATGGCTGCCAATTCTTTATCCATCTTTTCAGAGAGGGTCAGTTCTAGTGGGGTCATCACGCCTTTTTGTGGTGGTCTAACGCCTGTAGAGGTGTCTTGTGTTGCCACGGACGTTGCCGGGCCTGCAGTGGCGCGATGCTTACCCATGTTCTCTGGCTGAGTGTTGCTTGGTTGGTCGGGGGAGTCGTGCCCCCTCTCAGGTGGGGATGGTCGCTGTGTGGTAAGACTCTGATCCAGATGGCGTATTGCGTTACTCTCCTGTGCGGTCACCGCCTCCCGCTGCTTTATCTGCGGCGGGCCCTCTTCACAGTCAAAGTGCAGTTCCAGAGGCACCTCTCGTCACCCCCAGAGGTAAGCATCAGTCTCAGGAATCAGCGGTGCCCAGTGATGGCCATTGTCAAAGTGTGTGGCATACCTGGACTCGGCCTCTCGGGGGTCTTCTGTTGTTCACCGAGGCATTGGCATGGGCCTCTCCCGCTATGTGATGCTTCCCTGTGTCGCACGGGTGCCTACTCACCTGTGTTTACTGTCAGATGATGTGGTGGGGGCGCACAACGGGAGAGCACTCACGACCTCTGTGCGCTTCGTGTTGAATGTCTCCCTGCACACTTCCACCCGACGTTGGCCGGGCTGCAACTGGTTCCTGTCTTTAACTGGGTGTTGTCCCTGAAAAGCCTCTCACCATCCAGGGGGCACAGACCAACCCAGAGATCACCCCTGCTGCACGATGGCCACCATTTTGACTCCAGGCGTGCCTGGGCACCGTGTGTAGGGACCTCCCTCAAAGGTGCCTCTTCATTGAGGGGGCCCCGCAGTCCACTGAGATGTCGGTGTGGGCCCAGGAGCACTTCTCTATTTTATGTCTCCGGTTGCGCTCCAGCTCCTGCTCCTGCTGTTTTTTTATGTGGGGGGAAGGTCAGAGCAACAAGCAAGCGCCAGTATGCGTCCGCCAGAGGCCTGGCCATAGTTCCTCACTCCTCACATGGGTACTCCCGTTATTCACTGGGGCTGTGGCATGGGTTTCCCCTGCTCTGTGGTGCTTCCCTGTGTTATGCGGGTACCTGCCCTCTTGTGCTTACTGTAACTTGATGTGGAGTGGGGGCAGCGCGACAGAAAAGCACCTGCAGACCTCCGTGTGCTACGTGTTGGTTCTTCCCTCGCACATGGTCACCCACTGTAGGCTGAGCTGCCGCTGGGACCTGTCGTGATCTGCCTCTTCATCGAGGGGCCCCCGCAGTCCACTAAGACGTCGGTGTGGGCCGTGTGGGCCCAGGAGCACTTCTGTATTTTATGTCTCCGGTTGCGCTCCAGCTCCTGCTGTTTTTTTATGTGGCGGGAAGGTCAGAGCAACAGGCGGGCGCCAGTATGCGTCCGCCATAGGTCTGGCCATAGTTCCTTGCTCCTCACAGGGGGTACTCCCGTTATTCACCGGGGCACTAGCATGGGTTTCCCCTGCTCTGTGGTGCTTCCCTGTGTTATGCGGGCACCTGCCCTCTTGTGCTTGCTGTAACTTGATGTGGGGAAGGGGGGGGGCGACAGAAAAGCACCTGAGGACCTCTGTGTGCTACATGTTGGTTCTTCCCTTGCACACGGTCACCCACTGTAGGCTGAGCTGCCGCTGGGACCTGTCATGATCTGGGTGTTGTCTCTGTGGCGCCTCTTGCCACCCAGGGGGGTGTTAGAGGGTTTCAGGATCACCACCACTGCTCGATGGCTGTCATTTTGACTCCAGGAGCGTCTGGGCTCGGCGTGCACGATACTTCCCCAACAATACCTCTTCGTCAAGGGGCCCCTGTCATCCACTAGGGCGCCGACATGGGTTGTTTGTGCTAAGGCGCGCTTCTGTATGTTATGCGGCAGGTCGCGCTCTCGCACCTACTGCTCTCTGATGTGGGGGAGGGTCAGGGTTTCTAGCGGGCACCAGTGTCCGTCTGCCGAAGGTCGAGTTACGGTTCCCCGTTCCTCACCTTTCTCACAGCTGAAACAGTGAAGTTTTTGCCCATGAGGGGTGTCGCAGCAGGGCCAGAGCCCGATGAGGTGGCCTGCAGGGAAGGGCGTCAGCCCCGGAGTCCGGCGGTCACCATTTTGGTTCCGCTGCTGCCCAGGACTTGTTTTCTCTGCTCTGTGCTGGCTCGGTGAGGAGCCCAGTGCCGATCCCCTGTGGTGTTCCGACAGCTACAGGTTCAGTTTCAGCCACCTGGGTGCAGCAGGCGAGATTCATGCCCGATGACGGAGCCTTAACCCAGCACGTCCGCCATCTCAGCCTGCTTAGCCACCCCCCCAATGATATTCCTATATATAATCTGTCCCTTCAAACATTAAAAAAAGTTGAAAAATCGCTATTGAGTAAAGGTTTGTCAGCTGTACCGGATATGCTCCAAGATCATAAAATAGAAATTTTACAATTTTTGAAAAAACTTTGACTCCAGATTTACTTCACAAATAGTGAAGATAGGAATTTAATGGGATTTAAGAATACATCTAATTACTGCCACCCTACAACGGCCGTGCCTCCGGAGATGATTATCTTGGAGGCAACTATTCTCTGAGAGGCTGATTCTTTGTATCAGAGACACCATTTTGTACAACAATACCTCTCGGTGATGAACAGTTAGTTTTACAGTCCTTGAGTACTAATCCAAATATTGTGATCAAGCCGGTAGACAAAGGCGTTAGGCTGTGTCAAATATGACAATGACGTTTTGAGACAACTTAAATAACAAAGGACATTGCCATACGATAACGAACGACCCTACAGTAGAATTATGGTACCAAATTCTAGACATCACCAAGATAGCAGTGGATCATCAAAGAACCATTAACAAAGAATCTGAATTTCTAAATAAAAAAAGAACCCGCATCCCGGTTTTCTGTGTGCTGCCAAAGATCCATAAGAACACACAAGACCCGCCTTGATGTTCACTCATTTCAGGACGAGGATGCGGTTCAATTTTAGAAATATTGGCAAAATATATTGACTTTTTTCTAAAAACCCTTTGTAGGAGAGACTAAAGCATTTATCAAAGATTCCATGGATTTTATTTTGAAATATGAAGCAAAAGATATTGGGCCATATGTATCGAGCAAAATTGCGATCGCAAACACTGAAATTCTGCGAATTTCAGCGTTTGTGATTGCAATTTGGTTTAGTGGTATGTATTAAGGCAAAACTACCTCACAAAATAAGGAATCGCAAAGTTTGCGATTCCCTATTTTGCGATTGCATTTAAGGAATCACAATTTGCGATTCCTTAAATGCACATAACGCACATACATGCTCTTAGGGCATGTATGTGCGCCACATGTGCACCCATGCTTATTTCAGGAGAGCAACAGGGTGTCCTTTTGACACCCTTGTACCCTTGAAATTGCATTCTCAATTTGCAATTTTCTAATTAAGAATGTCTTCCCATTCATTCCTAGGGGCCTCTAGGCCCATAGGAAGGAATGGGGAGGTATTCCTTAATTGCGAATTGCAATTTGCGATTCGCGATTAAGTAATATGTAGGATTCGCAAAATTATTTGCAAATCCCACTTTTATAGCGTTTTGCTCAAATAGCGATTCTCTAAAAATCGCTATTTGAGAATCGCAAAACCCAACATTGATACATATGGCCCATTGACCATAAAGAAATATTGGTATCATTGGACATTGAGTCCTTATACACCAATATTCCACAGGACGAAACTCTTGCAGTTATGAGACACATCCTGAATAAGAAAGCTCAGCCACACATGGTGCCCACTGATTTTTTTATTAGAACATGCTATCCTATGCCTGAAGAAGAATTTCTTTAAAAATGAACTCTTTCTGCAGGTAAAGAGAGTAACTATGGGTTGTGCCTTTGCACCCAAAATAGTGAATATTTTCATGTCTTATTTGGAAGATAAATGGATTATGTAGATGACAATATGTACAAAAACAAATAGTTACATGGCATTGATATATTAATGACATTTTTCTCATGTGGCGAGGCTCTGACACCACTTTGATTGAATTGTATGTTTGGCTAAATGCTAGATCATCAGACCTACACTTCATGGTGTCATCAAGTAGAAAAACACTCATTTATTTAGATCTTTGGATTACAGTAGATGACTAAAGGTTAATTGTAAATCTGTTCACCAAACTGACTGATAGGAATACAATGCTTCACTTTGACAGAAGCCATTCTAGATACCTTAAAGAAGATCTGCCTTACGTAAGAATTTGTAGGAACTGTTCCCGTAGGAAAGGACTATTTCGCTAATAGAGGTGCTTTGTAAGAAGCTCATGAATAGAGGGTACCTCAAAAAATGAGTCAGGAATGCTCTGATGGGGTGGGATTTACCCCCTGGGAAAGCTTGTTGTCCCCCCAAAGAGAAACGGCTACCCCTTTAGTCCTCTTACCATTCCAAAGTCTCTGTTTTACTTCAAAAGGGGTAAAAACTTTGTAGCAGCATCTGGTTAAATCAGCCAAAAAGAATCAAGCTAGACTTATTGCAATGTTAGGATTACCATCTATAATAGGGCATTTTAGTGTGGGAACTGTATGGCTTGCAACTTCATAACCAATACTAAAGAAATGGCAGTTAATGGACACGCCTTATACCAACAAATATTCTCTAACTCTAACACCAAAAATGTGATTTATTGTACCTTTTGTCCATGTTACAAACGATACATTGGCTAAACCAGCCAACCAGCCAAGAACTGGATATTACAACACAGGTTACGTATTAGTCTCAAAACACCGGGGCCCCACTGGTACAACACTTTGAATCTATGGGACACACAGACAACAATATCAAATGGACAGTTTTATTTGTGGCGTTCAAGACCACTGGTTTGCATTTTGTCACAGACAGAAGTTAGGTTTACTTCTAGGGACGTTTGATAGTTTTTGTACTGAACTAAGCAGCCAGTAGATATACTTGGAAAGACGCTGAGCCTCAAAATTGCACGCACTCCTACACGGTCTCCTTTCGAACTCAAATTATATGCACTGTAACTTGCACAGCATTTCTTCATAATATTGTAATTGGATGCCAAGGTGACACATTGGCCGGTAACCCAATTTAGAGTTTCTGTTCAAATTATTGTTTACCCTCTGAGGTGTTCTAACATACTACTTTCTGACCCTTAGTAACAAGGGTTTACAATTTTTTTGCGCTGCAGATATTAAAGTAAAATTGTCTTCATGAGATGTTATCTTTGCGTGGAGAGCTGATGCGAGAGATTGTGAAGACCTATATCCCAAAGTGAAGAATATTACTAGCCAAGAGCCACTCCAGGTAACTAGTCTAAGATTGAATTCAAGAGGCATGTGTATTTAAACCTCGGAGGAGCACGTGGTCGCTTGCTTACTTTTAGTAACAAGTGGTCGTACACTTGAAATTTACATATAATGTTCTACATCACCTTGATAAACTTAAGAGTTTGATACATTCTTTGCACGACATCTCTGACTTAACCACGGTCTTCGATATCTTTACATTGGTTCTAGAGGTTGGGTTGGCTCTGCTGAAATTTGTTTAAGGGAGGGATTTATTGACGTGCTGTCTATATGATGTATTTGTTTTGTCATACATAATGCACAGGTGTAAGCATATGTGTATATAAATGTATATACACATTTCAAGAAGTTGAGGATATGACCTACAATGATTCATTTTAAAAGCTGAGATCAATGGGCCGAAACACATTGACTACATAATGGGAGGGATCCACGGAGATAATTGAAAAAAGACGATTAATTCAAAGACTGTCGGCCTAATGACATCGGATGTTTAGTATGCGAATATTAGGCAACTGCTATACTGAACTGAAAGAGGACTATCTTGTGACTGATTCGGCGGAAAATATGCTTTGGGACGTCTGTTTATTGAGATAATTATATGAGGACAGTGTAACTGCAGTTTTATGGATGAATTTGTAGCTTGATTTGAAGAAGTATGTACAAATAAATCATTCATATATAGCAACACAGATGGAGGTGTCTGGAAAAAGAGTATATTTGTCAAAGATAATGACAAATTACGGTAATGTCCAATAATAATTTATGTATTATTGTAGGCGAAAGGGTTTAGATTATTTACCATTCATATACTGCTTTGTCATCGGCAGGTACTGCGGAATACAATGAAAATACTGCATTATACCGTAGCATAATACATCATTAAGTTTAAATGCCTTATAATTTTAAAACTATATCTACTACCAAAAGGGATCATCTACAGACCACAAGCAATATTTCTGCCACTTTTCATTAAAATCCGTTCAGCCATTTTACTGTATGGCAGAGTATAAAGTCTATGTAAAATGCACTGGTGGAAAAATGCATTTCGAGACCCGATCTTTTTCTTTGCACCCCCTTAACGAATCACTGCAATACTTTGCATCATCTGTTAATGTAGAAAAAGCAATAGGTCTGTTAAGTTTAGAGAAGATTTGTCAAATGGTGGCAAAGTTATTAGCAAGCAAAAATCCTAGGGCTTCCCATCTCTAAGAACCCTAACTATAACTAATATATAAGTGTGGCAGTCGCCACTGTGTATGTATAGTTAGGATCTAGTTACCATAGGAAGAACATTTTTTGGTTTACTAATAACATTGGCGCCATTTGATGAATCTTCATGAAACTTTCCACACAAAAAAATCATCCATCTAAGCTCCTTCCATGAAAGTTTTAGGGTGATCCCTCAAGCAGGGGCTGAGGAAAACAAGAGTTGGCAATGCAATAGGACTCACATTTACGTAAGTTTGAGCTTTTGGCATTGTAAATGACAATGTCTTTTATTTATGTTTTGGTGTGTAAAACAAATAAAAGGCATTGTCATTTGCAATGCTAATAGCTGAAACTCTCGCAAATGCGAGACCTATTGCATTGCAAATGCTTGTTTTAATTGGACTGGTCTCAAACTTCCCAATAATTTAACACTCCAAAGAACCAACCCACCGGCTTCCCTACAAACACACATCGTCCCAGAGATAAATATGTTGATCTAAAAATGTAACATTCAGCAACAGAGAAACTACTCTTTATTGCCACATATGCGTGTTATGTTTGTGGATGATACTTTTATGGGGCACAGTCTCATAGAATTCAGTGGTATTGTCCCCATGGGGAGGGTTGGGGGGAGGGGCGGTGGGTTTTGTTTTTCACAGATAAGCCTTGAGACGTGCTACAGGAGGCAGGCGGCCCATGATAGGGGGAAAGTTGTGAGAAAGGGCTGTTCCCACCCCGCTGCAGCCGAGTGAGAGAGAGAAGGCCCCGAAGGAGCAGGCACGTCTGCTTGCCTTTCAAATGTACCCATGCAGGTAGAGTGCCAGAACTTCGCCGCTCCCTTCCCCATAATGAGCGCTTTGTGAGCTGAGCGGCTGGCGGGGCCAGCAGCTGTCACACTGTTTGCACTCGTTGTAAACAGGCCTCGCACCCTGCGCCCATCGGGGAGGGGGCGCCTTTGGCATGGGGGAAGGGTCCGAGAGGTGCCAGGCACGAACTGCATTCACAGTTAGAAAGGGGCAATAAGGGTGCCAGGCATTGTGTGCTTGCAGAGAGGACTACAGCTAAACACACACAGAGGAGCGGAGAGGTGGTAGGCATCACATGCATAACCAGAGGGGCAACACAGTTCTATGCACGCAGAGGCGTACCGGAGGGAAATGAGAGGTGCCAGTCACAGTGTGTGCCCGAAGAGAGAGGGAGGTGATGCTACAGCGATGCACGTAGAGGGGCTGAGGGGGGAGATGTGCAAGGCACTGCATGCGTGCAAAAGGAGAGGAGACGATACAGTGCCAGGCACTGTGCATGCAGTGGGTTACCGGGAGAGGCACGAGAGAGGTGCCACGCCCAGTGTGCATTCAGAGGAATGCCAAAAGGGCACGGGAGGTGTCATGCACAGCGTGCATGGCTCAGTATGTGTCCGCAGAGGTACACTGGGTGGTGGTTTGGGAGGCGGGTGCTAAATCAGTGTATGAAGAGGGATGGAAAGCGAGAGGTGCTAGGCACAGCATGCATGCACGGAGTGGGACAGTAGGGTGCAAAGGCACAGTGTGTACGAGCAGAGGGGCACAGGAACGATTGGCCTAACGAGACGCTCCGTGAGAAGGATGACCGAGTGACTGGCAGACAGGCAATTTGACAAAGTGACAGACAGCTAGACAGGCAGTTAAGGGGGTGAGGGGACAGTCCGGCTGACATATAGAGAGACCACCGAACAGACAGTCCAGCACGCAGACAGACAAATAGTCAAGTAAAAATGTAATCTTTGAAGAAAAAGAAGTTACTGGCTCCAGTTCGTTCTATCACAAGAGGTAGAGGATTTTCACGTTAAGGGGCAATGGGGAAGATCATTTTGGGGTGGTCAGCCCTTTCGGGGCAAGGGCTGTGGCCAGAGCTCCCTGTCTGTTGAGAAATCCCGGTTCCAGTCCCTTCCACTTCCAGTAATTCCACCCAGTTTCCTCTCAAAGCTTGACTATCCAAAAGTGGCGAGATGGGGGTGGGCTGCACCATCGGATACACTGCTAGAGAGGGCTATTGGTAGCGTGAGCTGGGCAGGAGGCGCTGGCAGGGTTCTGGGACGGGGTATCGCCCAGGGGGCAGGAGGCTGGAATTCTGAACCTAAATACCCCATTTGTCAGTTGCCCCGACAGACAGGGGAATGCAGGCCGACAATGGGCAGATTGCCTGGTCCGCTCCCACCAGGTTAAGGGGAAGGAGGCTGCCCGGGGAGTGCAACCAACGGCCGCTATTACCAAAACAAACAGAGCTCTTTCAAGGAGAGAGAGCAGCATGCTGGCCATACTTTTAACTTATACACAACACGTTTGTGCCATGCCTAACTAGGACACACGGCGACGGTTGACGGGGCGAGTGTGCTCTGCTGGGACTGTTTTCAGTGTGGAGGTCCGCGCTACGCCTAGGCACGCGACTGAGCTGCTTTAAATAAGCATTAATACTTAGGGAACAACCAGTGGTGCACGCACAACACAGAGTAGCAGGGCCGGGAATCGGAAGTAGTGTGGTGGACCACAGAGGAGCGGGGGAGGGAGCGCGGCAGCGAGGTGAACGCGCGCTACTGCGAGTGCTAGCCACCGTCTGGAATGGACGTTACAAAGGCGGGACATAAGCCCGCCTTTGCCCAATCGCGTGCCTTTTTTTGTAAAAAAAACAAAAAAACATGCAAAAGCCAATGCACGACGGCGAAAGCGATCACACGCACAAGCGTGTGGTCAGCTTTTAAAACCCCATACAAAAGGGCTCTCTCTGCGCGAGCAATGCTACGCATTGCAACGCAGGTGCGAGCCCTAAAAAGGGGGTCCCAAAACACAATTTTGGTTTACTAACAACTTTGGTGTCGTTTGATGAATCTTCACAAAACTTTTGAAAAAAAAAACATCCATCTCAGCTTCTTCCTTGAAAGTTTCAGGGTGATCCTTCAAGCCAGGGCTGATGCCAAACATAATTTTCCTGTGAATTTGACAGAAAGCATGCTTTTTCTTAGTGTAAATCCATTAGTGGATTTTAAGAAATAAAGGTTCAAAATATATATATAACTGGGCGATTGGGTTCTTCTGCGTGAGACCCACAGACACGCAACTTCAAATAAAAGTGTGATTTGATTGGCCGAGGGGGCTTCTTTCCTGTCTGCTGTCTCACTCCCGTGGGAGTGAGAGGCTTCCCCGAGTCACAAGGGAGCTCACTCTGCGATTGGCTGGCTGCAATATGAGGAAAAATGTTGCAGCTACAATTCCAGGACATGGGAACTCTGTTCCAGATAGACCCCCACATTTATTTTAAAAACTTTTTGGGGGTTGCTGCAATCTTGCAGGACACTCGCTTGAGCCAGCAGGGCTCCCCTTCTCATGCAACTCTCTCACAGGAGCAAAGAAAGCTTGCTGACTCCAGCAAGTGTCCCGGGGGGATTGCAGAAACCAATAAAAAAAAGCGAGTGTAACTATAACTCACACCCTCACCATGCACTGCTTATGACCTCACATATTACATCACTCATATTACATCACTCATGACATAGTCTATCACATTTTTGATAACATAAATACGACTTCTGGAAGGGCATCATTGCCGACAACACTGTGCATGGCGGGGCGTGAGTTATAGTTACTTGAAATAAATATAACTGGTGAATGTCAGAGTATTTTTTAGTTTATTCGTTACATTTAAACAGACATTTTCACCAAACTAGAACATCACTAACCTTTTTTAGAGCTCGCCTACGCAGCGCGCGCATGAGCTGCATAGGAGGAGACCTCTTGAAATCGGTTTGGTTTTGCTCCCAAAAACATGCAGCATTGCATTGCTTTCAATGGCAACACGTGCACGTTTGCCGATTCCCTTGCGGGAGCGAGCTTTGAAAACATCTGTTTGTAATTAACTTGCAAACAGATAGTTCCCTCTGGGAAACAGGCGCAGGCCCCCTCCTCTCTCCTCTCTCCTCTCCCCCCTGCTGCATCCTCCTCTCCTAGTCAAACTTGTTTCTTCTGTGAACATATGATGTCTTGCCCAGTATGAAGATATTTTAAGTTTATTTCTTTTTATTTTCATTGGGGTTCTGTTCTAGCGACTTCCTTGTACATTTGTAGGCATGGTCTTCACAATCCCCTGGGCTGATGGGACCGTGTGTGCCCAATCGATGATTTGCGTGGCAGTCATTAGGTTTGCATTGCCTTCTCTGTCCCTCTGTGAGGTGGGGTATGCGTGGTAGGATATTTCCCTGGTTATGCTTTTCAGGCAAATTTATCCCATATTGGCATGGCGTTATCGCGTCTTCCCGAGAGTTCCCTTTGCCATAATATATGGGAGTACAACAGCAACACACTCGCTTCTGGAATCATTTAGCAATGGAACTTGCCTCGGTAGAGGCAGGAGGGTTGGCGGGAGAGGCGAATTTTGGTTTTGAGCCCCCTTACATCCCTCATCAGAAGAGATTTTTTTCTACAGGACCAATGTATAGAACCAGAGTCCTTTCCATTACATGGTGCAGGTTAGAGGGTTTTGTCCCAGTAGTGGAACGATTTTGAGAAACAATCCTTCCCTCCGGTTTTAATGAAGAGGTATCCTATTGAAGCATTTTTGTAGGAATTTTCAACATCTGTCAAGTTGGATAACCTGATGGCTGGGCTGGCTACCCAGGGTATGGTAGTTTCTGAAGACATATTACCCACGGATCCGGTGGGTAAAAGAAAGAAAATGGTGTACGTTGCATCTAATTTTGCAGTTCATGCCAATGCGTATACCACATACCCGGTGCAGTCCCTGTTAAACGACTTTCAGTCGCTCGCCAACCGTTGAACGAGGTAGCAAATTGCTCTGCAGTGATGTATTTAATGGAGAAACAAGTTTGATTTCTTTCGGACATTTCTTTTGATAATCTTTGTGCAGCAGCGTGCTTCTATTGCAGCACAGCGCCATATTTGGATGCGGTCATGAAAAACTGATGCTTCACAAAAAGCAATCTTGATGAAGATCCCTTTTCACGGGGGAGAAGGTCTTTGGACAGCAGCTGGAGGAAATTGTTAAAAAAAAATCTTTGAAGAAAAAGAAGTTACTGGCTCCAGTTCGTTGTATCACAAGAGGTAGAGGATTTTCACATTAAGGGGCAATGGGGAAGATCATTTTGGGGTGGTCAGCCCTTTCGAGGCAAGGGCTGTGGCCAGAGCTCCCTGTCTGTTGAGAAATCCCGGTTCCAGTCCCTTCCACTTCCAGTAATTCCACCCAGTTTCCTCTCAAAGCTTGACTATCCAAAAGTGACACTAGTGGAGGGAGACTTCAGCAGTTTATAGATGTATGCAATGTCTCCGACACACACGCCTGGGCATTAGAGGTCATTGCAGGAGGTTATCTTGTGCCTTTCCAAAGTCAGCCTCCACAGCACTTCTGTCAAACTCCAGTTCCTCAGTTGGTACTTCACTAGCCGACTTTGTTTTACGGCATCCACCTACTACTCTAGAAGGCCCTAATCAGATTGGTTCCTCTGCACTAATGCTAGTATTCCATAATCTTTTTAGTACAGAAAGCTTCAGGGGACTTTCATCCTGTATTGGATTTGAAAGGGGTCAACAAATTAATTCCCCATCGAATCTTCAAGATGGTGACTTTACAAACAGTTTTTCCCTCTACAGCATCAAGGGGACTTTCTGTGCTCCATCGACCTCAGGGATGCCTATCTCCACATGCCAGTACATCCACATTCCCAAAAAGCACTGGCATAGCCAATAGGTCGCGCCTTTGGGAACTTATAAGTGTTTAGCCATGCAACAGTTGATGTTGTTGCACCAAGGATATTGTGCTGCATAACTAAATACTTATAAGGTCCCAAAAGCTAGACCTATTGGCTATGCCAGTGCTTGTTAATTATTACTAACCTTTTTTTAATATATGTGTATGGGTTTCCATCAAACATCACTCATATGAATTTTAAATAATAGGGATAGTTTGAGGGAGATTGAAGTTTTTTTATATATGAGCTTTATTAGTTCCCAACCATCTTTGTATTTATCAATATGAGTTGTTGTGATCAGAATTCAACAGAGTTTTACCAGCATAAATGTGGGTATTTATATGAATTTTAAAACATATATATTTATTTATAGGCTTTTATATTTATTCAATATGCTGCTAACTTATTGAGACTTCCAACGTTTTCAATATGCTCTGTAACTATGTATTTTACAGTTATATATTCTGGCACATGATGATGACACCCGGCTTTAAGAAAAGCACTAGTATGCTTTCTATGTCTATTAGCATTTTAATATGTCATTAATTATTTAACTTTAAAAAGAGAGCTCCGCCTTTTCAATGTTGTCATGTGATCAAGGCCCTTCTCGGGCTGAAACGCGTGATAGCGGTTTTGGTGTCGAGCATTTAATAAAAGAAAATTGCACCATTCAGCGGGTTCGCCGTGTCTCATTGCTACGCTACCTGAAGACGTTTCTTTGCCTCATATATATATATATACATATATATGTTTCACAAGAATAATCACAGGTATAGATGATTCTTCAGCCACACTGATCAGCGGTAAAGGCGTTCGTTCAGCAGACAGAAAACGCGTTTCAACCACAGCCGTGATCTTGATCACATAACCCCTGACAGGGGCCATGGGGCTCTTAAAGGTATTACAATCAGCATCGGGCACAACGCAACAATTAGTGAACATAAACAAAGTGTGGTACTATACATCCACAAAACTAACAATTCTTGGCGTGAATATGAATATCAAAATAACATTAATTGTGATTTTTAGACATCCAGCGTTCTAGTTGACACATTAACATTTTATCTGGTAATCATACACGGAGTCAGTGTCATGTCCAATACAGTGTTTCCAATAAAGTTACATTCAATGGAAGAAAAACTTTACAGATCGGTTCATCAAAGGACACAGCGACAGGTTGGTTAATTACATCAATGTCAATGGATTAAATTGGGTATAATACCTCATGTATATGAATGTGCAACAATAGTAGTGGTTCGATGTTTTCCATGTATATAATTGCGGAGAAGTGTGGCTCACGGTGTAGAGCAGGCAGACCCGGAAGCTGAGGTCAGACCCGGGACCAGGGTTCAATTCCCGACGCGGCAGGGTCTTGAGCTCAAATGTCCACGGACTCGATAATTCTCGCTTCGGTGCCTGCTCTAATCATGGGTTCTCACTCTGCAACTCTGGGCATTAAGCTTGCTTAATCTCCACAACGGCCCCCCTGCGGCGGGATGCCTGGCTTTCACCTTGGGGATGCCCTGTAGGGGCTATCTCACAGGGAAAAGCCAGGACGGGTTCCCAAGGCAAGCGCCGGGAAACCTCCGGGTAGCTGTGCGCTCAATAAATGCAATAATAATAATAATAATAATTCAATCAGGTTCCATCCCGAGTTACAGGATGGTAAAACGACACAATTAGGGTATAGTACCCGCAATTTTCCAACAACCTACTTTATTGTAACCCAAGATAAATGCATCAGCAGTCACAATACAGTTTTCATCTAACATTACTAACCTTTTTATTAATATGCATGTTTATAGAGACTGCAAGTTGGCAGTGAGCAACGGAGGGGGAGTGCAGGGAGCAAAGGACAACCTTGACGCTGGGGGTTTTGGGGTAGGGAGAATTACCAAAAAAAATTTCAACAATTTAAAAAGTCAAGGAAGGAGCACCAGGGAACATATGGGATGGGGTCAGGTATGGAACAAAACCCATCCCACAACGGAGACAGCGAGTGGTGGACGATCCCCATGGAGTGCTTAAAGAAACTAAAATATATGTGAGTAGTGGAAGAATACAAGTCAATCTAAAGATGGTGAATAAGCTGTGCTTTGGGGAAGGAACAAAACACAAGAAGAGAGGAATAGAAGAAATCGAATAAGAAGCAAGCACACTAAAAGTGATAACAAAATCCTACCAATGGGAGAGCTTCAAGCCTACTATAAAAGTTTTTAGTAAGGTCCGCAAGAGTTATTTTCCAAACAGACAGCTCAAAGCTGTCCTTGGAGCAATTATAAGTACGCATTTCGCATACATTGAAAACAAATCTCTTATTCTGGAAAGCAATACAGTTTATTACACAGTGTATACTCCTTTCAGATGAGGGCATTCTATGTACACACATAAGCATGAAAACAACTGTCTTATTCTGGAAAGCCATACAGTTTATTACACATGGTGTACTAATAATAAACCCCTTTCAGATGCAGGGGATTCTATGTACACACATAGCATGTAACTTGTGGTGTACAACCACGAAGGTTACAGTGGGCACACATACATCCTTTAATAAAAATAACGAAAACAATGATGTGGACAGTGACAACACTTATAACACTTATAAAGTAATCTGCGATCACTATCTCTACATTAACAACAAACCACCACCCACTTATGAAAAGGCACAAATGTTGTCAAAATCCCTATACGTGGTCTTGAACTGTTCTTCGGAATTCCGTTTGCTTTTGCGCTATTCTTGCTTCCCTCAACTAACTCATGCTGGATGACGCAGACTAATAGACAGACGTAACGCCAAATGATGCTAAAAGTGTTGGAACTTACCTATGAAAGGTGATGGGCCTCCCCTGTGCATCCAGACATCTGGATTTACAGCGATTTCTGCAATTTACAGCCACGCAATATTGTGGCATTTTAAATCGTTGCTAACCCCGCTACAGGGGGCATATACTGCGTAGAAACAACTCGATAGGTCAGTACAGTCACTGCACTAACCTAAGATGGCTACTCCGTTCGGCCACTATCTTCCTTTGTCATCTCTATGATAGCCATCATGAAAAGAGAAGACACACTACTTTCACCCCGTTCCAATATGGCTACTATCTTGGGCGAAAGAATTTGGAAACTTCAGTGCATAAATATTCATTCTAATTTTTCACGGTAAACTATGTCATTGAGGCACCTTTAATAGGATTTACTAGTTAGCCTGTTGCTCTGAAGACTGACCAGTTCTGCGTATTTAATCACAGAAAGCCCCACGTTCAGCCGTCATTAAACGGTCTGCCGGACACAATTTCGTAACTGACTAGACGTTTGATTGATGCAACAGTTGGGTGGGGTTTATATTGGGTGCGGATTTTCCCGTGTTGCATGTTCCAAGGTTGAAAGGGGTGAGGCCCACGTCATATTCGCAGCTGTTGCACCGTCTTCACTACCAGTTATTTTAGTTAGGTCTTTGTTAGGAGTTACATTTATTTAACAAATGTCAGCGCCTGGAACAGATGATCAGGATAGTCTCTCTTCTAGCTCTATGAATACAGGGCCTTAGAGACGTTCTTTTACAAGATGGCCGCGCTTGTCAGAAGTTAACAGCGAGAAGGGGAAGATGTGCTGCGCGTTCGGAAACTGTGCCTGTTGCTTTTACCGAACCAGGAAAAAAGTCGCATGTCCCGGCTTCGAATACCGTTTGCTTGTCGACTCAGAACAGGGATACTGTCAGCCCACCTGTTCCCAGGCCAGTCATCAATACTTCGCGACTCGGACCAGAGTTCTTTGATCGTCCGTGCGTCAACCTGGCTCGAGCCCTGTTAGGGCAGGTGTTGACGCGAAGGCTGCCTGGTGGGGATGAGCTGCGCGGCCGCATCGTGGAGACAGAAGCCTATCTAGGCGGGGATGACAAGGCCTCGCACTCCGCGGGTGGACGGCGTACGGGCAGGAACGTGGCTATGTTCATGGCACCTGGGACCATGTACGTTTACCAGATTTATGGCATGTACTACTGCTTGAACGTGTCAAGCCAGGGTGACGGGGCAGCCGTGCTGCTGCGGGCGCTTGAGCCGCTGCAGGGCCTGGACTGCATGCGGGAAGCCCGGGGTGCACGCCGCAAGAAGGAGGCTTGCAAGCCTATTCGGGACTGGGAGCTTTGCAACGGACCTTCAAAGATCTGTCAAGCCTTAGCCATAGACAAGAGCTTCGATCGCAGGGACCTGACCAGTGATCCAGACGCTTGGGTGGAATCTGATCAGGACCCTCAGGCGGCTATAGTGAGCGCGACCCGTATCGGGATCGGCAGCTCGGCTGGAGAGTGGGCGACCAAAGCCATACGTTTCTATCTACTGGGCAATCGCAGCGTGAGTGTGCGGAACAAGAGCGCCGAGCAGGAGAGCAGCTAGGGATCGGCGCGCCTACAGGGAGGATGAGCCTCTTAAAACGTACTCTGTACAGTGGAAATAATTCAGAATATTGACCTATGGAAATACCGTTTATAGCTTTATTGCGTTACATTTTCGCATTTGGAAAAAATAAACGTAACAATTTTTTTTTTAATTCCACTCGACAACCCAGCCTTTGGGTTCCGGGTTTAAAATAAATTGGCCTAGCATTTACCACTGCCTTTTGAGCGTTAGGAACACGCCTAGGCCTCTTCCAACGTGTCCTTAGCTTAAGGCGACAGATGGTCTACAAAGGTAACGTAAAAATAAATCTACCAGGCTTTCACAAAATTTACTGGCCACAAGGTTTCCAGCCATGTATTCTTCAGAGATCTCTCCTGTGCCGCTATTGCAGCTAGACCGGCACTGAACCTTGCGGAGAGCTGTAAAAGAACAAAATGTGTATTTGATCCTCAGACGTATTCACAGGTTTATTGTATGTCCCCCTGCAAGGAATAAGTAATTCTGTACCCTGCTGTTTACCGACTGCAGTGATTTACGGGATAGTTGACAAACTAAGGGCCAATTAACTTTAAAATGCAGCTCACAGAACTTCTATCAGTCAACTGTCTTGGTTGTAACTTTGAATCGCAACTATCTACATATACAAGCAGGCATGGGACCCATCCACATAAAAAAAATGTGGAGTGTTTTGTTGCGATGTATGGATGCTCTGCTTCCGCTATTTTCTTGTCAGGTTTCAGAACGGCCCTCAATTTAGTTTGATCCAACAGCTACAGCAAATTGCTTTTACATTTCTATTGCAGTTATTTGAATTATCATTGTACTTTGTTCAAGGTCACACCTGAGCTCCAAATACTGCAGAATTATTCTGGAAACGTTTTGAGAGGAGGGATATCTACTTTTAGTTGCATTATCTCAATCTAATATTTGTAAACCTGTGTTTTTATTTTAATTGTTTAAACAAACCCCCCACTTTTTTGTACAATTCATCTGTTGTGCCTCGGGCTCTTTTTGTAATAAAATAAATAATTTACATTGATGTCCGGTTTGACACTTTAATAACAAAAGCAGAAATCTCTTGCATACTACTGTACGCCATAAATTATTGGGCTACATTTAATTTAGATATATTGGTTCTAGTAACATTGTTGTAAGAATCCTAACCATGATTAGTAAATAAGTATGTGGATTTCAAAAGGCCTAGGTTGCAGCACAATGTTTGTGAAGAAGGCTCCCAAAGCATTTTTTTGCATTTCCAATGATTGTTTTTTTAATGTGTTTGTTAAAAGATGCTCATGAGAAAGGTCTCAAAGCAAACTGCCTAATACATCACAGTAGGTCATTTTTTGCCATGAATTTGGCCCCCCAAATGGATTGGTACCGTGAATAACAAATGATCATTCCCATCTTAGCATAACCCTACAATAAACATAGTGGTGCTAAAGGGGCACAAATAGGATTAACTTGTTAGCATGAATGTCTCTTCGGTCACTATTGCCTCCCCTCACTCCAGGCATCTTCCCAGCGATGCAACACTTATCGATCACTGGATCAAGGACCTAGTTGGATTTCCCAGGAAGGACTTCACAAATCTCAGCAGTCTTCCTTATCATTGTGTACTTGTTCACAGATCGTCCAGTGTCTCGATTTAGTTTCTTCGGGAAGTACAAGTCCCTTTTAGAGACTTGGTCTCATCTCTTTGGCTCTTCTAGCAGCCCATCAATCTCTTCATCTCGACCCCTCCAGCACAAGTATCCATCCACCGCTCCACTCTTTCCATCTTTTCTATTGCCAAGACTCTGACAACAACTTAAATGATGCTAGTTCTTCTTTCAAGTTGCTGTGAAGGGCGTTAATACAAAGTAGCAAGGCTTTTTCATCCTGAGCCATAGCTGTGTGCCATTAGCAAATTTTGTAGTTTTCTTAACTGCCGTGAGGTCCAACACTCCTCCCTGCAAAGAAATATTCTGTTCCCCCTTGCCAGGACAGTTGGGGGTCAATAGGCATCAGGAAATAAGTGGTATCTTTGGAGGCAGCGTTAAGCCAAGCCATCCTGTTCCACTACTAGGACTGCAGAAGGCATGGTAGGAAAAATGAGAACCACAAACCCAGCATGAACACTAATGCACTTTTTACAGCCCTTTGAGCAGCCCGGGTGAAGCATGAGCCATTGCTAGGTGAAAAATAATCTGTTGCATCAGTCTCGGGCCTAGCATGGTTCACCATTGCTTTGGCTATGCCACACACAGCAGTCCCTGGTTGTGCACCTATACCTGGTCCACAGAAGGCACTGGTGCGTTCTCTCTCACCTTCAGTGAATCAACCTGTGCTGATGGGCCTCAGCAAGGCCTACCAGTGCTAGGTGTTCTCCCTTCTCTGCACAAAGTCCTCAGACCATAGAATAGAAGTTGGCACAGAAACTGGAATAGAAAATACAAGATTAAAACTCATGAGGTGGAACTATATTCACAGAGCATCCTTCGGTAATGTATGAAGTAGCACCCTGAATGGAAGGAGCTTGGTCAAGTTCAAAAGACCTTTATTCGAATTTCATAAAATTCATAAAAGTACCGCAGTTAAAAACAACAAATCATTACAATATACATTCATAAAGAAAATTTTATAATTTAAAAATATCACAGTTTAAAATTCCATACAATTCAGCTCCAGTAAGACTAATTTCTGATTTCAGGGATTTTCCATCATTTTGCGCACTCATGTAATCAGTCTCAGAAAAGTGCTGGTGCGGAAAATTAGTTCATCAGAATCCAGGGAAACCAACATTCTGTTAGGACTCATTAAGTGAGAGTGGTCTATGTTTCTTAAAATAAGGAGTTAAAAGCCATTTGATATATCCAAGATAAAATTTACAAAAGAATAGGAAGTGCAAATCATCCTGTGAACTGACACCATCACAGGGGCACGGATTAAAGTCAGTGCTATGTCGATGCCCCAATGGGAAAGACAACAAAAATTTCACTGTACCCGCTCCTAGGCGAAACAAAAGAGATCTCTCCCAGCTAGTCATAGGTAGGGAGAGATAGGGCGGGAGAGGTTGTCTACACAGTTCATTCCCTAGATATTTTGCAACAGTTGATTTCTGGGATTCTCTTCCTATCCGTTCAATATTGTAAAGTGCATACAGTGCATTTTTAACCTCAGCATTATCCTTAGTTTCAATTGTAGTAGGATCAGTAAATAAATTGCCTCTATCCACTGCACTCAGTGTTTTAAAAACTTCTGAGAGCCATGGAATCGCCATCCCGTGGTCACAGTTTAAACAGTATTTTATAATGTTTTGTGTAAGGACGGCAGCGTTATTCCTCCAGACTCTGATCTAGAAAAGTGCTGGTCTGGCTCTAATAAAATCACTTATGTATGGAATGTTTTAATTCGCTATGGCAAATGTAATCAGAGGATGAGATCGGGGCGCCCAATATTTTCCTGCAAAAACGGCTTTCCTCCCGTTGAATGCAGTGGCTGCTTCCCGACCCCCAAACCTCCGCTCCATATGAGGCAACAGGTGAGCACTGTAATCTAAAAAAATTTAAAATAGCTTTAGTGGCACCAATTTTCGATGGGCGAGGAAGACTCAAAACAGAATTGGTGGCTTTCGAGAACTTGCTCGTGGCGTGGGCCAAATGCCCACTCCACGAGCCGTTCGCAGCGAAAACCACTCCTAAATAAGGAAATATGGGAACAGATTCAAGTTTATCTGTGCCTATCTGTATAGTGTTGAGCTTCCTTTTGCTGGGACCGCAAGACATAATAAAAGATTTTTTTAAATTGACCCGCAGGTCTAGACCCTCCATAAAATGAACAAAGCTATGAACAAGTAGACGAAGAGCATTAGGTGTGCGGGCCATAAGCACCGCATCGTCTGCATATAAAAGCCCTGGTAAAGGTTTCCCTAAGACTGTCGGAACATCCGTAGTGACTTTTTTCAGGCAATTGGATAGGCCATTGATATAAATAATAAACAACAGGGGTGCTAAAACGCACCCCTGTCTCACCCCCCTGCCTATGTCAGTGGCTCCTGAGACTTCACCACCCATCCCGATTCTGACCCGTGCTTTCAGGTCAGTATGCAGATGGGCAAGGAACCTGACAAGGGTGTCGTCTAAACCATTGTTTGAAAGGAATGTCCAGAGTTTGGATCTATTCACTAGATCAAAGGCGGATGAGAGATCCATAAAAGCAAGGTAGGTAGGAGATGATCGATCAATGCTATACTTATCAATTATTAGTTTCAGATTCAAGCATTGCTCCACTGTTCCTACCCCACTCCGGAATCCCATCTGACATGGATCCAATAAGTCTGTGTCTTCAGTCCTTTCAAGTACTCTATTATAGATTATACGTCCCAGAATTTTTAAGGTGTTATCCAAAAGGGAGATCGGGCGGTAGTTAGCTGGTTCTGTCCTATCTCCCTTTTTAAAAATTGGGACGATAACGCTAGTTGCCCATGTGGCCGGCATAGCCGCTGTTGGCAGGCTATTAAAAACATTAAGGAGAATTGGCGCCCATAAATCAGAGTTGTATTTGATGATGTCTATGGGCAGACCATCAGGACCAGGTGCCTTGTTACCAAGGCTCTCTTTTATAGCTATTTCAACTTCATGGGCTTCAATCTGTAGCCCGCCCAATTGTCCTAAATTTGAAGTAAGCGGCTCCTCTGGTGGGGCTGCGTACATTTTAGAGAAGTGGGTCTCCCATAGACTGCTGATTATATTGCAGCTAATTGGAGTAAGCTTCTTACCCATTTCTCTTGTTTTCCTAACAGCGGACCAAAAAGGACCGCTGCCGCCCAAATTTGCGCTGATCACCAGTGATTCCCACTGTTCAGAGAGTAGTGTTGCCTTTCTTTCTGCTATTTTAGTTTTATATTGTTTCCTGGCTATCTGGATGGTCATTTTGCACCTAGGTTTGGCATTAAGTGCCTTTCTTAGTTCCTTATTAGCCAATGAGCAGGCTGAGTCGAACCACCTTGGATCTTTACCTTCCTTAGGTAATGGGACTGACAAAAGAATTTTTATAGTAGAACACAGAACTTCAAAATCAGCGATTATCTTATCATGATTACCATTCATAGACAGGCAAAACTTAATCAAGTGTGGGAGTGAGTTTTGTACGCTATCCAAAATTGCCCCACAGTCAACCCCCCTCCATTTTAAACGTAAGCCATCAATTGAGGGTGTAATATCCCTTGCACCGTTCATATTCATAAAAACAGGGCTGGGTGCAAGGTTCAGGGTTACTATCAATGGATTATGATCACTGAATGATGTCACCGTCACTGATCTATTAAATGGGGTGACATGAATATATAGTCAATAGTGGAGCTGCTATCCCTACTTATAAACGTGGGGGCATGGGGGGCACTAGGATTATAACCTATTCTCATGACGTCATCAAGGGCAAATTCAGATAATATATTAACTAGTTCAGTGCCCCTGCGTTCCGCTTGGTAAGTCCTATCCTCAATCCCATGATTCTTTGTTAATTTAGCATTGAAATCACCCCCAATTAAAATTCTGACTCTGTATCAGATGATAAACTGCATTCTAGTTTGCTTAGAACCTTTGACAGTGCCAGAAAATTCTTTTTCGGTACATGGTCAAAATCATTATTATAAAAATTAATTAAATAAATCTGTCACTGGTGAGGTGGACGCTCTGGGGAGGACCTGCTGCATAACCCTGTTGCCATGAGGGGAACAGCTGTTGAGACAACAGCGCCAGCATCCAGACTGCCGCGAGGGCAAGGGACTACATCCCCCAGGTGCCCCGGCGGTCGGGTGACGTCAGCGGAGCACCCGGAGGCGCGGGTAAAAGTGAGGAGAGCCGAGCGCTGTTGGGGAAGCAGTCACTGGTGAGGTGGACGCTCTGGGGAGGACCTGCTGCATAACCCTGTTGCCGTGATGGGAACGGCTGTTGAGACAATAGCGCCAGCATCCAGACCGCCGCGAGGGCAAGGGACTACATCCCCCAGGTGCCCTGGCGGTCGGGTGACGTCAGCGGAGCGCCCGGAGGTGCGGGTAAAAGTGAGGAGAACCTCTCGCACCGCGAGTCGCGACCGGGCTAAGCCCGGGCAAAGGGCGGGCCCTCTGTGGCCCTCAGAGGCCAGAGGAGACCGTACCGGGCCTGTCCCCTTGGTTTTCGATTGTAAGGTAAAAGGTGTCACATGCCCATTCTAAAGCCCTCGCTATTTATTTCATTTTGAGACTGTCCTGTTGATCTACTACCTCCATGTCACCTAAGGTGGCTTCTAAGAGCTGTAGTACGCAGAGGAGTGAGGTCACTGGGCCCATGGATTGCTATCTAGAAAGGGTAACCTCAACTATCACTCATGAACTAGACAGATTAGAGCAACGCTTTCCCACAGAAAACGTGCTTTGCAATCTCACTGCCACACAGACGTCTGATGTGGTATATGGATCCACCTTGCTTGACGAACTGAATGCCCTTTGTAAGACCCAGTATGTCGCTGCAGACTATGTAACCGAGACACTCCACGTCCTGGTTAGCCCCCTAGTAACCCCAAATGCCCAGTCCACTACGCCATTATTGATAGACTGTAATACATCAGATGCTCTCTCCCCATCTTCGTCTGTAACAGTTAACAGTAATCATGCAGCGCCCCTTCACATCCCACCCGCCAAAAGGAAGCGACACGGGACTACACGCTTGGGGGATGAAGCCAAACAACGAAAACTGTGTCCAAGCCCCCTAGCAACGACTACACCTACCCCATCAGCAGCTAAGAGACATGATAGTTTAGATTTTCCTGCTCCTACTTCCCAGGCAATTTTATTGGACCTTATAGAACGGCTTGTTACTTCTATTATATCCCCACTGATAGCAAGAATAAATAGTCTGGGAGAAAAGCTCAGTGAAATTGAGACAAAAATTAGTCCCAGTACAT
Organism: Lissotriton vulgaris; assembly: GCF_964263255.1. Classification (NCBI taxonomy): domain Eukaryota; kingdom Metazoa; phylum Chordata; class Amphibia; order Caudata; family Salamandridae; genus Lissotriton; species Lissotriton vulgaris. The sequence continues at coordinate 975,499,139 of NC_141697.1, forward strand.
CACTAATAAAGAACATGGCAGAACCCAGCCAGGAACCCGTTCTACCTGCCACTGTGGTGCACGAATCAGCTACTCAAAGCAATAACAGTGGGAATAAAACAATGGTTGAACATAGGACAACTCGGAAAAATCAAAACGCAGGTAGCCGATCCACTACAACCCAGAGGCTTACCCCCAAAGTAAGGTCGACATTAGGCCCAATCCCTCACACTGTCATAGCCGACAACAAAGGTATCAACTCCGGCAGAAGTGACCATATAAATTTACCCCCAATAGCCGCCCCTTTTGTATGTGTTCTCTCGGGTGTCCCAGTACTTAAGAAAGGAATACCTGAGAGACAGCACGACTTAAGAAACAAAGTCATCTTTTGGCTAACGAAAAATAGACCCTTGCCACCTAATATTGACGGCTCGATAGTAAGCGTCAGAAGGGTGGGTTGGTTGGGACCGCTCCCTAAGGACATTAAAGGGTACCTTGTCCTGGTAAGATTTAGAAATGATAATGTCGTCCCCTATCTACAATCCTGGCAGCCCCAACTGGGAGATGGCCCTATATCCACATGGCAATTACATGACTTTTATCCTAGGGCGTGTTATCTCACCCCGTCAAGACCAATAGTAGAGAGTAGTCATCAGAGGGTCAGAAATGTATACGTACAATATGGTTATAAAATGCCGACTTCAAACCATGTTTACTTTCCCCGAATACATTAATTTAGACAGGGGAAGCCCCTAACTGATTTGATGTTAAACTTTGTAAAAAACTGTTTCTTTTTAACTGTGTAAACAATTATTTTTAGCGAGATGTAATTATTGTGACTGTTTTTAATAATCTGTATGCTTTTATGATTTATATTTTTTAAATCGAATAAAGCTAAATTGAAATTGAAATTAAATAAATCCTGGTCTTTGACTTTAGCTTATATTCAAGGATTTGAATATTCGAATTATCACTGGACAAGTCTCTGATTGAACCACCGGCCAAGATCTTAATCCCAATGAACAAGCCGCCCACTGCTCGACCAAAACTGGGTTTGGAAGATGTTATACTAAAACAGTGGTAGCCCTCTATATATAAATTCCCAACAGCCCATGTCTCCTGGAACATAAGAATGTCCATGCCGTCAATTATCTCAGCCCATGCGGGGTCTGAAAGCCTAGGTTCCCGCCCAGCCACATTCCAGCTGAGGATTGATAACCCATGGATACTACGATGATTGGTGGGCTTACTCCCAACACTCCTCGGTGTGTCCTTAATGGTATTGACAACTACTAGTGGGGCACTATCAGCATTCATATTATTCGCTGGGTTGTTCTGATTTATACATCCTGCAGCTAATGATAAGTGTCCCTCATTTCTGTTATTTAAATCTTGACTACTGGTATTACTATCGGCCGTTTTATCCAGTCAGTCCCGCTCATCTAGATTGGTAAAGTATTCAAACCGATTACGAGTGGGAATATTAAATAGTGGCCTAGCTTCATTCATCGGTGTGTATTGATTGGAGGTAAATACTGGATATGACCTTTCCCTGTGGTCATAGTGGGGCATGGTTGGGAGTTGTGGATAGTGCAGAGGATGTGCTGGCATTGGGGCCTGGTGACGCCAGGTAGGGCCATTCAGATAGTTAAAATCTTGATTCTGGGAAAAAAGTGGAGACTTAATCCTTGCTCCAAAATTCAAATCCTGATGCGGGATTACGAAATTATTCGCCATAGTTTGTTTAGGGGATATCAGATGTCTGTAAAAATAGCCTAATGGAAGGAGGGTAGTATTAAATTCCCATGGTGAGGGTAATGGGGCGCTAGCCAATGTTTTTTCCGCCCATTGGGAGTTTTTAAAATTTATTGTTATGTTATGCAGTCCCCCCTCAATCTTTTTTCTCAGTGGGCCTATCCAGCCCACTCTCTGGGTGTGGATGATCTCCCTTCTATAGGAAAATTGCAATTTGCAATTAGCCAGTGTAAAGTTTTGTTTTTGAGGGATATGGGGGTTTCTTCTTGATCCTTCCTTAGTTTTGAAACATTGACTAGGACCAACACGTATGCCCCGCACTCAGGTGGTAAATTAATGCGTGATGGAATCTGCCTAGTAGTTTTTTGGAGAGGCTGAACCATAAGGGAATCATTAGAAGGGTTATGGGAATGACTCATAGAGATCCCCTTCGGTTGTTCAGTATTTTTGTCCTTCCTTGACTCAAATGCTACATTAGTAGTGCTAGGGTTAACTGCTGACTGATTACCAGTAGTCCCTTTATCTAAGACCTGCGGAGGTTTGGGTATTTTATTTATGGTTGGCTCTTGGGGGTTCTTAGGTTTGGTGCATACAGATTTTGAGGAACTTGATTTAGCTCCCGCACCACTGGCAGCACCCTCTCTGGAGATATCCTTGATAGGGATACTTAATTCAGCTATTTGTTTTTCTATACGAGTGAGCCTACTTTCTATAGGTGACAAATAGATGCTAAGTAGTTCACCCATTCTTTCCAGCAAGCGGTCATTTGATGTGTTGGCATCAAGTTTGCCATCAGTGCCTTTCATCCCCCCTTGATGCTCCTCACTGTCTACCTCAATAGTCTCCTTTGTCCTGCTCGTACTTAGGTGGGGGTTAAGATTAGCACCTTTCCTAGTCTTTCGTTTAAGCATACTATGTTTCCTAACCTTAGACGTACAGGGCTTTGATTCATGTTATGATTGTTTTTGAATAGCACCCTCCCACCTACCTCTTAATTGCCTCGTGCTGTCTACGGATATTTCTTCTGGGGTAGGATTGATAGGTAAGTTGGGAGTTTTCTCCAGATCCGTACTTGTGTCTGTCTCAGAATCTATCAATGGGATTGATGCAGATAGATTTACCTCGTTTGGTATAGTGTGGATATCAGCACGTACATCAATTAAGGGTCTAATATTACTAGGTCTAGCCTGGGTAGGTGTAATTGCCGATGCAATAAGACCAAGGGATGATCGTTTCACTTGGGCTCGATCTTGCGAGACCCTGCGTTCCAAGAGTAAAATGCCCTGGTCTATGGCAGCGTTAGCTCTAGTTATAAAGTTGTCTATAGGACCAATCACTGGAGCTCCCCCGGCTACGGTTTTACAGCGGGTGCCCCTTGAAGACATAGTAAAGGAATACTAATATACTAATCAATTCACAATGTAGGTTCTAATAATAATTCTGTTCAGGCAGGACAGGAAACAATTGATGCAACGTAATGGGCCGTGCACCATATAGTTCAATGGAATTCAAGAAAAGCAAGTCAATTGGATATAAGTTGGCGGTTTGACCCTCTCAATGCATATGTGGGAAGAAGGTGAAAGTATGCCACAGTTCATCCACAAATGTCAAACAGTCAGAGGTAGTTTAGGGTACCTTAATTGATGATGTTAGAGGGGTGCGCCCGCCCGACCTCCTCTGGCCTCTGAGGGCCACAGAGGGCCCGCCCTTTGCCCGGGCTTCGCCCGGCTCGTCCCGCGACGCGGGGGAAGCGCCGATGATTTAAGCGCCTCCGTGCGCGTCAGCCGGCGTGTGTGGGCAGGGCCGCCGGGAACTCTGGGGGATGTAGTCCCCCCGCTCTGCGGCCGCGAGATGTAGGCGGCGGCGGGGGGGACCGAAGTGCCCAGAAGAAGAAGGAGCGCTCGTGAGCGCAATGCCCAGCTGTGGTTTTGCCCGGGTCAGGGTAGGTTCCAGCAGTAGTCCCCTCGCGATAGTCTCCCGCTCCTGCAGGGGAGCGCCGATGATTTAAGCGCCAACGTGCGCGTCAGTAGGCGTGTGTGGGCAGGGCCGCCGGGAACTCTGGGGGATGTAGTCCCCCCGCTCTGCGGCCTCGAGATGTAGGCGGCGGCGGGGGGGACCGAAGTGCCCAGAAGAAGAAGGAGCGCTTGTGAGCGCAATGCCCAGCTGTGGTTTTGCCCGGGTCAGGGTAGGTTCCAGCAGTAGTCCCCTTGCGATAGTCTCCCGCTCCTGCAGGGAGCGCCAATGATTTAAGCGCCTCCCTGCGCGTCAGCTGGCGTGTGTGGGCAGGGCCGTAGGGAACTCTGGGGGATGTAGTCCCCCCGCTCTGCGGCCGCGAGATGTAGGCGGCGGTGGGGGGACCAAAGTGACCAGAAGAAGGAGCGCTCGTGAGCGCAATGCCCAGCTGTGGTTTTGCCCGGTCAGGGTAGGTTCCAGCAGTAGCCCCCTTGCGATAGTCTCCCGCTCCTGCAGGGGAGCGCCGATGATTTAAGCGCCTCCGTGCGCGTCAGCCGGCGTGTGTGGGCAGGGCCGCCGGGAACTCTGGGGGATGTAGTCCCCCCGCTCTGTGGCCGCGAGATGTAGGCGGCGGCGGGGGGGACCGAAGTGCCCAGAAGAAGAAGGAGCGCTTGTGAGCGCAATGCCCAGCTGTGGTTTTGCCCGGGTCAGGGTAGGTTCCAGCAGTAGTCCCCTTGCGATAGTCTCCCGCTCCTGCAGGGAGCGCCAATGATTTAAGCGCCTCCCTGCGCGTCAGCTGGCGTGTGTGGGCAGGGCCGTAGGGAACTCTGGGGGATGTAGTCCCCCCGCTCTGCGGCCGCGAGATGTAGGCGGCGGTGGGGGGACCAAAGTGACCAGAAGAAGGAGCGCTCGTGAGCGCAATGCCCAGCTGTGGTTTTGCCCGGTCAGGGTAGGTTCCAGCAGTAGCCCCCTTGCGATAGTCTCCCGCTCCTGCAGGGGAGCGCCGATGATTTAAGCGCCTCCTTGCGCGTCAGCCGGCGTGTGTGTGCAGGGCCGCCGGGAACTCTGGGGGATGTAGTCCCCCCGCTCTTCGGCCGCGAGATGTAGGCGGCGGCGGGGGGGGACCGAAGTGCCCAGAAGAAGGAGCGCTCGTGAGCGCACTGCCCAGCTGTGGTTTTGCCCGGGTCAGGGTAGGTTCCAGCAGTAACGGTACACCGCCGTAGAGGAGACGCACCCGTTTCCTTCGTGAGCACAACCGAAGAATCCCCTCCCGGCTTTCCGCCTGAGACGCAGACGTACTCAGCGCCTAAACTCGAGACTCATCACCTACCAGTGAGGCGGGATCATAACCAGATGAAATACTCACCACACGTATGACCTTACTGGTGTAACGCTTCCATTTTATTGATAATTCCGAGTCTAACTAGTTACATAGTGAACATAGATAACAAGGTCCAGACTTACTCCAAACCTAACATTTGGAATTGAAGTTTAAGCCCTGAAGAGTCGTGTTGACCCAACCGCACACGACGAAACACGTGTCGGCGAATGTAACATTTCTCAAGTCTGGAGAAAATTAAACCTACATCTTGCTGTGACAAGGAGATATACACCAAAGAATCTGCTTCTGTGCCTCTTTTCCTTTTGGTCATTGTACTCTGTTTGTTACCGCACATGTAGTTGCGAGAGCGTAACCTTGTAAATTAGGTTCCAGCAGTAGTCCCCTCGCGATAGTCTCCCGCTCCTGCAGGGGAGCGCCGATGATTTAAGCGCCTCCGTGCGCGTCAGCCGGCGTGTGTGGGCAGGGCCGTAGGGAACTCTGGGGGATGTAGTCCCCCCGCTCTGCGGCCGCGAGATGTAGGTGGCGGCGGGGGGGGATCGAAGTGCCCAGAAGAAGGAGGGCTCGTGAGCGTAATGCCCAGCTGTGGTTTTTCCCGGGTCAGGGTAGGTTCCAGCAGTAGCCCCCTTGCGATAGTCTCCCGCTCCTGCAGGGGAGCGCCGATGATTTAAGCGCCTCCGTGCGCGTCAGCCGGCGTGTGTGGGCAGGGCCGCCGGGAACTCTGGGGGATGTAGTCCCCCCGCTCTGCGGCCGCGAGATGTAGGCGGCGGCGGGGGGGACCGAAGTGCCCAGAAGAAGAAGGAGCGCTCGTGAGCGCAATGCCCAGCTGTGGTTTTGCCCGGGTCAGGGTAGGTTCCAGCAGTAGTCCCCTCGCGATAGTCTCCCGCTCCTGCAGGGGAGCGCCGATGATTTAAGCGCCAACGTGCGCGTCAGTAGGCGTGTGTGGGCAGGGCCGCCGGGAACTCTGGGGGATGTAGTCCCCCCGCTCTGCGGCCTCGAGATGTAGGCGGCGGCGGGGGGGACCGAAGTGCCCAGAAGAAGAAGGAGCGCTTGTGAGCGCAATGCCCAGCTGTGGTTTTGCCCGGGTCAGGGTAGGTTCCAGCAGTAGTCCCCTTGCGATAGTCTCCCGCTCCTGCAGGGAGCGCCAATGATTTAAGCGCCTCCCTGCGCGTCAGCTGGCGTGTGTGGGCAGGGCCGTAGGGAACTCTGGGGGATGTAGTCCCCCCGCTCTGCGGCCGCGAGATGTAGGCGGCGGTGGGGGGACCAAAGTGACCAGAAGAAGGAGCGCTCGTGAGCGCAATGCCCAGCTGTGGTTTTGCCCGGTCAGGGTAGGTTCCAGCAGTAGCCCCCTTGCGATAGTCTCCCGCTCCTGCAGGGGAGCGCCGATGATTTAAGCGCCTCCGTGCGCGTCAGCCGGCGTGTGTGGGCAGGGCCGCCGGGAACTCTGGGGGATGTAGTCCCCCCGCTCTGTGGCCGCGAGATGTAGGCGGCGGCGGGGGGGACCGAAGTGCCCAGAAGAAGAAGGAGCGCTCGTGAGCGCAATGCCCAGCTGTGGTTTTGCCCGGGTCAGGGTAGGTTCCAGCAGTAGTCCCCTCGCGATAGTCTCCCGCTCCTGCAGGGGAGCGCCGATGATTTAAGCGCCAACGTGCGCGTCAGTAGGCGTGTGTGGGCAGGGCCGCCGGGAACTCTGGGGGATGTAGTCCCCCCGCTCTGCGGCCTCGAGATGTAGGCGGCGGCGGGGGGGACCGAAGTGCCCAGAAGAAGAAGGAGCGCTTGTGAGCGCAATGCCCAGCTGTGGTTTTGCCCGGGTCAGGGTAGGTTCCAGCAGTAGTCCCCTTGCGATAGTCTCCCGCTCCTGCAGGGAGCGCCAATGATTTAAGCGCCTCCCTGCGCGTCAGCTGGCGTGTGTGGGCAGGGCCGTAGGGAACTCTGGGGGATGTAGTCCCCCCGCTCTGCGGCCGCGAGATGTAGGCGGCGGTGGGGGGACCAAAGTGACCAGAAGAAGGAGCGCTCGTGAGCGCAATGCCCAGCTGTGGTTTTGCCCGGTCAGGGTAGGTTCCAGCAGTAGCCCCCTTGCGATAGTCTCCCGCTCCTGCAGGGGAGCGCCGATGATTTAAGCGCCTCCTTGCGCGTCAGCCGGCGTGTGTGTGCAGGGCCGCCGGGAACTCTGGGGGATGTAGTCCCCCCGCTCTGCGGCCGCGAGATGTAGGCGGCGGCGGGGGGGGACCGAAGTGCCCAGAAGAAGGAGCGCTCGTGAGCGCACTGCCCAGCTGTGGTTTTGCCCGGGTCAGGGTAGGTTCCAGCAGTAACGGTACACCGCCGTAGAGGAGACGCACCCGTTTCCTTCGTGAGCACAACCGAAGAATCCCCTCCCGGCTTTCCGCCTGAGACGCAGACGTACTCAGCGCCTAAACTCGAGACTCATCACCTACCAGTGAGGCGGGATCATAACCAGATGAAATACTCACCACACGTATGACCTTACTGGTGTAACGCTTCCATTTTATTGATAATTCCGAGTCTAACTAGTTACATAGTGAACATAGATAACAAGGTCCAGACTTACTCCAAACCTAACATTTGGAATTGAAGTTTAAGCCCTGAAGAGTCGTGTTGACCCAACCGCACACGACGAAACACGTGTCGGCGAATGTAACATTTCTCAAGTCTGGAGAAAATTAAACCTACATCTTGCTGTGACAAGGAGATATACACCAAAGAATCTGATTCTGTGCCTCTTTTCCTTTTGGTCATTGTACTCTGTTTGTTACCGCACATGTAGTTGCGAGAGCGTAACCTTGTAAATTAGGTTCCAGCAGTAGTCCCCTCGCGATAGTCTCCCGCTCCTGCAGGGGAGCGCCGATGATTTAAGCGCCTCCGTGCGCGTCAGCCGGCGTGTGTGGGCAGGGCCGTAGGGAACTCTGGGGGATGTAGTCCCCCCGCTCTGCGGCCGCGAGATGTAGGTGGCGGCGGGGGGGGATCGAAGTGCCCAGAAGAAGGAGGGCTCGTGAGCGTAATGCCCAGCTGTGGTTTTTCCCGGGTCAGGGTAGGTTCCAGCAGTAGCCCCCTTGCGATAGTCTCCCGCTCCTGCAGGGGAGCGCCGATGATTTAAGCGCCTCCGTGCGCGTCAGCCGGCGTGTGTGGGCAGGGCCGCCGGGAACTCTGGGGGATGTAGTCCCCCCGCTCTGCGGCCGCAAGATGTAGGCGGCGGCGGGGGGGACCGAAGTGCCCAGAAGAAGAAGGAGCGCTCGTGAGCGCAAATGCCCAGCTGTGGTTTTGCCCGGGTCAATCAATCAATCAATCAATCATTGCATTTATATAGCGCACTACTTACCCAGAGGGTCTCAAGGCGCTGGGGGGGGGGGGGGATCTGCTACTGCTCGAACAACCAGGTCTTGAGTTGCTTCCTGAAGGCGAGGTGGTCCTGGGTCAGGCGGAGGTGGGTGGGGAGGGAGTTCCATGTCTTGGCGGCGAGATAGGAGAAGGACCGTCCCCCTGTGGTGGCTCTACGGATGCGGGGGACGGCGGCGAGGGCGTGGCTGGTCGATCGAAGCTGGCGTTTGGGAGCGTAGAAGTTGAGGCGGCTGTTGAGGTATCCTGGGCCTTGGCTGTGTAGGGCTTTGTGTGCGTGGGTGAGGAGACGGAAGGTGATTCTCTTGTTGACCGGGAGCCAATGCAGATCTCTCAGGTGTCCGGAGATGTGGCTGCGACGGGGGATGTCCAGGATGAGTCGTGCTGAGGCGTTCTGGATCCGCTGGAGTCTCTTCTGGAGTTTGGCGGTGGTTCCGGCGTAGAGGGTGTTGCCGTAGTCCAGATGGCTGGTGACGAGGGCCTGGGTGACCGTCTTCCTGGTCTCGATGGGGATCCACCGGAAGATCTTACGTAGCATGCGCAGGATGTTGAAGCACGACGAGGAGACGGCGTTGACTTGTCTGGTCATGGAGAGGGAGGAGTCCAGGAAGAAGCCCAGGTTGCGTGCGTGGTCTGTTGGTTTGGGTGCGCTGCCTAGGGCGGGGGGCCACCAGGAGTCGTCCCTAGCGGCGGGTGAGGATCCCAGGATGAGGACTTCCGTCTTATCTGAGTTCAGTTTCAGGCGGCTGTTCTTCATCCATTCGGCTACCTCTTTCATCCCTTCGTGAAGGTTGGCTCTGGCGGGGTCGTTGGTAAGGGAGAGGATCAGCTGGGTGTCATCTGCGTAGGAGATGATGTTGAGGGTAGGTTCCAGCAGTACTCCCCTCGCGATAGTCTCCTGCTCCTGCAGGGGAGCGCCGATGATTTAAGCGCCTCCGTGCGCGTCAGCCGGCGTGTGTGGGCAGGGCCGCCGGGAACTCTGGGGGATGTAGTCTCCCCGCTCTGCGGCCGCGAGATGTAGGTGGCGGCGGGGGGGACCGAAGTGCCCAGAAGAAGAAGGAGCGCTTGTGAGCGCAATGCCCAGCTGTGGTTTTGCCCGGGTCAGGGTAGGTTCCAGCAGTAGTCCCCTTGCGATAGTCTCCCCGGAGCTTGGTCCTTTTTATACCCACACAGGGGCTCAAATGAAGGCAGTACAAGTACAAAATGCTGGTTTTAGGTGTATATATGGTCATAATAATAATAATAATCCACATTTGTAAAGCTCAAACCATCGCCCGTTAGGGTCTCTAGTCGCTGAGGGCTGTCGGGAAGATTAAGCAAGCTATTGCCCAGAGTCACATGGTGCTGGGCTAATCTGCCGCCGGCCCCGGGGATCGAACCATGATCCCCAGATTCCAGAGTCAGTCACCCTTGCCGCAGCGCCACACCTCTCCCCATACAGAAAATGCACAGTCAACAAGTGGGAGAAGCTAACAGTGGCTGTTTTTGGCAAACACATCATGACAGTTACATTCTAGTTGCAGCTGCAAAGACAGCTGCAAGATCAACTGAGCATGTGCGAAGGTGGAATATGCTAAATATATCTCGTCTCTAGCCAGATTTCAAGAGCAGTTAACAAAAAGGTAGGACAGAGCACATGGTGAACACAAGGTAGCACATGGCATACAAAATGGCTGACAGAAATACAAAATGGATTCCACAAAACGGGCAAGATAGCCTCTAAATACAGGATGGCTTCGGCTTCTACTAACGCTAACCTGATCGCTGCCAATTTACAACAGACAGCCCTTTTAGCATTCGCTTAAGACATTCGTTTATCTGGGGTAATCTGGATGTGCATCCTCTACATCGCTGCTCATTAGTTCAGTGATCTCTTTATTTAGCATTTGTTGGGCTTTCATTTCTGAAACATTTCTTTTGGCAGGTGTAGAAGCAGTAATGCAAATAGAGCAAAGCATGGGACCACATTGTATAAATACACAGCATGTAAATAGTATCACCAATAGTATATATAGAACAGTCAGTAGCTTCCAGCCCCAAGCGATAAAGGATAAAGAGTGTCCATATCCAGTTTGAAAATGTCCATGTACCAGTCTCTGGGTGAATTTCTGCAGCAATCTTATGCAGTTTAGAGATTGCATCATATACTGAAGGCGAGTGATCCGTAATGAAGACACAACAGCTGCTGCCAATGATCCGGCATGCACCACCTCGATCAGCCAGAATCACATCTAATACCAGGCGATTTTGGAGTGCCACATTCCTCGCAACTTGTAGCTCCTCTGTAATGTTTCCAAGTGCCATAGCTGTCTGATTGGTAACAGCTTCCACAACACGAGTCAATCGCCTTATCTTTCTGCTGTTCAATGCAGCACCCACAAAGAAGAACAATCCTAAGTTAAAATAGACGCATTGTTGTAGAGCAGTGTCAGTTTGATTGACTTCGTCCATACTTATTGTTCTCTTATTTCGGTTCTTAGAGATATTATTATAAAGTTTATATTCTCTGTGATAAGATGCAGGTGCCAGAAACACAGGGGGCAATAGAAAGGATACATAGCAAATCCCTGACCACCCAACAGGTAGTTGATAATTTCCCTTATTGCCACACACTAAGTAAGTATTACGCGAGGCAGTAAAACTGCTATTATTGGCACCTTCAATAGTCAGTACCACTGTACACTCACTCCTTCCTACTGGAATTCTCCCAAAACTACTAATACACAAATCTGCTTTAGCTCTAGTAACAGAAATTACAAAAGGTCCATTGTTCTTAATAGTTCTCATATTCGTGAAGACATCTAGTGTCGAAATATTGTCAGGTTGATACTCTTCCCATTCTGTCCCTTTAGCTTCTGGATAATCTTCTTTATCTTGGTAGCATACTCAATTAAGGTGGAAGTTAATCCCACCTACTGAAGGCTTTCCAGAAGCAAACAAAAGTGCATACCAAGCTTGACATGAACCATTATGGGAAAACGGCAAAGGAACAAAAGGTGTTCCTCCCTTTTTCTGGTGAGCAGGTATCATCCCACACACCCAACAGTTGGTGGTATTCGTGGCATTATGTGTATGATGCAACATTTGAATAAAAGTGTTGTTTAAGTAGGATTGTCGATGCTTCCTCGTGATAAGGAAGCGTGAAGTAGTGATGTTCCAATGGTACTGTAGTAGTGGCAACAAAAAGCTGTAGAGCAGAAGCCACTTACTCAACAAACCAGGTGATTATTGCCATAACCACCAGAGCAACAACAAACCCTACAGCACAAATGATTCTTTTGTTATACATTTTAGCAACAGCGATGATTGATCTTTCTACAAACTCGTTGAAGCTCTTATCCCTGGGCAGTCGTTGATTTCTTCACCACGGGCCAAGACGGGTGTCACTACACTATGCAGGACTGATCCCCCCCCCCTTGCCACATCGGCATTCCGTTTCACTAACCCAGGGCGGTAGCTCAACCAGTCTTTTTCGGCAAAGCAAATTCTTTCCTTGGTCTCAGCTGATATCGGGATTCTCCAGCGATCGTGTGGTCCGGGAAGACTTCCGCAGATTCGTCGGGTGAGATGGCTTGACCTTTCTCCATCTCCAGAATCTCTCGATGGTCGGTCAACACAGCAGGTTCCACCAAGGTAGGTAGTACTCTCTTGCAGTGAGTACTATGGGCCCAATTCTTTCGATTCATCACTCAAACTGCAGTCCTTGTCGCAAGGAGCACTTGCTCCGGTCCTCGCCACCTCGGTTCCAAACTGTTAGATCTGTCGAAGACCTTGACCATCACGTGGTCGCCAGGATTTAGTTCATCGGCCTCACCTGTAGATCTGTCAGAAAGAGCTTCTCGAACCTGTTGATGAATAGAGATCAAACTGTAGGTTAACTGTGCCAAATAATCATTCTTCAGAACACATGGAACATCATGTATGGGGCGTGGCTTAGGAACTCTCCAAATGTTCATTGGTCTCCCAAAGACCACTTCATATGGGGTAAGACCAGATCGTGAATGTGGCACCGATCTTATGGACAACCATGCCAAGGGTAGTGCACCTGGCCACTTTAAAGACGTCGAAGCCAGTATTTTCGCCAACTTCAATTTCAAAGTAGCGTTGTACCTCTCCACTAATCCTGCTGATTGCAGGTGGAAGATTGCATAGAATTTCTGCTTGATCCCTAATCTTTTCAGGACATGCTCAACAACTTGCCCAATAAAATGAGATCCGTTGTCACTCCACAAAAGTTTACAAACACCATATCTAGGGAAAAACTCCTTTAGAAGCACCTTCGCTGTGGTGAGAGCAGTATTATCCTTTGTAGGGTATACCTCTATCCATTTACTGAAGGCACATACCACCACTAGGAAGTATTTCAGATTATGGTAGCGTTCAAGTTGGAGGTAATCCATCTGCAAAACTTCAAAAGGTGCAGTTGGTGTAGCAAACCCTCCTGTAGGAGTTCGTGTCCTTTTACCAGGATTATACTGCCAACAGATCAAACAGGACTGTACTACTCTTTTAGCTGTGCTGGCAATTTCAGGATGCTCCCAAATTTGAGTAAGCAATTTAGAGCTCCAACATGTGCCAACCCATGTGCCATTTGAACAATAGGTTGTAAATAGGCTGCAGACAATTTACATTTATCCATGTCTTTGTTGTGCCAACAACCCTCATCGTCCAATATTCCTTCTTTAGCCCATTGCTCAAGTTCTGCTACAGAAGCAGATCTATGTACATCTAACACTTCCTGTCTAGCATCATGTCATCGCTCAGCTTGACAATTCACTACGTACATAGAAGTAGTGCTTCGTTGCATTGCAGTCTCACGAGCTACCCGATCAGCAAAATCATTACCTTGTCCTGTCTTGTCAGTCACTTTCTTGTGTGAGCTACACTTCACTATCTTCTTCGGATATGTCAGTGCAGTCAAAAGGTTATGCACTAATTCTCCATGCATTCTCTGCATCCCTTGGGATGTAAGAAAGCCTCTTTCCCTCCAAAGCAGGCCAAAATCATGGGCCACTCTAAAAGCATAGCGGCTATCTGTATAGATGTTCACACACCAGTCAGTGCTAAGCTCACACGCTTGTGTCAAAGCTATTAACTCAGCTGCTTGAGCCGACTTCTGAGGTATGCGAGCTGTTTCCACTACTGTCTGAAGTGTCGTAATTGCATATGCAGCTGAGGTCGTGCCATCTGGTAACTTCAAACAGGAACCATCAACCCACAGTTCCCCATCTACATCTGGAAGGGCGGTATCTTGCAAATCGATGTAACCCTTTGTCTGTTCCTGAGTAAGGAATATACAATCGTGACGCTCCTTTGACTGAGACTGAGTCACAGGATATGGTAACAAAGTGGCTGGGTTCAGTGTCGCGCATCTCTTCAAGGTAATATGAGGTGCTAACAGTGTCAATTCATATTCTGTGAGGCGAGCACTAGTTAAGTGTTGTGTCTTAGTCTGATTCAAAAGGGCATCTACTGCATGGGGTAATAGCACCAACAGTTTGTGTGACAACACTATTCCTTCACTCTGACGTATGGACCTAGCTGTTGCTGCAACTGAACAAAAACACCCAGGCAATGCACGAGCAACAGGATCAAGGACGGCTGAAAAATATGCACAGGGACACTGCTTGTCACCGTGTGTTTGTACTAGAACTGACAATGCACATCCATCTTTTTCGCGTACATAGAGTGTAAAACGCTTCGTGTAATCTGGAGTGCCTAACACTGGTGTAGAACAAAGAGCTTGACGTAACTGTCGAAAAGCACATTCATCTGTCCATGGGAGGGGCATTGGAGTATCTTTCGTCAAAAGTGCTAGCAAGGGTTTTACAATGTGAGAAAACCCTAATATCCATTGCCTACAAAACGAGGTCAGACCAATGAATGCACGGACAGCTTTCTGAGTGGAAGGTACATGTGTGTCTAAAATTGCTTGAATGCGATATGATGTAAGTGCACGACCCTCCTTGAACAGAAGGTGACCTAAGTAGGTTACCTTCGGTCTACAATATTGCAATTTCTTTCGTGACACTTTATGATGGTGTGTAGAAAGAAAAGAAAGCAAAGATAAAGTACACTCTTCACATAGTTCAGTCGTATCGGCTGCCAACAAGATGTCATTGACATATTGAATGAGAGCCACCCCTTTAGGTAAGACGAAAAAATCAAGTTGTCTTTTCAGTGCTTGGCTATAGATACTAGGACTCTCAGTGTACCCTTGAGGAATTCTACAAAATCTGTATGATCGATTAAAGTGAAACCAAACAAATATCTGCTATCAGGATGAATAGGGATCGAGAAGAAAGCATTTTCAAACCAATCACGCTAAATGTAGTCGCTGTCGGGGGAACCAAAGTAAGTAGTGTTGTTATGTCAGAAACCACTGGGTATTGTGGTACTGCAATCTTATTAACTTCTCGCATATCAATAATGAATCTGTAAATCCTAGTATCCGTATCCTTTTTCAAAATGGGCAGAATAGGACTGTTACAAACATTGTAAGGGACTTCCTCCACAACCCCCACTTTAACCAAATCATGGACAATGCGAATGAGTGCTTCTTCGCCTTCCTGAGAAATTTTATATTGAGGCACGCGCGGCAATGAAGCGCCCTCCTTGACACTAATATGCATTGGTGGAATAACCATTTGTCCTACATCAGTGTCTGAAGTATCACACAAAGCACTAGGGAGTGAAGCTTATGCAGTATCTTCTTTAACCAAACAAGATCTCAGTCATGGGGTAGTCAAAATAACACGCACTCCTTTAGAAGAACATTGTATCGTAGCCCTGAAATACTTGAGCATTTCAAGACCCACAATATTGTCTGGTGTGTTCGGAGAGCGCACAAATGGACATGGAGCAGTAAATGTATCAACATGGAATGCGAGTGGTTGTGATAATGGGCTAAGAGAAGGCGTTCCATCGAACCCTATCGATGTAATGGTTGAGCCAGACATGGGAGCCCTTGGAACCAATTGTTTAGATAAGGCGCAATGAGTAGCTCCTGTATCTACCAGAAACTATCAGTAGAACCCAAAACATGTGCTGTAACATAAGGACCCCTCTGATCTACTGGAACTTCAACTGATTCCTTACCCCATCCTAGGCAATCCTATGCATAAGCAGAATCTTGAAAATCAGGCGGCACATAGTCGGACATTGATATTGGTTCCTTCTAGCAAAAGTGTTAAACCCATCCTGCCCACGTGTATTAGCATCAAACCTAGCACGATCATTTGTGCTTCCTCTAGGCCCTGGATATCCTGAACGATTTCTCATTTGTCCCCGACCAGGTGGACACTGCTGAGCACGCAGCACTGGACAATCAGAAATCCAATTCCCACATTTCTTGAAGTACGCACACTGGTCAATAGACATTCGGACGAGCATAAGAAGAAAAAGACGAACCATAAGATCCACGTCCACCTCTATCATTACCTCTAGAAGGCGGACAATAAGCCTGAGCCAACATAACCTTTGTTTTCAACTCTTTAGTCTTTTTATCCTCATTACCCTTCGCTTCTAATTCCTGGCGTTCATAATACTGAGCAATAGTCAAAAGAGAAACCGGAGAAGAGGTAGTCCATGAACTCTCACTGGCCTTTAGGCGACTAGCTATTCCTGGCAAAAGGTTTGCAACATTTTTATCGACAGATGCCTACTCGTGTCTTTCTGTCAATGACTGGCCACTGAAATCGTGGAATGCCTCCTCAAAGCGTGTAAAAAAAATCTGAAACCGATTCATCTGCCTGTTTCTTACACGACGCTAATACAGTCCACTCTATCTTTTTAGGGGTAATAATAGTCTTTAACTTAACTAATATAGCTGTAGGGAGATCTAAAAGCAATTTACACAGTTTCTGTGCAGGCTCCCGCTCTACATCAATTTGTTCTTACTCTTACCATAATGCCCCAAAAGTTGCACGATCATCAACTTTACGCACAGTTCTCCACATGTCAGGCGGCAATATCAATCCGAAAAACAAATGAATATCAGGCAAAGTCATGGTACAAGAGCTAATGGCACCCTCAACTTCCTCATAAAAAGCTGCTGGATTTTTGCGCGGATCAGGCTATGCATTTTTAAAGGCCATTACATCTGCTCTATTCCAAGGAGTATAGACCCAATTATAAATAAAGTAACCCTTCAAATCGGCAGAACTTTTATCATCATCTGTTCCCTCTCCTCTAGGAGGAACCAACAAAGGCGCGGCTTCCTGCATAGGTTTTGCATGAACTATCATAGTCTTATCTGTTCCGAAGATAGAAACTTGTGCCACGCTAGTCTGAGATGTTTGTGCAGCTGCGTCTGCTGCCTTTTTCTCCTCTCGCAAACGGACTGCCTCATCACGTAATTTAACCAAACGCCTGATAGTCAGCCACCTGAGAAAAGAGAAAAAGACCTTCAAAAATTTGCTTACAATCATTTGCTATATCAACAGGCTCCAATTCCTCAGAATGTTTCCTAAACCGTTCAACTACTTCTGCGGCAAACACCTCTGTAAAATATACTTGCTCCCTTTCCTGCCAATTTTTCATGTCATCCAAAAGTTCAGAGGCAGAAGCAGTATTACGGGCGGCTTTGCGAGTAGCAGATCTAAGCTCTGCAGGACGCGCAGTGGGCAACATAGAACAAGTTTCTCGTGCTTTATCCTGATCTGTATAAGATTCCTCATCTGACTTATGAGGAGCGGAAGGGAAAATATACGGAGGTGGAGAACAATCTAATAACAAGAAATCATCTTGGGGTTTATTAAGGATAGGATAAAGGGGTTGCCTAACAGCGTATTGGCCAATTACCTGTAAATGGCGCTCCCTATCCTCTCTCTCTTTTAGTTCTTTTGTTTCCTAGTTTTTTAACTTACTGCTTTCGCATAAATGTTCTTTTGCTGTTTTTTCTTTTTTTGTAAATTCAGTTTTTATTTTCATTAACAACTTCAGCAATAAAGACAGGCTGGACATGATCACATGTTACAATGAGTTTACATAACCACCATATTAATGCACTTTTAACACCTGTACAATTTTGGCTAATTGCGGCCAACACATTGGACAATCCGGTAAAACCATTCCCCATATTGACATTATCCCTCCTCTTCAGAACTGTCGTCATCCCACTCTGGCACCGGCACGCATACATCCCCCGATATTTGTTCCATGGTCCCCATATTTTGCTCCATTTCTGGGGGCATCTCCGATTTATGAATAATGTTCTTTCGGCTAGCATCGCCATGTCCATGTCCGTACACCAAGCAGTCAGCGATGGCCCCTCCACTGCTCCCCATTTCTGCGCTATATTGTGCTTAGCCAACATTGATCCCATGGTGGCCCACGTTTTTGCATGGCGCGAAAGAAAATTGGGTTCCCACACATTTAGCAGGCATCTGCGTGGTTCTGGGACCAACGATATCCCTACCGTCTGTGACACTGTTCTCGATATCATTTTCCAATAGTCGGCTATCTTGGGACAGTCCCACAATGTGTAAAAGAAGGATCCCTCCTCCCCACAACCTCTCAGACAATATGGATGCTGTGCTCGGTCCATTTTATATAGATTGTACCTAGTATGATATGTGCGGTGTAGTATTTTGAGCTGCACCAGCCTAAGCCATGAGGGTATACCCACCTCTTTAGATGAAGACAATGCCTCCTGCCATTCTGTATCGTCTAACTCCCCGACGTCCAATACCCACTTCTCTCGGAGGGCGACTGTCGGGTCGGGTAAGTTATTAATCATCTTACAATAGGTGACGGATGTGGCTCGCTTTTGCATGCATTCTGTGAGAAGTCTGTTCTCTAACGGAGAGGCCTCTGGTACGTCAGTGTCTGGCGGTAGCACCGTTAATAGTGCATGTCTAATCTGTGCATAGCGAAAAGCTTTGGATGGTGCAAGCTCGTATTGCTGCCTGAGTTGCTCAAACGGGATTACCTTCCCTTTGTCCCGTAGGTCTCCCACTGTAGAGATGCCTATGTTTTCCCATTGGTCAAAGCCCTTGCTGTTTCTCAGGTGCCCTAGTCGTTTAGTATCCCAAAGCGGGTTGTGCCGTGTAATGACTCCATTCCATCCCAGCCGTGTCTGCGCTATGTGCCATATCATGACTGTGGGCTTTGTGGGACCTATTAGCTTTGAAGTCTGGCCTTTGTTATAGAGAGCCGCCAGTACAGTTCCCTTACCCAGCTGAAACCTGTCTGCCTGATATGCTGGATCACCCTGAGAGGCGTGTATCCATTGATTTATAACTTTGAGATGTACTGCCCAGTAATACAATTGGACGTTAGGGAGTGCCACTCCTCCATCGTACCACCCCCTGTGGAGCTTTGCCTGCGCAATTCGTGCTGGCTTGTTGCCCCATAGTAGCGTAGACACCTGAGCCGCTATTTGCTTAAACTATCTCAGAGGCACTGGAAGTGGCGTGTTCTCAAGAACGTATAAAAAACGAGTCAAAGCCATCATTTTGAACAACGCCGCCTTCCCCAACAATGTTAAGGGGAGCGACTCCCAGTGTATCACATCTCTCTTCAAACGCTTCAGTGGGGGCGCCAAATTTTTAGAAAAAAAGTCTGCAGAGTTAGGTGTGATATGAATGCCAAGGTATTTAAATGAGTCCTGCGAAACAAGAAGTGGGCAATCTGCTGTGAGACGTGGGGCCGCGTAATACATACATAATAGACTTGGACCAGTTGATGGTGTATCCTGACACCTTTCCAAAACTATCACAAATCTTAAGGAGGACCTGCAGGGAATGCTCAGGATCGGTCAAGTACACCAAAATATCATCTGCGTAGAGGGAGACACGGTCCTTCCACCCATCCGCCCATTGAATGCCTCTCATCAGTGGTTCTCCCCTAATCCAAGCCGCCAGGCGTTCCAGTGCCAAAGCAAAAAGTATCGGCGATAGGAGGCATCCCTGGCGCGTCCCTCTAGCTAGTGCTATGTTATCAGAGAGATGACCGTTAGCCGCCACACACGCCAAGATCTGGTATATAAGAGGCGGATCCATGCACAAAATTTGGGTCCAAAATCAAAATGGTGAAGGACCGCGAAGAGGAAATTCAATTCAACCATATCGAAGGCCATCTTCGCATCCAGGGAGATCACCACCGCCGGTTCCTGCAGGGCTGGGATCTTGTACCCCATGCAGGCGTCTGAGGTTTAATGCAGTGTTTCTGTCCGACATAAAGCCGTATTGATCTGAGTGAATTAGATGTGAGAGATGAGGTGTTAGCCTACTGGCCAGTGCCTTAGCAAGTATTTTACCCTCTGCAATGAGCAATGAGATTGGGTGATAAGAGGCGCAGTCAGTCGGAGGCTTCCCAGGTTTTGGGATCGCCACTATCGTGGTTAATCGCTGGTCGAGCGGCAATTCTCCCCTATCTAAGCTGTCAGTGTACATTTGCAATAGGTGCGGAGTAACAATGCCTGTCATATGTTTATACAATTCGATTGGGACCCCATTCGGTCCCATTGCTTTGCCTGACTGCAGTGATCGGATCGCGGTTTGCAGTTCCTCCTCCGTGAGGTCGGCCTCCAGTTCCAGGGCAGCCTCTGGAGTTAGCTTGGGCATAACTATATCTTTAATGGCGGTTGCAGCTTCATCCTCTGTAATGTTTGATGTTGGTGTGTAACTTGTCCGGAAATGCCCTGCCAGTATATGTATTATTTCTTGTGGGTCTGTTGTTAGCCGCCCTTCCGCTGTCCGTAGTTGTGCTATTCCCTTAGTTCCCTGTTCCCGTCTATCTAGCCATGCAAAGAGTTTTCCAGCCTTGTCCACTATATCATATACCCTGTGTCTGGTGGACTTGAGCTGTGCTGAGACTACTTCTTTTAAATGGTAAACCACACCAGTAGTGTGGCTCACTGGTTAGAGGCGGCAGACCCGAGAGCAGAGGACGGCCCGGGACCAGGGTTCGATTCCCGGCGCGGCAGGTTTCTGGACCAGGGTCAGCGGACTCGATAATTCTCTCGCCTCGGTGCCCACTCTGATCAGCGATCACACTCGGCAACTCTGGGCATTAGCTTGCCTCATCTTCACTAACGGCCCCACCAGACCGCCGGGGATGCCTGGTCTCACCCTGGAGATACCCTTAAGGGACCATCTCTCAGGGAAGCCAGGAAGGGTTTAGCAGCGGTCGAAGCGCCTTGGGACCCTACGGGTAAGTAGTGCGCTATATAAATGCCAATACATTTACATTTACATTTACATATTGTTGTTGTTTATGGCGCAGTGCATGCGAAGATGTTGGCGTGGGGTCTGTCCCCTAATTACGGTCTTATAAGCTTCCCATAGATTTGTCGTGGAGCTAACAGATGGAGTGTTTTCCTCGAAAAAATGCTTTGTGGTTTTGCGGAGCTCTTTTCGGATTTTCGGGACCTGCAGGTAGCCCGGGTATATAGGGTAGAGCCGTCTACGAACCTCATGGTGGTGCGAGAAAGTCAACAGAATTTGCGAGTGATCTGAAATGCCTCTGGGTTTTATTGTTATGTTGTCGACACTCTGCAGACTACTTGCGGAGGTCAGGAAATATTCTATTCTGGATAGGCTATTGTGTACATGCGAGTGAAAGATGTATTGTCGTGTTGCATGGTGGCGGTGCCTCCAGACATCAATAAGCCCAAATGCCTCTGTGAAACCCTGCAGGCGAGAGGTGACTGGTGTGTGCGTCCTCACTGGGTATCTGTCCAGGTTACTATCCATCGTGGCATTAAAATCGCCCCCGATTATAAGATCACCCTCCGGCAGAGCAAGCAGAAACTCGCCAAGGGCTGGCAAAGCCACCGCATGCAGAGCCGGGGGGATATAGACCGACACCACATTAACAGGTTTGCCTTCCCATTGACCATGAAGGGCTGCAAATCTCCCCTGATCATCCATTTTCGTGTGATGTATTATGAAAGAGGCATGCTTTTGTATCAATATGCCTACTCCCCTGGAGCCAGACGAGAACTCCGAGTACACCACCATCTTGTATCCCCACCTATCTAGTGCCTTACATGAGGTGCCAGTGAGGTGTGTTTCCTGTAAGAGGGCCAGCACTGGGGCCTGACGTTTGAGGGCCTGCAGTACCAGGCCCCTCTTTATTTCATCTCCCAAGCCATGTACGTTCCATGTAAGCAGTGTTAGGGGGGGAGGGTCACTGGATCGCTGTTCTTTCTTGCTCATGCTTCATTCGTTCACGCACTTCTTTCTCCCACATTCACACAGTCAAACATATCTTGCCTAGTCTTTCGCTTAAACATACATTTTTCTACATCCTGAGTCTTTCGCAAATCAAATGACCCATGCATAGGCCAACGCAACTCAGGATCCTTATGAGTATATTTATTCCATAAAGTGCTGTACATTATAGAAGAAATACCATACTTAATATACATGTCCCTATTAGGCGTCCCCTCGGGGGGGGGGGTTAATGGGCGGCTGTGCTTCATAGAGTCTCAAACTGGTACCTCTACAAAAGCAACACATCCTATGAAGTGTGCTAGAAACAGGCATGCCAAAAATAGTGCAAAATATTCAGTATTATAATTAAAGTAGCACTTAAGGTACTCTTCGTACGTTGCGCAGTTCAAACAAATTCAAATAGAGAAAAAATCTCCTCATTACCTGCCTATATAAATTGCAATTTATATATTACATACATACAAATACCAATATTGGCCAATCATTCAAATCAAAAGCCACAGTAAGTGTTACTAAACTACCTTACCAATCCAAGGCATCAAAAACCAAAAGCAAGTGCCGCAGAACGCCTCTTACCAATCAAATGGTGTCCAGGTTCCATGTGCCAAGTTCTCAAATCGACCAAATGATCACTGCACGGCGAATCAACAGAAGAGATCTCAGTCGAGGACCGGCACCACCTGGATGGTCAGATCAGAAAGAAAGGAAAAATGCTGTGGTTGCCAAGACTCGGGTCTCCTCATGCAGCGATCGCATCCAAAGAGGAATTTCAATCCTTCGTTTCGACCAGTCCTTCGGGCATCCGAGTTGCCGATGAGCCCCGCGTTGGAAGCGCCAATTTGTGGTGATGGGCCTCAGCAAGGCCTACCAGTGCTAGGGGTTCTCCCTTCTCTACACAGAGTCCTCAGACCATAGAGTAGAAGTTGGCACAGAAACTGGAATAGAAAATAAAAGATTTATTAAACCTCATGAGGTGAAACTACATTCACACAGCACCCTTCGGTAATGTCTGAAGGAAGGAGCTTGGACTTTTTAAACCCACATGGGCTCAAATGAAGGCGTTACAAGTACATGCTGGTTTTAGGTACATATATGGTCATACAGAAAATGCACAGTCAACAAGTGGGAGGAGCTAACAGTGGCTGTTTTTGGCAAACACATCCTGACAGTTGCATTCTAGTGGCAGCTGCAAAGAAAGCTGCAAGATCAACTGAGCATGTGCGAAGGTGGAAGATGCTAAATTTATCTCGTCTCTAGGCTGATTTCAAGAGCAGTTAACAGAAAGGTAGGTCAGAGCACATGGTGAACACGAGGTGGCACATGGCATACAAAATGGCTGACAGAAATACAAAATGGATTCCACAAAACGGGCAAAGTAGCCTCTAAATACATGATGGCTTCTGCTAACGCTAACCTGATCGCTGACAATTTACAACACACCTTCACTGATTTGGCATCAGTGGCCCATTCAGATATGGGCATGTCTGTGGGTGACTGCTTGGTAGTATGTGGAAAGCCTCAATTTAACATCTCTGCTAAGTTCCTTTCTTCTTGCTGTTCCTCTTAATTGTGTACTTCTTGTGCTGTCTTGATCATCTGCATGACCTGACCCATGATAAGCCAGCATCTTTGCCCTTGAATCTACTGCCAGGAAGGTCATTTGGTGGTGTGGAGGGGGTGTATCTCATGGCTGTGATCTATTAGCTGGACTGCCAAGCCTCTCATTGGCTGCAGGTGTTCATTAACTGCAGGCCCTCTACCACAGGCAACAGCGAGCTCTCTGCTAATTTGCCCACCCTCCCACCGCCAGCAGGCATCTTTATTAGTGACAGAGTAAACATTCTCTTGGCATTGTTTCATATGGCTATGTGCTCACCTTGGCAGATATTCAGACTGGTATTCTTTTTGATGGCAAGGAAATAACGTGCATTGTTCTTTGATCCACTGGAATTTTCAATTGGAAAGATTGTGTTCGCACTTCGAACACAGAGACCCGGGAGAAACGAAGGGAACAAGACGTCTTCAGACGGCAACTTGCACGAGGCCATAGAGCGACCTCTATCAGTCCTCGTTGTAGGAATACTTGATACTGAGTGAATTGACACTATTTGATCGTTATACTATCTCCCGGGTGACCTATAAGAGCGCATTACGCTTGTAAGCCAATTAATTCCACTTGATTATTGAATTTAATGCTGGTCTTGGGCCCCTCCGGGTCGGAATTATCACCGGAAGAGCGACTTCTTGGTCCAAGCACAACCATTCAGAGCCCTGAAGATTCGCGAGATGCGATGAAACACGTGTCGGCTGGTTGTTCTTAAGCTGTGATACATTAAACAAGAAGATCAAGACTTTTTTGCTAATATATGTCCATTTATTTGCACTAACTACTTATTACTTTGTGAATTACTGTTGTTTCTCTGCACTTAATTGCAAATTTGTTTATGGCCACATTGTGACCTTCTTATACTTACTGAGTGTGTGCATAGGGTATGTCTCTTATCGTAATTTTGGATTAGTATAGCTTGCTTACTTCTCCTTTGAGTGGTTATATGGTTGTCCACTCACCCAGTTGCACCACCTTCCACTTTATCCTATAGTGCTTCCATACTGGCAGTGCGCCCATTTTCTGACTTCTAAAAACCATCTTTTCTCTATAACTGTCTCTTACTGCATACATTCAACTATATACATTCCCACTTAGAATTTGCGTACTAATACGCTGTGGAATAAAGAATAAGTGCACCACAGAGGTACATAAAATAGCAAAGGATGCACATTTCCACACACCTGCCTCCTCTATTAAAGCACCCAAAACCAAATTAAATAATCTTCACTACCACCAGATGATTGTGATGCCAGATGCGACAATCATCCAACTTGGCTGTACCATGGAACACTATTGTCACTACAAATGACCTACTGAACTGAGAAATACATTTAACTCCCTCCGGCAGCTTCTCCTTGACAACATCACTAACCTTTATCCGCAAAGGCTTAACAGCTTTGCAAAGCATCATATATTTTCCTCTCCTGCATACACAACTCTCTCCTTTGTGTTTTTCTCAAGACTTCATACCACTCTTACAATAACTCTCCACCCAAGGAGGATCCACCACTGTATAAGGTCTGCGGTTTTTGAGCAACACAAATGGACTAGAACCTGTGGTGGAAGGTGTGAATCTGTATTCCTTCACCCCTCTCGTAATAGATTGGACCCAATCCACACATTGCATGTAGCAATTTGTATCAATTCCTTCAAAGTTCTATTGAACCTCTTAATCATTCAGTTTGTTTCTGGGTGATAAAGGGCACTCCTTTTGTGAGAAATACCCCTCTCCCTAAGAAACTTCTCCATTTTCCTTGAGTTAAATTGCAATTTGTTATCTGTCAAGATCGATCTAGGATTACCTTCTCTGGCAAACACCTCAGTTAGAAACTTGATGACAGCAGCAGTATCAATCTCAGTAACCCCCTCCTCAGGCCACCGCTAAAGCATGTCCATGGCCACCAAAACATACTCTGAAGTGCTGCCCACATTTATGGGTTCAATTATATCAAGTTCTATTCCAAAACTCTCCCTGCAAATCATGGGGGAAGTTTTTACTTTCAAGCCAATATCACTCATCCTGTATTCACAACAGTCCCTCACAATTCTCTCAATGGTGAGATCCATACCAGGCCACCAATAAAAGCATCTAAGATGCTTTTTGATCTTGCTGATACCCTTATGACGATCATGAGCCAATTGAATCGAGCGTTCTCTAATACCCTGTGGGGGAACCAACCAGCCACCTTTCAATAAGAATCCCATTATTTACTGACAGTTCATCAAAGACTGAAAGCCCCAGCAAACCATTCAAGCTTCTTTCAACTACTCTCCCTAGCTTAGACTAAATTGACTATGTCCTTCACCACTTCATCTTTTCCACTTCCTGTTCCCATTCAATCTCGGAAACACAACCCCCTGTCACAAAGCACACCTTAATATCATCCTTCCATCAGTGATCCACATAATCATCACCACTGCAACTGCGTGTTAATGTGAACAGACAATTGTCAACTTTGTTATCCACTCCAGGCAAGTAGGAAACTACAAACCAAAAGTCCTGCAGTGTTATGTTATGTTAAATATACTTCTTAAGCGCAGCAGTTGCCCGAAGGGGTCCTGGTGGTAGCTACTGCCTTCCAAACAGAGGAGTACCTAATGACCTATGCATTGAAAAAGCCAGGTTTTCAATACACTCCTAAATGTCATGAGCTCATTGGCATTCCTAATATGGAAAGGAAGCTCGTTCCAAGCCCTTGCAGCACAGGTAATTAAACTTCTTCCACCCAGTTGACTTTTTTAAAAGGAGGGTATTACTACACCTTTGGCTCCTGATGAACGAAGAACTCTTCTGGAGAAATACCATATGAAACACTGTTTAGGTAATCTGGCCTAACTCCGTGAAGGGCTTTAAAAACCGTCCACAATGATTTAAATTGTTTCTGTCGTTTGACTGGAAGCCAGTGCAGCCTTTTTATTTTATTCGCAACAGATGCACATTTTGGTGTACTAGTCAGCAGTTTGGCTGCTGAATTTTGCAGTTTTTGGAATTTTGGAGTTTGTTTAAATGTTGCTTTTGAATATTAAGATAAAGGCTGTTGCAATAATCCACACGTGAGGGGATGAGATATGTTATACTATACATTGGCTGTCTTCCGGTAGAAATGGCATAATTCTCTTGATCATTCTAAGGAGGTGGAAGCTAGCGGAGGCAACTGCATTATCTGGCCCCCAAAGGTGAGTTTATTGTTAACTATAACCCCCAGATTTTTAGCTTTCCTAGTTGGTTTAGGGTCTAGGTCTTCCGGCTACCAGTCAGGGGTCCAGAAATTGGCATTATTTCCCAAAATAAGGACCTCTGTTTTGCCGTAATTTAACTTCAGCCAGTCCCTGGTCATCCACGACGTGACCGCTTTCATGCAGTCATGGAACTTTTTTCCTTTCTCTGACTTCTGGCCAAGTTGAACAGACACCACGATTTGCATGTCATCCACATAGGATGTTAACTGGAATCTGAGGGATCTAATCGGAACCGCCAAGGGTGACACATAAACCTTAAAGAGTGTGGGACTAAGGGAGGAGCCCTGTGCTAGTCCACAAGGATAGGAAAAGGGTTTGGAGCGGGCTTTGTCTAAATCCGCAGTTTGAATTCTTTCCATCAGGAAAGATTTCAAAAGGTTCCAAGCATTGCCATGTATCCCGCAGGCCGACAAATGGTCAATCAGAACTTCATGGTGAACCATATGCAACAAGCCACTTGCAGATCCTCATCTGAATAAAATCCAGACTCAATCAATCAATCAATCAGTGACACTTATAAAGCGCGCTACATACCCGTAGGGTCTCAAGGCGCTGGGGGGGGGGGTGCCGCTACTGCTCGAACAGCCAGGTCTTCAGCTTCTTCCTGAAGGAGAGGTGGTCTTGGGTCAGGCGCAGGTCGGACGGGAGGGAGTTCCAGGTCTTGGCGGCCAGGTAGGAGAAGGACCTTCCTCCTGTAGTCGCTCTTCGGATGCGGGGGACGGCGGCGAGGGCATGGTTGGCTGATCGGAGGTGGCGTTTGGGAGCGTAGAAGTTGACTCGGCTGTTGAGGTAGCTCGGGCCTTGGTCGTGTAGGGCTTTGTGTGCGTGGGTGAGGAGGCGGAAGGTGATTCTCTTGTTGACGGGGAGCCAGTGAAGGTCTCTCAGATGTCCGGAGATGTGGCTGGATCGTGGGATGTCGAGGATGAGTCTGGCTGAGGCGTTTTGGATCCGCTGGAGTCTCTTCTGGAGCTTGGCGGTGGTCCCGGCGTAGAGGGCGTTGCCGTAGTCCAGTCGGCTGGTGACGAGGGCCTGGGTGACTGTCTTCCTGGTCTCTGTGGGGATCCACCAGAAGATCTTCCGTAGCATGCGTAGGATGTTGAAGCACGCAGAGGAGACGCTGTTGACTTGCCTGGTCATGGAGAGGGAGGAGTCCAGGATGAAGCCCAGGTTTCGTGCATGGTCTGTCGGTTTGGGTGCGGTGCCCAGGGCGGGAGGCCACCAGGAGTCGTCCCAGGCGGAGGGTGAGGAGCCCAGGATGAGGACCTCCGTCTTGTCGGAGTTCAGTTTCAGGCGGCTGGTCGTCATCCACTCGGCTACCTCTTTCATCCCTTCGTGCAGGTTGGCTCTGGCGGCGGCGGGGTCGTTGGTCAGGGAGAGGATCAGCTGGGTGTCGTCGGCGTAGGAGATTATGCTGAGGTGGTGTTTGCGTACGATGGCCGCGAGGGGGCTCATGTAGACGTTGAAGAGGGTGGGGCTCAGGGATGATCCTTGGGGGACGCCGCAGATGACTTCGGAGGCCTCTGACTTGTACGGTGGTAGGCGGACTCGCTGTGTTCTTCCGTCGAGGAAGGAGATGATCCATTCCAGCGCCTTGTCCTGGATTCCGATGTTGCTGAGGCGCCGTACTAGGGTGCGGTGGCAGACCGTGTCGAATGCCGCGGAGAGGTCTAGGAGGATGAGGGCCGCTGTTTCTCCATTGTCCATCAGGGCTCGGATGTCATCGGTGGTGGCGATGAGGGCGGTCTCGGTGCTGTGTTTGGCTCGGAAGCCGGACTGTGAGGGGTCGAGGGATCCGTTCGTCTCGAGGAAGGCGGCCATCTGCTTGTTGACGGTCTTCTCGATGACTTTGGCTGGAAACGGGAGAAGCGAGATGGGGCGGTAATTCTTGAGGTCGGTGGGGTCCGCTGTTGGTTTCTTGAGTAGAGCGCTGAGTTCGGCGTGTTTCCAGCTTTCAGGGAAGATGGCGGTGTCGAAGGAGGTGTTGATGATGTCTCGCAGGTGGGGTGCGATGACAGCGTCGGCCTTGTTGAAGACGTGGTGAGGGCAGGGGTCGGTCGGTGATCCGGAGTGGATGGAGTTCATCGTGCGGATGGTGTCTTCGGTGCTGATCGGGGTCCAGGCGTGGAGGGTGGTGGTGGGGGGGGGGGGTGGCTGGTCGGTCGTGGTGTGCGTTGGTTGGTTGTTGAAACTGCTGTGTATGTCCGTGATCTTGTTGTGGAAGTATGAGGCGAGGGAGTTGCAGAGGTCTTGCGATGGGGTCCTCTTTTCAAAGACCTCTTGTAAGGTTTTGGTTAGTACACACCAGGAACGTAGCACCCCACAAAAACTTTATGAATGTCTTAATCGCCCAATAGACCTCAAGAACCTTTCTCTCAATGGTAGAGTAGTGCCCTTCGTCACCCCTCAACGACCTCGAAGCAAAGGCTATGGTGACCTCCTGTTCACCTTGTTTTTGTTTCAAGAGTGAACCAAGACCTTCTCACCGATTCAGAAAAGGGGGGTGGTGATGGACAGAGTATCTGAATTAAGCAGAACACTCCTACCCAGTCAACAGATCAGGGCTTGGTCCATCACTGTTTTTTAGCTCACTGCACCATCCCAGCTCAAAACCTGGCTACATGCAAATTAGTCTGTCCCTGGCCCATTGCATCATGGGAACAGGGCAGACCAAACTACCAAGCCAATTCTTTTACTGGAAAGGAAACAAGCTTCCGGGGACCGGTTTCTGGCATTACAGCCGTCTTCGGCCCGGCTTGCTTGAATCCTGATGGTGCAGTGAGCAAGGGACTCACATCTGAGCATACCCTTCCACGCTTACGGTGGACAAAACGATTCAGAAAAGGGGGGTGGTGATGGACAGAGTATCTGAATTAAGCAGAACACTCCTACCCAGTCAACAGATCAGGGCTTGATCCATCACCGTTTTTTAGCTCACTGCACCATCCCAGCTCAGAACCTTGCTACATGCAAATTAGCCTGTCCCTGGCCCAGTGCATCATGGGAACAGGGCAGACCAAACTACCAAGCCAATTCTTTTACTGGAAAGGAAACAAGCTTCCGGGGACCGGTTTCTGGCATTACAGCCGTCTTCGGCCCGGCTTGCTTGAATCCTGATGGTGCAGTGAGCAAGGGACTCACATCTGAGCATACCCTTCCATGCTTATGGTGGACAAAACGATTCAGAAAAGGGGGGTGGGGGTGGTGATAAACAGAGTATCTGAATTAAGCAGAACACTCCTACCCAGTCAACAGATCAGGGCTTGATCCATCACCGTTTTTTAGCTCACTGCACCATCCCAGCTCAGAACCTGGCTACATGCAAATTAGTCTGTCCCTGGCCCAGTGCATCATGGGAACAGGGCAGACCAAACTACCAAGCCAATTCTTTTACTGGAAAGGAAACAAGCTTCCGGGGACCGGTTTCTGGCATTACAGCCGTCTTCGGCCCTGCTTGCTTGAATCCTGATGGCGCAGTGAGCAAGGGACTCACATCTCAGCATACCCTTCCACGCTTATGGTGGACAAAACGATTCCGAGGACGGCTGTAATGCCAGAAACCGGTCCCCGGAAGCTTGTTTCCTTTCCAGTAAAATAATTGGCTTGGTAGTTTGGTCTGCCCTGTTCCCATGATGCACTGGGCCAGGGACAGACTAATTTGCATGTAGCCAGGTTCTGAGCTGGGATGGTGCAGTGAGCTAAAAAACGGTGAAGGATCAAGCCCTGATCTGTTGACTGGGTAGGAGTGTTCTGCTTAATTCAGATACTCTGTCCATCACCACCCCCCTTTTCTGAATCGTTTTGTCCACCGTAAGCGTGGATGGGTATGCTCAGATGTGAGTCCCTTGCTCACTGCACCATCAGGATTCAAGCAAGCCGGGCCGAAGACGGCTGTAATGCCAGAAACCGGTCCCCGGAAGCTTGTTTCCTTTCCAGTAAAAGAATTGGCTTGGTGGTTTGGTCTGCCCTGTTCCCATGATGCACTGGGCCAGGGACAGACTAATTTGCATGTAGCCAGGTTCTGAGCTGGGATGGTGCAGTGAGCTAAAAAACTGTGATGGATCAAGCCCTGATCTGTTGAGTGGGTAGGAGTGTTCTGCTTCATTCAGATACTCTGTCCATCACCACCCCCCTTTTCTGAATCGTTTTGTCCACCATAAGCGTGGAAGGGTATGCTCAGATGTGAGTCCCTTGCTCACTGCAGCATCAGGATTCAAGCAAGCCGGGCCGAAGACGGCTTTAATGCCAGAAACCGGTCCCCGGAAGCTTGTTTCCTTTCCAGTAAAAGAATTGGCCTGGTAGTTTGGTCTGCCCTGTTCCCATGATGCACTGGGCCAGGGACAGACTAATTTGCATGTAGCCAGGTTCTGAGCTGGGATGGTGCAGTGAGCTAAAAAACGGTGATGGATCAAGCCCTGATCTGTTGACTGGGTAGGAGTGTTCTGCTTAATTCAGATACTCTGTCCATCACCACCCCCTTTTCTGAATCGTTTTGTCCACCATAAGCATGGAAGGGTATGCTCAGATATGAGTCCCTTGCTCACTGCACCATCAGGATTCAAGCAAGCCGGGCCGAAGACGGCTGTAATGCCAGAAACCGGTCCCCGGAAGCTTGTTTCCTTTCCAGTAAAAGAATTGGCTTGGTAGTTTGGTCTGCCCTGTTCCCATGATGCACTGGGTCAGGGACAGACTAATTTGCATGTAGCCAGGTTCTGAGCTGGGATGGTGCAGTGAGCTAAAAAACGGTGATGGATCAAGCCCTGATCTGTTGACTGGGTAGGAGTGTTCTGCTTAATTCAGATACTCTGTCCATCACCACTCCCTTTTCTGAATCGTTTTGTTCACCATAAGCGTGGAAGGGTATGCTCAGACATGAGTCCCTTGCTCACTGCACCATCAGGTTTCAAGCAAGCCGGGCCGAAGACGGCTGTAATGCCAGAAACCGGTCCCCGGAAACTTGTTTCCTTTCCAGTAAAAGAATTGGCTTGGTAGTTTGGTCTGCCCTGTTGCCATGATGCCCTGGGCCAGGGACAGACTAATTTGCATGTAGCCAGGTTTTGAGCTGGGATGGTGCAGTGAGCTAAAAAACGGTGATGGATCAAGCCCTGATCTGTTGACTGGGTAGGAGTGTTCTGCCTAATTCAGATACTCTGTCCATCACCACTCCCTTTTCTGAATCGTTTTGTCCACCATAAGCGTGGAAGGGTATGCTCAGACATGAGTCCCTTGCTCACTGCACCATCAGGATTCAAGCAAGCCGGGCCGAAGACGGCTGTAATGCCAGAAACCAGTCCCCGGAAGCTTGTTTCCTTTCCAGTAAAAAAATTGGCTTGGTAGTTTGGTCTGCCCTGTTCCCATGATGCACTGGGCCAGGGACAGACTAATTTGCATGTTAGCAGGTTCCCTTGCTGGGATGGTGCAGTGAGCTAAAAAACGGTGATGGATCAAGCCCTGATCTGTTGACTGGGTAGGAGTGTTCTGCTTAATTCAGATACTCTGTCCATCACCACCCCCTTTTCTGAATCGTTTTGTCCACCATAAGCGTGGAAGGGTATGCTCAGACATGAGTCCCTTGCTCACTGCACCATCAGGATTCAAGCAAGCCGGGCCGAAGACGGCTGTAATGCCAGAAACCGGTCCCCGGAAGCTTGTTCCTTTCCAGTAAAAGAATTGGCTTGGTAGTTTGGTCTGCCCTGTTCCCATGATGCACTGGGCCAGGGACAGACTAATTTGCATGTAGCCAGGTTCTGAGCTGGGATGGTGCAGTGAGCTAAAAAACGGTGATGGATCAAGCCCTGATCTGTTGACTGGGTAGGAGTGTTCTGCTTAATTCAGATACTCTGTCCATCACCACCCCCTTTTCTGAATCGTTTTGTCCACCATAAGCGTGGAAGGGTATGCTCAGATATGAGTCCCTTGCTCACTGCACCATCAGGATTCAAGCAAGCCGGGCCGAAGACGGCTGTAATGCCAGAAACCGGTCCCCGGAAGCTTGTTTCCTTTCCAGTAAAAGAATTGGCTTAGTAGTTTGGTCTGCCCTGTTCCCATGATGCACTGGGCCAGGGACAGAATAATTTGCATGTAGCCAGGTTCTGAGCTGGGATGGTGCAGTGAGCTAAAAAACGGTGATGGATCAAGCCCTGATCTGTTGACTGGGTAGGAGTGTTCTGCTTAATTCAGATACTCTGTCCATCACCACCCCCTTTTCTGAATCGTTTTGTCCACCATAAGCGTGGAAGGGTATGCTCAGACATGAGTCCCTTGCTCACTGCACCATCAGGATTCAAGCAAGCCGGGCCGAAGACGGCTGTAATGCCAGAAACCAGTCCCCGGAAGCTTGTTTCCTTTCCAGTAAAAGCATTGGCTTGGTAGTTTGGTCTGCCCTGTTCCCATGATGCACTGGGCCAGGGACAGACTAATTTGCATGTAGCCAGGTTCTGAGCTGGGATGGTGCAGTGAGCTAAAAAACGGTGATGGATCAAGCCCTGATCTGTTGACTGGGTAGGAGTGTTCTGCTTAATTCAGATACTCTGTCCATCACCACCCCCTTTTCTGAATCGTTTTGTCCACCATAAGCGTGGAAGGGTATGCTCACATATGAGTCCCTTGCTCACTGCACCATCAGGATTCAAGCAAGCCGGGCCGAAGACGGCTGTAATGCCAGAAACCGGTCCCCGGAAGCTTGTTTCCTTTCCAGTAAAAGAATTGGCTTGGTAGTTTGGTCTGCCCTGTTCCCATGATGCACTGGGCCAGGGACAGACTAATTTGCATGTAGCCAGGTTCTGAGCTGGGATGGTGCAGTGAGCTAAAAAACGGTGATGGATCAAGCCCTGATCTGTTGACTGGGTAGGAGTGTTCTGCTTAATTCAGATACTCTGTCCATTACCACCCCCTTTTCTGAATCGTTTTGTCCACCATAAGCGTGGAAGGGTATGCTCAGACATGAGTCCCTTGCTCACTGCACCATCAGGATTCAAGCAAGCCAGGCCGAAGATGGCTGTAATGCCAGAAACCGGTCCCCGGAAGCTTGTTTCCTTTCCAGTAAAAGAATTGGCTTGGTAGTTTGGTCTGCCCTGTTCCCATGATGCACTGGGCCAGGGACAGACTAATTTGCATATAGCCAGGTTCTGAGCTGGGATGGTGCATTGAGCTAAAAAACGGTGATGGATCAAGCCCTGATCTGTTGACTGGGTAGGAGTGTTCTCCTTAATTCAGATACTCTGTCCATCACCACTCCCTTTTCTGAATCGTTTTGTCCACCATAAGCGTGGAAGGGTATGCTCAGATATGAGTCCCTTGCTCACTGCACCATCAGGATTCAAGCAAGCCGGGCCGAAGACGGCTGTAATGCCAGAAACCGGTCCCCGGAAGCTTGTTTCTTTTCCAGTAAAAGAATTGGCTTGGTAGTTTGGTCTGCCCTGTTCCCATGATGCACTGGGCCAGGGACAGACTAATTTGCATGTAGCCAGGTTCTGAGCTGGGATGGTGCAGTGAGCTAAAAAACGATGATGGATCAAGCCCTGATCTGTTGACTGGGTAGGAGTGTTCTGCTTAATTCAGATACTCTGTCCATCACCACCCCCTTTTCTGAATCGTTTTGTCCACCATAAGCGTGGAAGGGTATGCTCAGATATGAGTCCCTTGCTCACTGCACCATCAGGATTCAAGCATGCCGGGCCGAAGACGGCTGTAATGCCAGAAACCGGTCCCCGGAAGCTTGTTTCCTTTCCAGTAAAAGAATTGGCTTGGTAGTTTGGTCTGCCCTGTTCCCATGATGCACTGGGCCAGGGACAGAATAATTTGCATGTAGCCAGGTTCTGAGCTGGGATGGTGCAGTAAGCTAAAAAACGGTGATGGATCAAGCCCTGATCTGTTGACTGGGTAGGAGTGTTCTGCTTAATTCAGATACTCTGTCCATCACCACCCCCTTTTCTGAATCGTTTTGTCCACCATAAGCGTGGAAGGGTATGCTCAGACATGAGTCCCTTGCTCACTGCACCATCAGGATTCAAGCAAGCCGGGCCGAAGACGGCTGTAATGCCAGAAACCAGTCCCCGGAAGCTTGTTTCCTTTCCAGTAAAAGAATTGGCTTGGTAGTTTGGTCTGCCCTGTTCCCATGATGCACTGGGCCAGGGACAGACTAATTTGCATGTAGCCAGGTTCTGATCTGGGATGGTGCAGTGAGCTAAAAAACGGTGATGGATCAAGCCCTGATCTGTTGACTGGGTAGGAGTGTTCTGTTTAATTCAGATACTCTGTCCATCACCACCCCCTTTTCTGAATCGTTTTGTCCACCATAAGCGTGGAAGGGTATGCTCAGACATGAGTCCCTTGCTCACTGCACCATCAGGATTCAAGCAAGCCAGGCCGAAGACGGCTGTAATGCCAGAAACCGGTCCCCAGAAGCTTGTTTCCTTTCGAGTAAAAGAATTGGCTTGGTAGTTTGGTCTGCCCTGTTCCCATGATGCACTGGGCCAGGGACAGACTAATTTGCATATAGCCAGGTTCTGAGCTGGGATGGTGCATTGAGCTAAAAAACGGTGATGGATCAAGCCCTGATCTGTTGACTGGGTAGGAGTGTTCTCCTTAATTCAGATACTCTGTCCATCACCACTCCCTTTTCTGAATCGTTTTGTCCACCATAAGCGTGGAAGGGTATGCTCAGATATGAGTCTCTTGCTCACTGCACCATCAGGATTCAAGCAAGCCGGGCCGAAGACGGCTGTAATGCCAGAAACCGGTCCCCGGAAGCTTGTTTCTTTTCCAGTAAAAGAATTGGCTTGGTAGTTTGGTCTGCCCTGTTCCCATGATGCACTGGGCCAGGGACAGACTAATTTGCATGTAGCCAGGTTCTGAGCTGGGATGGTGCAGTGAGCTAAAAAACGATGATGGATCAAGCCCTGATCTGTTGACTGGGTAGGAGTGTTCTGCTTAATTCAGATACTCTGTCCATCACCACCCCCTTTTCTGAATCGTTTTGTCCACCATAAGCGTGGAAGGGTATGCTCAGATATGAGTCCCTTGCTCACTGCACCATCAGGATTCAAGCATGCCGGGCCGAAGACGGCTGTAATGCCAGAAACCGGTCCCCGGAAGCTTGTTTCCTTTCCAGTAAAAGAATTGGCTTGGTAGTTTGGTCTGCCCTGTTCCCATGATGCACTGGGCCAGGGACAGAATAATTTGCATGTAGCCAGGTTCTGAGCTGGGATGGGGCAGTAAGCTAAAAAACGGTGATGGATCAAGCCCTGATCTGTTGACTGGGTAGGAGTGTTCTGCTTCATTCAGATACTCTGTCCATCACCACCCCCTTTTCTGAATCGTTTTGTCCACCATAAGCGTGGAAGGGTATGCTCAGACATGAGTCCCTTGCTCACTGCACCATCAGGTTTCAAGCAAGCCGGGCCGAAGACGGCTGTAATGCCAGAAACCAGTCCCCGGAAGCTTGTTTCCTTTCCAGTAAAAGAATTGGCTTGGTAGTTTGGTCTGCCCTGTTCCCATGATGCACTGGGCCAGGGACAGACTAATTTGCATGTAGCCAGGTTCAGATCTGGGATGGTGCAGTGAGCTAAAAAACGGTGATGGATCAAGCCCTGATCTGTTGACTGGGTAGGAGTGTTCTGCTTAATTCAGATACTCTGTCCATCACCACCCCCTTTTCTGAATCGTTTTGTCCACCATAAGCGTGGAAGGGTATGCTCAGACATGAGTCCCTTGCTCACTGCACCATCAGGATTCAAGCAAGCCAGGCCGAAGACGGCTGTAATGCCAGAAACCGGTCCCCGGAAGCTTGTTTCCTTTCGAGTAAAAGAATTGGCTTGGTAGTTTGGTCTGCCCTGTTCCCATGATGCACTGGGCCAGGGACAGACTAATTTGCATATAGCCAGGTTCTGAGCTGGGATGGTGCATTGAGCTAAAAAACGGTGATGGATCAAGCCCTGATCTGTTGACTGGGTAGGAGTGTTCTCCTTAATTCAGATACTCTGTCCATCACCACTCCCTTTTCTGAATCGTTTTGTCCACCATAAGCGTGGAAGGGTATGCTCAGATATGAGTCCCTTGCTCACTGCACCATCAGGATTCAAGCAAGCCGGGCCGAAGACGGCTGTAATGCCAGAAACCGGTCCCCGGAAGCTTGTTTCTTTTCCAGTAAAAGAATTGGCTTGGTAGTTTGGTCTGCCCTGTTCCCATGATGCACTGGGCCAGGGACAGACTAATTTGCATGTAGCCAGGTTCTGAGCTGGGATGGTGCAGTGAGCTAAAAAACGATGATGGATCAAGCCCTGATCTGTTGACTGGGTAGGAGTGTTCTGCTTAATTCAGATACTCTGTCCATCACCACCCCCTTTTCTGAATCGTTTTGTCCACCATAAGCGTGGAAGGGTATGCTCAGATATGAGTCCCTTGCTCACTGCACCATCAGGATTCAAGCATGCCGGGCCGAAGACGGCTGTAATGCCAGAAACCGGTCCCCGGAAGCTTGTTTCCTTTCCAGTAAAAGAATTGGCTTGGTAGTTTGGTCTGCCCTGTTCCCATGATGCACTGGGCCAGGGACAGAATAATTTGCATGTAGCCAGGTTCTGAGCTGGGATGGTGCAGTAAGCTAAAAAACGGTGATGGATCAAGCCCTGATCTGTTGACTGGGTAGGAGTGTTCTGCTTCATTCAGATACTCTGTCCATCACCACCCCCTTTTCTGAATCGTTTTGTCCACCATAAGCGTGGAAGGGTATGCTCAGACATGAGTCCCTTGCTCACTGCACCATCAGGATTCAAGCAAGCCGGGCCGAAGACGGCTGTAATGCCAGAAACCAGTCCCCGGAAGCTTGTTTCCTTTCCAGTAAAAGAATTGGCTTGGTAGTTTGGTCTGCCCTGTTCCCATGATGCACTGGGCCAGGGACAGACTAATTTGCATGTAGCCAGGTTCAGATCTGGGATGGTGCAGTGAGCTAAAAAACGGTGATGGATCAAGCCCTGATCTGTTGACTGGGTAGGAGTGTTCTGCTTAATTCAGATACTCTGTCCATCACCACCCCCTTTTCTGAATCGTTTTGTCCACCATAAGCGTGGAAGGGTATGCTCAGACATGAGTCCCTTGCTCACTGACCATCAGGATTCAAGCAAGCCGGGCCGAAGACGGCTGTAATGCCAGAAACCGGTCCCCGGAAGCTTGTTTCCTTTCCAGTAAAAGAATGGCTTGGTAGTTTGGTCTGCCCTGTTGCCATGATGGACTGGGCCAGGGACAGACTAATTTGCATGTAGCCAGGTTCCCTTGCTGGGATGGTGCAGTGAGCTAAAAAACGGTGATGGATCAAGCCCTGATCTGTTGACTGGGTAGAAGTGTTCTGCTTAATTCAGATACTCTGTCCATCACCACCCCCTTTTCTGAATCGTTTTGTCCACCATAAACGTGGAAGGGTATGCTCAGACATGAGTCCCTTGCTCACTGCACCATCAGGATTCAAGCAAGCCGGGCCGAAGACTGCTGTAATGCCAGAAACCGGTCCCCGGAAGCTTGTTTCCTTTCCAGTAAAAGAATTGGCTTGGTAGTTTGGTCTGCCCTGTTCCCATGATGCAAAAACGGTGATGGATCAAGCCCTGATCTGTTGACTGGGTAGGAGTGTTCTGTTTAATTCAGATACTCTCTCCATCACCACCCCCTTTTCTGAATCGTTTTGTCCACCATAAGCGTGGAAGGGTATGCTCAGACATGAGTCCCTTGCTCACTGCACCATCAGGATTCAAGCAAGCCGGGCCGAAGACGGCTGTAATGCCAGAAACCGGTCCCCGGAAGCTTGTTTCCTTTCCAGTAAAAGAATTGGCTTGGTAGTTTGGTCTGTCCTGTTCCCATGATGCACTGGGCCAGGGACAGACTAATTTGCATGTAGCCAGGTTCTGAGCTGGGATGGTGCAGTGAGCTAAAAAAACGGTGATGGATCAAGCCCTGATCTGTTGACTGGGTAGGAGTGTTTTGCTTAATTCAGATACTCTGTCCATCACCACTCCCTTTTCTGAATCGTTTTGTCCACCATAAGCGTGGAAGGGTATGCTCAGACATGAGTCCCTTGCTCACTGCACCATCAGGATTCAAGCAAGCCGGGCCGAAGACGGCTGTAATGCCAGAAACCGGTCCCCGGAAGCTTGTTTCCTTTCCAGTGAAAGAATCGGCTTGGTAGTTTGGTCTGCCCTGTTCCCATGATGCACTGGACCAGGGACAGACTAATTTGCATGTAGCCAGGTTCTGAGCTGGGATGGTGCAGTGAGCTAAAAAACGATGATGGATCAAGCCCTGATCTGTTGACTGGGTAGGAGTGTTCTGCTTAATTCAGATACTCTGTCCATCACCACCCCCTTTTCTGAATCGTTTTGTCCACCATAAGCGTGGAAGGGTATGCTCAGACATGAGTCCCTTGCTCACTCCACCATCAGGATTCAAGCAAGCCGGGCCGAAGACGGCTGTAATGCCAGAAACTGGTCCCCGGAAGCTTGTTTCCATTCCAGTAAAAGAATTGGCTTGGTAGTTTGGTCAGCCCTGTTCCCATGATGCACTGGGCCAGGGACAGACTAATTTGCATGTAGCCAGGTTCTGAGCTGGGATGATGCAGTGAGCTAAAAAACGGTGATGGATCGCGCCCTGATCTGTTGACTGGGTAGGAGTGTTCTGCTTAATTCAGATACTCTGTCCATCACCACCCCCTTTTCTGAATCGTTTTGTCCACCATAAGCGTGGATGGGTATGCTCAGACATGAGTCCCTTGCTCACTGCACCATCAGGATTCAAGCAAGCCGGGCCGAAGACGGCTGTAATGCCAGAAATCAGTCCCCGGAAGCTTTTTTCCTTTCCAGTAAAAGAATTGGCTTGGTAGTTTGGTCTGCCCTGTTCCCATGATGCACTGGGCCAGGGACAGACTAATTTGCATGTAGCCAGGTTCTGAGCTGGGATGGTGCAGTGAGCTAAAAAACGGTGATGGATCATGCCCTGATCTGTTGACTGGGTAGGAGTGTTCTGCTTAATTCAGATACTCTGTCCATCACCACCCCCTTTTCTGAATCGTTTTGTCCACCATAAGCGTGGAAGGGTATGCTCAGACATGAGTCCCTTGCTCACTGCACCATCAGGATTCAAGCAAGCCGGGCCGAAGACGGCTGTAATGCCAGAAACGGGTCCCCGGAAGCTTGTTTCCTTTCCAGTTAAAGAATTGGCTTGGTAGTTTGGTCTGCCCTGTTCCCATGATGCACTGGGCCAGGGACAGACTAATTTGCATGTAGCCAGGTTCTGAGCTGGGATGGTGCAGTGAGCTAAAAAACGATGATGGATCAAGCCCGGATCTGTTGACTGGGTAGGAGTGTTCTGGTTAATTCAGATACTCTGTCCATCACCACCCCCTTTTCTGAATCGTTTTGTCCACCATAAGCGTGGAAGGGTATGCTCAGACATGAGTCCCTTGCTCACTCCACCATCAGGATTCAAGCAAGCCGGGCCGAAGACGGCTGTAATGCCAGAAACTGGTCCCCGGAAGCTTGTTTCCTTTCCAGTAAAAGAATTGGCTTGGTAGTTTGGTCCGCCCTGTTCCCATGATGCACTGGGCCAGGGACAGACTAATTTGCATGTAGCCAGGTTCTGAGCTGGGATGATGCAGTGAGCTAAAAAACGGTGATGGATCAAGCCCTGATCTGTTGACTGGGTAAGAGTGTTCTGCTTAATTCAGATACTCTGTCCATCACCACCCCCTTTTCTGAATCGTTTTGTCCACCATAAGCGTGGAAGGGTATGCTCAGACATGAGTCCCTTGCTCACTGCACCATCAGGATTCAAGCAAGCCGGGCCGAAGACGGCTGTAATGCCAGAAACCAGTCCCCGGAAGCTTGTTTCCTTTCCAGTAAAAGAATTGGCTTGGTAGTTTGGTCTGCCCTGTTCCCATGATGCACTGGGCCAGGGACAGACTAATTTGCATGTAGCCAGGTTCTGAGCTGGGATGGTGCAGT
This sequence comes from Lissotriton vulgaris, assembly GCF_964263255.1. Taxonomy (NCBI): domain Eukaryota; kingdom Metazoa; phylum Chordata; class Amphibia; order Caudata; family Salamandridae; genus Lissotriton; species Lissotriton vulgaris. The sequence continues at coordinate 975,539,525 of NC_141697.1, forward strand.
GAGCTAAAAAACGGTGATGGATCAAGCCCTGATCTGTTGACTGGGTAGGAGTGTTCTGCTTAATTCAGATACTCTGTCCATCACCACCCCCTTTTCTGAAACGTTTTGTCCACCATAAGCGTGGAAGGGTATGCTCAGACATGAGTCCCTTGCTCACTGCACCATCAGGATTCAAGCAAGCCGGGCCGAAGACGGCTGTAATGTCAGAAACCAGTCCCCGGAAGCTTGTTTCCTTTCCAGTAAAAAAATTGGCTTGGTAGTTTGGTCTGCCCTGTTCCCATGATGCACTGGGCCAGGGACAGACTAATTTGCATGTAGCCAGGTTCCCTTGCTGGGATGGTGCAGTGAGCTAAAAAACGGTGATGGATCAAGCCCTGATCCGTTGACTGGGTAGGAGTGTTCTGCTTAATTCAGATACTCTGTCCATCACCACCCCCTTTTCTGAATCGTTTTGTCCACCATAAGCGTGGAAGGGTATGCGCAGACATGAGTCCCTTTCTCACTGCACCATCAGGATTCAAGCAAGCCGGGCCGAAGACGGCTGTAATGCCAGAAACTGGTCCCCAGAAGCTTGTTTCCTTTCCAGTAAAAGAATTGGCTTGGTAGTTTGGTCTGCCTTGTTCCCATGATGCACTGGGCCAGGGACAGAATAATTTGCATGTAGCAAGGTTCTGAGCTGGGATGGTGCAGTGAGCTAAAAAACGGTGATGGATCAAGCCCTGATCTTTGACTGGGTACGAGTGTTCTGCTTAATTCAGATACTCTGTCCATCACCACCCCCTTTTCTGAATCGTTTTGTCCACCATAAGCGTGGAAGGGTATGCTCAGACATGAGTCCCTTGCTCACTGCACCATCAGGATTCAAGCAAGCCGGGCCGAAGACGGCTGTAATGCCAGAAACCAGTCCCCGGAAGCTTGTTTCCTTTCCAGTAAAAGAATTGGCTTGGTAGTTTGGTCTGCCCTGTTCCCATGATGCACTGGGTCAGGGACAGACTAATTTGCATGTAGCCAGGTTCTGAGCTGGGATGGTGCAGTGAGCTAAAAAACGGTGATGGATCAAGCCCTGATCTGTTGACTGGGTAGGAGTGTTCTGCTTAATTCAGATACTCTGTCCATCACCACTCCCTTTTCTGAATCGTTTTGTTCACCATAAGCGTGGAAGGGTATGCTCAGACATGAGTCCCTTGCTCACTGCACCATCAGGTTTCAAGCAAGCCGGGCCGAAGACGGCTGTAATGCCAGAAACCGGTCCCCGGAAACTTGTTTCCTTTCCAGTAAAAGAATTGGCTTGGTAGTTTGGTCTGCCCTGTTGCCATGATGATCTGGGCCAGGGACAGACTAATTTGCATGTAGCCAGGTTTTGAGCTGGGATGGTGCAGTGAGCTAAAAAACGGTGATGGATCAAGCCCTGATCTGTTGACTGGGTAGGAGTGTTCTGCCTAATTCAGATACTCTGTCCATCACCACTCCCTTTTCTGAATCGTTTTGTCCACCATAAGCGTGGAAGGGTATGCTCAGACATGAGTCCCTTGCTCACTGCACCATCAGGATTCAAGCAAGCCGGGCCGAAGACGGCTGTAATGCCAGAAACCAGTCCCCGGAAGCTTGTTTCCTTTCCAGTAAAAAAATTGGCTTGGTAGTTTGGTCTGCCCTGTTCCCATGATGCACTGGGCCAGGGACAGACTAATTTGCATGTTAGCAGGTTCCCTTGCTGGGATGGTGCAGTGAGCTAAAAAACGGTGATGGATCAAGCCCTGATCTGTTGACTGGGTAGGAGTGTTCTGCTTAATTCAGATACTCTGTCCATCACCACCCCCTTTTCTGAATCGTTTTGTCCACCATAAGCGTGGAAGGGTATGCTCAGACATGAGTCCCTTGCTCACTGCACCATCAGGATTCAAGCAAGCCGGGCCGAAGACGGCTGTAATGCCAGAAACCGGTCCCCGGAAGCTTGTTCCTTTCCAGTAAAAGAATTGGCTTGGTAGTTTGGTCTGCCCTGTTCCCATGATGCACTGGGCCAGGGACAGACTAATTTGCATGTAGCCAGGTTCTGAGCTGGGATGGTGCAGTGAGCTAAAAAACGGTGATGGATCAAGCCCTGATCTGTTGACTGGGTAGGAGTGTTCTGCTTAATTCAGATACTCTGTCCATCACCACCCCCTTTTCTGAATCGTTTTGTCCACCATAAGCGTGGAAGGGTATGCTCAGATATGAGTCCCTTGCTCACTGCACCATCAGGATTCAAGCAAGCCGGGCCGAAGACGGCTGTAATGCCAGAAACCGGTCCCCGGAAGCTTGTTTCCTTTCCAGTAAAAGAATTGGCTTAGTAGTTTGGTCTGCCCTGTTCCCATGATGCACTGGGCCAGGGACAGAATAATTTGCATGTAGCCAGGTTCTGAGCTGGGATGGTGCAGTGAGCTAAAAAACGGTGATGGATCAAGCCCTGATCTGTTGACTGGGTAGGAGTGTTCTGCTTAATTCAGATACTCTGTCCATCACCACCCCCTTTTCTGAATCGTTTTGTCCACCATAAGCGTGGAAGGGTATGCTCAGACATGAGTCCCTTGCTCACTGCACCATCAGGATTCAAGCAAGCCGGGCCGAAGACGGCTGTAATGCCAGAAACTGGTCCCCAGAAGCTTGTTTCCTTTCCAGTAAAAGAATTGGCTTGGTAGTTTGGTCTGCCTTGTTCCCATGATGCACTGGGCCAGGGACAGAATAATTTGCATGTAGCAAGGTTCTGAGCTGGGATGGTGCAGTGAGCTAAAAAACGGTGATGGATCAAGCCCTGATCTGTTGACTGGGTACGAGTGTTCTGCTTAATTCAGATACTCTGTCCATCACCACCCCCTTTTCTGAATCGTTTTGTCCACCATAAGCGTGGAAGGGTATGCTCAGACATGAGTCCCTTGCTCACTGCACCATCAGGATTCAAGCAAGCCGGGCCGAAGACGGCTGTAATGCCAGAAACCAGTCCCCGGAAGCTTGTTTCCTTTCCAGTAAAAGAATTGGCTTGGTAGTTTGGTCTGCCCTGTTCCCATGATGCACTGGGTCAGGGACAGACTAATTTGCATGTAGCCAGGTTCTGAGCTGGGATGGTGCAGTGAGCTAAAAAACGGTGATGGATCAAGCCCTGATCTGTTGACTGGGTAGGAGTGTTCTGCTTAATTCAGATACTCTGTCCATCACCACTCCCTTTTCTGAATCGTTTTGTTCACCATAAGCGTGGAAGGGTATGCTCAGACATGAGTCCCTTGCTCACTGCACCATCAGGTTTCAAGCAAGCCGGGCCGAAGACGGCTGTAATGCCAGAAACCGGTCCCCGGAAACTTGTTTCCTTTCCAGTAAAAGAATTGGCTTGGTAGTTTGGTCTGCCCTGTTGCCATGATGCCCTGGGCCAGGGACAGACTAATTTGCATGTAGCCAGGTTTTGAGCTGGGATGGTGCAGTGAGCTAAAAAACGGTGATGGATCAAGCCCTGATCTGTTGACTGGGTAGGAGTGTTCTGCCTAATTCAGATACTCTGTCCATCACCACTCCCTTTTCTGAATCGTTTTGTCCACCATAAGCGTGGAAGGGTATGCTCAGACATGAGTCCCTTGCTCACTGCACCATCAGGATTCAAGCAAGCCGGGCCGAAGACGGCTGTAATGCCAGAAACCAGTCCCCGGAAGCTTGTTTCCTTTCCAGTAAAAAAATTGGCTTGGTAGTTTGGTCTGCCCTGTTCCCATGATGCACTGGGCCAGGGACAGACTAATTTGCATGTTAGCAGGTTCCCTTGCTGGGATGGTGCAGTGAGCTAAAAAACGGTGATGGATCAAGCCCTGATCTGTTGACTGGGTAGGAGTGTTCTGCTTAATTCAGATACTCTGTCCATCACCACCCCCTTTTCTGAATCGTTTTGTCCACCATAAGCGTGGAAGGGTATGCTCAGACATGAGTCCCTTGCTCACTGCACCATCAGGATTCAAGCAAGCCGGGCCGAAGACGGCTGTAATGCCAGAAACCGGTCCCCGGAAGCTTGTTCCTTTCCAGTAAAAGAATTGGCTTGGTAGTTTGGTCTGCCCTGTTCCCATGATGCACTGGGCCAGGGACAGACTAATTTGCATGTAGCCAGGTTCTGAGCTGGGATGGTGCAGTGAGCTAAAAAACGGTGATGGATCAAGCCCTGATCTGTTGACTGGGTAGGAGTGTTCTGCTTAATTCAGATACTCTGTCCATCACCACCCCCTTTTCTGAATCGTTTTGTCCACCATAAGCGTGGAAGGGTATGCTCAGATATGAGTCCCTTGCTCACTGCACCATCAGGATTCAAGCAAGCCGGGCCGAAGACGGCTGTAATGCCAGAAACCGGTCCCCGGAAGCTTGTTTCCTTTCCAGTAAAAGAATTGGCTTAGTAGTTTGGTCTGCCCTGTTCCCATGATGCACTGGGCCAGGGACAGAATAATTTGCATGTAGCCAGGTTCTGAGCTGGGATGGTGCAGTGAGCTAAAAAACGGTGATGGATCAAGCCCTGATCTGTTGACTGGGTAGGAGTGTTCTGCTTAATTCAGATACTCTGTCCATCACCACCCCCTTTTCTGAATCGTTTTGTCCACCATAAGCGTGGAAGGGTATGCTCAGACATGAGTCCCTTGCTCACTGCACCATCAGGATTCAAGCAAGCCGGGCCGAAGACGGCTGTAATGCCAGAAACCAGTCCCCGGAAGCTTGTTTCCTTTCCAGTAAAAGCATTGGCTTGGTAGTTTGGTCTGCCCTGTTCCCATGATGCACTGGGCCAGGGACAGACTAATTTGCATGTAGCCAGGTTCTGAGCTGGGATGGTGCAGTGAGCTAAAAAACGGTGATGGATCAAGCCCTGATCTGTTGACTGGGTAGGAGTGTTCTGCTTAATTCAGATACTCTGTCCATCACCACCCCCTTTTCTGAATCGTTTTGTCCACCATAAGCGTGGAAGGGTATGCTCACATATGAGTCCCTTGCTCACTGCACCATCAGGATTCAAGCAAGCCGGGCCGAAGACGGCTGTAATGCCAGAAACCGGTCCCCGGAAGCTTGTTTCCTTTCCAGTAAAAGAATTGGCTTGGTAGTTTGGTCTGCCCTGTTCCCATGATGCACTGGGCCAGGGACAGACTAATTTGCATGTAGCCAGGTTCTGAGCTGGGATGGTGCAGTGAGCTAAAAAACGGTGATGGATCAAGCCCTGATCTGTTGACTGGGTAGGAGTGTTCTGCTTAATTCAGATACTCTGTCCATTACCACCCCCTTTTCTGAATCGTTTTGTCCACCATAAGCGTGGAAGGGTATGCTCAGACATGAGTCCCTTGCTCACTGCACCATCAGGATTCAAGCAAGCCAGGCCGAAGATGGCTGTAATGCCAGAAACCGGTCCCCGGAAGCTTGTTTCCTTTCCAGTAAAAGAATTGGCTTGGTAGTTTGGTCTGCCCTGTTCCCATGATGCACTGGGCCAGGGACAGACTAATTTGCATATAGCCAGGTTCTGAGCTGGGATGGTGCATTGAGCTAAAAAACGGTGATGGATCAAGCCCTGATCTGTTGACTGGGTAGGAGTGTTCTCCTTAATTCAGATACTCTGTCCATCACCACTCCCTTTTCTGAATCGTTTTGTCCACCATAAGCGTGGAAGGGTATGCTCAGATATGAGTCCCTTGCTCACTGCACCATCAGGATTCAAGCAAGCCGGGCCGAAGACGGCTGTAATGCCGGAAACCGGTCCCCGGAAGCTTGTTTCTTTTCCAGTAAAAGAATTGGCTTGGTAGTTTGGTCTGCCCTGTTCCCATGATGCACTGGGCCAGGGACAGACTAATTTGCATGTAGCCAGGTTCTGAGCTGGGATGGTGCAGTGAGCTAAAAAACGATGATGGATCAAGCCCTGATCTGTTGACTGGGTAGGAGTGTTCTGCTTAATTCAGATACTCTGTCCATCACCACCCCCTTTTCTGAATCGTTTTGTCCACCATAAGCGTGGAAGGGTATGCTCAGATATGAGTCCCTTGCTCACTGCACCATCAGGATTCAAGCATGCCGGGCCGAAGACGGCTGTAATGCCAGAAACCGGTCCCCGGAAGCTTGTTTCCTTTCCAGTAAAAGAATTGGCTTGGTAGTTTGGTCTGCCCTGTTCCCATGATGCACTGGGCCAGGGACAGAATAATTTGCATGTAGCCAGGTTCTGAGCTGGGATGGTGCAGTAAGCTAAAAAACGGTGATGGATCAAGCCCTGATCTGTTGACTGGGTAGGAGTGTTCTGCTTAATTCAGATACTCTGTCCATCACCACCCCCTTTTCTGAATCGTTTTGTCCACCATAAGCGTGGAAGGGTATGCTCAGACATGAGTCCCTTGCTCACTGCACCATCAGGATTCAAGCAAGCCGGGCCGAAGACGGCTGTAATGCCAGAAACCAGTCCCCGGAAGCTTGTTTCCTTTCCAGTAAAAGAATTGGCTTGGTAGTTTGGTCTGCCCTGTTCCCATGATGCACTGGGCCAGGGACAGACTAATTTGCATGTAGCCAGGTTCTGATCTGGGATGGTGCAGTGAGCTAAAAAACGGTGATGGATCAAGCCCTGATCTGTTGACTGGGTAGGAGTGTTCTGTTTAATTCAGATACTCTGTCCATCACCACCCCCTTTTCTGAATCGTTTTGTCCACCATAAGCGTGGAAGGGTATGCTCAGACATGAGTCCCTTGCTCACTGCACCATCAGGATTCAAGCAAGCCAGGCCGAAGACGGCTGTAATGCCAGAAACCGGTCCCCAGAAGCTTGTTTCCTTTCGAGTAAAAGAATTGGCTTGGTAGTTTGGTCTGCCCTGTTCCCATGATGCACTGGGCCAGGGACAGACTAATTTGCATATAGCCAGGTTCTGAGCTGGGATGGTGCATTGAGCTAAAAAACGGTGATGGATCAAGCCCTGATCTGTTGACTGGGTAGGAGTGTTCTCCTTAATTCAGATACTCTGTCCATCACCACTCCCTTTTCTGAATCGTTTTGTCCACCATAAGCGTGGAAGGGTATGCTCAGATATGAGTCTCTTGCTCACTGCACCATCAGGATTCAAGCAAGCCGGGCCGAAGACGGCTGTAATGCCAGAAACCGGTCCCCGGAAGCTTGTTTCTTTTCCAGTAAAAGAATTGGCTTGGTAGTTTGGTCTGCCCTGTTCCCATGATGCACTGGGCCAGGGACAGACTAATTTGCATGTAGCCAGGTTCTGAGCTGGGATGGTGCAGTGAGCTAAAAAACGATGATGGATCAAGCCCTGATCTGTTGACTGGGTAGGAGTGTTCTGCTTAATTCAGATACTCTGTCCATCACCACCCCCTTTTCTGAATCGTTTTGTCCACCATAAGCGTGGAAGGGTATGCTCAGATATGAGTCCCTTGCTCACTGCACCATCAGGATTCAAGCATGCCGGGCCGAAGACGGCTGTAATGCCAGAAACCGGTCCCCGGAAGCTTGTTTCCTTTCCAGTAAAAGAATTGGCTTGGTAGTTTGGTCTGCCCTGTTCCCATGATGCACTGGGCCAGGGACAGAATAATTTGCATGTAGCCAGGTTCTGAGCTGGGATGGTGCAGTAAGCTAAAAAACGGTGATGGATCAAGCCCTGATCTGTTGACTGGGTAGGAGTGTTCTGCTTCATTCAGATACTCTGTCCATCACCACCCCCTTTTCTGAATCGTTTTGTCCACCATAAGCGTGGAAGGGTATGCTCAGACATGAGTCCCTTGCTCACTGCACCATCAGGTTTCAAGCAAGCCGGGCCGAAAACGGCTGTAATGCCAGAAACCAGTCCCCAGAAGCTTGTTTCCTTTCCAGTAAAAGAATTGGCTTGGTAGTTTGGTCTGCCCTGTTCCCATGATGCACTGGGCCAGGGACAGACTAATTTGCATGTAGCCAGGTTCAGATCTGGGATGGTGCAGTGAGCTAAAAAACGGTGATGGATCAAGCCCTGATCTGTTGACTGGGTAGGAGTGTTCTGCTTAATTCAGATACTCTGTCCATCACCACCCCCTTTTCTGAATCGTTTTGTCCACCATAAGCGTGGAAGGGTATGCTCAGACATGAGTCCCTTGCTCACTGCACCATCAGGATTCAAGCAAGCCAGGCCGAAGACGGCTGTAATGCCAGAAACCGGTCCCCGGAAGCTTGTTTCCTTTCGAGTAAAAGAATTGGCTTGGTAGTTTGGTCTGCCCTGTTCCCATGATGCACTGGGCCAGGGACAGACTAATTTGCATATAGCCAGGTTCTGAGCTGGGATGGTGCATTGAGCTAAAAAACGGTGATGGATCAAGCCCTGATCTGTTGACTGGGTAGGAGTGTTCTCCTTAATTCAGATACTCTGTCCATCACCACTCCCTTTTCTGAATCGTTTTGTCCACCATAAGCGTGGAAGGGTATGCTCAGATATGAGTCCCTTGCTCACTGCACCATCAGGATTCAAGCAAGCCGGGCCGAAGACGGCTGTAATGCCAGAAACCGGTCCCCGGAAGCTTGTTTCTTTTCCAGTAAAAGAATTGGCTTGGTAGTTTGGTCTGCCCTGTTCCCATGATGCACTGGGCCAGGGACAGACTAATTTGCATGTAGCCAGGTTCTGAGCTGGGATGGTGCAGTGAGCTAAAAAACGATGATGGATCAAGCCCTGATCTGTTGACTGGGTAGGAGTGTTCTGCTTAATTCAGATACTCTGTCCATCACCACCCCCTTTTCTGAATCGTTTTGTCCACCATAAGCGTGGAAGGGTATGCTCAGATATGAGTCCCTTGCTCACTGCACCATCAGGATTCAAGCATGCCGGGCCGAAGACGGCTGTAATGCCAGAAACCGGTCCCCGGAAGCTTGTTTCCTTTCCAGTAAAAGAATTGGCTTGGTAGTTTGGTCTGCCCTGTTCCCATGATGCACTGGGCCAGGGACAGAATAATTTGCATGTAGCCAGGTTCTGAGCTGGGATGGTGCAGTAAGCTAAAAAACGGTGATGGATCAAGCCCTGATCTGTTGACTGGGTAGGAGTGTTCTGCTTCATTCAGATACTCTGTCCATCACCACCCCCTTTTCTGAATCGTTTTGTCCACCATAAGCGTGGAAGGGTATGCTCAGACATGAGTCCCTTGCTCACTGCACCATCAGGATTCAAGCAAGCCGGGCCGAAGACGGCTGTAATGCCAGAAACCAGTCCCCGGAAGCTTGTTTCCTTTCCAGTAAAAGAATTGGCTTGGTAGTTTGGTCTGCCCTGTTCCCATGATGCACTGGGCCAGGGACAGACTAATTTGCATGTAGCCAGGTTCAGATCTGGGATGGTGCAGTGAGCTAAAAAACGGTGATGGATCAAGCCCTGATCTGTTGACTGGGTAGGAGTGTTCTGCTTAATTCAGATACTCTGTCCATCACCACCCCCTTTTCTGAATCGTTTTGTCCACCATAAGCGTGGAAGGGTATGCTCAGACATGAGTCCCTTGCTCACTGACCATCAGGATTCAAGCAAGCCGGGCCGAAGACGGCTGTAATGCCAGAAACCGGTCCCCGGAAGCTTGTTTCCTTTCCAGTAAAAGAATGGCTTGGTAGTTTGGTCTGCCCTGTTGCCATGATGGACTGGGCCAGGGACAGACTAATTTGCATGTAGCCAGGTTCCCTTGCTGGGATGGTGCAGTGAGCTAAAAAACGGTGATGGATCAAGCCCTGATCTGTTGACTGGGTAGAAGTGTTCTGCTTAATTCAGATACTCTGTCCATCACCACCCCCTTTTCTGAATCGTTTTGTCCACCATAAACGTGGAAGGGTATGCTCAGACATGAGTCCCTTGCTCACTGCACCATCAGGATTCAAGCAAGCCGGGCCGAAGACTGCTGTAATGCCAGAAACCGGTCCCCGGAAGCTTGTTTCCTTTCCAGTAAAAGAATTGGCTTGGTAGTTTGGTCTGCCCTGTTCCCATGATGCAAAAACGGTGATGGATCAAGCCCTGATCTGTTGACTGGGTAGGAGTGTTCTGTTTAATTCAGATACTCTGTCCATCACCACCCCCTTTTCTGAATCGTTTTGTCCACCATAAGCGTGGAAGGGTATGCTCAGACATGAGTCACTTGCTCACTGCACCATCCGGATTCAAGCAAGCCGGGCCGAAGACGGCTGTAATGCCAGAAACCGGTCCCCGGAAGCTTGTTTCCTTTCAGTAAAAGAATTGGCTTGGTAGTTTGGTCTGCCCTGTTCCCATGATGCACTGGGCCAGGGACAGACTAATTTGCATGTAGCCAGGTTCTGAGCTGGGATGGTGCAGTGAGCTAAAAAAACGGTGATGGATCAAGCCCTGATCTGTTGACTGGGTAGGAGTGTTTTGCTTAATTCAGATACTCTGTCCATCACCACTCCCTTTTCTGAATCGTTTTGTCCACCATAAGCGTGGAAGGGTATGCTCAGACATGAGTCCCTTGCTCACTGCACCATCAGGATTCAAGCAAGCCGGGCCGAAGACGGCTGTAATGCCAGAAACCGGTCCCCGGAAGCTTGTTTCCTTTCCAGTGAAAGAATCGGCTTGGTAGTTTGGTCTGCCCTGTTCCCATGATGCACTGGACCAGGGACAGACTAATTTGCATGTAGCCAGGTTCTGAGCTGGGATGGTGCAGTGAGCTAAAAAACGATGATGGATCAAGCCCTGATCTGTTGACTGGGTAGGAGTGTTCTGCTTAATTCAGATACTCTGTCCATCACCACCCCCTTTTCTGAATCGTTTTGTCCACCATAAGCGTGGAAGGGTATGCTCAGACATGAGTCCCTTGCTCACTCCACCATCAGGATTCAAGCAAGCCGGGCCGAAGACGGCTGTAATGCCAGAAACTGGTCCCCGGAAGCTTGTTTCCATTCCAGTAAAAGAATTGGCTTGGTAGTTTGGTCAGCCCTGTTCCCATGATGCACTGGGCCAGGGACAGACTAATTTGCATGTAGCCAGGTTCTGAGCTGGGATGATGCAGTGAGCTAAAAAACGGTGATGGATCGCGCCCTGATCTGTTGACTGGGTAGGAGTGTTCTGCTTAATTCAGATACTCTGTCCATCACCACCCCCTTTTCTGAATCGTTTTGTCCACCATAAGCGTGGATGGGTATGCTCAGACATGAGTCCCTTGCTCACTGCACCATCAGGATTCAAGCAAGCCGGGCCGAAGACGGCTGTAATGCCAGAAATCAGTCCCCGGAAGCATTTTTCCTTTCCAGTAAAAGAATTGGCTTGGTAGTTTGGTCTGCCCTGTTCCCATGATGCACTGGGCCAGGGACAGACTAATTTGCATGTAGCCAGGTTCTGAGCTGGGATGGTGCAGTGAGCTAAAAAACGGTGATGGATCATGCCCTGATCTGTTGACTGGGTAGGAGTGTTCTGCTTAATTCAGATACTCTGTCCATCACCACCCCCTTTTCTGAATCGTTTTGTCCACCATAAGCGTGGAAGGGTATGCTCAGACATGAGTCCCTTGCTCACTGCACCATCAGGATTCAAGCAAGCCGGGCCGAAGACGGCTGTAATGCCAGAAACGGGTCCCCGGAAGCTTGTTTCCTTTCCAGTTAAAGAATTGGCTTGGTAGTTTGGTCTGCCCTGTTCCCATGATGCACTGGACCAGGGACAGACTAATTTGCATGTAGCCAGGTTCTGAGCTGGGATGGTGCAGTGAGCTAAAAAACGGTGATGGATCAAGCCCTGATCTGTTGACTGGGTAGGAGTGTTCTGCTTAATTCAGATACTCTGTCCATCACCACCCCCTTTTCTGAAACGTTTTGTCCACCATAAGCGTGGAAGGGTATGCTCAGACATGAGTCCCTTGCTCACTGCACCATCAGGATTCAAGCAAGCCGGGCCGAAGACGGCTGTAATGTCAGAAACCAGTCCCCGGAAGCTTGTTTCCTTTCCAGTAAAAAAATTGGCTTGGTAGTTTGGTCTGCCCTGTTCCCATGATGCACTGGGCCAGGGACAGACTAATTTGCATGTAGCCAGGTTCCCTTGCTGGGATGGTGCAGTGAGCTAAAAAACGGTGATGGATCAAGCCCTGATCCGTTGACTGGGTAGGAGTGTTCTGCTTAATTCAGATACTCTGTCCATCACCACCCCCTTTTCTGAATCGTTTTGTCCACCATAAGCGTGGAAGGGTATGCTCAGACATGAGTCCCTTGCTCACTGCACCATCAGGATTCAAGCAAGCCGGGCCGAAGACGGCTGTAATGCCAGAAACTGGTCCCCGGAAGCTTGTTTCCTTTCCAGTAAAAGAATTGGCTTGGTAGTTGGTCTGCCCTGTTCCCATGATGCACTGGGCCAGGGACAGACTAATTTGCATGTAGCCAGGTTCTGAGCTGGGATGGTGCAGTGAGCTAAAAAACGGTGATGGATCAAGCCCTGATCTGTTGACTGGGTAGGAGTGTTCTGCTTAATTCAGATACTCTGTCCATCACCACCCCCTTTTCTGAATCGTTTTGTCCACCATAAGCGTGGAAGGGTATGCTCAGATATGAGTCCCTTGCTCACTGCACCATCAGGATTCAAGCAATCCGGGCTGAAGACGGCTGTAATGCCAGAAACCGGTCCCCGGAAGCTTGTGTCCTTTCCAGTTAAAGAATTGGCTTGGTAGTTTTGTCTGCCCTGTTCCCATGTGGCACTGGGCCAGGGACAGAATAATTTGCATGTAGCCAGGTTCTGAGCTGGGATGGTGCAGTGAGCTAAAAAACGGTGATGGATCAAGCCCTGATCTGTTGACTGGGTAGGAGTGTTCTGCTTAATTCAGATACTCTGTCCATCACCACCCCCTTTTCTGAATCGTTTTGTCCACCATAAGCGTGGAAGGGTATGCTCAGACATGAGTCCCTTCCTCACTGCACCATCAGGATTCAAGCAAGCCGGGCCAAAGACGGCTGTAATGCCAGAAACCCGTCCCCGGAAGCTTGTTTCCTTTCCAGTAAAAGAATTGGCTTGGTAGTTTGGTCTGCCCTGTTCCCATGATGCACTGGGCCAGGGACAGACTAATTTGCATGTAGCCAGGTTCTGAGCTGGGATGGTGCAGTGAGCTAAAAAACGGTGATGGATCAAGCCCTGATCTGTTGACTGGGTAGGAGTGTTCTGCTTAATTCAGATACTCTGTCCATCACCACCCCCTTTTCTGAATCGTTTTGTTCACCATAAGCGTGGAAGGGTATGCTCACATATGAGTCCCTTGCTCACTGCACCATCAGGATTCAAGCAAGCCGGGCCGAAGACGGCTGTAATGCCAGAAACCGGTCCCCGGAAGCTTGTTTCCTTTCCAGTAAAAGAATTGGCTTGGTAGTTTGGTCTGCCCTGTTCCCATGATGCACTGGGCCAGGGACAGACTAATTTGCATGTAGCCAGGTTCTGAGCTGGGATGGTGCAGTGAGCTAAAAAACGGTGATGGATCAAGCCCTGCTCTGTTGACTGGGTAGGAGTGTTCTGCTTAATTCAGATACTCTGTCCATCACCACCCCCTTTTCTGAATCGTTTTGTCCACCATAAGCGTCGAAGGGTATGCTCAGACATGAGTCCCTTGCTCACTGCACCATCAGGATTCAAGCAAGCCAGGCCGAAGATGGCTGTAATGCCAGAAACCGGTCCCCGGAACCTTGTTTCCTTTCCAGTAAAAGAATTGGCTTGGTAGTTTGGTCTGCCCTGTTCCCATGATGCACTGGGCCAGGGACAGACTAATTTGCATGTAGCCAGGTCCTGAGCTGGGATGGTGCAGTGAGCTAAAAAACGGTGATGGATCAAGCCCTGATCTGTTGACTGGGTAGGAGTGTTTTGCTTAATTCAGATACTTTGTCCATCACCACTCCCTTTTCTGAATCGTTTTGTCCACCATAAGCGTGGAAGGGTATGCTCAGACATGAGTCCCTTGCTCACTGCACCATCAGGATTCAAGCAAGCCGGGCCGAAGACGGCTGTAATGCCAGAAACCGGTCCCCGGAAGCTTGTTTCCTTTCCAGTAAAAGAATTGGCTTGGTAGTTTGGTCTGCCCTGTTCCCATGATGCACTGGGCCAGGGACAGACTAATTTGCATGTAGCCAGGTTCTGAGCTGGGATGGTGCAGTGAGCTAAAAAACGATGATGGATCAAGCCCTGATCTGTTTTTTTTTTGTAAAACAATTTTTATTGCAGATTCCAAGTTAAGCAGTACAGTTAGTATGCAAGTACGTATATGCGGGATCCCAATGTCTCACACTCCTGCTAACAATTATTTACACAGCCTTATTACCCGCATCCCTGGGGCCGGGTGGCAATTGTCTCACATAGTGTATCGTTGCCGCCATTTCTCGATGGCATATCCAGTGATCTACCGCTGTCTGCTTTTAATTTTTTCCCCCTACACCCCCCATCCAGCCTCCGGCCAGGGTGATCTGCAAAATACGATGTCGATGGGCTGCTGCACTCCCCCCCCCCCCTCTCAACACCCCCCCCACCCCTCTGGTGTTCTATGGCGTCCCGTGCCCGGTTTGCAGTATTCTGAAGTGTGTTGGTGACCTGCGGAGTCTGTAGTGGGTTAATGAGTGTGTGTGTCCGTGGTAGGCGCTGGGATTGGCACCGTTACCTCGGGAACCCCCGGGTCTTCTGCGTCCCCCTCCTCCTCACTCTCCACTGTACTATCCCTGAGTGCCTGGACTAGAATTTCCCACGCTAGTGCTGCTTCCTGAGCCTTCCCGTCAGGTCCACGTCGTGCCAGTTGATACCTGATCGTGCTCTCTGCTGCCGCCCATTTCTGAAACTCATCTAGCCATTTCCGGTGTGTCGGCGCTACCTTAGATTTCCATCCCCTGGTGAGTTCCCTCTTCGCAAGGAGTAGGCCCATGTCTATGAATTTGCTTGTCAGGTTAGTCTTACGTGTGTGTGGAAACCAGTGTAAGAGTGTAGTTGCGCCATCGTAATGTATTTCCCTGTCCGTGACCTCGTTCAGGGTGTCACCCACTTCTCTCCAGAAGTCCTGCAAGTGCGGGCAGTCCCTCAGCATGTGTAGCAAGTCCGCCTCTATCTGCGCGCATCTAGGACACACTGCGTCCACTGTTCCAAAGTATCGTGCTATTTTATTCGGGGTAAGGTAGGCTCTGTGTAGGATATATAGCTGTATTAGTTGGAATCGGGCGTTTCTAGTGCTCTTCCTGGGCCTCTGAACCAATTGGGCCCATGTCGTATCCGGGATCTCTCGCTGCAGGTCAGTCTCCCATTGGGCCTTTAGGCGCGCTAGGGGCAGCAAGGTGCTCGCAAGTATTCTGGAGTGCAGGCACGTGACTGCTTTGACTGTTCCCGCGCTCAAGCCCTGATCTGTTGACTGGGTAGGAGTGTTCTGCTTAATTCAGATACTCTGTCCATCACCACCCCCTTTTCTGAATCGTTTTGTCCACCATAAGCGTGGAAGGGTATGCTCAGACATGAGTCCCTTGCTCACTCCACTATCAGGATTCAAGCAAGCCGGGCCGAAGACGGCTGTAATGCCAGAAACTGGTCCCCGGAAGCTTGTTTCCTTTCCAGTAAAAGAATTGGCTTGGAAATTTGGTCAGCCCTGTTCCCATGATGCACTGGGCCAGGGACAGACTAATTTGCATGTAGCCAGGTTCTGAGCTGGGATGATGCAGTGAGCTAAAAAACGGTGATGGATCAAGCCCTGATCTGTTGATTGGGTAGGAGTGTTCTGCTTAATTCAGATACTCTGTCCATCACCACCCCCTTTTCTGAATCGTTTTGTCCACCATAAGCGTGAAAGGGTATGCTCAGACATGAGTCCCTTGCTCACTGCACCATCAGGATTCAAGCAAGCCGGGCCGAAGACGGCTGTAATGCCAGAAACCAGTCCCCGGAAGCTTGTTTCCTTTCCAGTAAAAGAATTGGCTTGGTAGTTTGGTCTGCTCTGTTCCCATGATGCACTGGGCCAGGGACAGAATAATTTGCATGTAGCCAGGTTCTGAGCTGGGATGGTGCAGTGAGCTAAAAAACGGTGATGGATCAAGCCCTGATCTGTTGACTGGGTAGGAGTGTTCTGCTTAATTCAGATACTCTGTCCATCACCACCCCCTTTTCTGAATCGTTTTGTCCACCATAAGCGTGGAAGGGTATGCTCAGACATGAGTCCCTTGCTCATTGCACCATCAGGATTCAAGCAAGCCGGGCCGAAGACGGCTGTAATGCCAGAAACCGGTCCCCGGAAGCTTGTTTCCTTTCCAGTAAAAGAATTGGCTTGGTAGTTTGGTCTGCCCTGTTCCCATGATGCACTGGGCCAGGGACAGACTAATTTGCATGTAGCCAGGTTCTGAGCTGGGATGGTGCAGTGAGCTAAAAAACGGCGGTGGATCAAGCCCTGATCTGTTGACTGGGTAGGAGTGTTCTGCTTAATTTAGATACTCTGTCCATCACCACCCCCTTTTCTGAATCGTTTTGTCCACCATAAGCGTGGAAGGGTATGCTCAGACATGAGTCCCTTGCTCACTGCACCATCAGGATTCAAGCAAGCCGGGCCGAAGACGGCTGTAATGCCAGAAACCGGTCCCCGGAAGCTTGTTTCCTTTCCAGTAAAAGAATTGGCTTGGTAGTTTGGTCTGCCCTGTTCCCATGATGCACTGGGCCAGGGACAGACTAATTTGCATGTAGCCAGGTTCTGAGCTGGGATGGTGCAGTGAGCTAAAAAACGGTGATGGATCAAGCCCTGATCTGTTGACTGGGTAGGAGTGTTCTGCTTAATTCAGATACTCGGTCCATCACCACCCCCTTTTCTGAATCGTTTTGTCCACCATAAGCGTGGAAGGGTATGCTCAGACATGAGTCCCTTGCTCACTGCACCATCAGGATTCAAGCAAGCCGGGCCGAAGACGGCTGTAATGCCAGAAATCGGTCCCCGGAAGCTTGTTTCCTTTCCAGTAAAAGAATTGGCTTGGTAGTTTGGTCTGCCCTGTTCCCATGATGCACTGGGCCAGGGACAGACTAATTTGCATGTAGCCAAGTTCTGAGCTGGGATGGTGCAGTGAGCTAAAAAACGGTGATGGATCAAGCCCTGATCTGTTGACTGGGTTGGAGTGTTCTGCTTAATTCAGATACTCTGTTCATCACCACCCCCTTTTCTGAATCGTTTTGTCCACCATAAGCGTGGAAGGGTATGCTCAGACATGAGTCACTTGCTCACTGCACCATCCGGATTCAAGCAAGCCGGGCCGAAGACGGCTGTAATGCCAGAAACCGGTCCCCGGAAGCTTGTTTCCTTTCAGTAAAAGAATTGGCTTGGTAGTTTGGTCTGCCCTGTTCCCATGATGCACTGGGCCAGGGACAGACTAATTTGCATGTAGCCAGGTTCTGAGCTGGGATGGTGCAGTGAGCTAAAAAACGGTGATGGATCAAGCCCTGATCTGTTGACTGGGTAGGAGTGTTCTGCTTAATTCAGATACTCTGTCCATCACCACCCCCTTTTCTGAATCGTTTTGTCCACCATAAGCGTGGAAGGGTATGCTCAGACATGAGTCCCTTGCTCACTGACCATCAGGATTCAAGCAAGCCGGGCCGAAGACGGCTGTAATGCCAGAAACCGGTCCCCGGAAGCTTGTTTCCTTTCCAGTAAAAGAATGGCTTGGTAGTTTGGTCTGCCCTGTTGCCATGATGGACTGGGCCAGGGACAGACTAATTTGCATGTAGCCAGGTTCCCTTGCTGGGATGGTGCAGTGAGCTAAAAAACGGTGATGGATCAAGCCCTGATCTGTTGACTGGGTAGAAGTGTTCTGCTTAATTCAGATACTCTGTCCATCACCACCCCCTTTTCTGAATCGTTTTGTCCACCATAAACGTGGAAGGGTATGCTCAGACATGAGTCCCTTGCTCACTGCACCATCAGGATTCAAGCAAGCCGGGCCGAAGACTGCTGTAATGCCAGAAACCGGTCCCCGGAAGCTTGTTTCCTTTCCAGTAAAAGAATTGGCTTGGTAGTTTGGTCTGCCCTGTTCCCATGATGCAAAAACGGTGATGGATCAAGCCCTGATCTGTTGACTGGGTAGGAGTGTTCTGTTTAATTCAGATACTCTGTCCATCACCACCCCCTTTTCTGAATCGTTTTGTCCACCATAAGCGTGGAAGGGTATGCTCAGACATGAGTCCCTTGCTCACTGCACCATCAGGATTCAAGCAAGCCGGGCCGAAGACGGCTGTAATGCCAGAAACCGGTCCCCGGAAGCTTGTTTCCTTTCCAGTAAAAGAATTGGCTTGGTAGTTTGGTCTGTCCTGTTCCCATGATGCACTGGGCCAGGGACAGACTAATTTGCATGTAGCCAGGTTCTGAGCTGGGATGGTGCAGTGAGCTAAAAAAACGGTGATGGATCAAGCCCTGATCTGTTGACTGGGTAGGAGTGTTTTGCTTAATTCAGATACTCTGTCCATCACCACTCCCTTTTCTGAATCGTTTTGTCCACCATAAGCGTGGAAGGGTATGCTCAGACATGAGTCCCTTGCTCACTGCACCATCAGGATTCAAGCAAGCCGGGCCGAAGACGGCTGTAATGCCAGAAACCGGTCCCCGGAAGCTTGTTTCCTTTCCAGTGAAAGAATCGGCTTGGTAGTTTGGTCTGCCCTGTTCCCATGATGCACTGGACCAGGGACAGACTAATTTGCATGTAGCCAGGTTCTGAGCTGGGATGGTGCAGTGAGCTAAAAAACGATGATGGATCAAGCCCTGATCTGTTGACTGGGTAGGAGTGTTCTGCTTAATTCAGATACTCTGTCCATCACCACCCCCTTTTCTGAATCGTTTTGTCCACCATAAGCGTGGAAGGGTATGCTCAGACATGAGTCCCTTGCTCACTCCACCATCAGGATTCAAGCAAGCCGGGCCGAAGACGGCTGTAATGCCAGAAACTGGTCCCCGGAAGCTTGTTTCCATTCCAGTAAAAGAATTGGCTTGGTAGTTTGGTCAGCCCTGTTCCCATGATGCACTGGGCCAGGGACAGACTAATTTGCATGTAGCCAGGTTCTGAGCTGGGATGATGCAGTGAGCTAAAAAACGGTGATGGATCGCGCCCTGATCTGTTGACTGGGTAGGAGTGTTCTGCTTAATTCAGATACTCTGTCCATCACCACCCCCTTTTCTGAATCGTTTTGTCCACCATAAGCGTGGATGGGTATGCTCAGACATGAGTCCCTTGCTCACTGCACCATCAGGATTCAAGCAAGCCGGGCCGAAGACGGCTGTAATGCCAGAAATCAGTCCCCGGAAGCTTTTTTCCTTTCCAGTAAAAGAATTGGCTTGGTAGTTTGGTCTGCCCTGTTCCCATGATGCACTGGGCCAGGGACAGACTAATTTGCATGTAGCCAGGTTCTGAGCTGGGATGGTGCAGTGAGCTAAAAAACGGTGATGGATCATGCCCTGATCTGTTGACTGGGTAGGAGTGTTCTGCTTAATTCAGATACTCTGTCCATCACCACCCCCTTTTCTGAATCGTTTTGTCCACCATAAGCGTGGAAGGGTATGCTCAGACATGAGTCCCTTGCTCACTGCACGATCAGGATTCAAGCAAGCCGGGCCGAAGACGGCTGTAATGCCAGAAACGGGTCCCCGGAAGCTTGTTTCCTTTCCAGTTAAAGAATTGGCTTGGTAGTTTGGTCTGCCCTGTTCCCATGATGCACTGGGCCAGGGACAGACTAATTTGCATGTAGCCAGGTTCTGAGCTGGGATGGTGCAGTGAGCTAAAAAACGATGATGGATCAAGCCCGGATCTGTTGACTGGGTAGGAGTGTTCTGGTTAATTCAGATACTCTGTCCATCACCACCCCCTTTTCTGAATCGTTTTGTCCACCATAAGCGTGGAAGGGTATGCTCAGACATGAGTCCCTTGCTCACTCCACCATCAGGATTCAAGCAAGCCGGGCCGAAGACGGCTGTAATGCCAGAAACTGGTCCCCGGAAGCTTGTTTCCTTTCCAGTAAAAGAATTGGCTTGGTAGTTTGGTCCGCCCTGTTCCCATGATGCACTGGGCCAGGGACAGACTAATTTGCATGTAGCCAGGTTCTGAGCTGGGATGATGCAGTGAGCTAAAAAACGGTGATGGATCAAGCCCTGATCTGTTGACTGGGTAAGAGTGTTCTGCTTAATTCAGATACTCTGTCCATCACCACCCCCTTTTCTGAATCGTTTTGTCCACCATAAGCGTGGAAGGGTATGCTCAGACATGAGTCCCTTGCTCACTGCACCATCAGGATTCAAGCAAGCCGGGCCGAAGACGGCTGTAATGCCAGAAACCAGTCCCCGGAAGCTTGTTTCCTTTCCAGTAAAAGAATTGGCTTGGTAGTTTGGTCTGCCCTGTTCCCATGATGCACTGGGCCAGGGACAGACTAATTTGCATGTAGCCAGGTTCTGAGCTGGGATGGTGCAGTGAGCTAAAAAACGGTGATGGATCAAGCCCTGATCTGTTGACTGGGTAGGAGTGTTCTGCTTAATTCAGATACTCTGTCCATCACCACCCCCTTTTCTGAAACGTTTTGTCCACCATAAGCGTGGAAGGGTATGCTCAGACATGAGTCCCTTGCTCACTGCACCATCAGGATTCAAGCAAGCCGGGCCGAAGACGGCTGTAATGTCAGAAACCAGTCCCCGGAAGCTTGTTTCCATTCCAGTAAAAAAATTGGCTTGGTAGTTTGGTCTGCCCTGTTCCCATGATGCACTGGGCCAGGAACAGACTAATTTGCATGTAGCCAGGTTCCCTTGCTGGGATGGTGCAGTGAGCTAAAAAACGGTGATGGATCAAGCCCTGATCCGTTGACTGGGTAGGAGTGTTCTGCTTAATTCAGATACTCTGTCCATCACCACCCCCTTTTCTGAATCGTTTTGTCCACCATAAGCGTGGAAGGGTATGCTCAGACATGAGTCCCTTTCTCACTGCACCATCAGGATTCAAGCAAGCCGGGCCGAAGACGGCTGTAATGCCAGAAACTGGTCCCCAGAAGCTTGTTTCCTTTCCAGTAAAAGAATTGGCTTGGTAGTTTGGTCTGCCTTGTTCCCATGATGCACTGGGCCAGGGACAGAATAATTTGCATGTAGCAAGGTTCTGAGCTGGGATGGTGCAGTGAGCTAAAAAACGGTGATGGATCAAGCCCTGATCTGTTGACTGGGTACGAGTGTTCTGCTTAATTCAGATACTCTGTCCATCACCACCCCCGTTTCTGAATCGTTTTGTCCACCATAAGCGTGGAAGGGTATGCTCAGACATGAGTCCCTTGCTCACTGCACCATCAGGATTCAAGCAAGCCGGGCCGAAGACGGCTGTAATGCCAGAAACCAGTCCCCGGAAGCTTGTTTCCTTTCCAGTAAAAGAATTGGCTTGGTAGTTTGGTCTGCCCTGTTCCCATGATGCACTGGGTCAGGGACAGACTAATTTGCATGTAGCCAGGTTCTGAGCTGGGATGGTGCAGTGAGCTAAAAAACGGTGATGGATCAAGCCCTGATCTGTTGACTGGGTAGGAGTGTTCTGCTTAATTCAGATACTCTGTCCATCACCACTCCCTTTTCTGAATCGTTTTGTTCACCATAAGCGTGGAAGGGTATGCTCAGACATGAGTCCCTTGCTCACTGCACCATCAGGTTTCAAGCAAGCCGGGCCGAAGACGGCTGTAATGCCAGAAACCGGTCCCCGGAAACTTGTTTCCTTTCCAGTAAAAGAAATGGCTTGGTAGTTTGGTCTGCCCTGTTGCCATGATGCCCTGGGCCAGGGACAGACTAATTTGCATGTAGCCAGGTTTTGAGCTGGGATGGTGCAGTGAGCTAAAAAACGGTGATGGATCAAGCCCTGATCTGTTGACTGGGTAGGAGTGTTCTGCCTAATTCAGATACTCTGTCCATCACCACTCCCTTTTCTGAATCGTTTTGTCCACCATAAGCGTGGAAGGGTATGCTCAGACATGAGTCCCTTGCTCACTGCACCATCAGGATTCAAGCAAGCCGGGCCGAAGACGGCTGTAATGCCAGAAACCAGTCCCCGGAAGCTTGTTTCCTTTCCAGTAAAAAAATTGGCTTGGTAGTTTGGTCTGCCCTGTTCCCATGATGCACTGGGCCAGGGACAGACTAATTTGCATGTTAGCAGGTTCCCTTGCTGGGATGGTGCAGTGAGCTAAAAAACGGTGATGGATCAAGCCCTGATCTGTTGACTGGGTAGGAGTGTTTTGCTTAATTCAGATACTCTGTCCATCACCACCCCCTTTTCTGAATCGTTTTGTCCACCATAAGCGTGGAAGGGTATGCTCAGACATGAGTCCCTTGCTCACTGCACCATCAGGATTCAAGCAAGCCGGACCGAAGACGGCTGTAATGCCAGAAACCGGTCCCCGGAAGCTTGTTCCTTTCCAGTAAAAGAATTGGCTTGGTAGTTTGGTCTGCCCTGTTCCCATGATGCACTGGGCCAGGGACAGACTAATTTGCATGTAGCCAGGTTCTGAGCTGGGATGGTGCAGTGAGCTAAAAAACGGTGATGGATCAAGCCCTGATCTGTTGACTGGGTAGGAGTGTTCTGCTTAATTCAGATACTCTGTCCATCACCACCCCCTTTTCTGAATCGTTTTGTCCACCATAAGCGTGGAAGGGTATGCTCAGATATGAGTCCCTTGCTCACTGCACCATCAGGATTCAAGCAAGCCGGGCCGAAGACGGCTGTAATGCCAGAAACCGGTCCCCGGAAGCTTGTTTCCTGTCCAGTAAAAGAATTGGCTTAGTAGTTTGGTCTGCCCTGTTCCCATGATGCACTGGGCCAGGGACAGAATAATTTGCATGTAGCCAGGTTCTGAGCTGGGATGGTGCAGTGAGCTAAAAAACGGTGATGGATCAAGCCCTGATCTGTTGACTGGGTAGGAGTGTTCTGCTTAATTCAGATACTCTGTCCATCACCACCCCCTTTTCTGAATCGTTTTGTCCACCATAAGCGTGGAAGGGTATGCTCAGACATGAGTCCCTTGCTCACTGCACCATCAGGATTCAAGCAAGCCGGGCCGAAGACGGCTGTAATGCCAGAAACTGGTCCCCAGAAGCTTGTTTCCTTTCCAGTAAAAGAATTGGCTTGGTAGTTTGGTCTGCCTTGTTCCCATGATGCACTGGGCCAGGGACAGAATAATTTGCATGTAGCAAGGTTCTGAGCTGGGATGGTGCAGTGAGCTAAAAAACGGTGATGGATCAAGCCCTGATCTGTTGACTGGGTACGAGTGTTCTGCTTAATTCAGATACTCTGTCCATCACCACCCCCTTTTCTGAATCGTTTTGTCCACCATAAGCGTGGAAGGGTATGCTCAGACATGAGTCCCTTGCTCACTGCACCATCAGGATTCAAGCAAGCCGGGCCGAAGACGGCTGTAATGCCAGAAACCAGTCCCCGGAAGCTTGTTTCCTTTCCAGTAAAAGAATTGGCTTGGTAGTTTGGTCTGCCCTGTTCCCATGATGCACTGGGTCAGGGACAGACTAATTTGCATGTAGCCAGGTTCTGAGCTGGGATGGTGCAGTGAGCTAAAAAACGGTGATGGATCAAGCCCTGATCTGTTGACTGGGTAGGAGTGTTCTGCTTAATTCAGATACTCTGTCCATCACCACTCCCTTTTCTGAATCGTTTTGTTCACCATAAGCGTGGAAGGGTATGCTCAGACATGAGTCCCTTGCTCACTGCACCATCAGGTTTCAAGCAAGCCGGGCCGAAGACGGCTGTAATGCCAGAAACCGGTCCCCGGAAACTTGTTTCCTTTCCAGTAAAAGAATTGGCTTGGTAGTTTGGTCTGCCCTGTTGCCATGATGCCCTGGGCCAGGGACAGACTAATTTGCATGTAGCCAGGTTTTGAGCTGGGATGGTGCAGTGAGCTAAAAAACGGTGATGGATCAAGCCCTGATCTGTTGACTGGGTAGGAGTGTTCTGCCTAATTCAGATACTCTGTCCATCACCACTCCCTTTTCTGAATCGTTTTGTCCACCATAAGCGTGGAAGGGTATGCTCAGACATGAGTCCCTTGCTCACTGCACCATCAGGATTCAAGCAAGCCGGGCCGAAGACGGCTGTAATGCCAGAAACCAGTCCCCGGAAGCTTGTTTCCTTTCCAGTAAAAAAATTGGCTTGGTAGTTTGGTCTGCCCTGTTCCCATGATGCACTGGGCCAGGGACAGACTAATTTGCATGTTAGCAGGTTCCCTTGCTGGGATGGTGCAGTGAGCTAAAAAACGGTGATGGATCAAGCCCTGATCTGTTGACTGAGTAGGAGTGTTCTGCTTAATTCAGATACTCTGTCCATCACCACCCCCTTTTCTGAATCGTTTTGTCCACCATAAGCGTGGAAGGGTATGCTCAGACATGAGTCCCTTGCTCACTGCACCATCAGGATTCAAGCAAGCCGGGCCGAAGACGGCTGTAATGCCAGAAACCGGTCCCCGGAAGCTTGTTCCTTTCCAGTAAAAGAATTGGCTTGGTAGTTTGGTCTGCCCTGTTCCCATGATGCACTGGGCCAGGGACAGACTAATTTGCATGTAGCCAGGTTCTGAGCTGGGATGGTGCAGTGAGCTAAAAAACGGTGATGGATCAAGCCCTGATCTGTTGACTGGGTAGGAGTGTTCTGCTTAATTCAGATACTCTGTCCATCACCACCCCCTTTTCTGAATCGTTTTGTCCACCATAAGCGTGGAAGGGTATGCTCAGATATGAGTCCCTTGCTCACTGCACCATCAGGATTCAAGCAAGCCGGGCCGAAGACGGCTGTAATGCCAGAAACCGGTCCCCGGAAGCTTGTTTCCTTTCCAGTAAAAGAATTGGCTTAGTAGTTTGGTCTGCCCTGTTCCCATGATGCACTGGGCCAGGGACAGAATAATTTGCATGTAGCCAGGTTCTGAGCTGGGATGGTGCAGTGAGCTAAAAAACGGTGATGGATCAAGCCCTGATCTGTTGACTGGGTAGGAGTGTTCTGCTTAATTCAGATACTCTGTCCATCACCACCCCCTTTTCTGAATCGTTTTGTCCACCATAAGCGTGGAAGGGTATGCTCAGACATGAGTCCCTTGCTCACTGCACCATCAGGATTCAAGCAAGCCGGGCCGAAGACGGCTGTAATGCCAGAAACCAGTCCCCGGAAGCTTGTTTCCTTTCCAGTAAAAGCATTGGCTTGGTAGTTTGGTCTGCCCTGTTCCCATGATGCACTGGGCCAGGGACAGACTAATTTGCATGTAGCCAGGTTCTGAGCTGGGATGGTGCAGTGAGCTAAAAAACGGTGATGGATCAAGCCCTGATCTGTTGACTGGGTAGGAGTGTTCTGCTTAATTCAGATACTCTGTCCATCACCACCCCCTTTTCTGAATCGTTTTGTCCACCATAAGCGTGGAAGGGTATGCTCACATATGAGTCCCTTGCTCACTGCACCATCAGGATTCAAGCAAGCCGGGCCGAAGACGGCTGTAATGCCAGAAACCGGTCCCCGGAAGCTTGTTTCCTTTCCAGTAAAAGAATTGGCTTGGTAGTTTGGTCTGCCCTGTTCCCATGATGCACTGGGCCAGGGACAGACTAATTTGCATGTAGCCAGGTTCTGAGCTGGGATGGTGCAGTGAGCTAAAAAACGGTGATGGATCAAGCCCTGATCTGTTGACTGGGTAGGAGTGTTCTGCTTAATTCAGATACTCTGTCCATTACCACCCCCTTTTCTGAATCGTTTTGTCCACCATAAGCGTGGAAGGGTATGCTCAGACATGAGTCCCTTGCTCACTGCACCATCAGGATTCAAGCAAGCCAGGCCGAAGATGGCTGTAATGCCAGAAACCGGTCCCCGGAAGCTTGTTTCCTTTCCAGTAAAAGAATTGGCTTGGTAGTTTGGTCTGCCCTGTTCCCATGATGCACTGGGCCAGGGACAGACTAATTTGCATATAGCCAGGTTCTGAGCTGGGATGGTGCATTGAGCTAAAAAACGGTGATGGATCAAGCCCTGATCTGTTGACTGGGTAGGAGTGTTCTCCTTAATTCAGATACTCTGTCCATCACCACTCCCTTTTCTGAATCGTTTTGTCCACCATAAGCGTGGAAGGGTATGCTCAGATATGAGTCCCTTGCTCACTGCACCATCAGGATTCAAGCAAGCCGGGCCGAAGACGGCTGTAATGCCAGAAACCGGTCCCCGGAAGCTTGTTTCTTTTCCAGTAAAAGAATTGGCTTGGTAGTTTGGTCTGCCCTGTTCCCATGATGCACTGGGCCAGGGACAGACTAATTTGCATGTAGCCAGGTTCTGAGCTGGGATGGTGCAGTGAGCTAAAAAACGATGATGGATCAAGCCCTGATCTGTTGACTGGGTAGGAGTGTTCTGCTTAATTCAGATACTCTGTCCATCACCACCCCCTTTTCTGAATCGTTTTGTCCACCATAAGCGTGGAAGGGTATGCTCAGATATGAGTCCCTTGCTCACTGCACCATCAGGATTCAAGCATGCCGGGCCGAAGACGGCTGTAATGCCAGAAACCGGTCCCCGGAAGCTTGTTTCCTTTCCAGTAAAAGAATTGGCTTGGTAGTTTGGTCTGCCCTGTTCCCATGATGCACTGGGCCAGGGACAGAATAATTTGCATGTAGCCAGGTTCTGAGCTGGGATGGTGCAGTAAGCTAAAAAACGGTGATGGATCAAGCCCTGATCTGTTGACTGGGTAGGAGTGTTCTGCTTAATTCAGATACTCTGTCCATCACCACCCCCTTTTCTGAATCGTTTTGTCCACCATAAGCGTGGAAGGGTATGCTCAGACATGAGTCCCTTGCTCACTGCACCATCAGGATTCAAGCAAGCCGGGCCGAAGACGGCTGTAATGCCAGAAACCAGTCCCCGGAAGCTTGTTTCCTTTCCAGTAAAAGAATTGGCTTGGTAGTTTGGTCTGCCCTGTTCCCATGATGCACTGGGCCAGGGACAGACTAATTTGCATGTAGCCAGGTTCTGATCTGGGATGGTGCAGTGAGCTAAAAAACGGTGATGGATCAAGCCCTGATCTGTTGACTGGGTAGGAGTGTTCTGTTTAATTCAGATACTCTGTCCATCACCACCCCCTTTTCTGAATCGTTTTGTCCACCATAAGCGTGGAAGGGTATGCTCAGACATGAGTCCCTTGCTCACTGCACCATCAGGATTCAAGCAAGCCAGGCCGAAGACGGCTGTAATGCCAGAAACCGGTCCCCAGAAGCTTGTTTCCTTTCGAGTAAAAGAATTGGCTTGGTAGTTTGGTCTGCCCTGTTCCCATGATGCACTGGGCCAGGGACAGACTAATTTGCATATAGCCAGGTTCTGAGCTGGGATGGTGCATTGAGCTAAAAAACGGTGATGGATCAAGCCCTGATCTGTTGACTGGGTAGGAGTGTTCTCCTTAATTCAGATACTCTGTCCATCACCACTCCCTTTTCTGAATCGTTTTGTCCACCATAAGCGTGGAAGGGTATGCTCAGATATGAGTCTCTTGCTCACTGCACCATCAGGATTCAAGCAAGCCGGGCCGAAGACGGCTGTAATGCCAGAAACCGGTCCCCGGAAGCTTGTTTCTTTTCCAGTAAAAGAATTGGCTTGGTAGTTTGGTCTGCCCTGTTCCCATGATGCACTGGGCCAGGGACAGACTAATTTGCATGTAGCCAGGTTCTGAGCTGGGATGGTGCAGTGAGCTAAAAAACGATGATGGATCAAGCCCTGATCTGTTGACTGGGTAGGAGTGTTCTGCTTAATTCAGATACTCTGTCCATCACCACCCCCTTTTCTGAATCGTTTTGTCCACCATAAGCGTGGAAGGGTATGCTCAGATATGAGTCCCTTGCTCACTGCACCATCAGGATTCAAGCATGCCGGGCCGAAGACGGCTGTAATGCCAGAAACCGGTCCCCGGAAGCTTGTTTCCTTTCCAGTAAAAGAATTGGCTTGGTAGTTTGGTCTGCCCTGTTCCCATGATGCACTGGGCCAGGGACAGAATAATTTGCATGTAGCCAGGTTCTGAGCTGGGATGGTGCAGTAAGCTAAAAAACGGTGATGGATCAAGCCCTGATCTGTTGACTGGGTAGGAGTGTTCTGCTTCATTCAGATACTCTGTCCATCACCACCCCCTTTTCTGAATCGTTTTGTCCACCATAAGCGTGGAAGGGTATGCTCAGACATGAGTCCCTTGCTCACTGCACCATCAGGTTTCAAGCAAGCCGGGCCGAAGACGGCTGTAATGCCAGAAACCAGTCCCCGGAAGCTTGTTTCCTTTCCAGTAAAAGAATTGGCTTGGTAGTTTGGTCTGCCCTGTTCCCATGATGCACTGGGCCAGGGACAGACTAATTTGCATGTAGCCAGGTTCAGATCTGGGATGGTGCAGTGAGCTAAAAAACGGTGATGGATCAAGCCCTGATCTGTTGACTGGGTAGGAGTGTTCTGCTTAATTCAGATACTCTGTCCATCACCACCCCCTTTTCTGAATCGTTTTGTCCACCATAAGCGTGGAAGGGTATGCTCAGACATGAGTCCCTTGCTCACTGCACCATCAGGATTCAAGCAAGCCAGGCCGAAGACGGCTGTAATGCCAGAAACCGGTCCCCGGAAGCTTGTTTCCTTTCGAGTAAAAGAATTGGCTTGGTAGTTTGGTCTGCCCTGTTCCCATGATGCACTGGGCCAGGGACAGACTAATTTGCATATAGCCAGGTTCTGAGCTGGGATGGTGCATTGAGCTAAAAAACGGTGATGGATCAAGCCCTGATCTGTTGACTGGGTAGGAGTGTTCTCCTTAATTCAGATACTCTGTCCATCACCACTCCCTTTTCTGAATCGTTTTGTCCACCATAAGCGTGGAAGGGTATGCTCAGATATGAGTCCCTTGCTCACTGCACCATCAGGATTCAAGCAAGCCGGGCCGAAGACGGCTGTAATGCCAGAAACCGGTCCCCGGAAGCTTGTTTCTTTTCCAGTAAAAGAATTGGCTTGGTAGTTTGGTCTGCCCTGTTCCCATGATGCACTGGGCCAGGGACAGACTAATTTGCATGTAGCCAGGTTCTGAGCTGGGATGGTGCAGTGAGCTAAAAAACGATGATGGATCAAGCCCTGATCTGTTGACTGGGTAGGAGTGTTCTGCTTAATTCAGATACTCTGTCCATCACCACCCCCTTTTCTGAATCGTTTTGTCCACCATAAGCGTGGAAGGGTATGCTCAGACATGAGTCCCTTGCTCACTGCACCATCAGGATTCAAGCATGCCGGGCCGAAGACGGCTGTAATGCCAGAAACCGGTCCCCGGAAGCTTGTTTCCTTTCCAGTAAAAGAATTGGCTTGGTAGTTTGGTCTGCCCTGTTCCCATGATGCACTGGGCCAGGGACAGAATAATTTGCATGTAGCCAGGTTCTGAGCTGGGATGGTGCAGTAAGCTAAAAAACGGTGATGGATCAAGCCCTGATCTGTTGACTGGGTAGGAGTGTTCTGCTTAATTCAGATACTCTGTCCATCACCACCCCCTTTTCTGAATCGTTTTGTCCACCATAAGCGTGGAAGGGTATGCTCAGACATGAGTCCCTTGCTCACTGCACCATCAGGATTCAAGCAAGCCGGGCCGAAGACGGCTGTAATGCCAGAAACCAGTCCCCGGAAGCTTGTTTCCTTTCCAGTAAAAGAATTGGCTTGGTAGTTTGGTCTGCCCTGTTCCCATGATGCACTGGGCCAGGGACAGACTAATTTGCATGTAGCCAGGTTCTGATCTGGGATGGTGCAGTGAGCTAAAAAACGGTGATGGATCAAGCCCTGATCTGTTGACTGGGTAGGAGTGTTCTGTTTAATTCAGATACTCTGTCCATCACCACCCCCTTTTCTGAATCGTTTTGTCCACCATAAGCGTGGAAGGGTATGCTCAGACATGAGTCCCTTGCTCACTGCACCATCAGGATTCAAGCAAGCCAGGCCGAAGACGGCTGTAATGCCAGAAACCGGTCCCCAGAAGCTTGTTTCCTTTCGAGTAAAAGAATTGGCTTGGTAGTTTGGTCTGCCCTGTTCCCATGATGCACTGGGCCAGGGACAGACTAATTTGCATATAGCCAGGTTCTGAGCTGGGATGGTGCATTGAGCTAAAAAACGGTGATGGATCAAGCCCTGATCTGTTGACTGGGTAGGAGTGTTCTCCTTAATTCAGATACTCTGTCCATCACCACTCCCTTTTCTGAATCGTTTTGTCCACCATAAGCGTGGAAGGGTATGCTCAGATATGAGTCTCTTGCTCACTGCACCATCAGGATTCAAGCAAGCCGGGCCGAAGACGGCTGTAATGCCAGAAACCGGTCCCCGGAAGCTTGTTTCTTTTCCAGTAAAAGAATTGGCTTGGTAGTTTGGTCTGCCCTGTTCCCATGATGCACTGGGCCAGGGACAGACTAATTTGCATGTAGCCAGGTTCTGAGCTGGGATGGTGCAGTGAGCTAAAAAACGATGATGGATCAAGCCCTGATCTGTTGACTGGGTAGGAGTGTTCTGCTTAATTCAGATACTCTGTCCATCACCACCCCCTTTTCTGAATCGTTTTGTCCACCATAAGCGTGGAAGGGTATGCTCAGATATGAGTCCCTTGCTCACTGCACCATCAGGATTCAAGCATGCCGGGCCGAAGACGGCTGTAATGCCAGAAACCGGTCCCCGGAAGCTTGTTTCCTTTCCAGTAAAAGAATTGGCTTGGTAGTTTGGTCTGCCCTGTTCCCATGATGCACTGGGCCAGGGACAGAATAATTTGCATGTAGCCAGGTTCTGAGCTGGGATGGTGCAGTAAGCTAAAAAACGGTGATGGATCAAGCCCTGATCTGTTGACTGGGTAGGAGTGTTCTGCTTCATTCAGATACTCTGTCCATCACCACCCCCTTTTCTGAATCGTTTTGTCCACCATAAGCGTGGAAGGGTATGCTCAGACATGAGTCCCTTGCTCACTGCACCATCAGGTTTCAAGCAAGCCGGGCCGAAGACGGCTGTAATGCCAGAAACCAGTCCCCGGAAGCTTGTTTCCTTTCCAGTAAAAGAATTGGCTTGGTAGTTTGGTCTGCCCTGTTCCCATGATGCACTGGGCCAGGGACAGACTAATTTGCATGTAGCCAGGTTCAGATCTGGGATGGTGCAGTGAGCTAAAAAACGGTGATGGATCAAGCCCTGATCTGTTGACTGGGTAGGAGTGTTCTGCTTAATTCAGATACTCTGTCCATCACCACCCCCTTTTCTGAATCGTTTTGTCCACCATAAGCGTGGAAGGGTATGCTCAGACATGAGTCCCTTGCTCACTGCACCATCAGGATTCAAGCAAGCCAGGCCGAAGACGGCTGTAATGCCAGAAACCGGTCCCCGGAAGCTTGTTTCCTTTCGAGTAAAAGAATTGGCTTGGTAGTTTGGTCTGCCCTGTTCCCATGATGCACTGGGCCAGGGACAGACTAATTTGCATATAGCCAGGTTCTGAGCTGGGATGGTGCATTGAGCTAAAAAACGGTGATGGATCAAGCCCTGATCTGTTGACTGGGTAGGAGTGTTCTCCTTAATTCAGATACTCTGTCCATCACCACTCCCTTTTCTGAATCGTTTTGTCCACCATAAGCGTGGAAGGGTATGCTCAGATATGAGTCCCTTGCTCACTGCACCATCAGGATTCAAGCAAGCCGGGCCGAAGACGGCTGTAATGCCAGAAACCGGTCCCCGGAAGCTTGTTTCTTTTCCAGTAAAAGAATTGGCTTGGTAGTTTGGTCTGCCCTGTTCCCATGATGCACTGGGCCAGGGACAGACTAATTTGCATGTAGCCAGGTTCTGAGCTGGGATGGTGCAGTGAGCTAAAAAACGATGATGGATCAAGCCCTGATCTGTTGACTGGGTAGGAGTGTTCTGCTTAATTCAGATACTCTGTCCATCACCACCCCCTTTTCTGAATCGTTTTGTCCACCATAAGCGTGGAAGGGTATGCTCAGATATGAGTCCCTTGCTCACTGCACCATCAGGATTCAAGCATGCCGGGCCGAAGACGGCTGTAATGCCAGAAACCGGTCCCCGGAAGCTTGTTTCCTTTCCAGTAAAAGAATTGGCTTGGTAGTTTGGTCTGCCCTGTTCCCATGATGCACTGGGCCAGGGACAGAATAATTTGCATGTAGCCAGGTTCTGAGCTGGGATGGTGCAGTAAGCTAAAAAACGGTGATGGATCAAGCCCTGATCTGTTGACTGGGTAGGAGTGTTCTGCTTCATTCAGATACTCTGTCCATCACCACCCCCTTTTCTGAATCGTTTTGTCCACCATAAGCGTGGAAGGGTATGCTCAGACATGAGTCCCTTGCTCACTGCACCATCAGGATTCAAGCAAGCCGGGCCGAAGACGGCTGTAATGCCAGAAACCAGTCCCCGGAAGCTTGTTTCCTTTCCAGTAAAAGAATTGGCTTGGTAGTTTGGTCTGCCCTGTTCCCATGATGCACTGGGCCAGGGACAGACTAATTTGCATGTAGCCAGGTTCAGATCTGGGATGGTGCAGTGAGCTAAAAAACGGTGATGGATCAAGCCCTGATCTGTTGACTGGGTAGGAGTGTTCTGCTTAATTCAGATACTCTGTCCATCACCACCCCCTTTTCTGAATCGTTTTGTCCACCATAAGCGTGGAAGGGTATGCTCAGACATGAGTCCCTTGCTCACTGACCATCAGGATTCAAGCAAGCCGGGCCGAAGACGGCTGTAATGCCAGAAACCGGTCCCCGGAAGCTTGTTTCCTTTCCAGTAAAAGAATGGCTTGGTAGTTTGGTCTGCCCTGTTGCCATGATGGACTGGGCCAGGGACAGACTAATTTGCATGTAGCCAGGTTCCCTTGCTGGGATGGTGCAGTGAGCTAAAAAACGGTGATGGATCAAGCCCTGATCTGTTGACTGGGTAGAAGTGTTCTGCTTAATTCAGATACTCTGTCCATCACCACCCCCTTTTCTGAATCGTTTTGTCCACCATAAACGTGGAAGGGTATGCTCAGACATGAGTCCCTTGCTCACTGCACCATCAGGATTCAAGCAAGCCGGGCCGAAGACTGCTGTAATGCCAGAAACCGGTCCCCGGAAGCTTGTTTCCTTTCCAGTAAAAGAATTGGCTTGGTAGTTTGGTCTGCCCTGTTCCCATGATGCAAAAACGGTGATGGATCAAGCCCTGATCTGTTGACTGGGTAGGAGTGTTCTGTTTAATTCAGATACTCTGTCCATCACCACCCCCTTTTCTGAATCGTTTTGTCCACCATAAGCGTGGAAGGGTATGCTCAGACATGAGTCCCTTGCTCACTGCACCATCAGGATTCAAGCAAGCCGGGCCGAAGACGGCTGTAATGCCAGAAACCGGTCCCCGGAAGCTTGTTTCCTTTCCAGTAAAAGAATTGGCTTGGTAGTTTGGTCTGTCCTGTTCCCATGATGCACTGGGCCAGGGACAGACTAATTTGCATGTAGCCAGGTTCTGAGCTGGGATGGTGCAGTGAGCTAAAAAAACGGTGATGGATCAAGCCCTGATCTGTTGACTGGGTAGGAGTGTTTTGCTTAATTCAGATACTCTGTCCATCACCACTCCCTTTTCTGAATCGTTTTGTCCACCATAAGCGTGGAAGGGTATGCTCAGACATGAGTCCCTTGCTCACTGCACCATCAGGATTCAAGCAAGCCGGGCCGAAGACGGCTGTAATGCCAGAAACCGGTCCCCGGAAGCTTGTTTCCTTTCCAGTGAAAGAATCGGCTTGGTAGTTTGGTCTGCCCTGTTCCCATGATGCACTGGACCAGGGACAGACTAATTTGCATGTAGCCAGGTTCTGAGCTGGGATGGTGCAGTGAGCTAAAAAACGATGATGGATCAAGCCCTGATCTGTTGACTGGGTAGGAGTGTTCTGCTTAATTCAGATACTCTGTCCATCACCACCCCCTTTTCTGAATCGTTTTGTCCACCATAAGCGTGGAAGGGTATGCTCAGACATGAGTCCCTTGCTCACTCCACCATCAGGATTCAAGCAAGCCGGGCCGAAGACGGCTGTAATGCCAGAAACTGGTCCCCGGAAGCTTGTTTCCATTCCAGTAAAAGAATTGGCTTGGTAGTTTGGTCAGCCCTGTTCCCATGATGCACTGGGCCAGGGACAGACTAATTTGCATGTAGCCAGGTTCTGAGCTGGGATGATGCAGTGAGCTAAAAAACGGTGATGGATCGCGCCCTGATCTGTTGACTGGGTAGGAGTGTTCTGCTTAATTCAGATACTCTGTCCATCACCACCCCCTTTTCTGAATCGTTTTGTCCACCATAAGCGTGGATGGGTATGCTCAGACATGAGTCCCTTGCTCACTGCACCATCAGGTTTCAAGCAAGCCGGGCCGAAGACGGCTGTAATGCCAGAAACCGGTCCCCGGAAACTTGTTTCCTTTCCAGTAAAAGAATTGGCTTGGTAGTTTGGTCTGCCCTGTTGCCATGATGCCCTGGGCCAGGGACAGACTAATTTGCATGTAGCCAGGTTTTGAGCTGGGATGGTGCAGTGAGCTAAAAAACGGTGATGGATCAAGCCCTGATCTGTTGACTGGGTAGGAGTGTTCTGCCTAATTCAGATACTCTGTCCATCACCACTCCCTTTTCTGAATCGTTTTGTCCACCATAAGCGTGGAAGGGTATGCTCAGACATGAGTCCCTTGCTCACTGCACCATCAGGATTCAAGCAAGCCGGGCCGAAGACGGCTGTAATGCCAGAAACCAGTCCCCGGAAGCTTGTTTCCTTTCCAGTAAAAAAATTGGCTTGGTAGTTTGGTCTGCCCTGTTCCCATGATGCACTGGGCCAGGGACAGACTAATTTGCATGTTAGCAGGTTCCCTTGCTGGGATGGTGCAGTGAGCTAAAAAACGGTGATGGATCAAGCCCTGATCTGTTGACTGGGTAGGAGTGTTCTGCTTAATTCAGATACTCTGTCCATCACCACCCCCTTTTCTGAATCGTTTTGTCCACCATAAGCGTGGATGGGTATGCTCAGACATGAGTCCCTTGCTCACTGCACCATCAGGTTTCAAGCAAGCCGGGCCGAAGACGGCTGTAATGCCAGAAACCGGTCCCCGGAAGCTTGTTTCCTTTCGAGTAAAAGAATTGGCTTGGTAGTTTGGTCTGCCCTGTTCCCATGATGCACTGGGCCAGGGACAGACTAATTTGCATATAGCCAGGTTCTGAGCTGGGATGGTGCATTGAGCTAAAAAACGGTGATGGATCAAGCCCTGATCTGTTGACTGGGTAGGAGTGTTCTCCTTAATTCAGATACTCTGTCCATCACCACTCCCTTTTCTGAATCATTTTGTCCACCATAAGCGTGGAAGGGTATGCTCAGATATGAGTCCCTTGCTCACTGCACCATCAGGATTCAAGCAAGCCGGGCCGAAGACGGCTGTAATGCCAGAAACCGGTCCCCGGAAGCTTGTTTCTTTTCCAGTAAAAGAATTGGCTTGGTAGTTTGGTCTGCCCTGTTCCCATGATGCACTGGGCCAGGGACAGACTAATTTGCATGTAGCCAGGTTCTGAGCTGGGATGGTGCAGTGAGCTAAAAAACGATGATGGATCAAGCCCTGATCTGTTGACTGGGTAGGAGTGTTCTGCTTAATTCAGATACTCTGTCCATCACCACCCCCTTTTCTGAATCGTTTTGTCCACCATAAGCGTGGAAGGGTATGCTCAGATATGAGTCCCTTGCTCACTGCACCATCAGGATTCAAGCATGCCGGGCCGAAGACGGCTGTAATGCCAGAAACCGGTCCCCGGAAGCTTGTTTCCTTTCCAGTAAAAGAATTGGCTTGGTAGTTTGGTCTGCCCTGTTCCCATGATGCACTGGGCCAGGGACAGAATAATTTGCATGTAGCCAGGTTCTGAGCTGGGATGGTGCAGTAAGCTAAAAAACGGTGATGGATCAAGCCCTGATCTGTTGACTGGGTAGGAGTGTTCTGCTTCATTCAGATACTCTGTCCATCACCACCCCCTTTTCTGAATCGTTTTGTCCACCATAAGCGTGGAAGGGTATGCTCAGACATGAGTCCCTTGCTCACTGCACCATCAGGATTCAAGCAAGCCGGGCCGAAGACGGCTGTAATGCCAGAAACCAGTCCCCGGAAGCTTGTTTCCTTTCCAGTAAAAGAATTGGCTTGGTAGTTTGGTCTGCCCTGTTCCCATGATGCACTGGGCCAGGGACAGACTAATTTGCATGTAGCCAGGTTCAGATCTGGGATGGTGCAGTGAGCTAAAAAACGGTGATGGATCAAGCCCTGATCTGTTGACTGGGTAGGAGTGTTCTGCTTAATTCAGATACTCTGTCCATCACCACCCCCTTTTCTGAATCGTTTTGTCCACCATAAGCGTGGAAGGGTATGCTCAGACATGAGTCCCTTGCTCACTGACCATCAGGATTCAAGCAAGCCGGGCCGAAGACGGCTGTAATGCCAGAAACCGGTCCCCGGAAGCTTGTTTCCTTTCCAGTAAAAGAATGGCTTGGTAGTTTGGTCTGCCCTGTTGCCATGATGGACTGGGCCAGGGACAGACTAATTTGCATGTAGCCAGGTTCCCTTGCTGGGATGGTGCAGTGAGCTAAAAAACGGTGATGGATCAAGCCCTGATCTGTTGACTGGGTAGAAGTGTTCTGCTTAATTCAGATACTCTGTCCATCACCACCCCCTTTTCTGAATCGTTTTGTCCACCATAAACGTGGAAGGGTATGCTCAGACATGAGTCCCTTGCTCACTGCACCATCAGGATTCAAGCAAGCCGGGCCGAAGACTGCTGTAATGCCAGAAACCGGTCCCCGGAAGCTTGTTTCCTTTCCAGTAAAAGAATTGGCTTGGTAGTTTGGTCTGCCCTGTTCCCATGATGCAAAAACGGTGATGGATCAAGCCCTGATCTGTTGACTGGGTAGGAGTGTTCTGTTTAATTCAGATACTCTGTCCATCACCACCCCCTTTTCTGAATCGTTTTGTCCACCATAAGCGTGGAAGGGTATGCTCAGACATGAGTCCCTTGCTCACTGCACCATCAGGATTCAAGCAAGCCGGGCCGAAGACGGCTGTAATGCCAGAAACCGGTCCCCGGAAGCTTGTTTCCTTTCCAGTAAAAGAATTGGCTTGGTAGTTTGGTCTGTCCTGTTCCCATGATGCACTGGGCCAGGGACAGACTAATTTGCATGTAGCCAGGTTCTGAGCTGGGATGGTGCAGTGAGCTAAAAAAACGGTGATGGATCAAGCCCTGATCTGTTGACTGGGTAGGAGTGTTTTGCTTAATTCAGATACTCTGTCCATCACCACTCCCTTTTCTGAATCGTTTTGTCCACCATAAGCGTGGAAGGGTATGCTCAGACATGAGTCCCTTGCTCACTGCACCATCAGGATTCAAGCAAGCCGGGCCGAAGACGGCTGTAATGCCAGAAACCGGTCCCCGGAAGCTTGTTTCCTTTCCAGTGAAAGAATCGGCTTGGTAGTTTGGTCTGCCCTGTTCCCATGATGCACTGGACCAGGGACAGACTAATTTGCATGTAGCCAGGTTCTGAGCTGGGATGGTGCAGTGAGCTAAAAAACGATGATGGATCAAGCCCTGATCTGTTGACTGGGTAGGAGTGTTCTGCTTAATTCAGATACTCTGTCCATCACCACCCCCTTTTCTGAATCGTTTTGTCCACCATAAGCGTGGAAGGGTATGCTCAGACATGAGTCCCTTGCTCACTCCACCATCAGGATTCAAGCAAGCCGGGCCGAAGACGGCTGTAATGCCAGAAACTGGTCCCCGGAAGCTTGTTTCCATTCCAGTAAAAGAATTGGCTTGGTAGTTTGGTCAGCCCTGTTCCCATGATGCACTGGGCCAGGGACAGACTAATTTGCATGTAGCCAGGTTCTGAGCTGGGATGATGCAGTGAGCTAAAAAACGGTGCTGGATCGCGCCCTGATCTGTTGACTGGGTAGGAGTGTTCTGCTTAATTCAGATACTCTGTCCATCACCACCCCCTTTTCTGAATCGTTTTGTCCACCATAAGCGTGGATGGGTATGCTCAGACATGAGTCCCTTGCTCACTGCACCATCAGGTTTCAAGCAAGCCGGGCCGAAGACGGCTGTAATGCCAGAAACCGGTCCCCGGAAACTTGTTTCCTTTCCAGTAAAAGAATTGGCTTGGTAGTTTGGTCTGCCCTGTTGCCATGATGCCCTGGGCCAGGGACAGACTAATTTGCATGTAGCCAGGTTTTGAGCTGGGATGGTGCAGTGAGCTAAAAAACGGTGATGGATCAAGCCCTGATCTGTTGACTGGGTAGGAGTGTTCTGCCTAATTCAGATACTCTGTCCATCACCACTCCCTTTTCTGAATCGTTTTGTCCACCATAAGCGTGGAAGGGTATGCTCAGACATGAGTCCCTTGCTCACTGCACCATCAGGATTCAAGCAAGCCGGGCCGAAGACGGCTGTAATGCCAGAAACCAGTCCCCGGAAGCTTGTTTCCTTTCCAGTAAAAAAATTGGCTTGGTAGTTTGGTCTGCCCTGTTCCCATGATGCACTGGGCCAGGGACAGACTAATTTGCATGTTAGCAGGTTCCCTTGCTGGGATGGTGCAGTGAGCTAAAAAACGGTGATGGATCAAGCCCTGATCTGTTGACTGGGTAGGAGTGTTCTGCTTAATTCAGATACTCTGTCCATCACCACCCCCTTTTCTGAATCGTTTTGTCCACCATAAGCGTGGAAGGGTATGCTCAGACATGAGTCCCTTGCTCACTGCACCATCAGGATTCAAGCAAGCCGGGCCGAAGACGGCTGTAATGCCAGAAACCGGTCCCCGGAAGCTTGTTCCTTTCCAGTAAAAGAATTGGCTTGGTAGTTTGGTCTGCCCTGTTCCCATGATGCACTGGGCCAGGGACAGACTAATTTGCATGTAGCCAGGTTCTGAGCTGGGATGGTGCAGTGAGCTAAAAAACGGTGATGGATCAAGCCCTGATCTGTTGACTGGGTAGGAGTGTTCTGCTTAATTCAGATACTCTGTCCATCACCACCCCCTTTTCTGAATCGTTTTGTCCACCATAAGCGTGGAAGGGTATGCTCAGATATGAGTCCCTTGCTCACTGCACCATCAGGATTCAAGCAAGCCGGGCCGAAGACGGCTGTAATGCCAGAAACCGGTCCCCGGAAGCTTGTTTCCTTTCCAGTAAAAGAATTGGCTTAGTAGTTTGGTCTGCCCTGTTCCCATGATGCACTGGGCCAGGGACAGAATAATTTGCATGTAGCCAGGTTCTGAGCTGGGATGGTGCAGTGAGCTAAAAAACGGTGATGGATCAAGCCCTGATCTGTTGACTGGGTAGGAGTGTTCTGCTTAATTCAGATACTCTGTCCATCACCACCCCCTTTTCTGAATCGTTTTGTCCACCATAAGCGTGGAAGGGTATGCTCAGACATGAGTCCCTTGCTCACTGCACCATCAGGATTCAAGCAAGCCGGGCCGAAGACGGCTGTAATGCCAGAAACCAGTCCCCGGAAGCTTGTTTCCTTTCCAGTAAAAGCATTGGCTTGGTAGTTTGGTCTGCCCTGTTCCCATGATGCACTGGGCCAGGGACAGACTAATTTGCATGTAGCCAGGTTCTGAGCTGGGATGGTGCAGTGAGCTAAAAAACGGTGATGGATCAAGCCCTGATCTGTTGACTGGGTAGGAGTGTTCTGCTTAATTCAGATACTCTGTCCATCACCACCCCCTTTTCTGAATCGTTTTGTCCACCATAAGCGTGGAAGGGTATGCTCACATATGAGTCCCTTGCTCACTGCACCATCAGGATTCAAGCAAGCCGGGCCGAAGACGGCTGTAATGCCAGAAACTGGTCCCCGGAAGCTTGTTTCCTTTCCAGTAAAAGAATTGGCTTGGTAGTTTGGTCTGCCCTGTTCCCATGATGCACTGGGCCAGGGACAGACTAATTTGCATGTAGCCAGGTTCTGAGCTGGGATGGTGCAGTGAGCTAAAAAACGGTGATGGATCAAGCCCTGATCTGTTGACTGGGTAGGAGTGTTCTGCTTAATTCAGATACTCTGTCCATTACCACCCCCTTTTCTGAATCGTTTTGTCCACCATAAGCGTGGAAGGGTATGCTCAGACATGAGTCCCTTGCTCACTGCACCATCAGGATTCAAGCAAGCCAGGCCGGTAATGCCAGAAACCGGTCCCCGGAAGCTTGTTTCCTTTCCAGTAAAAGAATTGGCTTGGTAGTTTGGTCTGCCCTGTTCCCATGATGCACTGGGCCAGGGACAGACTAATTTGCATATAGCCAGGTTCTGAGCTGGGATGGTGCATTGAGCTAAAAAACGGTGATGGATCAAGCCCTGATCTGTTGACTGGGTAGGAGTGTTCTCCTTAATTCAGATACTCTGTCCATCACCACTCCCTTTTCTGAATCGTTTTGTCCACCATAAGCGTGGAAGGGTATGCTCAGATATGAGTCCCTTGCTCACTGCACCATCAGGATTCAAGCAAGCCGGGCCGAAGACGGCTGTAATGCCAGAAACCGGTCCCCGGAAGCTTGTTTCTTTTCCAGTAAAAGAATTGGCTTGGTAGTTTGGTCTGCCCTGTTCCCATGATGCACTGGGCCAGGGACAGACTAATTTGCATGTAGCCAGGTTCTGAGCTGGGATGGTGCAGTGAGCTAAAAAACGATGATGGATCAAGCCCTGATCTGTTGACTGGGTAGGAGTGTTCTGCTTAATTCAGATACTCTGTCCATCACCACCCCCTTTTCTGAATCGTTTTGTCCACCATAAGCGTGGAAGGGTATGCTCAGATATGAGTCCCTTGCTCACTGCACCATCAGGATTCAAGCATGCCGGGCCGAAGACGGCTGTAATGCCAGAAACCGGTCCCCGGAAGCTTGTTTCCTTTCCAGTAAAAGAATTGGCTTGGTAGTTTGGTCTGCCCTGTTCCCATGATGCACTGGGCCAGGGACAGAATAATTTGCATGTAGCCAGGTTCTGAGCTGGGATGGTGCAGTAAGCTAAAAAACGGTGATGGATCAAGCCCTGATCTGTTGACTGGGTAGGAGTGTTCTGCTTAATTCAGATACTCTGTCCATCACCACCCCCTTTTCTGAATCGTTTTGTCCACCATAAGCGTGGAAGGGTATGCTCAGACATGAGTCCCTTGCTCACTGCACCATCAGGATTCAAGCAAGCCGGGCCGAAGACGGCTGTAATGCCAGAAACCAGTCCCCGGAAGCTTGTTTCCTTTCCAGTAAAAGAATTGGCTTGGTAGTTTGGTCTGCCCTGTTCCCATGATGCACTGGGCCAGGGACAGACTAATTTGCATGTAGCCAGGTTCTGATCTGGGATGGTGCAGTGAGCTAAAAAACGGTGATGGATCAAGCCCTGATCTGTTGACTGGGTAGGAGTGTTCTGTTTAATTCAGATACTCTGTCCATCACCACCCCCTTTTCTGAATCGTTTTGTCCACCATAAGCGTGGAAGGGTATGCTCAGACATGAGTCCCTTGCTCACTGCACCATCAGGATTCAAGCAAGCCAGGCCGAAGACGGCTGTAATGCCAGAAACCGGTCCCCAGAAGCTTGTTTCCTTTCGAGTAAAAGAATTGGCTTGGTAGTTTGGTCTGCCCTGTTCCCATGATGCACTGGGCCAGGGACAGACTAATTTGCATATAGCCAGGTTCTGAGCTGGGATGGTGCATTGAGCAAAAAAACGGTGATGGATCAAGCCCTGATCTGTTGACTGGGTAGGAGTGTTCTCCTTAATTCAGATACTCTGTCCATCACCACTCCCTTTTCTGAATCGTTTTGTCCACCATAAGCGTGGAAGGGTATGCTCAGATATGAGTCTCTTGCTCACTGCACCATCAGGATTCAAGCAAGCCGGGCCGAAGACGGCTGTAATGCCAGAAACCGGTCCCCAGAAGCTTGTTTCTTTTCCAGTAAAAGAATTGGCTTGGTAGTTTGGTCTGCCCTGTTCCCATGATGCACTGGGCCAGGGACAGACTAATTTGCATGTAGCCAGGTTCTGAGCTGGGATGGTGCAGTGAGCTAAAAAACGATGATGGATCAAGCCCTGATCTGTTGACTGGGTAGGAGTGTTCTGCTTAATTCAGATACTCTGTCCATCACCACCCCCTTTTCTGAATCGTTTTGTCCACCATAAGCGTGGAAGGGTATGCTCAGATATGAGTCCCTTGCTCACTGCACCATCAGGATTCAAGCATGCCGGGCCGAAGACGGCTGTAATGCCAGAAACCGGTCCCCGGAAGCTTGTTTCCTTTCCAGTAAAAGAATTGGCTTGGTAGTTTGGTCTGCCCTGTTCCCATGATGCACTGGGCCAGGGACAGAATAATTTGCATGTAGCCAGGTTCTGAGCTGGGATGGGGCAGTAAGCTAAAAAACGGTGATGGATCAAGCCCTGATCTGTTGACTGGGTAGGAGTGTTCTGCTTCATTCAGATACTCTGTCCATCACCACCCCCTTTTCTGAATCGTTTTGTCCACCATAAGCGTGGAAGGGTATGCTCAGACATGAGTCCCTTGCTCACTGCACCATCAGGTTTCAAGCAAGCCGGGCCGAAGACGGCTGTAATGCCAGAAACCAGTCCCCGGAAGCTTGTTTCCTTTCCAGTAAAAGAATTGGCTTGGTAGTTTGGTCTGCCCTCTTCCCATGATGCACTGGGCCAGGGACAGACTAATTTGCATGTAGCCAGGTTCAGATCTGGGATGGTGCAGTGAGCTAAAAAACGGTGATGGATCAAGCCCTGATCTGTTGACTGGGTAGGAGTGTTCTGCTTAATTCAGATACTCTGTCCATCACCACCCCCTTTTCTGAATCGTTTTGTCCACCATAAGCGTGGAAGGGTATGCTCAGACATGAGTCCCTTGCTCACTGCACCATCAGGATTCAAGCAAGCCAGGCCGAAGACGGCTGTAATGCCAGAAACCGGTCCCCGGAAGCTTGTTTCCTTTCGAGTAAAAGAATTGGCTTGGTAGTTTGGTCTGCCCTGTTCCCATGATGCACTGGGCCAGGGACAGACTAATTTGCATATAGCCAGGTTCTGAGCTGGGATGGTGCATTGAGCTAAAAAACGGTGATGGATCAAGCCCTGATCTGTTGACTGGGTAGGAGTGTTCTCCCTAATTCAGATACTCTGTCCATCACCACTCCCTTTTCTGAATCGTTTTGTCCACCATAAGCGTGGAAGGGTATGCTCAGATATGAGTCCCTTGCTCACTGCACCATCAGGATTCAAGCAAGCCGGGCCGAAGACGGCTGTAATGCCAGAAACCGGTCCCCGGAAGCTTGTTTCTTTTCCAGTAAAAGAATTGGCTTGGTAGTTTGGTCTGCCCTGTTCCCATGATGCACTGGGCCAGGGACAGACTAATTTGCATGTAGCCAGGTTCTGAGCTGGGATGGTGCAGTGAGCTAAAAAACGATGATGGATCAAGCCCTGATCTGTTGACTGGGTAGGAGTGTTCTGCTTAATTCAGATACTCTGTCCATCACCACCCCCTTTTCTGAATCGTTTTGTCCACCATAAGCGTGGAAGGGTATGCTCAGATATGAGTCCCTTGCTCACTGCACCATCAGGATTCAAGCATGCCGGGCCGAAGACGGCTGTAATGCCAGAAACCGGTCCCCGGAAGCTTGTTTCCTTTCCAGTAAAAGAATTGGCTTGGTAGTTTGGTCTGCCCTGTTCCCATGATGCACTGGGCCAGGGACAGAATAATTTGCATGTAGCCAGGTTCTGAGCTGGGATGGTGCAGTAAGCTAAAAAACGGTGATGGATCAAGCCCTGATCTGTTGACTGGGTAGGAGTGTTCTGCTTCATTCAGATACTCTGTCCATCACCACCCCCTTTTCTGAATCGTTTTGTCCACCATAAGCGTGGAAGGGTATGCTCAGACATGAGTCCCTTGCTCACTGCACCATCAGGATTCAAGCAAGCCGGGCCGAAGACGGCTGTAATGCCAGAAACCAGTCCCCGGAAGCTTGTTTCCTTTCCAGTAAAAGAATTGGCTTGGTAGTTTGGTCTGCCCTGTTCCCATGATGCACTGGGCCAGGGACAGACTAATTTGCATGTAGCCAGGTTCAGATCTGGGATGGTGCAGTGAGCTAAAAAACGGTGATGGATCAAGCCCTGATCTGTTGACTGGGTAGGAGTGTTCTGCTTAATTCAGATACTCTGTCCATCACCACCCCCTTTTCTGAATCGTTTTGTCCACCATAAGCGTGGAAGGGTATGCTCAGACATGAGTCCCTTGCTCACTGACCATCAGGATTCAAGCAAGCCGGGCCGAAGACGGCTGTAATGCCAGAAACCGGTCCCCGGAAGCTTGTTTCCTTTCCAGTAAAAGAATGGCTTGGTAGTTTGGTCTGCCCTGTTGCCATGATGGACTGGGCCAGGGACAGACTAATTTGCATGTAGCCAGGTTTTGAGCTGGGATGGTGCAGTGAGCTAAAAAACGGTGATGGATCAAGCCCTGATCTGTTGACTGGGTAGGAGTGTTCTGCCTAATTCAGATACTCTGTCCATCACCACTCCCTTTTCTGAATCGTTTTGTCCACCATAAGCGTGGAAGGGTATGCTCAGACATGAGTCCCTTGCTCACTGCACCATCAGGATTCAAGCAAGCCGGGCCGAAGACGGCTGTAATGCCAGAAACCAGTCCCCGGAAGCTTGTTTCCTTTCCAGTAAAAAAATTGGCTTGGTAGTTTGGTCTGCCCTGTTCCCATGATGCACTGGGCCAGGGACAGACTAATTTGCATGTTAGCAGGTTCCCTTGCTGGGATGGTGCAGTGAGCTAAAAAACGGTGATGGATCAAGCCCTGATCTGTTGACTGGGTAGGAGTGTTCTGCTTAATTCAGATACTCTGTCCATCACCACCCCCTTTTCTGAATCGTTTTGTCCACCATAAGCGTGGAAGGGTATGCTCAGACATGAGTCCCTTGCTCACTGCACCATCAGGATTCAAGCAAGCCGGGCCGAAGACGGCTGTAATGCCAGAAACCGGTCCCCGGAAGCTTGTTCCTTTCCAGTAAAAGAATT
This sequence comes from Lissotriton vulgaris, assembly GCF_964263255.1. Taxonomy (NCBI): domain Eukaryota; kingdom Metazoa; phylum Chordata; class Amphibia; order Caudata; family Salamandridae; genus Lissotriton; species Lissotriton vulgaris. The sequence goes on from NC_141697.1 coordinate 975,584,511, forward strand.
GGCTTGGTAGTTTGGTCTGCCCTGTTCCCATGATGCACTGGGCCAGGGACAGACTAATTTGCATGTAGCCAGGTTCTGAGCTGGGATGGTGCAGTGAGCTAAAAAACGGTGATGGATCAAGCCCTGATCTGTTGACTGGGTAGGAGTGTTCTGCTTAATTCAGATACTCTGTCCATCACCACCCCCTTTTCTGAATCGTTTTGTCCACCATAAGCGTGGAAGGGTATGCTCAGACATGAGTCCCTTGCTCACTGCACCATCAGGATTCAAGCAAGCCAGGCCGAAGACGGCTGTAATGCCAGAAACCGGTCCCCGGAAGCTTGTTTCCTTTCGAGTAAAAGAATTGGCTTGGTAGTTTGGTCTGCCCTGTTCCCATGATGCACTGGGCCAGGGACAGACTAATTTGCATATAGCCAGGTTCTGAGCTGGGATGGTGCATTGAGCTAAAAAACGGTGATGGATCAAGCCCTGATCTGTTGACTGGGTAGGAGTGTTCTCCTTAATTCAGATACTCTGTCCATCACCACTCCCTTTTCTGAATCGTTTTGTCCACCATAAGCGTGGAAGGGTATGCTCAGATATGAGTCCCTTGCTCACTGCACCATCAGGATTCAAGCAAGCCGGGCCGAAGACGGCTGTAATGCCAGAAACCGGTCCCCGGAAGCTTGTTTCTTTTCCAGTAAAAGAATTGGCTTGGTAGTTTGGTCTGCCCTGTTCCCATGATGCACTGGGCCAGGGACAGACTAATTTGCATGTAGCCAGGTTCTGAGCTGGGATGGTGCAGTGAGCTAAAAAACGATGATGGATCAAGCCCTGATCTGTTGACTGGGTAGGAGTGTTCTGCTTAATTCAGATACTCTGTCCATCACCACCCCCTTTTCTGAATCGTTTTGTCCACCATAAGCGTGGAAGGGTATGCTCAGATATGAGTCCCTTGCTCACTGCACCATCAGGATTCAAGCATGCCGGGCCGAAGACGGCTGTAATGCCAGAAACCGGTCCCCGGAAGCTTGTTTCCTTTCCAGTAAAAGAATTGGCTTGGTAGTTTGGTCTGCCCTGTTCCCATGATGCACTGGGCCAGGGACAGAATAATTTGCATGTAGCCAGGTTCTGAGCTGGGATGGTGCAGTAAGCTAAAAAACGGTGATGGATCAAGCCCTGATCTGTTGACTGGGTAGGAGTGTTCTGCTTCATTCAGATACTCTGTCCATCACCACCCCCTTTTCTGAATCGTTTTGTCCACCATAAGCGTGGAAGGGTATGCTCAGACATGAGTCCCTTGCTCACTGCACCATCAGGATTCAAGCAAGCCGGGCCGAAGACGGCTGTAATGCCAGAAACCAGTCCCCGGAAGCTTGTTTCCTTTCCAGTAAAAGAATTGGCTTGGTAGTTTGGTCTGCCCTGTTCCCATGATGCACTGGGCCAGGGACAGACTAATTTGCATGTAGCCAGGTTCAGATCTGGGATGGTGCAGTGAGCTAAAAAACGGTGATGGATCAAGCCCTGATCTGTTGACTGGGTAGGAGTGTTCTGCTTAATTCAGATACTCTGTCCATCACCACCCCCTTTTCTGAATCGTTTTGTCCACCATAAGCGTGGAAGGGTATGCTCAGACATGAGTCCCTTGCTCACTGACCATCAGGATTCAAGCAAGCCGGGCCGAAGACGGCTGTAATGCCAGAAACCGGTCCCCGGAAGCTTGTTTCCTTTCCAGTAAAAGAATGGCTTGGTAGTTTGGTCTGCCCTGTTGCCATGATGGACTGGGCCAGGGACAGACTAATTTGCATGTAGCCAGGTTCCCTTGCTGGGATGGTGCAGTGAGCTAAAAAACGGTGATGGATCAAGCCCTGATCTGTTGACTGGGTAGAAGTGTTCTGCTTAATTCAGATACTCTGTCCATCACCACCCCCTTTTCTGAATCGTTTTGTCCACCATAAACGTGGAAGGGTATGCTCAGACATGAGTCCCTTGCTCACTGCACCATCAGGATTCAAGCAAGCCGGGCCGAAGACTGCTGTAATGCCAGAAACCGGTCCCCGGAAGCTTGTTTCCTTTCCAGTAAAAGAATTGGCTTGGTAGTTTGGTCTGCCCTGTTCCCATGATGCAAAAACGGTGATGGATCAAGCCCTGATCTGTTGACTGGGTAGGAGTGTTCTGTTTAATTCAGATACTCTGTCCATCACCACCCCCTTTTCTGAATCGTTTTGTCCACCATAAGCGTGGAAGGGTATGCTCAGACATGAGTCCCTTGCTCACTGCACCATCAGGATTCAAGCAAGCCGGGCCGAAGACGGCTGTAATGCCAGAAACCGGTCCCCGGAAGCTTGTTTCCTTTCCAGTAAAAGAATTGGCTTGGTAGTTTGGTCTGTCCTGTTCCCATGATGCACTGGGCCAGGGACAGACTAATTTGCATGTAGCCAGGTTCTGAGCTGGGATGGTGCAGTGAGCTAAAAAAACTGTGATGGATCAAGCCCTGATCTGTTGACTGGGTAGGAGTGTTTTGCTTAATTCAGATACTCTGTCCATCACCACTCCCTTTTCTGAATCGTTTTCTCCACCATAAGCGTGGAAGGGTATGCTCAGACATGAGTCCCTTGCTCACTGCACCATCAGGATTCAAGCAAGCCGGGCCGAAGACGGCTGTAATGCCAGAAACCGGTCCCCGGAAGCTTGTTTCCTTTCCAGTGAAAGAATCGGCTTGGTAGTTTGGTCTGCCCTGTTCCCATGATGCACTGGACCAGGGACAGACTAATTTGCATGTAGCCAGGTTCTGAGCTGGGATGGTGCAGTGAGCTAAAAAACGATGATGGATCAAGCCCTGATCTGTTGACTGGGTAGGAGTGTTCTGCTTAATTCAGATACTCTGTCCATCACCACCCCCTTTTCTGAATCGTTTTGTCCACCATAAGCGTGGAAGGGTATGCTCAGACATGAGTCCCTTGCTCACTCCACCATCAGGATTCAAGCAAGCCGGGCCGAAGACGGCTGTAATGCCAGAAACTGGTCCCCGGAAGCTTGTTTCCATTCCAGTAAAAGAATTGGCTTGGTAGTTTGGTCAGCCCTGTTCCCATGATGCACTGGGCCAGGGACAGACTAATTTGCATGTAGCCAGGTTCTGAGCTGGGATGATGCAGTGAGCTAAAAAACGGTGATGGATCGCGCCCTGATCTGTTGACTGGGTAGGAGTGTTCTGCTTAATTCAGATACTCTGTCCATCACCACCCCCTTTTCTGAATCATTTTGTCCACCATAAGCGTGGATGGGTATGCTCAGACATGAGTCCCTTGCTCACTGCACCATCAGGATTCAAGCAAGCCGGGCCGAAGACGGCTGTAATGCCAGAAATCAGTCCCCGGAAGCTTTTTTCCTTTCCAGTAAAAGAATTGGCTTGGTAGTTTGGTCTGCCCTGTTCCCATGATGCACTGGGCCAGGGACAGACTAATTTGCATGTAGCCAGGTTCTGAGCTGGGATGGTGCAGTGAGCTAAAAAACGGTGATGGATCATGCCCTGATCTGTTGACTGGGTAGGAGTGTTCTGCTTAATTCAGATACTCTGTCCATCACCACCCCCTTTTCTGAATCGTTTTGTCCACCATAAGCGTGGAAGGGTATGCTCAGACATGAGTCCCTTGCTCACTGCACCATCAGGATTCAAGCAAGCCGGGCCGAAGACGGCTGTAATGCCAGAAACGGGTCCCCGGAAGCTTGTTTCCTTTCCAGTTAAAGAATTGGCTTGGTAGTTTGGTCTGCCCTGTTCCCATGATGCACTGGGCCAGGGACAGACTAATTTGCATGTAGCCAGGTTCTGAGCTGGGATGGTGCAGTGAGCTAAAAAACGATGATGGATCAAGCCCGGATCTGTTGACTGGGTAGGAGTGTTCTGGTTAATTCAGATACTCTGTCCATCACCACCCCCTTTTCTGAATCGTTTTGTCAACCATAAGCGTGGAAGGGTATGCTCAGACATGAGTCCCTTGCTCACTCCACCATCAGGATTCAAGCAAGCCGGGCCGAAGACGGCTGTAATGCCAGAAACTGGTCCCCGGAAGCTTGTTTCCTTTCCAGTAAAAGAATTGGCTTGGTAGTTTGGTCCGCCCTGTTCCCATGATGCACTGGGCCAGGGACAGACTAATTTGCATGTAGCCAGGTTCTGAGCTGGGATGATGCAGTGAGCTAAAAAACGGTGATGGATCAAGCCCTGATCTGTTGACTGGGTAAGAGTGTTCTGCTTAATTCAGATACTCTGTCCATCACCACCCCCTTTTCTGAATCGTTTTGTCCACCATAAGCGTGGAAGGGTATGCTCAGACATGAGTCCCTTGCTCACTGCACCATCAGGATTCAAGCAAGCCGGGCCGAAGACGGCTGTAATGCCAGAAACCAGTCCCCGGAAGCTTGTTTCCTTTCCAGTAAAAGAATTGGCTTGGTAGTTTGGTCTGCCCTGTTCCCATGATGCACTGGGCCAGGGACAGACTAATTTGCATGTAGCCAGGTTCTGAGCTGGGATGGTGCAGTGAGCTAAAAAACGGTGATGGATCAAGCCCTGATCTGTTGACTGGGTAGGAGTGTTCTGCTTAATTCAGATACTCTGTCCATCACCACCCCCTTTTCTGAAACGTTTTGTCCACCATAAGCGTGGAAGGGTATGCTCAGACATGAGTCCCTTGCTCACTGCACCATCAGGATTCAAGCAAGCCGGGCCGAAGACGGCTGTAATGTCAGAAACCAGTCCCCGGAAGCTTGTTTCCTTTCCAGTAAAAAAATTGGCTTGGTAGTTTGGTCTGCCCTGTTCCCATGATGCACTGGGCCAGGGACAGACTAATTTGCATGTAGCCAGGTTCCCTTGCTGGGATGGTGCAGTGAGCTAAAAAACGGTGATGGATCAAGCCCTGATCCGTTGACTGGGTAGGAGTGTTCTGCTTAATTCAGATACTCTGTCCATCACCACCCCCTTTTCTGAATCGTTTTGTCCACCATAAGCGTGGAAGGGTATGCTCAGACATGAGTCCCTTTCTCACTGCACCATCAGGATTCAAGCAAGCCGGGCTGAAGACGGCTGTAATGCCAGAAACTGGTCCCCAGAAGCTTGTTTCCTTTCCAGTAAAAGAATTGGCTTGGTAGTTTGGTCTGCCTTGTTCCCATGATGCACTGGGCCAGGGACAGAATAATTTGCATGTAGCAAGGTTCTGAGCTGGGATGGTGCAGTGAGCTAAAAAACGGTGATGGATCAAGCCCTGATCTGTTGACTGGGTACGAGTGTTCTGCTTAATTCAGATACTCTGTCCATCACCACCCCCTTTTCTGAATCGTTTTGTCCACCATAAGCGTGGAAGGGTATGCTCAGACATGAGTCCCTTGCTCACTGCACCATCAGGATTCAAGCAAGCCGGGCCGAAGACGGCTGTAATGCCAGAAACCAGTCCCCGGAAGCTTGTTTCCTTTCCAGTAAAAGAATTGGCTTGGTAGTTTGGTCTGCCCTGTTCCCATGATGCACTGGGTCAGGGACAGACTAATTTGCATGTAGCCAGGTTCTGAGCTGGGATGGTGCAGTGAGCTAAAAAACGGTGATGGATCAAGCCCTGATCTGTTGACTGGGTAGGAGTGTTCTGCTTAATTCAGATACTCTGTCCATCACCACTCCCTTTTCTGAATCGTTTTGTTCACCATAAGCGTGGAAGGGTATGCTCAGACATGAGTCCCTTGCTCACTGCACCATCAGGTTTCAAGCAAGCCGGGCCGAAGACGGCTGTAATGCCAGAAACCGGTCCCCGGAAACTTGTTTCCTTTCCAGTAAAAGAATTGGCTTGGTAGTTTGGTCTGCCCTGTTGCCATGATGCCCTGGGCCAGGGACAGACTAATTTGCATGTAGCCAGGTTTTGAGCTGGGATGGTGCAGTGAGCTAAAAAATGGTGATGGATCAAGCCCTGATCTGTTGACTGGGTAGGAGTGTTCTGCCTAATTCAGATACTCTGTCCATCACCACTCCCTTTTCTGAATCGTTTTGTCCACCATAAGCGTGGAAGGGTATGCTCAGACATGAGTCCCTTGCTCACTGCACCATCAGGATTCAAGCAAGCCGGGCCGAAGACGGCTGTAATGCCAGAAACCAGTCCCCGGAAGCTTGTTTCCTTTCCAGTAAAAAAATTGGCTTGGTAGTTTGGTCTGCCCTGTTCCCATGATGCACTGGGCCAGGGACAGACTAATTTGCATGTTAGCAGGTTCCCTTGCTGGGATGGTGCAGTGAGCTAAAAAACGGTGATGGATCAAGCCCTGATCTGTTGACTGGGTAGGAGTGTTCTGCTTAATTCAGATACTCTGTCCATCACCACCCCCTTTTCTGAATCGTTTTGTCCACCATAAGCGTGGAAGGGTATGCTCAGACATGAGTCCCTTGCTCACTGCACCATCAGGATTCAAGCAAGCCGGGCCGAAGACGGCTGTAATGCCAGAAACCGGTCCCCGGAAGCTTGTTCCTTTCCAGTAAAAGAATTGGCTTGGTAGTTTGGTCTGCCCTGTTCCCATGATGCACTGGGCCAGGGACAGACTAATTTGCATGTAGCCAGGTTCTGAGCTGGGATGGTGCAGTGAGCTAAAAAACGGTGATGGATCAAGCCCTGATCTGTTGACTGGGTAGGAGTGTTCTGCTTAATTCAGATACTCTGTCCATCACCACCCCCTTTTCTGAATCGTTTTGTCCACCATAAGCGTGGAAGGGTATGCTCAGATATGAGTCCCTTGCTCACTGCACCATCAGGATTCAAGCAAGCCGGGCCGAAGACGGCTGTAATGCCAGAAACCGGTCCCCGGAAGCTTGTTTCCTTTCCAGTAAAAGAATTGGCTTAGTAGTTTGGTCTGCCCTGTTCCCATGATGCACTGGGCCAGGGACAGAATAATTTGCATGTAGCCAGGTTCTGAGCTGGGATGGTGCAGTGAGCTAAAAAACGGTGATGGATCAAGCCCTGATCTGTTGACTGGGTAGGAGTGTTCTGCTTAATTCAGATACTCTGTCCATCACCACCCCCTTTTCTGAATCGTTTTGTCCACCATAAGCGTGGAAGGGTATGCTCAGACATGAGTCCCTTGCTCACTGCACCATCAGGATTCAAGCAAGCCGGGCCGAAGACGGCTGTAATGCCAGAAACTGGTCCCCAGAAGCTTGTTTCCTTTCCAGTAAAAGAATTGGCTTGGTAGTTTGGTCTGCCTTGTTCCCATGATGCACTGGGCCAGGGACAGAATAATTTGCATGTAGCAAGGTTCTGAGCTGGGATGGTGCAGTGAGCTAAAAAACGGTGATGGATCAAGCCCTGATCTGTTGACTGGGTACGAGTGTTCTGCTTAATTCAGATACTCTGTCCATCACCACCCCCTTTTCTGAATCGTTTTGTCCACCATAAGCGTGGAAGGGTATGCTCAGACATGAGTCCCTTGCTCACTGCACCATCAGGATTCAAGCAAGCCGGGCCGAAGACGGCTGTAATGCCAGAAACCAGTCCCCGGAAGCTTGTTTCCTTTCCAGTAAAAGAATTGGCTTGGTAGTTTGGTCTGCCCTGTTCCCATGATGCACTGGGTCAGGGACAGACTAATTTGCATGTAGCCAGGTTCTGAGCTGGGATGGTGCAGTGAGCTAAAAAACGGTGATGGATCAAGCCCTGATCTGTTGACTGGGTAGGAGTGTTCTGCTTAATTCAGATACTCTGTCCATCACCACTCCCTTTTCTGAATCGTTTTGTTCACCATAAGCGTGGAAGGGTATGCTCAGACATGAGTCCCTTGCTCACTGCACCATCAGGTTTCAAGCAAGCCGGGCCGAAGACGGCTGTAATGCCAGAAACCGGTCCCCGGAAACTTGTTTCCTTTCCAGTAAAAGAATTGGCTTGGTAGTTTGGTCTGCCCTGTTGCCATGATGCCCTGGGCCAGGGACAGACTAATTTGCATGTAGCCAGGTTTTGAGCTGGGATGGTGCAGTGAGCTAAAAAACGGTGATGGATCAAGCCCTGATCTGTTGACTGGGTAGGAGTGTTCTGCCTAATTCAGATACTCTGTCCATCACCACTCCCTTTTCTGAATCGTTTTGTCCACCATAAGCGTGGAAGGGTATGCTCAGACATGAGTCCCTTGCTCACTGCACCATCAGGATTCAAGCAAGCCGGGCCGAAGACGGCTGTAATGCCAGAAACCAGTCCCCGGAAGCTTGTTTCCTTTCCAGTAAAAAAATTGGCTTGGTAGTTTGGTCTGCCCTGTTCCCATGATGCACTGGGCCAGGGACAGACTAATTTGCATGTTAGCAGGTTCCCTTGCTGGGATGGTGCAGTGAGCTAAAAAACGGTGATGGATCAAGCCCTGATCTGTTGACTGGGTAGGAGTGTTCTGCTTAATTCAGATACTCTGTCCATCACCACCCCCTTTTCTGAATCGTTTTGTCCACCATAAGCGTGGAAGGGTATGCTCAGACATGAGTCCCTTGCTCACTGCACCATCAGGATTCAAGCAAGCCGGGCCGAAGACGGCTGTAATGCCAGAAACCGGTCCCCGGAAGCTTGTTCCTTTCCAGTAAAAGAATTGGCTTGGTAGTTTGGTCTGCCCTGTTCCCATGATGCACTGGGCCAGGGACAGACTAATTTGCATGTAGCCAGGTTCTGAGCTGGGATGGTGCAGTGAGCTAAAAAACGGTGATGGATCAAGCCCTGATCTGTTGACTGGGTAGGAGTGTTCTGCTTAATTCAGATACTCTGTCCATCACCACCCCCTTTTCTGAATCGTTTTGTCCACCATAAGCGTGGAAGGGTATGCTCAGATATGAGTCCCTTGCTCACTGCACCATCAGGATTCAAGCAAGCCGGGCCGAAGACGGCTGTAATGCCAGAAACCGGTCCCCGGAAGCTTGTTTCCTTTCCAGTAAAAGAATTGGCTTAGTAGTTTGGTCTGCCCTGTTCCCATGATGCACTGGGCCAGGGACAGAATAATTTGCATGTAGCCAGGTTCTGAGCTGGGATGGTGCAGTGAGCTAAAAAACGGTGATGGATCAAGCCCTGATCTGTTGACTGGGTAGGAGTGTTCTGCTTAATTCAGATACTCTGTCCATCACCACCCCCTTTTCTGAATCGTTTTGTCCACCATAAGCGTGGAAGGGTATGCTCAGACATGAGTCCCTTGCTCACTGCACCATCAGGATTCAAGCAAGCCGGGCCGAAGACGGCTGTAATGCCAGAAACCAGTCCCCGGAAGCTTGTTTCCTTTCCAGTAAAAGCATTGGCTTGGTAGTTTGGTCTGCCCTGTTCCCATGATGCACTGGGCCAGGGACAGACTAATTTGCATGTAGCCAGGTTCTGAGCTGGGATGGTGCAGTGAGCTAAAAAACGGTGATGGATCAAGCCCTGATCTGTTGACTGGGTAGGAGTGTTCTGCTTAATTCAGATACTCTGTCCATCACCACCCCCTTTTCTGAATCGTTTTGTCCACCATAAGCGTGGAAGGGTATGCTCACATATGAGTCCCTTGCTCACTGCACCATCAGGATTCAAGCAAGCCGGGCCGAAGACGGCTGTAATGCCAGAAACCGGTCCCCGGAAGCTTGTTTCCTTTCCAGTAAAAGAATTGGCTTGGTAGTTTGGTCTGCCCTGTTCCCATGATGCACTGGGCCAGGGACAGACTAATTTGCATGTAGCCAGGTTCTGAGCTGGGATGGTGCAGTGAGCTAAAAAACGGTGATGGATCAAGCCCTGATCTGTTGACTGGGTAGGAGTGTTCTGCTTAATTCAGATACTCTGTCCATTACCACCCCCTTTTCTGAATCGTTTTGTCCACCATAAGCGTGGAAGGGTATGCTCAGACATGAGTCCCTTGCTCACTGCACCATCAGGATTCAAGCAAGCCAGGCCGAAGATGGCTGTAATGCCAGAAACCGGTCCCCGGAAGCTTGTTTCCTTTCCAGTAAAAGAATTGGCTTGGTAGTTTGGTCTGCCCTGTTCCCATGATGCACTGGGCCAGGGACAGACTAATTTGCATATAGCCAGGTTCTGAGCTGGGATGGTGCATTGAGCTAAAAAACGGTGATGGATCAAGCCCTGATCTGTTGACTGGGTAGGAGTGTTCTCCTTAATTCAGATACTCTGTCCATCACCACTCCCTTTTCTGAATCGTTTTGTCCACCATAAGCGTGGAAGGGTATGCTCAGATATGAGTCCCTTGCTCACTGCACCATCAGGATTCAAGCAAGCCGGGCCGAAGACGGCTGTAATGCCAGAAACCGGTCCCCGGAAGCTTGTTTCTTTTCCAGTAAAAGAATTGGCTTGGTAGTTTGGTCTGCCCTGTTCCCATGATGCACTGGGCCAGGGACAGACTAATTTGCATGTAGCCAGGTTCTGAGCTGGGATGGTGCAGTGAGCTAAAAAACGATGATGGATCAAGCCCTGATCTGTTGACTGGGTAGGAGTGTTCTGCTTAATTCAGATACTCTGTCCATCACCACCCCCTTTTCTGAATCGTTTTGTCCACCATAAGCGTGGAAGGGTATGCTCAGATATGAGTCCCTTGCTCACTGCACCATCAGGATTCAAGCATGCCGGGCCGAAGACGGCTGTAATGCCAGAAACCGGGCCCCGGAAGCTTGTTTCCTTTCCAGTAAAAGAATTGGCTTGGTAGTTTGGTCTGCCCTGTTCCCATGATGCACTGGGCCAGGGACAGAATAATTTGCATGTAGCCAGGTTCTGAGCTGGGATGGTGCAGTAAGCTAAAAAACGGTGATGGATCAAGCCCTGATCTGTTGACTGGGTAGGAGTGTTCTGCTTAATTCAGATACTCTGTCCATCACCACCCCCTTTTCTGAATCGTTTTGTCCACCATAAGCGTGGAAGGGTATGCTCAGACATGAGTCCCTTGCTCACTGCACCATCAGGATTCAAGCAAGCCGGGCCGAAGACGGCTGTAATGCCAGAAACCAGTCCCTGGAAGCTTGTTTCCTTTCCAGTAAAAGAATTGGCTTGGTAGTTTGGTCTGCCCTGTTCCCATGATGCACTGGGCCAGGGACAGACTAATTTGCATGTAGCCAGGTTCTGATCTGGGATGGTGCAGTGAGCTAAAAAACGTGAAGGATCAAGCCCTGATCTGTTGACTGGGTAGGAGTGTTCTGTTTAATTCAGATACTCTGTCCATCACCACCCCCTTTTCTGAATCGTTTTGTCCACCATAAGCGTGGAAGGGTATGCTCAGACATGAGTCCCTTGCTCACTGCACCATCAGGATTCAAGCAAGCCAGGCCGAAGACGGCTGTAATGCCAGAAACCGGTCCCCAGAAGCTTGTTTCCTTTCGAGTAAAAGAATTGGCTTGGTAGTTTGGTCTGCCCTGTTCCCATGATGCACTGGGCCAGGGACAGACTAATTTGCATATAGCCAGGTTCTGAGCTGGGATGGTGCATTGAGCTAAAAAACGGTGATGGATCAAGCCCTGATCTGTTGACTGGGTAGGAGTGTTCTCCTTAATTCAGATACTCTGTCCATCACCACTCCCTTTTCTGAATCGTTTTGTCCACCATAAGCGTGGAAGGGTATGCTCAGATATGAGTCTCTTGCTCACTGCACCATCAGGATTCAAGCAAGCCGGGCCGAAGACGGCTGTAATGCCAGAAACCGGTCCCCGGAAGCTTGTTTCTTTTCCAGTAAAAGAATTGGCTTGGTAGTTTGGTCTGCCCTGTTCCCATGATGCACTGGGCCAGGGACAGACTAATTTGCATGTAGCCAGGTTCTGAGCTGGGATGGTGCAGTGAGCTAAAAAACGATGATGGATCAAGCCCTGATCTGTTGACTGGGTAGGAGTGTTCTGCTTAATTCAGATACTCTGTCCATCACCACCCCCTTTTCTGAATCGTTTTGTCCACCATAAGCGTGGAAGGGTATGCTCAGATATGAGTCCCTTGCTCACTGCACCATCAGGATTCAAGCATGCCGGGCCGAAGACGGCTGTAATGCCAGAAACCGGTCCCCGGAAGCTTGTTTCCTTTCCAGTAAAAGAATTGGCTTGGTAGTTTGGTCTGCCCTGTTCCCATGATGCACTGGGCCAGGGACAGAATAATTTGCATGTAGCCAGGTTCTGAGCTGGGATGGTGCAGTAAGCTAAAAAACGGTGATGGATCAAGCCCTGATCTGTTGACTGGGTAGGAGTGTTCTGCTTCATTCAGATACTCTGTCCATCACCACCCCCTTTTCTGAATCGTTTTGTCCACCATAAGCGTGGAAGGGTATGCTCAGACATGAGTCCCTTGCTCACTGCACCATCAGGTTTCAAGCAAGCCGGGCCGAAGACGGCTGTAATGCCAGAAACCAGTCCCCAGAAGCTTGTTTCCTTTCCAGTAAAAGAATTGGCTTGGTAGTTTGGTCTGCCCTGTTCCCATGATGCACTGGGCCAGGGACAGACTAATTTGCATGTAGCCAGGTTCAGATCTGGGATGGTGCAGTGAGCTAAAAAACGGTGATGGATCAAGCCCTGATCTGTTGACTGGGTAGGAGTGTTCTGCTTAATTCAGATACTCTGTCCATCACCACCCCCTTTTCTGAATCGTTTTGTCCACCATAAGCGTGGAAGGGTATGCTCAGACATGAGTCCCTTGCTCACTGCACCATCAGGATCAAGCAAGCCAGGCCGAAGACGGCTGTAATGCCAGAAACCGGTCCCCGGAAGCTTGTTTCCTTTCGAGTAAAAGAATTGGCTTGGTAGTTTGGTCTGCCCTGTTCCCATGATGCACTGGGCCAGGGACAGACTAATTTGCATATAGCCAGGTTCTGAGCTGGGATGGTGCATTGAGCTAAAAAACGGTGATGGATCAAGCCCTGATCTGTTGACTGGGTAGGAGTGTTCTCCTTAATTCAGATACTCTGTCCATCACCACTCCCTTTTCTGAATCGTTTTGTCCACCATAAGCGTGGAAGGGTATGCTCAGATATGAGTCCCTTGCTCACTGCACCATCAGGATTCAAGCAAGCCGGGCCGAAGACGGCTGTAATGCCAGAAACCGGTCCCCGGAAGCTTGTTTCTTTTCCAGTAAAAGAATTGGCTTGGTAGTTTGGTCTGCCCTGTTCCCATGATGCACTGGGCCAGGGACAGACTAATTTGCATGTAGCCAGGTTCTGAGCTGGGATGGTGCAGTGAGCTAAAAAACGATGATGGATCAAGCCCTGATCTGTTGACTGGGTAGGAGTGTTCTGCTTAATTCAGATACTCTGTCCATCACCACCCCCTTTTCTGAATCGTTTTGTCCACCATAAGCGTGGAAGGGTATGCTCAGATATGAGTCCCTTGCTCACTGCACCATCAGGATTCAAGCATGCCGGGCCGAAGACGGCTGTAATGCCAGAAACCGGTCCCCGGAAGCTTGTTTCCTTTCCAGTAAAAGAATTGGCTTGGTAGTTTGGTCTGCCCTGTTCCCATGATGCACTGGGCCAGGGACAGAATAATTTGCATGTAGCCAGGTTCTGAGCTGGGATGGTGCAGTAAGCTAAAAAACGGTGATGGATCAAGCCCTGATCTGTTGACTGGGTAGGAGTGTTCTGCTTCATTCAGATACTCTGTCCATCACCACCCCCTTTTCTGAATCGTTTTGTCCACCATAAGCGTGGAAGGGTATGCTCAGACATGAGTCCCTTGCTCACTGCACCATCAGGATTCAAGCAAGCCGGGCCGAAGACGGCTGTAATGCCAGAAACCAGTCCCCGGAAGCTTGTTTCCTTTCCAGTAAAAGAATTGGCTTGGTAGTTTGGTCTGCCCTGTTCCCATGATGCACTGGGCCAGGGACAGACTAATTTGCATGTAGCCAGGTTCAGATCTGGGATGGTGCAGTGAGCTAAAAAACGGTGATGGATCAAGCCCTGATCTGTTGACTGGGTAGGAGTGTTCTGCTTAATTCAGATACTCTGTCCATCACCACCCCCTTTTCTGAATCGTTTTGTCCACCATAAGCGTGGAAGGGTATGCTCAGACATGAGTCCCTTGCTCACTGACCATCAGGATTCAAGCAAGCCGGGCCGAAGACGGCTGTAATGCCAGAAACCGGTCCCCGGAAGCTTGTTTCCTTTCCAGTAAAAGAATGGCTTGGTAGTTTGGTCTGCCCTGTTGCCATGATGGACTGGGCCAGGGACAGACTAATTTGCATGTAGCCAGGTTCCCTTGCTGGGATGGTGCAGTGAGCTAAAAAACGGTGATGGATCAAGCCCTGATCTGTTGACTGGGTAGAAGTGTTCTGCTTAATTCAGATACTCTGTCCATCACCACCCCCTTTTCTGAATCGTTTTGTCCACCATAAACGTGGAAGGGTATGCTCAGACATGAGTCCCTTGCTCACTGCACCATCAGGATTCAAGCAAGCCGGGCCGAAGACTGCTGTAATGCCAGAAACCGGTCCCCGGAAGCTTGTTTCCTTTCCAGTAAAAGAATTGGCTTGGTAGTTTGGTCTGCCCTGTTCCCATGATGCAAAAACGGTGATGGATCAAGCCCTGATCTGTTGACTGGGTAGGAGTGTTCTGTTTAATTCAGATACTCTGTCCATCACCACCCCCTTTTCTGAATCGTTTTGTCCACCATAAGCGTGGAAGGGTATGCTCAGACATGAGTCCCTTGCTCACTGCACCATCAGGATTCAAGCAAGCCGGGCCGAAGACGGCTGTAATGCCAGAAACCGGTCCCCGGAAGCTTGTTTCCTTTCCAGTAAAAGAATTGGCTTGGTAGTTTGGTCTGTCCTGTTCCCATGATGCACTGGGCCAGGGACAGACTAATTTGCATGTAGCCAGGTTCTGAGCTGGGATGGTGCAGTGAGCTAAAAAAACGGTGATGGATCAAGCCCTGATCTGTTGACTGGGTAGGAGTGTTTTGCTTAATTCAGATACTCTGTCCATCACCACTCCCTTTTCTGAATCGTTTTGTCCACCATAAGCGTGGAAGGGTATGCTCAGACATGAGTCCCTTGCTCACTGCACCATCAGGATTCAAGCAAGCCGGGCCGAAGACGGCTGTAATGCCAGAAACCGGTCCCCGGAAGCTTGTTTCCTTTCCAGTGAAAGAATCGGCTTGGTAGTTTGGTCTGCCCTGTTCCCATGATGCACTGGACCAGGGACAGACTAATTTGCATGTAGCCAGGTTCTGAGCTGGGATGGTGCAGTGAGCTAAAAAACGATGATGGATCAAGCCCGGATCTGTTGACTGGGTAGGAGTGTTCTGGTTAATTCAGATACTCTGTCCATCACCACCCCCTTTTCTGAATCGTTTTGTCCACCATAAGCGTGGAAGGGTATGCTCAGACATGAGTCCCTTGCTCACTCCACCATCAGGATTCAAGCAAGCCGGGCCGAAGACGGCTGTAATGCCAGAAACTGGTCCCCGGAAGCTTGTTTCCTTTCCAGTAAAAGAATTGGCTTGGTAGTTTGGTCCGCCCTGTTCCCATGATGCACTGGGCCAGGAACAGACTAATTTGCATGTAGCCAGGTTCTGAGCTGGGATGATGCAGTGAGCTAAAAAACGGTGATGGATCAAGCCCTGATCCGTTGACTGGGTAGGAGTGTTCTGCTTAATTCAGATACTCTGTCCATCACCACCCCCTTTTCTGAATCGTTTTGTCCACCATAAGCGTGGAAGGGTATGCTCAGACATGAGTCCCTTGCTCACTGCACCATCAGGATTCAAGCAAGCCGGGCCGAAGACGGCTGTAATGCCAGAAACCGGTCCCCGGAAGCTTGTTTCCTTTCCAGTAAAAGAATTGGCTTGGTAGTTGGTCTGCCCTGTTCCCATGATGCACTGGGCCAGGGACAGACTAATTTGCATGTAGCCAGGTTCTGAGCTGGGATGGTGCAGTGAGCTAAAAAACGGTGATGGATCAAGCCCTGATCTGTTGACTGGGTAGGAGTGTTCTGCTTAATTCAGATACTCTGTCCATCACCACCCCCTTTTCTGAATCGTTTTGTCCACCATAAGCGTGGAAGGGTATGCTCAGATATGAGTCCCTTGCTCACTGCACCATCAGGATTCAAGCAATCCGGGCTGAAGACGGCTGTAATGCCAGAAACCGGTCCCCGGAAGCTTGTTTCCTTTCCAGTTAAAGAATTGGCTTGGTAGTTTTGTCTGCCCTGTTCCCATGTGGCACTGGGCCAGGGACAGAATAATTTGCATGTAGCCAGGTTCTGAGCTGGGATGGTGCAGTGAGCTAAAAAACGGTGATGGATCAAGCCCTGATCTGTTGACTGGGTAGGAGTGTTCTGCTTAATTCAGATACTCTGTCCATCACCACCCCCTTTTCTGAATCTTTTTGTCCACCATAAGCGTGGAAGGGTATGCTCAGACATGAGTCCCTTCCTCACTGCACCATCAGGATTCAAGCAAGCCGGGCCAAAGACGGCTGTAATGCCAGAAACCCGTCCCCGGAAGCTTGTTTCCTTTCCAGTAAAAGAATTGGCTTGGTAGTTTGGTCTGCCCTGTTCCCATGATGCACTGGGCCAGGGACAGACTAATTTGCATGTAGCCAGGTTCTGAGCTGGGATGGTGCAGTGAGCTAAAAAACGGTGATGGATCAAGCCCTGATCTGTTGACTGGGTAGGAGTGTTCTGCTTAATTCAGATACTCTGTCCATCACCACCCCCTTTTCTGAATCGTTTTGTTCACCATAAGCGTGGAAGGGTATGCTCACATATGAGTCCCTTGCTCACTGCACCATCAGGATTCAAGCAAGCCGGGCCGAAGACGGCTGTAATGCCAGAAACCGGTCCCCGGAAGCTTGTTTCCTTTCCAGTAAAAGAATTGGCTTGGTAGTTTGGTCTGCCCTGTTCCCATGATGCACTGGGCCAGGGACAGACTAATTTGCATGTAGCCAGGTTCTGAGCTGGGATGGTGCAGTGAGCTAAAAAACGGTGATGGATCAAGCCCTGCTCTGTTGAGTGGGTAGGAGTGTTCTGCTTAATTCAGATACTCTGTCCATCACCACCCCCTTTTCTGAATCGTTTTGTCCACCATAAGCGTCGAAGGGTATGCTCAGACATGAGTCCCTTGCTCACTGCACCATCAGGATTCAAGCAAGCCAGGCCGAAGACGGCTGTAATGCCAGAAACCGGTCCCCGGAACCTTGTTTCCTTTCCAGTAAAAGAATTGGCTTGGTAGTTTGGTCTGCCCTGTTCCCATGATGCACTGGGCCAGGGACAGACTAATTTGCATGTAGCCAGGTCCTGAGCTGGGATGGTGCAGTGAGCTAAAAAACGGTGATGGATCAAGCCCTGATCTGTTGACTGGGTAGGAGTGTTTTGCTTAATTCAGATACTTTGTCCATCACCACTCCCTTTTCTGAATCGTTTTGTCCACCATAAGCGTGGAAGGGTATGCTCAGACATGAGTCCCTTGCTCACTGCACCATCAGGATTCAAGCAAGCCGGGCCGAAGACGGCTGTAATGCCAGAAACCGGTCCCCGGAAGCTTGTTTCCTTTCCAGTAAAAGAATTGGCTTGGTAGTTTGGTCTGCCCTGTTCCCATGATGCACTGGGCCAGGGACAGACTAATTTGCATGTAGCCAGGTTCTGAGCTGGGATGGTGCAGTGAGCTAAAAAACGATGATGGATCAAGCCCTGATCTGTTTTTTTTTTGTAAAACAATTTTTATTGCAGATTCCAAGTTAAGCAGTACAGTTAGTATGCAAGTACGTATATGCGGGATCCCAATGTCTCACACTCCTGCTAACAATTATTTACACAGCCTTATTACCCGCATCCCTGGGGCCGGGTGGCAATTGTCTCACATAGTGTATCGTTGCCGCCATTTCTCGATGGCGTATCCAGTGATCTACCGCTGTCTGCTTTTAATTTTTTCCCCCTACACCCCCCATCCAGCCTCCGGCCAGGGTGATCTGCAAAATACGATGTCGATGGGCTGCTGCACTCCCCCCCCCCCCTCTCAACACCCCCCCCACCCCTCTGGTGTTCTATGGCGTCCCGTGCCCGGTTTGCAGTATTCTGAAGTGTGTTGGTGACCTGCGGAGTCTGTAGTGGGTTAATGAGTGTGTGTGTCCGTGGTAGGCGCTGGGATTGGCACCGTTACCTCGGGAACCCCCGGGTCTTCTGCGTCCCCCTCCTCCTCACTCTCCACTGTACTATCCCTGAGTGCCTGGACTAGAATTTCCCACGCTAGTGCTGCTTCCTGAGCCTTCCCGTCAGGTCCACGTCGTGCCAGTTGATACCTGATCGTGCTCTCTGCTGCCGCCCATTTCTGAAACTCATCTAGCCATTTCCGGTGTGTCGGCGCTACCTTAGATTTCCATCCCCTGGTGAGTTCCCTCTTCGCAAGGAGTAGGCCCATGTCTATGAATTTGCTTGTCAGGTTAGTCTTACGTGTGTGTGGAAACCAGTGTAAGAGTGTAGTTGCGCCATCGTAATGTATTTCCCTGTCCGTGACCTCGTTCAGGGTGTCACCCACTTCTCTCCAGAAGTCCTGCAAGTGCGGGCAGTCCCTCAGCATGTGTAGCAAGTCCGCCTCTATCTGCGCGCATCTAGGACACACTGCGTCCACTGCTCCAAAGTATCGTGCTATTTTATTCGGGGTAAGGTAGGCTCTGTGTAGGATATATAGCTGTATTAGTTGGAATCGGGCGTTTCTAGTGCTCTTCCTGGGCCTCTGAACCAATTGGGCCCATGTCGTATCCGGGATCTCTCGCTGCAGGTCAGTCTCCCATTGGGCCTTTAGGCGCGCTAGGGGCAGCAAGGTGCTCGCAAGTATTCTGGAGTGCAGGCACGTGACTGCTTTGACTGTTCCCGCGCTCAAGCCCTGATCTGTTGACTGGGTAGGAGTGTTCTGCTTAATTCAGATACTCTGTCCATCACCACCCCCTTTTCTGAATCGTTTTGTCCACCATAAGCGTGGAAGGGTATGCTCAGACATGAGTCCCTTGCTCACTCCACTATCAGGATTCAAGCAAGCCGGGCCGAAGACGGCTGTAATGCCAGAAACTGGTCCCCGGAAGCTTGTTTCCTTTCCAGTAAAAGAATTGGCTTGGAAGTTTGGTCAGCCCTGTTCCCATGATGCACTGGGCCAGGGACAGACTAATTTGCATGTAGCCAGGTTCTGAGCTGGGATGATGCAGTGAGCTAAAAAACGGTGATGGATCAAGCCCTGATCTGTTGATTGGGTAGGAGTGTTCTGCTTAATTCAGATACTCTGTCCATCACCACCCCCTTTTCTGAATCGTTTTGTCCACCATAAGCGTGAAAGGGTATGCTCAGACATGAGTCCCTTGCTCACTGCACCATCAGGATTCAAGCAAGCCGGGCCGAAGACGGCTGTAATGCCAGAAACCAGTCCCCGGAAGCTTGTTTCCTTTCCAGTAAAAGAATTGGCTTGGTAGTTTGGTCTGCTCTGTTCCCATGATGCACTGGGCCAGGGACAGAATAATTTGCATGTAGCCAGGTTCTGAGCTGGGATGGTGCAGTGAGCTAAAAAACGGTGATGGATCAAGCCCTGATCTGTTGACTGGGTAGGAGTGTTCTGCTTAATTCAGATACTCTGTCCATCACCACCCCCTTTTCTGAATCGTTTTGTCCACCATAAGCGTGGAAGGGTATGCTCAGACATGAGTCCCTTGCTCATTGCACCATCAGGATTCAAGCAAGCCGGGCCGAAGACGGCTGTAATGCCAGAAACCGGTCCCCGGAAGCTTGTTTCCTTTCCAGTAAAAGAATTGGCTTGGTAGTTTGGTCTGCCCTGTTCCCATGATGCACTGGGCCAGGGACAGACTAATTTGCATGTAGCCAGGTTCTGAGCTGGGATGGTGCAGTGAGCTAAAAAACGGTGGTGGATCAAGCCCTGATCTGTTGACTGGGTAGGAGTGTTCTGCTTAATTTAGATACTCTGTCCATCACCACCCCCTTTTCTGAATCGTTTTGTCCACCATAAGCGTGGAAGGGTATGCTCAGACATGAGTCCCTTGCTCACTGCACCATCAGGATTCAAGCAAGCCGGGCCGAAGACGGCTGTAATGCCAGAAATCGGTCCCCGGAAGCTTGTTTCCTTTCCAGTAAAAGAATTGGCTTGGTAGTTTGGTCTGCCCTGTTCCCATGATGCACTGGGCCAGGGACAGACTAATTTGCATGTAGCCAAGTTCTGAGCTGGGATGGTGCAGTGAGCTAAAAAACGGTGATGGATCAAGCCCTGATCTGTTGACTGGGTTGGAGTGTTCTGCTTAATTCAGATACTCTGTTCATCACCACCCCCTTTTCTGAATCGTTTTGTCCACCATAAGCGTGGAAGGGTATGCTCAGACATGAGTCACTTGCTCACTGCACCATCCGGATTCAAGCAAGCCGGGCCGAAGACGGCTGTAATGCCAGAAACCGGTCCCCGGAAGCTTGTTTCCTTTCAGTAAAAGAATTGGCTTGGTAGTTTGGTCTGCCCTGTTCCCATGATGCACTGGGCCAGGGACAGACTAATTTGCATGTAGCCAGGTTCTGAGCTGGGATGGTGCAGTGAGCTAAAAAACGGTGATGGATCAAGCCCTGATCTGTTGACTGGGTAGGAGTGTTCTGCTTAATTCAGATACTCTGTCCATCACCACCCCCTTTTCTGAATCGTTTTGTCCACCATAAGCGTGGAAGGGTATGCTCAGACATGAGTCCCTTGCTCACTGACCATCAGGATTCAAGCAAGCCGGGCCGAAGACGGCTGTAATGCCAGAAACCGGTCCCCGGAAGCTTGTTTCCTTTCCAGTAAAAGAATGGCTTGGTAGTTTGGTCTGCCCTGTTGCCATGATGGACTGGGCCAGGGACAGACTAATTTGCATGTAGCCAGGTTCCCTTGCTGGGATGGTGCAGTGAGCTAAAAAACGGTGATGGATCAAGCCCTGATCTGTTGACTGGGTAGAAGTGTTCTGCTTAATTCAGATACTCTGTCCATCACCACCCCCTTTTCTGAATCGTTTTGTCCACCATAAACGTGGAAGGGTATGCTCAGACATGAGTCCCTTGCTCACTGCACCATCAGGATTCAAGCAAGCCGGGCCGAAGACTGCTGTAATGCCAGAAACCGGTCCCCGGAAGCTTGTTTCCTTTCCAGTAAAAGAATTGGCTTGGTAGTTTGGTCTGCCCTGTTCCCATGATGCAAAAACAGTGATGGATCAAGCCCTGATCTGTTGACTGGGTAGGAGTGTTCTGTTTAATTCAGATACTCTGTCCATCACCACCCCCTTTTCTGAATCGTTTTGTCCACCATAAGCGTGGAAGGGTATGCTCAGACATGAGTCCCTTGCTCACTGCACCATCAGGATTCAAGCAAGCCGGGCCGAAGACGGCTGTAATGCCAGAAACCGGTCCCCGGAAGCTTGTTTCCTTTCCAGTAAAAGAATTGGCTTGGTAGTTTGGTCTGTCCTGTTCCCATGATGCACTGGGCCAGGGACAGACTAATTTGCATGTAGCCAGGTTCTGAGCTGGGATGGTGCAGTGAGCTAAAAAAACGGTGATGGATCAAGCCCTGATCTGTTGACTGGGTAGGAGTGTTTTGCTTAATTCAGATACTCTGTCCATCACCACTCCCTTTTCTGAATCGTTTTGTCCACCATAAGCGTGGAAGGGTATGCTCAGACATGAGTCCCTTGCTCACTGCACCATCAGGATTCAAGCAAGCCGGGCCGAAGACGGCTGTAATGCCAGAAACCGGTCCCCGGAAGCTTGTTTCCTTTCCAGTGAAAGAATCGGCTTGGTAGTTTGGTCTGCCCTGTTCCCATGATGCACTGGACCAGGGACAGACTAATTTGCATGTAGCCAGGTTCTGAGCTGGGATGGTGCAGTGAGCTAAAAAACGATGATGGATCAAGCCCTGATCTGTTGACTGGGTAGGAGTGTTCTGCTTAATTCAGATACTCTGTCCATCACCACCCCCTTTTCTGAATCGTTTTGTCCACCATAAGCGTGGAAGGGTATGCTCAGACATGAGTCCCTTGCTCACTCCACCATCAGGATTCAAGCAAGCCGGGCCGAAGACGGCTGTAATGCCAGAAACTGGTCCCCGGAAGCTTGTTTCCATTCCAGTAAAAGAATTGGCTTGGTAGTTTGGTCAGCCCTGTTCCCATGATGCACTGGGCCAGGGACAGACTAATTTGCATGTAGCCAGGTTCTGAGCTGGGATGATGCAGTGAGCTAAAAAACGGTGATGGATCGCGCCCTGATCTGTTGACTGGGTAGGAGTGTTCTGCT
Source organism: Lissotriton vulgaris (assembly GCF_964263255.1). Lineage (NCBI taxonomy): Eukaryota > Metazoa > Chordata > Amphibia > Caudata > Salamandridae > Lissotriton > Lissotriton vulgaris. Next base: position 975,606,705 of record NC_141697.1, read on the forward strand.
TAATTCAGATACTCTGTCCATCACCACCCCCTTTTCTGAATCGTTTTGTCCACCATAAGCGTGGATGGGTATGCTCAGACATGAGTCCCTTGCTCACTGCACCATCAGGATTCAAGCAAGCCGGGCCGAAGACGGCTGTAATGCCAGAAATCAGTCCCCGGAAGCTTTTTTCCTTTCCAGTAAAAGAATTGGCTTGGTAGTTTGGTCTGCCCTGTTCCCATGATGCACTGGGCCAGGGACAGACTAATTTGCATGTAGCCAGGTTCTGAGCTGGGATGGTGCAGTGAGCTAAAAAACGGTGATGGATCATGCCCTGATCTGTTGACTGGGTAGGAGTGTTCTGCTTAATTCAGATACTCTGTCCATCACCACCCCCTTTTCTGAATCGTTTTGTCCACCATAAGCGTGGAAGGGTATGCTCAGACATGAGTCCCTTGCTCACTGCACGATCAGGATTCAAGCAAGCCGGGCCGAAGACGGCTGTAATGCCAGAAACGGGTCCCCGGAAGCTTGTTTCCTTTCCAGTTAAAGAATTGGCTTGGTAGTTTGGTCTGCCCTGTTCCCATGATGCACTGGGCCAGGGACAGACTAATTTGCATGTAGCCAGGTTCTGAGCTGGGATGGTGCAGTGAGCTAAAAAACGATGATGGATCAAGCCCGGATCTGTTGACTGGGTAGGAGTGTTCTGGTTAATTCAGATACTCTGTCCATCACCACCCCCTTTTCTGAATCGTTTTGTCCACCATAAGCGTGGAAGGGTATGCTCAGACATGAGTCCCTTGCTCACTCCACCATCAGGATTCAAGCAAGCCGGGCCGAAGACGGCTGTAATGCCAGAAACTGGTCCCCGGAAGCTTGTTTCCTTTCCAGTAAAAGAATTGGCTTGGTAGTTTGGTCCGCCCTGTTCCCATGATGCACTGGGCCAGGGACAGACTAATTTGCATGTAGCCAGGTTCTGAGCTGGGATGATGCAGTGAGCTAAAAAACGGTGATGGATCAAGCCCTGATCTGTTGACTGGGTAAGAGTGTTCTGCTTAATTCAGATACTCTGTCCATCACCACCCCCTTTTCTGAATCGTTTTGTCCACCATAAGCGTGGAAGGGTATGCTCAGACATGAGTCCCTTGCTCACTGCACCATCAGGATTCAAGCAAGCCGGGCCGAAGACGGCTGTAATGCCAGAAACCAGTCCCCGGAAGCTTGTTTCCTTTCCAGTAAAAGAATTGGCTTGGTAGTTTGGTCTGCCCTGTTCCCATGATGCACTGGGCCAGGGACAGACTAATTTGCATGTAGCCAGGTTCTGAGCTGGGATGGTGCAGTGAGCTAAAAAACGGTGATGGATCAAGCCCTGATCTGTTGACTGGGTAGGAGTGTTCTGCTTAATTCAGATACTCTGTCCATCACCACCCCCTTTTCTGAAACGTTTTGTCCACCATAAGCGTGGAAGGGTATGCTCAGACATGAGTCCCTTGCTCACTGCACCATCAGGATTCAAGCAAGCCGGGCCGAAGACGGCTGTAATGTCAGAAACCAGTCCCCGGAAGCTTGTTTCCTTTCCAGTAAAAAAATTGGCTTGGTAGTTTGGTCTGCCCTGTTCCCATGATGCACTGGGCCAGGAACAGACTAATTTGCATGTAGCCAGGTTCCCTTGCTGGGATGGTGCAGTGAGCTAAAAAACGGTGATGGATCAAGCCCTGATCCGTTGACTGGGTAGGAGTGTTCTGCTTAATTCAGATACTCTGTCCATCACCACCCCCTTTTCTGAATCGTTTTGTCCACCATAAGCGTGGAAGGGTATGCTCAGACATGAGTCCCTTTCTCACTGCACCATCAGGATTCAAGCAAGCCGGGCCGAAGACGGCTGTAATGCCAGAAACTGGTCCCCAGAAGCTTGTTTCCTTTCCAGTAAAAGAATTGGCTTGGTAGTTTGGTCTGCCTTGTTCCCATGATGCACTGGGCCAGGGACAGAATAATTTGCATGTAGCAAGGTTCTGAGCTGGGATGGTGCAGTGAGCTAAAAAACGGTGATGGATCAAGCCCTGATCTGTTGACTGGGTACGAGTGTTCTGCTTAATTCAGATACTCTGTCCATCACCACCCCCTTTTCTGAATCGTTTTGTCCACCATAAGCGTGGAAGGGTATGCTCAGACATGAGTCCCTTGCTCACTGCACCATCAGGATTCAAGCAAGCCGGGCCGAAGACGGCTGTAATGCCAGAAACCAGTCCCCGGAAGCTTGTTTCCTTTCCAGTAAAAGAATTGGCTTGGTAGTTTGGTCTGCCCTGTTCCCATGATGCACTGGGTCAGGGACAGACTAATTTGCATGTAGCCAGGTTCTGAGCTGGGATGGTGCAGTGAGCTAAAAAACGGTGATGGATCAAGCCCTGATCTGTTGACTGGGTAGGAGTGTTCTGCTTAATTCAGATACTCTGTCCATCACCACTCCCTTTTCTGAATCGTTTTGTTCACCATAAGCGTGGAAGGGTATGCTCAGACATGAGTCCCTTGCTCACTGCACCATCAGGTTTCAAGCAAGCCGGGCCGAAGACGGCTGTAATGCCAGAAACCGGTCCCCGGAAACTTGTTTCCTTTCCAGTAAAAGAATTGGCTTGGTAGTTTGGTCTGCCCTGTTGCCATGATGCCCTGGGCCAGGGACAGACTAATTTGCATGTAGCCAGGTTTTGAGCTGGGATGGTGCAGTGAGCTAAAAAACGGTGATGGATCAAGCCCTGATCTGTTGACTGGGTAGGAGTGTTCTGCCTAATTCAGATACTCTGTCCATCACCACTCCCTTTTCTGAATCGTTTTGTCCACCATAAGCGTGGAAGGGTATGCTCAGACATGAGTCCCTTGCTCACTGCACCATCAGGATTCAAGCAAGCCGGGCCGAAGACGGCTGTAATGCCAGAAACCAGTCCCCGGAAGCTTGTTTCCTTTCCAGTAAAAAAATTGGCTTGGTAGTTTGGTCTGCCCTGTTCCCATGATGCACTGGGCCAGGGACAGACTAATTTGCATGTTAGCAGGTTCCCTTGCTGGGATGGTGCAGTGAGCTAAAAAACGGTGATGGATCAAGCCCTGATCTGTTGACTGGGTAGGAGTGTTCTGCTTAATTCAGATACTCTGTCCATCACCACCCCCTTTTCTGAATCGTTTTGTCCACCATAAGCGTGGAAGGGTATGCTCAGACATGAGTCCCTTGCTCACTGCACCATCAGGATTCAAGCAAGCCGGGCCGAAGACGGCTGTAATGCCAGAAACCGGTCCCCGGAAGCTTGTTCCTTTCCAGTAAAAGAATTGGCTTGGTAGTTTGGTCTGCCCTGTTCCCATGATGCACTGGGCCAGGGACAGACTAATTTGCATGTAGCCAGGTTCTGAGCTGGGATGGTGCAGTGAGCTAAAAAACGGTGATGGATCAAGCCCTGATCTGTTGACTGGGTAGGAGTGTTCTGCTTAATTCAGATACTCTGTCCATCACCACCCCCTTTTCTGAATCGTTTTGTCCACCATAAGCGTGGAAGGGTATGCTCAGATATGAGTCCCTTGCTCACTGCACCATCAGGATTCAAGCAAGCCGGGCCGAAGACGGCTGTAATGCCAGAAACCGGTCCCCGGAAGCTTGTTTCCTTTCCAGTAAAAGAATTGGCTTAGTAGTTTGGTCTGCCCTGTTCCCATGATGCACTGGGCCAGGGACAGAATAATTTGCATGTAGCCAGGTTCTGAGCTGGGATGGTGCAGTGAGCTAAAAAACGGTGATGGATCAAGCCCTGATCTGTTGACTGGGTAGGAGTGTTCTGCTTAATTCAGATACTCTGTCCATCACCACCCCCTTTTCTGAATCGTTTTGTCCACCATAAGCGTGGAAGGGTATGCTCAGACATGAGTCCCTTGCTCACTGCACCATCAGGATTCAAGCAAGCCGGGCCGAAGACGGCTGTAATGCCAGAAACTGGTCCCCAGAAGCTTGTTTCCTTTCCAGTAAAAGAATTGGCTTGGTAGTTTGGTCTGCCTTGTTCCCATGATGCACTGGGCCAGGGACAGAATAATTTGCATGTAGCAAGGTTCTGAGCTGGGATGGTGCAGTGAGCTAAAAAACGGTGATGGATCAAGCCCTGATCTGTTGACTGGGTACGAGTGTTCTGCTTAATTCAGATACTCTGTCCATCACCACCCCCTTTTCTGAATCGTTTTGTCCACCATAAGCGTGGAAGGGTATGCTCAGACATGAGTCCCTTGCTCACTGCACCATCAGGATTCAAGCAAGCCGGGCCGAAGACGGCTGTAATGCCAGAAACCAGTCCCCGGAAGCTTGTTTCCTTTCCAGTAAAAGAATTGGCTTGGTAGTTTGGTCTGCCCTGTTCCCATGATGCACTGGGTCAGGGACAGACTAATTTGCATGTAGCCAGGTTCTGAGCTGGGATGGTGCAGTGAGCTAAAAAACGGTGATGGATCAAGCCCTGATCTGTTGACTGGGTAGGAGTGTTCTGCTTAATTCAGATACTCTGTCCATCACCACTCCCTTTTCTGAATCGTTTTGTTCACCATAAGCGTGGAAGGGTATGCTCAGACATGAGTCCCTTGCTCACTGCACCATCAGGTTTCAAGCAAGCCGGGCCGAAGACGGCTGTAATGCCAGAAACCGGTCCCCGGAAACTTGTTTCCTTTCCAGTAAAAGAATTGGCTTGGTAGTTTGGTCTGCCCTGTTGCCATGATGCCCTGGGCCAGGGACAGACTAATTTGCATGTAGCCAGGTTTTGAGCTGGGATGGTGCAGTGAGCTAAAAAACGGTGATGGATCAAGCCCTGATCTGTTGACTGGGTAGGAGTGTTCTGCCTAATTCAGATACTCTGTCCATCACCACTCCCTTTTCTGAATCGTTTTGTCCACCATAAGCGTGGAAGGGTATGCTCAGACATGAGTCCCTTGCTCACTGCACCATCAGGATTCAAGCAAGCCGGGCCGAAGACGGCTGTAATGCCAGAAACCAGTCCCCGGAAGCTTGTTTCCTTTCCAGTAAAAAAATTGGCTTGGTAGTTTGGTCTGCCCTGTTCCCATGATGCACTGGGCCAGGGACAGACTAATTTGCATGTTAGCAGGTTCCCTTGCTGGGATGGTGCAGTGAGCTAAAAAACGGTGATGGATCAAGCCCTGATCTGTTGACTGGGTAGGAGTGTTCTTCTTAATTCAGATACTCTGTCCATCACCACCCCCTTTTCTGAATCGTTTTGTCCACCATAAGCGTGGAAGGGTATGCTCAGACATGAGTCCCTTGCTCACTGCACCATCAGGATTCAAGCAAGCCGGGCCGAAGACGGCTGTAATGCCAGAAACCGGTCCCCGGAAGCTTGTTCCTTTCCAGTAAAAGAATTGGCTTGGTAGTTTGGTCTGCCCTGTTCCCATGATGCACTGGGCCAGGGACAGACTAATTTGCATGTAGCCAGGTTCTGAGCTGGGATGGTGCAGTGAGCTAAAAAACGGTGATGGATCAAGCCCTGATCTGTTGACTGGGTAGGAGTGTTCTGCTTAATTCAGATACTCTGTCCATCACCACCCCCTTTTCTGAATCGTTTTGTCCACCATAAGCGTGGAAGGGTATGCTCAGATATGAGTCCCTTGCTCACTGCACCATCAGGATTCAAGCAAGCCGGGCCGAAGACGGCTGTAATGCCAGAAACCGGTCCCCGGAAGCTTGTTTCCTTTCCAGTAAAAGAATTGGCTTAGTAGTTTGGTCTGCCCTGTTCCCATGATGCACTGGGCCAGGGACAGAATAATTTGCATGTAGCCAGGTTCTGAGCTGGGATGGTGCAGTGAGCTAAAAAACGGTGATGGATCAAGCCCTGATCTGTTGACTGGGTAGGAGTGTTCTGCTTAATTCAGATACTCTGTCCATCACCACCCCCTTTTCTGAATCGTTTTGTCCACCATAAGCGTGGAAGGGTATGCTCAGACATGAGTCCCTTGCTCACTGCACCATCAGGATTCAAGCAAGCCGGGCCGAAGACGGCTGTAATGCCAGAAACCAGTCCCCGGAAGCTTGTTTCCTTTCCAGTAAAAGCATTGGCTTGGTAGTTTGGTCTGCCCTGTTCCCATGATGCACTGGGCCAGGGACAGACTAATTTGCATGTAGCCAGGTTCTGAGCTGGGATGGTGCAGTGAGCTAAAAAACGGTGATGGATCAAGCCCTGATCTGTTGACTGGGTAGGAGTGTTCTGCTTAATTCAGATACTCTGTCCATCACCACCCCCTTTTCTGAATCGTTTTGTCCACCATAAGCGTGGAAGGGTATGCTCACATATGAGTCCCTTGCTCACTGCACCATCAGGATTCAAGCAAGCCGGGCCGAAGACGGCTGTAATGCCAGAAACCGGTCCCCGGAAGCTTGTTTCCTTTCCAGTAAAAGAATTGGCTTGGTAGTTTGGTCTGCCCTGTTCCCATGATGCACTGGGCCAGGGACAGACTAATTTGCATGTAGCCAGGTTCTGAGCTGGGATGGTGCAGTGAGCTAAAAAACGGTGATGGATCAAGCCCTGATCTGTTGACTGGGTAGGAGTGTTCTGCTTAATTCAGATACTCTGTCCATTACCACCCCCTTTTCTGAATCGTTTTGTCCACCATAAGCGTGGAAGGGTATGCTCAGACATGAGTCCCTTGCTCACTGCACCATCAGGATTCAAGCAAGCCAGGCCGAAGATGGCTGTAATGCCAGAAACCGGTCCCCGGAAGCTTGTTTCCTTTCCAGTAAAAGAATTGGCTTGGTAGTTTGGTCTGCCCTGTTCCCATGATGCACTGGGCCAGGGACAGACTAATTTGCATATAGCCAGGTTCTGAGCTGGGATGGTGCATTGAGCTAAAAAACGGTGATGGATCAAGCCCTGATCTGTTGACTGGGTAGGAGTGTTCTCCTTAATTCAGATACTCTGTCCATCACCACTCCCTTTTCTGAATCGTTTTGTCCACCATAAGCGTGGAAGGGTATGCTCAGATATGAGTCCCTTGCTCACTGCACCATCAGGATTCAAGCAAGCCGGGCCGAAGACGGCTGTAATGCCAGAAACCGGTCCCCGGAAGCTTGTTTCTTTTCCAGTAAAAGAATTGGCTTGGTAGTTTGGTCTGCCCTGTTCCCATGATGCACTGGGCCAGGGACAGACTAATTTGCATGTAGCCAGGTTCTGAGCTGGGATGGTGCAGTGAGCTAAAAAACGATGATGGATCAAGCCCTGATCTGTTGACTGGGTAGGAGTGTTCTGCTTAATTCAGATACTCTGTCCATCACCACCCCCTTTTCTGAATCGTTTTGTCCACCATAAGCGTGGAAGGGTATGCTCAGATATGAGTCCCTTGCTCACTGCACCATCAGGATTCAAGCATGCCGGGCCGAAGACGGCTGTAATGCCAGAAACCGGTCCCCGGAAGCTTGTTTCCTTTCCAGTAAAAGAATTGGCTTGGTAGTTTGGTCTGCCCTGTTCCCATGATGCACTGGGCCAGGGACAGAATAATTTGCATGTAGCCAGGTTCTGAGCTGGGATGGTGCAGTAAGCTAAAAAACGGTGATGGATCAAGCCCTGATCTGTTGACTGGGTAGGAGTGTTCTGCTTAATTCAGATACTCTGTCCATCACCACCCCCTTTTCTGAATCGTTTTGTCCACCATAAGCGTGGAAGGGTATGCTCAGACATGAGTCCCTTGCTCACTGCACCATCAGGATTCAAGCAAGCCGGGCCGAAGACGGCTGTAATGCCAGAAACCAGTCCCCGGAAGCTTGTTTCCTTTCCAGTAAAAGAATTGGCTTGGTAGTTTGGTCTGCCCTGTTCCCATGATGCACTGGGCCAGGGACAGACTAATTTGCATGTAGCCAGGTTCTGATCTGGGATGGTGCAGTGAGCTAAAAAACGGTGATGGATCAAGCCCTGATCTGTTGACTGGGTAGGAGTGTTCTGTTTAATTCAGATACTCTGTCCATCACCACCCCCTTTTCTGAATCGTTTTGTCCACCATAAGCGTGGAAGGGTATGCTCAGATATGAGTCCCTTGCTCACTGCACCATCAGGATTCAAGCAAGCCAGGCCGAAGACGGCTGTAATGCCAGAAACCGGTCCCCAGAAGCTTGTTTCCTTTCGAGTAAAAGAATTGGCTTGGTAGTTTGGTCTGCCCTGTTCCCATGATGCACTGGGCCAGGGACAGACTAATTTGCATATAGCCAGGTTCTGAGCTGGGATGGTGCATTGAGCTAAAAAACGGTGATGGATCAAGCCCTGATCTGTTGACTGGGTAGGAGTGTTCTCCTTAATTGAGATACTCTGTCCATCACCACTCCCTTTTCTGAATCGTTTTGTCCACCATAAGCGTGGAAGGGTATGCTCAGATATGAGTCTCTTGCTCACTGCACCATCAGGATTCAAGCAAGCCGGGCCGAAGACGGCTGTAATGCCAGAAACCGGTCCCCGGAAGCTTGTTTCTTTTCCAGTAAAAGAATTGGCTTGGTAGTTTGGTCTGCCCTGTTCCCATGATGCACTGGGCCAGGGACAGACTAATTTGCATGTAGCCAGGTTCTGAGCTGGGATGGTGCAGTGAGCTAAAAAACGATGATGGATCAAGCCCTGATCTGTTGACTGGGTAGGAGTGTTCTGCTTAATTCAGATACTCTGTCCATCACCACCCCCTTTTCTGAATCGTTTTGTCCACCATAAGCGTGGAAGGGTATGCTCAGATATGAGTCCCTTGCTCACTGCACCATCAGGATTCAAGCATGCCGGGCCGAAGACGGCTGTAATGCCAGAAACCGGTCCCCGGAAGCTTGTTTCCTTTCCAGTAAAAGAATTGGCTTGGTAGTTTGGTCTGCCCTGTTCCCATGATGCACTGGGCCAGGGACAGAATAATTTGCATGTAGCCAGGTTCTGAGCTGGGATGGTGCAGTAAGCTAAAAAACGGTGATGGATCAAGCCCTGATCTGTTGACTGGGTAGGAGTGTTCTGCTTCATTCAGATACTCTGTCCATCACCACCCCCTTTTCTGAATCGTTTTGTCCACCATAAGCGTGGAAGGGTATGCTCAGACATGAGTCCCTTGCTCACTGCACCATCAGGTTTCAAGCAAGCCGGGCCGAAGACGGCTGTAATGCCAGAAACCAGTCCCCGGAAGCTTGTTTCCTTTCCAGTAAAAGAATTGGCTTGGTAGTTTGGTCTGCCCTGTTCCCATGATGCACTGGGCCAGGGACAGACTAATTTGCATGTAGCCAGGTTCAGATCTGGGATGGTGCAGTGAGCTAAAAAACGGTGATGGATCAAGCCCTGATCTGTTGACTGGGTAGGAGTGTTCTGCTTAATTCAGATACTCTGTCCATCACCACCCCCTTTTCTGAATCGTTTTGTCCACCATAAGCGTGGAAGGGTATGCTCAGACATGAGTCCCTTGCTCACTGCACCATCAGGATTCAAGCAAGCCAGGCCGAAGACGGCTGTAATGCCAGAAACCGGTCCCCGGAAGCTTGTTTCCTTTCGAGTAAAAGAATTGGCTTGGTAGTTTGGTCTGCCCTGTTCCCATGATGCACTGGGCCAGGGACAGACTAATTTGCATATAGCCAGGTTCTGAGCTGGGATGGTGCATTGAGCTAAAAAACGGTGATGGATCAAGCCCTGATCTGTTGACTGGGTAGGAGTGTTCTCCTTAATTCAGATACTCTGTCCATCACCACTCCCTTTTCTGAATCGTTTTGTCCACCATAAGCGTGGAAGGGTATGCTCAGATATGAGTCCCTTGCTCACTGCACCATCAGGATTCAAGCAAGCCGGGCCGAAGACGGCTGTAATGCCAGAAACCGGTCCCCGGAAGCTTGTTTCTTTTCCAGTAAAAGAATTGGCTTGGTAGTTTGGTCTGCCCTGTTCCCATGATGCACTAGGCCAGGGACAGACTAATTTGCATGTAGCCAGGTTCTGAGCTGGGATGGTGCAGTGAGCTAAAAAACGATGATGGATCAAGCCCTGATCTGTTGACTGGGTAGGAGTGTTCTGCTTAATTCAGATACTCTGTCCATCACCACCCCCTTTTCTGAATCGTTTTGTCCACCATAAGCGTGGAAGGGTATGCTCAGATATGAGTCCCTTGCTCACTGCACCATCAGGATTCAAGCATGCCGGGCCGAAGACGGCTGTAATGCCAGAAACCGGTCCCCGGAAGCTTGTTTCCTTTCCAGTAAAAGAATTGGCTTGGTAGTTTGGTCTGCCCTGTTCCCATGATGCACTGGGCCAGGGACAGAATAATTTGCATGTAGCCAGGTTCTGAGCTGGGATGGTGCAGTAAGCTAAAAAACGGTGATGGATCAAGCCCTGATCTGTTGACTGGGTAGGAGTGTTCTGCTTCATTCAGATACTCTGTCCATCACCACCCCCTTTTCTGAATCGTTTTGTCCACCATAAGCGTGGAAGGGTATGCTCAGACATGAGTCCCTTGCTCACTGCACCATCAGGATTCAAGCAAGCCGGGCCGAAGACGGCTGTAATGCCAGAAACCAGTCCCCGGAAGCTTGTTTCCTTTCCAGTAAAAGAATTGGCTTGGTAGTTTGGTCTGCCCTGTTCCCATGATGCACTGGGCCAGGGACAGACTAATTTGCATGTAGCCAGGTTCAGATCTGGGATGGTGCAGTGAGCTAAAAAACGGTGATGGATCAAGCCCTGATCTGTTGACTGGGTAGGAGTGTTCTGCTTAATTCAGATACTCTGTCCATCACCACCCCCTTTTCTGAATCGTTTTGTCCACCATAAGCGTGGAAGGGTATGCTCAGACATGAGTCCCTTGCTCACTGACCATCAGGATTCAAGCAAGCCGGGCCGAAGACGGCTGTAATGCCAGAAACCGGTCCCCGGAAGCTTGTTTCCTTTCCAGTAAAAGAATGGCTTGGTAGTTTGGTCTGCCCTGTTGCCATGATGGACTGGGCCAGGGACAGACTAATTTGCATGTAGCCAGGTTCCCTTGCTGGGATGGTGCAGTGAGCTAAAAAACGGTGATGGATCAAGCCCTGATCTGTTGACTGGGTAGAAGTGTTCTGCTTAATTCAGATACTCTGTCCATCACCACCCCCTTTTCTGAATCGTTTTGTCCACCATAAACGTGGAAGGGTATGCTCAGACATGAGTCCCTTGCTCACTGCACCATCAGGATTCAAGCAAGCCGGGCCGAAGACTGCTGTAATGCCAGAAACCGGTCCCCGGAAGCTTGTTTCCTTTCCAGTAAAAGAATTGGCTTGGTAGTTTGGTCTGCCCTGTTCCCATGATGCAAAAACGGTGATGGATCAAGCCCTGATCTGTTGACTGGGTAGGAGTGTTCTGTTTAATTCAGATACTCTGTCCATCACCACCCCCTTTTCTGAATCGTTTTGTCCACCATAAGCGTGGAAGGGTATGCTCAGACATGAGTCCCTTGCTCACTGCACCATCAGGATTCAAGCAAGCCGGGCCGAAGACGGCTGTAATGCCAGAAACCGGTCCCCGGAAGCTTGTTTCCTTTCCAGTAAAAGAATTGGCTTGGTAGTTTGGTCTGTCCTGTTCCCATGATGCACTGGGCCAGGGACAGACTAATTTGCATGTAGCCAGGTTCTGAGCTGGGATGGTGCAGTGAGCTAAAAAAACGGTGATGGATCAAGCCCTGATCTGTTGACTGGGTAGGAGTGTTTTGCTTAATTCAGATACTCTGTCCATCACCACTCCCTTTTCTGAATCGTTTTGTCCACCATAAGCGTGGAAGGGTATGCTCAGACATGAGTCCCTTGCTCACTGCACCATCAGGATTCAAGCAAGCCGGGCCGAAGACGGCTGTAATGCCAGAAACCGGTCCCCGGAAGCTTGTTTCCTTTCCAGTGAAAGAATCGGCTTGGTAGTTTGGTCTGCCCTGTTCCCATGATGCACTGGACCAGGGACAGACTAATTTGCATGTAGCCAGGTTCTGAGCTGGGATGGTGCAGTGAGCTAAAAAACGATGATGGATCAAGCCCTGATCTGTTGACTGGGTAGGAGTGTTCTGCTTAATTCAGATACTCTGTCCATCACCACCCCCTTTTCTGAATCGTTTTGTCCACCATAAGCGTGGAAGGGTATGCTCAGACATGAGTCCCTTGCTCACTCCACCATCAGGATTCAAGCAAGCCGGGCCGAAGACGGCTGTAATGCCAGAAACTGGTCCCCGGAAGCTTGTTTCCATTCCAGTAAAAGAATTGGCTTGGTAGTTTGGTCAGCCCTGTTCCCATGATGCACTGGGCCAGGGACAGACTAATTTGCATGTAGCCAGGTTCTGAGCTGGGATGATGCAGTGAGCTAAAAAACGGTGATGGATCGCGCCCTGATCTGTTGACTGGGTAGGAGTGTTCTGCTTAATTCAGATACTCTGTCCATCACCACCCCCTTTTCTGAATCGTTTTGTCCACCATAAGCGTGGATGGGTATGCTCAGACATGAGTCCCTTGCTCACTGCACCATCAGGTTTCAAGCAAGCCGGGCCGAAGACGGCTGTAATGCCAGAAACCGGTCCCCGGAAACTTGTTTCCTTTCCAGTAAAAGAATTGGCTTGGTAGTTTGGTCTGCCCTGTTGCCATGATGCCCTGGGCCAGGGACAGACTAATTTGCATGTAGCCAGGTTTTGAGCTGGGATGGTGCAGTGAGCTAAAAAACGGTGATGGATCAAGCCCTGATCTGTTGACTGGGTAGGAGTGTTCTGCCTAATTCAGATACTCTGTCCATCACCACTCCCTTTTCTGAATCGTTTTGTCCACCATAAGCGTGGAAGGGTATGCTCAGACATGAGTCCCTTGCTCACTGCACCATCAGGATTCAAGCAAGCCGGGCCGAAGACGGCTGTAATGCCAGAAACCAGTCCCCGGAAGCTTGTTTCCTTTCCAGTAAAAAAATTGGCTTGGTAGTTTGGTCTGCCCTGTTCCCATGATGCACTGGGCCAGGGACAGACTAATTTGCATGTTAGCAGGTTCCCTTGCTGGGATGGTGCAGTGAGCTAAAAAACGGTGATGGATCAAGCCCTGATCTGTTGACTGGGTAGGAGTGTTTTGCTTAATTCAGATACTCTGTCCATCACCACCCCCTTTTCTGAATCGTTCTGTCCACCATAAGCGTGGAAGGGTATGCTCAGACATGAGTCCCTTGCTCACTGCACCATCAGGATTCAAGCAAGCCGGGCCGAAGACGGCTGTAATGCCAGAAACCGGTCCCCGGAAGCTTGTTCCTTTCCAGTAAAAGAATTGGCTTGGTAGTTTGGTCTGCCCTGTTCCCATGATGCACTGGGCCAGGGACAGACTAATTTGCATGTAGCCAGGTTCTGAGCTGGGATGGTGCAGTGAGCTAAAAAACGGTGATGGATCAAGCCCTGATCTGTTGACTGGGTAGGAGTGTTCTGCTTAATTCAGATACTCTGTCCATCACCACCCCCTTTTCTGAATCGTTTTGTCCACCATAAGCGTGGAAGGGTATGCTCAGATATGAGTCCCTTGCTCACTGCACCATCAGGATTCAAGCAAGCCGGGCCGAAGACGGCTGTAATGCCAGAAACCGGTCCCCGGAAGCTTGTTTCCTTTCCAGTAAAAGAATTGGCTTAGTAGTTTGGTCTGCCCTGTTCCCATGATGCACTGGGCCAGGGACAGAATAATTTGCATGTAGCCAGGTTCTGAGCTGGGATGGTGCAGTGAGCTAAAAAACGGTGATGGATCAAGCCCTGATCTGTTGACTGGGTAGGAGTGTTCTGCTTAATTCAGATACTCTGTCCATCACCACCCCCTTTTCTGAATCGTTTTGTCCACCATAAGCGTGGAAGGGTATGCTCAGACATGAGTCCCTTGCTCACTGCACCATCAGGATTCAAGCAAGCCGGGCCGAAGACGGCTGTAATGCCAGAAACCAGTCCCCGGAAGCTTGTTTCCTTTCCAGTAAAAGCATTGGCTTGGTAGTTTGGTCTGCCCTGTTCCCATGATGCACTGGGCCAGGGACAGACTAATTTGCATGTAGCCAGGTTCTGAGCTGGGATGGTGCAGTGAGCTAAAAAACGGTGATGGATCAAGCCCTGATCTGTTGACTGGGTAGGAGTGTTCTGCTTAATTCAGATACTCTGTCCATCACCACCCCCTTTTCTGAATCGTTTTGTCCACCATAAGCGTGGAAGGGTATGCTCACATATGAGTCCCTTGCTCACTGCACCATCAGGATTCAAGCAAGCCGGGCCGAAGACGGCTGTAATGCCAGAAACTGGTCCCCGGAAGCTTGTTTCCTTTCCAGTAAAAGAATTGGCTTGGTAGTTTGGTCTGCCCTGTTCCCATGATGCACTGGGCCAGGGACAGACTAATTTGCATGTAGCCAGGTTCTGAGCTGGGATGGTGCAGTGAGCTAAAAAACGGTGATGGATCAAGCCCTGATCTGTTGACTGGGTAGGAGTGTTCTGCTTAATTCAGATACTCTGTCCATTACCACCCCCTTTTCTGAATCGTTTTGTCCACCATAAGCGTGGAAGGGTATGCTCAGACATGAGTCCCTTGCTCACTGCACCATCAGGATTCAAGCAAGCCAGGCCGAAGATGGCTGTAATGCCAGAAACCGGTCCCCGGAAGCTTGTTTCCTTTCCAGTAAAAGAATTGGCTTGGTAGTTTGGTCTGCCCTGTTCCCATGATGCACTGGGCCAGGGACAGACTAATTTGCATATAGCCAGGTTCTGAGCTGGGATGGTGCATTGAGCTAAAAAACGGTGATGGATCAAGCCCTGATCTGTTGACTGGGTAGGAGTGTTCTCCTTAATTCAGATACTCTGTCCATCACCACTCCCTTTTCTGAATCGTTTTGTCCACCATAAGCGTGGAAGGGTATGCTCAGATATGAGTCCCTTGCTCACTGCACCATCAGGATTCAAGCAAGCCGGGCCGAAGACGGCTGTAACGCCAGAAACCGGTCCCCGGAAGCTTGTTTCTTTTCCAGTAAAAGAATTGGCTTGGTAGTTTGGTCTGCCCTGTTCCCATGATGCACTGGGCCAGGGACAGACTAATTTGCATGTAGCCAGGTTCTGAGCTGGGATGGTGCAGTGAGCTAAAAAACGATGATGGATCAAGCCCTGATCTGTTGACTGGGTAGGAGTGTTCTGCTTAATTCAGATACTCTGTCCATCACCACCCCCTTTTCTGAATCGTTTTGTCCACCATAAGCGTGGAAGGGTATGCTCAGATATGAGTCCCTTGCTCACTGCACCATCAGGATTCAAGCATGCCGGGCCGAAGACGGCTGTAATGCCAGAAACCGGTCCCCGGAAGCTTGTTTCCTTTCCAGTAAAAGAATTGGCTTGGTAGTTTGGTCTGCCCTGTTCCCATGATGCACTGGGCCAGGGACAGAATAATTTGCATGTAGCCAGGTTCTGAGCTGGGATGGTGCAGTAAGCTAAAAAACGGTGATGGATCAAGCCCTGATCTGTTGACTGGGTAGGAGTGTTCTGCTTAATTCAGATACTCTGTCCATCACCACCCCCTTTTCTGAATCGTTTTGTCCACCATAAGCGTGGAAGGGTATGCTCAGACATGAGTCCCTTGCTCACTGCACCATCAGGATTCAAGCAAGCCGGGCCGAAGACGGCTGTAATGCCAGAAACCAGTCCCCGGAAGCTTGTTTCCTTTCCAGTAAAAGAATTGGCTTGGTAGTTTGGTCTGCCCTGTTCCCATGATGCACTGGGCCAGGGACAGACTAATTTGCATGTAGCCAGGTTCTGATCTGGGATGGTGCAGTGAGCTAAAAAACGGTGATGGATCAAGCCCTGATCTGTTGACTGGGTAGGAGTGTTCTGTTTAATTCAGATACTCTGTCCATCACCACCCCCTTTTCTGAATCGTTTTGTCCACCATAAGCGTGGAAGGGTATGCTCAGACATGAGTCCCTTGCTCACTGCACCATCAGGATTCAAGCAAGCCAGGCCGAAGACGGCTGTAATGCCAGAAACCGGTCCCCAGAAGCTTGTTTCCTTTCGAGTAAAAGAATTGGCTTGGTAGTTTGGTCTGCCCTGTTCCCATGATGCACTGGGCCAGGGACAGACTAATTTGCATATAGCCAGGTTCTGAGCTGGGATGGTGCATTGAGCTAAAAAACGGTGATGGATCAAGCCCTGATCTGTTGACTGGGTAGGAGTGTTCTCCTTAATTCAGATACTCTGTCCATCACCACTCCCTTTTCTGAATCGTTTTGTCCACCATAAGCGTGGAAGGGTATGCTCAGATATGAGTCTCTTGCTCACTGCACCATCAGGATTCAAGCAAGCCGGGCCGAAGACGGCTGTAATGCCAGAAACCGGTCCCCGGAAGCTTGTTTCTTTTCCAGTAAAAGAATTGGCTTGGTAGTTTGGTCTGCCCTGTTCCCATGATGCACTGGGCCAGGGACAGACTAATTTGCATGTAGCCAGGTTCTGAGCTGGGATGGTGCAGTGAGCTAAAAAACGATGATGGATCAAGCCCTGATCTGTTGACTGGGTAGGAGTGTTCTGCTTAATTCAGATACTCTGTCCATCACCACCCCTTTTTCTGAATCGTTTTGTCCACCATAAGCGTGGAAGGGTATGCTCAGATATGAGTCCCTTGCTCACTGCACCATCAGGATTCAAGCATGCCGGGCCGAAGACGGCTGTAATGCCAGAAACCGGTCCCCGGAAGCTTGTTTCCTTTCCAGTAAAAGAATTGGCTTGGTAGTTTGGTCTGCCCTGTTCCCATGATGCACTGGGCCAGGGACAGAATAATTTGCATGTAGCCAGGTTCTGAGCTGGGATGGGGCAGTAAGCTAAAAAACGGTGATGGATCAAGCCCTGATCTGTTGACTGGGTAGGAGTGTTCTGCTTCATTCAGATACTCTGTCCATCACCACCCCCTTTTCTGAATCGTTTTGTCCACCATAAGCGTGGAAGGGTATGCTCAGACATGAGTCCCTTGCTCACTGCACCATCAGGTTTCAAGCAAGCCGGGCCGAAGACGGCTGTAATGCCAGAAACCAGTCCCCGGAAGCTTGTTTCCTTTCCAGTAAAAGAATTGGCTTGGTAGTTTGGTCTGCCCTGTTCCCATGATGCACTGGGCCAGGGACAGACTAATTTGCATGTAGCCAGGTTCAGATCTGGGATGGTGCAGTGAGCTAAAAAACGGTGATGGATCAAGCCCTGATCTGTTGACTGGGTAGGAGTGTTCTGCTTAATTCAGATACTCTGTCCATCACCACCCCCTTTTCTGAATCGTTTTGTCCACCATAAGCGTGGAAGGGTATGCTCAGACATGAGTCCCTTGCTCACTGCACCATCAGGATTCAAGCAAGCCAGGCCGAAGACGGCTGTAATGCCAGAAACCGGTCCCCGGAAGCTTGTTTCCTTTCGAGTAAAAGAATTGGCTTGGTAGTTTGGTCTGCCCTGTTCCCATGATGCACTGGGCCAGGGACAGACTAATTTGCATATAGCCAGGTTCTGAGCTGGGATGGTGCATTGAGCTAAAAAACGGTGATGGATCAAGCCCTGATCTGTTGACTGGGTAGGAGTGTTCTCCTTAATTCAGATACTCTGTCCATCACCACTCCCTTTTCTGAATCGTTTTGTCCACCATAAGCGTGGAAGGGTATGCTCAGATATGAGTCCCTTGCTCACTGCACCATCAGGATTCAAGCAAGCCGGGCCGAAGACGGCTGTAATGCCAGAAACCGGTCCCCGGAAGCTTGTTTCTTTTCCAGTAAAAGAATTGGCTTGGTAGTTTGGTCTGCCCTGTTCCCATGATGCACTGGGCCAGGGACAGACTAATTTGCATGTAGCCAGGTTCTGAGCTGGGATGGTGCAGTGAGCTAAAAAACGATGATGGATCAAGCCCTGATCTGTTGACTGGGTAGGAGTGTTCTGCTTAATTCAGATACTCTGTCCATCACCACCCCCTTTTCTGAATCGTTTTGTCCACCATAAGCGTGGAAGGGTATGCTCAGATATGAGTCCCTTGCTCACTGCACCATCAGGATTCAAGCATGCCGGGCCGAAGACGGCTGTAATGCCAGAAACCGGTCCCCGGAAGCTTGTTTCCTTTCCAGTAAAAGAATTGGCTTGGTAGTTTGGTCTGCCCTGTTCCCATGATGCACTGGGCCAGGGACAGAATAATTTGCATGTAGCCAGGTTCTGAGCTGGGATGGTGCAGTAAGCTAAAAAACGGTGATGGATCAAGCCCTGATCTGTTGACTGGGTAGGAGTGTTCTGCTTCATTCAGATACTCTGTCCATCACCACCCCCTTTTCTGAATCGTTTTGTCCACCATAAGCGTGGAAGGGTATGCTCAGACATGAGTCCCTTGCTCACTGCACCATCAGGATTCAAGCAAGCCGGGCCGAAGACGGCTGTAATGCCAGAAACCAGTCCCCGGAAGCTTGTTTCCTTTCCAGTAAAAGAATTGGCTTGGTAGTTTGGTCTGCCCTGTTCCCATGATGCACTGGGCCAGGGACAGACTAATTTGCATGTAGCCAGGTTCAGATCTGGGATGGTGCAGTGAGCTAAAAAACGGTGATGGATCAAGCCCTGATCTGTTGACTGGGTAGGAGTGTTCTGCTTAATTCAGATACTCTGTCCATCACCACCCCCTTTTCTGAATCGTTTTGTCCACCATAAGCGTGGAAGGGTATGCTCAGACATGAGTCCCTTGCTCACTGACCATCAGGATTCAAGCAAGCCGGGCCGAAGACGGCTGTAATGCCAGAAACCGGTCCCCGGAAGCTTGTTTCCTTTCCAGTAAAAGAATGGCTTGGTAGTTTGGTCTGCCCTGTTGCCATGATGGACTGGGCCAGGGACAGACTAATTTGCATGTAGCCAGGTTCCCTTGCTGGGATGGTGCAGTGAGCTAAAAAACGGTGATGGATCAAGCCCTGATCTGTTGACTGGGTAGAAGTGTTCTGCTTAATTCAGATACTCTGTCCATCACCACCCCCTTTTCTGAATCGTTTTGTCCACCATAAACGTGGAAGGGTATGCTCAGACATGAGTCCCTTGCTCACTGCACCATCAGGATTCAAGCAAGCCGGGCCGAAGACTGCTGTAATGCCAGAAACCGGTCCCCGGAAGCTTGTTTCCTTTCCAGTAAAAGAATTGGCTTGGTAGTTTGGTCTGCCCTGTTCCCATGATGCAAAAACGGTGATGGATCAAGCCCTGATCTGTTGACTGGGTAGGAGTGTTCTGTTTAATTCAGATACTCTGTCCATCACCACCCCCTTTTCTGAATCGTTTTGTCCACCATAAGCGTGGAAGGGTATGCTCAGACATGAGTCCCTTGCTCACTGCACCATCAGGATTCAAGCAAGCCGGGCCGAAGACGGCTGTAATGCCAGAAACCGGTCCCCGGAAGCTTGTTTCCTTTCCAGTAAAAGAATTGGCTTGGTAGTTTGGTCTGTCCTGTTCCCATGATGCACTGGGCCAGGGACAGACTAATTTGCATGTAGCCAGGTTCTGAGCTGGGATGGTGCAGTGAGCTAAAAAAACGGTGATGGATCAAGCCCTGATCTGTTGACTGGGTAGGAGTGTTTTGCTTAATTCAGATACTCTGTCCATCACCACTCCCTTTTCTGAATCGTTTTGTCCACCATAAGCGTGGAAGGGTATGCTCAGACATGAGTCCCTTGCTCACTGCACCATCAGGATTCAAGCAAGCCGGGCCGAAGACGGCTGTAATGCCAGAAACCGGTCCCCGGAAGCTTGTTTCCTTTCCAGTGAAAGAATCGGCTTGGTAGTTTGGTCTGCCCTGTTCCCATGATGCACTGGACCAGGGACAGACTAATTTGCATGTAGCCAGGTTCTGAGCTGGGATGGTGCAGTGAGCTAAAAAACGATGATGGATCAAGCCCTGATCTGTTGACTGGGTAGGAGTGTTCTGCTTAATTCAGATACTCTGTCCATCACCACCCCCTTTTCTGAATCGTTTTGTCCACCATAAGCGTGGAAGGGTATGCTCAGACATGAGTCCCTTGCTCACTCCACCATCAGGATTCAAGCAAGCCGGGCCGAAGACGGCTGTAATGCCAGAAACTGGTCCCCGGAAGCTTGTTTCCATTCCAGTAAAAGAATTGGCTTGGTAGTTTGGTCAGCCCTGTTCCCATGATGCACTGGGCCAGGGACAGACTAATTTGCATGTAGCCAGGTTCTGAGCTGGGATGATGCAGTGAGCTAAAAAACGGTGATGGATCGCGCCCTGATCTGTTGACTGGGTAGGAGTGTTCTGCTTAATTCAGATACTCTGTCCATCACCACCCCCTTTTCTGAATCGTTTTGTCCACCATAAGCGTGGATGGGTATGCTCAGACATGAGTCCCTTGCTCACTGCACCATCAGGATTCAAGCAAGCCGGGCCGAAGACGGCTGTAATGCCAGAAATCAGTCCCCGGAAGCTTTTTTCCTTTCCAGTAAAAGAATTGGCTTGGTAGTTTGGTCTGCCCTGTTCCCATGATGCACTGGGCCAGGGACAGACTAATTTGCATGTAGCCAGGTTCTGAGCTGGGATGGTGCAGTGAGCTAAAAAACGGTGATGGATCATGCCCTGATCTGTTGACTGGGTAGGAGTGTTCTGCTTAATTCAGATACTCTGTCCATCACCACCCCCTTTTCTGAATCGTTTTGTCCACCATAAGCGTGGAAGGGTATGCTCAGACATGAGTCCCTTGCTCACTGCACCATCAGGATTCAAGCAAGCCGGGCCGAAGACGGCTGTAATGCCAGAAACGGGTCCCCGGAAGCTTGTTTCCTTTCCAGTTAAAGAATTGGCTTGGTAGTTTGGTCTGCCCTGTTCCCATGATGCACTGGGCCAGGGACAGACTAATTTGCATGTAGCCAGGTTCTGAGCTGGGATGGTGCAGTGAGCTAAAAAACGATGATGGATCAAGCCCGGATCTGTTGACTGGGTAGGAGTGTTCTGGTTAATTCAGATACTCTGTCCATCACCACCCCCTTTTCTGAATCGTTTTGTCCACCATAAGCGTGGAAGGGTATGCTCAGACATGAGTCCCTTGCTCACTCCACCATCAGGATTCAAGCAAGCCGGGCCGAAGACGGCTGTAATGCCAGAAACTGGTCCCCGGAAGCTTGTTTCCTTTCCAGTAAAAGAATTGGCTTGGTAGTTTGGTCCGCCCTGTTCCCATGATGCACTGGGCCAGGGACAGACTAATTTGCATGTAGCCAGGTTCTGAGCTGGGATGATGCAGTGAGCTAAAAAACGGTGATGGATCAAGCCCTGATCTGTTGACTGGGTAAGAGTGTTCTGCTTAATTCAGATACTCTGTCCATCACCACCCCCTTTTCTGAATCGTTTTGTCCACCATAAGCGTGGAAGGGTATGCTCAGACATGAGTCCCTTGCTCACTGCACCATCAGGATTCAAGCAAGCCGGGCCGAAGACGGCTGTAATGCCAGAAACCAGTCCCCGGAAGCTTGTTTCCTTTCCAGTAAAAGAATTGGCTTGGTAGTTTGGTCTGCCCTGTTCCCATGATGCACTGGGCCAGGGACAGACTAATTTGCATGTAGCCAGGTTCTGAGCTGGGATGGTGCAGTGAGCTAAAAAACGGTGATGGATCAAGCCCTGATCTGTTGACTGGGTAGGAGTGTTCTGCTTAATTCAGATACTCTGTCCATCACCACCCCCTTTTCTGAAACGTTTTGTCCACCATAAGCGTGGAAGGGTATGCTCAGACATGAGTCCCTTGCTCACTGCACCATCAGGATTCAAGCAAGCCGGGCCGAAGACGGCTGTAATGTCAGAAACCAGTCCCCGGAAGCTTGTTTCCTTTCCAGTAAAAAAATTGGCTTGGTAGTTTGGTCTGCCCTGTTCCCATGATGCACTGGGCCAGGGACAGACTAATTTGCATGTAGCCAGGTTCCCTTGCTGGGATGGTGCAGTGAGCTAAAAAACGGTGATGGATCAAGCCCTGATCCGTTGACTGGGTAGGAGTGTTCTGCTTAATTCAGATACTCTGTCCATCACCACCCCCTTTTCTGAATCGTTTTGTCCACCATAAGCGTGGAAGGGTATGCTCAGACATGAGTCCCTTTCTCACTGCACCATCAGGATTCAAGCAAGCCGGGCCGAAGACGGCTGTAATGCCAGAAACTGGTCCCCAGAAGCTTGTTTCCTTTCCAGTAAAAGAATTGGCTTGGTAGTTTGGTCTGCCTTGTTCCCATGATGCACTGGGCCAGGGACAGAATAATTTGCATGTAGCAAGGTTCTGAGCTGGGATGGTGCAGTGAGCTAAAAAACGGTGATGGATCAAGCCCTGATCTGTTGACTGGGTACGAGTGTTCTGCTTAATTCAGATACTCTGTCCATCACCACCCCCTTTTCTGAATCGTTTTGTCCACCATAAGCGTGGAAGGGTATGCTCAGACATGAGTCCCTTGCTCACTGCACCATCAGGATTCAAGCAAGCCGGGCCGAAGACGGCTGTAATGCCAGAAACCAGTCCCCGGAAGCTTGTTTCCTTTCCAGTAAAAGAATTGGCTTGGTAGTTTGGTCTGCCCTGTTCCCATGATGCACTGGGTCAGGGACAGACTAATTTGCATGTAGCCAGGTTCTGAGCTGGGATGGTGCAGTGAGCTAAAAAACGGTGATGGATCAAGCCCTGATCTGTTGACTGGGTAGGAGTGTTCTGCTTAATTCAGATACTCTGTCCATCACCACTCCCTTTTCTGAATCGTTTTGTTCACCATAAGCGTGGAAGGGTATGCTCAGACATGAGTCCCTTGCTCACTGCACCATCAGGTTTCAAGCAAGCCGGGCCGAAGACGGCTGTAATGCCAGAAACCGGTCCCCGTAAACTTGTTTCCTTTCCAGTAAAAGAATTGGCTTGGTAGTTTGGTCTGCCCTGTTGCCATGATGCCCTGGGCCAGGGACAGACTAATTTGCATGTAGCCAGGTTTTGAGCTGGGATGGTGCAGTGAGCTAAAAAATGGTGATGGATCAAGCCCTGATCTGTTGACTGGGTAGGAGTGTTCTGCCTAATTCAGATACTCTGTCCATCACCACTCCCTTTTCTGAATCGTTTTGTCCACCATAAGCGTGGAAGGGTATGCTCAGACATGAGTCCCTTGCTCACTGCACCATCAGGATTCAAGCAAGCCGGGCCGAAGACGGCTGTAATGCCAGAAACCAGTCCCCGGAAGCTTGTTTCCTTTCCAGTAAAAAAATTGGCTTGGTAGTTTGGTCTGCCCTGTTCCCATGATGCACTGGGCCAGGGACAGACTAATTTGCATGTTAGCAGGTTCCCTTGCTGGGATGGTGCAGTGAGCTAAAAAACGGTGATGGATCAAGCCCTGATCTGTTGACTGGGTAGGAGTGTTCTGCTTAATTCAGATACTCTGTCCATCACCACCCCCTTTTCTGAATCGTTTTGTCCACCATAAGCGTGGAAGGGTATGCTCAGACATGAGTCCCTTGCTCACTGCACCATCAGGATTCAAGCAAGCCGGGCCGAAGACGGCTGTAATGCCAGAAACCGGTCCCCGGAAGCTTGTTCCTTTCCAGTAAAAGAATTGGCTTGGTAGTTTGGTCTGCCCTGTTCCCATGATGCACTGGGCCAGGGACAGACTAATTTGCATGTAGCCAGGTTCTGAGCTGGGATGGTGCAGTGAGCTAAAAAACGGTGATGGATCAAGCCCTGATCTGTTGACTGGGTAGGAGTGTTCTGCTTAATTCAGATACTCTGTCCATCACCACCCCCTTTTCTGAATCGTTTTGTCCACCATAAGCGTGGAAGGGTATGCTCAGATATGAGTCCCTTGCTCACTGCACCATCAGGATTCAAGCAAGCCGGGCCGAAGACGGCTGTAATGCCAGAAACCGGTCCCCGGAAGCTTGTTTCCTTTCCAGTAAAAGAATTGGCTTAGTAGTTTGGTCTGCCCTGTTCCCATGATGCACTGGGCCAGGGACAGAATAATTTGCATGTAGCCAGGTTCTGAGCTGGGATGGTGCAGTGAGCTAAAAAACGGTGATGGATCAAGCCCTGATCTGTTGACTGGGTAGGAGTGTTCTGCTTAATTCAGATACTCTGTCCATCACCACCCCCTTTTCTGAATCGTTTTGTCCACCATAAGCGTGGAAGGGTATGCTCAGACATGAGTCCCTTGCTCACTGCACCATCAGGATTCAAGCAAGCCGGGCCGAAGACGGCTGTAATGCCAGAAACTGGTCCCCAGAAGCTTGTTTCCTTTCCAGTAAAAGAATTGGCTTGGTAGTTTGGTCTGCCTTGTTCCCATGATGCACTGGGCCAGGGACAGAATAATTTGCATGTAGCAAGGTTCTGAGCTGGGATGGTGCAGTGAGCTAAAAAACGGTGATGGATCAAGCCCTGATCTGTTGACTGGGTACGAGTGTTCTGCTTAATTCAGATACTCTGTCCATCACCACCCCCTTTTCTGAATCGTTTTGTCCACCATAAGCGTGGAAGGGTATGCTCAGACATGAGTCCCTTGCTCACTGCACCATCAGGATTCAAGCAAGCCGGGCCGAAGACGGCTGTAATGCCAGAAACCAGTCCCCGGAAGCTTGTTTCCTTTCCAGTAAAAGAATTGGCTTGGTAGTTTGGTCTGCCCTGTTCCCATGATGCACTGGGTCAGGGACAGACTAATTTGCATGTAGCCAGGTTCTGAGCTGGGATGGTGCAGTGAGCTAAAAAACGGTGATGGATCAAGCCCTGATCTGTTGACTGGGTAGGAGTGTTCTGCTTAATTCAGATACTCTGTCCATCACCACTCCCTTTTCTGAATCGTTTTGTTCACCATAAGCGTGGAAGGGTATGCTCAGACATGAGTCCCTTGCTCACTGCACCATCAGGTTTCAAGCAAGCCGGGCCGAAGACGGCTGTAATGCCAGAAACCGGTCCCCGGAAACTTGTTTCCTTTCCAGTAAAAGAATTGGCTTGGTAGTTTGGTCTGCCCTGTTGCCATGATGCCCTGGGCCAGGGACAGACTAATTTGCATGTAGCCAGGTTTTGAGCTGGGATGGTGCAGTGAGCTAAAAAACGGTGATGGATCAAGCCCTGATCTGTTGACTGGGTAGGAGTGTTCTGCCTAATTCAGATACTCTGTCCATCACCACTCCCTTTTCTGAATCGTTTTGTCCACCATAAGCGTGGAAGGGTATGCTCAGACATGAGTCCCTTGCTCACTGCACCATCAGGATTCAAGCAAGCCGGGCCGAAGACGGCTGTAATGCCAGAAACCAGTCCCCGGAAGCTTGTTTCCTTTCCAGTAAAAAAATTGGCTTGGTAGTTTGGTCTGCCCTGTTCCCATGATGCACTGGGCCAGGGACAGACTAATTTGCATGTTAGCAGGTTCCCTTGCTGGGATGGTGCAGTGAGCTAAAAAACGGTGATGGATCAAGCCCTGATCTGTTGACTGGGTAGGAGTGTTCTGCTTAATTCAGATACTCTGTCCATCACCACCCCCTTTTCTGAATCGTTTTGTCCACCATAAGCGTGGAAGGGTATGCTCAGACATGAGTCCCTTGCTCACTGCACCATCAGGATTCAAGCAAGCCGGGCCGAAGACGGCTGTAATGCCAGAAACCGGTCCCCGGAAGCTTGTTCCTTTCCAGTAAAAGAATTGGCTTGGTAGTTTGGTCTGCCCTGTTCCCATGATGCACTGGGCCAGGGACAGACTAATTTGCATGTAGCCAGGTTCTGAGCTGGGATGGTGCAGTGAGCTAAAAAACGGTGATGGATCAAGCCCTGATCTGTTGACTGGGTAGGAGTGTTCTGCTTAATTCAGATACTCTGTCCATCACCACCCCCTTTTCTGAATCGTTTTGTCCACCATAAGCGTGGAAGGGTATGCTCAGATATGAGTCCCTTGCTCACTGCACCATCAGGATTCAAGCAAGCCGGGCCGAAGACGGCTGTAATGCCAGAAACCGGTCCCCGGAAGCTTGTTTCCTTTCCAGTAAAAGAATTGGCTTAGTAGTTTGGTCTGCCCTGTTCCCATGATGCACTGGGCCAGGGACAGAGTAATTTGCATGTAGCCAGGTTCTGAGCTGGGATGGTGCAGTGAGCTAAAAAACGGTGATGGATCAAGCCCTGATCTGTTGACTGGGTAGGAGTGTTCTGCTTAATTCAGATACTCTGTCCATCACCACCCCCTTTTCTGAATCGTTTTGTCCACCATAAGCGTGGAAGGGTATGCTCAGACATGAGTCCCTTGCTCACTGCACCATCAGGATTCAAGCAAGCCGGGCCGAAGACGGCTGTAATGCCAGAAACCAGTCCCCGGAAGCTTGTTTCCTTTCCAGTAAAAGCATTGGCTTGGTAGTTTGGTCTGCCCTGTTCCCATGATGCACTGGGCCAGGGACAGACTAATTTGCATGTAGCCAGGTTCTGAGCTGGGATGGTGCAGTGAGCTAAAAAACGGTGATGGATCAAGCCCTGATCTGTTGACTGGGTAGGAGTGTTCTGCTTAATTCAGATACTCTGTCCATCACCACCCCCTTTTCTGAATCGTTTTGTCCACCATAAGCGTGGAAGGGTATGCTCACATATGAGTCCCTTGCTCACTGCACCATCAGGATTCAAGCAAGCCGGGCCGAAGACGGCTGTAATGCCAGAAACCGGTCCCCGGAAGCTTGTTTCCTTTCCAGTAAAAGAATTGGCTTGGTAGTTTGGTCTGCCCTGTTCCCATGATGCACTGGGCCAGGGACAGACTAATTTGCATGTAGCCAGGTTCTGAGCTGGGATGGTGCAGTGAGCTAAAAAACGGTGATGGATCAAGCCCTGATCTGTTGACTGGGTAGGAGTGTTCTGCTTAATTCAGATACTCTGTCCATTACCACCCCCTTTTCTGAATCGTTTTGTCCACCATAAGCGTGGAAGGGTATGCTCAGACATGAGTCCCTTGCTCACTGCACCATCAGGATTCAAGCAAGCCAGGCCGAAGATGGCTGTAATGCCAGTAACCGGTCCCCGGAAGCTTGTTTCCTTTCCAGTAAAAGAATTGGCTTGGTAGTTTGGTCTGCCCTGTTCCCATGATGCACTGGGCCAGGGACAGACTAATTTGCATATAGCCAGGTTCTGAGCTGGGATGGTGCATTGAGCTAAAAAACGGTGATGGATCAAGCCCTGATCTGTTGACTGGGTAGGAGTGTTCTCCTTAATTCAGATACTCTGTCCATCACCACTCCCTTTTCTGAATCGTTTTGTCCACCATAAGCGTGGAAGGGTATGCTCAGATATGAGTCCCTTGCTCACTGCACCATCAGGATTCAAGCAAGCCGGGCCGAAGACGGCTGTAATGCCAGAAACCGGTCCCCGGAAGCTTGTTTCTTTTCCAGTAAAAGAATTGGCTTGGTAGTTTGGTCTGCCCTGTTCCCATGATGCACTGGGCCAGGGACAGACTAATTTGCATGTAGCCAGGTTCTGAGCTGGGATGGTGCAGTGAGCTAAAAAACGATGATGGATCAAGCCCTGATCTGTTGACTGGGTAGGAGTGTTCTGCTTAATTCAGATACTCTGTCCATCACCACCCCCTTTTCTGAATCGTTTTGTCCACCATAAGCGTGGAAGGGTATGCTCAGATATGAGTCCCTTGCTCACTGCACCATCAGGATTCAAGCATGCCGGGCCGAAGACGGCTGTAATGCCAGAAACCGGTCCCCGGAAGCTTGTTTCCTTTCCAGTAAAAGAATTGGCTTGGTAGTTTGGTCTGCCCTGTTCCCATGATGCACTGGGCCAGGGACAGAATAATTTGCATGTAGCCAGGTTCTGAGCTGGGATGGTGCAGTAAGCTAAAAAACGGTGATGGATCAAGCCCTGATCTGTTGACTGGGTAGGAGTGTTCTGCTTAATTCAGATACTCTGTCCATCACCACCCCCTTTTCTGAATCGTTTTGTCCACCATAAGCGTGGAAGGGTATGCTCAGACATGAGTCCCTTGCTCACTGCACCATCAGGATTCAAGCAAGCCGGGCCGAAGACGGCTGTAATGCCAGAAACCAGTCCCCGGAAGCTTGTTTCCTTTCCAGTAAAAGAATTGGCTTGGTAGTTTGGTCTGCCCTGTTCCCATGATGCACTGGGCCAGGGACAGACTAATTTGCATGTAGCCAGGTTCTGATCTGGGATGGTGCAGTGAGCTAAAAAACGGTGATGGATCAAGCCCTGATCTGTTGACTGGGTAGGAGTGTTCTGTTTAATTCAGATACTCTGTCCATCACCACCCCCTTTTCTGAATCGTTTTGTCCACCATAAGCGTGGAAGGGTATGCTCAGACATGAGTCCCTTGCTCACTGCACCATCAGGATTCAAGCAAGCCAGGCCGAAGACGGCTGTAATGCCAGAAACCGGTCCCCAGAAGCTTGTTTCCTTTCGAGTAAAAGAATTGGCTTGGTAGTTTGGTCTGCCCTGTTCCCATGATGCACTGGGCCAGGGACAGACTAATTTGCATATAGCCAGGTTCTGAGCTGGGATGGTGCATTGAGCTAAAAAACGGTGATGGATCAAGCCCTGATCTGTTGACTGGGTAGGAGTGTTCTCCTTAATTCAGATACTCTGTCCATCACCACTCCCTTTTCTGAATCGTTTTGTCCACCATAAGCGTGGAAGGGTATGCTCAGATATGAGTCTCTTGCTCACTGCACCATCAGGATTCAAGCAAGCCGGGCCGAAGACGGCTGTAATGCCAGAAACCGGTCCCCGGAAGCTTGTTTCTTTTCCAGTAAAAGAATTGGCTTGGTAGTTTGGTCTGCCCTGTTCCCATGATGCACTGGGCCAGGGACAGACTAATTTGCATGTAGCCAGGTTCTGAGCTGGGATGGTGCAGTGAGCTAAAAAACGATGATGGATCAAGCCCTGATCTGTTGACTGGGTAGGAGTGTTCTGCTTAATTCAGATACTCTGTCCATCACCACCCCCTTTTCTGAATCGTTTTGTCCACCATAAGCGTGGAAGGGTATGCTCAGATATGAGTCCCTTGCTCACTGCACCATCAGGATTCAAGCATGCCGGGCCGAAGACGGCTGTAATGCCAGAAACCGGTCCCCGGAAGCTTGTTTCCTTTCCAGTAAAAGAATTGGCTTGGTAGTTTGGTCTGCCCTGTTCCCATGATGCACTGGGCCAGGGACAGAATAATTTGCATGTAGCCAGGTTCTGAGCTGGGATGGTGCAGTAAGCTAAAAAACGGTGATGGATCAAGCCCTGATCTGTTGACTGGGTAGGAGTGTTCTGCTTCATTCAGATACTCTGTCCATCACCACCCCCTTTTCTGAATCGTTTTGTCCACCATAAGCGTGGAAGGGTATGCTCAGACATGAGTCCCTTGCTCACTGCACCATCAGGTTTCAAGCAAGCCGGGCCGAAGACAGCTGTAATGCCAGAAACCAGTCCCCAGAAGCTTGTTTCCTTTCCAGTAAAAGAATTGGCTTGGTAGTTTGGTCTGCCCTGTTCCCATGATGCACTGGGCCAGGGACAGACTAATTTGCATGTAGCCAGGTTCAGATCTGGGATGGTGCAGTGAGCTAAAAAACGGTGATGGATCAAGCCCTGATCTGTTGACTGGGTAGGAGTGTTCTGCTTAATTCAGATACTCTGTCCATCACCACCCCCTTTTCTGAATCGTTTTGTCCACCATAAGCGTGGAAGGGTATGCTCAGACATGAGTCCCTTGCTCACTGCACCATCAGGATTCAAGCAAGCCAGGCCGAAGACGGCTGTAATGCCAGAAACCGGTCCCCGGAAGCTTGTTTCCTTTCGAGTAAAAGAATTGGCTTGGTAGTTTGGTCTGCCCTGTTCCCATGATGCACTGGGCCAGGGACAGACTAATTTGCATATAGCCAGGTTCTGAGCTGGGATGGTGCATTGAGCTAAAAAACGGTGATGGATCAAGCCCTGATCTGTTGACTGGGTAGGAGTGTTCTCCTTAATTCAGATACTCTGTCCATCACCACTCCCTTTTCTGAATCGTTTTGTCCACCATAAGCGTGGAAGGGTATGCTCAGATATGAGTCCCTTGCTCACTGCACCATCAGGATTCAAGCAAGCCGGGCCGAAGACGGCTGTAATGCCAGAAACCGGTCCCCGGAAGCTTGTTTCTTTTCCAGTAAAAGAATTGGCTTGGTAGTTTGGTCTGCCCTGTTCCCATGATGCACTGGGCCAGGGACAGACTAATTTGCATGTAGCCAGGTTCTGAGCTGGGATGGTGCAGTGAGCTAAAAAACGATGATGGATCAAGCCCTGATCTGTTGACTGGGTAGGAGTGTTCTGCTTAATTCAGATACTCTGTCCATCACCACCCCCTTTTCTGAATCGTTTTGTCCACCATAAGCGTGGAAGGGTATGCTCAGATATGAGTCCCTTGCTCACTGCACCATCAGGATTCAAGCATGCCGGGCCGAAGACGGCTGTAATGCCAGAAACCGGTCCCCGGTAGCTTGTTTCCTTTCCAGTAAAAGAATTGGCTTGGTAGTTTGGTCTGCCCTGTTCCCATGATGCACTGGGCCAGGGACAGAATAATTTGCATGTAGCCAGGTTCTGAGCTGGGATGGTGCAGTAAGCTAAAAAACGGTGATGGATCAAGCCCTGATCTGTTGACTGGGTAGGAGTGTTCTGCTTCATTCAGATACTCTGTCCATCACCACCCCCTTTTCTGAATCGTTTTGTCCACCATAAGCGTGGAAGGGTATGCTCAGACATGAGTCCCTTGCTCACTGCACCATCAGGATTCAAGCAAGCCGGGCCGAAGACGGCTGTAATGCCAGAAACCAGTCCCCGGAAGCTTGTTTCCTTTCCAGTAAAAGAATTGGCTTGGTAGTTTGGTCTGCCCTGTTCCCATGATGCACTGGGCCAGGGACAGACTAATTTGCATGTAGCCAGGTTCAGATCTGGGATGGTGCAGTGAGCTAAAAAACGGTGATGGATCAAGCCCTGATCTGTTGACTGGGTAGGAGTGTTCTGCTTAATTCAGATACTCTGTCCATCACCACCCCCTTTTCTGAATCGTTTTGTCCACCATAAGCGTGGAAGGGTATGCTCAGACATGAGTCCCTTGCTCACTGACCATCAGGATTCAAGCAAGCCGGGCCGAAGACGG
Source organism: Lissotriton vulgaris (assembly GCF_964263255.1). Taxonomy (NCBI): domain Eukaryota; kingdom Metazoa; phylum Chordata; class Amphibia; order Caudata; family Salamandridae; genus Lissotriton; species Lissotriton vulgaris. The sequence goes on from NC_141697.1 coordinate 975,637,761, forward strand.
CTGTAATGCCAGAAACCGGTCCCCGGAAGCTTGTTTCCTTTCCAGTAAAAGAATGGCTTGGTAGTTTGGTCTGCCCTGTTGCCATGATGGACTGGGCCAGGGACAGACTAATTTGCATGTAGCCAGGTTCCCTTGCTGGGATGGTGCAGTGAGCTAAAAAACGGTGATGGATCAAGCCCTGATCTGTTGACTGGGTAGAAGTGTTCTGCTTAATTCAGATACTCTGTCCATCACCACCCCCTTTTCTGAATCGTTTTGTCCACCATAAACGTGGAAGGGTATGCTCAGACATGAGTCCCTTGCTCACTGCACCATCAGGATTCAAGCAAGCCGGGCCGAAGACTGCTGTAATGCCAGAAACCGGTCCCCGGAAGCTTGTTTCCTTTCCAGTAAAAGAATTGGCTTGGTAGTTTGGTCTGCCCTGTTCCCATGATGCAAAAACGGTGATGGATCAAGCCCTGATCTGTTGACTGGGTAGGAGTGTTCTGTTTAATTCAGATACTCTGTCCATCACCACCCCCTTTTCTGAATCGTTTTGTCCACCATAAGCGTGGAAGGGTATGCTCAGACATGAGTCCCTTGCTCACTGCACCATCAGGATTCAAGCAAGCCGGGCCGAAGACGGCTGTAATGCCAGAAACCGGTCCCCGGAAGCTTGTTTCCTTTCCAGTAAAAGAATTGGCTTGGTAGTTTGGTCTGTCCTGTTCCCATGATGCACTGGGCCAGGGACAGACTAATTTGCATGTAGCCAGGTTCTGAGCTGGGATGGTGCAGTGAGCTAAAAAAACGGTGATGGATCAAGCCCTGATCTGTTGACTGGGTAGGAGTGTTTTGCTTAATTCAGATACTCTGTCCATCACCACTCCCTTTTCTGAATCGTTTTGTCCACCATAAGCGTGGAAGGGTATGCTCAGACATGAGTCCCTTGCTCACTGCACCATCAGGATTCAAGCAAGCCGGGCCGAAGACGGCTGTAATGCCAGAAACCGGTCCCCGGAAGCTTGTTTCCTTTCCAGTGAAAGAATCGGCTTGGTAGTTTGGTCTGCCCTGTTCCCATGATGCACTGGACCAGGGACAGACTAATTTGCATGTAGCCAGGTTCTGAGCTGGGATGGTGCAGTGAGCTAAAAAACGATGATGGATCAAGCCCTGATCTGTTGACTGGGTAGGAGTGTTCTGCTTAATTCAGATACTCTGTCCATCACCACCCCCTTTTCTGAATCGTTTTGTCCACCATAAGCGTGGAAGGGTATGCTCAGACATGAGTCCCTTGCTCACTCCACCATCAGGATTCAAGCAAGCCGGGCCGAAGACGGCTGTAATGCCAGAAACTGGTCCCCGGAAGCTTGTTTCCATTCCAGTAAAAGAATTGGCTTGGTAGTTTGGTCAGCCCTGTTCCCATGATGCACTGGGCCAGGGACAGACTAATTTGCATGTAGCCAGGTTCTGAGCTGGGATGATGCAGTGAGCTAAAAAACGGTGATGGATCGCGCCCTGATCTGTTGACTGGGTAGGAGTGTTCTGCTTAATTCAGATACTCTGTCCATCACCACCCCCTTTTCTGAATCGTTTTGTCCACCATAAGCGTGGATGGGTATGCTCAGACATGAGTCCCTTGCTCACTGCACCATCAGGATTCAAGCAAGCCGGGCCGAAGACGGCTGTAATGCCAGAAATCAGTCCCCGGAAGCTTTTTTCCTTTCCAGTAAAAGAATTGGCTTGGTAGTTTGGTCTGCCCTGTTCCCATGATGCACTGGGCCAGGGACAGACTAATTTGCATGTAGCCAGGTTCTGAGCTGGGATGGTGCAGTGAGCTAAAAAACGGTGATGGATCATGCCCTGATCTGTTGACTGGGTAGGAGTGTTCTGCTTAATTCAGATACTCTGTCCATCACCACCCCCTTTTCTGAATCGTTTTGTCCACCATAAGCGTGGAAGGGTATGCTCAGACATGAGTCCCTTGCTCACTGCACCATCAGGATTCAAGCAAGCCGGGCCGAAGACGGCTGTAATGCCAGAAACGGGTCCCCGGAAGCTTGTTTCCTTTCCAGTTAAAGAATTGGCTTGGTAGTTTGGTCTGCCCTGTTCCCATGATGCACTGGGCCAGGGACAGACTAATTTGCATGTAGCCAGGTTCTGAGCTGGGATGGTGCAGTGAGCTAAAAAACGATGATGGATCAAGCCCGGATCTGTTGACTGGGTAGGAGTGTTCTGGTTAATTCAGATACTCTGTCCATCACCACCCCCTTTTCTGAATCGTTTTGTCCACCATAAGCGTGGAAGGGTATGCTCAGACATGAGTCCCTTGCTCACTCCACCATCAGGATTCAAGCAAGCCGGGCCGAAGACGGCTGTAATGCCAGAAACTGGTCCCCGGAAGCTTGTTTCCTTTCCAGTAAAAGAATTGGCTTGGTAGTTTGGTCCGCCCTGTTCCCATGATGCACTGGGCCAGGGACAGACTAATTTGCATGTAGCCAGGTTCTGAGCTGGGATGATGCAGTGAGCTAAAAAACGGTGATGGATCAAGCCCTGATCCGTTGACTGGGTAGGAGTGTTCTGCTTAATTCAGATACTCTGTCCATCACCACCCCCTTTTCTGAATCGTTTTGTCCACCATAAGCGTGGAAGGGTATGCTCAGACATGAGTCCCTTGCTCACTGCACCATCAGGATTCAAGCAAGCCGGGCCGAAGACGGCTGTAATGCCAGAAACCGGTCCCCGGAAGCTTGTTTCCTTTCCAGTAAAAGAATTGGCTTGGTAGTTGGTCTGCCCTGTTCCCATGATGCACTGGGCCAGGGACAGACTAATTTGCATGTAGCCAGGTTCTGAGCTGGGATGGTGCAGTGAGCTAAAAAACGGTGATGGATCAAGCCCTGATCTGTTGACTGGGTAGGAGTGTTCTGCTTAATTCAGATACTCTGTCCATCACCACCCCCTTTTCTGAATCGTTTTGTCCACCATAAGCGTGGAAGGGTATGCTCAGATATGAGTCCCTTGCTCACTGCACCATCAGGATTCAAGCAATCCGGGCTGAAGACGGCTGTAATGCCAGAAACCGGTCCCCGGAAGCTTGTTTCCTTTCCAGTTAAAGAATTGGCTTGGTAGTTTTGTCTGCCCTGTTCCCATGTGGCACTGGGCCAGGGACAGAATAATTTGCATGTAGCCAGGTTCTGAGCTGGGATGGTGCAGTGAGCTAAAAAACGGTGATGGATCAAGCCCTGATCTGTTGACTGGGTAGGAGTGTTCTGCTTAATTCAGATACTCTGTCCATCACCACCCCCTTTTCTGAATCGTTTTGTCCACCATAAGCGTGGAAGGGTATGCTCAGACATGAGTCCCTTCCTCACTGCACCATCAGGATTCAAGCAAGCCGGGCCAAAGACGGCTGTAATGCCAGAAACCCGTCCCCGGAAGCTTGTTTCCTTTCCAGTAAAAGAATTGGCTTGGTAGTTTGGTCTGCCCTGTTCCCATGATGCACTGGGCCAGGGACAGACTAATTTGCATGTAGCCAGGTTCTGAGCTGGGATGGTGCAGTGAGCTAAAAAACGGTGATGGATCAAGCCCTGATCTGTTGACTGGGTAGGAGTGTTCTGCTTAATTCAGATACTCTGTCCATCACCACCCCCTTTTCTGAATCGTTTTGTTCACCATAAGCGTGGAAGGGTATGCTCACATATGAGTCCCTTGCTCACTGCACCATCAGGATTCAAGCAAGCCGGGCCGAAGACGGCTGTAATGCCAGAAACCGGTCCCCGGAAGCTTGTTTCCTTTCCAGTAAAAGAATTGGCTTGGTAGTTTGGTCTGCCCTGTTCCCATGATGCACTGGGCCAGGGACAGACTAATTTGCATGTAGCCAGGTTCTGAGCTGGGATGGTGCAGTGAGCTAAAAAACGGTGATGGATCAAGCCCTGCTCTGTTGACTGGGTAGGAGTGTTCTGCTTAATTCAGATACTCTGTCCATCACCACCCCCTTTTCTGAATCGTTTTGTCCACCATAAGCGTCGAAGGGTATGCTCAGACATGAGTCCCTTGCTCACTGCACCATCAGGATTCAAGCAAGCCAGGCCGAAGACGGCTGTAATGCCAGAAACCGGTCCCCGGAACCTTGTTTCCTTTCCAGTAAAAGAATTGGCTTGGTAGTTTGGTCTGCCCTGTTCCCATGATGCACTGGGCCAGGGACAGACTAATTTGCATGTAGCCAGGTCCTGAGCTGGGATGGTGCAGTGAGCTAAAAAACGGTGATGGATCAAGCCCTGATCTGTTGACTGGGTAGGAGTGTTTTGCTTAATTCAGATACTTTGTCCATCACCACTCCCTTTTCTGAATCGTTTTGTCCACCATAAGCGTGGAAGGGTATGCTCAGACATGAGTCCCTTGCTCACTGCACCATCAGGATTCAAGCAAGCCGGGCCGAAGACGGCTGTAATGCCAGAAACCGGTCCCCGGAAGCTTGTTTCCTTTCCAGTAAAAGAATTGGCTTGGTAGTTTGGTCTGCCCTGTTCCCATGATGCACTGGGCCAGGGACAGACTAATTTGCATGTAGCCAGGTTCTGAGCTGGGATGGTGCAGTGAGCTAAAAAACGATGATGGATCAAGCCCTGATCTGTTTTTTTTTTGTAAAACAATTTTTATTGCAGATTCCAAGTTAAGCAGTACAGTTAGTATGCAAGTACGTATATGCGGGATCCCAATGTCTCACACTCCTGCTAACAATTATTTACACAGCCTTATTACCCGCATCCCTGGGGCCGGGTGGCAATTGTCTCACATAGTGTATCGTTGCCGCCATTTCTCGATGGCGTATCCAGTGATCTACCGCTGTCTGCTTTTAATTTTTTCCCCCTACACCCCCCATCCAGCCTCCGGCCAGGGTGATCTGCAAAATACGATGTCGATGGGCTGCTGCACTCCCCCCCCCCCCTCTCAACACCCCCCCCACCCCTCTGGTGTTCTATGGCGTCCCGTGCCCGGTTTGCAGTATTCTGAAGTGTGTTGGTGACCTGCGGAGTCTGTAGTGGGTTAATGAGTGTGTGTGTCCGTGGTAGGCGCTGGGATTGGCACCGTTACCTCGGGAACCCCCTGGTCTTCTGCGTCCCCCTCCTCCTCACTCTCCACTGTACTATCCCTGAGTGCCTGGACTAGAATTTCCCACGCTAGTGCTGCTTCCTGAGCCTTCCCGTCAGGTCCACGTCGTGCCAGTTGATACCTGATCGTGCTCTCTGCTGCCGCCCATTTCTGAAACTCATCTAGCCATTTCCGGTGTGTCGGCGCTACCTTAGATTTCCATCCCCTGGTGAGTTCCCTCTTCGCAAGGAGTAGGCCCATGTCTATGAATTTGCTTGTCAGGTTAGTCTTACGTGTGTGTGGAAACCAGTGTAAGAGTGTAGTTGCGCCATCGTAATGTATTTCCCTGTCCGTGACCTCGTTCAGGGTGTCACCCACTTCTCTCCAGAAGTCCTGCAAGTGCGGGCAGTCCCTCAGCATGTGTAGCAAGTCCGCCTCTATCTGCGTGCATCTAGGACACACTGCGTCCACTGCTCCAAAGTATCGTGCTATTTTATTCGGGGTAAGGTAGGCTCTGTGTAGGATATATAGCTGTATTAGTTGGAATCGGGCGTTTCTAGTGCTCTTCCTGGGCCTCTGAACCAATTGGGCCCATGTCGTATCCGGGATCTCTCGCTGCAGGTCAGTCTCCCATTGGGCCTTTAGGCGCGCTAGGGGCAGCAAGGTGCTCGCAAGTATTCTGGAGTGCAGGCACGTGACTGCTTTGACTGTTCCCGCGCTCAAGCCCTGATCTGTTGACTGGGTAGGAGTGTTCTGCTTAATTCAGATACTCTGTCCATCACCACCCCCTTTTCTGAATCGTTTTGTCCACCATAAGCGTGGAAGGGTATGCTCAGACATGAGTCCCTTGCTCACTCCACTATCAGGATTCAAGCAAGCCGGGCCGAAGACGGCTGTAATGCCAGAAACTGGTCCCCGGAAGCTTGTTTCCTTTCCAGTAAAAGAATTGGCTTGGAAGTTTGGTCAGCCCTGTTCCCATGATGCACTGGGCCAGGGACAGACTAATTTGCATGTAGCCAGGTTCTGAGCTGGGATGATGCAGTGAGCTAAAAAACGGTGATGGATCAAGCCCTGATCTGTTGATTGGGTAGGAGTGTTCTGCTTAATTCAGATACTCTGTCCATCACCACCCCCTTTTCTGAATCGTTTTGTCCACCATAAGCGTGAAAGGGTATGCTCAGACATGAGTCCCTTGCTCACTGCACCATCAGGATTCAAGCAAGCCGGGCCGAAGACGGCTGTAATGCCAGAAACCAGTCCCCGGAAGCTTGTTTCCTTTCCAGTAAAAGAATTGGCTTGGTAGTTTGGTCTGCTCTGTTCCCATGATGCACTGGGCCAGGGACAGAATAATTTGCATGTAGCCAGGTTCTGAGCTGGGATGGTGCAGTGAGCTAAAAAACGGTGATGGATCAAGCCCTGATCTGTTGACTGGGTAGGAGTGTTCTGCTTAATTCAGATACTCTGTCCATCACCACCCCCTTTTCTGAATCGTTTTGTCCACCATAAGCGTGGAAGGGTATGCTCAGACATGAGTCCCTTGCTCATTGCACCATCAGGATTCAAGCAAGCCGGGCCGAAGACGGCTGTAATGCCAGAAACCGGTCCCCGGAAGCTTGTTTCCTTTCCAGTAAAAGTATTGGCTTGGTAGTTTGGTCTGCCCTGTTCCCATGATGCACTGGGCCAGGGACAGACTAATTTGCATGTAGCCAGGTTCTGAGCTGGGATGGTGCAGTGAGCTAAAAAACGGTGGTGGATCAAGCCCTGATCTGTTGACTGGGTAGGAGTGTTCTGCTTAATTTAGATACTCTGTCCATCACCACCCCCTTTTCTGAATCGTTTTGTCCACCATAAGCGTGGAAGGGTATGCTCAGACATGAGTCCCTTGCTCACTGCACCATCAGGATTCAAGCAAGCCGGGCCGAAGACGGCTGTAATGCCAGAAACCGGTCCCCGGAAGCTTGTTTCCTTTCCAGTAAAAGAATTGGCTTGGTAGTTTGGTCTGCCCTGTTCCCATGATGCACTGGGCCAGGGACAGACTAATTTGCATGTAGCCAGGTTCTGAGCTGGGATGGTGCAGTGAGCTAAAAAACGGTGATGGATCAAGCCCTGATCTGTTGACTGGGTAGGAGTGTTCTGCTTAATTCAGATACTCGGTCCATCACCACCCCCTTTTCTGAATCGTTTTGTCCACCATAAGCGTGGAAGGGTATGCTCAGACATGAGTCCCTTGCTCACTGCACCATCAGGATTCAAGCAAGCCGGGCCGAAGACGGCTGTAATGCCAGAAATCGGTCCCCGGAAGCTTGTTTCCTTTCCAGTAAAAGAATTGGCTTGGTAGTTTGGTCTGCCCTGTTCCCATGATGCACTGGACCAGGGACAGACTAATTTGCATGTAGCCAAGTTCTGAGCTGGGATGGTGCAGTGAGCTAAAAAACGGTGATGGATCAAGCCCTGATCTGTTGACTGGGTTGGAGTGTTCTGCTTAATTCAGATACTCTGTTCATCACCACCCCCTTTTCTGAATCGTTTTGTCCACCATAAGCGTGGAAGGGTATGCTCAGACATGAGTCACTTGCTCACTGCACCATCCGGATTCAAGCAAGCCGGGCCGAAGACGGCTGTAATGCCAGAAACCGGTCCCCGGAAGCTTGTTTCCTTTCAGTAAAAGAATTGGCTTGGTAGTTTGGTCTGCCCTGTTCCCATGATGCACTGGGCCAGGGACAGACTAATTTGCATGTAGCCAGGTCCTGAGCTGGGATGGTGCAGTGAGCTAAAAAAACGGTGATGGATCAAGCCCTGATCTGTTGACTGGGTAGGAGTGTTTTGCTTAATTCAGATACTCTGTCCATCACCACTCCCTTTTCTGAATCGTTTTGTCCACCATAAGCGTGGAAGGGTATGCTCAGACATGAGTCCCTTGCTCACTGCACCATCAGGATTCAAGCAAGCCGGGCCGAAGACGGCTGTAATGCCAGAAACCGGTCCCCGGAAGCTTGTTTCCTTTCCAGTGAAAGAATCGGCTTGGTAGTTTGGTCTGCCCTGTTCCCATGATGCACTGGACCAGGGACAGACTAATTTGCATGTAGCCAGGTTCTGAGCTGGGATGGTGCAGTGAGCTAAAAAACGATGATGGATCAAGCCCTGATCTGTTGACTGGGTAGGAGTGTTCTGCTTAATTCAGATACTCTGTCCATCACCACCCCCTTTTCTGAATCGTTTTGTCCACCATAAGCGTGGAAGGGTATGCTCAGACATGAGTCCCTTGCTCACTCCACCATCAGGATTCAAGCAAGCCGGGCCGAAGACGGCTGTAATGCCAGAAACTGGTCCCCGGAAGCTTGTTTCCATTCCAGTAAAAGAATTGGCTTGGTAGTTTGGTCAGCCCTGTTCCCATGATGCACTGGGCCAGGGACAGACTAATTTGCATGTAGCCAGGTTCTGAGCTGGGATGATGCAGTGAGCTAAAAAACGGTGATGGATCGCGCCCTGATCTGTTGACTGGGTAGGAGTGTTCTGCTTAATTCAGATACTCTGTCCATCACCACCCCCTTTTCTGAATCGTTTTGTCCACCATAAGCGTGGATGGGTATGCTCAGACATGAGTCCCTTGCTCACTGCACCATCAGGATTCAAGCAAGCCGGGCCGAAGACGGCTGTAATGCCAGAAATCAGTCCCCGGAAGCTTTTTTCCTTTCCAGTAAAAGAATTGGCTTGGTAGTTTGGTCTGCCCTGTTCCCATGATGCACTGGGCCAGGGACAGACTAATTTGCATGTAGCCAGGTTCTGAGCTGGGATGGTGCAGTGAGCTAAAAAACGGTGATGGATCATGCCCTGATCTGTTGACTGGGTAGGAGTGTTCTGCTTAATTCAGATACTCTGTCCATCACCACCCCCTTTTCTGAATCGTTTTGTCCACCATAAGCGTGGAAGGGTATGCTCAGACATGAGTCCCTTGCTCACTGCACCATCAGGATTCAAGCAAGCCGGGCCGAAGACGGCTGTAATGCCAGAAACGGGTCCCTGGAAGCTTGTTTCCTTTCCAGTTAAAGAATTGGCTTGGTAGTTTGGTCTGCCCTGTTCCCATGATGCACTGGACCAGGGACAGACTAATTTGCATGTAGCCAGGTTCTGAGCTGGGATGGTGCAGTGAGCTAAAAAACGATGATGGATCAAGCCCGGATCTGTTGACTGGGTAGGAGTGTTCTGGTTAATTCAGATACTCTGTCCATCACCACCCCCTTTTCTGAATCGTTTTGTCCACCATAAGCGTGGAAGGGTATGCTCAGACATGAGTCCCTTGCTCACTCCACCATCAGGATTCAAGCAAGCCGGGCCGAAGACGGCTGTAATGCCAGAAACTGGTCCCCGGAAGCTTGTTTCCTTTCCAGTAAAAGAATTGGCTTGGTAGTTTGGTCCGCCCTGTTCCCATGATGCACTGGGCCAGGGACAGACTAATTTGCATGTAGCCAGGTTCTGAGCTGGGATGATGCAGTGAGCTAAAAAACGGTGATGGATCAAGCCCTGATCTGTTGACTGGGTAGGAGTGTTCTGCTTAATTCAGATACTCTGTCCATCACCACCCCCTTTTCTGAATCGTTTTGTCCACCATAAGCGTGGAAGGGTATGCTCAGACATGAGTCCCTTGCTCACTGCACCATCAGGATTCAAGCAAGCCGGGCCGAAGACGGCTGTAATGCCAGAAACCAGTCCCCGGAAGCTTGTTTCCTTTCCAGTAAAAGAATTGGCTTGGTAGTTTGGTCTGCCCTGTTCCCATGATGCACTGGGCCAGGGGCAGACTAATTTGCATGTAGCCAGGTTCTGAGCTGGGATGGTGCAGTGAGCTAAAAAACGGTGATGGATCAAGCCCTGATCTGTTGACTGGGTAGGAGTGTTCTGCTTAATTCAGATACTCTGTCCATCACCACCCCCTTTTCTGAAACGTTTTGTCCACCATAAGCGTGGAAGGGTATGCTCAGACATGAGTCCCTTGCTCACTGCACCATCAGGATTCAAGCAAGCCGGGCCGAAGACGGCTGTAATGTCAGAAACCAGTCCCCGGAAGCTTGTTTCCTTTCCAGTAAAAAAATTGGCTTGGTAGTTTGGTCTGCCCTGTTCCCATGATGCACTGGGCCAGGGACAGACTAATTTGCATGTAGCCAGGTTCCCTTGCTGGGATGGTGCAGTGAGCTAAAAAACGGTGATGGATCAAGCCCTGATCCGTTGACTGGGTAGGAGTGTTCTGCTTAATTCAGATACTCTGTCCATCACCACCCCCTTTTCTGAATCGTTTTGTCCACCATAAGCGTGGAAGGGTATGCTCAGACATGAGTCCCTTGCTCACTGCACCATCAGGATTCAAGCAAGCCGGGCCGAAGACGGCTGTAATGCCAGAAACCGGTCCCCGGAAGCTTGTTTCCTTTCCAGTAAAAGAATTGGCTTGGTAGTTGGTCTGCCCTGTTCCCATGATGCACTGGGCCAGGGACAGACTAATTTGCATGTAGCCAGGTTCTGAGCTGGGATGGTGCAGTGAGCTAAAAAACGGTGATGGATCAAGCCCTGATCTGTTGACTGGGTAGGAGTGTTCTGCTTAATTCAGATACTCTGTCCATCACCACCCCCTTTTCTGAATCGTTTTGTCCACCATAAGCGTGGAAGGGTATGCTCAGATATGAGTCCCTTGCTCACTGCACCATCAGGATTCAAGCAATCCGGGCTGAAGACGGCTGTAATGCCAGAAACCGGTCCCCGGAAGCTTGTGTCCTTTCCAGTTAAAGAATTGGCTTGGTAGTTTTGTCTGCCCTGTTCCCATGTGGCACTGGGCCAGGGACAGAATAATTTGCATGTAGCCAGGTTCTGAGCTGGGATGGTGCAGTGAGCTAAAAAACGGTGATGGATCAAGCCCTGATCTGTTGACTGGGTAGGAGTGTTCTGCTTAATTCAGATACTCTGTCCATCACCACCCCCTTTTCTGAATCGTTTTGTCCACCATAAGCGTGGAAGGGTATGCTCAGACATGAGTCCCTTCCTCACTGCACCATCAGGATTCAAGCAAGCCGGGCCAAAGACGGCTGTAATGCCAGAAACCCGTCCCCGGAAGCTTGTTTCCTTTCCAGTAAAAGAATTGGCTTGGTAGTTTGGTCTGCCCTGTTCCCATGATGCACTGGGCCAGGGACAGACTAATTTGCATGTAGCCAGGTTCTGAGCTGGGATGGTGCAGTGAGCTAAAAAACGGTGATGGATCAAGCCCTGATCTGTTGACTGGGTAGGAGTGTTCTGCTTAATTCAGATACTCTGTCCATCACCACCCCCTTTTCTGAATCGTTTTGTTCACCATAAGCGTGGAAGGGTATGCTCACATATGAGTCCCTTGCTCACTGCACCATCAGGATTCAAGCAAGCCGGGCCGAAGACGGCTGTAATGCCAGAAACCGGTCCCCGGAAGCTTGTTTCCTTTCCAGTAAAAGAATTGGCTTGGTAGTTTGGTCTGCCCTGTTCCCATGATGCACTGGGCCAGGGACAGACTAATTTGCATGTAGCCAGGTTCTGAGCTGGGATGGTGCAGTGAGCTAAAAAACGGTGATGGATCAAGCCCTGCTCTGTTGACTGGGTAGGAGTGTTCTGCTTAATTCAGATACTCTGTCCATCACCACCCCCTTTTCTGAATCGTTTTGTCCACCATAAGCGTCGAAGGGTATGCTCAGACATGAGTCCCTTGCTCACTGCACCATCAGGATTCAAGCAAGCCAGGCCGAAGATGGCTGTAATGCCAGAAACCGGTCCCCGGAACCTTGTTTCCTTTCCAGTAAAAGAATTGGCTTGGTAGTTTGGTCTGCCCTGTTCCCATGATGCACTGGGCCAGGGACAGACTAATTTGCATGTAGCCAGGTCCTGAGCTGGGATGGTGCAGTGAGCTAAAAAACGGTGATGGATCAAGCCCTGATCTGTTGACTGGGTAGGAGTGTTTTGCTTAATTCAGATACTTTGTCCATCACCACTCCCTTTTCTGAATCGTTTTGTCCACCATAAGCGTGGAAGGGTATGCTCAGACATGAGTCCCTTGCTCACTGCACCATCAGGATTCAAGCAAGCCGGGCCGAAGACGGCTGTAATGCCAGAAACCAGTCCCCGGAAGCTTGTTTCCTTTCCAGTAAAAGAATTGGCTTGGTAGTTTGGTCTGCCCTGTTCCCATGATGCACTGGGCCAGGGACAGACTAATTTGCATGTAGCCAGGTTCTGAGCTGGGATGGTGCAGTGAGCTAAAAAACGATGATGGATCAAGCCCTGATCTGTTTTTTTTTTGTAAAACAATTTTTATTGCAGATTCCAAGTTAAGCAGTACAGTTAGTATGCAAGTACGTATATGCGGGATCCCAATGTCTCACACTCCTGCTAACAATTATTTACACAGCCTTATTACCCGCATCCCTGGGGCCGGGTGGCAATTGTCTCACATAGTGTATCGTTGCCGCCATTTCTCGATGGCATATCCAGTGATCTACCGCTGTCTGCTTTTAATTTTTTCCCCCTACACCCCCCATCCAGCCTCCGGCCAGGGTGATCTGCAAAATACGATGTCGATGGGCTGCTGCACTCCCCCCCCCCCTCTCAACACCCCCCCCCCACCCCTCTGGTGTTCTATGGCGTCCCGTGCCCGGTTTGCAGTATTCTGAAGTGTGTTGGTGACCTGCGGAGTCTGTAGTGGGTTAATGAGTGTGTGTGTCCGTGGTAGGCGCTGGGATTGGCACCGTTACCTCGGGAACCCCCGGGTCTTCTGCGTCCCCCTCCTCCTCACTCTCCACTGTACTATCCCTGAGTGCCTGGACTAGAATTTCCCACGCTAGTGCTGCTTCCTGAGCCTTCCCGTCAGGTCCACGTCGTGCCAGTTGATACCTGATCGTGCTCTCTGCTGCCGCCCATTTCTGAAACTCATCTAGCCATTTCCGGTGTGTCGGCGCTACCTTAGATTTCCATCCCCTGGTGAGTTCCCTCTTCGCAAGGAGTAGGCCCATGTCTATGAATTTGCTTGTCAGGTTAGTCTTACGTGTGTGTGGAAACCAGTGTAAGAGTGTAGTTGCGCCATCGTAATGTATTTCCCTGTCCGTGACCTCGTTCAGGGTGTCACCCACTTCTCTCCAGAAGTCCTGCAAGTGCGGGCAGTCCCTCAGCATGTGTAGCAAGTCCGCCTCTATCTGCGCGCATCTAGGACACACTGCGTCCACTGCTCCAAAGTATCGTGCTATTTTATTCGGGGTAAGGTAGGCTCTGTGTAGGATATATAGCTGTATTAGTTGGAATCGGGCGTTTCTAGTGCTCTTCCTGGGCCTCTGAACCAATTGGGCCCATGTCGTATCCGGGATCTCTCGCTGCAGGTCAGTCTCCCATTGGGCCTTTAGGCGCGCTAGGGGCAGCAAGGTGCTCGCAAGTATTCTGGAGTGCAGGCACGTGACTGCTTTGACTGTTCCCGCGCTCAAGCCCTGATCTGTTGACTGGGTAGGAGTGTTCTGCTTAATTCAGATACTCTGTCCATCACCACCCCCTTTTCTGAATCGTTTTGTCCACCATAAGCGTGGAAGGGTATGCTCAGACATGAGTCCCTTGCTCACTCCACTATCAGGATTCAAGCAAGCCGGGCCGAAGACGGCTGTAATGCCAGAAACTGGTCCCCGGAAGCTTGTTTCCTTTCCAGTAAAAGAATTGGCTTGGAAGTTTGGTCAGCCCTGTTCCCATGATGCACTGGGCCAGGGACAGACTAATTTGCATGTAGCCAGGTTCTGAGCTGGGATGATGCAGTGAGCTAAAAAACGGTGATGGATCAAGCCCTGATCTGTTGATTGGGTAGGAGTGTTCTGCTTAATTCAGATACTCTGTCCATCACCACCCCCTTTTCTGAATCGTTTTGTCCACCATAAGCGTGAAAGGGTATGCTCAGACATGAGTCCCTTGCTCACTGCACCATCAGGATTCAAGCAAGCCGGGCCGAAGACGGCTGTAATGCCAGAAACCAGTCCCCGGAAGCTTGTTTCCTTTCCAGTAAAAGAATTGGCTTGGTAGTTTGGTCTGCTCTGTTCCCATGATGCACTGGGCCAGGGACAGAATAATTTGCATGTAGCCAGGTTCTGAGCTGGGATGGTGCAGTGAGCTAAAAAACGGTGATGGATCAAGCCCTGATCTGTTGACTGGGTAGGAGTGTTCTGCTTAATTCAGATACTCTGTCCATCACCACCCCCTTTTCTGAATCGTTTTGTCCACCATAAGCGTGGAAGGGTATGCTCAGACATGAGTCCCTTGCTCATTGCACCATCAGGATTCAAGCAAGCCGGGCCGAAGACGGCTGTAATGCCAGAAACCGGTCCCCGGAAGCTTGTTTCCTTTCCAGTAAAAGAATTGGCTTGGTAGTTTGGTCTGCCCTGTTCCCATGATGCACTGGGCCAGGGACAGACTAATTTGCATGTAGCCAGGTTCTGAGCTGGGATGGTGCAGTGAGCTAAAAAACGGTGGTGGATCAAGCCCTGATCTGTTGACTGGGTAGGAGTGTTCTGCTTAATTCAGATACTCGGTCCATCACCACCCCCTTTTCTGAATCGTTTTGTCCACCATAAGCGTGGAAGGGTATGCTCAGACATGAGTCCCTTGCTCACTGCACCATCAGGATTCAAGCAAGCCGGGCCGAAGACGGCTGTAATGCCAGAAATCGGTCCCCGGAAGCTTGTTTCCTTTCCAGTAAAAGAATTGGCTTGGTAGTTTGGTCTGCCCTGTTCCCATGATGCACTGGGCCAGGGACAGACTAATTTGCATGTAGCCAAGTTCTGAGCTGGGATGGTGCAGTGAGCTAAAAAACGGTGATGGATCAAGCCCTGATCTGTTGACTGGGTTGGAGTGTTCTGCTTAATTCAGATACTCTGTTCATCACCACCCCCTTTTCTGAATCGTTTTGTCCACCATAAGCGTGGAAGGGTATGCTCAGACATGAGTCACTTGCTCACTGCACCATCCGGATTCAAGCAAGCCGGGCCGAAGACGGCTGTAATGCCAGAAACCGGTCCCCGGAAGCTTGTTTCCTTTCAGTAAAAGAATTGGCTTGGTAGTTTGGTCTGCCCTGTTCCCATGATGCACTGGGCCAGGGACAGACTAATTTGCATGTAGCCAGGTTCTGAGCTGGGATGGTGCAGTGAGCTAAAAAACGGTGATGGATCAAGCCCTGATCTGTTGACTGGGTAGGAGTGTTCTGCTTAATTCAGATACTCTGTCCATCACCACCCCCTTTTCTGAATCGTTTTGTCCACCATAAGCGTGGAAGGGTATGCTCAGACATGAGTCCCTTGCTCACTGACCATCAGGATTCAAGCAAGCCGGGCCGAAGACGGCTGTAATGCCAGAAACCGGTCCCCGGAAGCTTGTTTCCTTTCCAGTAAAAGAATGGCTTGGTAGTTTGGTCTGCCCTGTTGCCATGATGGACTGGGCCAGGGACAGACTAATTTGCATGTAGCCAGGTTCCCTTGCTGGGATGGTGCAGTGAGCTAAAAAACGGTGATGGATCAAGCCCTGATCTGTTGACTGGGTAGAAGTGTTCTGCTTAATTCAGATACTCTGTCCATCACCACCCCCTTTTCTGAATCGTTTTGTCCACCATAAACGTGGAAGGGTATGCTCAGACATGAGTCCCTTGCTCACTGCACCATCAGGATTCAAGCAAGCCGGGCCGAAGACTGCTGTAATGCCAGAAACCGGTCCCCGGAAGCTTGTTTCCTTTCCAGTAAAAGAATTGGCTTGGTAGTTTGGTCTGCCCTGTTCCCATGATGCAAAAACGGTGATGGATCAAGCCCTGATCTGTTGACTGGGTAGGAGTGTTCTGTTTAATTCAGATACTCTGTCCATCACCACCCCCTTTTCTGAATCGTTTTGTCCACCATAAGCGTGGAAGGGTATGCTCAGACATGAGTCCCTTGCTCACTGCACCATCAGGATTCAAGCAAGCCGGGCCGAAGACGGCTGTAATGCCAGAAACCGGTCCCCGGAAGCTTGTTTCCTTTCCAGTAAAAGAATTGGCTTGGTAGTTTGGTCTGTCCTGTTCCCATGATGCACTGGGCCAGGGACAGACTAATTTGCATGTAGCCAGGTTCTGAGCTGGGATGGTGCAGTGAGCTAAAAAAACGGTGATGGATCAAGCCCTGATCTGTTGACTGGGTAGGAGTGTTTTGCTTAATTCAGATACTCTGTCCATCACCACTCCCTTTTCTGAATCGTTTTGTCCACCATAAGCGTGGAAGGGTATGCTCAGACATGAGTCCCTTGCTCACTGCACCATCAGGATTCAAGCAAGCCGGGCCGAAGACGGCTGTAATGCCAGAAACCGGTCCCCGGAAGCTTGTTTCCTTTCCAGTGAAAGAATCGGCTTGGTAGTTTGGTCTGCCCTGTTCCCATGATGCACTGGACCAGGGACAGACTAATTTGCATGTAGCCAGGTTCTGAGCTGGGATGGTGCAGTGAGCTAAAAAACGATGATGGATCAAGCCCTGATCTGTTGACTGGGTAGGAGTGTTCTGCTTAATTCAGATACTCCGTCCATCACCACCCCCTTTTCTGAATCGTTTTGTCCACCATAAGCGTGGAAGGGTATGCTCAGACATGAGTCCCTTGCTCACTCCACCATCAGGATTCAAGCAAGCCGGGCCGAAGACGGCTGTAATGCCAGAAACTGGTCCCCGGAAGCTTGTTTCCATTCCAGTAAAAGAATTGGCTTGGTAGTTTGGTCAGCCCTGTTCCCATGATGCACTGGGCCAGGGACAGACTAATTTGCATGTAGCCAGGTTCTGAGCTGGGATGATGCAGTGAGCTAAAAAACGGTGATGGATCGCGCCCTGATCTGTTGACTGGGTAGGAGTGTTCTGCTTAATTCAGATACTCTGTCCATCACCACCCCCTTTTCTGAATCGTTTTGTCCACCATAAGCGTGGATGGGTATGCTCAGACATGAGTCCCTTGCTCACTGCACCATCAGGATTCAAGCAAGCCGGGCCGAAGACGGCTGTAATGCCAGAAATCAGTCCCCGGAAGCTTTTTTCCTTTCCAGTAAAAGAATTGGCTTGGTAGTTTGGTCTGCCCTGTTCCCATGATGCACTGGGCCAGGGACAGACTAATTTGCATGTAGCCAGGTTCTGAGCTGGGATGGTGCAGTGAGCTAAAAAACGGTGATGGATCATGCCCTGATCTGTTGACTGGGTAGGAGTGTTCTGCTTAATTCAGATACTCTGTCCATCACCACCCCCTTTTCTGAATCGTTTTGTCCACCATAAGCGTGGAAGGGTATGCTCAGACATGAGTCCCTTGCTCACTGCACCATCAGGATTCAAGCAAGCCGGGCCGAAGACGGCTGTAATGCCAGAAACGGGTCCCCGGAAGCTTGTTTCCTTTCCAGTTAAAGAATTGGCTTGGTAGTTTGGTCTGCCCTGTTCCCATGATGCACTGGGCCAGGGACAGACTAATTTGCATGTAGCCAGGTTCTGAGCTGGGATGGTGCAGTGAGCTAAAAAACGATGATGGATCAAGCCCGGATCTGTTGACTGGGTAGGAGTGTTCTGGTTAATTCAGATACTCTGTCCATCACCACCCCCTTTTCTGAATCGTTTTGTCCACCATAAGCGTGGAAGGGTATGCTCAGACATGAGTCCCTTGCTCACTCCACCATCAGGATTCAAGCAAGCCGGGCCGAAGACGGCTGTAATGCCAGAAACTGGTCCCCGGAAGCTTGTTTCCTTTCCAGTAAAAGAATTGGCTTGGTAGTTTGGTCCGCCCTGTTCCCATGATGCACTGGGCCAGGGACAGACTAATTTGCATGTAGCCAGGTTCTGAGCTGGGATGATGCAGTGAGCTAAAAAACGGTGATGGATCAAGCCCTGATCTGTTGACTGGGTAAGAGTGTTCTGCTTAATTCAGATACTCTGTCCATCACCACCCCCTTTTCTGAATCGTTTTGTCCACCATAAGCGTGGAAGGGTATGCTCAGACATGAGTCCCTTGCTCACTGCACCATCAGGATTCAAGCAAGCCGGGCCGAAGACGGCTGTAATGCCAGAAACCAGTCCCCGGAAGCTTGTTTCCTTTCCAGTAAAAGAATTGGCTTGGTAGTTTGGTCTGCCCTGTTCCCATGATGCACTGGGCCAGGGACAGACTAATTTGCATGTAGCCAGGTTCTGAGCTGGGATGGTGCAGTGAGCTAAAAAACGGTGATGGATCAAGCCCTGATCTGTTGACTGGGTAGGAGTGTTCTGCTTAATTCAGATACTCTGTCCATCACCACCCCCTTTTCTGAAACGTTTTGTCCACCATAAGCGTGGAAGGGTATGCTCAGACATGAGTCCCTTGCTCACTGCACCATCAGGATTCAAGCAAGCCGGGCCGAAGACGGCTGTAATGTCAGAAACCAGTCCCCGGAAGCTTGTTTCCTTTCCAGTAAAAAAATTGGCTTGGTAGTTTGGTCTGCCCTGTTCCCATGATGCACTGGGCCAGGAACAGACTAATTTGCATGTAGCCAGGTTCCCTTGCTGGGATGGTGCAGTGAGCTAAAAAACGGTGATGGATCAAGCCCTGATCCGTTGACTGGGTAGGAGTGTTCTGCTTAATTCAGATACTCTGTCCATCACCACCCCCTTTTCTGAATCGTTTTGTCCACCATAAGCGTGGAAGGGTATGCTCAGACATGAGTCCCTTTCTCACTGCACCATCAGGATTCAAGCAAGCCGGGCCGAAGACGGCTGTAATGCCAGAAACTGGTCCCCAGAAGCTTGTTTCCTTTCCAGTAAAAGAATTGGCTTGGTAGTTTGGTCTGCCTTGTTCCCATGATGCACTGGGTCAGGGACAGAATAATTTGCATGTAGCAAGGTTCTGAGCTGGGATGGTGCAGTGAGCTAAAAAACGGTGATGGATCAAGCCCTGATCTGTTGACTGGGTACGAGTGTTCTGCTTAATTCAGATACTCTGTCCATCACCACCCCCTTTTCTGAATCGTTTTGTCCACCATAAGCGTGGAAGGGTATGCTCAGACATGAGTCCCTTGCTCACTGCACCATCAGGATTCAAGCAAGCCGGGCCGAAGACGGCTGTAATGCCAGAAACCAGTCCCCGGAAGCTTGTTTCCTTTCCAGTAAAAGAATTGGCTTGGTAGTTTGGTCTGCCCTGTTCCCATGATGCACTGGGTCAGGGACAGACTAATTTGCATGTAGCCAGGTTCTGAGCTGGGATGGTGCAGTGAGCTAAAAAACGGTGATGGATCAAGCCCTGATCTGTTGACTGGGTAGGAGTGTTCTGCTTAATTCAGATACTCTGTCCATCACCACTCCCTTTTCTGAATCGTTTTGTTCACCATAAGCGTGGAAGGGTATGCTCAGACATGAGTCCCTTGCTCACTGCACCATCAGGTTTCAAGCAAGCCGGGCCGAAGACGGCTGTAATGCCAGAAACCGGTCCCCGGAAACTTGTTTCCTTTCCAGTAAAAGAATTGGCTTGGTAGTTTGGTCTGCCCTGTTGCCATGATGCCCTGGGCCAGGGACAGACTAATTTGCATGTAGCCAGGTTTTGAGCTGGGATGGTGCAGTGAGCTAAAAAACGGTGATGGATCAAGCCCTGATCTGTTGACTGGGTAGGAGTGTTCTGCCTAATTCAGATACTCTGTCCATCACCACTCCCTTTTCTGAATCGTTTTGTCCACCATAAGCGTGGAAGTGTATGCTCAGACATGAGTCCCTTGCTCACTGCACCATCAGGATTCAAGCAAGCCGGGCCGAAGACGGCTGTAATGCCAGAAACCAGTCCCCGGAAGCTTGTTTTCTTTCCAGTAAAAAAATTGGCTTGGTAGTTTGGTCTGCCCTGTTCCCATGATGCACTGGGCCAGGGACAGACTAATTTGCATGTTAGCAGGTTCCCTTGCTGGGATGGTGCAGTGAGCTAAAAAACGGTGATGGATCAAGCCCTGATCTGTTGACTGGGTAGGAGTGTTCTGCTTAATTCAGATACTCTGTCCATCACCACCCCCTTTTCTGAATCGTTTTGTCCACCATAAGCGTGGAAGGGTATGCTCAGACATGAGTCCCTTGCTCACTGCACCATCAGGATTCAAGCAAGCCGGGCCGAAGACGGCTGTAATGCCAGAAACCGGTCCCCGGAAGCTTGTTCCTTTCCAGTAAAAGAATTGGCTTGGTAGTTTGGTCTGCCCTGTTCCCATGATGCACTGGGCCAGGGACAGACTAATTTGCATGTAGCCAGGTTCTGAGCTGGGATGGTGCAGTGAGCTAAAAAACGGTGATGGATCAAGCCCTGATCTGTTGACTGGGTAGGAGTGTTCTGCTTAATTCAGATACTCTGTCCATCACCACCCCCTTTTCTGAATCGTTTTGTCCACCATAAGCGTGGAAGGGTATGCTCAGATATGAGTCCCTTGCTCACTGCACCATCAGGATTCAAGCAAGCCGGGCCGAAGACGGCTGTAATGCCAGAAACCGGTCCCCGGAAGCTTGTTTCCTTTCCAGTAAAAGAATTGGCTTAGTAGTTTGGTCTGCCCTGTTCCCATGATGCACTGGGCCAGGGACAGAATAATTTGCATGTAGCCAGGTTCTGAGCTGGGATGGTGCAGTGAGCTAAAAAACGGTGATGGATCAAGCCCTGATCTGTTGACTGGGTAGGAGTGTTCTGCTTAATTCAGATACTCTGTCCATCACCACCCCCTTTTCTGAATCGTTTTGTCCACCATAAGCGTGGAAGGGTATGCTCAGACATGAGTCCCTTGCTCACTGCACCATCAGGATTCAAGCAAGCCGGGCCGAAGACGGCTGTAATGCCAGAAACTGGTCCCCAGAAGCTTGTTTCCTTTCCAGTAAAAGAATTGGCTTGGTAGTTTGGTCTGCCTTGTTCCCATGATGCACTGGGCCAGGGACAGAATAATTTGCATGTAGCAAGGTTCTGAGCTGGGATGGTGCAGTGAGCTAAAAAACGGTGATGGATCAAGCCCTGATCTGTTGACTGGGTACGAGTGTTCTGCTTAATTCAGATACTCTGTCCATCACCACCCCCTTTTCTGAATCGTTTTGTCCACCATAAGCGTGGAAGGGTATGCTCAGACATGAGTCCCTTGCTCACTGCACCATCAGGATTCAAGCAAGCCGGGCCGAAGACGGCTGTAATGCCAGAAACCAGTCCCCGGAAGCTTGTTTCCTTTCCAGTAAAAGAATTGGCTTGGTATTTTGGTCTGCCCTGTTCCCATGATGCACTGGGTCAGGGACAGACTAATTTGCATGTAGCCAGGTTCTGAGCTGGGATGGTGCAGTGAGCTAAAAAACGGTGATGGATCAAGCCCTGATCTGTTGACTGGGTAGGAGTGTTCTGCTTAATTCAGATACTCTGTCCATCACCACTCCCTTTTCTGAATCGTTTTGTTCACCATAAGCGTGGAAGGGTATGCTCAGACATGAGTCCCTTGCTCACTGCACCATCAGGTTTCAAGCAAGCCGGGCCGAAGACGGCTGTAATGCCAGAAACCGGTCCCCGGAAACTTGTTTCCTTTCCAGTAAAAGAATTGGCTTGGTAGTTTGGTCTGCCCTGTTGCCATGATGCCCTGGGCCAGGGACAGACTAATTTGCATGTAGCCAGGTTTTGAGCTGGGATGGTGCAGTGAGCTAAAAAACGGTGATGGATCAAGCCCTGATCTGTTGACTGGGTAGGAGTGTTCTGCCTAATTCAGATACTCTGTCCATCACCACTCCCTTTTCTGAATCGTTTTGTCCACCATAAGCGTGGAAGGGTATGCTCAGACATGAGTCCCTTGCTCACTGCACCATCAGGATTCAAGCAAGCCGGGCCGAAGACGGCTGTAATGCCAGAAACCAGTCCCCGGAAGCTTGTTTCCTTTCCAGTAAAAAAATTGGCTTGGTAGTTTGGTCTGCCCTGTTCCCATGATGCACTGGGCCAGGGACAGACTAATTTGCATGTTAGCAGGTTCCCTTGCTGGGATGGTGCAGTGAGCTAAAAAACGGTGATGGATCAAGCCCTGATCTGTTGACTGGGTAGGAGTGTTCTGCTTAATTCAGATACTCTGTCCATCACCACCCCCTTTTCTGAATCGTTTTGTCCACCATAAGCGTGGAAGGGTATGCTCAGACATGAGTCCCTTGCTCACTGCACCATCAGGATTCAAGCAAGCCGGGCCGAAGACGGCTGTAATGCCAGAAACCGGTCCCCGGAAGCTTGTTCCTTTCCAGTAAAAGAATTGGCTTGGTAGTTTGGTCTGCCCTGTTCCCATGATGCACTGGGCCAGGGACAGACTAATTTGCATGTAGCCAGGTTCTGAGCTGGGATGGTGCAGTGAGCTAAAAAACGGTGATGGATCAAGCCCTGATCTGTTGACTGGGTAGGAGTGTTCTGCTTAATTCAGATACTCTGTCCATCACCACCCCCTTTTCTGAATCGTTTTGTCCACCATAAGCGTGGAAGGGTATGCTCAGATATGAGTCCCTTGCTCACTGCACCATCAGGATTCAAGCAAGCCGGGCCGAAGACGGCTGTAATGCCAGAAACCGGTCCCCGGAAGCTTGTTTCCTTTCCAGTAAAAGAATTGGCTTAGTAGTTTGGTCTGCCCTGTTCCCATGATGCACTGGGCCAGGGACAGAATAATTTGCATGTAGCCAGGTTCTGAGCTGGGATGGTGCAGTGAGCTAAAAAACGGTGATGGATCAAGCCCTGATCTGTTGACTGGGTAGGAGTGTTCTGCTTAATTCAGATACTCTGTCCATCACCACCCCCTTTTCTGAATCGTTTTGTCCACCATAAGCGTGGAAGGGTATGCTCAGACATGAGTCCCTTGCTCACTGCACCATCAGGATTCAAGCAAGCCGGGCCGAAGACGGCTGTAATGCCAGAAACCAGTCCCCGGAAGCTTGTTTCCTTTCCAGTAAAAGCATTGGCTTGGTAGTTTGGTCTGCCCTGTTCCCATGATGCACTGGGCCAGGGACAGACTAATTTGCATGTAGCCAGGTTCTGAGCTGGGATGGTGCAGTGAGCTAAAAAACGGTGATGGATCAAGCCCTGATCTGTTGACTGGGTAGGAGTGTTCTGCTTAATTCAGATACTCTGTCCATCACCACCCCCTTTTCTGAATCGTTTTGTCCACCATAAGCGTGGAAGGGTATGCTCACATATGAGTCCCTTGCTCACTGCACCATCAGGATTCAAGCAAGCCGGGCCGAAGACGGCTGTAATGCCAGAAACCGGTCCCCGGAAGCTTGTTTCTTTTCCAGTAAAAGAATTGGCTTGGTAGTTTGGTCTGCCCTGTTCCCATGATGCACTGGGCCAGGGACAGACTAATTTGCATGTAGCCAGGTTCTGAGCTGGGATGGTGCAGTGAGCTAAAAAACGATGATGGATCAAGCCCTGATCTGTTGACTGGGTAGGAGTGTTCTGCTTAATTCAGATACTCTGTCCATCACCACCCCCTTTTCTGAATCGTTTTGTCCACCATAAGCGTGGAAGGGTATGCTCAGATATGAGTCCCTTGCTCACTGCACCATCAGGATTCAAGCATGCCGGGCCGAAGACGGCTGTAATGCCAGAAACCGGTCCCCGGAAGCTTGTTTCCTTTCCAGTAAAAGAATTGGCTTGGTAGTTTGGTCTGCCCTGTTCCCATGATGCACTGGGCCAGGGACAGAATAATTTGCATGTAGCCAGGTTCTGAGCTGGGATGGTGCAGTAAGCTAAAAAACGGTGATGGATCAAGCCCTGATCTGTTGACTGGGTAGGAGTGTTCTGCTTAATTCAGATACTCTGTCCATCACCACCCCCTTTTCTGAATCGTTTTGTCCACCATAAGCGTGGAAGGGTATGCTCAGACATGAGTCCCTTGCTCACTGCACCATCAGGATTCAAGCAAGCCGGGCCGAAGACGGCTGTAATGCCAGAAACCAGTCCCCGGAAGCTTGTTTCCTTTCCAGTAAAAGAATTGGCTTGGTAGTTTGGTCTGCCCTGTTCCCATGATGCACTGGGCCAGGGACAGACTAATTTGCATGTAGCCAGGTTCTGATCTGGGATGGTGCAGTGAGCTAAAAAACGGTGATGGATCAAGCCCTGATCTGTTGACTGGGTAGGAGTGTTCTGTTTAATTCAGATACTCTGTCCATCACCACCCCCTTTTCTGAATCGTTTTGTCCACCATAAGCGTGGAAGGGTATGCTCAGACATGAGTCCCTTGCTCACTGCACCATCAGGATTCAAGCAAGCCAGGCCGAAGACGGCTGTAATGCCAGAAACCGGTCCCCAGAAGCTTGTTTCCTTTCGAGTAAAAGAATTGGCTTGGTAGTTTGGTCTGCCCTGTTCCCATGATGCACTGGGCCAGGGACAGACTAATTTGCATATAGCCAGGTTCTGAGCTGGGATGGTGCATTGAGCTAAAAAACGGTGATGGATCAAGCCCTGATCTGTTGACTGGGTAGGAGTGTTCTCCTTAATTCAGATACTCTGTCCATCACCACTCCCTTTTCTGAATCGTTTTGTCCACCATAAGCGTGGAAGGGTATGCTCAGATATGAGTCTCTTGCTCACTGCACCATCAGGATTCAAGCAAGCCGGGCCGAAGACGGCTGTAATGCCAGAAACCGGTCCCCGGAAGCTTGTTTCTTTTCCAGTAAAAGAATTGGCTTGGTAGTTTGGTCTGCCCTGTTCCCATGATGCACTGGGCCAGGGACAGACTAATTTGCATGTAGCCAGGTTCTGAGCTGGGATGGTGCAGTGAGCTAAAAAACGATGATGGATCAAGCCCTGATCTGTTGACTGGGTAGGAGTGTTCTGCTTAATTCAGATACTCTGTCCATCACCACCCCCTTTTCTGAATCGTTTTGTCCACCATAAGCGTGGAAGGGTATGCTCAGATATGAGTCCCTTGCTCACTGCACCATCAGGATTCAAGCATGCCGGGCCGAAGACGGCTGTAATGCCAGAAACCGGTCCCCGGAAGCTTGTTTCCTTTCCAGTAAAAGAATTGGCTTGGTAGTTTGGTCTGCCCTGTTCCCATGATGCACTGGGCCAGGGACAGAATAATTTGCATGTAGCCAGGTTCTGAGCTGGGATGGTGCAGTAAGCTAAAAAACGGTGATGGATCAAGCCCTGATCTGTTGACTGGGTAGGAGTGTTCTGCTTCATTCAGATACTCTGTCCATCACCACCCCCTTTTCTGAATCGTTTTGTCCACCATAAGCGTGGAAGGGTATGCTCAGACATGAGTCCCTTGCTCACTGCACCATCAGGTTTCAAGCAAGCCGGGCCGAAGACGGCTGTAATGCCAGAAACCAGTCCCCGGAAGCTTGTTTCCTTTCCAGTAAAAGAATTGGCTTGGTAGTTTGGTCTGCCCTGTTCCCATGATGCACTGGGCCAGGGACAGACTAATTTGCATGTAGCCAGGTTCAGATCTGGGATGGTGCAGTGAGCTAAAAAACGGTGATGGATCAAGCCCTGATCTGTTGACTGGGTAGGAGTGTTCTGCTTAATTCAGATACTCTGTCCATCACCACCCCCTTTTCTGAATCGTTTTGTCCACCATAAGCGTGGAAGGGTATGCTCAGACATGAGTCCCTTGCTCACTGCACCATCAGGATTCAAGCAAGCCAGGCCGAAGACGGCTGTAATGCCAGAAACCGGTCCCCGGAAGCTTGTTTCCTTTCGAGTAAAAGAATTGGCTTGGTAGTTTGGTCTGCCCTGTTCCCATGATGCACTGGGCCAGGGACAGACTAATTTGCATATAGCCAGGTTCTGAGCTGGGATGGTGCATTGAGCTAAAAAACGGTGATGGATCAAGCCCTGATCTGTTGACTGGGTAGGAGTGTTCTCCTTAATTCAGATACTCTGTCCATCACCACTCCCTTTTCTGAATCGTTTTGTCCACCATAAGCGTGGAAGGGTATGCTCAGATATGAGTCCCTTGCTCACTGCACCATCAGGATTCAAGCAAGCCGGGCCGAAGACGGCTGTAATGCCAGAAACCGGTCCCCGGAAGCTTGTTTCTTTTCCAGTAAAAGAATTGGCTTGGTAGTTTGGTCTGCCCTGTTCCCATGATGCACTGGGCCAGGGACAGACTAATTTGCATGTAGCCAGGTTCTGAGCTGGGATGGTGCAGTGAGCTAAAAAACGATGATGGATCAAGCCCTGATCTGTTGACTGGGTAGGAGTGTTCTGCTTAATTCAGATACTCTGTCCATCACCACCCCCTTTTCTGAATCGTTTTGTCCACCATAAGCGTGGAAGGGTATGCTCAGATATGAGTCCCTTGCTCACTGCACCATCAGGATTCAAGCATGCCGGGCCGAAGACGGCTGTAATGCCAGAAACCGGTCCCCGGAAGCTTGTTTCCTTTCCAGTAAAAGAATTGGCTTGGTAGTTTGGTCTGCCCTGTTCCCATGATGCACTGGGCCAGGGACAGAATAATTTGCATGTAGCCAGGTTCTGAGCTGGGATGGTGCAGTAAGCTAAAAAACGGTGATGGATCAAGCCCTGATCTGTTGACTGGGTAGGAGTGTTCTGCTTCATTCAGATACTCTGTCCATCACCACCCCCTTTTCTGAATCGTTTTGTCCACCATAAGCGTGGAAGGGTATGCTCAGACATGAGTCCCTTGCTCACTGCACCATCAGGATTCAAGCAAGCCGGGCCGAAGACGGCTGTAATGCCAGAAACCAGTCCCCGGAAGCTTGTTTCCTTTCCAGTAAAAGAATTGGCTTGGTAGTTTGGTCTGCCCTGTTCCCATGATGCACTGGGCCAGGGACAGACTAATTTGCATGTAGCCAGGTTCAGATCTGGGATGGTGCAGTGAGCTAAAAAACGGTGATGGATCAAGCCCTGATCTGTTGACTGGGTAGGAGTGTTCTGCTTAATTCAGATACTCTGTCCATCACCACCCCCTTTTCTGAATCGTTTTGTCCACCATAAGCGTGGAAGGGTATGCTCAGACATGAGTCCCTTGCTCACTGACCATCAGGATTCAAGCAAGCCGGGCCGAAGACGGCTGTAATGCCAGAAACCGGTCCCCGGAAGCTTGTTTCCTTTCCAGTAAAAGAATGGCTTGGTAGTTTGGTCTGCCCTGTTGCCATGATGGACTGGGCCAGGGACAGACTAATTTGCATGTAGCCAGGTTCCCTTGCTGGGATGGTGCAGTGAGCTAAAAAACGGTGATGGATCAAGCCCTGATCTGTTGACTGGGTAGAAGTGTTCTGCTTAATTCAGATACTCTGTCCATCACCACCCCCTTTTCTGAATCGTTTTGTCCACCATAAACGTGGAAGGGTATGCTCAGACATGAGTCCCTTGCTCACTGCACCATCAGGATTCAAGCAAGCCGGGCCGAAGACTGCTGTAATGCCAGAAACCGGTCCCCGGAAGCTTGTTTCCTTTCCAGTAAAAGAATTGGCTTGGTAGTTTGGTCTGCCCTGTTCCCATGATGCAAAAACGGTGATGGATCAAGCCCTGATCTGTTGACTGGGTAGGAGTGTTCTGTTTAATTCAGATACTCTGTCCATCACCACCCCCTTTTCTGAATCGTTTTGTCCACCATAAGCGTGGAAGGGTATGCTCAGACATGAGTCCCTTGCTCACTGCACCATCAGGATTCAAGCAAGCCGGGCCGAAGACGGCTGTAATGCCAGAAACCGGTCCCCGGAAGCTTGTTTCCTTTCCAGTAAAAGAATTGGCTTGGTAGTTTGGTCTGTCCTGTTCCCATGATGCACTGGGCCAGGGACAGACTAATTTGCATGTAGCCAGGTTCTGAGCTGGGATGGTGCAGTGAGCTAAAAAAACAGTGATGGATCAAGCCCTGATCTGTTGACTGGGTAGGAGTGTTTTGCTTAATTCAGATACTCTGTCCATCACCACTCCCTTTTCTGAATCGTTTTGTCCACCATAAGCGTGGAAGGGTATGCTCAGACATGAGTCCCTTGCTCACTGCACCATCAGGATTCAAGCAAGCCGGGCCGAAGACGGCTGTAATGCCAGAAACCGGTCCCCGGAAGCTTGTTTCCTTTCCAGTGAAAGAATCGGCTTGGTAGTTTGGTCTGCCCTGTTCCCATGATGCACTGGACCAGGGACAGACTAATTTGCATGTAGCCAGGTTCTGAGCTGGGATGGTGCAGTGAGCTAAAAAACGATGATGGATCAAGCCCTGATCTGTTGACTGGGTAGGAGTGTTCTGCTTAATTCAGATACTCTGTCCATCACCACCCCCTTTTCTGAATCGTTTTGTCCACCATAAGCGTGGAAGGGTATGCTCAGACATGAGTCCCTTGCTCACTCCACCATCAGGATTCAAGCAAGCCGGGCCGAAGACGGCTGTAATGCCAGAAACTGGTCCCCGGAAGCTTGTTTCCATTCCAGTAAAAGAATTGGCTTGGTAGTTTGGTCAGCCCTGTTCCCATGATGCACTGGGCCAGGGACAGACTAATTTGCATGTAGCCAGGTTCTGAGCTGGGATGATGCAGTGAGCTAAAAAACGGTGATGGATCGCGCCCTGATCTGTTGACTGGGTAGGAGTGTTCTGCTTAATTCAGATACTCTGTCCATCACCACCCCCTTTTCTGAATCGTTTTGTCCACCATAAGCGTGGATGGGTATGCTCAGACATGAGTCCCTTGCTCACTGCACCATCAGGATTCAAGCAAGCCGGGCCGAAGACGGCTGTAATGCCAGAAATCAGTCCCCGGAAGCTTTTTTCCTTTCCAGTAAAAGAATTGGCTTGGTAGTTTGGTCTGCCCTGTTCCCATGATGCACTGGGCCAGGGACAGACTAATTTGCATGTAGCCAGGTTCTGAGCTGGGATGGTGCAGTGAGCTAAAAAACGGTGATGGATCATGCCCTGATCTGTTGACTGGGTAGGAGTGTTCTGCTTAATTCAGATACTCTGTCCATCACCACCCCCTTTTCTGAATCGTTTTGTCCACCATAAGCGTGGAAGGGTATGCTCAGACATGAGTCCCTTGCTCACTGCACCATCAGGATTCAAGCAAGCCGGGCCGAAGACGGCTGTAATGCCAGAAACGGGTCCCCGGAAGCTTGTTTCCTTTCCAGTTAAAGAATTGGCTTGGTAGTTTGGTCTGCCCTGTTCCCATGATGCACTGGGCCAGGGACAGACTAATTTGCATGTAGCCAGGTTCTGAGCTGGGATGGTGCAGTGAGCTAAAAAACGATGATGGATCAAGCCCGGATCTGTTGACTGGGTAGGAGTGTTCTGGTTAATTCAGATACTCTGTCCATCACCACCCCCTTTTCTGAATCGTTTTGTCCACCATAAGCGTTGAAGGGTATGCTCAGACATGAGTCCCTTGCTCACTCCACCATCAGGATTCAAGCAAGCCGGGCCGAAGACGGCTGTAATGCCAGAAACTGGTCCCCGGAAGCTTGTTTCCTTTCCAGTAAAAGAATTGGCTTGGTAGTTTGGTCCGCCCTGTTCCCATGATGCACTGGGCCAGGGACAGACTAATTTGCATGTAGCCAGGTTCTGAGCTGGGATGATGCAGTGAGCTAAAAAACGGTGATGGATCAAGCCCTGATCCGTTGACTGGGTAGGAGTGTTCTGCTTAATTCAGATACTCTGTCCATCACCACCCCCTTTTCTGAATCGTTTTGTCCACCATAAGCGTGGAAGGGTATGCTCAGACATGAGTCCCTTGCTCACTGCACCATCAGGATTCAAGCAAGCCGGGCCGAAGACGGCTGTAATGCCAGAAACCGGTCCCCGGAAGCTTGTTTCCTTTCCAGTAAAAGAATTGGCTTGGTAGTTGGTCTGCCCTGTTCCCATGATGCACTGGGCCAGGGACAGACTAATTTGCATGTAGCCAGGTTCTGAGCTGGGATGGTGCAGTGAGCTAAAAAACGGTGATGGATCAAGCCCTGATCTGTTGACTGGGTAGGAGTGTTCTGCTTAATTCAGATACTCTGTCCATCACCACCCCCTTTTCTGAATCGTTTTGTCCACCATAAGCGTGGAAGGGTATGCTCAGATATGAGTCCCTTGCTCACTGCACCATCAGGATTCAAGCAATCCGGGCTGAAGACGGCTGTAATGCCAGAAACCGGTCCCCGGAAGCTTGTTTCCTTTCCAGTTAAAGAATTGGCTTGGTAGTTTTGTCTGCCCTGTTCCCATGTGGCACTGGGCCAGGGACAGAATAATTTGCATGTAGCCAGGTTCTGAGCTGGGATGGTGCAGTGAGCTAAAAAACGGTGATGGATCAAGCCCTGATCTGTTGACTGGGTAGGAGTGTTATGCTTAATTCAGATACTCTGTCCATCACCACCCCCTTTTCTGAATCGTTTTGTCCACCATAAGCGTGGAAGGGTATGCTCAGACATGAGTCCCTTCCTCACTGCACCATCAGGATTCAAGCAAGCCGGGCCAAAGACGGCTGTAATGCCAGAAACCCGTCCCCGGAAGCTTGTTTCCTTTCCAGTAAAAGAATTGGCTTGGTAGTTTGGTCTGCCCTGTTCCCATGATGCACTGGGCCAGGGACAGACTAATTTGCATGTAGCCAGGTTCTGAGCTGGGATGGTGCAGTGAGCTAAAAAACGGTGATGGATCAAGCCCTGATCTGTTGACTGGGTAGGAGTGTTCTGCTTAATTCAGATACTCTGTCCATCACCACCCCCTTTTCTGAATCGTTTTGTTCACCATAAGCGTGGAAGGGTATGCTCACATATGAGTCCCTTGCTCACTGCACCATCAGGATTCAAGCAAGCCGGGCCGAAGACGGCTGTAATGCCAGAAACCGGTCCCCGGAAGCTTGTTTCCTTTCCAGTAAAAGAATTGGCTTGGTAGTTTGGTCTGCCCTGTTCCCATGATGCACTGGGCCAGGGACAGACTAATTTGCATGTAGCCAGGTTCTGAGCTGGGATGGTGCAGTGAGCTAAAAAACGGTGATGGATCAAGCCCTGCTCTGTTGACTGGGTAGGAGTGTTCTGCTTAATTCAGATACTCTGTCCATCACCACCCCCTTTTCTGAATCGTTTTGTCCACCATAAGCGTCGAAGGGTATGCTCAGACATGAGTCCCTTGCTCACTGCACCATCAGGATTCAAGCAAGCCAGGCCGAAGACGGCTGTAATGCCAGAAACCGGTCCCCGGAACCTTGTTTCCTTTCCAGTAAAAGAATTGGCTTGGTAGTTTGGTCTGCCCTGTTCCCATGATGCACTGGGCCAGGGACAGACTAATTTGCATGTAGCCAGGTCCTGAGCTGGGATGGTGCAGTGAGCTAAAAAACGGTGATGGATCAAGCCCTGATCTGTTGACTGGGTAGGAGTGTTTTGCTTAATTCAGATACTTTGTCCATCACCACTCCCTTTTCTGAATCGTTTTGTCCACCATAAGCGTGGAAGGGTATGCTCAGACATGAGTCCCTTGCTCACTGCACCATCAGGATTCAAGCAAGCCGGGCCGAAGACGGCTGTAATGCCAGAAACCGGTCCCCGGAAGCTTGTTTCCTTTCCAGTAAAAGAATTGGCTTGGTAGTTTGGTCTGCCCTGTTCCCATGATGCACTGGGCCAGGGACAGACTAATTTGCATGTAGCCAGGTTCTGAGCTGGGATGGTGCAGTGAGCTAAAAAACGATGATGGATCAAGCCCTGATCTGTTTTTTTTTGTAAAACAATTTTTATTGCAGATTCCAAGTTAAGCAGTACAGTTAGTATGCAAGTACGTATATGCGGGATCCCAATGTCTCACACTCCTGCTAACAATTATTTACACAGCCTTATTACCCGCATCCCTGGGGCCGGGTGGCAATTGTCTCACATAGTGTATCGTTGCCGCCATTTCTCGATGGCGTATCCAGTGATCTACCGCTGTCTGCTTTTAATTTTTTCCCCCTACACCCCCCATCCAGCCTCCGGCCAGGGTGATCTGCAAAATACGATGTCGATGGGCTGCTGCACTCCCCCCCCCCCTCTCAACACCCCCCCCCACCCCTCTGGTGTTCTATGGCGTCCCGTGCCCGGTTTGCAGTATTCTGAAGTGTGTTGGTGACCTGCGGAGTCTGTAGTGGGTTAATGAGTGTGTGTGTCCGTGGTAGGCGCTGGGATTGGCACCGTTACCTCGGGAACCCCCGGGTCTTCTGCGTCCCCCTCCTCCTCACTCTCCACTGTACTATCCCTGAGTGCCTGGACTAGAATTTCCCACGCTAGTGCTGCTTCCTGAGCCTTCCCGTCAGGTCCACGTCGTGCCAGTTGATACCTGATCGTGCTCTCTGCTGCCGCCCATTTCTGAAACTCATCTAGCCATTTCCGGTGTGTCGGCGCTACCTTAGATTTCCATCCCCTGGTGAGTTCCCTCTTCGCAAGGAGTAGGCCCATGTCTATGAATTTGCTTGTCAGGTTAGTCTTACGTGTGTGTGGAAACCAGTGTAAGAGTGTAGTTGCGCCATCGTAATGTATTTCCCTGTCCGTGACCTCGTTCAGGGTGTCACCCACTTCTCTCCAGAAGTCCTGCAAGTGCGGGCAGTCCCTCAGCATGTGTAGCAAGTCCGCCTCTATCTGCGCGCATCTAGGACACACTGCGTCCACTGCTCCAAAGTATCGTGCTATTTTATTCGGGGTAAGGTAGGCTCTGTGTAGGATATATAGCTGTATTAGTTGGAATCGGGCGTTTCTAGTGCTCTTCCTGGGCCTCTGAACCAATTGGGCCCATGTCGTATCCGGGATCTCTCGCTGCAGGTCAGTCTCCCATTGGGCCTTTAGGCGCGCTAGGGGCAGCAAGGTGCTCGCAAGTATTCTGGAGTGCAGGCACGTGACTGCTTTGACTGTTCCCGCGCTCAAGCCCTGATCTGTTGACTGGGTAGGAGTGTTCTGCTTAATTCAGATACTCTGTCCATCACCACCCCCTTTTCTGAATCGTTTTGTCCACCATAAGCGTGGAAGGGTATGCTCAGACATGAGTCCCTTGCTCACTCCACTATCAGGATTCAAGCAAGCCGGGCCGAAGACGGCTGTAATGCCAGAAACTGGTCCCCGGAAGCTTGTTTCCTTTCCAGTAAAAGAATTGGCTTGGAAGTTTGGTCAGCCCTGTTCCCATGATGCACTGGGCCAGGGACAGACTAATTTGCATGTAGCCAGGTTCTGAGCTGGGATGATGCAGTGAGCTAAAAAACGGTGATGGATCAAGCCCTGATCTGTTGATTGGGTAGGAGTGTTCTGCTTAATTCAGATACTCTGTCCATCACCACCCCCTTTTCTGAATCGTTTTGTCCACCATAAGCGTGAAAGGGTATGCTCAGACATGAGTCCCTTGCTCACTGCACCATCAGGATTCAAGCAAGCCGGGCCGAAGACGGCTGTAATGCCAGAAACCAGTCCCCGGAAGCTTGTTTCCTTTCCAGTAAAAGAATTGGCTTGGTAGTTTGGTCTGCTCTGTTCCCATGATGCACTGGGCCAGGGACAGAATAATTTGCATGTAGCCAGGTTCTGAGCTGGGATGGTGCAGTGAGCTAAAAAACGGTGATGGATCAAGCCCTGATCTGTTGACTGGGTAGGAGTGTTCTGCTTAATTCAGATACTCTGTCCATCACCACCCCCTTTTCTGAATCGTTTTGTCCACCATAAGCGTGGAAGGGTATGCTCAGACATGAGTCCCTTGCTCATTGCACCATCAGGATTCAAGCAAGCCGGGCCGAAGACGGCTGTAATGCCAGAAACCGGTCCCCGGAAGCTTGTTTCCTTTCCAGTAAAAGAATTGGCTTGGTAGTTTGGTCTGCCCTGTTCCCATGATGCACTGGGCCAGGGACAGACTAATTTGCATGTAGCCAGGTTCTGAGCTGGGATGGTGCAGTGAGCTAAAAAACGGTGGTGGATCAAGCCCTGATCTGTTGACTGGGTAGGAGTGTTCTGCTTAATTTAGATACTCTGTCCATCACCACCCCCTTTTCTGAATCGTTTTGTCCACCATAAGCGTGGAAGGGTATGCTCAGACATGAGTCCCTTGCTCACTGCACCATCAGGATTCAAGCAAGCCGGGCCGAAGACGGCTGTAATGCCAGAAACCGGTCCCCGGAAGCTTGTTTCCTTTCCAGTAAAAGAATTGGCTTGGTAGTTTGGTCTGCCCTGTTCCCATGATGCACTGGGCCAGGGACAGACTAATTTGCATGTAGCCAGGTTCTGAGCTGGGATGGTGCAGTGAGCTAAAAAACGGTGATGGATCAAGCCCTGATCTGTTGACTGGGTAGGAGTGTTCTGCTTAATTCAGATACTCGGTCCATCACCACCCCCTTTTCTGAATCGTTTTGTCCACCATAAGCGTGGAAGGGTATGCTCAGACATGAGTCCCTTGCTCACTGCACCATCAGGATTCAAGCAAGCCGGGCCGAAGACGGCTGTAATGCCAGAAATCGGTCCCCGGAAGCTTGTTTCCTTTCCAGTAAAAGAATTGGCTTGGTAGTTTGGTCTGCCCTGTTCCCATGATGCACTGGGCCAGGGACAGACTAATTTGCATGTAGCCAAGTTCTGAGCTGGGATGGTGCAGTGAGCTAAAAAACGGTGATGGATCAAGCCCTGATCTGTTGACTGGGTTGGAGTGTTCTGCTTAATTCAGATACTCTGTTCATCACCACCCCCTTTTCTGAATCGTTTTGTCCACCATAAGCGTGGAAGGGTATGCTCAGACATGAGTCACTTGCTCACTGCACCATCCGGATTCAAGCAAGCCGGGCCGAAGACGGCTGTAATGCCAGAAACCGGTCCCCGGAAGCTTGTTTCCTTTCAGTAAAAGAATTGGCTTGGTAGTTTGGTCTGCCCTGTTCCCATGATGCACTGGGCCAGGGACAGACTAATTTGCATGTAGCCAGGTTCTGAGCTGGGATGGTGCAGTGAGCTAAAAAAACGGTGATGGATCAAGCCCTGATCTGTTGACTGGGTAGGAGTGTTTTGCTTAATTCAGATACTCTGTCCATCACCACTCCCTTTTCTGAATCGTTTTGTCCACCATAAGCGTGGAAGGGTATGCTCAGACATGAGTCCCTTGCTCACTGCACCATCAGGATTCAAGCAAGCCGGGCCGAAGACGGCTGTAATGCCAGAAACCGGTCCCCGGAAGCTTGTTTCCTTTCCAGTGAAAGAATCGGCTTGGTAGTTTGGTCTGCCCTGTTCCCATGATGCACTGGACCAGGGACAGACTAATTTGCATGTAGCCAGGTTCTGAGCTGGGATGGTGCAGTGAGCTAAAAAACGATGATGGATCAAGCCCTGATCTGTTGACTGGGTAGGAGTGTTCTGCTTAATTCAGATACTCTGTCCATCACCACCCCCTTTTCTGAATCGTTTTGTCCACCATAAGCGTGGAAGGGTATGCTCAGACATGAGTCCCTTGCTCACTCCACCATCAGGATTCAAGCAAGCCGGGCCGAAGACGGCTGTAATGCCAGAAACTGGTCCCCGGAAGCTTGTTTCCATTCCAGTAAAAGAATTGGCTTGGTAGTTTGGTCAGCCCTGTTCCCATGATGCACTGGGCCAGGGACAGACTAATTTGCATGTAGCCAGGTTCTGAGCTGGGATGATGCAGTGAGCTAAAAAACGGTGATGGATCGCGCCCTGATCTGTTGACTGGGTAGGAGTGTTCTGCTTAATTCAGATACTCTGTCCATCACCACCCCCTTTTCTGAATCGTTTTGTCCACCATAAGCGTGGATGGGTATGCTCAGACATGAGTCCCTTGCTCACTGCACCATCAGGATTCAAGCAAGCCGGGCCGAAGACGGCTGTAATGCCAGAAATCAGTCCCCGGAAGCTTTTTTCCTTTCCAGTAAAAGAATTGGCTTGGTAGTTTGGTCTGCCCTGTTCCCATGATGCACTGGGCCAGGGACAGACTAATTTGCATGTAGCCAGGTTCTGAGCTGGGATGGTGCAGTGAGCTAAAAAACGGTGATGGATCATGCCCTGATCTGTTGACTGGGTAGGAGTGTTCTGCTTAATTCAGATACTCTGTCCATCACCACCCCCTTTTCTGAATCGTTTTGTCCACCATAAGCGTGGAAGGGTATGCTCAGACATGAGTCCCTTGCTCACTGCACCATCAGGATTCAAGCAAGCCGGGCCGAAGACGGCTGTAATGCCAGAAACGGGTCCCCGGAAGCTTGTTTCCTTTCCAGTTAAAGAATTGGCTTGGTAGTTTGGTCTGCCCTGTTCCCATGATGCACTGGACCAGGGACAGACTAATTTGCATGTAGCCAGGTTCTGAGCTGGGATGGTGCAGTGAGCTAAAAAACGATGATGGATCAAGCCCGGATCTGTTGACTGGGTAGGAGTGTTCTGGTTAATTCAGATACTCTGTCCATCACCACCCCCTTTTCTGAATCGTTTTGTCCACCATAAGCGTGGAAGGGTATGCTCAGACATGATTCCCTTGCTCACTCCACCATCAGGATTCAAGCAAGCCGGGCCGAAGACGGCTGTAATGCCAGAAACTGGTCCCCGGAAGCTTGTTTCCTTTCCAGTAAAAGAATTGGCTTGGTAGTTTGGTCCGCCCTGTTCCCATGATGCACTGGGCCAGGGACAGACTAATTTGCATGTAGCCAGGTTCTGAGCTGGGATGATGCAGTGAGCTAAAAAACGGTGATGGATCAAGCCCTGATCTGTTGACTGGGTAGGAGTGTTCTGCTTAATTCAGATACTCTGTCCATCACCACCCCCTTTTCGGAATCGTTTTGTCCACCATAAGCGTGGAAGGGTATGCTCAGACATGAGTCCCTTGCTCACTGCACCATCAGGATTCAAGCAAGCCGGGCCGAAGACGGCTGTAATGCCAGAAACCAGTCCCCGGAAGCTTGTTTCCTTTCCAGTAAAAGAATTGGCTTGGTAGTTTGGTCTGCCCTGTTCCCATGATGCACTGGGCCAGGGACAGACTAATTTGCATGTAGCCAGGTTCTGAGCTGGGATGGTGCAGTGAGCTAAAAAACGGTGATGGATCAAGCCCTGATCTGTTGACTGGGTAGGAGTGTTCTGCTTAATTCAGATACTCTGTCCATCACCACCCCCTTTTCTGAAACGTTTTGTCCACCATAAGCGTGGAAGGGTATGCTCAGACATGAGTCCCTTGCTCACTGCACCATCAGGATTCAAGCAAGCCGGGCCGAAGACGGCTGTAATGTCAGAAACCAGTCCCCGGAAGCTTGTTTCCTTTCCAGTAAAAAAATTGGCTTGGTAGTTTGGTCTGCCCTGTTCCCATGATGCACTGGGCCAGGGACAGACTAATTTGCATGTAGCCAGGTTCCCTTGCTGGGATGGTGCAGTGAGCTAAAAAACGGTGATGGATCAAGCCCTGATCCGTTGACTGGGTAGGAGTGTTCTGCTTAATTCAGATACTCTGTCCATCACCACCCCCTTTTCTGAATCGTTTTGTCCACCATAAGCGTGGAAGGGTATGCTCAGACATGAGTCCCTTGCTCACTGCACCATCAGGATTCAAGCAAGCCTGGCCGAAGACGGCTGTAATGCCAGAAACCGGTCCCCGGAAGCTTGTTTCCTTTCCAGTAAAAGAATTGGCTTGGTAGTTGGTCTGCCCTGTTCCCATGATGCACTGGGCCAGGGACAGACTAATTTGCATGTAGCCAGGTTCTGAGCTGGGATGGTGCAGTGAGCTAAAAAACGGTGATGGATCAAGCCCTGATCTGTTGACTGGGTAGGAGTGTTCTGCTTAATTCAGATACTCTGTCCATCACCACCCCCTTTTCTGAATCGTTTTGTCCACCATAAGCGTGGAAGGGTATGCTCAGATATGAGTCCCTTGCTCACTGCACCATCAGGATTCAAGCAATCCGGGCTGAAGACGGCTGTAATGCCAGAAACCGGTCCCCGGAAGCTTGTTTCCTTTCCAGTTAAAGAATTGGCTTGGTAGTTTTGTCTGCCCTGTTCCCATGTGGCACTGGGCCAGGGACAGAATAATTTGCATGTAGCCAGGTTCTGAGCTGGGATGGTGCAGTGAGCTAAAAAACGGTGATGGATCAAGCCCTGATCTGTTGACTGGGTAGGAGTGTTCTGCTTAATTCAGATACTCTGTCCATCACCACCCCCTTTTCTGAATCGTTTTGTCCACCATAAGCGTGGAAGGGTATGCTCAGACATGAGTCCCTTCCTCACTGCACCATCAGGATTCAAGCAAGCCGGGCCAAAGACGGCTGTAATGCCAGAAACCCGTCCCCGGAAGCTTGTTTCCTTTCCAGTAAAAGAATTGGCTTGGTAGTTTGGTCTGCCCTGTTCCCATGATGCACTGGGCCAGGGACAGACTAATTTGCATGTATCCAGGTTCTGAGCTGGGATGGTGCAGTGAGCTAAAAAACGGTGATGGATCAAGCCCTGATCTGTTGACTGGGTAGGAGTGTTCTGCTTAATTCAGATACTCTGTCCATCACCACCCCCTTTTCTGAATCGTTTTGTTCACCATAAGCGTGGAAGGGTATGCTCACATATGAGTCCCTTGCTCACTGCACCATCAGGATTCAAGCAAGCCGGGCCGAAGACGGCTGTAATGCCAGAAACCGGTCCCCGGAAGCTTGTTTCCTTTCCAGTAAAAGAATTGGCTTGGTAGTTTGGTCTGCCCTGTTCCCATGATGCACTGGGCCAGGGACAGACTAATTTGCATGTAGCCAGGTTCTGAGCTGGGATGGTGCAGTGAGCTAAAAAACGGTGATGGATCAAGCCCTGCTCTGTTGACTGGGTAGGAGTGTTCTGCTTAATTCAGATACTCCTTCCATCACCACCCCCTTTTCTGAATCGTTTTGTCCACCATAAGCGTCGAAGGGTATGCTCAGACATGAGTCCCTTGCTCACTGCACCATCAGGATTCAAGCAAGCCAGGCCGAAGACGGCTGTAATGCCAGAAACCGGTCCCCGGAACCTTGTTTCCTTTCCAGTAAAAGAATTGGCTTGGTAGTTTGGTCTGCCCTGTTCCCATGATGCACTGGGCCAGGGACAGACTAATTTGCATGTAGCCAGGTCCTGAGCTGGGATGGTGCAGTGAGCTAAAAAACGGTGATGGATCAAGCCCTGATCTGTTGACTGGGTAGGAGTGTTTTGCTTAATTCAGATACTTTGTCCATCACCACTCCCTTTTCTGAATCGTTTTGTCCACCATAAGCGTGGAAGGGTATGCTCAGACATGAGTCCCTTGCTCACTGCACCATCAGGATTCAAGCAAGCCGGGCCGAAGACGGCTGTAATGCCAGAAACCGGTCCCCGGAAGCTTGTTTCCTTTCCAGTAAAAGAATTGGCTTGGTAGTTTGGTCTGCCCTGTTCCCATGATGCACTGGGCCAGGGACAGACTAATTTGCATGTAGCCAGGTTCTGAGCTGGGATGGTGCAGTGAGCTAAAAAACGATGATGGATCAAGCCCTGATCTGTTTTTTTTTTGTAAAACAATTTTTATTGCAGATTCCAAGTTAAGCAGTACAGTTAGTATGCAAGTACGTATATGCGGGATCCCAATGTCTCACACTCCTGCTAACAATTATTTACACAGCCTTATTACCCGCATCCCTGGGGCCGGGTGGCAATTGTCTCACATAGTGTATCGTTGCCGCCATTTCTCGATGGCGTATCCAGTGATCTACCGCTGTCTGCTTTTAATTTTTCCCCCCTACACCCCCCATCCAGCCTCCGGCCAGGGTGATCTGCAAAATACGATGTCGATGGGCTGCTGCACTCCCCCCCCCCCTCTCAACACCCCCCCCACCCCTCTGGTGTTCTATGGCGTCCCGTGCCCGGTTTGCAGTATTCTGAAGTGTGTTGGTGACCTGCGGAGTCTGTAGTGGGTTAATGAGTGTGTGTGTCCGTGGTAGGCGCTGGGATTGGCACCGTTACCTCGGGAACCCCCGGGTCTTCTGCGTCCCCCTCCTCCTCACTCTCCACTGTACTATCCCTGAGTGCCTGGACTAGAATTTCCCATGCTAGTGCTGCTTCCTGAGCCTTCCCGTCAGGTCCACGTCGTGCCAGTTGATACCTGATCGTGCTCTCTGAGGCCGCCCATTTCTGAAACTCATCTAGCCATTTCCGGTGTGTCGGCGCTACCTTAGATTTCCATCCCCTGGTGAGTTCCCTCTTCGCAAGGAGTAGGCCCATGTCTATGAATTTGCTTGTCAGGTTAGTCTTACGTGTGTGTGGAAACCAGTGTAAGAGTGTAGTTGCGCCATCGTAATGTATTTCCCTGTCCGTGACCTCGTTCAGGGTGTCACCCACTTCTCTCCAGAAGTCCTGCAAGTGCGGGCAGTCCCTCAGCATGTGTAGCAAGTCCGCCTCTATCTGCGCGCATCTAGGACACACTGCGTCCACTGCTCCAAAGTATCGTGCTATTTTATTCGGGGTAAGGTAGGCTCTGTGTAGGATATATAGCTGTATTAGTTGGAATCGGGCGTTTCTAGTGCTCTTCCTGGGCCTCTGAACCAATTGGGCCCATGTCGTATCCGGGATCTCTCGCTGCAGGTCAGTCTCCCATTGGGCCTTTAGGCGCGCTAGGGGCAGCAAGGTGCTCGCAAGTATTCTGGAGTGCAGGCACGTGACTGCTTTGACTGTTCCCGCGCTCAAGCCCTGATCTGTTGACTGGGTAGGAGTGTTCTGCTTAATTCAGATACTCTGTCCATCACCACCCCCTTTTCTGAATCGTTTTGTCCACCATAAGCGTGGAAGGGTATGCTCAGACATGAGTCCCTTGCTCACTCCACTATCAGGATTCAAGCAAGCCGGGCCGAAGACGGCTGTAATGCCAGAAACTGGTCCCCGGAAGCTTGTTTCCTTTCCAGTAAAAGAATTGGCTTGGAAGTTTGGTCAGCCCTGTTCCCATGATGCACTGGGCCAGGGACAGACTAATTTGCATGTAGCCAGGTTCTGAGCTGGGATGATGCAGTGAGCTAAAAAACGGTGATGGATCAAGCCCTGATCTGTTGATTGGGTAGGAGTGTTCTGCTTAATTCAGATACTCTGTCCATCACCACCCCCTTTTCTGAATCGTTTTGTCCACCATAAGCGTGAAAGGGTATGCTCAGACATGAGTCCCTTGCTCACTGCACCATCAGGATTCAAGCAAGCCGGGCCGAAGACGGCTGTAATGCCAGAAACCAGTCCCCGGAAGCTTGTTTCCTTTCCAGTAAAAGAATTGGCTTGGTAGTTTGGTCTGCTCTGTTCCCATGATGCACTGGGCCAGGGACAGAATAATTTGCATGTAGCCAGGTTCTGAGCTGGGATGGTGCAGTGAGCTAAAAAACGGTGATGGATCAAGCCCTGATCTGTTGACTGGGTAGGAGTGTTCTGCTTAATTCAGATACTCTGTCCATCACCACCCCCTTTTCTGAATCGTTTTGTCCACCATAAGCGTGGAAGGGTATGCTCAGACATGAGTCCCTTGCTCATTGCACCATCAGGATTCAAGCAAGCCGGGCCGAAGACGGCTGTAATGCCAGAAACCGGTCCCCGGAAGCTTGTTTCCTTTCCAGTAAAAGAATTGGCTTGGTAGTTTGGTCTGCCCTGTTCCCATGATGCACTGGGCCAGGGACAGACTAATTTGCATGTAGCCAGGTTCTGAGCTGGGATGGTGCAGTGAGCTAAAAAACGGTGGTGGATCAAGCCCTGATCTGTTGACTGGGTAGGAGTGTTCTGCTTAATTTAGATACTCTGTCCATCACCACCCCCTTTTCTGAATCGTTTTGTCCACCATAAGCGTGGAAGGGTATGCTCAGACATGAGTCCCTTGCTCACTGCACCATCAGGATTCAAGCAAGCCGGGCCGAAGACGGCTGTAATGCCAGAAACCGGTCCCCGGAAGCTTGTTTCCTTTCCAGTAAAAGAATTGGCTTGGTAGTTTGGTCTGCCCTGTTCCCATGATGCACTGGGCCAGGGACAGACTAATTTGCATGTAGCCAGGTTCTGAGCTGGGATGGTGCAGTGAGCTAAAAAACGGTGATGGATCAAGCCCTGATCTGTTGACTGGGTAGGAGTGTTCTGCTTAATTCAGATACTCGGTCCATCACCACCCCCTTTTCTGAATCGTTTTGTCCACCATAAGCGTGGAAGGGTATGCTCAGACATGAGTCCCTTGCTCACTGCACCATCAGGATTCAAGCAAGCCGGGCCGAAGACGGCTGTAATGCCAGAAATCGGTCCCCGGAAGCTTGTTTCCTTTCCAGTAAAAGAATTGGCTTGGTAGTTTGGTCTGCCCTGTTCCCATGATGCACTGGGCCAGGGACAGACTAATTTGCATGTAGCCAAGTTCTGAGCTGGGATGGTGCAGTGAGCTAAAAAACGGTGATGGATCAAGCCCTGATCTGTTGACTGGGTTGGAGTGTTCTGCTTAATTCAGATACTCTGTTCATCACCACCCCCTTTTCTGAATCGTTTTGTCCACCATAAGCGTGGAAGGGTATGCTCAGACATGAGTCACTTGCTCACTGCACCATCCGGATTCAAGCAAGCCGGGCCGAAGACGGCTGTAATGCCAGAAACCGGTCCCCGGAAGCTTGTTTCCTTTCAGTAAAAGAATTGGCTTGGTAGTTTGGTCTGCCCTGTTCCCATGATGCAAAAACGGTGATGGATCAAGCCCTGATCTGTTGACTGGGTAGGAGTGTTCTGTTTAATTCAGATACTCTGTCCATCACCACCCCCTTTTCTGAATCGTTTTGTCCACCATAAGCGTGGAAGGGTATGCTCAGACATGAGTCCCTTGCTCACTGCACCATCAGGATTCAAGCAAGCCGGGCCGAAGACGGCTGTAATGCCAGAAACCGGTCCCCGGAAGCTTGTTTCCTTTCCAGTAAAAGAATTGGCTTGGTAGTTTGGTCTGTCCTGTTCCCATGATGCACTGGGCCAGGGACAGACTAATTTGCATGTAGCCAGGTTCTGAGCTGGGATGGTGCAGTGAGCTAAAAAAACGGTGATGGATCAAGCCCTGATCTGTTGACTGGGTAGGAGTGTTTTGCTTAATTCAGATACTCTGTCCATCACCACTCCCTTTTCTGAATCGTTTTGTCCACCATAAGCGTGGAAGGGTATGCTCAGACATGAGTCCCTTGCTCACTGCACCATCAGGATTCAAGCAAGCCGGGCCGAAGACGGCTGTAATGCCAGAAACCGGTCCCCGGAAGCTTGTTTCCTTTCCAGTGAAAGAATCGGCTTGGTAGTTTGGTCTGCCCTGTTCCCATGATGCACTGGACCAGGGACAGACTAATTTGCATGTAGCCAGGTTCTGAGCTGGGATGGTGCAGTGAGCTAAAAAACGATGATGGATCAAGCCCTGATCTGTTGACTGGGTAGGAGTGTTCTGCTTAATTCAGATACTCTGTCCATCACCACCCCCTTTTCTGAATCGTTTTGTCCACCATAAGCGTGGAAGGGTATGCTCAGACATGAGTCCCTTGCTCACTCCACCATCAGGATTCAAGCAAGCCGGGCCGAAGACGGCTGTAATGCCAGAAACTGGTCCCCGGAAGCTTGTTTCCATTCCAGTAAAAGAATTGGCTTGGTAGTTTGGTCAGCCCTGTTCCCATGATGCACTGGGCCAGGGACAGACTAATTTGCATGTAGCCAGGTTCTGAGCTGGGATGATGCAGTGAGCTAAAAAACGGTGATGGATCGCGCCCTGATCTGTTGACTGGGTAGGAGTGTTCTGCTTAATTCAGATACTCTGTCCATCACCACCCCCTTTTCTGAATCGTTTTGTCCACCATAAGCGTGGATGGGTATGCTCAGACATGAGTCCCTTGCTCACTGCACCATCAGGATTCAAGCAAGCCGGGCCGAAGACGGCTGTAATGCCAGAAATCAGTCCCCGGAAGCTTTTTTCCTTTCCAGTAAAAGAATTGGCTTGGTAGTTTGGTCTGCCCTGTTCCCATGATGCACTGGGCCAGGGACAGACTAATTTGCATGTAGCCAGGTTCTGAGCTGGGATGGTGCAGTGAGCTAAAAAACGGTGATGGATCATGCCCTGATCTGTTGACTGGGTAGGAGTGTTCTGCTTAATTCAGATACTCTGTCCATCACCACCCCCTTTTCTGAATCGTTTTGTCCACCATAAGCGTGGAAGGGTATGCTCAGACATGAGTCCCTTGCTCACTGCACCATCAGGATTCAAGCAAGCCGGGCCGAAGACGGCTGTAATGCCAGAAACGGGTCCCCGGAAGCTTGTTTCCTTTCCAGTTAAAGAATTGGCTTGGTAGTTTGGTCTGCCCTGTTCCCATGATGCACTGGGCCAGGGACAGACTAATTTGCATGTAGCCAGGTTCTGAGCTGGGATGGTGCAGTGAGCTAAAAAACGATGATGGATCAAGCCCGGATCTGTTGACTGGGTAGGAGTGTTCTGGTTAATTCAGATACTCTGTCCATCACCACCCCCT
Source organism: Lissotriton vulgaris (assembly GCF_964263255.1). Lineage (NCBI taxonomy): Eukaryota > Metazoa > Chordata > Amphibia > Caudata > Salamandridae > Lissotriton > Lissotriton vulgaris. Next base: position 975,682,184 of record NC_141697.1, read on the forward strand.
TTTCTGAATCGTTTTGTCCACCATAAGCGTGGAAGGGTATGCTCAGACATGAGTCCCTTGCTCACTCCACCATCAGGATTCAAGCAAGCCGGGCCGAAGACGGCTGTAATGCCAGAAACTGGTCCCCGGAAGCTTGTTTCCTTTCCAGTAAAAGAATTGGCTTGGTAGTTTGGTCCGCCCTGTTCCCATGATGCACTGGGCCAGGGACAGACTAATTTGCATGTAGCCAGGTTCTGAGCTGGGATGATGCAGTGAGCTAAAAAACGGTGATGGATCAAGCCCTGATCTGTTGACTGGGTAGGAGTGTTCTGCTTAATTCAGATACTCTGTCCATCACCACCCCCTTTTCTGAATCGTTTTGTCCACCATAAGCGTGGAAGGGTATGCTCAGACATGAGTCCCTTGCTCACTGCACCATCAGGATTCAAGCAAGCCGGGCCGAAGACGGCTGTAATGCCAGAAACCAGTCCCCGGAAGCTTGTTTCCTTTCCAGTAAAAGAATTGGCTTGGTAGTTTGGTCTGCCCTGTTCCCATGATGCACTGGGCCAGGGACAGACTAATTTGCATGTAGCCAGGTTCTGAGCTGGGATGGTGCAGTGAGCTAAAAAACGGTGATGGATCAAGCCCTGATCTGTTGACTGGGTAGGAGTGTTCTGCTTAATTCAGATACTCTGTCCATCACCACCCCCTTTTCTGAAACGTTTTGTCCACCATAAGCGTGGAAGGGTATGCTCAGACATGAGTCCCTTGCTCACTGCACCATCAGGATTCAAGCAAGCCGGGCCGAAGACGGCTGTAATGTCAGAAACCAGTCCCCGGAAGCTTGTTTCCTTTCCAGTAAAAAAATTGGCTTGGTAGTTTGGTCTGCCCTGTTCCCATGATGCACTGGGCCAGGGACAGACTAATTTGCATGTAGCCAGGTTCCCTTGCTGGGATGGTGCAGTGAGCTAAAAAACGGTGATGGATCAAGCCCTGATCCGTTGACTGGGTAGGAGTGTTCTGCTTAATTCAGATACTCTGTCCATCACCACCCCCTTTTCTGAATCGTTTTGTCCACCATAAGCGTGGAAGGGTATGCTCAGACATGAGTCCCTTGCTCACTGCACCATCAGGATTCAAGCAAGCCGGGCCGAAGACGGCTGTAATGCCAGAAACCGGTCCCCGGAAGCTTGTTTCCTTTCCAGTAAAAGAATTGGCTTGGTAGTTGGTCTGCCCTGTTCCCATGATGCACTGGGCCAGGGACAGACTAATTTGCATGTAGCCAGGTTCTGAGCTGGGATGGTGCAGTGAGCTAAAAAACGGTGATGGATCAAGCCCTGATCTGTTGACTGGGTAGGAGTGTTCTGCTTAATTCAGATACTCTGTCCATCACCACCCCCTTTTCTGAATCGTTTTGTCCACCATAAGCGTGGAAGGGTATGCTCAGATATGAGTCCCTTGCTCACTGCACCATCAGGATTCAAGCAATCCGGGCTGAAGACGGCTGTAATGCCAGAAACCGGTCCCCGGAAGCTTGTTTCCTTTCCAGTTAAAGAATTGGCTTGGTAGTTTTGTCTGCCCTGTTCCCATGTGGCACTGGGCCAGGGACAGAATAATTTGCATGTAGCCAGGTTCTGAGCTGGGATGGTGCAGTGAGCTAAAAAACGGTGATGGATCAAGCCCTGATCTGTTGACTGGGTAGGAGTGTTCTGCTTAATTCAGATACTCTGTCCATCACCACCCCCTTTTCTGAATCGTTTTGTCCACCATAAGCGTGGAAGGGTATGCTCAGACATGAGTCCCTTCCTCACTGCACCATCAGGATTCAAGCAAGCCGGGCCAAAGACGGCTGTAATGCCAGAAACCCGTCCCCGGAAGCTTGTTTCCTTTCCAGTAAAAGAATTGGCTTGGTAGTTTGGTCTGCCCTGTTCCCATGATGCACTGGGCCAGGGACAGACTAATTTGCATGTAGCCAGGTTCTGAGCTGGGATGGTGCAGTGAGCTAAAAAACGGTGATGGATCAAGCCCTGATCTGTTGACTGGGTAGGAGTGTTCTGCTTAATTCAGATACTCTGTCCATCACCACCCCCTTTTCTGAATCGTTTTGTTCACCATAAGCGTGGAAGGGTATGCTCACATATGAGTCCCTTGCTCACTGCACCATCAGGATTCAAGCAAGCCGGGCCGAAGACGGCTGTAATGCCAGAAACCGGTCCCCGGAAGCTTGTTTCCTTTCCAGTAAAAGAATTGGCTTGGTAGTTTGGTCTGCCCTGTTCCCATGATGCACTGGGCCAGGGACAGACTAATTTGCATGTAGCCAGGTTCTGAGCTGGGATGGTGCAGTGAGCTAAAAAACGGTGATGGATCAAGCCCTGCTCTGTTGACTGGGTAGGAGTGTTCTGCTTAATTCAGATACTCTGTCCATCACCACCCCCTTTTCTGAATCGTTTTGTCCACCATAAGCGTCGAAGGGTATGCTCAGACATGAGTCCCTTGCTCACTGCACCATCAGGATTCAAGCAAGCCAGGCCGAAGACGGCTGTAATGCCAGAAACCGGTCCCCGGAACCTTGTTTCCTTTCCAGTAAAAGAATTGGCTTGGTAGTTTGGTCTGCCCTGTTCCCATGATGCACTGGGCCAGGGACAGACTAATTTGCATGTAGCCAGGTCCTGAGCTGGGATGGTGCAGTGAGCTAAAAAACGGTGATGGATCAAGCCCTGATCTGTTGACTGGGTAGGAGTGTTTTGCTTAATTCAGATACTTTGTCCATCACCACTCCCTTTTCTGAATCGTTTTGTCCACCATAAGCGTGGAAGGGTATGCTCAGACATGAGTCCCTTGCTCACTGCACCATCAGGATTCAAGCAAGCCGGGCCGAAGACGGCTGTAATGCCAGAAACCGGTCCCCGGAAGCTTGTTTCCTTTCCAGTAAAAGAATTGGCTTGGTAGTTTGGTCTGCCCTGTTCCCATGATGCACTGGGCCAGGGACAGACTAATTTGCATGTAGCCAGGTTCTGAGCTGGGATGGTGCAGTGAGCTAAAAAACGATGATGGATCAAGCCCTGATCTGTTTTTTTTTTGTAAAACAATTTTTATTGCAGATTCCAAGTTAAGCAGTACAGTTAGTATGCAAGTACGTATATGCGGGATCCCAATGTCTCACACTCCTGCTAACAATTATTTACACAGCCTTATTACCCGCATCCCTGGGGCCGGGTGGCAATTGTCTCACATAGTGTATCGTTGCCGCCATTTCTCGATGGCGTATCCAGTGATCTACCGCTGTCTGCTTTTAATTTTTTCCCCCTACACCCCCCATCCAGCCTCCGGCCAGGGTGATCTGCAAAATACGATGTCGATGGGCTGCTGCACTCCCCCCCCCCCCCTCTCAACACCCCCCCACCCCTCTGGTGTTCTATGGCGTCCTGTGCCCGGTTTGCAGTATTCTGAAGTGTGTTGGTGACCTGCGGAGTCTGTAGTGGGTTAATGAGTGTGTGTGTCCGTGGTAGGCGCTGGGATTGGCACCGTTACCTCGGGAACCCCCGGGTCTTCTGCGTCCCCCTCCTCCTCACTCTCCACTGTACTATCCCTGAGTGCCTGGACTAGAATTTCCCACGCTAGTGCTGCTTCCTGAGCCTTCCCGTCAGGTCCACGTCGTGCCAGTTGATACCTGATCGTGCTCTCTGCTGCCGCCCATTTCTGAAACTCATCTAGCCATTTCCGGTGTGTCGGCGCTACCTTAGATTTCCATCCCCTGGTGAGTTCCCTCTTCGCAAGGAGTAGGCCCATGTCTATGAATTTGCTTGTCAGGTTAGTCTTACGTGTGTGTGGAAACCAGTGTAAGAGTGTAGTTGCGCCATCGTAATGTATTTCCCTGTCCGTGACCTCGTTCAGGGTGTCACCCACTTCTCTCCAGAAGTCCTGCAAGTGCGGGCAGTCCCTCAGCATGTGTAGCAAGTCCGCCTCTATCTGCGCGCATCTAGGACACACTGCGTCCACTACTCCAAAGTATCGTGCTATTTTATTCGGGGTAAGGTAGGCTCTGTGTAGGATATATAGCTGTATTAGTTGGAATCGGGCGTTTCTAGTGCTCTTCCTGGGCCTCTGAACCAATTGGGCCCATGTCGTATCCGGGATCTCTCGCTGCAGGTCAGTCTCCCATTGGGCCTTTAGGCGCGCTAGGGGCAGCAAGGTGCTCGCAAGTATTCTGGAGTGCAGGCACGTGACTGCTTTGACTGTTCCCGCGCTCAAGCCCTGATCTGTTGACTGGGTAGGAGTGTTCTGCTTAATTCAGATACTCTGTCCATCACCACCCCCTTTTCTGAATCGTTTTGTCCACCATAAGCGTGGAAGGGTATGCTCAGACATGAGTCCCTTGCTCACTCCACTATCAGGATTCAAGCAAGCCGGGCCGAAGACGGCTGTAATGCCAGAAACTGGTCCCCGGAAGCTTGTTTCCTTTCCAGTAAAAGAATTGGCTTGGAAGTTTGGTCAGCCCTGTTCCCATGATGCACTGGGCCAGGGACAGACTAATTTGCATGTAGCCAGGTTCTGAGCTGGGATGATGCAGTGAGCTAAAAAACGGTGATGGATCAAGCCCTGATCTGTTGATTGGGTAGGAGTGTTCTTTTCTTTTTTTTTTTTTAAATATATTTTTATTGAAAAACAAAAAAGTATTTTTTTGGCACACATAATACAGAACACACAGTACGAAAAACAACGAATACATATAATAAATCAAATAAGACAGGATTTCTAGCGAAGGAGACAGCATAATACTAAGCATACACTTCAAATCATAAAGAAGAAGAAAAAAAAAAAAAAGGTGGAGATAAGACCAGTAAACACATTAATAATACATCAAGGAACATTGACATTTAACCTTTCCTTCCATCTGTGTACCGGTTCCCAGATTTTCCTTCCCCATCTTTTAATCCTTTTACCTTTTTTTCTGAATATACCTTTTTCAAGGTTATAAGTCCCTAATAGTAAAGCAATCCACTGCTGTAATCCCGGAGGAAGGGGGTCCAACCAGACTCTAGCGATCAGCAACCTGAAAACTGCCATTGCTACAAATATGAATTCACTGTGTTCACCTTCACAGTCCCGAACTCCCAACATAATTACTGTTGGCGTTAAATTCACATTTAAGGCAAGTGTACGGGCCAAAAAAACCTCAATGTCCTTTAATAGGGGGCTTAATTTAGGACAAGTCGCAAAGATATGTACACTATCTGCAGCAGTAGCGTTACAACGCCAGCAATTAATCCCTGTAGTTGCGCCCCACTGCGCTATGCGATCTGGAGTATGGTAAAGTTGATACAGCGTTTTGTAGTGCTGCGATTGTAATGGGGCAGAATAAAATACTGAACCTCCTAACTCCAAAGACTTCATGAAGAACTCGCTCGAAATCCCTAGTTTCCCCTCCCATTTATTACCAAATCTAACAGTATCGTCCTTCTTCGTCTCAGCCAACTGAGCATAGAAATACCTAATGGAGCAGACCCCACTTTGTGCTATAGCTTCCATGATGTTATTTTTATTAAATCCACCTGCCCCGCCTTTTTTCTTTGAGAGGAAGCTCCTAGTCTGTAAAAACTTGAAGAAGCTATGTCTTCCTATGTTAAATTTGGCCATCAGATCTGAAAATTGAAGTATGTTACCGTCTGAATTTAACATATCTCCTATATTTTTAATACCTTTGCTGTTCCAATCTGCCATAATGGTATCCGCAAAAATTAAAGGTGGTAAAGACTTATTCATATATAAATTAGTATATCTATTAAATCTCCCTAGTCCGAGATTTTTTGCTACTGCAGACCATACATTATAGGCTGCGGCCACAGTCTTAAATCGTGTACGTTTGTAATACGATGAATCTGTACAATTTAGGAAGGCATTTGCGGAGTCTTTACCCAGAACAATTGAATAGATCATAGTTGAGGCAGCTCGGACTTTCGGATCCCCTTCGTTTGCTCCGATTAAACCTTGAATATATTGTAATACCGATGCCCAGTAATAGAACCTAAAATCAGGAACCCCCCAACCTCCCCTGTCCCTTGGCAGAGTCATGTACTTATATGCCCGTCTTGTCTTCCCGTATGACCAAATAAATCTATTAAGAATCGACTCTAACTTGTTAAACCAAATAGAATCAAAAAGAAGAGGGATTGTACGAAAAAAATAAAGAAATTTAGGAAGAATGAGCATTTTAATAATATTAGTACGACCCACTAACGTAAGCCTAAGATTATTTATCCTCAGCAAATCTGAATTAACTTTTTTTAATAGAGGCGAGATGTTCTGTTCAACTATTGTTCCTAAGTTAGAGGAGATTTCAACCCCAAGATAAACTGCTGCAGGGACCACTCGTGGGTCAACACATTGGGTTGCTGTATTTTTAATAATCTGTGTTTTGGCGCTATTAAGCTTGTAACCGGAGATATTGCCAAATTTTAAAGCTTCTTGTTCTATTTCGCCTATTGCCAATTCTGGATCAGGGGTAATTATCGCGACATCGTCAGCGTATGCCAATACTTTAAGCACTAACTCGTTTACGCATATAGGAGGAATACGTGGATTAAAATCAAGATTACGTAGATAGGGATCCATATACAGTGCAAACAAGAGAGGAGAGCTGGGGCAACCTTGCCTTGTTCCTCTCTTGATCTGCACTGCTGATGTTAATTCCCGATTGATTTTAATTCTAGCTATTGGGTCCCTATAGAGCACCTGGATTGCCTTTATAAAATTGTCACCAAACCCCATAATTCTCATTAACACCCACAGATATCCCCAGTCAACCCTATCAAAGGCCTTCTCGGCATCTAAAAATAAAGCCGAGACCGGGCCGCCAGAGACCTCCATAGCGTCAAAACAGGTGATCACCGTTCTGACGTGTTCAGTAGTCCCTTTCCCCGGGATAAAACCATGTTGGACTGGTGCGACTAATTTTTCAACAACAGCCGACAGCCTTGTAGCCAGGATTTTCGAATAAAGCTTTACGTCAGTATTCATTAAAGCTATAGGTCTATATGACCCCGGATTTGAGGCGGGTTTACCCTTTTTCAAGATGACTATAATTTCAGTCTCGCCCCATGATTTAGGAATTGAGATATCTCTCTGGGCTTGAATAAGTGTATCCAGTAGTTCCACTCTAAAAACTGATATAAAGGTTTTATAAAATTCGATCGGTATCAGATCAGGACCCGCAGCCTTAGAGGATGGGAGGTCTGATAAAGCAAGAGACATTTCTTCAAGCGTTATAGGGGCATCAAGTATCCTTTTTTCCACCGTGTCTAATTTCCCAAGTTGAATGTCTCCTAAGTATTCCCTGATTTTATCTATATCAACCTCGATCTCACTGTCATATAAACCAGTATAAAATTTCCAAAATTCATTCCTTATACCGACAGAGTCAAAGATCAAATTACCTGAATCGTCAGCTATACTTTTAATGTCCCCTGCGTTCGCTTTTTGTCTAGATCTAACAGCAAGAATGTGCCCAACCCGCTCGCTAAGCTCACAGGCCTGCTCCTTCTTTGCTAAATAACTGGCTACTGTCCTATTAGTGATTCTTTCCGCTATCTCTGCTTTTAAGACCGTAATTTCCAGCAATTGTTGATCCAGTGGGACCCCCCTCATAATTAACCTGCTTAGCTCAGCCTCCGCATCCAGAAGGGAGTTAACCTGCTGATCAAACATGTCTCTTTCTTTTTTCCGCCTATGTGCTGAAAAACTAATTGTCTCTCCCCTGACGCCTGCTTTAAAAGCATCCCAAATGTAAGCACTACTAGTGCTCCCCAGATTATTGAGCCAAAACTCGCTAATCCATTTTTCCATATGAGTACAATATCCCTCATCGAGTAACAAAGCACGCTCAAATGTCCAACTATGAGGTTTCCTGCCCAGCCCAATTATACTTAATGTTAATAACAGTGGGTTATGGTCCGAAACCAACCGGGGTAACTTCTTAATCTGCGTGTTAGATATCAGCGTATTGGAGATTAAAAAATAATCCAGCCTTACTGTTATGTTGTGAGGGGCAGAAAAGAATGTATCACCATCCGTCTCTGGGTGTAAATTAGCCCAAACATCCGAGAGAGCATTATGGCGTGCCATATCTACTATCGCCCTGTGCACCTTTTTCTTCCTCCCCATATAGGAGTTGCTCGATTGTAACTCCATATTTGCAGGCCGGCTAATATTAAAATCTCCGCAGCAAACAATTGGCTCCGCCCAGGTTGAGAGCTCGTGATCCAAAAATTGAAATATATCTGGGTCATCACATGTTGAACCATAAACTGAGACTAGTGTGAACCTAGCACCTCTAAAACCTATTTCTATAATTACCCATCTTCCCCAGATATCCTCTTTGCTCCTAAGTACTGTGCAATCTGCTCCTCTCCCAAGAATCGCCACCCCACGGGTTTTGGAGGCTTGTCTGGTATAAGCTAAGACTTTATAGCCAGCCTGTTCTAGCAAAAATCCTTTCCCACCCTCCACATGGGTTTCCTGTAGACAAATAAGGTCAGGAGACATTGATTTACAAAAAGCAGAAACTCGCAGCCTTTTTTGAAGATCATTAAGGCCGCAGACATTAAACGACAAAATACGACAAGTCATCAAAAAACATCAAATATTAGTGCCACCTTCGAATTCCAACTTTTACGAAACCCTGCCTCAACTTTTTCCCTCCATTCCCTCCATTCCCTCCATTTGAACAAATGCAGCAGCTGCCTCAAACTGTAATTCACTGTGTATGCTGTGTATGATGTGTGCCATTTTCCCCCCCCCCGCTCCCCCCTCAACCCACCCGCCTCCCTCACCCCCCCCAGACATCCCCTCCCCCCTCCCCCCCTACAGGCAAATAGGTCACGAATGACCTATATGTGGGCGCCAAGGAAGCAGCGGCCGCTACTCCTCCCCACCGCCAGCTACCAGGTCAGGCATATACAAAATTTAAATCCACTATTTGTTTTCCTTATATCCCAAAACTTCCACCATGTATGCCTTCACCTTAATCTCTGAGTAAAAGAATTTGAAATGGCCCTTAGTCACAATTTTCAATTTTGCCGGGTATAACAGATAAGCTTCAGAACCCAGAGCCTGGATAAGTGGTATCATTTGCCTCAGCCTCCACCTGCGTTCGACTGTGGCGTGACAAAAGTCTGGTCTAGCAAAAAACGAGACATTATTATAGGTACGCCTTGACTCTGGCTTTGCCTTGTCCAAGATCAACTGCCTGAGAAGGAAGTTCCCGACAAATATTAGCAAAGCCCTTGGTCGACTAGCCTGAGCGCCAGTGTGAGGCTGCCCCCTTTTGAGAAAAAATGGAAAACGATGGGCCCTTTGAATTTCAGTTTCCCACTGCCAACTAGCTAACTCCGGAAAAGCCCCTTTTAGCAAATTCACCACGAACATTCTGGGGTCCTCCCCTTCAAGACCTTCCTCCACGCCTAGCAGTCTAATGTTATTGCGGCGTTGCCTGTTCTCAAAATCTTCCAGCTTCCAATTAACGTCCTCAGCCACCTTTTGATGCTCTTCCTTATATGATTTCAAGTCTCTCAGATCGTCTTCCACTTTACTGGTCCTTTCCTCAACATGTACAACTCTCTCAGCCATCTCATCCTGCCTCTTACTTATAGATCTGAGTTTATTCTGTATCTTCCTTGATTCGTGTCTTGCCCTCCTACTCTCCCCTCTAGCCTCAGATTGCATTAATTTCAGGGTGTTGAAGAGAAGATCGAGTGTAACGGGGGGCTGCGAGGCTTGAGTGGGTCCAAATTCTCCAATCAGCGTGGCGGGACTGTCTTGCTCCACAAATGAAAAAGTAGTGGTAGAGTAATCCCACGCTAGTTTTTTGGTAGGGTCAGTAGTGCTACTTGCAGTGGAAGGTTTCCTTTTAGAGAGGCGTTTTTTCTGTGAGGTTTTCCTAGCGGGGAAGCTGCTGGCTGAGTCGGCCCCAGTGGATACATCAGAACTAAGGCCCTCAGATGATTGTGACTGTGATTGTGTGTCTTCATCGACAGAGTAAAATCTTTCCCCGGAAGCTGAACCAGTAGTGATGCCGATCTCGGCAGAAGTAGATGATTCACCTGCTGATCTGACCCCACCATTCTCCATGCCTAAGTCCATAGTTTCTGCCCAAGTTAAAGGTTTAGACAGTGAAATACCTCCATAGGCTCCATCAATTGTAACAGCCTCCAATCCGCCCTTTAAATTTGGATTAAATGTCTCAGCCTCAGTCTCCAGCTCTGCTGCTGGCATCTGCACAGAGGGCCTTCGGGTTTCGAGTAATAGCTCATCTGGAAGCTGCGTGTGCAGAGCTCGGTCATCAATCATGGCTGGCAGCTCCCTGCCCGCTCTTTCCTTTTCACTCGTTTTTCCCAAGTGATCGGATTCTTTCATTACCCCCGGCCTTAACCCAGTCCCAGCGCTGCTTCCCGACTCACCCCTGACATCCACCAAACCTGCTTCGCCTGCTTCGCCTGCATCGCTGCTCAGTCCCGGTGTGACTGCAGGCACTACAGCGGGCGCCTTCCCTGCTGTTGCTGCTGTGTTTGCTGGTTGCTTGGCAACCCCAGCGCCGACCACGAGCCCTGCACCGAGAACGCCAGCTCCGCTGTCTCCAACGCCGACAGTCCTCTCTGAAGCTGCTCCCACGGTGAGATCAGGTTTGGCTACGGGGGGGCCGCTACTGGCAGGGGAATTGGCGAAGCTTTCAGTCACTGTGGGTTGCCGTAGCGCATTTTCCTTGGCTTTCGGTTTTGTAGCGGGTGCTGTGTTATCTGCCCCGCTTCCGTTCCTTCTTGCTGCCGGTTTCTTCATAGTCGAGGCATTCTTCTGGGCAGATATGGCGGGACCAGGGCCAGCAGTTTTTAAGTCTAGTTTATTGACTTTCTCTTTTTCTTTAGTTGTCATCGTGTGACTTTTGGAAATATCCGTGTCCGTGTGCTTCCCTCCTTTGCCGTCCTTAACCTCGAGTCCGCGCTGTGGGCGAGGAGGCATCCTGAGCCAGGTTTTCAAGACAAGTCTAGCAACCTCTGCAATTCCCCTCTTAAGATGCAGAGTAAATCGTGCAAAAGTCTTTCCACGTTGTTCCCAAGAGAGGAATAACGCAGTACTACTCAAAGAAGGCATACAGTGGCATACAATGTTCTTAAGCCAGACACCTTGAACGCTCTATCTCGCCATTTGAAAGAGCCTGGCAGTGGAGAAGAGAAGAGTGCAGCTTACTCACTGCTCCCAACGGCGGCCATCTTGCCTCCACCTTGGGTAGGAGTGTTCTGCTTAATTCAGATACTCTGTCCATCACCACCCCCTTTTCTGAATCGTTTTGTCCACCATAAGCGTGAAAGGGTATGCTCAGACATGAGTCCCTTGCTCACTGCACCATCAGGATTCAAGCAAGCCGGGCCGAAGACGGCTGTAATGCCAGAAACCAGTCCCCGGAAGCTTGTTTCCTTTCCAGTAAAAGAATTGGCTTGGTAGTTTGGTCTGCTCTGTTCCCATGATGCACTGGGCCAGGGACAGAATAATTTGCATGTAGCCAGGTTCTGAGCTGGGATGGTGCAGTGAGCTAAAAAACGGTGATGGATCAAGCCCTGATCTGTTGACTGGGTAGGAGTGTTCTGCTTAATTCAGATACTCTGTCCATCACCACCCCCTTTTCTGAATTGTTTTGTCCACCATAAGCGTGGAAGGGTATGCTCAGACATGAGTCCCTTGCTCATTGCACCATCAGGATTCAAGCAAGCCGGGCCGAAGACGGCTGTAATGCCAGAAACCGGTCCCCGGAAGCTTGTTTCCTTTCCAGTAAAAGAATTGGCTTGGTAGTTTGGTCTGCCCTGTTCCCATGATGCACTGGGCCAGGGACAGACTAATTTGCATGTAGCCAGGTTCTGAGCTGGGATGGTGCAGTGAGCTAAAAAACGGTGGTGGATCAAGCCCTGATCTGTTGACTGGGTAGGAGTGTTCTGCTTAATTTAGATACTCTGTCCATCACCACCCCCTTTTCTGAATCGTTTTGTCCACCATAAGCGTGGAAGGGTATGCTCAGACATGAGTCCCTTGCTCACTGCACCATCAGGATTCAAGCAAGCCGGGCCGAAGACGGCTGTAATGCCAGAAACCGGTCCCCGGAAGCTTGTTTCCTTTCCAGTAAAAGAATTGGCTTGGTAGTTTGGTCTGCCCTGTTCCCATGATGCACTGGGCCAGGGACAGACTAATTTGCATGTAGCCAGGTTCTGAGCTGGGATGGTGCAGTGAGCTAAAAAACGGTGATGGATCAAGCCCTGATCTGTTGACTGGGTAGGAGTGTTCTGCTTAATTCAGATACTCGGTCCATCACCACCCCCTTTTCTGAATCGTTTTGTCCACCATAAGCGTGGAAGGGTATGCTCAGACATGAGTCCCTTGCTCACTGCACCATCAGGATTCAAGCAAGCCGGGCCGAAGACGGCTGTAATGCCAGAAATCGGTCCCCGGAAGCTTGTTTCCTTTCCAGTAAAAGAATTGGCTTGGTAGTTTGGTCTGCCCTGTTCCCATGATGCACTGGGCCAGGGACAGACTAATTTGCATGTAGCCAAGTTCTGAGCTGGGATGGTGCAGTGAGCTAAAAAACGGTGATGGATCAAGCCCTGATCTGTTGACTGGGTTGGAGTGTTCTGCTTAATTCAGATACTCTGTTCATCACCACCCCCTTTTCTGAATCGTTTTGTCCACCATAAGCGTGGAAGGGTATGCTCAGACATGAGTCACTTGCTCACTGCACCATCCGGATTCAAGCAAGCCGGGCCGAAGACGGCTGTAATGCCAGAAACCGGTCCCCGGAAGCTTGTTTCCTTTCAGTAAAAGAATTGGCTTGGTAGTTTGGTCTGCCCTGTTCCCATGATGCACTGGGCCAGGGACAGACTAATTTGCATGTAGCCAGGTTCTGAGCTGGGATGGTGCAGTGAGCTAAAAAAACGGTGATGGATCAAGCCCTGATCTGTTGACTGGGTAGGAGTGTTTTGCTTAATTCAGATACTCTGTCCATCACCACTCCCTTTTCTGAATCGTTTTGTCCACCATAAGCGTGGAAGGGTATGCTCAGACATGAGTCCCTTGCTCACTGCACCATCAGGATTCAAGCAAGCCGGGCCGAAGACGGCTGTAATGCCAGAAACCGGTCCCCGGAAGCTTCTTTCCTTTCCAGTGAAAGAATCGGCTTGGTAGTTTGGTCTGCCCTGTTCCCATGATGCACTGGACCAGGGACAGACTAATTTGCATGTAGCCAGGTTCTGAGCTGGGATGGTGCAGTGAGCTAAAAAACGATGATGGATCAAGCCCTGATCTGTTGACTGGGTAGGAGTGTTCTGCTTAATTCAGATACTCTGTCCATCACCACCCCCTTTTCTGAATCGTTTTGTCCACCATAAGCGTGGAAGGGTATGCTCAGACATGAGTCCCTTGCTCACTCCACCATCAGGATTCAAGCAAGCCGGGCCGAAGACGGCTGTAATGCCAGAAACTGGTCCCCGGAAGCTTGTTTCCATTCCAGTAAAAGAATTGGCTTGGTAGTTTGGTCAGCCCTGTTCCCATGATGCACTGGGCCAGGGACAGACTAATTTGCATGTAGCCAGGTTCTGAGCTGGGATGATGCAGTGAGCTAAAAAACGGTGATGGATCGCGCCCTGATCTGTTGACTGGGTAGGAGTGTTCTGCTTAATTCAGATACTCTGTCCATCACCACCCCCTTTTCTGAATCGTTTTGTCCACCATAAGCGTGGATGGGTATGCTCAGACATGAGTCCCTTGCTCACTGCACCATCAGGATTCAAGCAAGCCGGGCCGAAGACGGCTGTAATGCCAGAAATCAGTCCCCGGAAGCTTTTTTCCTTTCCAGTAAAAGAATTGGCTTGGTAGTTTGGTCTGCCCTGTTCCCATGATGCACTGGGCCAGGGACAGACTAATTTGCATGTAGCCAGGTTCTGAGCTGGGATGGTGCAGTGAGCTAAAAAACGGTGATGGATCATGCCCTGATCTGTTGACTGGGTAGGAGTGTTCTGCTTAATTCAGATACTCTGTCCATCACCACCCCCTTTTCTGAATCGTTTTGTCCACCATAAGCGTGGAAGGGTATGCTCAGACATGAGTCCCTTGCTCACTGCACCATCAGGATTCAAGCAAGCCGGGCCGAAGACGGCTGTAATGCCAGAAACGGGTCCCCGGAAGCTTGTTTCCTTTCCAGTTAAAGAATTGGCTTGGTAGTTTGGTCTGCCCTGTTCCCATGATGCACTGGACCAGGGACAGACTAATTTGCATGTAGCCAGGTTCTGAGCTGGGATGGTGCAGTGAGCTAAAAAACGATGATGGATCAAGCCCGGATCTGTTGACTGGGTAGGAGTGTTCTGGTTAATTCAGATACTCTGTCCATCACCACCCCCTTTTCTGAATCGTTTTGTCCACCATAAGCGTGGAAGGGTATGCTCAGACATGAGTCCCTTGCTCACTCCACCATCAGGATTCAAGCAAGCCGGGCCGAAGACGGCTGTAATGCCAGAAACTGGTCCCCGGAAGCTTGTTTCCTTTCCAGTAAAAGAATTGGCTTGGTAGTTTGGTCCGCCCTGTTCCCATGATGCACTGGGCCAGGGACAGACTAATTTGCATGTAGCCAGGTTCTGAGCTGGGATGATGCAGTGAGCTAAAAAACGGTGATGGATCAAGCCCTGATCTGTTGACTGGGTAGGAGTGTTCTGCTTAATTCAGATACTCTGTCCATCACCACCCCCTTTTCTGAATCGTTTTGTCCACCATAAGCGTGGAAGGGTATGCTCAGACATGAGTCCCTTGCTCACTGCACCATCAGGATTCAAGCAAGCCGGGCCGAAGACGGCTGTAATGCCAGAAACCAGTCCCCGGAAGCTTGTTTCCTTTCCAGTAAAAGAATTGGCTTGGTAGTTTGGTCTGCCCTGTTCCCATGATGCACTGGGCCAGGGACAGACTAATTTGCATGTAGCCAGGTTCTGAGCTGGGATGGTGCAGTGAGCTAAAAAACGGTGATGGATCAAGCCCTGATCTGTTGACTGGGTAGGAGTGTTCTGCTTAATTCAGATACTCTGTCCATCACCACCCCCTTTTCTGAAACGTTTTGTCCACCATAAGCGTGGAAGGGTATGCTCAGACATGAGTCCCTTGCTCACTGCACCATCAGGATTCAAGCAAGCCGGGCCGAAGACGGCTGTAATGTCAGAAACCAGTCCCCGGAAGCTTGTTTCCTTTCCAGTAAAAAAATTGGCTTGGTAGTTTGGTCTGCCCT
Organism: Lissotriton vulgaris; assembly: GCF_964263255.1. NCBI lineage: Eukaryota > Metazoa > Chordata > Amphibia > Caudata > Salamandridae > Lissotriton > Lissotriton vulgaris. Next base: position 975,697,464 of record NC_141697.1, read on the forward strand.
GTTCCCATGATGCACTGGGCCAGGGACAGACTAATTTGCATGTAGCCAGGTTCCCTTGCTGGGATGGTGCAGTGAGCTAAAAAACGGTGATGGATCAAGCCCTGATCCGTTGACTGGGTAGGAGTGTTCTGCTTAATTCAGATACTCTGTCCATCACCACCCCCTTTTCTGAATCGTTTTGTCCACCATAAGCGTGGAAGGGTATGCTCAGACATGAGTCCCTTGCTCACTGCACCATCAGGATTCAAGCAAGCCGGGCCGAAGACGGCTGTAATGCCAGAAACCGGTCCCCGGAAGCTTGTTTCCTTTCCAGTAAAAGAATTGGCTTGGTAGTTGGTCTGCCCTGTTCCCATGATGCACTGGGCCAGGGACAGACTAATTTGCATGTAGCCAGGTTCTGAGCTGGGATGGTGCAGTGAGCTAAAAAACGGTGATGGATCAAGCCCTGATCTGTTGACTGGGTAGGAGTGTTCTGCTTAATTCAGATACTCTGTCCATCACCACCCCCTTTTCTGAATCGTTTTGTCCACCATAAGCGTGGAAGGGTATGCTCAGATATGAGTCCCTTGCTCACTGCACCATCAGGATTCAAGCAATCCGGGCTGAAGACGGCTGTAATGCCAGAAACCGGTCCCCGGAAGCTTGTGTCCTTTCCAGTTAAAGAATTGGCTTGGTAGTTTTGTCTGCCCTGTTCCCATGTGGCACTGGGCCAGGGACAGAATAATTTGCATGTAGCCAGGTTCTGAGCTGGGATGGTGCAGTGAGCTAAAAAACGGTGATGGATCAAGCCCTGATCTGTTGACTGGGTAGGAGTGTTCTGCTTAATTCAGATACTCTGTCCATCACCACCCCCTTTTCTGAATCGTTTTGTCCACCATAAGCGTGGAAGGGTATGCTCAGACATGAGTCCCTTCCTCACTGCACCATCAGGATTCAAGCAAGCCGGGCCAAAGACGGCTGTAATGCCAGAAACCCGTCCCCGGAAGCTTGTTTCCTTTCCAGTAAAAGAATTGGCTTGGTAGTTTGGTCTGCCCTGTTCCCATGATGCACTGGGCCAGGGACAGACTAATTTGCATGTAGCCAGGTTCTGAGCTGGGATGGTGCAGTGAGCTAAAAAACGGTGATGGATCAAGCCCTGATCTGTTGACTGGGTAGGAGTGTTCTGCTTAATTCAGATACTCTGTCCATCACCACCCCCTTTTCTGAATCGTTTTGTTCACCATAAGCGTGGAAGGGTATGCTCACATATGAGTCCCTTGCTCACTGCACCATCAGGATTCAAGCAAGCCGGGCCGAAGACGGCTGTAATGCCAGAAACCGGTCCCCGGAAGCTTGTTTCCTTTCCAGTAAAAGAATTGGCTTGGTAGTTTGGTCTGCCCTGTTCCCATGATGCACTGGGCCAGGGACAGACTAATTTGCATGTAGCCAGGTTCTGAGCTGGGATGGTGCAGTGAGCTAAAAAACGGTGATGGATCAAGCCCTGCTCTGTTGACTGGGTAGGAGTGTTCTGCTTAATTCAGATACTCTGTCCATCACCACCCCCTTTTCTGAATCGTTTTGTCCACCATAAGCGTCGAAGGGTATGCTCAGACATGAGTCCCTTGCTCACTGCACCATCAGGATTCAAGCAAGCCAGGCCGAAGATGGCTGTAATGCCAGAAACCGGTCCCCGGAACCTTGTTTCCTTTCCAGTAAAAGAATTGGCTTGGTAGTTTGGTCTGCCCTGTTCCCATGATGCACTGGGCCAGGGACAGACTAATTTGCATGTAGCCAGGTCCTGAGCTGGGATGGTGCAGTGAGCTAAAAAACGGTGATGGATCAAGCCCTGATCTGTTGACTGGGTAGGAGTGTTTTGCTTAATTCAGATACTTTGTCCATCACCACTCCCTTTTCTGAATCGTTTTGTCCACCATAAGCGTGGAAGGGTATGCTCAGACATGAGTCCCTTGCTCACTGCACCATCAGGATTCAAGCAAGCCGGGCCGAAGACGGCTGTAATGCCAGAAACCGGTCCCCGGAAGCTTGTTTCCTTTCCAGTAAAAGAATTGGCTTGGTAGTTTGGTCTGCCCTGTTCCCATGATGCACTGGGCCAGGGACAGACTAATTTGCATGTAGCCAGGTTCTGAGCTGGGATGGTGCAGTGAGCTAAAAAACGATGATGGATCAAGCCCTGATCTGTTTTTTTTTTGTAAAACAATTTTTATTGCAGATTCCAAGTTAAGCAGTACAGTTAGTATGCAAGTACGTATATGCGGGATCCCAATGTCTCACACTCCTGCTAACAATTATTTACACAGCCTTATTACCCGCATCCCTGGGGCCGGGTGGCAATTGTCTCACATAGTGTATCGTTGCCGCCATTTCTCGATGGCGTATCCAGTGATCTACCGCTGTCTGCTTTTAATTTTTTCCCCCTACACCCCCCATCCAGCCTCCGGCCAGGGTGATCTGCAAAATACGATGTCGATGGGCTGCTGCACTCCCCCCCCCCCCCTCTCAACACCCCCCCCCACCCCTCTGGTGTTCTATGGCGTCCCGTGCCCGGTTTGCAGTATTCTGAAGTGTGTTGGTGACCTGCGGAGTCTGTAGTGGGTTAATGAGTGTGTGTGTCCGTGGTAGGCGCTGGGATTGGCACCGTTACCTCGGGAACCCCCGGGTCTTCTGCGTCCCCCTCCTCCTCACTCTCCACTGTACTATCCCTGAGTGCCTGGACTAGAATTTCCCACGCTAGTGCTGCTTCCTGAGCCTTCCCGTCAGGTCCACGTCGTGCCAGTTGATACCTGATCGTGCTCTCTGCTGCCGCCCATTTCTGAAACTCATCTAGCCATTTCCGGTGTGTCGGCGCTACCTTAGATTTCCATCCCCTGGTGAGTTCCCTCTTCGCAAGGAGTAGGCCCATGTCTATGAATTTGCTTGTCAGGTTAGTCTTACGTGTGTGTGGAAACCAGTGTAAGAGTGTAGTTGCGCCATCGTAATGTATTTCCCTGTCCGTGACCTCGTTCAGGGTGTCACCCACTTCTCTCCAGAAGTCCTGCAAGTGCGGGCAGTCCCTCAGCATGTGTAGCAAGTCCGCCTCTATCTGCGCGCATCTAGGACACACTGCGTCCACTGCTCCAAAGTATCGTGCTATTTTATTCGGGGTAAGGTAGGCTCTGTGTAGGATATATAGCTGTATTAGTTGGAATCGGGCGTTTCTAGTGCTCTTCCTGGGCCTCTGAACCAATTGGGCCCATGTCGTATCCGGGATCTCTCGCTGCAGGTCAGTCTCCCATTGGGCCTTTAGGCGCGCTAGGGGCAGCAAGGTGCTCGCAAGTATTCTGGAGTGCAGGCACGTGACTGCTTTGACTGTTCCCGCGCTCAAGCCCTGATCTGTTGACTGGGTAGGAGTGTTCTGCTTAATTCAGATACTCTGTCCATCACCACCCCCTTTTCTGAATCGTTTTGTCCACCATAAGCGTGGAAGGGTATGCTCAGACATGAGTCCCTTGCTCACTCCACTATCAGGATTCAAGCAAGCCGGGCCGAAGACGGCTGTAATGCCAGAAACTGGTCCCCGGAAGCTTGTTTCCTTTCCAGTAAAAGAATTGGCTTGGAAGTTTGGTCAGCCCTGTTCCCATGATGCACTGGGCCAGGGACAGACTAATTTGCATGTAGCCAGGTTCTGAGCTGGGATGATGCAGTGAGCTAAAAAACGGTGATGGATCAAGCCCTGATCTGTTGATTGGGTAGGAGTGTTCTGCTTAATTCAGATACTCTGTCCATCACCACCCCCTTTTCTGAATCGTTTTGTCCACCATAAGCGTGAAAGGGTATGCTCAGACATGAGTCCCTTGCTCACTGCACCATCAGGATTCAAGCAAGCCGGGCCGAAGACGGCTGTAATGCCAGAAACCAGTCCCCGGAAGCTTGTTTCCTTTCCAGTAAAAGAATTGGCTTGGTAGTTTGGTCTGCTCTGTTCCCATGATGCACTGGGCCAGGGACAGAATAATTTGCATGTAGCCAGGTTCTGAGCTGGGATGGTGCAGTGAGCTAAAAAACGGTGATGGATCAAGCCCTGATCTGTTGACTGGGTAGGAGTGTTCTGCTTAATTCAGATACTCTGTCCATCACCACCCCCTTTTCTGAATCGTTTTGTCCACCATAAGCGTGGAAGGGTATGCTCAGACATGAGTCCCTTGCTCATTGCACCATCAGGATTCAAGCAAGCCGGGCCGAAGACGGCTGTAATGCCAGAAACCGGTCCCCGGAAGCTTGTTTCCTTTCCAGTAAAAGAATTGGCTTGGTAGTTTGGTCTGCCCTGTTCCCATGATGCACTGGGCCAGGGACAGACTAATTTGCATGTAGCCAGGTTCTGAGCTGGGATGGTGCAGTGAGCTAAAAAACGGTGGTGGATCAAGCCCTGATCTGTTGACTGGGTAGGAGTGTTCTGCTTAATTTAGATACTCTGTCCATCACCACCCCCTTTTCTGAATCGTTTTGTCCACCATAAGCGTGGAAGGGTATGCTCAGACATGAGTCCCTTGCTCACTGCACCATCAGGATTCAAGCAAGCCGGGCCGAAGACGGCTGTAATGCCAGAAACCGGTCCCCGGAAGCTTGTTTCCTTTCCAGTAAAAGAATTGGCTTGGTAGTTTGGTCTGCCCTGTTCCCATGATGCACTGGGCCAGGGACAGACTAATTTGCATGTAGCCAGGTTCTGAGCTTGGATGGTGCAGTGAGCTAAAAAACGGTGATGGATCAAGCCCTGATCTGTTGACTGGGTAGGAGTGTTCTGCTTAATTCAGATACTCGGTCCATCACCACCCCCTTTTCTGAATCGTTTTGTCCACCATAAGCGTGGAAGGGTATGCTCAGACATGAGTCCCTTGCTCACTGCACCATCAGGATTCAAGCAAGCCGGGCCGAAGACGGCTGTAATGCCAGAAATCGGTCCCCGGAAGCTTGTTTCCTTTCCAGTAAAAGAATTGGCTTGGTAGTTTGGTCTGCCCTGTTCCCATGATGCACTGGGCCAGGGACAGACTAATTTGCATGTAGCCAAGTTCTGAGCTGGGATGGTGCAGTGAGCTAAAAAACGGTGATGGATCAAGCCCTGATCTGTTGACTGGGTTGGAGTGTTCTGCTTAATTCAGATACTCTGTTCATCACCACCCCCTTTTCTGAATCGTTTTGTCCACCATAAGCGTGGAAGAGTATGCTCAGACATGAGTCACTTGCTCACTGCACCATCCGGATTCAAGCAAGCCGGGCCGAAGACGGCTGTAATGCCAGAAACCGGTCCCCGGAAGCTTGTTTCCTTTCAGTAAAAGAATTGGCTTGGTAGTTTGGTCTGCCCTGTTCCCATGATGCACTGGGCCAGGGACAGACTAATTTGCATGTAGCCAGGTTCTGAGCTGGGATGGTGCAGTGAGCTAAAAAACTGTGATGGATCAAGCCCTGATCTGTTGACTGGGTAGGAGTGTTCTGCTTAATTCAGATACTCTGTCCATCACCACCCCCATTTCTGAATCAAGACCTTCTCACCGGCATGAGTGAGAAGAATGCATGTCATTCCTGGAACAAAAATTGAGCAGACGCTAGGGCATCTTTAAGATCCGCAACCTCCCTACTACATTCCTTAGACCAATCAAACTGCATACCTTTCCGAAGAAGATCTCCTATAGCAACTGTGCTGCTCGCCAGATTGGGAACAAAGTGGACATAGAACTCCACCATGCCATGAACAGTTTGAACCTCTTCCTTCTTCAAAAGTTTAGGCATCCTTGAAATTGCACTAAACAGTTCAGGATTGGGTTTAACACAGGCACCCAGAATGACACAACCCAAATATGTAAACTATGACAGTCCAAATTTATTTTCCAATCCTAAGAGTGATTCCCCCTTTGCATAAACACTTTCAAAATCTCCTTAACATGATCATTTAAATTGTCACTAATATCAAGACGTCATCCTGGAAGAACTTTACACCAACAAAATCCTTTATTAAGCTGAACATTAGTCTCTGGAAAACTGATGCCACTGAACACAGTCCAAATGGCATACGGTTAAAACGAAACACACTTAAAGGTGTAATGAAAGACGTGAGGTCTCTTGAATAATCACTCAACCTGACTTGGTGGTAAGCTGATGTCAAGTCGAGCTTGGTGAAATACTTAACATTACACATCAACGCGACCATCTCTTGAATATTTGATAAGGGAAATGTATCCTCAGTAACCTCTTTATTGAGGTGGCGTAGGTCCACACAGACACATTTCCCCAGCGCTATTGGTTGCCACAATTACCGGAGCCATCCACTCTGAGGCCTCCACTGCCTCATCCTTGAGACTTTTTAACTCTGACTCCGCAGCACCATGAAGACTCAAAGGTACATTCCTGACCTTGCACACAATGTGGTTAGAACCTTTCTTTATTCTAATGAGATGAACATAGCACCTCACACAACCTTCTTTTTCCGAGAAAACGGGAGGGATCTCACAGTGCAGCTGCTCTGCCATAGTATCCACCTTGTTGACCTGAACAGGCAGACTAAGATTACTGTCCGAAAAGATCCCTAACAGCTTCTGTTGCGGACAACTCAATATAGTCACCTTTAACAGGTACATACAATTTCCCAGTTGCTCTGTAACATTGAAATTCAAAATCTGCCTCAAAATATCCCACCAACTCTATGTGGTTCCCTCCATAGCTGTAAGGTGTATCATCAGGCTCAACAAGCAAAACCTTCCCTTTGACATTTTTATCAAAGTCATTGATATCAAAGACGGTCTGGCTCCTGAAGTCATCATCATGACCAGACTCAATCCATTCACCATAACCACATCATACGGATGTTAGCACTCAGATTTGTGTTGACAACAGAAATCTGCAATACTATTTCATGTTCCAATTCTTCAACCACATTCACTTTATCTATATTAGAATTAGGGGACTTGCAGCAATTGGCAAAATGCCCCCTTTTCCCACACAACTGGCAATTGATACACAAGGCAGGACACTCTTTAGAGTTAGCCAAGTGATTAGGATTGCCACACCTATAACAGCCTTCTTTCTACTTTGGAGCATTATTCTGTTTATCTTTGCAAGAGTCAACAGCATGTACAACTTCCCCTGAGGCTTTATTCTTCTCTTAATTTTTTTTTTTGAAGTTCACATATGCACTCTATAGAAAGTTCTACCTGTTTAGCTATGGTGAGCACATCAGTAGGATCAAGATCACTCTTGCGCCACAACTCCTCTCTGACTTTATCACTCTTCCACTCCAACATAAATTGATCATGAATTCTCTCCTCAGCGTTTCCCCCAAAATTACATAGTGTTGCAGATTTTTGCGAGCTGTAATAAAATACTCAACAGACTCTCCGTGACCAGGGCCGTTTCTACCATTAGGCAAGACTAGGCGGCCGCCTAGAGCGGCAAAAGGGGGGGAAAATGTTGTTGCGCCTTCTACAATTCAACATCACGCAACGTCACGTTCAGCGCCACAGGCGGGGCTGTGCGTGCCTCGATCTGTGCGGCCGCGATACCAGCATGGCTGCTTGTGCCATCGTGCCTGGTTAAAGGCTGGTGCTTGTTTCTCCGTGTCCTTCCAAGCCTTCGTGCGTGAGATGGACGATCTGGAAGCGTGGATGTGAAAGGTAACAGCCAGAACCATTTCGGCACCGGCGTAGGTTGTAAATCTATATGTGCAACGCAAACCTTCATCTTGTGTGGCAGGCGCTTCGTTCCAACTTAACGAGTCTTCGGTATGTATAATTTATGCTCCTATCTGGACATTGTGTGATGCGAAGGGGGGTGGGGGGGAGGTATTTGTGTTTGCACCCCTTTATGCCGTTGAGACCTCCTTTCTCACCACTGGCTTAGCAAATTTGTCATGGGATCTAACGCAAGCAAAGATAATTGTCCTCGTTCCGTGGGTTTGGTAGTTTCAAAAACACACAGCTATGTTTGGGGTGTATTGGGCTCCTCTGGACCCTGATCCTGCCATACTACAGATTGCTACGTCCCTGGCTCTCACAGGCGTAGGCAGTCTAGACCATTTACGAACCTTACTTTTAATGCCGCTGGGGTGCCCAGGATCTTATTTTGCCTCTCAGAGCACTGAAACTTCTCCTCCTCTGTGTACATCACACACGGGATGGGAGGGGCAGCTGACACAGACCCCTAGCTCTCTGCCAAACATGTTTACCCAACTCTTTATCCTCCCTGCTCGCCCTCTGCCCCCCCCGTGGAGCAGAGTCCAACATGGGCAGATAAAGCGCACCTTGCAGATCGTTCACTTATGGACACTCCTGGGCAGTTTCACTTCTCTGTCGTTTGTTTTTCAAAGCTCTTGTGCTTCGGGTAGTGGGTGCCAGGGATGCTGTTGTTGGAGGAGGCCCTTCATAAAACTTGAGAAATCGCCCCCTCCACAAGAAAAGGGCCTGTGTTTGTGTAATGTAGTAAATGAGGTCCAGAGACAGTAGATGACTTCTGTAGGTTTCTTTATTCAAGACAGGAGACAGCGTAAGAGCAGACCACCCACGGCAGCAGCAAACGGTAAACTGCCACAGAGTGGAACATACAAAGACAAGTAGAACATAGAATATAGAATAGAAGAAGTAAGCATTCCTAGGGAGATGTACCGACCAGATTCTCGGACCAGATGGAATCAGCTCCTAGGAGCCCCTCTAACCCGGCCGGAACGTACTCACCTCCCTCCTTAGAATGTATTTACAATGGGTATGGATATATGTATGTACATCTTGTACCTAAGAATGGGAAAAATAGCAATAAACATGCATTGGTTTTCTACAATATCCTATTCGCACCTATTGGTCTCGCGGCCACATAGGCCCAGACTGGTCTACCCTAGGGCAGGTCTGATAATGTACCATTACACACTGATCATCAGTGCTCACCCGACGCACAATCCGGCGCGCCTACACACATGGGCCTGCAGACCCAGTGCTCTCACTAATATCCGGTCTGCAATCCAGCAGACCTACACACCTCTCTATCTTAGGTGCTCTCACTTACACACGGCCCACAATCCGGCGAGCCTCCACACCGTCTTCCTCCGGTGCTCTCACTTATACACGGTCTGCAATCCGGCAGACCTATACACCACCTTAGGTGCTCTCACTAACGCCGTGTACCAACGACGATCACTTTCCTATGAACATTTAAGGATGAAGTCTTTGGTTATCTACTCGGGATAAAACTACGATAATAGAAATTGATATGGCCAAATTATAATATGTGCCTTCTGCTCCTGACATCAAATGTTCCCTCTCTCCCTACTTGCTCAGTCATTCCTTACCTGATCGGGATTCACATCCGTTCATGCAAACAATGCCTAACTAGAAGCTCAGGTTACCCTGATTGAACAAGAATACAAGGCACATGTCGGTTCACTAAGAACTGGGGTGTTTTATTACAACAAAAATAAACACAATACTACACAATGTATATGCTGTAAAGAAAAGTAAAGGTTAGAATGCGCGCTTAACAAGGAAAGGGCAGAGATCACCTTATTAATATGAAGTCGGGGCTCGGCAGTCATCTAGGTTCCCTTCTCGTCTCTGTGTCTTGGCTCGTCTCGGAATCACACCTCAGCAGTCACGGGTACACGTCTGCACCGCTATGCTCAATCTCCTCTGCTTCCCTCCAAGTCACTGGAACCTTGCTGGCTATTAGCTACCGTCTCTCTCTCTCTCTGTCTCTGTGCGCTCCGCGCTATTTCTCCTTCAGTCTTGCTCAGAGAGTCTCGGTTTCAGAATCTTTCTCGGACTTCAAAATGGCGATTGTCTGCTCTGGAAATAATTAATGGCATAGATGCTAACGGCTAGCTGCCGCCTACAGACTGACTGACTCATTGCCTAACACTTTCGCTAATATCAAAGCCTGTCCCTTCATGGAAAGTTACGGCCGGTAACCTGCCGCCCACCAAATTCTTGTACCTCCCCGTACCAAGGGCACGTTCCCAGCCGGCCGGCCTGGAGTTGTGTCTTCGGAGTGGAGAAAAATACAGTCTTTCGATAAGGGCCAGCCTGAACCGGTTCTCTCCAAGCGAACAACACCTCGAAACTAAAACATTACACTTGACCTAGAAAGCCTCTCGAGCTACCAGGCAGAGAGCAAGATGGAGTCTGTCCCGTTTAAGGCCTACAAGGCCCAAAATACGCATAACTCCACAGAAGATGTACTAATACTCTTACAAAAGGATGGATCATCACTAATACTTATATATCTATCCCCTAGCTTAAGTTTATAAGCCCTGATCTAAAGAAAAGGGTACGAAAATGCACTACTGTGTCTCATGGATAGGTCCTACTTATAGTCCTAATACCTATACTCTAAGGGTAATAGGCTGGAGTCATTTTCCATCATCTTCCCTCTCAAAGAGGGTCGAAAAAGTCGGTTATCACAGAAGACTAGAATGACAACCCGCAAACTAACAATGTACTACACATCTTCTCCCTTTCTGTTGTTTGAGAAACAAAAACAAAAAAAAATAAAAAATGAATAAATGAAACTTAACAAATAAAATCTTGCAGGTAAGTAGGAGGCCGCCGAGGCCTAAGGGGACGTGCAGAAAGAGAAGAACTTTGAACAGGGACAAGACCCTGCAACAGAGCAGGAGCATCACCCCCACCAGAAACATTGACTTCATCTTGTGCATGAGAACCAAGGGACGCACCATTTGAAGCTAAGTGATCATCAGTGTCAGTGTCATTGGCCAACAAGTAACCACTAGTGACAGAGTCATCAGAACAAGGAATGGGAGAAACAGAACCATCAGAGTGCAAAGGAGACAACGAGGAAGAACCCTTTTGTCTCTTGTAAAGAGCAACTCTTCTGAAGTTCCAGCATTCGCCATTATTGAGAATGACACAATGGTTGAGCACCTTCTTGACCTTAAATGGACCCTTGAACTTGGACAAACCTTTTTGTAACCTTCCCAATTTGATCTTGACCAAATCTCCCACGAGAAAAGGAGAAGAAGAAGTGATATTGGGGGTAGATTCAACAACATCAGTTTGGAGATCATCTGGAAAATTACCCTGAGCCTGCAGAGTAACGACATCTCTCATCCAGGACGGGAACAATTTCAAACCAGGATCACGTCCTCTCATCAACTGAAATGGAGACAAATCTCCACTAGCCAAAGGGGTGGTACGATATGCCCATAACATTTCATTCACCATCTTCCTGACAATGTGACCACCACTGGACGCCATCTGTATAATACCCTTGACAACTTTGTTGGCTCTTTCGCAAACAGCATTGCCCTGAGGGTTGTATAAAGAAGTACGGTGATGGGAGACACCACACTCCTTCAAGAAGATCTGCATGTCCTTGGAGGTGAGTTGTGGACCATTATCTGTGATTAAGACAGAAGGCAAACCCTCATCCTTGAAGAGGTTTCCCAGAAACCTGATGGAGTTGGAAGCAGTGATATCATTGGTAAAATGAACAACCAACCACTTGGTGAAGACATCAACAACAACAATAGCAAACCTGTCATTTTCCCCTAACTCACCCATTGGGCCAATGAAGTCAAGGGCAATGGTGTGCCAGGGCAAATTTGGAGAAAGAATGTGCGCACCAGCAGTCAGCTTAGGGCCAGTTTTCAACCGCTTCTCCCCTTCCCTGCAGAGAGAACAATTCTCAACCCAATCCACAACTTGGAAGTCAACCCCAGGCCAGCAAAAGTGATCCTTAAGAGGTCTTTGGGTGAGGGTCTGGCCCATGTGCCCCTCATGTGCCAAAGCCAATAACTTGGTCCTTAACCCAAAGGGAGGTACAAATTTCCCACCTTTAAAAAGAATATCCCCAACAATAGAAAGGTCATCTAAGACTTTAATGTAAGGCTGAACAGAAACAGAAACAGAACTCTCTCGTCTAGGTCCCAATCTTATAAGTTTGATGACCTCTTGAAGAGTAGCATCAACAGACATTTCTCTAGACCAGTCACTGGAAGAGAAAACACCTTCACCCACAAAAACAGCATCTTCAACTGAGGCCACAGCTACATCATCCAAGTCTAACGACACAACTGAATTGTGAGGAGAACGCCAATCCATAGACAGTCTCGAAAGGCAATCGGCTTGGACATTTCTCCAACCTGGAATGTACTCCACCGAATACTGAAACTCTTGTAACCTAGCCGCCAGCTTCATAAGCCGGGCAGAACCCTTTCCCGCCCCACCAGGAGAAAGAACTTTGATCAGGGGCTTGTGGTCAGATCGCAGAGTAAACTTCATGCCCCACAAATAAGTGCGGAAGTATTCAACAGCCCAAGAGGCAGCCAATGCCTCCCTTTCGATAACAGAATAGTTCTTCTCCGTATCAGTAAGGGTCCTGGAGGCAAAAGCAATGGTGACTTCTGATCCCCCACTCAATTGAGACAGCATAGCCCCCAGACCATGTGCACTTGCATCAACAGTGACAATAGACTTATTATGTACATCAAAGGGAGATAACATTTTGGCATCACAAATCTCATTTTTGATGTTTACAAAACATTTTTCTTGTTCAGGTCCCCAAGTAAAACCCACACCCCGTTTAAGCAAAGATCTTATACACACAGTCTTATCAGAAAAATTCTGTACAAACTTAGAGTAATACTCTATTGATCCCATAAAGGAACGTAGCTGGTCTTTGTCAGAAGGTGAGGGTGCAGAACGAATAGCCTCACACAAGTTCCTTTTGGGTTTTATGCCAGAGGAAGTGATGGTGTAGCCCAAATAGTCTACTTAACACACCAAACAAACATTTGTCCTTGCGTAAAGTTAGACCAGCATCAGATAACTTTTCAAGGACAACACTGAGAGTGAAATTGTGCTGGGATTCAGTAAGACCATAAATCAGGATGTTGTCTGGAAAATAGACCACCTTCGGCACACCTTCGAAGATACCTGACACCATGCGTTGAAAAACGCTAGCTGCTGACTTGAGGCCAAATGGGAGACGAGTAAACTGAAAGGTACCCCACGGAGTGATGAAAGCTGTTAGGCATTTAGAGTCCTTATGTAAGTCAATTTGATGGTATGCACTCCTGAGGTCCAATTTTGAGAAAAATTTTGCCTCATTGAGAGTGGTAACTAGCTCAGATATATTAGGTAGCGGGAAGGTGTCAGCAACAACACAGTGGTTGAGAGACCTGAGGTCGACACAGAAACGGAGCTTGCCGTCAGACTTCTTGGTGACGACAATGGGCGAAACCCAAGGGGAGGCCTCTACAGGTTCAATGACCCCAGAACTCAACATGTCATCAAGAAGACCCTTGACCTCATCCCTAATGATAATAGGAATGCGTCTCACCCTGTGTTGAACGGGAATTGAGTTAGGTTTGATTATTATCTTATGTGAATAGCCCTTGAGCCGACCCAAACTCTCACCAAAACATTCTTAAATCTAGAGAGTAAAGAGAACAACTCAGTGTCCTCCACAACCATGACCTGAGGATCAGCTCGGGGATTCACAACAATGCAAAGGTCATATTGGTGTATCCATCCGAGGATAGCAGGACCAGATTCTGAGACACATACTTTCCCAAAAATTTGTCTGGTAGAGAACACAATGTTAGCCTCAAAATACCCAAGGATATTCAGTGGTTCACCCTGATACCCACCAGGAGAAATATCCGTAGGAAAAAGAGGACCCATACCCCACAAGTCAACAAAGAGGGAGTTGGGAATAATGGTGTAACGCGAACCAGTGTCCACCATCAAGTAAACATTTTTATCATTAATAATGAAAAGAGCCTTAGGTCTATTTCTGCGTTTGTGGTCTTCACGTTGAAGATCACAGTCATTACCAACCACCAAAATCTTGTCAGTGTCATCTTTACCCTCTGAGATATCACTAACACATGAAACAGAAGGACGAGCTCTACTTCTGCAAACACGAGCATAATGCCCCAATTTACCACATTTCATGCATTCCTGCTTAGCTGCAAAACAAAACTTTGAATCGGAAGCATGTGCAAGACTGCCACATCTAAGACATTGCCTAGAAGAAAGGGGTTTAACAGTTAACTGTTTTTTTGTTGAAGAACTTTCTCTGTTTAAGAAGAGCAACTTCGTCTTGGTCATCATCTTCCTGACTTGGAAACGTGTACGAATGACAAGACACCTCACCAACATCACTTGAAGTAGCTCTCTTTTCCAGCTCTTTCATACACCCCTGAGACTGTTCAACAACCTTTGCCAAATCAATTGCCGTTTGCAGATTGGGATTCTTCGCTGCCCAAAGACGTTCCTGGATTTTTTTGTTATTGCATTGTACGATAAGCTGATCCCTGATCAGCTCCTCAGTCATGTTGCCAAATTTGCATTTCACTGACATTTCGCGCAGTCTAGAAACAAAGTCGTCTATGCTCTCACCAGCTTTCTGACTTTTGGTGTAAAATTTATATCTGTTCATGACAAGGTTCTCCTCCTTGGCATACCTGACCTCAAGACGAGACACAGCCTCCTTATACTCATCCAACGGGGCTTGTGCACCAGCTAAAAGAACTTGCGGCAAGAACCTGAAGACGCGTTCTCCCTCCTTACCAAGAGAACCCAAAAGAAGTGCCTTCCTGCGCTTGGCGGAGAACTCTTGGGCATCCAACGCATCAAGATAGTTCTCAAACATGGGAAACCAGTCTTCCCATGATATGCTGGGCTGGCCAGGCGAAGAAAGAAAACTGGGCGGTAGAACAACAGAGCCAGACTGAAAGGGTAGCTGCTCAGACATATTTAAGTTGTGGTGAGAAGCACAGAAAGGATAACTAATGTTATTGATTGCGGAAATGACAAAACAACAAAAAAAAAACGGAAATGTTTCAAGAAATAAATGAAGAGTTAATTAAAGCAACGTACTTCAGAAGAATCGCTACAAACAGCAATGAAATTGAAGGTTTACTTGTTGTGAATGCGCACAAGATGAGCGCATCGTCGTTGCGTTGCTGGAGTTGAATCCGTAACCATGGAAACCAAAATGGCTCCCAGCGTGATGACGTAGATACTCAAACGCGCTGATTGCCTGAGAGGCGCGGCGCGTTGCAGTGAGTCACGCAGAGGAAGAGGAGCGCAAGCAGACGTCACAGGCAGAATCGCTGACTCCTGTGGAAGATTCTAGTGCGTCATCATTAGTGAAGAGACGCCGCAGGAGCAGGAGACAGCCAGAAGGGAGACAGCAGGAGGACTAATTGAACAGAACGGAGACAGAAGCAGGTAAAAACTTGCCGGTTCCGTTGTGAAGTCCAATGTGAAGCCGTCAGATCTTCTTAGGCAGGATGTGAAAGCGTAGACGGGGATTCAGCTCAAATCGGTCTGCTCTTAAGTCTCTGAAGTCACGAGGTGGTGGAAAAGTGCACGGGTTCAGGAAACGTCGCCAAAATACTGTAGTAAATGAGGTCCAGAGACAGTAGATGACTTCTGTAGGTTTCTTTATTCAAGACAGGAGACAGCGTAAGAGCAGACCACCCACGGCAGCAGCAAACGGTAAACTGCCACAGAGTGGAACATACAAAGACAAGTAGAACATAGAATATAGAATAGAAGAAGTAAGCATTCATAGGGAGACTAGAATGACAACCCGCAAACTAACAATGTACTACATGTAACATGCGTATGGAAATGTGTGTCTATCGTGTACATGCACTCTCGAATTAAGTCACAGCCCCTAGTGTTACAATATTTACATGCATGAACGGGGAAAGGCCAAGAGGGTCCTCTGGGGATGCACAGCTGTGATTCGCAAGCTAAGCCTCTCAGCTGAACATGGTATCCTGTCTTGCAGGGTAACCAAGATCTTGCAGTACGTGGGGAGATGTGACCTGCAGATTACATCTCAGGAATTTATAATACCCTTAAAATGATTTTTCTTGGAGTTGAATAAGCCACCAAGTCTCTGCAGCACGTGCATGCTCCTTTGTACCGATCTCACTGGCACCGATCTCTGCTGCTGGTACATTAACCCGACATGCTATACAACTCCAGATTATACGTGTCTGCAGCTGGTGCATTAGCCAGACAAGCAATATAACTGATCTTGAAACATATGAAGGGCTAATTAAGATTTCCCCAGCATGGGCCTAGCCCGAAGAAGTAGCCCCGTGAGACCTTTAAGTGGGTTTGAAACTTGTAACCTGCATTGTATCGCATTTTAAACTACTTTTTAACCTTCATTTCTTAAACTTATTGTCAAAATGAGTTAAAACTCAATGTGTACAGCCCATTGAAAGCAGATTACATTGGTGCAGTTATTAGTATTTTGTTAAGCCTATTCTTCTCTTGAGAAATTCTAATTTTGTCGATCGGAAGGATACAAAGACCTAGTTGTGTCCCCGGAGATTGGAAACTGAGTGTGCAGGTTAAGCTCCCGTACGTGTTAACTGGACTAACTGTGCAACCACAAAGAGGGACTCCTTTGTGCAATCTGTTATACCAAATACATTTACGTGCACAGTGAACCTATCAAAACAGACACCAGTGTAAGATCTTCAGTACGGAAGGGTATTACGCGAATCAGGGTTAAGTGGCTCTGTGGATGGCTCAGTTGCGTTGTAGAGACTCATCCTTGTGCCGGAGTTGGGGTGCTTTCCAAGAGCGCCGGGTGTTTTGGTTCTTGGAGAGTTGAATGAAATAATTAGCATCTGTGGTGGATCCCTGCCCCAGGCACATGTGACTCGCCCAGTATCTGTGGTCAATGGTAACTTGATGACTATATCATTATCAATAGATTAGCTTTGTACCTATAGGACAGTACCAAAGAACTTGTGCATACACACAGCTAAGAAAATACCTGAAATACAATACATATGAAACTGTATAACCGTACTAATTAGCTATAAGTCGCATAATTGTATATCATCACCTACGGAACTGTATGAGTAACTAGATGTAGCTACGGTAACTATGGATCTTTACTGTGTAACTATACTGTCTATGTACATTAAAATTAACTGTATATTGATACAAACTATGCCACTATAGTCCAACTCATTATAGTCTATGTAACTGTATGACAACACAAACGATGCAACTAGATTAGCTATCTAGCAACAGTAAAAAAAAATCGACATTGCTTGAGTAACTGTGTAAGGTAAATTACAAAGGCCAAGCTTGCTTCAGTTATGGCAATTGATGACCACTATCATGAGTGAAGTGTGATGGAATATTGTTTGCAACTGCTGATTTGGCTTTTTGGATTTTTCTTTTATTCTCTGCTATAGAGTGAGCCTGGTTAGGTCTGACCAAGATCAAATGATGTTAGTGAGGGATCGATAAACAATTGTTTTTGCATTAGTCCGCTGAGGCACCTTGTTTGTCTCATTTCTTTCTCATTGGAGTCCCCTGCAGGCCACAGGTCTTCTAGCCTGGATGACAGGGGGAGAGAGTGATGGTAGTAAAAGGGAGGGAGCGCCATTTTTCAATTCTCGCCGAGGGCTGGAAAACACTTCGAAACGGCCCTGTCTCCGTCATTCTTTTTCTTTGACCAAAATCTTTGGAATATTATAGAAACGATGGCCAAATAATGCTTGTCCAATTTCTTTCTGTGCTGTTTCAAATTCACTTAAACCATCACCATCCCCCTCCACCACAAGCTTAGGTAAATTTTCAAATACTCCTTGGCTTTCTGCCCCCAAACAATGCATCAACAAAGATGTTTTCCTTTCAGCAGATAAATTTGGTCCAGTGACTTTCAAATAATTGAGGATTTTTTTTCTCCCATTTAAACTACAATAAGGGAGGATCACCAGGGGAGGACAGAGAGAAAGGAGGAGGCGTGATGTATTGCATGTTAATAACTGTAAAATAATCTCCCACAGAAAATTGAAGAAATATTAAAATATGCTTGTAAACTTAAACTAAAAAATGAATTACAGATACACGAAATTGTATCCGAATCCCTAATGCAAGAAATAACTATTAAGTAAAAGTACTCAATCATGCTCAATAAATGAGAAATAAATCACACTCGAGTATAAATAAAAACAATAACACCTTGAGACAAAAACAATGCAAAGTGGAACTCTGCTTAGGGCTACATACAGCAGGAGTATTGAAGATTCCAAAACTTCTTCGGTCTCTGCGGTCCCGAAACCAGACGGTCCTCCTCCTATTTGTTGTTGTTGCAAGAGCGTTCCACATTACCTAAATCCGGTCAACTGGCAGCACGACAACAGAGATAAAACAAGCATTTGCAATGCAATAGGTCTCGCATTACGAAAGTTTGAGGTATTGGTCTTGTAAATGACAAATCTTTTATTCATGTGTTGGTTTTGAAAATATCGTAATTAATAGCTTTGTCATTTACAATGCCAATACTTTTAACTTTTACAAATGTGACACCTATAGCATTTGTAATGCAACATGTTTTGTATTTATGTGACTGAGATGTATTGATATTACAAATAACAATGGCTTTTATTTTTTTTACATAATTAATAATTAAATAAAAGTTATTGTAATTTATAATGGTAATAGCTTAAACTTTAGTAAATAACTTTTGTGAAGATTATGTTCAGTGTATTTTATTGTGGCGAAAATCCAAGAACAGAAGTAAAATATTAACATATTTTTGTGACATTTGTAATAAAGCTTGAAACATTGAGAGAACATATTTGAACCAGTTGTTGTTGAATAGTTGCACAGATTGATGCTGTGGTGGCGCTGAGTGATGTTGTGGTGGCGACGAGTGATGCTGTGGCGTTCAGTGATGCTTTAGTAGCGCATAGTGATGTTGTGGTGCCCTTGAGTGATGCTGTGGTGGTGGGATAGATACATAGAGTAAGGGCGATAGATAGATAGATAGAGTGAGGGCGATAGATAGATTGATAGATAGATAGAGTGAGGGCGATAGATAGAGTGAGGGTGATAGATAGATAGATATAGTGAGGGAGATAGATAGATAGATAGATAGATAGATAGATAGATAGATAGATAGATAGATAGATAGATAGATAGATAGATAGATAGATAGATAGATAGATAGATAGATAGATAGATAGAGTGAAGGCGATAGATAGAGTGAGGGCGATAGATAGACAGATAGATAGATATATAGATAGATAGATAAATAGATTGAGGGCGATAGATAGATGGATAGATAGATAGATAGAGTGAGGGCGATAGATAGATAGAGTGAGGGCGATAGATAGATAGATAGAGTGAGGGCGATAGATAGATCGATCGGGTGAGGGCGATAGATAGACAGATAGATAGATAGAGTGAGGCAGATAGATAGATCGATAAATAGAGAGTGAGGGGATAGATTGAGAGCAATAGATAGATAGAGTGAGGGCGATAGATAGATAGATAGAGTGAGGGCGACAGATATATAGAGTGAGGGCGATAGATAGATAGATAGAGGGCGAGTGTGGTTGTGTGTGTGTGGTTGTGTGTGTGTGTGGTTGTGTGTGTGTGGTTGTGTGTGTGTGGTTGTATGTGTGGTTGTATGTGTGGTTGTATGTGTGGTTGTATGTGTGGTTGTGTGTGTGGTTGGGTGTGATTGTGTGTGTGATTGTATGTGTGTGGTTGTATGTGTTTGGTTGTGTGTGTGGAAGAGAGCAGCAGATCAGCACAGCAGAAGAGAACAGGGAGTTAAAGAAGGAGGCGGGTGGAAGAGAGCAGCAGATCAGCACGGGAGAAGAGAACAGGGAGTTGGAGAAGGGGACGGGGTGGAAGAGAGCAGCAGATCAGCACGGGAGAAAAGAACAGGGAGTTAAAGAAAGAGGCAGGGTGGAAGAGAGCAGCAGATCAGCACAGGAGAAGAGAACAGGGAAGTTAAAGGAGGCAGTTGGAAGAGAACAGCAGATCGGCACAGGAGAAGAGAACAGGGAGTTAGAGAAAGAGGCGGTGGAAGAGAACAGCAGATTAGCACAGGAGAAGAGAACAAGGAGTTAAAGAAGGAGGCGGGTGCAAGAGCGCAGCAGATCAGCACAGGAGAAGAGAACAGGGAGTTAAAGAAGGTGGCGTGGAAGAGAACAGCAGATCGGCACAGGAGAAGAGAAGAGAACAGGGAGCTAGAGGAGGGTGTGGAAGAGAGCAGCAGATCAGTACAGGAGAAGAGAAGAGAACAGGGAATTAGAGAATGATGTGGGTGGAAGAGAGCAGCGGATCAGCACAGCAAAAGAGAATAGGGAGTTATAGAAGTAGACGGTTGGAAGAGAGCAGCAGATCAGCACAGGAGAAGAGAACAAGGAGTTAAAGAAGTAGGCGGGTGGAAGAGAGCAGGGAGTTAAAGAAGGAGGCGGGTGGAAGAGAACAGTAGATTGGCACAGAAGAGAACAGGGAGTTAGAGAAGGAGGCAGGGTTAGAGAAGGAGGCAGGGTGCAAGAGAGCAGCAGATCAGCACGAGAGAAGAGAACAGGAAGTTAGAGAAGGAGGTGGGTGGAAGAGAGCAGCAGATCAACACAGGTGAATAGAACATGGAGTTGAAGAAGGAGGCGGGGTGGAAGAGAGCAGCAGATCAGCATAGGAGAAGAGAACAGGGAGTTAGAACAGCAGGCTGGGAGGGAGAGGGCTGCAGATTAGCAATTGTTGCCAATTTAGCTATGTCACTTAAAAGATTGGCTTGCACCTCTGCCATGATGTGCAGCCAGTAGTTTGTTTTCTTGCCGGGCTGTGACTTCCATCCTTCTGAGGTTGGTATTTGAAGTATGATTAAAAGCTGGTAATAGCAGTAATGGCTATTTACAGCACTTATAATCTGCAAACTAGATAGTTTAGGGTAATAACTAACACAGAAGGTCCTGTGGGTCCATTTTACACCCGGTCAGTACCACATATGTAGACCTGTAAATACTCAAGACAACAGTTTATGACGTAAAAGCAAAAAACAATTTCACTGGTCATGTTTTACAAAATTATATTCTCCTTGACATGTTAAAAACGGTCTTGTGAGTGAAGACGGCGCAATGTTCAAAAGTGCAAGTGAAGAACAAAAGTGATACCCAAATGTATACACAATCATGGATCCATGCTAATTCTTTGTGAGTTAAATACTAAGTAATAAAGCCTCAGAGACATTTCAAACCTTTCCTAAGATTTTGAGGCTTCATCACGCCGCAAATTGTGCCATCTATCTCATGTACCTAAGGGAGTACAGAAAGGTCTGTTGAGCACTTGTTAGTGCATAATAGCCCAATCTATGTGTGTGACCTACCTCCAACTCCGTAATAGATACACTTTAGAAAGAAGGTGCCTTCAATGAATGCACTACACAGTAAAGAAAGCACATTGTCTATTTTCCATCTGGTATTAACCATAACATATTGAACTAAGGGACCTGAATTCCCGCCATTTTCAAAATCATGCAACTGAGCCTCATGTTGACCATTAAGTCCAAATTGCAACTGTGTGCATGCAGTCTGTGTATGATATGTACCACAGCAAGTCCAACCTATACTATACTAATGTGTCTGTTTTGTTTATACTCTTGGTAACCAGGGCCATCCATGATTATGGAAGCAGCCAACCAGTTACACATGCCAGTTCAGTAATTCCGGACAAAAGCACAACTCAGCTATAAAATAACTTGAATTACAATTATACACTCAAATATTATATTGTTGCCATCAAAATATCCAAAGCTGGTTTAGCAGTTCTGGATCTAAGTGCAATGAAATAAAACAACCATTTGTTTACACTTAAGCTATTGGCATAGTAAATGACAATGCCTTTTTATTTATCTGTCTTGAAAAAACAATATATAAATAAATAAATACCATTGTCATTTATAATGCCAATGGCTGAAACTTTCACAAATGCGAGACCTCACTCCAAGCACACTGAAAGGGAGGGGTGGAAGAGGGGAATGCTGCAGGGGAGTAGGCCTATGTGTTTAAGGGAGGTGCCCAGCCGTGCAAGCAGCGCTGACAAAGTGAATCCGATGAGCTGCGACTAAAGGGAGGGGCACGGACGCCATTGAAGTGCTAGCACAGCATGGGGTGATTTCACACAAAAAAAGCATTTGGTTAAAGAGCAGTTAGGGAGACAGCCACAAAGTGTGCTATACACATGCACGAGAGACTGAAAGCTTTGCGACAGACGTGGAAAAAATGTACATAGACTGGTGGAACAGACAGAAAGTACTGCTTGTTGATTGGATGGAAAGTTGAAGTGCAGGCAGAAAATAAACAAGCATGAAAACCCACTAATCACTTGCAAGTACCAGAAGGATCGGAAATAAATGTGAACGGAGGAACACCAGAGCATGCGATTCACTCATGAATATGAGGGTGAGAATGTCGTGGCATTGGTGTTTGTCCACATCTGCTCGGGTCACAATCTAAGTTATCTAAAACAAGTTTGAGCTACTGACATTGCAAATAACAGCCTTTTATTTTTGTTTTAGTTTTAAATAAATAAGGCATTGTCATTTACAATGCCAATAGCTTAAACTTGTGTAACTGCGAGACCTATTGCATTGCAAAGGATTGTTTCACGAGGGAAAGAAAAACACCCGAGGGTATTGGGTGGGTGGGCTGAATTCTGTTTTCATTTGAGAAACTCGGATCACTGCATGTGGTTTTAGTATTGTGACCTGGATAAGAAGTGGGGAGGGAGGGCGCTCAAGCGAGGACTGTTACATAAAAAATTCTGTGGGTCTTTAAGATAGCACACATCACAAACTGAATTGCCTACTAGTACTTGAGCAATGGCCAGTGTTATTTCTCCACACTACGTCACTTTTTATATTACCTTCAGAGTTAAAAGTAAGAGTCCACACTTCAGCAAACAGGACCTGCTGCCTGTAGGTTATACATTTCGCTGAAGAAAGCGCTCAACACCATCGATATATACATACAGATTGCACCTCCACTCTTCAGACACCTGCCGGGCGCACGCGCACACACACTCGCGCACTTTATGAACATAGGTACGGTTGCTGAGTCCCCGCCAGAATCTGGTAGGACAGCTGGTATGGAGGCACTGGCGACTGACCCTACCACTCCCACCCTATAACGGCCCCCAAGCATGTCCTGAGGTGTGAAGATGGTCTTTGAAGGCCGTTTACAGCCTTCCACATGGTTTTCTGGTGTGAGAGCGGGGGACAAATGTTTTGGGGTGCCATAAACTCGCCCCTGAGGTGTGATCTCCCCCTCCCTGTGGCTTTCTTTCATGGAAAGCTGACTCGCAGAATCCATCGCCCCGTTCAAAAATATTTCTGCGGTTTGTTCTGGCTGGCGGCGCCTCGGCCATAAATGAAAGATAAAGGGAAAGACTGCGGCATGGAGCACAAGGCAGAGGCGGGCTGTAGAGGGAAGAGAGCACGTGAGGGGGGAGCCTACAGTCAAAGAGTGAGAGACCGGCAGCAGACTCAGAGGAGAGAGAGCGTGCACAGGAGGGGTAGAGGAGAGAGAGAGACAGTCAAAGAGATCGAGAAGCTGAGACAGGCAGTCAAAGAGAGGCAGTCACAAAGAGAGGCAAGCCAGGCAGTGGTTAGCGAGAGGCAGATAGGCAGTGGAGTGAGATAGAAGCATAAAGAGGAGAGAGGCCAAGTACAAAAGACAGGCAGGCAATATCAATGGAAGAAAAAGAGAGACAGGCAGTCAAAGAAAGCAAGAGACATTCAGCGGTCACTGTCATTTGAAGCGGCACTCTGCAACGTGACAGAGTGCTTCATTAGTTCATCTGGGGAGGACGCAAGGCAGAGGCGGGCTGTAGAGGGGAGAGAGCGCGCGAGGGGGGGCCTACAGTCAAAGAGAGAGAGACCGGCAGCAGACTCAGAGGAGAGAGAGTGCGCACGGGAGGGGTAGAGGAGAGAGAGACAGTCAAAGAGATCGAGAAGCTGAGACAGGCAGTCAAAGAGAGGCAGTCACAGAGAGAGGCAAGCCAGGCAGAGGTTAGCAGGAGACAGACAGGCAGTGGAGTGAGGTAGAAGCATAAAGAGGAGCGAGGCCAAGTAGAAAAGTCAGGCAGACAATGTCAATGGAAGAAAAAGAGAGACAGGTAGTCAAAGAAAGCAAGAGACATTCAGCGGTCACTGTCATTTAAAGCGGCACTCTGCAACGTGACAGAGTGCTTCATTAGTTTATCTGGGGAGGACGCAAGGCAGCGGCGGGCTGTAGAGGGTAGAGAGGGTGCGAGGGGGGGCTACAGTCAAAGAGAGAGAGACTGGCAGCAGACTCAGAGAAGAGAGAGCACGCACTGGAGGGTAGAGGAGAGAGAGACAGTCAAAGAGATCGAGAAGCTGAGACAGGCAGTCAAAGAGAGGCAGTCACAGAGAGAGGCAAGCCAGGCAGTGGTTACCGAGAGGCAGGCGGGCATTGGAGTGAGATAGAAGCATAAAGAGAAGCGAGGCCAAGTAGAAAAGACAGGCAGACAATGTCAATGGAAGAAAAAGAGAGACAGGCAGTCAAAGAAAGCAAGAGACATTCAGCGGTCACTGTCACTTAAAGCGGCACTCTGCAACGTGACAGAGTGCTTCAGTAGTTCATCTGGGGAGGATAATGCGATGCATCTCAGCCTCTGTGTCTCGCCACTTTATAAATTCAAAGTAGACGGAAAGAGCGTGCGAATTGGAAATGACAGACGGAGAGGGTCGGGCCAGATCAAAGCCCTTCTCGGAGGTATAATTTGGACGAGAGAGAAAACTAGGGAGGCGGGGAAGCGGGGAGCAGATCCCTTTGAAGCACGGCCTTGCAGCCGTGAAAGTGAGTGAAACGGCAGGGATGTAATTAGGGGGAAGGAGAAGTGAGGCCGAGCACGGGCTGGGGTGAATGCCTGAGGCCGCTGGGGAATCTTCAGATGTCTGTGGGAGGGAGGCTGATGGGTTTGATGAGGACGCGCTTTCCGCACGAGTGCACCACACGAACTGTCCGAAATCCGCAATGGTTTCAGAACTTGGTTTGCCCACTATACTCTCGTCTATTATCCCTTGTGGGATTAATAGGCGAGACCTAAAAACAACTAATTGAAAGAACGGCCAGTAGTTTCCAGAAGGTAAGTTCTAAATCTGTGTTTCCTTCCAAAGCTGGATGTCGAGACAGCCGTGGCCACATAGTCCATGTTATAATAATGCATCCAATGGGAGCTGATGTCACGGCTGGAACCGCGCGGAAGATAGAGCGAGCAGGTTACGTGTCTCAAGGGATAGAGCTCTTGCTAATGTAAATGTGAACACGCAGAGAAAATACAGAGCGCCAGGTGTTCTAAGTTTCGAGAAAGTGCTCGACCAGGCAAAAGTCTTAACTGTGAATTCACATAGCTGGAAATTCACCTCTTTAAACAAAGAGAAACGTTTTTGCATACTAGTGAAAAAATAGTCAGTGCGTTGTCCCACGTAGACTCGGGGGTCATAAAGAATCACGGAGATTCAATAACAATACAGGTGAAAAGCAAAGTGGTGGCAAGCAGGGTTAAAAGTTTATGTTTTAAGTAGCGCAAACTAGGAATTAGAGTTCCAGATATAAGTATTTAATGAATGAAAGTTTAATGCTTTCTCAGCATAAATTTGAAGGTGCTCACAACTACCAACATAGGTGTTGAAGTTTCCTCTGAAGGATGTGGGTAGATGACCCGGTCATCGCCAATGTTAAATTCAATAATCCCAAATAATCCAAGGACACGATGGAAGTCCAAAATATAAGGTTTATTCATCTACAGAAAACTCCAGCCACCTCCTGAGAAACAATTCTCAGCCAACTGTCACATCCCACATAAATTCAACTATATACATTCCACTTAGAATTCACTGCAGCAGCAGAAAAGTCTGTGGAAACAAACAAAGGGCAACATACTAATACTCTGTGGAATAAAGAATAAGTGCACTACAGAGGTACATAAAATAACAAACGATGCACATAACACACAGAGCAAAGGGACACAACTGATCATTGGGTACTTGCAGATTAACTTTTACAGAAACTGCTCTTGTGCGATTAATGCTGTGTACTGTAAAGGGCAGTGACCAAATTGATTGACCATTAAATACACGTGTCATTTATATATTGGGCAGTAGCTCAGGATGGTATTTGTTGATCAGAAGTAGCCCTCACTATTGAATAGGTTTGAGACGTCTGCTCGAAGAAGTTTTAATTTTCACTGTGCTGTGAAATTATATTTAGTCTTAAAGACTTGGTGGGTGAGGATTTGATCTCAACAGGTAGACTGGAGAGTTGGAAATGTTTGTGTGCTTATCAGTTTTCAATGTTCTTTTTTTTTTTTGCACAGCAACTTTTCCACCTCCACCTTGACTGTTCAATGAATTGAACTGAAGAATGGCAGCCTAGATGGAGAAGGAAGTCCGTAATGGGCTGTTTTTAAGAGGGCAACAAGGGAAAAGTAAGAAAAGCATTCTTGTTGCATAAGAGGGCTGGCATGTGATGGTAGATGTACTGCTGAAAGAGCGGCAACTTAAAAAATGGCTGCAGGGCTTGAAGAAAAATTAAACCTGCAATTGTCTTTTTTCTTAATTTTGGGAAGGAAGTAATGGAGGATGGCAGCAATTAGGCTGTTTGTAACAAACAAAGTGGAAGACAGGATGGGATCGCAGGGGTGTGGAATTTATAAAAATATCTACTTGTCCATGGGGCAAGTCGCTTCCTAAATCTACTTGTCCTGTAACAAAATCCACTTGTCCCTTTGGTGCCATGTTGTGCGGCGACAAATTATGGCAGCAATCTCAATATATATAAGAGCTCTTATATAGCCTCTCTGATTATGCCAGGGCTCATATCATAGTAGTGTTTGAATACTAGCAATCCCTTTATGTTGCTACGTTTCCGCAGATCTAGATGCTGGGACTGAAGGTAGTGGTAAACAATAGTTCCAGTTTTGGAATGTCTTTTTGAGTCTCTGCACACCTACTAACTTGCATGTTTCAACAACTTTTCTCTAATCTTTTCCAATACTGAGAAATGTTGGAAATTTATTCCTGACAATGGCAGACATAAACCTTCTTCCAGAGTTGGGAAAAAAGTGGTTATAGGCAAAAATAAATTTGCAAACACTCAGGTTTTCGCATTAGCAAATCTATACATGCATATTTGCTCATGCTAAAATGCAGTTCACAAATATTTTCTAGTAGTACTATTTCTTGCCCTACTGCTGTAAATTCTTGTGAATTCACGAAAGCCATATAGCTGCCTTTAATGCAAGGACATATACCAAGGGGGCACTTTTGAGACTTTCTTTAATAATTGGGCTCCTAATTTAGTCTGGCGTTAACCATGACCTTTTGTGTTTATTAAAATTCTCTTTCTGTATCGGCTGGCTTCATGGTGAGTGACAGCATTCTGCTCTTTCACAAGGAGCATATAGGCACACAAAGTAGTTTTGTTCAGTGCCAGTAATTAATGTGGCAGTGTGTGCATTTTGGAAACAAAAAACAATATTTGCTTTTTCCAATGTTTATTATAATGGTGAGGATCCGGCAGCTCTCACATCAATAAGGTTTTACCAAAACCATGCCAAAACAAGTCACGCATTCCGAAAACTAAAAAGCAGACCACCATTTCAGACCTACTGGCTTTGCCAATGCTTGTTTATTTGTATGTTTCCCAAAATCTTATTGAAACTGGTTACACTGATTGTCTAATATGAATATTTTAGGTAAATACTAGCATGCATCAACACATGTTACTAAATGATGCTGCAAAGAAATGGTACCTGAAATTTTACAGTAGTTTAGCAAAAAAAATGTTTTCCTACTTTCATTTTTTTGGAACATTCTATATAGAAAGCAAAGAATCATTAATCTTGCTTTCAAGCTTCTGCAAATATTTGCATCTAATCAGAGAGCATTTTGGGAGCATTATGCATAGTCTCATATTGCTAAACTTTGAAATCGTGTGTCCACATTTTTATACTGGAACCACTGTCAGTAGTGCAGACAAAACTTACATTTACTGAGAGCGCTCAGCCTAATAACAAAGGCTCTCAATTAATGAACCATAAATACAAGTTTGAATAGCATTAACATGTGCACACAAATATTAACTTAACTGCAGGCAGTGCCCTTCCCTGATCCTTAATGTGGTACTGCAAACTGGCAGCCAAAGGGTTTGTGCTGCAGGGGGTTGGGCCTGCTTTTCCCCAAGGACAAAATGCACATAAAAACTTGTTGCCCTTGACCTCAAACAATATGTCCTGGGCGTCGGGCTATAGGAATTCCACATTCTTTGGATCGCTTGCTTTCAGGGTCATCTGCATGTGAATCTAAGGAGTTGACTTGGGATTCAGAACAACGGTTGTGGGAACTGGCTCTAGGGACACAAGGCACACAATTGTTACTGGGCTCCCAATTCTGTCAATTGAGTTCCTTTTTCTCCGGTGTCTTAGGGTTGTTCGTAATGAATGAATGGACTCAAACCTGAGCACCAAGTAAACTCATTTAGCACACAATCTTCAAGGTAGCAAAGCAGATCGATCCACAACTTACTTGGAGAGATGGTAAATGGTTACACAGAACCCAATACAGCATCAAATAGCATACAATAAATCATGGTCCAGCAAGTGCTTTTTCTTGAGATGAGAAAAGTACCATATATTTATACTCAATACTACACTTCTAATAACGCTTATGAAGGTATCTACAGTTTGAGTAGGGTCATTCATCTTTAGTCTGTTTGGAGAATATTGAGCTCCTACGCAATTAATGCCCGTTCCTTTCCAAGACACAAGGTACACACCTGAGATTTCATCACATTTTAATAACCCAACCATTTCTTATAGAGACGTGCAATCGTCTAGCTGAGACATCACGTTGGCTATCCCAGAACGGTGTTCTTTGCTGCATTGCTATCATCCCAATAAGCCTGGTGAAAAATGTTAAATCATCTCCTGGTCTTTTTTTCCAAAGTGCTACCGGACCTACTTCCATTCTTCTAGGTCAAATGCATTTTTAGGTCTCGTGGCATTAAGCTTGCAAAAACGCGGTCTCGCCAGAGACCTATTGTGAGCGACTCAGCTTTCTAGGAGACAAGACCTGGCCGCGCGCATCTCCAAGAACTGGATCGAAGCGCGCCACGCGCATGCGAACGCGTTCGCTGTGGCCATCTCCTGTCTCCTGTTCTCGCGCTCGTCACTGCGTAGATGTTCTAAGGCTCCTGGACTGCGCGCAGGTACAGGGTAGCTGAGTCACAGGGAAGCTCACTGCGCTATAGGCAGGCACGGCCCAGCTCAGGATCCTGGACTGCATGATTAACTAGAACTGGAGTTTAATCTGTAACTTCTACTGAGCGTGGAACAAGCAGGTTCGTGGGACCTTCTTTAATTGCTTTAGGATAATGTCTCTCTTGCGCAGCGCATACATGTTCATAGGCAGCAGTCGTGGACACGGTACGTAGTTGTGTTTACCTTCCTATAATTAGGTATGGAGGATAACGGCTCTCTGGAAAAGCAAGCCTCTCGTGGTAAACCTGACCTCCATAGTGATGGCATGCAGTAAACTATTTAAAGGGTCTGTGTCCTCAAGGTGCAAAAAAAGGCAGTTTTTATGCGATTTGTAATACAAAGCTGCTATAACTAATGCATCAGTCACACTGTGATAACGACTGCACTTAGAGAGCTATTTTTACTTCATCTTTTAAAGATCTGTGAATATTGTGTCTTATTTGCATTTTAGTGCTGAGGAAGAGCATGTTTAAAATAGCTTGAATTGCCATCTTTGGGAATAGTTTTAAGGAAAGGCATGGTAACCTCCCTAGCACAAGGGCATTTCAGAAAGTGTCTGCTGGCATAAGTGCATGGCTAAAGGAGTGGCTCTGGGCGAGGTGGAAGGAGTGAAACCAGAAGTAAACACATTTTAAATGTTCTGCTCACACACACACGAGCGCACAGAGAACCCCCTGCCACCACCCCACCACCCCACCCCCGCTACCCCCCCACCCCGCAACCCCCCCACCCCGCCCCCACCACCTCCCTACAACTAAGGCCCACTTACCGCCATTCCGGACTTTTGCAGTCTCCGCGGGGCTCTCCCTCGGGCATGGAAGCCCTGCGTCACCACTGCTCCTCTGGCCAAGCACTCCGTGGGCGCGGGCTTTAGAAGACGGAAGTCCCGCCCCACAATAGATTTTGTTTGGCCGCGTGCACGCGAACGCGCTCACTGTGGCCATCTCCTTTCTCCTGTTCTCGCGCTCGTCACTGCGTAGATGTTCTAAGGCTCCTGGGCTGCGCGTGGGTACAGGGGAGCTGAGTCACACGGAAGCTCACTGCGCTATAGGCAGGCATGGCCCAGCTCAGGATCCTGGACTGCATGATTAACCAAAACTGGAGTTTAATCTGTAAGCTCTACTGCGCGTGGAACAAGCACGTTCGTGGGATCTTCTTTAATTGCTTTAGGATAATGTCTCTCTTGCGCAGCTCATACATGTTCATAGCCAGCAGTCGTGGACACGGTACGTAGCTGTGTTTACCTTCCTATAATTAGGTATGGAGGATAACGGCTCTCTGGAAAAGCAAGCCTCTCGTGGTAAACCTGACCTCCGTAGTGATGGCATGCAGTAAACTATTTAAAGGGTCTGTGTCCTCCAGGTGCAAAAAAAGGCAGTTTTCATGCGATTTGTAATACAAAGCTGCTATGACTAATGCATCAGTCACACTATGAAAACGACTGCACTTAGAGATCTATTTTTACTCCATCTTTTAAAGATCTGTGAATATAGAGGCTGGGACTAGAGATAGCGAAGAGACGGACTTAACAATGGTGAGCCTTTCACGAGAGGATTGTGGGTAGACTGAATTTTGTTGGTATAAAAGTCACAAGGTGATTTCTTGATACGACTGTGGTAGAGCCCGTGCGTGAGGTGCATCATCAGAGCTGTGTGAATAATAACAGCTGTGAGCCCGTGCGTGAGGTGCATCATCAGAGTTGTGTGAATAATAACTGCGTCAGCCCGGTGCGTGAGGTGCATCATCAAAGCTGTGTGAATAATAACAGCTGTGAGCCCGTGCGTGAGGTGCATCATCAGGGCTGTGTGAATAATAACAGCTGTGAGCCCGTGCGTGAGGTGCATCACTTATTTGCCTCTCTTTCGAGTTTCAAGGGAGGCTCAAAAATACAGGCACTTTCAGGAGGCTTCAGCCCCGTGCGTGAAGTGCATCATCAGAGCTGTGTGAATAATAACAGCTGTGAGCCTGTGCGTGAGGTGCATCACTTATTTGCCTCTCTTTCGAGTTTCAAGGGAGGCTCAGAAATACAGGCACTTTCAGGAGGCGTCAGCCCCGTGCGGGAAGTGCATCATCAGAGCTGTGTGAATAATAATTGTGTCAGCCCTGTGCGTGAGGTGCATCATCAAAGCTGTGTGAATAATAACAGCTGTGAGCCCGTGCGTGAGGTGCATCATCAGAGCTGTGTGAATAATAACAGCTGTGAGCCCCGTGCTGAGGTGCATCATCAGAGCTGTGTGAATAATAACAGCTGTGAGCCCGTGCATGAGGTGCATCATCAGAGCTGTGTGAATAATAACAGCTGTGAGCCAGTGCCGGAGGTGCATCATCAGAGGTGTGTGAATAATAACACAGCTGTGAGCCCGTGCGTGAGGTGCATCATCAGAGCTGTGTGAATAATAACTGTGTCAGCCCCGTGCCTGAGGTGCATCATCAGAGCTGTGTGAATAATAACAGCTGTGAGCCCGTGCCTGAGGTGCATCATCAAAGCTGTGTGAATAATAACTGCGTCAGCCCGTGCGTGAGGTGCATCATCAGAGCTGTGTGAATAATAACTGCGTCAGCCACATTGCTCAGGTCACCCAAATTCCTGCACTCTCTACCACACTGCTTTCACGAACAGCATACTCTTGCACACACTCTCACTGCTCACCAATTCAAAGTTTGCTAAAAATGTTATGCAACGCATTGTCATACACAATGCCAATAACTCAAACTTAAATGCTGCGAGACCTATTGCATTGTAAATGCTTGTTTTATTTAGCCTCCAAGCCAATTCCACAACTTGCTTTTCAGGAGCTCTGGCTTCCTTGCCAATCTCCCCACACTTTTCGCGGGTTCATGCACATGGTTTAGCTTTAGAATTGGAGGCCATCCGGCTATCTATATTAAAGGCTGCCAATTTCTGTAATCTTGGTGACCTTCAGTTCCACTTAGAACATTTGCATTACTAGGACTCCTTGGCTCTTATTGAGAACATGAGATGCTTGGTTGTCTCTCATATTATCTTGGAATCTACTCCTTTCATGGGGCACCTACTTGACAGACTAGGCCCACAGGTATAATTCATACTCATTACACCCCTAGGCCTCTCAAACCTCTTTATTATTTCAAAGAAACCCCTTTGGACCTCAACTAAGATGTCTCAGCAGCTTAAAACGTAATAGTTGTATTTCCCATGCTTTTGATGTTATGGCACACATTTGTCCCAACTTTCCCATTGTACATCTCCTATGTTCCATACTACTGAGATGAACTATAGACTTCCAAACACCATTGCAAATCACTTGAACACAGATGAACTGGCTCCAATTTGGGGAATGACAAACTGGTGCTCAAATCTGCAACTAGAATTTACTGTCTCATAAGATCAGTTCCCTGTTCTATTTTTTACTGATGCAATAGGCGACTCCGGAAATTCCTCTTGGAATAATGTTTGTAATAGTAAAGAGTTTCATGTAAAAATGTCATAAAGCCTTTCAAGACCTATGCTATAACCATTCTCACTCTTTCAAATAAGATTGCAAAGTTCCAAAAAGCCTTTGCAAACCTTTGCCATCCTTTCTTGATTCTGCCTATCTACTCCCAATGGTGCATCCCTAGCAGAGTTCATCCAACTATCTGGAACTGACATTCTCCTCATTGAAACATCAATTAAGTATAGTTATTTTCTAGACCCACCCTCCCCCCTCCCGTTTATTCCTCTTTGCTTTTTGTTCTCATTGGCACCAATAAGACTGCAACAGATCTTTGCCTTCTGCGCTGGGCTGCTGGGAGTACACCTTGATTAAAATACAAATATCCACAGACACTAAGGGCCCGATGTAGGTAAATCTACATTTACCACTTCATAAATACCGAATCATACCGAATCGGTATTTATGAAGTGGTAAATTAGAGGGGGGGAGATGTAGGTATTTCAGATTCGGTAAATACCGAATCTGTAAGATTCGGTATTTACCGATTCTGTAAATACCGATTCGGTATCCCCCATTGCTTCCTATGGGCCTTGAAGCCCATAGTAATCAATGGGCATTACCGAATCGGTAATTACCGATTTGTGCAAGGGTGCAGGGGGTGTCACTTTGACACCCTCCAGCACCCCCAAAAAAAGGCATGTGAGCCATGTTGCACACAGACATGCCCTAAGGGCATGTCTGTCTGTCACATGGCATAGGTGTGCATGCACACATGTGCATGCACACCTGGATTCGGTATTTTAACACCCAATTGGATTGGGTGTTAAAATACCGAATCTGAAGGGCCTGTGGGACTGAAAGTAGTCCCACCTACATCCCAAATTTAAAAAATCGGTAAAATTACCGATTCGGTATTTTTGCGATTCGGTAATTTTACCGAATCGGTAAAATACCGAATCGGACAAAAAAAGGTCCCCTACATCTCAGTAGGCCAAATACCGGTCGGAAACGGCCGAAATCGGCCGTTTCCGACCGGTATTTGGTACCTACATCGGGCCCATAATCCCCTTCAATTACTGCCCAATCTTTCTCCCGTCTTTACTCACTAAACTCTTAGAGAAAGAAGTTAACAAATGGCCATCTCACTATATAAAGTCCAATTACGTACTAGACTTTTTCTTGTTGAGCTTTCACTCCGCCCTCAGTACTGTTAGCCGCCACCAAACACTTCTGGCTGATCTTGGACGGTGACTGCTACCCTAGTCCTCCTTTGCATCGCAGTGGCTTTTGATACAATACCTCACTCTACCCTACTTGCTCGTCTATTCAATGTTGGCATCTGTAAATAGGTCCTAAAATGGCTGTGTTCTTTATTCTAGAATACAAACAGTACCTCTTCCAGCATTCTGTTACTCTGCAGTCCCTTTCCTGTGGTGTTCCTCATGGCTCCTCCTTTTAGTTCTACTCTTTCTATATTTACATTTCCGATTTAGCTGCCTTTGTGAG
The DNA here is from genome assembly GCF_964263255.1 of Lissotriton vulgaris. Classification (NCBI taxonomy): domain Eukaryota; kingdom Metazoa; phylum Chordata; class Amphibia; order Caudata; family Salamandridae; genus Lissotriton; species Lissotriton vulgaris. The sequence continues at coordinate 975,731,482 of NC_141697.1, forward strand.
ATATTTTGGCTTAACGTTTGCCTCATACTCTGGTGATACTTTGATTTTCCTTTCCATAGCTAATAAGTAATTCAACACTCAAGCCATTTCTTTATGCTGTCAATCACTGCTTGGATGGAAACGAACTGCCTGAAGTTGAACAGTGATAGAATGGAAGTCCTTGTGGTTTGAGGCTATCTTTTACCTGGTCCTCCTCCTGGTGGCCAGGAGACGTGGTCCCAAACCAATTAAATCAACAATAACAAACACGGGGATATCTTTTGATAAATATATTTTCTTATTTATACTTCAAAATTCATAGGGTACGTTCAACACGGAGGTTGATTCCAATGCATACAAATAAAAAAAGTACATCTTAAGATGTACCTTTTCACATCTTAAGATATCCCCTTGTTTGTTATTCTTGATTTAATTCTTTATGCATTGACTGCCTGTATTTTTGAATAAATACACAGAGGTTCAAAACTTATAGATATTCAATCTGAAGAATTTTGAAAAATTATCATTTTATCCGAATAAAATCCCTTGTAGGCACTTTTTACTTGATACTATCTGCTCAGTGGGACACCTGAGCTGCCTTTCTGGAGGCAGATGGGCCTCGATTACCTCCCTTTTTCCATCGGGCCGAGGTGTCACTCCCTTTCTCTCGCTGTGCCAGCCCATTAATATATGCAGATCGAGCAGGGGCAGGGGCCCTTAGCAGAAGTGGCCTAATTCGTATTCAGGTGTGTTTCACCAGTGTAAACAAATCCGTGTTTTTTTTTAATGTAAGTGAAGTTAAGAAAACATGCCTCTGTCAGAGACCCCCCTTCTTTTCATAAAACTTCGCAAGAGCAGTGTTTTGTGGTAAGGCAATCAGCAAATGTGGGCCACCTTTTTTTTAGCGTGCCGAGGCCTATTTTTTATTACAATCCAACCCTGGCACCAGCACAGCATCACCTGAGCACAACCAAAGCATCACTAAACCTTACCTCAGCATCACTTAGCACCACCTCAGTATCACTCAGCACCACCTTCGCACAACCATGCCACCATCTCCGCACCACCTCAGTATCACTCAGCACCAGTGCAGCACCACCTCAGCACAGCATTAGCAGCAGATCAACACCACCTCAGCATTTCAGCACCAATTCAGCATCAGCACATTACCACCTCAGCACAGCTCCAACTCACTCAGCACCACCTAAGCACCAGTCCAGTACCACCACCACAGCATGACTCAGCACCACCTCAGCATCGGCGCAGCATCACCTCAGCACAACACGACTCTGAATCACTCAGCACTACCTGAGCACCAGCGCAGCATCACCACCTCAGCATCAGCACAGCACCATATCTCTGCATCAGCACAACACCAACTCATCAGTGCACCACAACCAGCGCAGCACCACCTCAACACCATCTCAACATCAGCCCAGCCCCATCGGTGCACCAACACCAGCGCAGTATCGCCTCAGCAAAGCACCACCTCGGCATCAGTGCACTTCAACCAGCAAGCCCAATCTCAGCACCAGCGCAGCCCCACCTCAGCAGCAATTCAGCACCACCTCAGAATCACTCAGCACCACCTGAGCACCAGCACAGCAACTTCCTGAACACCACCAATGCATCACTCAGCGCCACCTCAGCATCACCCTGCACCACCTCCGCATAAGCACAGCACCAACTCCGTATCACTTAACACTAGAACAGCATTAGTGTAACAGGACCACCTCAGCCCAGCATCAGCACATCACCACCTGAGCATCAACGCAGCACCACCTGAGCATCAGTACAGCACCACCTCAGCATCAGCACATCACCACCTTAGTATCAACACAGCACCATCTTAGCATCAGCACAGCATCACTCAGCACAATGCAGCATCTCCTCAGCATCAATCAACACACCACAGCACCACCTGTGCATCAGTGCACCAGTGTATCACCACCTCAGCACCAACGAAGCCCCACCACAGCATCAGCGCAGACCCATCTCAGCACAAGCACAGCATCACCTCAGGAGCAACTTAGCACCACTTCAGCATTAGCACAACATCAGCACCTGCACAGCATCACTCGGCAACAATGCAGCATCTCCTCAGCATCAATCAACACACCACAGCACCACCTGTGCATCAGTGCACCAGGGCATCACCAACTCAGCACCAGCGAAGCCCCACCACAGCATTAACGCAACATCACCTCAGCACCAGTGCAGCACCACCTGAGCACCACCAAATCATCACTCAGCACAACCTTAGTATCACTCAACACAACCTTAGTATCACTCAACACCACCTGAGCGCAACCACACCACCATCTTAGCACCACCTCAGTATCACTCAGCAGGAGTGCAGCACCACCTCAACCCCAGAATCAGCGCAGCACCTGCACAGCACCATGTCAGCAACAGTGCATCCCCACCTCAGCACCAGCACAGCAGCAACTCAGCACCACTTCAGCATTCATGCAACATCACCTCAGCACCAGTGCAGCCCCACCTAAGCACCATCAAATCATCGCTCAGCACCACCTGACCACGACTCAGCATCACCTTAGTATCACTCAACAGCACCTGAGCACCACCTCTGCACAACCACACCATCTGAGCACCACCTCAGTATCACTCAGCACCAGTGCTGCACCACTTCACCCCCAGCATCAGCACAGCACCACCTCAGCATCAGCACAGCACCAACTCAGTATCAGTACAGCACCACCTTAGTACCAGCGCACCACCTGAGCACCACCAAATCAGCACTCAGCACCACCTTAGCATCAGTCAGCACAACCTTACTATCACTCAGCATCACCTGAGCACCACCTCCGCACAACCACATCACCATCTTAGCACAACCTCAGTATCACTCAGCACCAATGCAGCACAACAGCACCAGCACAGCATCACTTGGCACCAATGCAACATCTCCTCAGTATCAATCAACACACCACAGCACCACATATGCATCAGTGCACCGGCGCATCACCAACTCAGCACCAGCGAAGCCCCACCACAGCATTAGCGCAACATCACCTCAGCACCAGTGCAGCACCACCTGAGCACCACCAAACCATCACTCAGCACCACCTGAGCTCCACCTCCGCACAGCCACACCATCTTAGCACCACCTCAGTATCACACAGCACCAGTGGAGCACTACCACAGCATCAGCACAGCACATCACCACCTCAGTATCAGCACAGCACCAGCACCACCGGAGCACCAGTGCAGCATCACCCCAGCACAACTCGGCATCACTCGGCACCACCTGAGCACCAGCGCAGCAACACCACCTCAGCATCACTCGGCATCATTGAGCACCACCTCAGTATCACTCAGCATCACCTGAGCATCCCCTCAGCACCAGCGCATCACCAACTCCGCACCAGCACAGCCCCACCACAGCATCAGCACAGCCCCACCACAGCATCAGCACAGCCCCACCACAGCATCAGCGCAGCCCCACCTCAGCATTAGCCCAACATGACCTCAGCACCAGTGCAGCATCACCTCCGCACCAGCGCAGCACCAACTCAGCATCACTTAACACCACCTGAGCACCAACGAAGCATCACTCAGCACCACATCAGAATTTCTCAGCATCAATTGAGCACCACCACAGCACCACCTAATCAGTGCTGCACCACCACCAGTCCAGCACCACCTCAGCATCAGCGCACCACCACTTCAGCACAGCATTACCACCAGTGCAGCCCAACCTCAGCACCAGCGCAGTATCACCTCATCAGAACTGCACCACATCTGCATCAGTGTACCTCCACTAGCAAGTCCAATATCAGCACCACCTCAGCATCACTCAGCACCACCTAAACACCATCAAGCATCACTCAGCGCCAGCTCAGTATTACTCAGTATAAATAAGGTTTGGTCTGAGTTGAAACAGTATCAAATGATTTCCAACAAACACACACTCACCATAGAGTTTTTTTTAAAAAGATGAGTCGGAAAGAAAAAGTAACTTATTCATTTATAAACATTTTGGCATTTTTAATCATGCACGGTCAGATTTGATCCAAAAGCAGCAAAAATTGAAAAAAACATATTATAGTATCTACATGTACTCAAAACAATACATAAGATATTCATCGGACGTGCTCTCAGAGAAAAGGAGGGAGAGTGAGTGAGTAAGTGAAAGGGACAGGGTAAAGGTGTGGTGACAAAGTGGTTACATCCAAATCGACACTTGAAAAACCTCTACTAGCAAGTTAATGAGCAAAGGTTCCCAAAGTCACATCACACATAGGGAACAAGAGTCCATCGTTTAGTTGGTTCCTATGGTGTGTAAAGTGAAGGCGTAGTTCTACGTTTCGACCCCTGGTTACGCTAAAGGGCTAGTTCAGAGCCTCATGGTGGGGTCTTCATCAGGAAGAGAAATGGAGAGCCTACAAAATAATTGTAACACAAGATTCAGTATTTGTGTGGTGAGATAAGTGATAGTGTACAGAAAGTAGACGTGGGTGGTTACCTACGTCGTCAAAAACGGCCATCAAATGTTCCGTTTGGGAAATCTGGGCTTCCTCGAGCTCCACAGAGTGCTGGAAAGTAATTGAAAGGTGCCATCAGGGCCCTGAGATACAATAATAATAAAGAAAGGTCGGGGGTTCGAAAAGGATGGGACTTACTTGGCATGTAGGTTAACACACAGCCAATGGGCACTGGTGAATAGATCCTCGATGTATCGGTATAGCTTTAAGCTGTAAGAAGAAGGGAGTGGTATTTTAGCATTATGGGTTTAAGCGTACTACCGCACATAGTGAGTAGTGAAGGATGGTCTCATTGATTGGGCTGAAGGTTACCTGAAAAACGGGAACGCACAGCCGTGCTGTATCACCGTCGGCGTCCTGCATCCGAGTGTGCTCGCGGTGCAGGCGCTCAATGCCAGTAACTAATGGAAAAAGGGGCCCGACTCGCGGGTCCAATCAGAGACGAGGCTTGTCATTACGTTGAAGGGAGCGTCTCGAAAGAGCTAATGTAGCTCCAAGAGTGGTTAGGAAAGGAGCCAGGGCCTGTCGCACTTTGTCACCACACCTTTACCCTGTCCCTTTCACTTACTCACTCACTCTCCCTCCTTTTCTCTGAGAGCACGTCCGATGAATATCTTATGTATTGTTTTGAGTACATGTAGATACTATAATATGTTTTTTTCAATTTTTGCTGCTTTTGGATCAAATCTGACCGTGCATGATTAAAAATGCCAAAATGTTTATAAATGAATAAGTTACTTTTTCTTTCCGACTCATCTTTTTTAAAAAAACTCTATGGTGAGTGTGTGTTTGTTGGAAATCATTTGATACTGTTTCAACTCAGACCAAACCTTATTTATACTGACCCACGGACCCAGGTCCTGAGTGTTTAGGGCCTTCCCCGTTAATACTCATACTCTCTGAGCAAGGAGTGCCTTGCGAGGGTTCTTCTTATACCTATATAGTATTCTAGATTAATCACAAATGTTGTATAGATAGGCTGTCAACATCATGGAACTTGTGACCCTATCCTATACTGAAGATTACATAAAGAATCTGGTCGGGCCTGACACTGGGACGGTTTTCTTAACCACAACCAATGCTAGTGTAGATCACTCTCTTAATGAAAAAATTAACAAACTCGAAAGATTAGAAAAGAAGTTGGTACGTACCAAACTGCATGGTCATCTTCTAACTGGCTACCTGAGAGCGAATATCATTCCTATCGGACTGCAAGTCCGCAACGAACCCGCCATTTTTGTTGACAATCCCAAATTTAAAGAAGGGTTCAGCTTCGTGGCCAACAACTGCTCCCGGCACTGGATGGTGCTGGGAGTAGAGACCGCCAGAGACCAGGTTGAACAGTTAACCAAGGAAATTGACGAACTGAGGGCCGAGATAGCCAATCATTCGGCTTTTGCAGAGGCCAAGGACACTTTGGAAAGACTCAAGAAGAACTTAAAAGACTTTGACGTTGAAACACAAAACAAAAAGTTGGAGAAATTGGCCAAAGACATTCAATACTACGACCAAAAAAAGACTTATCCTTACTTACAACCGGATTACTACAGACAAGACAATCAAGGCAGGTTCTCTAACCGAGGGAGAGGAGGATACAGAGGCACCAGAAAATACACGAATTTCTCAGATTCGTCCTACAGTGGGGACAGCGACAACGACCACTCAGCATCCAGAGCAAATTACCAACCACAGGATCAATGGTATCAGCCTCCAGAACAACAACCTCCTTTTTTAGGAGATGGTCAATGGAGACCACCGAGAGGACGTGGCCGCGGAGGATCATGGAACAACCGCTCGAACAGAGGAGGCAACCAACAAAATTGGGACGATGGAAGACAGCGGGACAGCACCCCCAAACAAGTACGCTTCCAACCAGAGAACTACAGGGAGATGAGCACCCGGAGGAAGACCTACAGGTGGTAAATAGTGTCCCAGTTAGGACCAATCCGATCATCAATTTGTCCAAATACACACTAACCGAGAATGAAAGCAGCATTCTCTGCAAAGGTTTATCTTTTGTACCTACGACATACCCCAACAAATTCAACATACAGACTGAGCTGACAAGATTCTTCAGGAAAGTGAGGTTGAAATATTTCTTCAGGAATAAACCGATCCCAGTGATGTCGGCCTTCACTAACCTGAGACCTCCTTCCACCTTTATGCCCACATCATCTTCGGTGTCACATGAAATCCTTACATACGAGAGCATTGTTATGAGAGACGTCCTCCGCACCATTGAGAAGAAACAATATGTTAGACACAACATCACAAAGGAGGAGAGACATGCACTGGAAACACTCAAGAACAACAAGGCGGTGGTCATCAAGCCCGCCGACAAAGGCGGATCGATTGTGGTGCTAGATGTGGAAGATTACAAAGCAGAAATTCAATCACAACTATCTGATGGTGTCAGCTACAGACTCCTAAGACGAGACCCAACTAGAGAACTACGCGTAGACATCACAGCCATAACGACCAAGGCACTCGAGATGGGTTTCCTCTCCAAAAAAGAATCGGATTATCTCAATGTGGGTCAACCCAGAATACCAACTATATACGTCTTACCCAAGGTCCACAAGGACCCAGTTAAACCACCGGGAAGACCGATCATTTCAGGGTGTGGATCGCTACTGGAACCACTCTGCAAATACATTGACGTCTTCCTCAAACCATTAGCAGAGGCCACTCCTACATACCTAAGAGACACCACACAAGTCATCACTCTCCTTGATAATAAACCATTCAACAAAAACTAACAGATCCTGGTAACAATGGACATCGTCTCCCTATATACCAGCATCCCTCAAAGACCAGCATTGGATTGCATGAGACGAGTACTAGAGGGTCGGGAACAACCCACCCCAGTACCAACAGAATTTCTAGTGGCACTCCTAGAAATCGCAATGACCAGAAACTTTTTCATTTTCCAAAATGCCTTCTATGAACAAAGTAAAGGAGTAGCAATGGGCGCTGCCTTTGCGCCGGACTTGGCCATTCTCTATATGTCCGAAATGGAACAGGATAGTATCCTCTCACACAACAACCCATACAGAGCGATGATTACCTCGTGGTATCGATACATTGATGATGTCCTCCTAATATGGACTGGTCAAGAGTCAACCCTCAATGAGTTCCTGGCCTGGCTGAACAGTCAGTCACAAGACATTAAATTTACCATGCAGTTCAACAAAGAATCAATAGACTTTCTAGATTTAAGTATCAAGGAGAAGGATGGTTACCTGTACACCACTTTGTATCGTAAGCCGTCCGAAAGAAATTCCCTACTACGATATACGAGTCACCACACCAGAGGACTCAGGGACAACTTACCCTTTGGCCAATTTCTTCGGTTACGCAGGAACTGCTCCCTCAAGGAGGACTTCTTTAGGGAATCTGATGATCTGATCAGTCGACTTATAGACCGAGGCTACCCCCAACGCCTTGTCAAGAGATCAAGAAAGAGAGCTTGGTTCCAAGATAGAGCAACACTACTGGAACCTAGAACCAGATCAACAGCCCAGGATCGAATGATTTGTGTGACGACGTTCTGCACTGAAAGCAATGCCATTCGCAAAATTGTCAACCAGCACTGGAACATGGTAGGAGAAGTCTTGGGGGTTCCCCATCCCCCTATGCATGCCTTCAAAAGATCCAGGAATGTTAGAGACTTTGTGGTGCGCTCCTTGTTAGGAACCCCACCAGCACCCACGATTCACAGTCTATGGAATCTACCAGAACTAGTGGGCCACTTTAAATGCACCAAATGCAAAGCCTGCCCAATGTGTTTGGAGATCAAACAAATGCAGTACAACGGACTCACAATAGAGCTTAAGTCACTGACCAACTGCAACTCGAGCGGGGTGATTTATGCCATTCTGTGTCCCTGTGACCTTATGTATATCGGTCAGACACAGCAGAAAATAAAAAACCGCATATTTCAACACTGCAGTCGCATTCGCTGTTCTACTCAAGGGGCCCCTTTGGTAGATCATTTCATTGAAAAAAACCACTTGCCTGAATCCATTCGCTGGGTGGTCATTGAGAAAATCTCCCTGGGCCCACGGGGGGGAAATTTGAATACGATTCTGGATATAAGGGAATGCAAATGGATGCAAAAGTTTCAGACAATAAGCAAGGGGTTAAATGAACTTGAGGCTAATTTCTCGCAGATGGCGGGATTGAATCCTGAATAGACCATGGGACATCTCCTACTCATTTACTGCATCAGTCATTCTCAGTAATGTGTTCACATAACTGTTACGTCCAGGAATTGGCTATTGGTTAGCATATGTTGCGCTGTTAGTTTTGTCTGGTCTTTTACATGTTAAAACTGTATATATTACTGTTCCTTTGACAAATTTTACACTTGGATATTTCTGCCGTGACTAAGTACTAACTCGAATACAGGCCACATCCCTCGACAGGCCCTGGCTCCTTTCCTAACCACTCTTGGAGCTACATTAGCTCTTTCGAGACGCTCCCTTCAACGTAATGACAAGCCTCGTCTCTGATTGGACCCGCGAGTCGGGCCCCTTTTTCCATTAGTTACTGGCATTGAGCGCCTGCACCGCGAGCACACTCGGATGCAGGACGCCGACGGTGATACAGCACGGCTGTGCGTTCCCGTTTTTCAGGTAACCTTCAGCCCAATCAATGAGACCATCCTTCACTACTCACTATGTGCGGTAGTACGCTTAAACCCATAATGCTAAAATACCACTCCCTTCTTCTTACAGCTTAAAGCTATACCGATACATCGAGGATCTATTCACCAGTGCCCATTGGCTGTGTGTTAACCTACATGCCAAGTAAGTCCCATCCTTTTCGAACCCCCGACCTTTCTTTATTATTATTGTATCTCAGGGCCCTGATGGCACCTTTCAATTACTTTCCAGCACTCTGTGGAGCTCGAGGAAGCCCAGATTTCCCAAACGGAACATTTGATGGCCGTTTTTGACGACGTAGGTAACCACCCACGTCTACTTTCTGTACACTATCACTTATCTCACCACACAAATACTGAATCTTGTGTTACAATTATTTTGTAGGCTCTCCATTTCTCTTCCTGATGAAGACCCCACCATGAGGCTCTGAACTAGCCCTTTAGCGTAACCAGGGGTCGAAACGTAGAACTACGCCTTCACTTTACACACCATAGGAACCAACTAAACGATGGACTCTTGTTCCCTATGTGTGATGTGACTTTGGGAACCTTTGCTCATTAACTTGCTAGTAGAGGTTTTTCAAGTGTCGATTTGGATGTAACCACTTTGTCACCACACCTTTACCCTGTCCCTTTCACTTACTCACTCACTCTCCCTCCTTTTCTCTGAGAGCACGTCCGATGAATATCTTATGTATTGTTTTGAGTACATGTAGATACTATAATATGTTTTTTTCAATTTTTGCTGCTTTTGGATCAAATCTGACCGTGCATGATTAAAAATGCCAAAATGTTTATAAATGAATAAGTTACTTTTTCTTTCCGACTCATCTTTTTAAAAAAAACTCTATGGTGAGTGTGTGTTTGTTGGAAATCATTTGATACTGTTTCAACTCAGACCAAACCTTATTTATACTGACCCACGGACCCAGGTCCTGAGTGTTTAGGGCCTTCCCCGTTAATACTCATATAGCTCAGTATTACTCAGCACCACCTCCAGACAAGTTAACCACCGCCTCAGTATCACTCCGCACCAGTGCAGCACAGCATCACTGCAGCACCATCTCAGCATCAGCACAGCACCACCTCTGCATTATTGCGCCACCACCAGCACATCCCCACCTCAGCAGCAACTCAGACATAACACAACACCGCTTCAGCATCAGCACAGCATCACATTAGCACTACCTGAGCACCAGCGCAGCCCGACCACAGCACAGCATCACTAAGTGCCACCACAGCATTACTTGGCACCAATGCAGCATCTCCTCAGCATCAATCAATTCACCACAGCACCACCTGTGCATCAGCCCATCACCAACTCAGCAACAGCGAAGCCTCACAACAGTATCAGCGCAGCCCCATCTTAGCACAAGCACAGCACCACTTCAGGAGCAACGTGGCACCACTTCTGCATTAGCACATTGTTCTTTAAGGCTGGGGAAATACCAAGGTTCTGAGGGACTTTTGCGTTGTCTGGGCAATAGTATTTATGGCCTTAGTTAGCCAAGAGTGATATTTAGCTGCCATTATATCAGGGTCCGTTGTCAAAGTGAGATCGGAGGCAGATAAGGAATTTACTAGGCTGACTGAGTCTATTTGGTGTCAAGGCTCCGTTGTACTGGATGATGGGAAAAAGCCAGTGGGACTAGCTACATTAGTAGAGGGGAGGTCAAATAGTATGGCACAGTGGTCAGACCATGCTAACGGTAAAGCCTCCTGGAAATGAAGGGAAGGCTGATCTGTTAAAACCCCATCTAGGGTATGTCCGGCTTCGTATGAACCAGTATTAATTATTTGTCTAAGACCGAACATTGCCATATTATCTGTTAATCTGTTGACATATGCCAATGCTTGTTTAATATACTCCTAACCTTTCCACTACCCACCCCTAAACTCTAAAATTACCCTTATCACCCTTTACCACTAAAAATGTACCCTTACCATCCTTTACCACTGCCCACCCCTGAACCCTAAAATTACCCTTACCACCCTTTATCACTACCCACCCCATAACCCTAAAATTACCTTTACCCCCTGTACCACTACCCACACCTAAATTCCAAAATTACCTTACCACCCTTTATCACTGCTAACTTCTAAACCTTAAAATTACCCTTACCTTCCTTTACCGTTATCCATCCCAAACCCTAGAGTTACTTACCTTCGGTAAGAAGCAACCTGGTAGAGACATATATTAATTGTAGATTCCTTACTGTAGAATTTCCCCCAGGCGTCAGTCTGGATCTGGAGATTTTTTATCAGCAGTACCCCTGCACGTCAGTACGTGGTGTAGGTCGGCTCTGCTTCCGTCACTGGTGCCAGGATAACGTTGCAGGACCTATATAGACGCAGTCCATGTGCGTTGACGTCACTTCTTAACACAACTTTCCACGACAGAAGTGCAGAGCCATGAAAGACACCGACCACTGGTGCGTCACAACTAGGGCCTTTTAAGGAAGTCCTTATCTCTAGAAATCAGTTTGCAGAGCGGGGAGGATGGGTGGGGTAGAAAGGAATCTACAATTAATATATGTCTCTGCCAGATACATCCTTACCGAAGGTAAGTAACTTGTTCATCTGATAGACTATTAGTTATAGATTCCTTACCTTAGAATAGATACCCCAGCATTACCATCCCCGGAGGAGGGTCTGCGAACCAACATCACACTAGGAGGTCCTGGAGGACCAAAATGGCAAAATACCCATCCGTACGCACTTGGCTGTCCAGGGAGTAGTGTCTGGTAAACGTGTGCAGGGATGCCCACGTTGCTGCCTGACAGATCTCAAGGACTGGGACTCCGCTTGCTAATGCAGTTGTTGCCGCTGTTACTCTAGTGGAGTGAGCACACAACCCCACAGGAGGTCCTTCTTCACCAATGCATAGCATATTTTAATGCAGAGGACAACCCATCGAGAGATGGTTCGGTTTTGCACAGCCCAACCTTTCTTGGCGCCCACATAGCCAATGAAGAGTCGATCATCCACCCAGAAGTCTTTGGTACGATCAATATAAAAAGACAATGCACGTTTTGAGACCAGACAGTGGAGTCTCTCCTCCTCCTTGAGGGATGCAGAGGCAAGTAAAAGGTGGCAAAGTGATGGATTGTCCCACAAGAAATGGCATGACCACCTTAGGAAGGAGCAAAGCTTTCATTCGAAGCACCACTTTATCCGGATGGACAAGCAGATAAGGAGGCTTGGAAGATAGAGCCTGGAGGTCACTCACTCTACGAGCAGAGGTGCCAGCAATAAGAAAAGCAGTCTTGAGTCAGCAGCCTGAGAGGACACTTATGAAGAAGCTCGAAGGGAGCCCCGTAAGAAAGGTTAAAACTAAATTTAAATCCCATTGGTCATTATGAAAGGAGAAGGAGGAAACAAATGAGTAAGGTCCTTAAAGAACCTACTAACAATGGGAGATTTGAATAAGGAAGGCTGATCTGGCAGTCGTAAAAGGCAGAGATAGCTGCAAGATAACCTTTAAGGGTGCCCAAAGCAGGGCCCTGCTGGGCCAAAGAGAGTATGTACTAGAGACCCTCTGACAGAGAGGGAGAAAGGGGATCAACAGCCTTTGATGTACACCATGCCACAAACTTGTTCCATCTACAGGCGAATCCTGATTTAGTGGAGGGACGCCTGGCTGCCAAGATGACATCACATACTTCGGGAGGAAGGTCGAAAGCTGTCCACTGCCGGTGCTCAATCTTCACGCAAGGAGGTGGAGACTGGACAGGTTTGGCTGAAGAGCCACCCCCTGCTGCTAAGACAGAAGATCCTCCGAAAGGGGCAGTGTAGTAGCAGGATCGATGACCATGCTCAGAAGGTCAAAATCCCAGACTTGTTGTGCCCAATTGGAAGCCACAAGAATGACTTGAGCCCAGTCATGCTTGATCTTGAGCACTCTGAGCAGAACTGGTATAGGCGGAAAGGCGTTAGATCCACTCGCGATGAAAAGCATTGCAGAGCGAGAGCCACCTTGGAAACTCCAACGCGCATGTGAGGGGTTCCCTCCCGCGACGGCGGGTCATCCCGATGATTCCAAACATGGTGGTCGCCATGTTCCGGACCGGAAGCAGGGTGAGCGGTCCAGCGGCCTCAGCAGGAATCGATGGACCACAGAGCAGGTGGGCGGAGCCATGGACGACAAGGAGACACCGGGAATCAGACTCGAGCACAAAGCGGGGGGAAAAGGAAGCAAACAAGGGAGAGAAGAGCAGAGAGTTGTTCCTGACCGAGGAGGAAAAGCACCAGAGAGACGAACGCTCCAGGAGCAATGCCCTTGAACCCAGCCCTCCAACAGGAGAAGAAGAGGCTGGGACTCCCAACCCTGCGGCCAAGGAGGGTCGTGGGTCCAGGCAAGTGCCCCAAGCATGGGTTTTATCTTTTAGGGGCTGGTGGGCGGGGGTTATAGGCCACATCACCCCGAATCACTGAATCCCTCCTGGCACCTAGACACAACACAATAGAGAGCACAGGTGACGAACGCACTCTTCCCTACAAACGGCACCAGACCAAAGTGGTCTGACTGAGTTCTTTCTGTTTTGTGTTCCTTTTCCGGTATCCCCCTGAGGAGAAAAGCAAGGCTGGGACGAAGTCCTATCAAGCTTTCATTTCTGTACAACCCCAAGCCCGTGACTGGACATATTTACCCAAGAAGCATTGGGATAAACAGGAAGAGAGCCTTAATAAAAGAGACTGAACACTATCCATACCGTCTCCAGTGTTCCTTCTAATGGGAGGGAGGGGCGACCAGAGTAGCCACTAGCTCACAGCGCAATACTGCTGACATTGCATGTTCTCTTCATAGGCGAACAGATGTAAACAAGGCTTTCCCACCGCTGAAAGAGACCTTGCACCACCTCCCGATGGAGACGCCATTCGTGATCGACCAGGCACCGATGGCTGAGTTTGTCTGCTCTGTCGTTCAGAGAACCTGCCAGGTGTTGAACCACCAGGGTCATGCTCTGATGTTCCGGCCGTGTCCAGAGGCAGAGAGCCTCCTAACAAAGGGTCCAAAGACCCCACTCGCCCTATTTGTTGCAGTACCACATTGGCAGTGGTGATGACCATGAACACCTGCACCAATTTCCCTTTGAGAGAGGGAAAGAATGGTTTCACTGCCAGTCTGATTGCCCGGAGCTCCAGATGGTTGATTTGGAGACTGGACTCTGCCGGAGACCAGACGCCTCTGATCTCCGGCTTTCCCAAGTGGCCACCCCATCCCAGGAGTGACACATCTGTCACCACCGTTAGATCTGGTTGAGGAAGGAAGAGGGATCTGCCTCCGACCCAATCTTGGTTTGTTAGCCACCACTATAGTTGCTGCGCAGTTCTGGACGTAGTCGGAAAGATTACACTAATGCTGCGCCCGCTGGAACTTTAGGTCCCACTGCAGAGCCCGCACATGCCATCTGGCATGATCCACCAGCAGGAGGCCATGAAGCCAAGCAGCCTCAGAGTCCTTCTCACTGCAATCCGGGATAGCAGCTGAAACATCGATATCATAGCCCAAATATTCCAGACTCGCAGGTTGGGAGAATAGATCTCAAGTTGCGCTGTGTGCAGAACTTCTCAGATGAAAGGGAGTGTCTGAGAAGGAGTCAGGTGTGACTTCGGCATGGTGATAATGAACCTCAGTGAGTGCAGAAGGTCCGTCGTAGTCTGGAGGTGGGAGATGACAGCCTGGGTCAAGGTCTTCTTCAACAGCCAGTCCTCGAGATAGGGGAAGACTGGTACCCCCAATATGCGCAGATGAGTTGCACCCACCGCCATTACCTTTGTGAACACCTGAATGGCATGGTAAGGCCAAAGGAGAGCACTGTAAACTGAAAATGCTTGTGGTCCACCATGATCTGTAAGTAATGTCTGTGGGCAGGAAGGACAGAAATAGGGAAATAAGCGTCCTGCAAGTCCAACGCTACCGGCCAGTCTCCTGGGTCGAGGGCAGAAAGGACATGGGCCAAATTGGGCATTTTGAACTTGTCCTTCCAGAGGAAGTAGTTGAGTGTCTGGAGGTCTAGGACAGGACGCATGACCTTGTATTTTTTGGGCACAAAAAAGTAGCAGGAATAAAAACCACATCCTACTTCTGGCACTGGGACCCTCTCTATGTCCACTGTGGCCAAGAGACCCGTAACTTCCTCGTGGAGAAGTGATGAATGATCCTCCGATAGGAAGGAGGCATTGCAGGACGAGTAGTCTTGAAGGGGAGGGAGTAGGCCCTTCAGACGATCTGCAGACACCACCTGTCCGACGTGATGGATTATCAGCGGAAGAGGTGATGGCGAATCCTGCCTGCTGCTGATGGGCCTGAAAACGTTAGACAAGGAAGGTTTGGAGGCTGCAGCAGGGGGAAAGGGAGGATGCTAGGTCTCACATCCGTTGCCACGTAGAGGCTGGACGGCTTTTGTGACTCAGTGGGTAGGCTGGGCTGGACAGGACATGGCTGGGTGCCCCTTCTGTAGCCACAAAAGGGGCGAAAGCCAGACTGAGATGGATGGGAGGTATCCATGAGGCCCAAGGATCTAGCCGTAGCTCGAGAATCCTTGAAATGCTCAAGTGCTGAGTCTGCCTTGTCTCCGAAAAGGTGAGTGCCATTGAAGGGCATGGCCATCAAAGAAGGACCTCCCCAGAAAAGCCAGAAGACCTCAACCAGGCGTAGCGTCTGAGAGCTACTGATGTGGCAATCGTTCTGCCCAGTGAGTCGGTGGCATCCAGTCCAGAACGGATGTTGAATTTGGCTGCCTCTCTCCCGTCTGCAACTGCCAGGGAGAGAATGGGCCGGGCCTCCTCTGGGCACTGAGGCAGCACTTGAACAACCCTATCCCAGATAGTATGGGAGTATCAGACCAAGAGGCAAGCGGGATTCACCGACCGCAAAGCCAAGCTGGAGGAAGAAAACATCTTCTTCCCAAGATGTCCAGCTTCTTGGATTCCCTATCTGGAGGAGCAGAAGGGAACACGCCTTTCGAAGATGAGGTTTGGACAACCAGGCGCTCAGGTGAGGGATGTTGAGTCAGGAACGCTGGGTCGCTAAGAGCAGGCGGTGTGCGATTGTCCTGTACACAGGAGCCTCTGTGCTTGGCTTGGACCAAGTGCCCAGAAGGACATCTGTAAGAGCTTCATTGAAGGGCAAAAGGGGTTCAGAAGTGTAAGCCGCAGTATTAAGAACCTCCTTCAGGTGATTGGTCCTGACTGCCACCGAAGGGAGCTGAAGGTCGAGGACCTTGGCTGCCCTTTTCACCACAGCATTGGAATCCCCCTCCTCCATAGCCACGGTAGGGGGAGAAAGCGTGCCAGTGTCAGGGGAAGTGTCCCTGGGGGCACAATCGATAGCGGGAACGTCGTCATCGGGGAAGGTCGAGTGAGATCAACAGGGTGTTGATTTGAGCCTGAAAACAGATCTACGGGGGCCCTCTGGGTTCTGGGATGAAGCTGCTGGCGTCGAAGGCCTAGGGCCCCCAACCAACTTTGCGGGGCCCAGGGCTGCCCAAAAATGAGGTGAAGGGCCTCATAGAACTCTTGTATCTGGGAAGGAGACGCCCTGGCTCCCGGAAAAGCAGGGAGGTGCTGAGTCGTCTCAGAAGGCTGCTCTGGGACAGAACGTTCAAACGACAACGCTGGGAGTTCCGCGTTGAGTTGGCTGACAGACGGGGTGAAGTCAGCGAACGCCTGTGCTTCTTCGACTTCTTCTTGTGTTTGCCTGACTTACCCGACCACCCCGACGACTTGGAGTGCAACAAGGAGTGTGGGCTCCACGACCATCCTCGAGACCTTCCCCTCAAACGAGAACTGAAGTGACCCAGAGCAGAGCGCCAGGCCTCCAACAGCTATCAGGACCCCTCCCACAAAGCCTTCGGGTTCATGGCCCGGCGCACGACTTCGGGTCGTGGTCGCACTCCAGACACAAAAGGCACATAAGGAGCGGATCAGTCACGGACATCATCCGGTGGCAGGATCAGCAGGGCTTGAAGCTGGTCCTACGCTGGGACATCCTTGATGCACCTAGAGTCCAAGACTCAAGAAACAAGCATTAGCATACCCAATAGGTCTCGCCTTTGGGACCTTATAAGTGTTTAGTTATCCAGCACAATATCCTTAGTGCAACAACATCAACTGTTGCATGGCTAAACACTTATAAGGTCCCAAAGGCAAGACCTATTGGCTATGCCAATGCTTGTTCAGCAGAGCTAGAGCCTAAATCTTCTTTGAAGTGACCCTGCTGGAAGTGAGGCCGGCCCCCTGATTGGAAGAACAATTACCAAAATATCTCTGAAAGCTGCGTCCTACTCCGGAACACATGGCTCAACTTATGTAATGATATACGCATTTCTCGTGATGCCATCGCAGTAAAGTCACATGTTCTTTCCTATGATCCAGGTAATTTGATTTGCGATCCAGGTAATTTGATTTGCTGTGATGTCATTATTATAATAATTACAGGGTAAAAACTAGAGAATTCCGACCTCTTTTTAGGCACCGGCTACAGGTTCAGTCAGTACTTTTCTACCAAAAAGCAGCAGTCTGCTTTTAAACTAGTAGGGCTGCATTTCTGTACCATCCTGAAGACAGTTACTTAAAAGTATCTGCGGACAGTAATACTCAGTATCCAGTAGTAGAAATCTTAGCGAAGTACATTTTTTGCAGAGTAGCCCAGGAAAGAAGGAAACATTTAGCTTCATATGGTTTGTCTGACTAAGTGAAAACATGCAGTGGGCCACTGTTTTAAAGAACTGAGTTCTTAATAGGTGGACATTCAATCTCAGGCATCACTTTCAGATAAGCACCGAAAAGCACCAGTGTGTTGTGCATGTGAAACGTTACGTCAAAGACTATTGTCTTTACACTGTACATGTTTGCTTTCTGCGGTGACGGAGGTGATAAACCTCAATCCTGAGTCACAGATGTTCCAGCGCACATTAAATGCTGCATGCAGAGGAAAGAAAAGAAAACAGACGCACTGTCCTATCAATTGGTGCAGAACAGCAAGCAATGAACAGCTTCCTCCTGTGACCAAAGGGAGACTAGCTTGCATGCTCAAGCCGGGAAGTGCACTTGCGCTCACAGGTGTGCTGCACAGAATGTGCTGTAATTATCTGCTTTGACCCTAAGACCCTATCAGTGCCCCATGGCCCGCATGTGGCGCTGACGCAGGCTGAAGCCCTGGGCACAGGTTACAGTTTAACCCCTGTATCACTGTTGTTGCGCATTAAGTAGACATATGATCCTGGAGAGTGTTCATGAGTTGGATATTTGATAAACTGATTGAACTTTGCTTGACAGATTGAGGGTGACAGGCTCGCTGGCATTTGGCAGGTCCCAGTTGGACTGCTGTGGAGGACTGATTAATTTGCAATTTAGCAAGGTAACACTGTGATGCTGGTTTATTTAACTGCGTTAAGTGTGACTAAAGTTGTTATTTCAGTATGCAGTTATATTTAATAATGTACTAAAAGTAAGAAATATACATTTTAAAGTGTTTATCGCGGGGAATGAGATTTATCAATATGTGGCTTCAGTGAGAGTAAAGTAGCGACTGATATCGTCTTCATTTATTCATAAAATCGGTGTTACACAGACACCATTCATGATGTGGTAAGAACAAGCGTGTGCGCCTCGCGCTAAAAGTAAAAAAAACAAGTGGCGGCAAAAGTGAAAGCGTTTCCCTTGTGGGAGCAAGCAGCGCCAGGAGCGATAATTGCTAACACATGGCGCCAAAGCTCGCTTCCGCTAGGGAATCGCCAAACGTGCACTTGTTGCCTTTGAAAGCAATGCAACGCATGCACGTTTTTGGGGACAAAAGCCGATCGAAACCAAGAGGTCCCCCCTATTCAGCGCATGCGCGCTGCGTAAGCGAGACCTAAAAAGCTGATCTGCACTGCAAAAAGAAAGAACTAACCGCAGCGCACTTGGGCGGCGTCTATATTGGTCCCACAACACCAATGACGTACGAGGAGCCGACCGGCGCCACCTACAGACACGCAGGGTACTTGCTGATGAAAAATGTCCAGATCCAGACTGATGCCTGGGGGAAATTCTAAGGTAAGGAATCTACAACTAATAGTCTCAATCAGATATTATCTTTACCTCCCTTTACCGCTACCAACTCCAAACCTTAAAATTACTCTTTTCAACCTTTACCACTACTCACCCTTAAACCCTAAATCTACACTCTCCACCCTTTGCCACTGCCCACCCCTTACCCCTAAAAATACCCTTACCTCCCTTTACCACTACCCACCCTCAATCCTAAAATTATCCTTACCACTCTTTACCACTTCCAAATCCTAAACCTTAAAATTTCCTTAACCTTTCTTTACCACTATTCAACCCAAAACCTTAAAATTACTCTACCCACCCTTAAACCCTAAATTTACCCTTACCACCGCCCACCCCAAATCCTGAAATTACCCTTACCACCTTTTGACACTACCCACCAGTAAATCATAAAATTACCTCAACCACATTTTACTACTACCAACCCCCTCCCTTTACCAACATCCATCTCTCGACCCTAAAATGACTCATGCCACCTTATACCACTACCCACCCCCTAACCCTAAAATTATCCTTACCTCCATTTACCACTACCGACCCCTAAACCATAAAATGACCCCACTACTCTTTATCATTGCCAACTCCTAAACCCTAAAATTACCCTTACCTCCCTTTACCACTACACACCCCAAACCCTAAAATTACCATTACCATTCTTTACCACTACCCAGCCCAAAACCCTACAATTACGCTTACTTCCCTTTACCAATACCCATCCTTAAATCCTAAAACTACTCTTACCACCTTTTACCATTACCCACCCCTAAACCCTAAAATTACTCTTACTTCCTGTAGGAGGCTGGCTTAGTATATGGAGCACACTTATTTAAGTGAAGCCCCCTGCACTACTCCAGCTAATCCTAAAGGTGATTTTAGTGGTTTTAGACAACTTTAGAAAGCTCCCTAAGTGGTAGCTGTGGAGAGCAGCATCAGGCTTAGTCCAGAAGGTGTTAAGCAGCTTGTTTTACCAGAACTAATCATATAGTGTAGATTAAGTGAAAAAGAACCACACAGTGTAGGTATAAAAATAGTTATTTCTTTTAAACACTCACTAACATATTGGTATAGCTCCTACCTGGAGATATAATCACAATACTTCAATAGTAGAACAGGTAAGTAGCACAAATACACAGTGGTCTCAAGGAGGAGACCAAACCGTATACTAATAAAGTGGAATGCGAACTGCGACCAAAGTTAAGACGTGACCCAGAAGACTTAAAAGAGCAAGGGATCCAAGAAGCCACCCAAGAACCCCACTGAGGCAGTGTGCAGAGGGAAACACAGCTGCGTACTCAAAGCAGGTCAATGGGAAAGTCGCTGTTGCAATTTTCAAGAAGGACCCTTCCCACAGGACCCTGAAGAAACTCCGTGGAAGTTGGAAGGTTGGAGAGTCTCCCCACCCGTGGATAACCCAGGAACCCGCTTATCTACACAGGGGAAGCAGGGTGCATAGGTGCGGAGTAACAGCGGAAACCGCTGCAGACCACAATGGAGAACATCAGTGAAGATGCCGCTGGCGAAGAAGATGAAAGAGTCCGGTGCAATCCATGGGTGGATTCTTGAAGAGGAGTACCTGCAGGCAGAGGGGACAGAGTCTATGCCATTCGGGAGTGACCAGGAGGCACGGAAGACCAATGACCACTGATGACGGAAGATGCAGGAGTTGACAGTGATGTTGTTGCAGCAGCTGTGAGGACCAGGCAATGCTGTAGAAGTCCAGGTGCCATTCACAAGCTGTCCCGTGTCGGAAGTCGAGAACCAGGAGCTCGGTCTCCTGCAAGAGCACCAACAAGCATTAGCAGCAGCAACAGACGTGGGAAACTGTGAAGGTGCAGTGTCGGGACCTGCAAAGTCCAAAGGACTCACCATGTGCAGAAGAGTCAGAGCAGGTCTCAAGCAAGCAGAGGAATGCACTGGAGCCAAAGAGGACCCTCAAGAGGACCCACAGACTGAAGGCTCAGGAGTCGCAACAGGACCTCGAGCAGCCCACCAAGGATGCAGGCCCACAATGCAGAGGATGCGTTGAGGATGAAGATCTTGGTAGGAAGAGATGCTGGAGGCTGGAGCTTCTTGGAGCCCCAAGATCTCTGGAGAAGAGAGTCAACAAGCCTTGGCAACGGCAAGTCAACATGGTGCACAGGGGTGCTGTTCCAGCGGTTCCTACGAGGGATACTGTCCTCAAACTCAGTGAGCATACAGTGCAGGCCTCGATGGAGTTGCAGAACCACAACCTGTGTTGCTGGACCTTTCGAAGTCTGGAGGATGTCAGGAGCAACAGACCGGTCAGCTTAGTTGCGGTGCCTGCAGATGCAGGGGAGTGACTCTTTCACTCCAAGGGAGATTCCTTTGGGTGTCTTGGATGCCCACAGGCCTAGAGAAGAACCTGGATGAAGCACAGACACAGACGAGGCAGAAGACTGGCAGGACGATGAGACCAGGAGCAGCAGGAGTCTTCCAGATGCAGTCTAGGTTCCCAAAGCGAAGTCCAACGAAATCCAAAGTGTCCAGATGGTTGAAGATGAACTGGTTTCAGAGCTGAATCTTGGCCCACGGCTAATGTAAAGACCCACCCACAGGTAAGCTCTTAAGTACCCAACGGAAAGGGGTTGAGATGATTCAGGGGTCCCTCCCAGAGGAGGGGCTGGATAGAGGGGACGATACTCCCATGTCCTTTATCCAGTTTTGCGCCTGAGCGCGAGCCAAAGGCTCCCTGAACTGGTTCCAACTGGAGTATGCGAGGAGGGCACCAAATGTGCCCTGCAAAGCAGTCTGGTGCCGCTGGCAAGTACCCCCAACCCCCCCAATACACAAGTCCTGTCTGGGAGGTGGACACAGGAGACTTATTGTTCTACCTTCCCTTGCTCGAGTCTGGCTCAGCAGCAGGAAGGCAGAATTGTGTCTGTGGTCGGCAGCAGCACTAGTTTGTTGTTAGACCATGAAAGACTGGTACCTAGGGGAGCCCCCCAGTACATAGGATCCTACATCCAACACTGGAATCTGTGTTAGGGTAGGAATCCAAACATGACCGGTTTCGGTGCAGCCAATATATAGTTAGACAACTCAAATTGACTTAATGTCTACTATATGTATAAAATGGCTGACCGCACTTACAAAGCTTGGAGGATCGACTCCTGGGTTTGTAGGGTGTGTCCTGCTCATGCAGGGGACCCTCACACTTATAACCAAGCACCCTGCCTTTAGGATTGAAAGGCCTACCTTAAGGCAACTTATAGGGTTTAGGTGCAGTGACCTCAGATATAAGGAAACATATCTGTTTGAGTGGTGCTAGCACCAGCTCACACAGGCTGTGATGGCAAGCC
The DNA here is from genome assembly GCF_964263255.1 of Lissotriton vulgaris. NCBI lineage: Eukaryota > Metazoa > Chordata > Amphibia > Caudata > Salamandridae > Lissotriton > Lissotriton vulgaris. The sequence continues at coordinate 975,754,011 of NC_141697.1, forward strand.
TGTAGTCATGGTCTCTTATGGGTGGCACAATACATGCTGCAGCCCATGGGAGACCCTGGGTGTACCTATGCCCGGGGTTCCTCAGACCATATAAATGGGACTTAGAAGGGTACACCAGTAGCCAATTCGGAAGGTACCAAAGTAATTACCATTGTGCAATTTAGGGAGCGAGCACAGTGACTAGGGTCCTGATTAGCAGGATCCCAGTTAGACTAGTCAGAAAATAGAATGACACCAGCAAAAACTGGGGGTAACCATGAAAGCAGATCCTACTTTCCTACACTCCCTTTTATCAATACTCATACTTCAACCTTAAAATTACCCTTATCATCCATTACCACTACTCAAACCATAAAAATACCCTTGCCTCCTGTTACCACTACCCATCCCTAAATCCTAAAATTACCCATACTACCCTTTACCACTACCCACTTCCAAACCCTTAAATTACCCTTGCCTCATTTTACCACTACTCACCCCTAATATTACCATTACCATCCTTTACAACTACCCAACTGTGAGAAGTTAGCCTGGCATATGATGTCCACTATTCTAGTGGGCACCTTGCATCAGTCTAATCGACCCTTATTGATGGTGGTTGTAAAGTCAACCTCATAGACAAGCTATCCTAGTGGTAGCATGGACCAGCAGTAATTGGCTAAGACTTTAGAGAGCATGTGAAGCCAGCTGTTTTACCAAATATAATCCCTTGAATACCAAATGAAAGGACACCACACAAGGTATATATCAAATATATATGTATTTATTCTAAACACAACCCCTCTGCACTCTTTATGAGGTCAGAGGTCAAAGTACATCACAAGTTACTCAATTAGCATACGATAAGTTGCACAAATACAGTTATGCCCTAGGGGACTCACAAACCATATACTAAGTGTTAGAACTGGCTATTTCTGGTAGGCTAAGGCTGACACCAAAGCCAGGCAGAAACCACCATTCTAGTCAGGGCAAGGAAGTCACACGCCAAGATAACCTCTGCTCACCCCCTTGGTAACTTGGCACAAGCAGTAAGGCTAAACTCGGAGGCAATGTGTAAAGCATTTGCGCCAGCGCACAACAGCAACAACATACTAGGCACACCACAAAAGAGACTCCACACAAGGTTATTATAAAAATAACTTTTGTATTATAAAACCACATCAGATAAAATCACACAATATACACGGTGTCAACTTGCACGGGCAATATTCACAGGGATTATGTACACAAGACAAGGCCACATGGGCGCCTGTCAGAATCAGATATAGCACTTCTAGATAAAATGTAGAATGTAAAATCACTTCTAGAATAAAGAATAAATGTAACATAAAATAATAATCAAAGATAACAACCAGTAACCACTGGTAACAGGAATCAGGACCTTACTAGGACCACCTGTACTAAAAAAAGAAGAACCACCTAAGTATCACACAGCATTTAGGGGTCTAAGAAAGAATACATTACTCATGATGCAATAAACCTAAATTCAGAGGAGTAGAAAAGACAACCACCTAAGTATCACTCAGCGTTTAGGGGTCTAGGAAAGGAACACATTACTCATGATGCAATAACCTACATTCAGAGGAGTAATAAAGAGAAACACATGATGCCTAGAGCATTCATAGGTGTTAAGAATAAAGCACATGATGCAATAAAATACATTCAGGGGTGCAGCGCAAGAAGACACATGATGACTAAACATTCAGAGGTGTTAAGAATAAAGTACATGATGCAATAAAATACATTCAGGGGTGCAGCGCAAGAAGACACCTGATGCCTAAACATTCAGAGGTGCAGCGCATGGAAAGAAAGACACATGATGCCTAAAAACATTCAGAGGTGCCAGAACAACACAATAGCGCAAAAACACACAGTAGGCAATTACTATTAAAAACATAGGAATCACATTGCGCATAACTTACATAAGCCACCACCTGTGGCAGTCCCTAGGCCAACTGGCCTTGTTGGGGCTCAGACGCCCTGAGTCTCAATGTCAGGGTGCGCTGCCATGCAGCGCCAGTCTCAAAGTACAAAATGCCTAAACGTAGCAGCTGGCACTAAGTGCTGCGCAGCTGTGAAGGCCTGGCACCACTGTGCCCTCTCTGTCCCACACAGGGACTCTCTTGGAATTGCGCCTAAACGGTGCAGCTGCCCACTAATTGCTGGGCAGCTGGGAATCAAAATCTGTGGCAGGGCCTTCACTGACCCTAAGCAAAACTGCACCACTCTGAGCCACACAGGCTCTACAGCAAAACATGCCCCCAAAGCGTTGGAGCCCACTGGGCTCTGGAAAGAAGTAGGGGGGGGGGCGCTGGAGCCATCTGGCTCAGGAATTCACTGTTCCCCCTAGAGCCCTCGTGGCCCTTAACTAAAATAGGCCCACGAGCCTCCGTGGCTCTGCAAACAAAATGCGGGCATCGTGGGAGCCTTCACGGACTCGTGGACAAGGGCGCCGTGAGCCTCGCAAGGCTCTAAGTAAATAAAACATGCCCCTTCGTTGGAGCCTCAAGGCTCTGGCTTAACGTTGGGGCGACCCACTGCCAACCGGGGCCGCCCAAGCACCAACTCTGCCTCACCGGCATGGAACACCCCCGAGCTCCCTCCTGGAGCAGAAGCAGCACTGTCCCCTGCACGCCCGCACTCACCGGTACCTTGGGAGGTGGCGTCGGCTCTTCTCTGCGGGGCTCCCAGGCGGCGGCGGCTCCTTGATGCAGCAGGGCTCCCTCGCATCACGGGAGCCCTGCAAGCCGGCCGCCACGCTTCTTCTTCTTCCTCCAGCGGGAAAGACCTCCGGACCACTCTTGCAGGGCTCGCACCTCGTGGGAGTCCTGTCGGCCGCTCACTTCCTCACTCGGGCTCCCTCTGCACACGGGAGCCCCCAGCAGCCGGCCACACTCCTCCTCTCTCCTCAGATGCCGCCGGGCTCCCTCAGCTCACGGGAGCCCGGCCGACCCGCCGCCATGCGTCCTCCATCTTCTCTCCGCCTCACAGGCTGCGGGGCGGGACTTCCGGCCGGCCGCGATGCAATTGGCCGGCCGGCCGAGCACTTCCGGGTCGCCGCGGGCAGCGCGGCGGCCCGATTCAGGCAGGCAGGCGGGCAGGCATTAAAAATATCGGCGTGGGCAGCCGAAGTTAAATAAAATTAAAAATAAGCGAGGTGGGCACTCGCCAGTAAATAATCAAATAAGCGGGGTGGCACCCGCCAATCCTCACGCAAAATGCGTGCAACGAAAACGCTCGATATTCAGCCAGGAGCGCTCTCAAGCACCAGGATCACAGCACAGCTCTCCCAGGCGCCAAAGGTCCCCAGAACAGACCCCTACAGCAAGAAGGGTCCACAGAAAGCGCTCTCTGCAGGAAAATCCATCAGCCCTCTAGGAAATGCAGCAGGCAGGGGGACAGCCAGGAAGAGTCCCCCAGCAGTCCATCAAATGTCCAGGAGCTGGGCAGGGCCCAGGGATTACCCTGAGCCCCAGCAGCAGCATGCCCCTGGCAGATTCAAGTTAGAAACAAGAACCTTTTGAAAGGGGACACAGCCCCTTCTTATACACAGAAAAGTCTTTGAAGTCCTTTGAAGTCCTTTGAAGCAGGCAGTGTGAGAACCAGCCAGAACTGGTTACAGGGAAGTCCCTTCAGTATCAAGGACAGAGGTGACAGTCGCCCAGCGGGAGGTGGAGCCAGCTTTGAAGTTAGGCAGGCACAGCCCTTCACTATCAGGTGCCATCTCCTCCCACTTCCCTGGCAGCAGATGCTGCCTTTCATCCATGGGCTGACTTCAGACAACCTCCTGGGCTCTCCAGCCCCTGTCACCCTCAAACCAGACAGTTAATCCACAAGCAGGCCCAGGCACTCTGGGCCAGGCTCACCAGCCAATCACACGCCAGCCCCAACTTACACAAATATGCCAACTTCCAAAAGTAGTACTTCTAGACTAGACACAGTCATGCCGCATATATCATTTTGCAGCATTCATTCTCACGAGTTCATACATACCAAACTCGCCCCTGCACTCCCCACACATCAGGAACTACCATGGGCATACATATTCCCCATTCATTCCTATGGGAGGGCATGTCACTCACCACTCATTCACAGAGAGCTCAAGCACTTTACACTGTACCACAGTGAAAAAGTGCGCAGAGGCCTAAAATCACCAACACCAGGTTCCATAAACAGGCTAGGAAAAAGCAAAAAGTCTAGGGGTGAACCTGCCCAACGGGCCGGGTCCAACACTAAGGAAGTGGTATAAGAACCACGTGAGAGTTAGACAGCAGGCCTAGGGCCTGTAGAATCGCTGGGAATACACTAAACAACCAAAGGTTAGGAAGTAGGAGGCCCAAGGGAGACGCGTGCAGTGTCTAAACACAGTCGCGAGTTACCATTGACTTATAATGGGAAACAAAGAAGTTACAAAGTTACTGTTTAAGGGCACTTCCGGATAAACTACAACAAAACCCCTTTAGACTAGGACACTTCGAGAGTCAAGACCCACGGGAGCACCGGAGTACTCGTGTTACCTCACCGAGGGAAGCCAGGTGCATAGGTGCCTTTTGGTGTCGGGTTTCAACGTCGTTTTCTATGGAGATCTTCAGAAGTGCTGCAGGCGACCAGAGGAAAAGTGTCCGGGTGGATCGACGATGTGAAGAACCTGAAAGCAGAGGGGACAGAGTCTGGGTCACTAGCCTGTGACCAAGGAGGAACCAGGAAGGAACCAGGCGATGTCGCGTGCTTGAAGGTGAAGAAGGTGAGCTTGTCTCTTCAGCCACGAGGTCCAGGAGGCATCGGCGATGACCAGGCGCTGGATTTGAGCTGTCCCACGGAGGATCTATTTGACTGCGGTGTCGGTATCCGGATTGGACCCACCAAGCCTTGGCAACCGCAACCCACGCAGGATGTCGAGATAGGCTCTGTTGCAGACCAGTCATAGGTCTGTGGCGCTTCTCCTTTGAAGGGAAGCTGGCGCAAGCCTGGAGCAACCAGGAAAACAGTTTAGTTCAAAAGAAAAGTCTTCAGGGGGCTCACTAGCCAATGGGCAAGGAACCGGGAAGACGAGTCGAGCTGAAATGCAAGAGCAGGCCCCACGCGGCACTGGTGGAGTGTGGAGGGCTGAGCTTCGGTGCAAATGGCGCTCGGGTCTGGGGTTTCTCGTACCCCAATGCACAACTGTGAGGGTACCTCGGTAGTCGAGCAGTTAGCAAAATGCAGGATGCCCAGGGTGTCCGGTCCCACGTCTCTCGTGTCCGCCACGGGTCTCAGCTTTGCTGTGGATGTGGGTCGGAGTAAGAGAAGTCTCAGAGTCCAGTTCCTGTGTCGCTGAGTCTTCATGTTCCGGCGGGAGCGTCGACAAAGCCGACCCGCAAGTTACTGGTGCCTGTTTGCACAGGGTGGTCACTCCTTGACCACAAGGGAGATGTCTTCCGTCTTCTAGTCAGAATAGAATGTCGAAGGTCCAAGAGTTATGTATAAAAGGTTCTTTCCAGGATAATCTAAAGTCCTGGGGACATAGCTCCTATACTTATACTAAGCTAAGGGGCTGGATTACCTGCCTAGGTCCCTCCTATGGGTGGACCTGGGAAGGGGGTGGTTACACCCTTTTCCCTTTGTCCAGTTTCGCGCCAGAGCTGGGACTGGAGTGCCCCAGCAACTGGTTTGAACCGGGCTATGCATGGAGCACCTTGTGTGGCCCAGGCAGTGTCTAGATGCATTCACTGAATGCAGCTCTCCCTGCCCCAATACACAAAACCCCTGTCTGGGGAGGTGCTGGCACCTCCCTGGACAGGAGACCTATTGTCCAGGCCCCCCAGCACCAGGTGGTCAGACTCGTGTCTGTGGCAGCAGCATCCATTTTGTGATGCTGAGGCTCTGTTTAACTTTAACCGGGTAAAGCAGTAACATACATGTCTTTATCCTCTAAAAGGGTGGAATGCTACCCCCACCGCCAGAATTGGCGGGGGGTAGTATTCCAAAGTGTTTGACACCTTACACAACATGTTTTGATAAAGCCAAACCGAAGTTAGCATTAACCGCGAGGATTATAATGCACTTAAGAGTATATGGTATGGCTACATCATAGAACAGCTATAAGGAGATGGTTCCGAAAGCTGCAGAGGGGCTCAGCTCATGCTAGGGCACCCTCTCACATAAAACCAAGCACTCTGCCTCCAGGATTGTCGAGGCCTACCATAGGAGTGGCTTATAGGTGTATATGTGTCTATAGGTAAAGGTAGATATAGGTATACTATATCTAAGTAAGGGGTGATTACACCACCTTACCCAAGCTGAGTGATCAGCTTGTGGTGTCAGTTTGGAGGGCCAGCCAGGGGTGGCATAATACATGCTGCAGTCCCTGGTAGGCCTTGGATGCACCTATGCCCTGGGTATCTATGGTACACTATACAGAGGCTCACAGAGGTGACCCAATACCCAATCTTGTATGTACCTAAAGTACATGGTATCAATTTAGAGAGAGAACAGCTGGGCTGTGGGTCTGACTAGCAGGCCCACAGCCACACTAAAGTCAAAAAACCAGAAAATCACAGCAAAAAGTGGGAGTGACCATAGAAAGCAGACCCTATTCTCCTACAACCCCCCCCCCCCCCCCCAACGCAGGGACATTAAACTAACCTTGACCAGTTGAGTCTTCATGTTATAAGTTACAAAAAGGGGGTGGGGTCGCACACTACTCACACACCGGCGGAAGTTGCCCCTAAGGACTCTGGTCATTGTAGTAGAGTGTTCGCGATGCATCATCTTTCGATCTTGCTATCTTCGCCATCCCTGGACACGTGTTTCGGGTTTTCAACCCTCGCCAGCAGGGATAGGCAGTGTTCTGGGGTCGCCGATGGCTGCCAATATCTGCCAGGTATAGTACCACTCCGGCACTTAGGTGCGGGATCCCAGGCTCGTCAGCCCGCTGCTCAAGGGAGCTTTAAGTTACAAAAAGGGGGTGGGGTCGCACACTACTCACACACCGGCGGAAGTTGCCCCTAAGGACTCTGGTCATTGTAGTAGAGTGTTCGCGATGCATCATCTTTCGATCTTGCTATCTTCGCTGTCTTCGCCATCCCTGGACACGTGTTTCGGGTTTTCAAGATAGCAAGATCGAAAGATGATGCATCGCGAACACTCTACTACAATGACCAGAGTCCTCAGGGGCAACTTCCGCCGGTGTGTGAGTAGTGTGCGACCCCACCCCTCTTTGTAACTTAAAGCTCCCTTGAGCAGCGGGCTGACGAACCTGGAATCCCGCACCTACGCGCCGGAGTGGTACTATACCTGGCAGATATTGGCAGCCATCGGCGACCCCAGAACACTGCCTATCCCTGCTGACGAGAGTTGATAACCCGAAACACGTGTCCAGGGATGGAGAAGACAGCGAAGATAGCAAGATCGAAAGATGATGCATCGCGAACACTCTACTACAATGACCAGAGTCCTCAGGGGCAACTTCCGCCGGTGTGTGAGTAGTGTGCGACCCCACCCCTCTTCATGTTATAAGTGGAAATATCTGGAGAGCCCATCTGCATTGGCATGGTCAGTCCCAGGTCTATGTTCCACTGTAAAGTCCATCCCCTGTAGGGAAATGGACCACCTAAGCAGTTTGGAATTTTCACCCTTCATCTGATTTAGCCACTAGAGGGGCTTATGGTCTGTCTGAATACTGAAGTGGGTACCAAACAAGTATGGCCTCAGCTTCTTTAGTGCCCAAATCACACAAAAGCCCTCCCTCTCAATAGCTGACCAACCTTTCTCTCTAGGGGTCAGCCTTGTGCTAATAAAAGCTACTGGCTGGTCTTGACCATCTTTATTCAGTTGTGAAAGAACAGCACCTACCCCAAACTCAGAAGCATCTGTTTGAACAATGAATTCTTTGGAGTAGTCTGGACTTTGCAGAATAGGAGCAGTGCACATGGCCTGCTTCAGGTAATCAAATGCCCTTTGACAGCTTCTGTCCACTGAACTTTCTTTGGCATTTTCTACATATGTCTGTAGGACTGTAAACTTGTCTGCAGTCCTGTTGCTGTTGGTCAGTGAGGCTGTCTGCCAAGGCTACTCCATCAACTGAACCATCATCAGGGTTCTGAGAAAGCAGGTCTGGGAGAGGGTCACTCTCCTCCTCCTGTCCCTCATCTGTAGCCATGAGCAAGCCCATGTCTGCCCTGTCAACATATGGTTTCAATCTGTTGACATGAAGCACCCTGGGGGGGCTCCTGGGAGTTCCAAGATCAACCAAATAGGTTACCTCTCCCTTTTGCCATTTGTCTTGGAGAGCTGCTGAGGCCACTGGCTCCAACACCCACACTTTCTGTCCTGGCTGGTAAACAGTCAGCACAGCCTTTTGGTTATGCTAGGCCTTTTGCAATTCCTAGCTAGCCTCAAGGTTTTTGGATGCCTTTTTCATGTACTCGGCCATCCTGGAGTGGAGACCAAGTACATAGTCCACAATGTCTTGTTTGGGAGTTTTGAGAGGTAACTCCCATCCCTCCTTCACCAGACAAAGGGGTCCTCTTACAGGATGCCCAAACAGAAGTTCAAAAGGGCTGCAGCCAACCCCCTTCTGTGGGACCTCTCTGTAAGCAAACAAAAGGCAGGGCAGCAGGATATCCCATCTTCGCCTAAGCTTTTCAGGTAAACCCTTGATCATGTCCTTTAAGGTCTTGTTGAATCTCTCAACTAGACCATTGCACTGTGGATGGTAGGGTATGGTGAACTTGTAGTTCACTCCACACTCTTTCCACATAGCAGTCAAATATCCAGACATAAAGTTTGCACCTCTGTCTGAGACAACCTCCTTCGGAAAACCAACTCTTGAGAAAACTCCCAGGAGGGCTCTTGCCACAACAGGTTCTGTTGTGGTCCTTAGGGGAATAGCTTCTGGGTATCTGGTGGCATGATCCACTACCACCAGAATAAACCTGTGCCCAGAGGCTGTTTGGAGATCCATTGGTCCAACAATGTCAATCCCTACACGTTCAAAGGGAACCCCCACCACAGGTAGTGGTATTAGGGGGGCCTTTGTGGTGCCACCTGATTTGCCACTGGCTTGGCAGGTGACAAAGGAGCTACAAAACTCCTTGGTATCCTCTGACATATGAGGCCAGTGAGGGACAAGCCTGTCTCAAGTCTTGTTCTGGCCAAGAGGTCCTGCAAGGGGAATATCATGGGCTAGTGTGAGAAGGAAGCCCCTGAATGCCAAAGGTATGACCAACCTCCTGTAAGCACCAGGCTTGGGGTCTCTAGCCTCTGAATACAGGAGCCCATCATCCCAATAGACTTTGTGGGTCCCACTCGCATTCCCAGCAGCCTCAGCAGCAGCTTGCTGTCTGAGGGGTTCAAGAGAAGGGCAGTCCAACTGCGCATGCCTCAGATCTGTCCTGGAGGGTCCCCCTGTCCCAAGAAACTCAACCTGATCAGGCTCAAGGTCTTTTAGGACAGTTTCCTCCTGGGTCTCACAATCAGCTTCCTGAGAAGGCTGATCCTTTTCCTGAGGCAAGGGGGAAGGCACTGCCTTAACCCTACTGCTTCTCCTCCTGGTAGGCAAAAGGTCCATTATTTCAGGATCCAGGGCCTGTTCAGTGTTGCAATTTTTGACCTGTGACTGGGTCACATCAAGGACATATGCTGATATACCTAACATCTCTGCATGAGTCCTATACTCCACTTCAGACCAGATTGAAGATTCTAGGTCATTGCCAAGCAAACATTCTACAGGGAGGTCAGAACTAACAACAACTCTTTTGAGGCCAGTTACCCCTCCCCAGGAGAAATTAACAATTGTCATACTATGGGTGGTAGTGACATTACTTGCATTGGTCACTAGGTAATTGTCACCTAGTATTATCTGTCCAGGGTCCACAAAGCTGGGTGTCACCATTGTGACACTAGCACGTGTCCCTGTAGGCCTGAGCCACTTTGTTATTAATTAAAGGAGTCTGTCTGTACTTGCCCAAGTTACTGGGACGCACAGTAGAGGACATAGCCATGTCCACATCACAGACAAGAACAGCTTGAGTTGGTATTCTGACTAGGCCAGAATTCACCTCAGTTCCCAGGGTTAACCCTACTACACCCTTCTGTTGAGAACCACCACTATTAGCTGTACTAGGGGGAACAGTTGCCTTAGGGGCAATGTTGGCTGGAGCTGCCTCCGTCTTGGTGCACTCACTGGTCCAGTGAGTATTTACCTAACATACTTTGCACCATGGTTTCTTAGGACCTTCTTTCTTCTTTGCAGGTTGGGAACCCCCACCATTAGAAGCTTTTTGGGGACCTTGAGAAGACTATTGGTCTTTTGCTTTCTCCCCACCCATTTGGTCTTGCTTCTTCTGATCACCACCTTGGTTCTGTACCTTCTGCTTCACCCTGGTTCTGACCGATTTGTCTGCCTTTTTTTCCCAATTCTTGGGGAGAGGTCAGATCAGAGTCAACCAGGTGCTGACGCAATAAATAGTTCTGACAGTTGTTAAGAATTTGTTCTCTCATAATCAAATTATACAATCCTGTATAGTCATTAACCTTACTACCCAGTAACCAGCCTTCCAGAGCCTTAGTGGCACAATCTACAAAGTCAGTCCAGTCCTGAGTCTGTATCTTCTGGGTATCTCTGAACAGCAACCTGTACTGCTTTGTGGTTAAGCCACACCCATCTATCAGAGCACTCTTCAGGACATTGTAGTTGTCAGCATCCTGTTCACTAACTGTCAGGAGCTTATCTTGTCTGCAAATGAGAGCCACAAGATTGCTCCCCACTGCTCCTTGGGGACCTTTTGCACTTTGCAGGCCCTTTCCAAAGCAGTTATCCACTTGTGGATGTCATCCCCAACCTGATAGGGAGAGACAATCTTGTTCAGGTTTCTGTGGTCATGAAACCTTTCCCTATCTCTAGGTACTATGCTGCCACCAGTGGGCTCTAGCCCACACAACCTTTTCTCTCTTTCAAGAGCCAGGGTCTCTTTTGCAAGGGCAACTTCTTGCCTCTTGATCCTAAGCTTGACTTCCTTCATCCTAGCTTTGTGCTCTCTCCTCTGAGGGGAAGTCATCCTCCTCACAGCAGAGGCACTGGACCCTACTGAGGAATTAGAATGATCAGAACCACTGGACAGTGATCTGGGCCTTCTGGTTCCATTGTTAGGCCTGTCTGGAAGGTTAGAGGGGGACCTACCATGGCCCGGTCCACCTCCCGACAGTCCTAGGTTGCCCAGGGGAGCTTCATCAGCTGCCTCCTGGTCATCATCTTCATCAGAGACCAATGGATCTTCCCCAGTGGTATTTTCCTCTGTTGAAAGATGGCCCCCCTGTCTACCCCCTTGGCTACCTGGGTCTGATGCATTCTCTACATCATGAGCCACTAAGATATCTACCAGGTGGTTAAAGGTTGGTCTCTGTCCTTGTCTCAACTTTCCGACTGCACACAGGCTTCTCAGTTCATGAAAAGTGAATGAGTCATACTTGAAAGGCACTCTCCGGGTTTCTTCTTGAAGAGGTCTACTAGGGCCTGCTTCCAAGGACATTTTCTAGTGAGGTTTGGTGTGTGCACCTACCTACACTAAATGGTTTCCTACTAGAACCTCTCTAGGAGTTTTAGTCAGGGTGTGCTAGGCCCTTACCACCTACAACTACTAAGTTCAGTAGAACTTATGTATTATAAGAACTTGATTTATATGTACCTACAGGTACCTTAATGTTATCTTTCAGATGATATCTGAAGATTATATGGTAAAACGACAGCAAGCTCTTATCCCATCCGCTGCATACCAATGTGAGAAGTTAGCCTGGCATATAATGTCCACTATTCTAGTGGGCACCTTGCACCAGTCTAATCGACCCTTATTGATGGTGGTTGTAAAGTCAACCTTATAGACAAGCTATCCTAGTGGTAGCATGGACCAGCAGTCATAGGCTAAGACTTCAGAGAGCATGTGAAGCCAGCTGTTTTACCAATTATAATCCCTTGAATACCAAATGAAAGGACACCACACAAGGTATATATCAAATATATATGTATTTATTCTAAACACAACCCCTCTGCACTATTTGTGAGGTCAGAGGTCAAAGTACATCACAAGTTACTTAATTAGCATACGATACGTTGCACAAATACAGTTATGCCCTAGGGGCCTCACAAACCATATACTAAGGAAGTGGTAAAAGAACCACGTGAGAGTTAGACAGCAGGCCTAGGGCCTGTAGAATCGCTGGGACTATACTAAACAACCAAAGGTTAGGAAGTAGGAGGCCCACGGGAGACGCGTGCAGTGTCGCAAGTTACCATTGACTTATAATGGGAAACAAAGACGTTACAAAGTTACTGTTTAAGGGCACTTCCGGATGGACTACGACAAAACTTCTTTAGACTAGGACACTTCGAGAGTCAAGACCCACGGGAGCACCGGAGTACTTGTGTTACCTCACCCAGGGAAGCCGTTGCATAGGTGCCTTTTGGTGTCGGGTTTCGTCGTCGTTTTCTATGGAGATCTGCAAAGAAGTGCTGCAGGCGACCAGAGGAAAAGTGTTTGGGTGGATCCAAGGGTGGATCTATGATGTGAAGAACCTGAAAGCAGAGGGGACAGAGTCTGGGTTACTAGTCAGTGACCAGGAAGGAACCAGGCGATGTCGCGTGCTTGAAGGTGAAGAAGGTGAGCTTGACTCTTCAGCCACAAGGTCCAGGAGGCATCGGCGATGACCAGGCGCTGGATTCGAGCTTTCCTACGAAGCATCTAGTTGACTGCAGTGTCAGTATGCGGATTGGACCCAACAAGCCTTGGCAACCGCAACCCACGCAGGATGTCGAGATTGGCTCTGTTGCAGACCAGCAAGGTCTGTGGCGCTTTTCCTTTGAAGGGAAGCTGGAGCAAGCCTGGAGCAACCAGGAAAGCAGTTTAGTTCAAAAGAAAAGTCTTCAGGGGGCTCACTAGCCAACAGGCAAGGAACCGGAAAGACGCGTCAAGCTGAAATGCAAAAGCAGGCCCCACACGGCACTCGTGGAGTGTGGAGGGCTGAGCTTCGGTGCAAATGGCGCTCGGGTCTGGGGCTTCTCGTACCCCAATGCACAACTGCGAGGGTACCTCAGTAGTTGAGCAGTTAGCAAAATGCAGAATGTCCAGAGTGTCCAGTCCCACGTCTCTCGTGTCCGCCACGGGTCTCAGCTTTGCCGTCGATGTGGGTCGGAGTTAGAGAAGTCTGAGAGTCCAGTTCCTATGTCACTGAGTCTTCGTGTTCCGGCGGGAGCGTCGACAAAGCCGACCAGCAAGTTACTGGTGGTGCCGGTTTGCACAGGGTGGTCACTCCTTGACCACAAGGGAGATGTCTTCCGTCTTCTAGTCAGAATAGAATGTCGAAGGTCCAAGAGTTCTGTATCAAAGTTTTTTTCCAGGATAATCTAAAGTCCTGGGGACACAGCTCCTATACTTATACTAAGCTAAGATGCTGGATTACCTGCCTAGGTCCCTCCTATGGGTGGACTTGGGAAGGGGGTGGTTACATCCTTTTCCCTTTGTCCAGTTTCACGCCAGAGCTGAGGCTGGAGTGCCCCAGCAACTGGTTTGAACCGGGCTATGCATGGAGCACCTTGTGTGCCCCAGGCAGTGTCTAGATGCATTCACTGAATGCAGCCCTCCCTGTCCCAATACACAAAACCCCTGTCTGGGGAGGTGCTGGCACCTCCCTGGACAGGAAACCTATTGTCCAGGCCGCCCTTGCTGGAGTTTCCCCCACCACCAGGTGGTCAGACTCGTGTCTGTGGCAGCAGCATCCATTTTGTGATGCTGAGGCTCTGTTTAACTTTAACCGGGCAAAGCAGTAACATACATGTCTTTTCCCAACCTTAAAATTACCCTCATCATCCATTACCACTACTCAAACCCTAAAATTACCCTTGCGTCCTGTTACCACTACCCATCCCTAAATCCTAAAATTACCCATACTACACTTTACCACTACCCACTTCCAAACCCTAAAATGACCCTTGCCTCATTTTACCACTACGCACCCCTAAACCCTAATATTACCATTACCATCCTTTACAACTACCCAACATTCACCCCAAAATTACTCTTACCATTGTTTACCACTACCCACCCCTTAATCCTACATTTACCCTTACCGCTGCCCACCCCATAACTCTAAAATTACTTTTACCACTACCCACCCTAAATCCTAAAATTGCCTTTACCTCCCTTTACCACTACCCACCCCAAACCCTAAAACGTACCCTTACCTTCCTTCTTCCTTTACAACCCACCCTAAACCCTAACATTACTTTTACCTCCCTTTAACACCACCCACCCCAAATCCTAAAATTACCCTACCACCCTTTACCACTACCACTACCCACCCCATAACCTTATCCTTCGCCTTAGAAATATTTGGTGCAGCATACGCTTCATTCTCCACCTTGGGAGGTAAATGCTTGCCAGCTGACCAAACAAAACACAAATTCTGCACCCTACTAGGAATCAAAGAGACTTGGTAGCCGTCACAGCAGTCAACAGAAGGTGGATGGCCACATCACCCGCAGTGGGACACTAAAGGGGACAGCATCTTAGTGTTTCCTCACTGCCCAGAGGAAGTAGTTTGTCAGTGGCAACCTGATTAGTAAAGTAGCCACGGCCAGCGCAAGATGACTACTCCCCCTGACCCTAAGAGTATGACATCACTTCCGGCCCGTGAGGTGGGGAGGGGGGAGTTCGGCTGGGATATTTAGGTGTGCCACCACCTGAATATTCCTCTTTCGGTGACCAGCAGCACCCCTGTCAAACATACAGCACCGGATAGATAATAAGATGGCAATGCCCTGGTGGCTGAAGATTATTTTAGAATGGGTGTCAGCGGTTATTCCTAAACGTCACTGCACTCGTAAGATCACACGTAATTTAACCCTTCCTGTGCACTGCATACCAGAATATGAATAAACTTGGCAGTTTCCCCACACAGCGTGTGGTCTGTTTTTGTTGTGATGCAACTGTCTTGCCACGAAAGTATGAGGGTAGACATGTCAGGTGACAAAAGGGCTAGGGGTGCAACCGCTAAAGAAGAATGATACCTTTACTGATGGCTACTTCCACTCTGTAGCTGCGAAAGGGCGGTGCAGGCTGATAAACAGGGGGAAAGGGTTGCTTCTGGCGACAGGGAATGTGCCAAAAGAAGTCTCGGATTCGCCAGTGAAACTGGCGCGCTAGAGACAATAAACCTGGAGGGAGAGCCCTAGAACAGCTAACATGTGAAACCCTCCTAGGTCTAGGTGAAGTTTGCTAGGTCTAGGTGAAGTTTGCTTTTTCTTGTTCTTGTTTTTTTACATTCAGTAGTACAAAGACTTTCTTGGTAAGGTGTTTATATCCCCTTCCACCAGGGGGTCCATTCATGTAGACGTTTGCACTAATTTCTTGTTGATCTTCTAATCAGGATGTTTTTTCTGTGTTTTCCCCGACGGGAGTAGAGTAGTTAACTTCTCTCAGCCACTCCAGTCTATTCTTAAAAGCCTTGATTACACTGTACTTCTCACTGTTTTTGTAGATACGACTTGCTGAAGTTCCTTTTCTCCTGATGAGATCCTTTGCCTGTTTAGGGTCAAAACTTTTGACATTCAGGACAGAATCGGATATTGGAAACAAATGTGAGGTTATTGTTTAAGTGAGAGTGAGAATGTAGGATTTTCTGCTGATGGCTACAAGTTTAAGGGTTTTCTGTCACATAACAGTAAGGAAAGTTATTTTCACACCCACTCTGGCATTTGCAGGGCACTCCAGCTACTAAAATGTGTACCACCATGGATTTCCCCATTCTCCATGCAGGCTGCATTACAGCCTGCATGGAGAACAAGCCCAGGCCCCTATTCCCAGGCTGAGCGTTCATTCAGGATGCTCATAACCAAGGACAACGCTGCACTGCAGCGTTGTGATTGATATGCAGCCAGCCTCCCCTGACCAATCACAACGCTGCAGTGCAGCATTGTAATTGGTCAGTGGAGCCTAGCTGTTCTTCCTGGCTCAGACTTCCTGTCCCACACCGCGAGGAGACAGCTTCATTGCACTGCCTCGTGCCTGCAGTAGCCCACCCCTGTGCCCACCCCCGCCACACCACCCTTGAGTCATGCCGGCCGCTCCTGCACCAGAAACTAAATGACTGTGGCTGGCCTTGTGGGAAGGGGTCAAATTATTTTCTTGACTGGTTATGCTGTTTCTTCTCTTGATTTAAGAAGACTACAAAGTCATATCACTTCCATATCTGTGGTTGTGTGTCTCTCTGGTCTTGTTCAAAGGGAGAAGTGTGTCCCACAGTGTAATTATCCTACCTTTCACATCTGGCTGGCGTTTCCATACAGCTAAATGCCAAAAGAGTCAAGAGGCGTTCGCCCCTGCATTGTCTTTAACGCACCGTTACACTCTGGTCAGTTGGTCCAGTTCTTTGATTTGAGGTCATTATACATTACAACTCTCAGAGCACCATATCTTTTACATTGACATTGAGGATCAGGGTCTCCTGTCTCCGGTGAAACTGAGCTAGTTATAACCCCTGCATCTGTACATGCCTATCCTAAATGTGGTCCCCTCTGCATTCCATTAAGAGACCTTCCATGAAGAGGTTAGTACTATGTCATATAACTTTGAAAAGGAATCAACAGCACAAAAAGTGATGGAAGTAATTCCCGAATTTATCCTAGCTACTGGTAAATTACATTTCCTAATTTAATAGCTTGTCTGCTCCACTGTAGATTGCAAATCAAATTTTGCCCCTCCCCGAAAAGGGCAATTATCATAATTGCTATGTCGCTTTACCATGATCATAAGCAACCACAGATAGGTTTAAACCTTTTTGGGTCTCATCAGGGAGGTGCAGCTTCAGACCTATAGCACAGTCAGCATGATGCCAGATGCCCTAGTTACAGGATCATTCCCAGACATGAGTCCAGTAGCTCTCTGTGCCATAGGTTTCACATTCACTGATGAGGCGCAACAATACAAAAACTGATTTGGAGTTGCTTGTGTTCTGTTCAGAAGGTGCATGCAACATCATGTCAGGCTGGATTGCTCCTGTTGTGCAAGTCCAAGTAGATTTGTATATGGTTGGTCCCCGTCACTACTGGTACGTGGAGCAAAAAATGGTGGACTGAAATGTGGACTGAAATGTGGCTCAGAGTAATTACCAGTGGGCAATGTGAGCATTTTATGCATAGTTTTTTTCTCAGTGAGATGCTGTTATGTGTGACACAAGACTAAACGTGGTTCCTATATAACATTGTGCAATAAGATGCACAGTACCCTAACTAAGTCGGCCCTACAAGGTACAAAGTGGATTCAAACTCAAGCTCTTCCTCACTTATGGAGGTTCAAAAAGTCAAAATCGGACTGGAATTGTTTGTGTTCCTGGTTATAGGTGTAATGGCCAGCTAATTCTTGCGGGGCTGTTCCTACTGGGGCAGGGCGAAAGCTGATTTTCATACTGTTGGTCCCTGTCCGCAGTCCCACAATGAGAAGAAAAAAAGCATTGGCCTGAAATGTGTCCCAGAGCAATTTACAGTGTCTGAGATTAATTCAAACACCTTTTCTCAGTGAGATGTTGTTTGACAGCTAACTTCAGAAGTGGGTCCCATATCACACGGTTGAATAGGACTTCAAGTGCCCTAACTAATGTGGCCCTTCTAAGTAAACAGTAGGCTTGGACTGATGGAGGTCCTACAAGGCAGAAAGCAGTCTGTGGATGTTTTGTGTTCCTGGTCACAACGGACGTGGCCTGGCTTTTCTGGGTGGTTTGTTCCTATTGAGGAAGGTTGAATGCTGAATTGCATACAATTGATCCCTGTCTGCAGTGGCACAATGAGCAAAATAATAACTGTCAGGAATGTGACCCAGAGGAGTTACTGGTGGTTGAGAGTAATTCATGCATTCTTCCCATTACTTTTTTTTCCCATTGAAATTGCATAGAAGGGTTCAACGAAAGGACCGTCACTGATAGTAGCAGTCTAGTGCGAGTTGCTGGAATTGTTGTGGTGTGTGAAAAAAGGAGCAATTTATTCCTCTGCTTGCTGAGGTTGATCTTTACAAGTTTCTCTTTTCAGGCCTGCATCAAATCCTGCTCTGCCATGCTGCAGACACACCACAGCCAGTGAACTCCAAATGATCTGAAACATCTCAGTCCTGCTGATTACCGTATACACACTAATATCAAGTAATGGAACATTTATAGTCTCTACATCATCTTTACTTCACTAGTCTTTTTGTAGTCTCTACATCATCTTTACGTCACTAGTCTTGAACATTCTTTCTACGGTCAAGTGCAGTGCAGCTATTACAGGGCAATTCACACTTCTAGATTGTTTGCATACCACACCCTTGACATACTCATTGTGCCAGTCTTATCTTTTGCAAGTGTGGGGGCTTTCTTTTTAGTACATGACTGCAATGGTCCTTTTTGTGAGAGGGACTCTTTCCAAACCTTTTGAGGACTGTTTCAGTCCCCACTTAAACCCAGGTTGCAAAGGAAGCCATACATTGATTCTGATTAGAATAAAACATCTGTGATAGATTAACTGCAGCATTTTTGCATTCTTTCAGTGATACCCAGAAGCCTGGGTATGGAGCTAGAAACTGACAAGACATGGCTCCAAGTTGGGGTTTTCAATGTGTGGTCCAAAATGGGCATTCATCAGGATAAGGAAGAATACTGCCTTCGAAAAGCAATTGCTGCTCAGAGAAAATGTATTGGGAATGAAGCAAGCAGCATGCTACAGTAGAAGCCATGCAAACCCAGCATGTAATTCTGAATGAGTAGGCTTAGGTTCGAGCAGAAGTGAAGGTACTGTTTCTTTCTGAACTGACTGCAGGAAAAATTAGACTTCAGCTATCTTCCTGCTTGTTAGTAATAGCTAGGCCATTCCTTATATTTTGTATTTTTCATAAACTAATGTGTTTAGTGAAATACAGTGTTTGAGGGTCTGACACAGACCAAACATGTGTTTGGGGTAATAGTGGAGAGTACCAGATTAGACTGATTTGCTTGTACATGCCATTGCTACATCACACTTAAAAAGGAAATAACCTAGTACCTCTGTGGATTTGACTTTATCAATGTCACCTTCTCAGAAATTCATTCATTACATCACTATTTACGCACTGTACAGCAATTTGGTCCCCGACACACCACATTCCTTAAGCATGATTTGAGACAGTATCCATTGATTTATGATACAGCATGCATCTGTTATCTTTATTATTTATGACAGGAAAGAAAGCAGAGACGTTCTTGACGAATTGTTCATTCTTTTTTGTGCATTTTCTGATGACAAACTAGAGTCGCAAATTGCCTAAAGCTCTTTCCACATTCAATGCATCTATATGGTGTCTCTCCTGTGTGTATTCTTTGATGTGTAATCAGGGCAGAGGACTGACTGAAACTCTTACCACATTCAATACAAATATATGGTTTTTCTCCTGTATGAATTCGCTGATGTTTGGCCATGGCGGATGAATCCGTGAAACTCCTTCCACATTCATTGCACGAGTAAGGCTTCTCACCACTGTGTATTCTCTGGTGTCTTAGAAGATTGGCTGGCCAGCAGAAACTGATTCCACATTCATCACATTTAAATGGTCTCTCCCCTGTGTGCCTTCGTTTGTGTTTGACTAAAGTTATCAATTGACTATAACTTTTGTCACATTCATTGCACGCATACGGTTTCTCACCTGTGTGTGTTCGCTGGTGTGTAAGCAATGCAGATGACTGGAAAAAGCACTTTCCACAATCATCACAAGTGTATGGTTTCTCCCCTTTGTGCCACCGAATATGCTTGCTCAGGGCAGATGAATCAATAAAACTCCTCCCACATTGACTGCATACGTATGGTTTCTCCCCTGTGTGTATCCTTTTATGTTTGTTCAAAGTGGACGAGTCACTGTAACTTTTTCCGCATTCAGAGCATTCGTAAGGTCTCTCTCCAGTGTGTACTCTCTGATGCACTCGTAAGCTGGATGAAGTACTGAAACTTTTCCCACAGTCACTACATATAACTCGCTTCATTGGGTTAGTATCTCCAAATTCAGTGCTTTTTTGCTTGCTATCCACTGCGGTGTCTGATAACTGATAGCTAATTAAAGCTGAAGATTCTGTGCAGCTCCTCCAATTTTCATTACTTGTGTAAGGTTTTTCGTATTTGTGCATTTGCTCATGCTGGATGAGATTTGACAGTAGCTTAAAGCTTGCTCTACATTCAGTACATATAAATGAATTCTCTTCTGCGTCCGTGGTGTGATGAATACAACGAGCTGAAGCGCCTTTTGAGCTCCGAGTTCTGATAACTACATCACATTCAGTACAAAACCCATCTGCTGGATAGGTTTTTTGTTGCTGCATGGGGTTTGCTTTTTCATTTTCAGCAAGATGATCTGTTGTATTGGTTGCAGATGTCTTTAGCTTCCCTCTAGTTCTGATTGGTTGCATTATTTTTTCATCCTGATCTTGGCCCTTCAAAACATTTTCACCTTCTTTTCCTAGTAAACGTTGATAAGATTCGAGTTCTCCAAAGTGATCATCACAAATCCCCCTAGGATATTCCTTTCTGCTATCCATCTCTGTTGAAATCAAAGAAACACAGACTTCAATATGAGGAACTAATACCATGTGCTAAAATATATGTGTATATCAGAAGTGAAAAAAAGGTTGCTTTAATACATATGGTTTCCTTACCAGGCCACTTTATTCACTCACTTTACAACACTGGAACACAGAATTTCAAAATACAGTGCTACAAAGTTTGCTTAAGATTCCAATGAAATGTGATTGCATAGCCAGAGAACATATAAAAACGCCAAGGGCATAAAAAAAGTTTACACCCTGTTCCATTTCATAAGGTCTTCTTTTATACGACTTACACACATATATATATATATATATATATATATACATATACATATATATAAAATTCTATTGTAATTATTTTCTTTCTCTTTCTAATAATTCCTTCACTCCTTTCTGTTTTTTGACCCTATCACTGCCTTTCTGATGTATACAGACACATCATGTATAGGTATGACCAGGACACCCTTATTACTTATATATACAATTTTTTTAACAATGTCTCCTGGGCCCTGCTTTGTTTCGTCACTCTGATGGGGGCCCATCTCCTTTGTTGCCTGGGAAGAAGTTTGCTAGTGAATGATCCCTTCTGGGCATCGGCAAACTCCCAAATGAGGTGGGATGCAGAGACAGGGACCTGTGCCCTATCAAGGAGCCAGAGAATGTTTGAATTTTTAGTAGGATAAGAAAAAATCTAAACATTATATGGCTCATTGCTGGGGCACATATACACACGCCTATGCATCGCCATTGAGCCAGAAGCAGTTTGGAATTTTGCTAAGAAAAACAGACACTTGTTTTTTTCCTGATGCAATTATATTATCCTGTGCATGGTTCATGGTTTCCTTCTGGAGCAATGTTTATCTGACAAATATGTTCTGCATGATCTCCTGGCGAGGCAACGAGGGCGAGAAAGGTCTGGTGCCCAGGAACAGAAACCTTATGATTTGCAGATGTGACATGATCGTGGTATCTTCCGATACAGCACAGGGGTGACACCAATGGGCCCCGGAAGTAGGAGTGCGGGGGATGCTGTGGCACCCCCAAAATAACCCTGTTGGAGTTCCAAAGGAGAATTGGCAATAACGATGCCTGTACATTTTGTTTTTATCTTGTCACATTTGCTGTGCTTTCAAAGGCAGAGGTCAAATGTCAGACTATTTCTTCTGAAAAATTACTGATTATTGTTTTACCGTGGAAATCAAGTTACTTTTCTTTCTCTGACTGCTAAGTGAGGGGATTTTGTCAAATGAACTATGTGACAGTCTTGCTGGTATAAAAGGAAAGGCTGCAGGATGTCACTTGTTCTACTACACAACAAAATGTAAACAACTATACACGAAATGTACAAATATTTTTTTAAATAGATCAGTAGTTAGAAAAACACAAACAAAGTGCTGTTTTGATAATTCTGAGGTGTGATTAAAGCAAACAAGATGGTGATGCACAAAGGACACATTCATTAAAACTCGTTTTCTACATATTATTGTAGGGGCACTCTGTAGTTTTATGAGTAGAACCTTATGCCTTTGCAAATTTAGTGTCCATTTTATTAGTGACAGTGTGACTCCGTGCCATGCTTCAGTAATACTATAAGAAATTGGGTTACCGGTTGAGGGGGGCCGAAACCCTACTCAGGCAACCTCAATCCGTGTCAAGGTGAAGGGACAAACATACACCAAATTAACCCGCACTCAACCCTCTTGTACCTTGGCACAGAGCAGTCAAGCTTAACTGAGTGCAATGTGTAAAGTATGTATGCAGCATTTCAAACATTAATAAAGTGAGAACACATCACAAGGAAAATCCCACACCAGATTAGAAAAATAGGGTATGCTTTCATAAATAAAACAAGACCACAAAAACGAAAGTCCAATCAGTAGAACTGAAGCTATGCAATTTTAAACATTTCAGTGAATATAGTGCCAAAAAAATACAAAGTGGCAACTTTGGTTATCTGGTTGCACCAGACCAGGGCAAAGTCACAATTTCAGGCTGAGCAATAGAGCTTAGGCTGGCTATAGGTATCCACTTAGGTACACTGAACAAGAGTACCCTAAATCCTGGTTGCAGAGTGTTGCGAGTTCCTGCGTCAAGGATGTGTCGTGCAGCCGAGGCAAAGCGAATTCTGGGTCAGAGATATATCACACAGCATCGGTTCCGGGTAGTTGCAAGATGCAAGGTCCTGCGTCGTCATTGAGGAGGCTGTTGATGAGGGGCTTTCAATATTAAGTTCTGCATCGAGTATGCATTGCGCACCAACTGGTTCCAAAGAACCTGTGAGGCTTGCGATACACTGCACCGTCATTGAGGCTGCTGTTGACAAGGGGCTTGCGAGTGGAGGGTCTGCGTCAAGGATGTGTTGTGCAGCAGCGGTTCTAATGAGGCTGCGAGGGCGATGCAAAGTCCTTGCACTCGGAAAGTCCACACAGAAGTGGTGATGTGTCAGTTCTGCTCCGGGTTGCACCGAACAGCAGAGGTGATGCAACAGTTCTGCTGGATCCACAGGTGGGCTGGTAGAACACCTTCAAGCCCACTTCCATGGGTCCAGGACTAAGCTGCCAATACTTGGCAGGGTACGACTCACAGTTGCAGCGTCCAGGTAGGATACATGAGACAAGCCCTTGGGAGTCACTCTGGTGGTCCTGGGTATAGGTTGCAGGCTCCAGTCCTTCTCACCCAGGCAAGAGGGCAGCATGTCAGCAAAGCAGGGCAGCAGTCTACCGAAGTGGCAGTCCATTCAGCAGCACAGCAGTCCTTCTCCCTGGCAGAGTTCTCCACAGGTCCATAATTGTACTCATGAGTTGGTGTCTATGGTCCAATATTTATGCCTGGTGCCTTCTTTGAAGTGGCAGAAGTTTCTAGACAGTTCAGTTTGAAGTGCCCAGGTTTTCTGCTTTCCTGGCCCTGCTCCAGACTAACTACAGGGGGTTTGCAATCCTTTGTGTGAAGGGCAGGACAGCTTATTCAGGTGTGAGTGAGATTGTGCCCATCTTGCCCTCTCATCCTGCCAGTGATGGCCCATCCAGGCCCGCCTAAGTTCTTTAGGGTGTGTGGCTGTCTGCGAGGAAAACACAAAGAACAACTGGCAACTACACCTAGACATGTGACCTGGAAACAAGCTGTAGGAACTAAATGGCTAAGGCAGGAAAATGCCAACTTACCAAAAGTGGAATGTACAAAAATGCAATGTAGTTTACCACAAAAGAGGATTTTTCATTACAATTCCAAAGACACCAAACAAACTGTTGACCTGTTCCAATTTGGAAGAGATCTTTATTAAATGGAGGGTGAGGCGAGCCGCCATCTTGGGTGGAGCTGGACCGGATTCAGCGGTCTAGTTCTCCCGGGAGGCAGGCCTTAAAACACTTCCTTGCCCTGGGCTACTCGAGTACGCTCGGCTGGTGGCAGCAGCCCGGCCCTCGAGGATCCTCGGACTTGTTTTCTTAGTCATCTCAGTTACCTGGCAGTATTTGTTAGCGCTGTAGCGCGACTTTTAGCGCTAGTGCGCTCGTATTTTAAAAATTGCTCAAAAATTGTTATTTTGTATATTTTAATTTGCACTCACCGACTGGACACTATTTTCTGCTGTTACCCGCCCTGGTCCATCGCGGCTGGTGCCGTTTGTGTGGAGGGTGAGGCGAGCCGCCATCTTGGGTGGAGCTGGACCGGATTCAGCGGTCTAGTTCTCCCGGGAGGCAGGCCTTAAAACACTTCCTTGCCCTGGGCTACTCGAGTACGCTCGGCTGGTGGCAGCAGCCCGGCCCTCGAGGAACCTCGGACTTGTTTTCTTAGTCATCTCAGTTACCTGGCAGTATTTGTTAGCGCTGTAGCGCGACTTTTAGCGCTAGTGCGCTCGTATTTTAAAAATTGCTCAAAAATTGTTATTTTGTATATTTTAATTTGCACTCACTGACTGGACACTATTTTCTGCTGTTACCCGCCCTGGTCCATCGCGGCTGGTGCCGTTTGTGTGGAGGGTGAGGCGAGCCGCCATCTTGGGTGGAGCTGGACCGGATTCAGCGGTCTAGTTCTCCCGGGAGGCAGGCCTTAAAACACTTCCTTGCCCTGGGCTACTCGAGTACGCTCGGCTGGTGGCAGCAGCCCGGCCCTCGAGGAACCTCGGACTTGTTTTCTTAGTCATCTCAGTTACCTGGCAGTATTTGTTAGCGCTGTAGCGCGACTTTTAGCGCTAGTGCGCTCGTATTTTAAAAATTGCTCAAAAATTGTTATTTTGTATATTTTAATTTGCACTCACTGACTGGACACTATTTTCTGCTGTTACCCGCCCTGGTCCATCGCGGCTGGTGCCGTTTGTGTGGAGGGTGAGGCGAGCCGCCATCTTGGGTGGAGCTGGACCGGATTCAGCGGTCTAGTTCTCCCGGGAGGCAGGCCTTATAAACAATGTGCATACAGGAGCGCAGCGGACGAGCGCAGCGGGCGCGACGAATGCGCGCCGAAGTCGCGCATAAGTCAAGCCCGTCTGCGCCCGTCCGCGGCAGTTCGGGGCCTGGGGCCACAACCCCTGGACCAAACATCATTTACTCCTCCTTGACCTTGCTGTCACTTAGACCCCCAGACAGTGCTGGCCCCGCCCCGCCCGCCCACACCTTAAAACGTGCGGCCACATACGGCATTCTGAAGCCCGAATACATCCATGCTAAAATTCCCAAATACTGCTCTACTTTGTCCTCTGCTACTACTCATAACTCTGCGACAACGCTTAAATGCCTATACTTAAATACTAGGTCTATGGTCAAACACTATCTTGACATTTTCCTTCTGCTTCAGACCGACCAGCCAGACTTCTTATTTCTTTCTGAAACCTGGCTCAACGAAGGATCCCTGCCTGACATCCTAGCCGCTGTCCCCTCAAATTATTACATCCTGCACGCTGACAGACCCGCCGGCAAAAGAGGCGGAGGTGTTGCTGCGATTATTCGCAGCCCTCATCAAGTCTCTTCATTACCATCTTTAGACCTGACAGGATGTGACAATCTGCTTTTTAAATTGAACACTGATTTAGGTTCTTTACTTTTGATCCTTCTATACCGTCCCCCTCAAACTCCGCCTACGTTCATTACATCTTTTTCTGAACAGCTTGCATCCCTGACCATCTCCCATGACAAAATTGCATTATTAGGAGACTTCAATCTATGGCTGGACTCCACTGAGTCTGATCCTCAGGCAGCCAGACTTAAAGAAATGTTATTGGATATGAATCTTATTCAACACATCCATCTTCCTACCCACAACAAAGGGCACAGCTTAGACCAAATTTGGTCCCAAAACATTCCTCTTGCTATTAACTCCATCATGCCCTGTATCTGGTCGGACCATTATCTGATCAATTTCACCATCACCATAGTAAGCAGCAGAAGGTCCCAACCTCAGTCAGGAGGTAAAACTAGATTGTGGAAGAATGTCAACATCTCCTCCTTTATTGAATCCTTATCTTCCTCCCCTCCCTCATCCGACCAGGACATTGATAAAATGGAAGAAGCTTTTTCAGGCTGGTTACTTCAGGCAGCTGACGATCATGCCCCCCGCACTAACTTTTCTCGCTCCCGCCCCAATGACGCACACAAGTGGTTCACACCTGTTTTGAAAAACTTTAAGCTTAAGGTCCGTCAACTGGAGCGAAAATGGCGCACCGCCTATTCAGAGCAAGACAAGGATAATTACCGTAAAGCCCGCAGGGACTACCACAAGCTTATCCTAAAACACAAAACCGAACATTTCTCTGAAAAAATACTCAAAGCGAATAATAAATCCAGAGAACTATTCAATATAGTGGAAAATCTTAGTACAAGTGACAGAACCTCCCTTCCGATAACCCCCACTCAGGAACTCTGCAACTCCCTCAACTCTTTCTTTTTTGACAAAATCTGCACCATCAAACAGAGCATCTCCACTACTCAGCCATCTCTTCTGTTTTCCGATGTTTTTCACAATCCTGCTACCTTGGCTTCATACCCTCCTATTGATAATGCTACTCTATCCAAGCTTCTTACCAAAGTTAAATCAGGATCCCCTGACGACATCTGCCCTCCCTTCATTCTGAAAGAAGTGGGCACCCTCATCCCTGAGGGTCTACTTCCCTTGCTGAATGGATCGCTTACCCAAGGGAAAGTTCCAAGTAACTTTAAAAAAGCCCTACTCATTCCCCTTTTAAAAAAGATAGGAGCCAACCCATCAGATCCACTTAACTATAGGCCCATTTCTCTGTTGCCTTACTGCGCCAAACTTTTGGAGTCCCATGTCTGTGACTGCATCTCCGCTTTCCTGGAGAAATCTGAGTACCTTGCACCCAACCAGGCCGGCTTCCGCCCTTGCCACTCAACCGAAGCAGTTATTCTTTCGGTGCAAAATTCTTTGAGACGGAACGCGGACGAGGGGATCCACCAGGCTTTGGTGCTACTGGATCTTTCCGCTGCGTTCGACACGGTCGACTACACCATCTTGGTCGACCGTGTCGAGCAGGCTGGCCTCAGAGGTCCGGCTCTGAGTTGGATCCGCTCGTTTATTTCTGGCCGAACTCAATCGGTCAGACTGGGTACCTTTACGGCCCCTACCATATCCACCAACTGCGGAGTGCCTCAAGGCTCATCGCTGTCCCCCTTACTTTTTAATTTATACCTGCGTCCTCTTCTGTTCTCTCTTAGAAATGCCAATGTAACCATCTTCAACTACGCTGATGATTTGCAGCTCATCTTCCCCCTTAACACCAAGGACTCAGTGGTAGAATTTCAGAACACCATGTCCCACATTCTGAGTTGGATGAGCTGCAATCATTTAAAACTCAACCCAGGAAAGACCGAATTGGTCTTGCCTGGACAGAGTATACATAGTTGGAACTCTAGCTTTTGGCCCTCCTGTATGGGTGCCCCTCCGATTAAGTCATCATCGGTAAAAAGTTTGGGCATCCATATCAGTGAAGATCTTTCCTTGAAGAAACAGGTGGGGTCAGTCGTTTCCGCCAGTTTTTTTTCAGCTGAAATTTTTTTTAAAAATTGCACGCTTTTTTTCCTTTTCCGCCCTTACTCAGATTGTCATCTCTCTGGTTTTATCCAGACTGGATTTTTCCAACAGTCTTTACCTCGGGCTCCCAAAAGGAGAGCTCAAACGCCTCCAGCTGGTTCAGAACCAAGCAGCCAGACTTCTTCTGAACATCCCTAGAAGGCAATCAGTTAGATCTGGCCTGAAACAATTACACTGGTTGCCGGTGGAACAACGTGTGGCCTTCAAGACGGGCTGTATCTTATTTA
Organism: Lissotriton vulgaris; assembly: GCF_964263255.1. Taxonomy (NCBI): domain Eukaryota; kingdom Metazoa; phylum Chordata; class Amphibia; order Caudata; family Salamandridae; genus Lissotriton; species Lissotriton vulgaris. Next base: position 975,781,844 of record NC_141697.1, read on the forward strand.
AATCCCTGCAAGATACTGGCCCCCAATTCGTCAGGAACCTCTTCCATAAATACAATCCTTCCCGACACCTCCGGTCCACCCATAAGTCTCTGTTGACTGTGCCGTCGTACAAGAGGAAACGTCTCGGAGGCAGCTGCTTTGACCATCTTGCAGCTGCCTTCTGGAACTCCCTCCCCCTTCACCTTAAACTAAGTGACAACCTCCTCAGTTTTCGACACCTTCTGAAGACCTGGCTCTTTTCTCAGGCATACCCTTGAGCTGTCTCGCTCTATCAAATGGCTGACGCGTCCTGTTCCTTCCTATAGCGCCATGAAGCCTCCGGGCGTACGAGCGCTCAACAAATACCTGTTAACATTAACATTAACATTAAATGTTATAAGGTAATGCCAATGTTATCCTTTGGGAGAGGAAGACCTTGCAGTAGTAAAAAACGAATTGGAGAGTTTTTTTACTACCAGGACATTCAAAACTTAAAAGTATGTGTCCTAATTTTTAAATACATTGCACTCATCCCTGTGGGCTGTTTAAGGCCTACCATAAGGGTAACATATATGTATTAAAAAGGAAGTTTGAGACCTGGAAAAAGGCTTCTGTTGCAAGGTCAAAATGGCAGTTTAAAACTGTACACACAGACTGCAATGGCAGGCCTGAGGTAAGTTTACAAGGCTACATATGTGGATGGCACAGCAAATACAGCAGGTCCACTAGTAGCATTTCATTTACAATCCCTGAATACAGGTAGCACTACTTTACTAAGGACTTATAAGTAAATTAAATATACCAATAGAGTATAAGCCAGTGTTACCATGTTGTTAAGGAGTGAGCACACGCACTTTAGCAATGATAAAGTGCACAGAGTCCTTAGGCCAACAAAAACGAGATCAGAAAAATATGGAGGAGTAAGGTAAAAGGTTTGGGGGAAGACTACCCAAAGGCTGACAGGTGTAACGAATACATGTGTGCTATTGTGCTCCAAAATGCGTCACCAGTTACATACTACACGCTTACCACTCTCTTGCCAAATGGGCTTGGCTCATTCGCTACACTTTGTCTTGATGTGATGCTTGGTTTTTTCACAATCTGTATGAGCCCAGTGATATAACATTGGTTGACAGTACACCTACCCTCAGAAGTGTTCCAGCACCATTTGTGATACCTACAAAGAACAAGTTACTTACCTTCTGTAACGCCTCGTCTGGTAGGGAGTATATCTAGCCGCAGATTCCTTACCTTTTGAATTTCCCCAGGCATCAGACTGGATCTGGAAGATTTTTCATGAGCAGTACTCCAATTTGCTTGTAAATGGCATTGATGTGCTCCGAGCCCATTGTTGGCATCGTATGTGTTAGAAGGGACAGTGCGGTATTCATATAGCCACCCAGGTACGCGGACGTCAGTTACTTTTCGCGACTTTCCACGGCTGAAGCATGGAACCATAAAGAACACTGACCATTGATGTGTCAAAATTAGGGATCTGAAAAGGGTCATCCCTATCCCTGCCCCTAGAATCTCTTTGGATGGGTGGGTCAGTAAGGAATCTGCATCTAGATATAGTCACAACCAGATAAGGCGTTACTGAAGGTAAGTTACCTGTTCATCTGATAGAGACTTCTAGCCGGAGATTCCTTACCTTTTGAAAAGATACCCAAGCAATACAATCCCCGGAGGAGCTCAAACGAGAAAATCCAGCAAGACAAATTGGGCCAAGTGCCCATTTCTGAGGACCTGACTGCCCAGACAGAAATTTTTAGAGAATGTGTGCAGGGAAGCCCACGTTGCTGCCTGGCAGATATCCAGGACCAGAACTCTGCATGTTAACGTAGTGTTGGCCGCTTAAGCTCTGGTGGAATGAGCCAGTGCGTAAACATTTTTCGATGCAGAGCACGACCCATCTGGAGATGGCCCACTTCTTCACTGTCCATCCTTTCTTTGCACCGACATACCCCAAGAAGAGTTGGTCATCCATCCAGAACACTTGTGTGCGGTCAAGGTAGAATGACAATGCCCTATTTGGGTCCAGGCGGTAGATTCACTCTTCTGTTTAGAGGGACGTGGAAGACTTAAAAGGTAGGCAAGGTGATAGGTTGGCCTACATAAAAAGGGACGACAATTTATGGTAGAAAGGAGGCCTTTGTGCAAAGCCCCACTTTGTCAGGATAGACTGAGAAGTAAGGCGGCTTAGATGATAAGGCCTGCAGCTCACTTACTCTGTGGGCAGAAGTAACTCCCACAAGGAAAGCGGTTTTCAAGGTGAAAAGCCTGAGGGGACAACTAAATAGAGGAGTAAAAGGAGCACACATCAAAAAAGTCAAAACCAAATTAAGGTCCTATTGAGATATAATGAATAGTGAAGGAGGGAAGAGATAAGTAACACCCTTGAGGAACATATGTAAAACAACAGACTGGAATAAAGAGGATTCAACAGGCAACTGCAAAAAGGTAGAAATGGCAGATAGATAGCCCTTAACAGTGCCCACAGCTGAGCCCTGATGGGCAAGAGAAAAATGAAAAACAAAACTTCTGAAAGAGGAGCAGAAAGGAGATCAACTGATTTTTCTGCACACCATGCCACAAATTTGTACCATCAGCAGGTGTACACCATCTTGGTGGAGGGACGCCTAGTTGCCAAGATGAAATTACAGACTTCGGGATGAAGGTCAAAGGCTGTCAACTGTCACCACTGAATCTCCATGCAAGAAGGTGGAAAGTGGACAGGTTCAGGTGGAGAACCCTCTTCTGCTGCTGCGACAGAAGATCTTCACGAAGGGCCGGCCTGATGGGAGGATTGATGGCCATGCTCTGTAACTTGGGACACCAGACTCTCTGTGCCCAGTCCAGTGTCACAAATATGACTTGGGCCCTGTCGTTCTTGATTTTCTTGACAACTCTGGGTAGGAGAGGTATGGGCGGAAAGAAAGGCATACAGGAGGCCTGATCTCCACTCGAGACGAAAAGCATCCCTGAAGGAGTGCTACCTTGGAAACTTCAACACTCAAAACTGCTGACATTGTATGTTCTTGGCAGATGCTTACAGATCTAACCAAGGCTCTCTCCACTGCTGAGAGAGACCTTGTGCCACCTCCGAATGGAGACACCATTCGTGACCTGTTAGACATCTTTGAGTTTGTCTGCTCTGGCGTTCAGGCAAACCGCCAGGTAATGAACCACCAGGAATATGCTCTGCTGTTCCAGCCATGTCCAGAAACGCAGGGTCTCTTGACAAAGGGTCTAGGACCCCACCTGCCCTGTTTGCTGAAGTACCACATGGCGGGGTGTTGTCTGTAAACACTTGTACCCGCCATCCCCTGATGGAGGGCAGAAAGGCTTTCAATGCCTGTCGTATTGCACAAAGCTCCAGCAGGTTGATGTGGAGTCCAGATTCCACTGGAGACCAGAGTACTCTGATCTCCACCTCTCCCAGATGGCTGCCCTATACCAAGAATGATGCAGCTGTCACTACTGTGAGATCTGGCTGGGGAAAGGTGATGGGTCTGCCTCTGACCCAATCGCAGTTCATTGGCCACCACTGCAGATCGTTCGCAGTTCACACTGAGATCTGAACAAGGTCAGAGAGATTCCCCTGATGCCGCACCCACCACATATGACATCTGGCATGTGACACTAGAAGGAAGCAGGAGGCCATGAGGTCCAGCAACCTCAGAGTCAGTCTCACTGAAACCTAGGCTAGAGGCTGAAATATCCATATCATGGCCTGAATATCCTGGACCCAGCGCTCAGGAAGATAAGCCTGAAACTTAATTGTGTCCAAAACAGCTCCGATGAAAAGGAGCATATGAGAGGGAGTCAGGTGTAACTCGGGCACGTTGTTAGTGAACCTAAGATAGTGCAGTAGGTTCGCTGTAGTCTGGAGGTGGGAGACGACAACCTGGGGCGAGCCCGCCTTCAGCAGCTAGTTGTTGAGGTAGGGAAGACTGGCACCCCTGGCCTCAGCAGCTGAGCTGCAAACCACCACCTTCACTTTGGTGAACACTTGAAAGGCACTGGTAAGGCCAAAAAGAAGCACAGTGAATTGAAAGTTCTGGTGGCCTACCGTAAACTGCAGATAGCGCCGGGGGGCAGCCAGGACGTGAATATGAAAATACGCGTCCTGCAAGTCCAACTCTATCATCCAGTCTCCTGGGTCCAGGGCAGACCAGACCTGAGCAGACCTAAGCATTTTGCATTTCTCCTTTTTGAGGAGGAGATTGAGAGGTCTGAGCTCGAAGATAGGACGAAGGCCCTTGTCCTTCTTGGGAATAAGAACCACAGCCTACTTCTGGCACTGGCACTGGCACTCTCTCTCTCTCTCTCTACGCCTCACTTGGCAGAGAACAGAAAGATGATCCTCCATCAGGTGATTGAGAGATGGGGGCATGGGGGGAGGAGTAGTCACAGGGGAGGGAGTAGCCCCATAGGGGAGGGAGTCGCTCCTTCTGACAATCTGCAAAAACCACTTGCCAATGTTATGGACTGCCAGTGGGGCAGGTGATGGCAAATCCTGCCGCCAACTGGGTGCCCATGGTACTAAAGGGGCAGTGTAGGAGGGTTTGGAGGCAGTTGCAGTGGGGAGGGTGGTGGACTGACCAGTCTGCTGGCCCCATGATCTACAAGGTCTGTGGGTACCGTGCCCTCGGCCACGCATAGGCTGGAGTGCATATGCAGTGTGTTGGCATGGCGGGAATTGCATCAGCTGGAAGCCCCTTTCGTAGGCACAAAAGGAGCGAAATGCTGATTGAGGTGGATGAGAGGCAGCAGAGAGGTCTAAGAACCTGGCCGTAGCATTAGAATACTTAAAGCACTTGCGACCCGAATCTGCCTTGTCTCCAAAGAGACAGGTTCCATCAAAGGGCATGTCTATAAAGGAAGCATGGACATTCCCCGAAAAGCCAGTACTCCTCAGCCAGATGTGGCTCCTAAGGGTCACTGTCTTGGAAACCACTCTGCCTGGCGAGTCGTTCGTGTCAAGTCTGCATCGAATAGTGAACTTTTCTGCTTCTCTCCTGAGGGTGCCAGCTTGAGAGAGTACAGCCCAGGCCTCCTCCGGCACCTGTGGCAGCACCTGCGCCACGGTATCCCACAGAGTGTGGGAATAACGGCCCAAAAGGCATGCAGTGTTCACGAACTACAATGCCCGGCTGGCCAAAGAAAACATCTTCTTCCCAAATTAGTCCAGCCTCTCGGATTCCCTATCCGGGAGAGTGGTAGGGAAAGCGCCTTGGGAGGTGGAGGCTTGGACCACCAAGGTCTCAGGGGTAGGGTGCTGCGCGAGGAAGTTGGGTCCCCAGGTGCGGGCGATGGCGGCGGGCAAACGTCCTATTCACAGGAGCCCCTGGGCTGAGTTTGGAGCAGGTACCCATTAGGATGTCAGTGAAGGTGTCATTGAATGGGAGTAAGATTTCCAATGTGGAGATTCTTGGTTGCAGCACCTCCGTCAAGAGACTAGACTTAACTGCCACCATGGGTAGCTGAAGGTCAAGGAGCTCAGCACTGTGTAAGACGCTCTCTTCTCCACAGCCACAGTAGGGTGACAAAGCAGACAAGCATCTGGAGACATATCCAGGCATCCTCACACCTGTCCACACTGTTGTTCCTCATAGGGCTGGTATTCTATAGGGTCCAGGCCTAGCCGATGAAAATAAGGTTCAGGTTACGATCTAGTTATGTCATAAATGATGTTATAGAACATGTCATTAGTGAGGTAATATTAGAGGTCCGAAGAGGTTAAGAGCAGGGTGTAAGTTATACTTAGCTCTACTAACTATAACTGGTGAATTTCTGTGTTTTTAGTTAAAAAATATTGTCACGGACATATTCACCTAACCATAATGTTACTTTAACCATTGTTTTTTCCATGTGTGTGTGTGTGTGTGTATATATATATATATATATATATATATATATATATTCACTGAAAAAACCATAGGTTTCACACCAGTTATAGTTAGGAATTAGCATTTAAAAAACCTATTAAATTCACTGAAAAAACCATAGGTTTCACACCAGTTATAGTTTCCTGGAAATTTTACTGACATAAAACCATTGAAATTCCCACGTTATAGTTAGTTGGACTCACTATAACTTGTGCGCCTGCAATGCACTGCTGATGATGTCACATATTACATCACTCATGACATGGTCAGTGACATCACTCATGACATCACTGATGACACCATCCAGTGAATGTGTGTCTTTCTGAAAAATAAATATGTTTTATATATGTATTTGTAAAGGTGGATGGAAGAATAAATGTTTAAATAAGTGTCTAAATGGAAGTTTATTTTAAAAAAAAAGATTGATTAACTGGCCTATTAAGTGTATCTTAGTGAATACATATATTAGCGAGTAATGTTTAAATATTTAAATGTTTGTATCAGTGTTTCACTTTGTGTATAAGTGGCTGCATGGGTTGGTGAGTAGCTACATGTGTGTGTATATGGGTTATTAGATGTTTTTTTTAGTATCAGTAAGAGTCTCTGTATGGTTTGGTGGGGGTATTACTTAGCACATAGATGCATCAATGACTGACTCACTGTTTGTATGTGTTTTGAAGAAATCTTATGTGCAGGACTGTATGGGTGGATGAGTGTGTATATGTGTGTGTTAGTGAGTGAATGACTGTCTAACTAGTGTCTTTATCAGTAACTACATATGTTTTAATCTAGTATATGGAGTATTGATGTATATAAGTGAGTAAATGTGAGAGTGAGAGATTGTAAGAGTTCCTGTTTAAATAAGTATGTGTTTCTATAAGTGATTGTTTAAGAGAGTAAGTATGTGTAAGTTTCCTTAGAAGTAAGGTGGTAGTGTGTGTATAGCTGTATATGCAAATAAATGGATGTTCAATAGTTTATTTGCATGTGTGAGTATGTGTGTGAGTAACTTTTGGATGACTGTCGGTGTGTAACAGGATGTATAGGTGTATCACTACATATGATGAGTGAGTATATGTATGAGTGACTATATAGAACTGTTGGTGAATGAGTGGATGTGTATATAGATGGCGGAATTACTGAATTGGTTGTTGTAACTGGTATGGGTATCTGCATGTTTTTGAAAATGTTAGTTTCTATTTTTGAATATGTGTTTCAAGGGTTACATTACACTGAAAGGAGGTCTGTCACTCTGTCACAAGGATGGTGTCATCAGTGATGTCATGAGTGATGTCACTGACCATGTCATGAGTGATGTAATATGTGACATCATCAGCAGTGCATTGCAGGCGCGCAAGTTATAGTGAGTCCAACTAACTATAACGTGGGAATTTCAATGGTTTTATGTCAGTAAAATTTCCAGGTAACTATAACTGGTGTGAAACCTATGTTTTTTTCAGTGAATTTAATAGGTTTTTTAAATGCTAATTCCTAACTATAACTGGTGTGAAACCTATGGTTTTTTCAGTGAATTTCATAGGTTTTTTAAATGCTAATTCCTAACTATAACTGGTGTGGAACCTATGGTTTTTTTCAGTAAATTTCATAGGTTTTTTAAATGCTAATTCCTAACTATAACGTGTGAAACCTATATTTTTTCAGTGAATTTCATAGGTTTTTTAAATGCTAATTCCTAACTATGACTGGTGTGAAACCTAGGGTTTTTCAGTGAATATATATATATATATATATAATATATATATATATATATATATATATATATATATATATATATATATATATATATATATATATATAACATTTCTATGGCAAAATGAAACCCCTCATTTTGTTCCTTTTCAAATTAAATGTATTAAGTGTTACCACTTTATTCCAATCAAGATGACTTCAGGTGTGCCATACTTTTGTCATAAGTAAGACTGTTAGCGTTCTAGTTGTTCTTTAGAACACTCTGGGACATTCTGTCATTGGGCTATAGTTGGGCTACATCTGGCTGATATTTGGGCTACATTTGGGCTCTTTTGTCTCTGGTGGCCATCTTGGGAGACTGCATATCAGAATTTTTTTAATGAAATATAAGAGGATTTGAGAAGTCACTCAAAATGTGCCCTAATTTTTCTTTCTTCAGCACTAATCATAATTTCTATGGCAAAATGAACCCCCTCATTTTGTTCCTTTTTAAATTAAATGTTTTAAGAGTTACCACTTTATTCCAATCAAGATGGCTTCTGGTGTGCCATACCTTTGTAATAAGTAGGACTGTTAGCGCTCTAGTTGTTCTTTAGAACACTCTAGGAAGCTGCAGTAGAACACAAAGGAATCAACTGACAGTCTCTGTCCTTGTTGGATGTACATGTTTTACTGAGAATGTCAGACTTCATTCTCACATGACTGAGTAAGATAATGTGAATTTACAGAAAATATGCTTTCAGTTTAGCTTATATATCCCCTTCCAAAACCACTGTGGGAAAAGCATGAGATAATAGTTTTCTTTCAAACATGATTCATGATATCCCAGCAGAAGGTAAAATCACCTTAGAACACACCACAATTCCTAAAATGAGTATGGTACCATCAACAAATGATTTATAATGTAACTAAAGTCCTAAAACCTTCTATTAACCGCAATGCTTTTTAATGAGGTGCTATCATGTATATTGCAAAAACTGGAATGCCAGAAACCGGTTCTCGGAAGCTTGTTTCCGGTCCAGGGAAGGCATGGCTTGGCAGTTCGGGCTGGACTGTTTCCATGAGGCACAGGGTCAGACTGATTTGCATATGGCCATGTCTGAACTGGGGTGGTGTGGAGTGCAAAGAAACGATCGATTTAGGCCCAGATCTCTGTACTGGGGTGAATGTATGACATTGTTCTGCATTCTGTCCATCAACTGTGGTTTTTGCATTTATCATGTATATTGGTCCCAAGATGGCTGCCAATACTTCTTGGATGAAGTGCTAACAGCCAATCAGATCTCACGATGAGATGTGTGGTTAGGCTCCGCCCAGATATATATATTTTTTTTCTTTCGATTTTCTCAGGAACTACTGGAGGGATTTACACCATTTAACCAAAAGCGTGATCTGCGAACCAGACCCTACCATTTTCCCAAATTTGGTGTAATTCCGTTCAGCGGTTCGGGCTGTAGCCGTGTCTAATCGTCCTAAGGAAATTAACATGGGGAAAACACGTTTTGGGACCCCCCTTTTTTCTCGGCCCCCACTTGACGAATATTCCCGAGACTTTCAGGGAAGGAGCAGGCCATCTTCTTTGAGAAATTCGCGAAGATTCAACAACCGGTGCAAAAGTTATTCCCAATAGAATGCTGTGGATTTCCTATGGAAACTAGGGCCTAACTATAACTACCTACTGGCAACCGCCAGTAGGTAATATATATTTTCCACTTTCCCCTCAATTCGCGGTCCTGGCGCTGAAATTTCAGAGTTTTATTTCTTCAAACAAACAAACACACCAACGCGTTTCATTCTACCTTAGAAGGTAGAACAAAACGCGTTGGTGTGTTTGTTTGTTTGAAGAAATAAAACTCTGAAATTTAACAAGGATTTTGCTGTGGTGCGACCCTTTGCTTTCTAAAAAGTAAGTGTGGTGGATATATAAGTTGCTCGAAACGCGTAACCTGAGAGGTTTTTAATTAAATCTCCCTTTCTGCATCCTACGTGGTCCGTTTCTTCATTTCTGGCAGGAGAGTGCTGCTTGAAGAATTTGCGTATATATATATATATATTTTATATATATATATATCTCCTTAATGAGGCATATGGGAGAGCAAATACTCTTAAAAGAGAGGATTTACTGAAGGGTAAGAACACACAGCATAGCGATCCCCCCACATTGGTGCTATATATATATATATATATATATATATATATATATATATATATATAGCACCAATGTGGGGGGATCGCTATGCTGTGTGTTCTTACCCTTCAGTAAATCCTCTCTTTTAAGAGTATTTGCTCTCCCATATGCCTCATTAAGGAGATATATATATATATATATATAAAATATAGAGCAGCAAATTCATTTTCTTAGAATATTCCCCAGGCATCAGTCTGAATCTGGAAAATCGTGAGCAGTACTCAATGCACAGCCATAGAAGGCGTTAAACCACTCCATGTCGGCGTTATAGACATTGCTTCTGCCGGATGTGATGTGCACGGTGCCTATGTGTACGCCACCCCAGCGTGTTGACATAAGTTTTATTCACTTCAGGTGTAGATACAAGTTTGGTGCATCCTGACTGTCTTATAGTAGTAATATTAGTGGAGGCTAGATATAGATTTAGTACACACAAAAGGGAAATAGGTTCCCCCACTCCACCTGATCTAAGGCTTTTAACGCATTGAGGGAGAGGGTCACCTTCTCATCCTGATCATTGCAGACTTGCCACAGCAGAGGGAGCAGCGTTCTCAAATGGTTCCGTAATGAGCGACCTGGGATGAAGCCCACTTGGTTCCTATGAATGAGCACAGAGATCACCTTTCCCAGTTGGACAGCGAGGACTTTAGACCATATTTTTTAATTTCACTATTCTGCAGCTAGATAGGACTGTACCTGTAGGTATGCTGTAAATCCTTATCAGGTTTTTGAATAAGGAGCTGTATGCCTTGGTAAATTCCGGTCGCAATTGACATTCATAAATGGCCTCACGGAACACTGTGGTAAGGAGGGATTTTGTAAAGTCCATCTGAAAGCCGTCTTGTCCTGGAGCCTTACCAGTAGACATTTGTTTAATGGTGTCCACAACTACTTCTGAAATGTCTTGCTCTAGGGAATCCCTCAGCATTACAGACAATCGTGGAAAAGGAATGTCGAAAGGGAATGCCTCTTCAGCGGTTGTGTGGGCTAGGTGTGCCGATGTATACAACTGGCTGTAGTAGGCGGCAAATTCACTGGGCAGTGTATAAGGTGGCCAGCAGGGGTTAGTACTGTCAGGATTGCTGAATCATTTTTTCTGTTTTTCAGTTGAAGCACTAATAAGTGTCCTGCTTTTTAGGGCTCGCACTGCGACGCAATCGCGAAAGCGATTGTCGCAGTGGAGTCCTATTGTAATCATTCTGGCTTTCAAGGACTAACGAGGTTTAGGACAACAGACTGGCACGCGCACGCACGCAGCCTGCCGGAATCGGATCAGGTCGCGCTCCGATTCCGGCAGGCTGTTCACAACACATGCACACGCAGGCAGGCACACACAACACACACACACACACAGACAGACAGACGCACACACACAACACACACATACAGACGCACGCAACCGCCTTCACCCCCACTCACCTCCACTCACCAGGCTCTTTCAGCGTGTTCTGTGTCCCCAGCGCTGGTCTTCACCCGGGCACCCGGGCCCCCTCCTGGGACCCGGGACTTCAGATTCCTGCACTCTGCTTTGGCGCCGGGGGCGCGCATGCGAGGACAGCCCAGCCCTCTCACTGTAAACCCGGGCTGCTTTCGCTGGTCACGTGCCCGTAGCCACGACAACACGCGGCGCGCTCACGCGGACCCCGAGAAGCAGCAGAGAAGCGGCTGGCAAGTGGTATCCTTGAGCGGAGGACCGGAGCAGCCTACATAACTGAGTGGCGTAGCTAGGAGGGTGCGGGGGGGACGGGACGCCCATTGCGGCCTTTATAATTTATTTGGGACCTGGAACGATCGAACACAGTTTTCCCACTCCTCCCCAAATACATTATAATGGCGGCCGCGGCCGCAACGAGCCTCCAGTGCCGCGGCCGGGCCCAGTAGACAGTAAAAGTGCATGGGGACATGTAGTATTCAACACACGGATAAGATGTGGTGATGAAATGATAAGTTTATTGAAATAACAAGGGCCCGCAGAAGCGGGATAAACTAGCGTGAACAAAGACAGCTGTCATCTGTCAAACAGCACAGGTGACGTCATATAAACACATTCCCAACATTCCATGGTGACGTGCCTGTAGCTGGCAACGGAAATAGAAGACATACTGTCATGACACTGTCCCATTACAGTATGACATACAACATCTCCCTTCCTCCATGAAAACACAACCTGAACTTATTCCATAACGTAGTCTTTAAGTCTGGTAGGTAATCTTATTGCTCTGCCCGTTCTTGAAGTTTGCCCCCCATCAAGATGGTTACCAACATCATTCATACCAGTTACAACATTTTCATTCCTCATTGATTCACTGTCTATCACGGAATCTTCCTGAGTTAAAGTAGTACCCTCCAAACCAGAGGAGAGTCTGGAGGATCTCCCATTGGAATCCCTAGTCAGTCCTCGACTTGCACTTGAATGAAACACCTCTAAGCAACTAGACATATCTCCCCATTCCAGGACACTCTCATCTAGACTACCTTCTCCCTCTTCAGCTTCTCTCATTATGATTTGCTCTTGACCTGGTTTAAGTTTTACAATATCGTCTTTACTTTGCCATCCTTCTCCCTCAACAAACACTGCTCCTCCTGACGCCTTTCCAACTCTCATTGGTTTGCTGAGTCTTGATTCTCCTTTGCTCACCAAACCAGGCTTTTTCACTAGCACCCAATCACCAGGTGTGATGATCTTATCCTTAGCTCTGTTTACCTTGTCAGAATATGTTTTATTCTGCGTTTGCTTGCATATTATGTTCTCTCTCACATTTAGTTCTTTATCGCATACTTGTCCTGCTTCAACAGCTGTTTTTTCCCATCCACCTATTTTTGGTGTCATGGCATTGTTGCATGCTCTTCCTCTCATCAAGAAAAACGGAGTAAACCCCGTAGCTTCCTTGGGTGTATTGTTGTACGCATTTATCTTTGTTTTAATAAATTCTTTTACATCCATTTCATTTGCCACAGCCATTTGGATTCCCTCTTTGAAGAACCTGTTTATCCTCTCTACTTGGCCATTGCTCTTGGGACTGTAGAGAGGAGTTTTTTCCTGTTTTACTCCACGTTTGCCAAGAAATTCGACCATTGCTCGTGATACCAACTGAGATCCATTATCAGATACCATGACCTTTGGTTGCCCTTCTCTCTCAAAGGTCTTATCTAGGAATTTTATTACTACCTCCGTAGTTACCACTTTCACGAATTTGTAACATACCCACTTGGTGTAATAGTCCATCAAAACTATTAGATGTTTGCACTCATCTGACAAAATATTGAATGGTCCAGCAAAATCAATTGCCACTTTAGCCCAGGGACCATCAGGGATTTGCACCATTTGTAATTCATTTTTCTCCATTCTCCAGTGTTTGTCAGATCTTAAGCACTGTTCACATTTGTCAATAAGATTCCTGACTTCGCCGTCCACCCCCGGCCACCAATAGTGCATTCTTAGAACGTTCCTTGTGGCCGTGGTGCCAGGGTGCCCTCTGTGAGCCATTTGAATTATTTTCTGCCTGAGTCCCAATGGCGGCACAAAGACTTCACCCCTTTTCAAGAACCCATTTTCAAGAGTCAATTCATCACTCACTTGTTGATAATTTTTTAGTTCTTTTGGCATGTTCCTCACATGTGGCCATTTGGATTGTACATATTCTTTCACCTTCCCCAAAACAGTATCTTCCTTAGCACTTTCTTCCCATTCTTCTTCACCTATTGATCCTTCACACATTACTGTTGCGTCAATATGCGCAACTATGCATTCATTGTCATCCAGTTCCTCATCTTTTTCTTCTCTCACTGGCAGTCTGGACAGGCAATCCGCTCTGCTGTTCTTTCCTCCTTTTATGTGCTCTATTTGGAAGTTGAATTCTTGAAGCTTCGACATTAGTCTGATCAGTCTGGAGCTTGCGTTGCCATTGCCCCGACCCTTACCGTCCATCATATACACAAGCGGTTTATGGTCGGTTACCAGTTTGAAACTTTTACCCCACAGATAGTCTTTGAGTTTGTGTACAGCCCATACGCAAGCTAAAGTCTCCCTTTCAATAGTGCTGTAATGAATCTCTGTTTCATTTAGCTGTCTTGAAATAAAAGCTATTGTGTTTTCTTCATTTCCTTTCCTTTGGCAAAACACAGCCCCTATCCCTTCATTGCTTGCGTCTACAGTTACTATATTGTCAAGTTGTGGATCGTATTGTTTAAGTGCTGGCGCTCTGGCTATTTCCTCCTTGACTGATCTGAATGCCTCAACTTGTTCGTCGTCCCACTCATATTTTACATTTTTCTTCAGCAGTTTCCTGAGTGGACCCACCATTTCTGCGTACTTTTTGATAAACTTCGCATAATACTCACTCAGGCCAAGGAATGACTTGAGTGTATCCTTATTCCTAGGTTCAGGGGCCTCCCTTATCGCACGTACCAAATCGTCCTTGGGTAAAATGCCATTAGCAGTAAGGACGTGCCCTAAATATTCCACCTCTTTAGCCATGAATTTGCATTTTTCTTTAGCAACGGTCATTCCTTTGCCTTTCAAGATCCTCAGAACTGCTCCAATCAATTTTATGTGCTCACTTTCAGCTCTTGAATGTAATAAAATGTCATCTTGAAAGGCTTCTACCCCTTTCATCTTTCCAAACAAGACATCCATGAGTTTTTGGAAAACTCCTGAAGATGACGCCAGGCCAAAAGGAAGTCTCACATATCTAAATGCTCCAAACGGCGTGATGAAGGTAGTTAATGATTTTGACCTTTCAGAGAGGCACACCTGATGATAAGCGGCCTTCAAATCTATGAGCGAAAAATATTTCGACCCTGCCGTTGACTGAAGGATATCTTGTATCTTTGGTAGAGGATGACAATTTATTATAATGTTCCTATTGAGTGATCTCAGGTCTACACATAACCTAATGTCCCCTGACTTTTTCTTCTTTGACACTACAATAGCAGAAACCCATTCAGATTCCTCCGCTTCTTCAATTACACCTTCTCTCTTCAACTTTTCTAATGCCTCCCTTAGTTCATTTCTCACGGATAAAGGCACTGTTCTTACCTTGTGTTTACATGGAATTGCATTCTCTTTCAATTTGATGTCATGACTGAACCCCTTTACACATCCGATTACATTTTTGAACACATCATCATGCTTTTGTAAAACAGTATTTAAATCATTGTCTTCTCTTCCCTCACAAATACTATTCATCCATTCTTCCCTCAGTACCACTGGGTCTTTTGCCCCCGGGACTAAAACCACCCCCAGTTGGGCTAAATCTCTCCATCCTACTAGTATTCTTCCTTTTTCAGCCACATAGACCTTTGTCTCAATCACTCTCCCCTTAAAGGTTACCGTGTCAACAAAATACCCCAACATATTTATGTCCTTTTCTCCGAATGCCTTAGGGTTCATATCAGACTCTGTTAATTCCACACCTTTCCACTTTTCCTCAAAAAGAGTATCTGATATAGTAGTGATTGGGGCACCTGAATCAGCAGTAAATTTCAGTTCAACCTCCCCAATCTTGACATCGCTGATAGGACCTTTTATCTTACCATCTTCCATTTCTATGTACAAAACAATATTCGCACACATCTCCTCATCGAAATTTCCTACTGTATTTATACTTGTATTACCGCTACTTCTTTTTGTCTTACACAGGGTTGAATAATGACCATACCTCTTGCATTTAATACATTTCTTCCCTGCCGCAGGGCAATTTTTAAAATCTGCTAAGTGGTCGCTTGATCCACATCTAAAACAGCATAGCTGCTTACCTCCCACTTTTCTTTCATTCATGTTTCTCTCAAATGTCTTACCATCACCCTTCTTCTTCTCCTGTAAATAAAGCACATTAGTATTATTCCCTGTAGAAGATAGTTCTCTAGTGGAAGTCAGAGATCTCTCTATGCCTCTAGCAATATCTATGACCTCCTGCAAAGTAGGTCTTTTGCATGCCAACAGTCTTTCCTGCACCTTTTTCGTGTAACAGTAAAATACAATCTGATCCCTGATGTATATATCTGTCATTTCCTCATACTCGCATTCCACTGCCAAGACCCTTAAACATGCAACATAGTCTTCTACAGACTCTCCTTCTTGTTGTCTCCTTTGAGCAAACTTATGCCTGGCAACCATGATATTGTTCTCTTCATCAAATTGCCTTTCCAATCTTTTCAACGCTTCTTGGTATTCATTCAAAGGAATAAATGTCCCAGGTGGACTTTCGTATTCAGGCAGGCTGTCAAAGATATCCTGACCTGCTTTACCTAACAGTCCGAATAACAAAGAACATTTCCTTTCTGCATCGAAAGTTTTTCCATCAATAGAAACAATGTAGTTCTCAAAAGCCCTCACCCACTTTTTCCATTTCATGGTGGGTTTACCGGGCTCATCCAAGAAACGCGGAGGAGCACATATATTATTACATTCTGCCATTTTATTTATATTTAACTTCCTTTCCTGGATACTTCCACAGTGCTCTCCACTAAAAATTATTTATCCTTGCTTCCGATTTATTATTCTGTGGCTTACTTGTTTTATGAGCTCCACAATTCGTCTCCTCGTATATATTATTTTCCTGCTCGTGAGATTTTTTCAAATGCCTTAACTGCTTTGCATCAGTGCAGCCGATGTTTTGAACACAGTCAAAATGGCCGCACGCTGTTTACATGTGACGCGCACCAATCAGCGCGCTCCCGGCATGCTTCACGCGTCTCAGCTGAGGTAATGGACTGATGCCTCAGCTGAGCGCTGACACCGAAGCACGCGAAAGATTTCCTCGTCAGAATCCTTGATCGCAGTTGCCATGCAAGTATTTTCAGCTGTTTTAACTGCTACGCTTCCTCTTTTGACATCAATCTATAACTGCTACGCTTCCTCTTTTGACATCAATCTATGAACAGCGCGGCAGCGCGGAAAATTTCGTGCTCCTCACACGCTGCACCTCCTCACTTCACACGTATGAGCATTAAGGCTTCCCTCTACGCGCTGTTGATGCTTAGTTCATTCAATTCCTCTTCAATCAGCGTTTATTTGCTGTCGCACTCTACTCACTTTGTGCTGCTTCTTCGTTTTCATTACCCGCAATAAACTTCATGAACCGATCTCGATCATCAATCATCGGCCGATTGTTTTATAACCTCCTCTGGCCCTTGTTGGACAAGACCCTCGTCGCCAATTGTAGTATTCAACACACGGATAAGATGTGGTGATGAAATGATAAGTTTATTGAAATAACAAGGGCCCGCAGAAGCGGGATAAACTAGCGTGAACAAAGACAGCTGTCATCTGTCAAACAGCACAGGTGACGTCATATAAACACATTCCCAACATTCCATGGTGACGTGCCTGTAGCTGGCAACGGAAATAGAAGACATACTGTCATGACACTGTCCCATTACAGTATGACATACAACAGGACAGAGTTCACTTTGCCAATGGCCTGTCTTAAAACGTCTCTGCTTCCTGCCGCTTACTTTTGCCCCCCCATTATCTCATTATCTGCATGCCTCACGCGCCTCCGCAGAGAAAGTGACAGGCAGGTAATATTTCGTATCTCTGACATCGCAGAGATGATTTTCGTACCTCTGTAATCCCCTTTGGCAGTCCTGTCATTCAAGTATAACGCAGTCGATGCTGCTATCAGTCAACCGTGGGCGTGGCACACCATGGGGGCCGGGATTAATTATCCGGATGTGCCGGGCGGCGGTAGAGTTTGCCATCATGTCCGGAGGAAGTGGCGGCAGTAGCGGCGGGAGACTCATTTGAGTCAGTGGAGTACTACTCGAGTCTCTCATGGCTGCCACCGCGCAAAAGAGCATGATCGATTGCGGGGGCAAGCAGGAAATTCTGATATGAAAAGTAAGTGTGCCATCGATGTGCACTCTGCCTCCAGTCCAGTCTTCACCCCAGGCTGCTGGCACTCGAGTCGACTCGTCCCGACCCGCTGCAGGAAATTCTGATTTGAAAAGTAAGTGTGCATCGATGTGCACTCTGCCTCCAGTCCAGTCTTCACCCCAGGCTGCTGGCACTCGAGTCGACTCGTCCCGACCCGCTGCAGGAAATTCTGATTTGAAAAGTAAGTGTGCCATCGATGTGCACTCTGCCTCCAGTCCAGTCTTCACCCCAGGCTGCTGGCACTCGAGTCGACTCGTCCCGACCCGCTGCAGGAAATTCTGATTTGAAAAGTAAGTGTGCATCGATGTGCACTCTGCCTCCAGTCCAGTCTTCACCCCAGGCTGCTGGCACTCGACTCGTCCGGTCTCGGCCATCGACTCGAGTGCCAGCAGCCTGGGGTCAAGCCTGGAGGCAGGCAGAGTGCACATCAATGGCACACTTACTTTTCAAATCAGAATTTCCTGCTCGCCCGGCCTCCAAGATTTCATTGCCCCCCTGTGCCAAATTAGATAATTACAGGAGGAGTTCGGTGGCCGGCCTGTCACCTCCTGACCTCGACACTTCCTACCTTTTTATTAGTCTCTGTTGTGGAGGATCTCTGAAGGTTGTGTCCCACACAGTGTGAGTCTGAGAGTAGGTGCTGTGTGTCTTTAAAAGGCACAACAAGCACGGCTCTCGAGACAACAGTGCCATTTAGCAGAATATACCACGGCCATCACTACCTGAAATGTGTCCAGATTGCCAGCAGCTGCCTGCGTCCAAGGAGTGTGGCAGACTCAGGACCCATCCCCAGCAGTCTTTAGATTTTCCGCTGCAGCACTGTGACTCGTTAAACTTGGTAAGAGTAAAACATGAAAGCTGCTGACATTTTAAATGTTCATGCTAAGGTCAGATTTGAAGTTTTATTAGATAGCTGCCAAGGTTTTAGATTGCTACGTGTGACATTTTCATAATTTTAGTAACATTTTTGATATGTATATGTTTCCCTCATCTTCATTGCTTGATTTTGCTCGCAAAAAGTGTCACTCATATTTGTTGAAATGTCACTCATAATTGCACTACAATTATAACAATGTCACACATAGCAATCTGAAACCTTGGCAGCTATGCTTTGGGTGGAAGCCGTGAGGCGTGAGCGCCAGTTTCATGTCACTGCACAATATCGCCAGTTTTCACCACACCATAGGATCTTGGGGAACTGTCTTCCACTTTTTTGCAGGCTCCTCAGTGGGAGATGTGCAGGGTGGTGAGGAACCGGGCATCAGTTACAGCATCTCACCAATGGTTTAAACCCCAGTAGTTTGTCCGAAAAGTGAAACCAATGGCATGTTTAGAGCGGGGATTCCCAGCTGACATTTGAAAAAGCCATGCGTAATATTAAACATCCTATTAAAAAGTTAATTTATACCCAAAATAACTTTGTAGCAACATTAGGATAATGAAAGACTGGGCCAAAAAATAATAATCTTACCTATACCATGCATTTTGCATGCAGCTTTTTGATAACAGTCCAAAGGAGACTGCTATATTAGGATTGTAACTTATGAACTGCAAATGACAAAAGGATTTCTGTGACCAAAGCAGTAGCCCATTGATCTATGCACATAAAATACAGTTCTGTGATCTGTATGATACATGTTCTCTGCAGCACGGACGCTAACCCTCTGAGTTACTTTATGATGACTCAAAAACTGCCTCTAGACACAACCCTGATCTCTCTCAGCAGAAACATTAATCACCAGACTTATCTTTACTTTTTTATTGTAGCCTGAAAACTTCTGAACACACAAGCAACTCTCCAGAAGGTGCTTTTAAACCATAAGTTACTGCTATTATTTCCAAACACAGCGCCCCCTGTGGTCAGCGCCTGGTGCACTGCCTAGGAGGCAGAAGGTGGAGAGATGCACAAGGAGGCGCCATACAAATGTATTTGCCTTTGCTTTGTTACAATATGGGCCGGAAAATAAAACGCACCGGGCCTTTTTTTGAAATGTGACTTAGCATTAAAGATGTGCTGACTTTTCACAATTTAAATGAAAATAGACCAGTGCTTTAATTAAATACCCCCTCTCCCACTTGTGATAAAGTTACTGGGAAAGCTTTCAAGTGCTCACCGTCCTTTTTCCCCAGCAAACCCCCTCCCCCCTCCCCCCGAGGGGCAGCAATCTGAGGGATAGCCCATTTGTTGCAGCTTTATATAGCACCAAATAGATCCAAAGGTATTGTACACTGGTCCCTCTCACCCACTTCTTGTGGCGAGGTTAATGCATACTCTAATTTTATTTTGGTGTGATTACTTTCAAACCTTCCCCCGTCCCATTGCTGTTTTCAATGCCATCATCCACCTTCCCATTATTGTTTTAAACCCCTCACCCCGCCACTATTTCCAGTTCTCCCCCACTATCCCTCTGTGGCTTTCTCAATTCACCCCCACCCCTCCTGCTGTTGCTTTTAAATCCCCAAAACCCTCCAGTTGTTTCTGTCAGACCTTCCCCTCCTACCTCGCCAGAAAAAACATCACCCGCTAGCCATCCCACCAGATTGCCTTTGACAATGCTTCTTTACTTAGATTTCTGCCGTGCTGCGCTTGGGCAATATGCATTTCTGAGAATGACAGTCCGGCAACTAGCCCAGAGCGTGCTCGGAGTAAATAAATACAAGTAAGAGTTAGAGTCCTAAACAGCACGGACAGTGTGACTGACTCGAGACGGGGTGCTGCAGTTCCTCAATGCTACTGTCTGTCAGACCAGAACATGTGCGCGTGGGACAGCAATGCACCGGACTTGTTCATAAAGCTCTTTGCCACCGTCCCATATCTTTGTAAACCGGCTTTGCTGCATGAAGTGACTGTTCTGCATGCCGAAACCTAAAACCCACGTGCCTTTATTATTTATCGCTCTCTCTCCTTTATTGTTATTTATCTCTCCCTCCCTCTTGTTTGTTATTTATCTCTCTCTCTCCTTTATTGTTCTTTATATATATCTCTCTCTCTCCTTTATTGTTATTGATTTGGACTGATCAAAGTGAACAACACTGCTGGAGTCCTGCTCACACGTTGTCATTGGTGCCTGAATCTTGTTTCCCGTGGGTCTCAGCCGGTCGGTCATCCCTTTGTTTTGAATCTGTGCTTTGTACATATGGATGCTGACAAAAAGGGGAGGTTCACAATAGGCTGCAGCATCACAGTCATGTGTTTTATCTTGTTTTGGGTAATTACAACATGACTGTGGGCTCCGTCACTGCTCATGCGTCCACGTAGCAAGACTAATAAGCATTTGCAATCAATTTTCAATTTTATTTATTATGATTTTGGCTCTCAAAGAGGGCCACATAAAATATACAAAATATAGCACACAACAATTACAGCGCGACCATTACATATCCTAAGGTAAATACGAAACTGACATATGAATCAAAAAGCTACACAAGTCGGACAGTCAAGGTACATCTCCATAGACATATTAATAAATAGCTAAAAATCCTTTAAAAAAGTTAAAAATATGAAAACAGAACATTTCATTGGGAGGGGAATAAAGTGCAATCAGGAAATCGTTCAAAGTGACAATGCCAAGATCCAAACAGATAACTTTTATCCATCTACAACGTAATTTACAAAGCGCCGGGCAGATCAGCAGCACATGCATACAATCCTGGATATTTACTTTACAAAAATTACACAGAGGAGAGGAGCCATTCCATTTAGATAACAGTCGGTTTAACGGTAATAAATCATAATGTAGAAGAAACCAAAATCTGCGGATACCATGTGGTAGGTTCCATCTTACATAGGGCTGAGGGAGTTTCCACAAATAGGAATCAAGGAGATGTTCTACCTTTCTTTTTCCACAAATTATTTTTTTATCCGTCTGGAAACACAAGTCCCATGAAGCTGCTTTTAAAGCAAATTTTAATTGTAAAGAAGAGTACAAAAACAAAGCAGTTTCATCTAATTTGAGGAGGATTACAGCTTTTCGAAAATTACGCACAAGTTGAGAAAACTCATTGAAATTACCCAGTAGTTCACTTTTGAGGATAGCTCTCATTGTCCCTATCTTAGCTCTTGCAAGGCAGGCCACCAATCTAACAAGGGCAGATAGTCCCTGTACCCAGCTACTCCTGAGGCCGAAATCTAGCGTACAGGCAGCTAAGGGGCACGCGGTGTTTAGGGAGGAGAGAGATCTTAGAAGTTTACCCTCTATCTTATGGCAAAAGTCCCACTTTTTCACATCAATAAGTTCAATACCATACAATATTGTTGCGGGGATTTTTGATCTATACACTTCCAATAAAATCGGAAAGTGCCGTTTCCCCGTTGCATGGTAAAGAGAGTTTAAACCTTTGCCATGGGCAATAGCTTTGCGTGTACAATGTTCTATGTGGAGTTTCTCGCTCAAATTAGCCATGATAATTTTCCCCAAAAAAGTATAGGACTTTACCACCTCAAGTTTTTGGCCCCCTATAAACCAACCAAAATCAGCGGAGCGGCACCTCTTCTTACCAGCTATACACATAACTTTGCTTTTAGTGATGTTGATCTTCATATGATGCGCCATAGCAAACATATGAAGCGCATTGAGCCGATTTGCAAGTCCTTTGGGGGATAAATCTAAAATGAGAACATCGTCGGCGTACATCAGGCAAGATATAGGGGACCCCCCGAGCACCGGGGCAATGCCCTCACTAGAAGAAAGGGCTGCGGGTAGGTCCACTGTGTACAGAGAAAACAAAAGGGGGGCCAACAAACAACCTTGCTTAAGGCCATTCAAAGATGGAATTATATCTGAAAGACCCCTTTCGCCTCCCATCAACACCCTACACCAGGTCTCTGTATGTAGAGCCCGCACCAACTCCAATAGGTAGGATGGCAGACCAAGCGCTGCCAATTTTCTCCACAGCGTTCCGCGGTCCACTTTATCGAACGCTGTGGAGAAATCGATAAAGGCAGCATACACCACCCCACCTCTCACCTGAACATACTTATCCGTAACCACATGCAGGGCGGTAAGGTTGTCTAACGTACCGTGGTCCCTACGAAAGCCAGTCTGTTCTAGCGGAAGAATATTATTCTCCTCGACCCAATCGGAGAGGGCTTTTAGTAAACATTTCGCAAACACTTTTCCGATGGAGTCGAGGAGAGCAATCAGCCGATAATTACTGGGGCTGTCCCTAACTCCCTTCTTGAAAATAGGGACCAGGATACTACCCCTCCATGAATCAGGGACCATTTTCGTCATAAAACATGCTTTAAACAGGGGAAACAGGATTTTACTCCACCTTACAGGATCAGATTTCAGGACCGTCATAGGGAGTTCATCGGGTCCCATTGCCCCGGAGACCCGCATGTTTTTTATCGCCATCTCAATTTCCTTCTCAACGGGGTAGTTAGTAAGCCCCAGGGGAGTCGCACTAATGACATTATCATTGCCTAAATTACCACTGGTGTCAATATCGTTACTTAAAATCCCATTCCCAGCATAGAGTTCCCGAATATAAGATATCCAATCCTCTTCCGCTATAGGGATAGGCGAGGGGCCAAGTCTAGACCCACACCCTTTACCAATTATTGTCCAAAAATCTCTAGTCCTACCATGGACCACCGATTCCCTCAAATTAATCCATACATTATCCTCCCGTTCTTTTTTTAATTTTAATTGGACTCTGCTTCTCTTTCTTTTTAACCTTGATATTTCTTTACCACGATCCATAACCCTATCAAGATATTGTTTGCGAACCAGTTTGTTTATTTCCTTATTCAGGCTATGCAGTATACTCGGGACCGCTACCCTATTTCTTGGTAGAACATTTTTTTTGGCATAAGAAGTGATGTTACGTACAAATTCTTCAAAATATGCTATTTCATTCCCATGCCACTTATTTAAAACCAATAGGGTCTCGTCTAGAAAGTCCTGTACCCCATTAATGGCATTGGGATTCCAATAGCACCTTCCCGAGGAGGCATGGAAAGCGACGTCACTACCCTTAAAAGACCAAGGTGCCATTGTCAAAGGCTTTAAGGAAAGAGTAACAAGCAATATACTATGGTCGCTCAACGGAGTAAATATTATCTTAATATCCTGCACAAAAGGGAACAAACCGTAGTCTGAGATAACATAATCCAAAATAGAGGTCCCAAACGGAGACTTGTGAGTAAATTTTGCAGGCACGTCAGACGGAAATCTCCCATTTAATATCAGTCCATCGACAGCCTCTAATTCATTTAGTAGGATCTTCCCTCTTTTATTTGTCACTAATTTATCAGGAAAGAGTGCCTGCGGGACAAAATACGCCTCTTCTTTAGGTGTATTCCTAAATAGATTCAGGCTAAAATTAGATATTTTACAATTCAGGTCTCCTACCAACAGAATGTACGGGGGGGATGGGACATTTTTGATTAGGTCAATATAACGAAATACCTGCTTTAAAAGCGCATTAAAACACTCTTCCGGAGGGATATAAACATTCAAAATTACCACAGGGGATTTTATCCCATTATTAAACAAATTGTCGATAGTTACAGCATGGAACAATTTACTAGGATCCATGTAATGACTAAATTTCCACTGTAATTTATTAGATAATAGGCAAGCAATCCCGCCCCTGGCATGGCCTTTCTTAGAAGGAGCGGCGGGAACTTCCAGAACATAGTAATCCTTAGAGACCTTCAGCATATCAATACACCACGTTTCCTGCAGGCAAATCACATTTGCTCCTAGAGAAAAAAGCAACTCAAACTTCTCAGGGCTACTGTGAATCCCTGCGGCATTCCAGGAGATAATATTTAGTGGGGTGTTAAAGGTGCTGGAACAATCTTGGATCATCTTTAGATTTAGTAGATAAGGCACTTGCCAGCCAGTTCCACTGATTATTGTCCTCTACCAGAGAGGAGTTCTGAGTCAGCGGAAGAGGCTTCACTTGTGAGACCAAGCGTTTTCCCTTAGCTACCCAAATCTTTAGGTCCCTAATAGGTCTCGCATCACTGAAAGTTTGAGCTATTGGCGTTGCATCATTATTTGCAATGCCAGTAGCTCAAACTTTAACTACTGCGAGACCTATTGCATTGCAAATGCTTGTTCACCTTTGTGGCAACTCCAAAGGAGGAAGAGTGCCTTGCCCGTAGTATGTTAGGTTAATAAATTTGTAAAGCACATGGCTGCCCCAGCCCCGGAGGTCCCAGCGCTAGTTCCAGAACAGACTTCGGAAGGAGATACAAGGCTGTGATATTAGGCCGGTAATAACCAAGTTTTCACAGCCTTTCTAAATACCCAGTGATTCTGGATGTTCCTGAATATTAGAGAAGAGTGTATTACGTTCATATTTCTACTTCGTGAGGAGCGGGAGTTTATCATTAGATGGAGAGAGTCTGTATGCATTTTGCAGGGCACATACCTCATATACAAGTTGTTCATGGGATTTGCACATTTTCCTGTGTCTAAATGCTGCCTCACGGCTCATCATTCTCCTGATAAAGGGCTGTTCAGCCACCCAGAGGAACTGCAGCGATGTGTTGGATCCCTCATTGAGCTCTAGGAACTTTCGTACCTTAGAACATAGTCCCTTTATCCTGCGAGCTTCTGTACTGCAACAAAGGCATTGTCCAAGTTCGGTAGCAAGATGCAATATAGTGGCGATCCAACAAAAGAGTCCAAATGCCTGGTCAGATAGGCCCAGTGGTTCGATGGTGCAGGTTCCTATGTTCGGTAATAAGGTGTGGCTAACAAGAAAAAAGTGACTCAGTACCGTGAACACTAGAGCAGAACGTATAGTTTCTCCCTGTGGGCCAAAGTAGGTGCCATGGGTCTGCTAGGCCATGATCGGGCATCAGATCTTTAAGAGTAGTCTGTCTCTATTATTAGAAAAGTCCAGTCTCCCCTATCTACCTACTATCGGGTCAATGGTAAATTCATTTATCTGTTCCTGGCTTCCGGACGTGTCCCCCAGCAATGGAAACATGCTATGGTGGCACTTCTTAAAAAAAATAAAATCACTACTTGATCTGTCCATGCAGGAAAATTACTGGCCCATATCATTGTAACCTTTATTAAAAAAAATTACTGAGAAGCATGTGAATATGCCTTTGTCGAGCTATCTGGAGGCTAATAACCTACTGCATGGGACCCAATCTGGCTTCCGCCCCTCAGATAGCACCGAATCGGCCTGGCTGGTGGCTTCTGAATCAGCTCGTCAGATTATGGATGAGGGGGTACAGAGGCCATCTTGATGTTGGGATTTAGTGTCGCCTTTGATATGGTATCACACAATATTCTGCTGAAGAGGCTTTGGAATTGTGTGACTGGTGGCAATGCGTCAGGTCTCTCAGAAAACTTGTAAGTCCATGGTGCGCCGCCTGCAGCAGGGAGTCCCACAGGGTCCCTCACTCAGCCTGACTCTCTTTACTGTGTATGTCTGCCTTTTGGTGGAAGTCATTGAGCAACACAGGTTTTCTAATATCTCATACAACGATGACACACAAATTGTCATCACCCTGTCGAAGATCAGCAACATGGTGGCCTTCTCCCTTCGTCAATGTCTATTAGAAGCAGCTGCATAAATGGACTCTGTCTGAAACTCAATGCTGGGAAGACCGAGGTAGTGGTGCTAGCCAAACACATTAATCTGGCCTAGTGCCTGGTGGCCCAATGACCTAGGTCCTCTTACCACAATTAAGGACAAGGTTAAAAACCTAGGCATCTGGTTTTGTGCTATGCTATCTTTTGATGGGCAGATCAATGCCTTTGCTGGGAAGTGTTTCGGGATACTCAGATCACGGAGAAAAGTCCTCCATCTCCTACTAGAGGACACCCACAAAACTGATCTAAGCATGGGTGATATCTAGGCTGGACTATTGTAAAATTGTGTATCTGGGTTTGTCTCAGGTCTGTCTCAATAGATTACAATGGGTCCAGAACACAGTGGCTCGGGCACTGATTAAGCTGCCTAGATGGGTTTCTATGAGAGCTGCACTTCGGAAATTTCATTGTCTTCCGATAAGACATAGAATCCTTTTTGGAGCGCTCTGTTATTGCTTTAAAGCTCTTTTCTCCTAAGGTCCTCACTACCTTCATCTGATGGTGAGCCCCTATGTGCCCACTAAAAACTTGATATCAGCTGTAGCCAAACAGGCCTTCATCCCGAAATTCAAAAGGGCCAGAGCAAGAGGCAGCTTTTTTGGTCTCCTAGTTCCTAAAGCATGGAATACCCTGCCTGTGTGAATTCGACAAGCCCCATTTAAACTCCTATTTAGAAAGAAGCTAAAGACCTCGCTTTTTGGTTTAGAGTGAGCTCTTCCATGGGTAACCACTTGTCTACTGTGTCAGCACCCTACCGCTGGGACACTGCAAGGAGTAGCCATGAGCTTTATAAATCACATTATTATTATTAATAATGGTATTATTCCAAACTGCCCCAATTACCAATTGGGATTTAGAGAACAACGTACCTAGGCTACTGATTCAGGCCAGGAATGATCCCTGCTGTGTGCTGGGGGCATAAATGGAGCTAAGGACCACAATGCAACCCTGTATGGAGTGTTCTACACCGTTCATCCGTGTCTGACCATGTTTGTAGGGCTGTAACTTGCAAGGACTTGAGAGGATGGCTACTCCCCGTTTGCCGTATGGCGAGTGCAAGGCATCTGAGACTTCTGAAGTGTTGGGGCCATATGCTGTGAGTCGTGGGGAAGAGGCTTGTCTCAAAATGTTGGTGTCCACGTGGGCGTCATCCAGGTCAGCAAGCAAGTTTGCCGGGGTCCATAAATTCTCGGATTACTTTGTCCACTGTGACGTTGATGGTAGTAGGTTCAATTAGGCCATATCTTATGTTTAAATTCTGCATCTAGGGTCGCAAGGTCATTTAAGATGTAATGAGTGATTTCATAAATGATGTCATCAAACAAGTCATTAGTGATGTACTATATGAGGTAATAAGAAGTGCATCGCCGGGGCACAAATTATTGTTAGCTCCATTAACTATAACTAGTGAAGTTCAGTCTTTTTCTTTGTTGAAAATGTTAATGTTTTTACTGACATATTCACTTAGGTATAACGTTACTTTAATCATTGGTGTTTTCAGTGAATTTCAACAGTGTTTTTAATGTAAAGTTATAATTTATTGCCCTACATAAAGCCAATCCCCCGCCGCGCACGACCTTCAGTTGTATGTGGCGGGGTGTTGTCTGCAGGGCCATGACTGTTTAGTTACCATACGTAAATGCTACCCCCCCACTGTGCAAAGCCGAAGGGGGGTGGCTGCAGGGCCTGCAGCCAATCCCCCACATGCAGACAACCCCATGCTGCACATGGACATTGGCAGTGTGTGCAGAGGGGGGATGGCCCCATGGCCATCCCCTGTAAAGGCAGCCAACCCCACACTGTGGAGGGCCTTCGGACGTGCATGGCAGTGGATTTCCACAGTGCCTGGCTAACGATCGGCCGTGCGCAGTGGGGGTAGGCCACAAGGCATGGATTGTGGCCAGGTACAGTGGCCAACCCTATTTTCAACAAGGAGCTACAGGGGTTCTATAGCAGCCAGGTCAAGCACCCCATTCACAGTGGCCAACCCCCCAAAGGCAGCCAACCCCACACTGCCCAAGGCCTTTGGCCATGCGCGGCAGGTAGTTGGCCATAGGGCCATGAGGACCAGAGGGCCTTTTGGTGCACATGTATCAAAATAGGCAATTGCGATTCTTTAATTGTGATTTTTCAAGAATCGTAATTAAAGAATCGCAATTGTCTATGCATGTAGGAATCGCACATTTTTTTGCGATTGCTAAACATTCCTTAATTGTGACTCGTAAATTGCGAGCTACAATTAAAGAATTGCTACCCATTCATTTAAAAGAAAATTGCATGCGCAATTTGCGAGTACCAAATAGGTACTCGCAAATTGCGCATGCAATATCAAGGGTGTAAGGGTGCCAAAAGCACACCCTGTTGCACCCCTGAAATTGCCATGTGACCACATGTTGCAAACTCACATGCCCCAAGGGCTTGTGTGTGTGTAACATGTAACTTTAAAAAATGCACTTTAGTGCATTTTTCAAAGTTTTCTCAAATTACCGTCCAGTTTTATTTGACGGTAATTTGCGACCCCTAATAGCGAAATCGCTATTTCAATTTGCATCATGCATTGCATTTAAGTAATCACAAATTCTGCAATTACTTAAATTGAGATTTTTGCATTTGGGATGATGCATTCTAGATGCAAAAATACTAGTCGCAAAGTGGCAGATTCTGAGAATCTGCCTGTTTGAGACCGTTTTTTTCGTTGATGCATGGGGTCCCTTGATTTTTTATAAAAGGGGAGGGGTGCAGCGCAGTCCCCTCACCAAGCCTCTTTAGGCCCTGTGGACCCAAGGGCTGTACAAATAATTTAAAAGGGGAGGGGGGAAGCGTGGCTACCCTACCCAAGCCTTGGTAGGCCCTGAGGATCCCATCCCCCTGGGCCGTACATATGTACATATATGTTAAAAGGGGATGGGGCTGCTTGGCCCCAGTGTAAGGCCCTGAGGACCTCATCCCCCAACAAAAATTAAAGTGGGGGTGTACTTCATCCTCCGAAGTCATTTCTAAGAATAGTGGGGAGGGGGCCATGCAGCTCCCCTCTGGAGCCGTTATTGGCCCCAGAGACCCCATCCCCAGGGGCCACTTATTTAAATAAAGGGGAGGGAAGCCACTCATTCTACCCTTCCTGAGCCTCTTTGTGCCCTGGGGACCCCATCCCCTAGGGCTGCACATATATCTTAAAAAAAGAGGAGAGGGGCCATGCAGACCCCTCCCTGAGACACCCAGGGCATCTACCATACTCTTCATGGAGACCCTGGGGGGAGCCCCAAGGCCCCCGAGGACCAAATCGGCTCACCGCATATAACGGGAACTGGCATTGCTCCTGCCAGCATGGAGCATCACTTAATGCTGCTGCCTCCGGGTGGAAGCAATATTTTGAATGGTTTCCCTGCCTGCTTCATTGCGGGTAGGGAAATAGATCAAAAGTCTGCTTCAAGTCGGCAGGAGCATTTTCTAAGCACCTGCCTGCTGGGAGCAGATTTTGCGTTTTCTCCTGCTTGTCTGAAAATTTAAAAATACTCCTGCCAAGCGAGAGCAAGCACTGGTTTCCCTGGCTGCGCGGGGAGGGAAACAACCATGTTCCTTGGTGGTCTTTCCAGAACATAGCAACCGAGGCGATGTGGTCCCCGGGGTCATTAATGGCTCAGGGAGGGGAGCAGCCCGGCTCCCCTCTCTTAAAGTAATCGCCCTGGGGGTACAGGCTTCCCAGGGCCTTTAATGGCTCGGAAAGGGGGACAGCGGGCCCCCTCTCTGAGCCATTATTGACCTCGGGCACCCTATCCCCACAGCCGGCTCAGTCAGCTACGTCCAAGGCACAGCTGTTTCCCTACCTGCACCTGCAGCGAAACATGTGTTGCTCTCACTTGGTGGGAGCATTTTTTATATCCGGCAGTATGGGTAAGTGGTGCTTCGTATAGCACAGAATACAGGTCTAGAGTGTCAAGAAGATCTAACTAAAGCTGCACTGCTGTGCCATTTCTGTCTCAGAAGATCCAATCAGTAAGTGTAACGTATTGGGATGACTAATAATACCTTCATATGTCAGGGATTTTTTAACCATCATCAAACGGGACCTGGCTACAGTTGGAATATGAAACTGTTGGAACACTGCCTGCCCAATTGAGAAGTGACTGTAAGGAAGTAAAGAATTGCAGCTGGAGAGGATATAGGCAGTTTAGTTTCAAATGATAAACAGGATCCGTAGTAATGCAACCATTTTAAAAGCGCTCGCCTCCCCATTATTGCGAGTGGTAAAGTGGCCCACCCCTCTATCAGGTGCTGAGGTTTCTTAAAATGAGGGACAGTGATTAGATCCCAGCATCACTTTGTGTCTCTTGACACCATGAAGCCTCAGTACATAAAGTGGTTCTCAGCTGTTCTTAGTGGGGTGTTCTCCACTCCCTCTGGAACCCCACCAGTTACCAACATATATGTGGATTTTCCCCAATTTACTTTCAGGCCAGATGTTTCGCCGTAAATCTAAAACATGTTGAAAATTCTGGAGAGAGATCAGTCAGCCTGTTGTTGTTTATACAACAAGCAATCAGCATAAAGCGATACACCATCTTTGAGTACATCCCTGCACTGAAAACCCTTCAGCTAGGCATCTCGCCTACATCACTCTGCCTCGGGCTCCATTAAAATTGCGAACAGGAGCGGTGAGAGTGGGCAACCCTGATGCTTACCGGACTGTATGGGAAAGGGTGAAGAAAGTACCATATTCACTTGCATTTGAGCCAAAAGGGACGCATATAATCCCATATTGTACCTAAGGAAGCACTGGCCAAATGTCATCCTTGGAAGCACCTGCTGTTTAAAGTGCCAGTGGACTGTATCAAAGGCCTTTTTCAAGACCACAGATATGAGGATGAGGCGTGCAAGTCCCCTGTCCTGCTAGCGCTACCTTTAACTGCTAAAGGTAGTGTCATGTTCTTCTCTCTGGCATAAAACCATTTTGATTGCTGTGTACTAGGATGCATATTATTTTGACTAGCCTGGTTGCCAGACTTTTGGCAAGGAGCTTAACCTGAACACCTATTCGCGATATTGGATAATTGGAGCGGCATTCATTTGGGGGTCTGCATTACTCAAATGGTAGAACCCCAGAGATCGTAAGACAGCGTAGCGTGTCTGTGACAAGCACCTCCTCCAACATCACATTCAAGTGCAGCAGTAGCAGCAAGGTATACTTTTTACAGAATTCAACTGGCATTCCATTTGGGCCAGGAATTTTACCAGAGGGCATATCTGTGATTGTGATTGCTTGCTGAATCTCAATGTCTGCAAATTAGCAGTTCGCTTTCGGGCACAATTCAGCTCTCTTCGCTTCCCTCAGCCGGAAGTAGTATAGAACTGATGGTGCATGGTCTTATCCTTAAAGACTTTCTGGGGTTCAGTCATATCCTCTACACTCCACAATGCTTGCTTGTTGTAATGGTAATGAAGTGCAGCCTTACACGTAGAACAAAAAACCGGGACACAGCAAACTTAAGCAAGCATTGGAAATGCAATAGGACTCGCATTAGGAAAGTTTGAGCTATTGGTCTTATAAATGAATTTTTTTTATTTGTATGTTATTTTTTAAAATAGATAAAGTAATAGCTTTGTCAATTAGAATGCCAATAGTTATAACCTTCGCAAACACGTATAGCATTTGTAATGCAACATGTTATGTATTTACGTGACTTAGATGTATTGATATTACAAATAACAATGGCAATGCCAATAGCTTAAACTTTGTAAATACATTTTGTGAAGATTATGTTCAGTGTTTTTTATTGTGACGAAAATCCAAGAACAGAAGTGAAATATTAACATCTTTTTGTGATTTGTAATAAAGCATGAAAGCTTGAAAACAGCTTGAAACATTGAAAGAACATATTTGAACCAGTGATGCTGTGGTTGCGCTAAGTGATGCTGTGGTTGCCCAGAGTGATGCTGTGGTTGCGCAGAGTGATGCTGTGGTTGCGCAGAGTGATGCTGTGGTTTCGCTGAGTGGTGTGTGCATCGGTGGAGGTTAGTGGGTGCATTGATGGAGCTGTGTGGTGGGTACATTGGTGGAGCTTAGTTGGAGCATCGGTGGAGCTGGGTGGTGGGTGCATCTGTGGAGCTGTGTGGTGGGTGCATCTGTGGAGCTGTGTGGTGGGTGCATCGGTGGAGCTGTGTGGTGGGTGCATCGGTGGAGCTGTATGGTGGGTGCATCTGTGGAGCTGTGTGGTGGGTACATCTGTGGAGCTGTGTGGTGGGTGCATCTGTGGAGCTGTGTGGTGGGTGCATCTGTGGAGCTGTGTGGTGGGTGCCTCGGTGGAGCTGTGTGGTGGGTGCATTGGTGGAGCGGTGTCGGTGGAGCTGTGTGGTGGGTGCATCGGTGGAACTGGGTGGTGGGTGCATCGTTGTAGCTGTGTCGGTGGAGCTGTGTGGTGGCTGCATCGGTGGAGCTGTGTGGTGGGTGCCTCGGCGGAGCTGTGTGGTGGGTGCCTCGGTGGAGCTGTGTGGTGGGTGCCTCGGTGGAGCTGTGTGGTGGGTGCATCAGTGGAGCTGTGTAGTGGGTGCATCAGTGGAGCTGTGTAGTGGGTGCATCAGTGGAGCTGTGTGGTGGGTGTATCGGTGGAGCTGTGTGGTGGGTGCATCGGTGGAGCTGTGTGGTGGGTGCATCGGTGGAGCTGGGTGGTGGGTGCATCGTTGGAACTGTGTCGGTGGAGCTGTGCGGTGGGTGCATAGGTGGAGCTGTGTAGGTGGAGCTGTGTGGTGGGTGCATCGGTGGAGCTTAGTGGGTGCATTGATGGAGCTGTGTGGTGGGTGCATTGGTGGAGCTGTGTGGTGGGTGTATCAGTGGAGCTGTGTGGTGGGTGTATCGGTGGAGCTGTGTGGTGGGTGCCTCGGCTGAGCTTTGTGGTGGGTGCCTCGGCTGAGCTTTGTGGTGGGTGCCTCGGTGGAGCTGTGTGGTGGGTGCATCTGTGGAGCTGTGTGGTGGGTGCTTCGGTGGAGCTGTGTGGTGGGTGCTTCGGTGGAGCTGTGTCGGTGGAGCTGTGTGGTGGGTGCATCGGTGGAGCTGGGTGGTGGGTGCATCGGTGGAGCTGTGTCGGTGGAGCTGTGTGGTGGGTGCATCGGTGGAGCTGGGTGGTGGGTGCATCGGTGGAGCTGTGTCGGTGGAGCTGTGTGGTGGCTGCATCGGTGGAGCTGTGTGGTGGCTGCATCGGTGGAGCTGTGTGGTGGGTGCATCTGTGGAGCTGTGTGGTGGGTGCCTCGGTGGAGCTGTGTGGTGGGTGCATCGGTGGAGCTGTGTGGTGGGTGCATCGGTGGAGCTATGTGGTGGGTGCCTTGTTGGAGCTGTATGGTGGGTGCCTCGGTGGAGCTGTGTGGTGGGTGCATCGGTGGAGCTGTGTGGTGGCTGCATCGGTGGAGCTGTGTCGGTGGAGCTGTGTGGTGGGTGTATTGTGGAGCTGGGTGGTGGATGCATTGGTTGAGCTGTGTCGGTGGAGCTGTGTGGTGGGTGCATCGGTGGAGCTGTGTGGTGGGTGCATCGGTGGAGCTGTGTGGTGGGTGCATCGGTGGAGCTGTGTGGTGGGTGCCTCGGTGGAGCTGTGTGGTGGGTGCCTCGGTGGAGCTGTGTAGGTGGAGCTGTGTGGTGGGTGCATTGGTGGTGCTGTGTGGTGGGTGCATCGGTGGAGCTGTGTGGTGGGTGCATCGGTGGAGCTGTGTGGTGGGTGCATCGGTGGCGCTGTGTAGGTGGAGCTGTGTGGTGGGTGCATCGGTGGAGCTTAGTGGGTGCATTGATGGAGCTGTGTGGTGGGTGCATTGGTGGAGCTTAGTTGGAGCATCGGTGGAGCTGTGTGGTGGGTGTATCGGTGGAGCTGTGTGGTGGGTGCCTTGGCTGAGCTTTGTGGTGGGTGCCTCGTGGAGCTGGGTGGTGGGTGCATCTGTGGAGCTGTGTGGTGGGTGCTTCGGTGGAGCTGTGTCGGTGGAGCTGTGTGGTGGGTGCATCGGTGGAGCTGGGTGGTGGGTGCATCAGTGGAGCTGTGTCGGTGGAGCTGTGTGGTGGCTGCATCGGTGGAGCTGTGTGGTGGCTGCAACGGTGGAGCTGTGTGGTGGGTGCATCTGTGGAGCTGTGTGGTGGGTGCCTCGGTGGAGCTGTGTGGTGGGTGCATCGGTGGAGCTGTGTGGTGGGTGCATCGGTGGAGCTGTGTGGTGGGTGCCTTGGTGGAGCTGTATGGTGGGTGCCTCGGTGGAGCTGTGTGGTAGGTGCATCGGTGGAGCTGTGTGGTGGCTGCATCAGTGGAGCTGTGTCGGTGGAGCTGTGTGGTGGGTGTATCGTGGAGCTGGGTGGTGGATGCATCGGTTGAGCTGTGTCGGTGGAGCTGTGTGGTGCCTGCATCGGTGGAGCTGTGTGGTGGGTGCATCGGTGGAGCTGTGTGGTGGGTACATCGGTGGAGCTGTGTGGTGGGTGCCTCGGTGGAGCTGTGTGGTGGGTGCCTCGGTGGAGCTGTGTGGTGGGTGCATCGGTGGAGCTGTGTCGGTGGAGCTGTGTGGTGGGTGCATTGTTGGAGCTGTGTGGTGGGTGCCTCAGTGGAGCTGTGTGGTGGGTGCATCGGTGGAGCTGTGTGGTGGGTGCATCGGTGGAGCTGTATGGTGGGTGCCTCGGTGGAGCTGTGTGGTGGGTGCATCGGTGGAGCTGTGTAGGTGGAGCTGTGTGGTGGGTGCATTGGTGGAGCTGTGTGGTGGGTGCCTCGGTGGAGCTGTGTGGTGGATGCATCGGTGGAGCTGTGTGGTGGGTGCATCGGTGGAGCTGTATGGTGGGTGCCTCGGTGGAGCTGTGTGGTGGGTGCATCTGTGGAGCTGTGTGGTGGGTGCCTCGGTGGAGCTGTGTGGTGGGTGCATCGGTGGAGCTGTGTGGTGGGTGCCTTGGTGGAGCTGTATGGAGTTCTGCTGTGCAGTGCACATAAATAAAAGGCCTTATTTACAATACTAATAGGTCAAAGTTTCGGATATGCGACACCTATTCCATTGCAAATGCTTTTTTTTTTTAACCTAAGCGGGCTAGTTTGTCTGCGGGTGATTGGGATGCAAAGAATATTTAAAGAGGTGTGTGTGTTGAGCCATGACTGTGTAGGCTTGCAGGGTAAAGAGTCACATCAGTGTGAGACACTGAGGCAATCCAACAAACCCTGCCCCGGAGACACAGACAAACAAGAACAGACAATGCCAATCGTTTTAACTGGTGAGAAGTTAAGCAACGTGATTAATAAACAAAAGAGGCAGTGTGTGGGTAGCAGCGAAGGGTATGCATTTCCAACACACATTTTTGATCTGCTGTTGCCGGTGCTGCATCTGTTTTATGGGGAGGAAGCAAACTTTACAACTTCCACCCAGAGTTAGAAAGGTTTGCTCCTTCCGCTGACAATGCCGCACTTGTGTTGCACGTCGAAACAACTTTCCTCTGCAATTGTTAAGTGCAGGATGATTTTTCAACAGAGAAGGAAGCTAGGATGCACAGTTTAAGGGGGACAACTGGACAAGCAGGGTGCAAGTTCTACCCGCCGCTTCCAACTGTTGTGTAAGGCCACCCCAACATCCACGTGAATCAGGGAGAGCAGGATTGTGCAGTGGGTGGAAGAAAAGGGAGACTCCGAAGGGGACATGATCCTGGCAGTGTCTGCCATGGTCACCTCTGCGGTCACCATTGTGCTGTCTTTGCAGCAACTTATACTGGGCAGGCCCGTCGAGGTAAGGAGAGGCTGTCCCCCTTACCATTTCACAAAGCAGCCCTGCAATACGATCGGGCAATCTTAATGCACAGATCATGTGCTTATGTGTACACCTCTATGACCCAAAGCTCCAGCCTTGCTGTGCGGTAGTAAAAACACAAAAGTGACAAATAAGTCTGCACAAGAGGCAAGCATCTGAAATCGCTACACAAACATGCCGACCATCTTTAAGTGTAGAAACTTTCTTTTAATTTAAAGTCTAACATCGGCATAAACTATGAAAAAGGAATATTTGAGCAAAACTAGAATATTTGGAAACAATACATATATTAAGAAATCCACGAGAGAAATATATGCTGCATTTTTCACATACTATGAAAATGCAATAGTATTTTTCGCGTGTGTGCACCAAATTTTGTTAAAATGCGTAAACAACGTGATTATTTGACACTTCTATTTGAGCTGTGTATTTAAATTTAGTCATACCAAAGTGTTGGTTTTAAGTACAAATAAGCCTCCTGACCAGAATAACTTCACCATCCCTTCTTCGTGTGTTGCATCATTATTTGAAAAACGTGTGGGATGTTACATGGCAGTATGTAATGGCAACATACAAATGAAAGCAACACAGAGGTAAAAATATCAGCCAGGAGAAAATCACTAAGTTGCGGAAGACAGGCGAGCTACCATGATTTAATGTTAGCCGTGAATAATTAGGGGATGAGGAATGCGCTGGGAGGAGAAATGCTGAGCGCACGCTGATAAGCTTGTCTTTGATGTGGTAATGCGAGGCAGGCAGGCAGGCGGCTGGTGGCATTGTGCACGCGCTTTTTAGGGCTTGCGCTTGCGCAATGACCTAAAAAGCGCACATGCACTTGAAGAAATCGCCAGTGGAATCGCCAGTGTTTAAACTCTGTTTAAGCCACTTTAGAGCTTCGCCAGCTATGCGCATGCGCACAGCAGGCGAGCCCTAAAAATAAAGGCTCTAACGATCTCCATTTAGGCAGCATGGTAGCTAAGTAGATGCAATGCAGACCACCCATCACAAGCTCGGATGTTATCAGTACATTTTCCATGTTATTTCTTTCTCTGGGCGCACAGTTGACAACGGCAGACATTTAGTAGAAGACTAGTTCCACTATCTTATCAATTCCTCAAATTCAGCCACACACACAGGAAAACGACAACTCCGAAAACCTCACATTTTTCTGAACCTTTTAATTCAATGTAAAACAATTCTACGCACAGTCATAAAGGAATGGAGGTAAAACGAGAGTGGGACCCAGATATGAATGGAAGAGCCAAAATGGAACACACTCAGTTAGGAACTATCAAGAGATACCATAAATCGGGACTTGAGGTATAATAACAGAAGTAATGTATCTGTGATTGAAAGCAGCAGATCAATGAGTGTCGACTGAGAACTACAGTGGAGATTGAGCAGGTCTGGAATTATGTTCACTGGTATGGTCAGTAATAGATATGTTGATTCATGTCTAATGCCACGGTAGCATTGGAAAGTATAAAAGTAATGGGATGGGATATTTGGAATAAATGAATTGAAGCAGGTCTGTGATTACGTTAAATTCTTGAAGTTATATGGTGTCTCAGAGTGGAATAGAAGAATTGAAGCAAGGTTATTTTTATGTACATTGGCGGAGTTACTTAGAAATTCGATAAGGCATAGGTGGAGTCAAGTCTGACATTATGATTCTGGTATCTCCACTAAAATACAGAGGGCTATGCTGGGCTTAAATTGAGGCCATATATATAGAGGCAACATATCTCACTAACAGATCACGAGACGTGGTAGCTTTGGACAGAGACACATTGTAAGAACCATATGGGATTGAGCAGTCTCTCAGGCCATTCTCTTGATTAAATAGATGCTGAGAGTATGTCTTAGGCGAGGTATACTGAAAGAACTACATAAAAGCAGTCCTTTTTTAATTTACAAAATCAGTACAATACAGGAATTCACAAGGTACAATGAGATATACAATAAGTAAAGATTGTGCTAAACTCAAGCTATCCAAAACCCTTTTGATTCAAGTGAAGATATAAAAAAAAAATTTACCCGTTGAGTCTACATTTTTGTTACCTGGCTTCTTCGATACTTCCTTTGCATGTTCTTTTTCTGTAAGTTTCCACTTTTCTTCATCGAAAGAGAGAACAGAGACGGGAAATTTGAGCTGGACCTTGAAAAACAAAAACTGAAATTACACACCACAAATATGAATGTGGACCGAGAGTTAGATAATGAAATGACCCTATTTCAAGTGCAATCATGACAGATTTCCATCAACAATTACAACAGAAGTCTACATCCTTCATTCAGAGATGCCTCTCAGGATGATTATTACACACATTTTAGATAAAAAGGGAGACACTAATACAAAATGATATGTTGAAAACGAATGTCGCCAGAGTTAGATAGGTTGTAAAGCAGTATAACAAGTTATTCTTTAACAAGGAAAACATTATGTCTACCTTATTACGAATAGTATTCTGGCCAATATATTTGATACACAAAAACATTGCAGTACCCACTGTTGCTATACTGGTTCCTATTAACATGCTCGTTCCTAAACCAGTTTACATCCATGCAAGGCCATAATAAGTAATAATGCAACACACGGAAACATAGTCTTTTCATTATTCATTTTCAGAGTTCAACAACAGTGCATGCCGAATGGACCGGCTTCGGCGCAGGTGGTGCCCGGTGCAATAATCGTTTTTGGTGCCTCACCAATGACTTTCTCCTCGGATTCCGGTGTTTCTGAATCACAGGTCAATGGTGAGATCCACAAATATATACCCTCAGTCTCGGTTTCAGAATCGACAAGGCGGTGATTGGCAACCTATAAACATGCGAAGATGCAGATGTCCAGTCTGACAGAGGCCTGTTGTTAGGATAGGATTTCGGCAAGGTGTGCCCCTAGAACCTTACATGTTTTCTTGATAGCTTTGTGTAATTTATACCTCAGTGAACTCGATATTCCTGCAAGCCCACTGAAGGAGCTCCCTCTACAGTAGCTATCGGTCAACATCAGAGCTGTACCCCAATGTCAGGGGACGCCCAAAACATATCTCTTTTGTGAGACTAGATCCAACTGCCCCCTCTACCCTGGCTTTGTGGAGAATGACAGAATCAGTATGATTTCTAGTCAAATTCATAGGTCTTTTTTTACCTGAACCCTGAGCGGGTCAGCTGTCTGCCGACTCACCCATAATGGCTTTATTCAGTCCTCTACAACTGGGATCCTTTGCCTCCATCATGCCTACAATATGTTTGAAGGATGCCTTCCGTTTATGTATGGCGAAGGGTTGGGGTATGTGGAATAGTGAGTACTGGAGCACAAAGGATTCTACATGTGTGCACTGCTCAAGAAGGTGGTCTCCCAATGTCCACCTCTGCCATTCTAGCCTGCACGTAAACCTCTCCTGTTTCCCCTCCTGGAACTAAATATAACTTGTGGGAGGGAGAAGTAACCAGCACAGAGTCCTTGTGAAGCTCAAGGTTACCCTGCTACAGCAAATCATCTCATAACTCCTCAATGTCTTTAATGTGGTAGTCTCCCTGTATAATGGGAGCTACCAGACGGCCGAATACATGCCCCACCTGGTCAGCCCAAATTAGTCTCAGTGCAACCACCAGGGCAGAGGAAAAAAGAAAAATGTTCTATTAGACTAAATGCACGCAGTACTTGCCCCGTAAAGTAAAAGGACTGGCCCTTTCACCCCTTTCATGTGCGAAGCGTTTTGACTCAATACGAAGGAGTCCTGTGTGCCTGCATCAGGAGAGAAGATAGATAATCCCAGAGTGTAACCCTTGTGTGTGGATTAGGGTTGGTTGTGTGCCCCCAAAATGTAACAGGGCTTTCTGTTTTTCTCTGTGTATCGCAGTTTTTATATATCAGTTTACCACCTATTAAGTCACTTTCCTGTCTTAAATTGAACTATAGACTGGGCTTTCAAGTTATTAAGAATTTGTTTAAGTGTATTCTGAACCACCCCAGTTTCTGAAGTCTTGATAAGCTTTAAATGTTGACATACTAGAGTCCAATACTAAAAGGGAGTAGTAATTCAACTGGAGTGTATCAGTATTGTGACCCTTGGATACTAATAGTAAACAACCCTAGTACACAGCATAAGGCCCAGTAACCTTTGACTGCTCCAAGACCCAAAGACAAACAGCGTCTCTCCTATACATTTACCATTAGATGTGACCAGTACGGAGAAGCAACAGGAAGACAATAAAAGGCATGAGGGACATGAAGGTACACTGTAGGGTTTTATCAGAGATCAGTCAACTAGACTAAGAAGCCCTTTGGCACCAATCGAGGTCGCGCTGCCAGTCCTCCCATCTCGGGGGTGCCTGCGCTACCCGCCCCCTAGCAATATTCTGTTTCGCCAATCTCGCTGCGAGGGCCAAACAGAGCTCTACGTATCTGGACCAGTCATTGTCCCCCTTGATCAACAGCAATAGCCACTTTGGCTCCATCGGAACCATCTCACCTACCACCCCAGATATAGTGTTGGAGACTCGCGACCAATATGTAATGATCTCCGGGCACTGCCTTAGTACATGAAATAAGCTGCCCTCTTGCCCGCAACCCCTAACGCAGAGCGCCAATGGACTCCTACCCCATGCATAGAGATGTGTGCGGGGGTAGTAGGTGCAATGAAGAATTTTTAACTGCTACAACACTAACAGGGTGGGGAAGGGTCCAAGGGAACTAATTTAGAGACCAGCGAGGAGAGTATCCCCTAATCTTAATCAATAATAACAACAAACATTCTCAGGTCTATGTTAGCACACAAGAAATATTATCAGACAATGTACATGAGACAGTAGAAGGACTGGAGTTACTCAAAATCTCCTCTACAAAAAAGGGGGGACGATCTCTTTAAGGACGAAAACCCTCACCCAACATAGGTGGCATGCTTCATCATATGGGTTTCTCCTCCCAGTAGGAAACTGTAGTACATTACAGGTTAACAAGCTATCTCTATTACAAGTTATCTTTCTAGTCTTTGTAGAATTCCTTGCATGTATTCTGTATTCTACATTCTGTACTTTGTATGTTCAGTATTCTATGATGTGGCAGTTTACTGGTTGCTTCTGCAAGGAAGGGTCCGCTCTTGACCTACTCTTTATCTCAAATAAAGAACCCTTCTTACTTTACCTACTTGGCCATTGGAACTTATTTACTACAACTTTTTGGCGACATCTTCTCGAATCCACCATCATCGTGCAAGCTTGAAGCCAAGAGCGGACTAAAACTGAGGTGTCCTCCTCGTCTTCTTCCTGTGGTTTCCGTTGCTAGTCTGACTGTCGAGCCTTCATCCACTTCATTCGACGGAGTGAGTCACGGAGTGAGTACCTCACTTTTTGCTAAGTGAACTGAACCTCCTCAAATTAATTTGACTATTTTTTTTTGGGCGATTTCTAATGACTATATGGCCGCATGGTGACACCTATACTTCTTATATTCCTAAACGGTGGATTTTAAGGTGATCACCGAGAGATAGTGACTCCGTTGCATTATTGGTCAGAATTCTTACCTTTCTTTGCACTTCGGATCTTCGCTCTGTCTCCGGCTGTCTTGTTCTCTCTTCGCCTCTCCCCCCATTGTTATGATGGCGTCTTAGAACGTGCAGCAAGTGTTGGTGGACTCTTGGATGACGTACTTACCATCCAATCACATCTTGTCAGTCCACGCTCTTCTTGCGGCGTCTCTGGGCTCAACGTTTGTTCTATGGATGAAACGTCAGCGCGCTACGCAGCTACATGAAATGTCAAGACGCAACGCAACTCAAGGGAAGCCATTTTGAGTTGTCTTGGAAACCCGACAGCATAGTAAGTTCACCTCCAGCTACGCAACCTTCTCCGACGATCCACACGTCTGTAGACATTAATTGTGGATTGGTTCGGTGATACATATGCCAGTTGTGTATCTTATGTCAAGGATTTTCCTCAGGTTTTTTTTAAACGGCGATCTCTGAATCAGCTGGCTATTCAACGCGCATTGGTATTTATTCAAGTTATTTTGTTTGTGTACGCCTGTGATGATATACACATCAATTTAAGGTACTTTGGTGGATAATATCTGTTTTGAGAAGTATTCTTGTTTTACAGTTTGCTAACATCATTTCTTTGGTTTATTTCAATGTTATTGTGTACGTTGTTTATGATGTCTGACCAACCTATTTCTCAGAACTGTTCTGTTGTATTACCACCTAGCTTTCTACCAAGTCCAGGTCAACCTACCATATCTTGGGAGGATTGGTTTCCAATGTTCGACAACTATTTAGATGCTTTAGACGCACAAGAATATTCTGCAAAACGGAAAAAGCTCTTTTATTAAGTTCACTTGGGAAAGAAGGTCAGCGTGTCTTTAAGTTTTTACCACAGGCTCTTCAAGCTGGTGCACAGGCTCCTTTAGATGAATATAAGGAAGCTATTTCTCGCCTGGAAGTAAGGTATTCAAAAGAGGAAAACCTGGTTATGAATAGGTTTAAGTTTTACACAAAGTCTCAAAGAGTGGGTGAGTCAATCGATGACTTTGTGTCCAGACTTCGTGAGATGCCTGTTAAGTGTAAGTTTGGCAATATGACGGACGAGTTGATTAGAGATCAACTTATAGTACAGTGCAACAGCAAAAAAATTCAAGAACGCTTGTGGGCAGCCAAAAATCCGAACTTACAAACAGCTATTGACTTGGCTAAGATTGTAGAACAATCTGAAGGATGTATGAAGGAACTTGAAAAAAGGGTAGTTTCAAGTGACGTTGGTGAAGTGTCTATGTCAAATCCTATGTTAGGTCCGGAGGATGAAGAAGATGACATTGCTGTTGTTAAAAACAAGAAGTTGTTTAACAAAAGAACTGTCCAAGTGAAATCCCAAAATGTTACTAGACCATTCAATCCAAAACAATGTAACAGGTGTGGTAGTTTTGGTCACACGTCAGATTCGAAATTTTGTTTTGCTGCTAAGCAAGAATGCATGAAGTGTGGCAAACTAGGCCATTATGCAAGAGTGTGTAGGGGTAAAGATCGCTCTTCTGTGTCTTGTGTGACTGACATTTCTACAGTCTCTGATGAAAACAATAAGATTTTGACTGTAGGACTTGATGACTGTTCTCATGAAAATGAACCTAAACGTAGAAATAGGCCCAAAGCGTTGTTTACTATTAATGACAGAGATGTTTATTTGATGGTGGACACTGGTTCACGCTACACTATTATTCCTAGCAGTGTTTATGTTGAGGTGTGGGGCACGGGGCCACTTCTTCCCCAAGACATTTCGCCTGGTTGCTACCAAGGCGAACCCTTAGACATGTTGGGGTATTTTGAAGCAAATATTAGGTTTTCCACCAAACAAATTCAGGGGAAGGTGTATGTTTCTGCGGCGGGTCCTGCCATTCTAGGGTGGGTTCACCAGTATGATCTTTGCATCATTGCCAATCCACGTTCTGATCCACAAGTAATGGTAATTGAGGATAATGAGTTACTCTCCATTATTTCAAATTTTAAACATGTTTTTGGTGAGAGTTTGGGCCGTCTCAAAGGTTATTCCCACAAGATTATTCTTAAAAAAGATTCTATCCCTGTGCAACATAAAGTAAGACGTATACCTATTGTCATCAGGGATGAGGTAAAATGTCTTATTGATGATATGCTGCTTTCTGGTGTGATTGAACCTGTTGAGGCCTCTCCTTGGGTTTCTCCGATTGTCGTCACCCAAAAAATCGGATGGCAAGCTCCGCTTCTGTGTGGACCTTAGGTCTCTTAACCAATGTGTTGTGGCTGACACCTTTCCACTGCCTAATATAGCAGAATTGGTCACTACACTCAAAGGTGCTAAGGTTTTTTCAAAACTTGAAGTACCGGGTTTTTAAGAACCCAGCGGTGCCAGGGAAAACACCCAAAGACTTCGAGTCCTTCCTGTTTCAGACTACAGAAACACAGAGTCTTCTTGGTGAAGTCAAAGATCGTATTTATTGGCTGCAGCCAGTAACAGGTATCCTAGAAGTACAACACGGTGTATATTCTCAGGAGACTGCTCAATCTTACAAAGCCAGCCTTCTCTTTTTATACAAAATAATATGCTTCAGGCAAACATTCCTTACTTTACAGTTGACCATTCACATATTTTCACTACAAAGAAAAAGCAGAGTCATGATGACAAGCCCACATTTCAGTTTGTCCAGTCCATAATCAATTACCCGGCAAGGCCCAGTACTTTCATCAGATATCGACGGACCCCCAATAAAATGGGGCACCTCCTCCTCGTAAAGCAGGTCATAAAGAAGAAACAGGGACAGGTGTGTGTAAGATTAGGCATGGTTTGTGTGTGATGAACGGTTTATGACATGTTGTGCTTCGATACTAATCTCATTCGGCCACTGTGAAAGGAACTGGCCGAACAGG
Organism: Lissotriton vulgaris; assembly: GCF_964263255.1. Lineage (NCBI taxonomy): Eukaryota > Metazoa > Chordata > Amphibia > Caudata > Salamandridae > Lissotriton > Lissotriton vulgaris. The sequence continues at coordinate 975,826,192 of NC_141697.1, forward strand.
TTTGGCTTCAGGCAGTGGAGTCAGCTTGCCCAGGTCACAGAGGAGCCAGCAAAGGTGTACGTGTCCTTCAGATCGAATTTGGCCTTAGTCATTTGGCTATGTGAGGGCAATCACAAAATGGCTGCCGTTCACAAAATGGAACCCGAGGGTTCAGGACGAAAACTCCGATTTCAGGGTGATTTCGTCACCCAAACATGACGAAAATGCTTATGCATAGTATTCGAATCATTACCGGTCTGCTGGTACCAAAATCGTCATGATACGACGATGTTTATAACACGGGTCCAGAATTCTCAGTACCACAGGCCCTCCTTTTGCCCTTACATAGGCAATAACCTATACTCATGCTAATCTGAGTCCAGGTCTATATTCATAAAGTCATTGAGATGTTGCTGTAGCATCATCCTATTACTTAGCTCGTTTCTTGATACAGGTTTCCTTACACACAATGTAGCACAGAGGCCACATATTGCAGGAGCACACTGTACGCACAGACAGAACAGGAAAAGAATGGCTAAGATCATCCCAATGACTATCAGAATTTTCCATCCCCAGGCGGATATCAGTTCCCAGAACCACCCTATCAATGACCAATCTCCTTTATCCACGTGAATAGATTCAGAGATTTTTTGCAGTCTGGAAATGGCCTGGTATACTGTTGGGGCGTTATCTGGGATGAAAATGCAGCAACTTGATTGTATCACTTTACATACCCCACCTCGGTCTGCAAGTATGACGTCTAATGCGACCCTGTTCTGAAGAGTCATAAGGCGATCTGACTGGAGCTCAGCAGTCAAGTTACTAAGGGCACCGGCGGTTTCAACTACAGTGGATTCAACCACCCTTGTCACTTGCCTTATGTTCCTGCTGTTCACCATAGGTCCCCAAAACGACAGAAAACCCTTTACGAAATCTCCAAATTCTTGTCCTGCAGTGTCTTCTTTACTGATGACACCTCTAACTATCCTTGTCTTATGGTAATCTGCCGCGGCCGTGTAGGTGGGAGGCAACAGGAACGAAACAAAACATGTGCCCGAGAAGTCAGGGGGCAACCATGTATAGGCTCTATCATGGCAGATGAAATAGGTACCCTTAGCTGCTAGGAACGAAGGGGAAGTTCGAGATGCAAAAACATACGTTTCGGTGCAGACACTTCTCCCTAACTGAGCCCTGGGATTTTTGCCATTACCTTGCAGACATAGGTGACCCTGATGGGGTACAATCCAAATCGGGGAGGATCTTTTTGCTCGCTGGTTCTCACTCAGCGTTATTCCATATCCTGTTACGTTCCACCTAATGTAAGCTTGTAATTCATCTCTGGGAATCGTTCTATAGGAGTCAATGTTTCTGCTCATATTTGTGATTCCCACTACCAATGCCTTGTTGCTCGAGTTACTTTTCGTGGAACGTGGGGGGTATGGTTCGATGGCATATATGAACATCGTCTGAAACGCCCACAAAGAACCATTGTAGCTAAATGGTAAAACCAAGTATGGAATACCCTTATCTGTTGTATGTGCCATAAGACCACACACCCAACAGTTAGTTGTGTTCACTACTAATTGGTGTTGGTGTAAAAGCTGAACGAAAGAGTTATTAATAAACTCTAATCTTCTAGTGGTTTAATGTTCAAGCAGGGGGTGAAAAGAATGCGAGGAAAAAGTAGAAGGAGGTGTGGGCTGTGTAGTGGGTGCAAATGTCACTTGAAAAGTGAATAAAACATATCCTATTAAAAACATCATTACACTAAGCAACATAAAAATACATAATGTCAGAAATCGTTTCTTTGTCATCAGTATACACATTCTGGCTTTAAAGTTCATTTGTTTGGCAGGTCTCTCCATCTTGAAAAACTCCATCATCTCTAATTGCTGCCCGCGGCGGTAGGGTGTTCTATGCTAAAGAATGCTTCTGTCAGTCCAAGGCAACTCCCTTAAACCGTCAGAACTGTCGACCTAACGTCTTCAGCTGCACTCCAATGACTTGGGCAACCGCGACCCTAGCAGCTGAACCGGATGGCAGTTCGAAAAACAAAAATAATAAAGTTTCTCAGATGAGATAGCTGCACTTTTTCAAAAATAGCAAGGAAAAGAAATTTTTATTTGTCCATAGTTCTCGGCCTCAGATTATAACGGCTTCTTCCAGGAACTGTCTGGTTTTGGAACAAGAGTTCAGGTTTGGTAGTGTTCAATCGAATTGACGGTGGCACAGCTTCTTGTAAAACATTGTCACTTTCTTGTTCAGAAATTGTTTCCTTTACACGTGCATCGCTAAAAGGCAGAAAACGAGGCACAGTTTCAGTCTCAGAGTCAGCGATCCCCTCCTGGGTCCACCGGTCGTACGGTAGAGGCAAAGGGACCCTCTTGCAGTGTACGCCGTGGACCCAGTTCTTTTTCCCCTCCACTCGAACAGCTGATCTTGTTGAGAGAAGGACTAGATGAGGGCCGGTCCACCGGGGCTGGTCATTCTTTGTTCGCTGAAAATTCTTAACTAGCACCCAGGATCCAGGGTCGATCGGATGTCCTGGAGCTTCAGAAACCTGGGGCAGAGTGTTGTGGACCTGTTGGTGTAAAACACGCAATTTAGCTGTCAATTCATATAAATAATCAAGCAGTACAGGGTGTTCGATCTCGCTGAATTTGGTTGGCCTTGGCACTCCCCATATGTTGGCCGGACGGCCGAACACGATTTCGTAAGGACTAAGTCCTACCCGCGAATGAACTGTCATTCTCGTTGATAGGAGTGCTAAGGGCAGAGCGTGAGGCCATTTAAGACCAGTGCTCGCTTGAATCTTGGCCAGTTTAAGTTTTAGTGTGCCATTATAGCACTCTACTAGTCCAGCTGATTGGGGGTGATTTGCAGCGTGGAATTTTTGATGGATACCTAGCCCCTCACATACTTTCTTCATCACTCGACCCACAAATTCACTCCCATTATCACTCCAGACCATTCTCGGCATTCCAAATCTAGGGAAGAATTCCTTGACAAGGGCTTTAGCTGTGGACAAGGCAGTATTGTCCTTTAAGGTATATGCTTCCACCCATCTTGAAAAGGCACAAACAACAACGAGTACGTATTTCAAATTGTTGCACCTTTCCATGTGGATGAAATCTAGCTGCAAGACCTCGAACGGATACGTTGGAGGCGCAAAATGATCAGCTGGAGTTGGGGTTCCCCTACCAGGATTGTATTTCAGACACACCATGCAATTCTTGACCACATTCTCTGCACACTTAGGAATTCCAGCATTTTGCCATACTGGAGCTAACAACTTACAAATCCCTTTCACACTGATATGAGCCATTCCATGGGCCATTGTCACCACTGCAAGCACATACGCATCGGGTAACAACCATCGCTGATGTTCTGACAATTCAACCCAACAACCATTGGCATCCAATCTACCCTTACTTTCTCTCCATTCATTCAACTCTTTCTCTGTAGCTTCAGCTTGAATGGATTTCACCCTCTCAATCGTATCTTCACACATATCAACGTCACCAACCCATCTTGCAGGGCCTGCAACATACATTTTATTCATCACATTCCTTGCAGTTTCTTTTGCAACTTCATCCGCAAACGCATTTCCGCGACCAACATCATCAGTAACCTTTTTGTGTGCACTGCATTTCACAATCGCAACTTGTAATGGCAAGGTCAGTGACTCGAGAAGCTCATTCACCAACTGTCCATGCTGGATCTTAGCTCCATGTGACGTCAGGAACCCACGTTCTTTCCACAATCGTCCAAAACTGTGAGCCACACCAAATGCATACTGGCTGTCCGTGTACACATTCACTCGTTTTCCTTTTGCCAACACACACGCTCTTGTAAGTGCAATCAACTCTGCTGCTTGCACTGAATTGTGTGGGATACGTGCAGTTTCAACAATCGTATGCAAAGTCGTCACAGCATATGCCGCAGTCGTATCACCATTCGGTAGCTTGAAACACGAACCATCAACCCACAAAGTACCATTACATTCTGGAAGAGGAGTATCCCTAAGATCTATCCTCCCTTTCGTTTCTTCTTCTGTCCTGAGACAGCAATCATGCTTTTCGACATCATCTGTCTCTACTGAAATCGGCAATAACGTGGCTGGATTCAACGTATTGCACCTCTTTATGTGCACATGACTCGCTAACAGTGTCAGCTCATAACCTGACAATCGAGCACTAGTTAAGTGCTGTGTCTTGGTCCTGTTTAACAAAGTGTCCACCGCATGTGGAACCATCACAATCAACATGTTATTCATCACTAACCCAGCAGACTGTCGAATAGAAACAGCTGCTGCCGCAGTGGCTCTCAAGCAACTCGGCAACGCCTTAGCTACCGGATCCAAAGTCGTCGAAAAATACGCACATGGACGCTGCTTGTCCCCAAAAGACTGTGTCAGCACTGACAATGCACAACCTTCTTTATCATGGACTGTAGTCGGGGGTACCCAGCACAGGAGCCGAATACAATGCATCACGCAATTCGGAAAAACTTTTCTGGCACTCTTCAGACCACGGAATGGGATTTGGTGTATCTTTACAAGTTAATGTCACCAAAGGTTTGGCCAATAAGGAAAAATTCGGTATCCACTGTCTGCAATATGATGTAATGCCCAAGAAAGCACGTACTTCTCTCTGTGTCCTTGGCACACTCAATTTTGCAATTGCCTGTATTCTTTCTGGGGTCAGTTTCCTTCCCTCCTTCGATAAGAGGTGACTCAAGTAGGTTACTTCTTGTCGACAATATTGTAATTTTGAGAGAGACACTTTGTGGTGCAGATCACACAAATGACGCAACAACGACAACGTGGCTTCTTTACAAATCTCCTCGGTATCTGCAGCGACTAGCAAATCGTTGACGTACTGAATAAGGGTAGCGCCATCAGGTAAAACAATCGTATCAAGCTGTGTTTTTAAAGCCTGACTGTATATTGATGGACTTTCACAGTAGCCTTGAGGAGCGCGTTTGAAGCGGAAGCTTCGGCCTCCTAAACTGTAGCCAAAAATATCCCTGCTCTCCTCGGCAATCGGGATGCTGAAGAAAGCATTCTTCAAGTCAATCACCAAGAACCAGGTGGCGGAAGCTGGAATCATAGTCAATAGGGCAGTGATATCAGGGACAACTGGAAACTGTGGCACAACTATTTTATTGACCTCTCTAAGATCAATCACAAACCTGTAAACAGGTGGCTGGGAAGGGTCAGTACGTTTCAAAACAGGCAGAACAGGACTATTACAAACGTTGCCTCTTGTCTCTTCAATTACATCCTTTTTAATCAGATCATAAATGATCGCTAACAACGCCTTTTCACCTTCGCTAGAGATCTTGTATTGGGGAATGTGCGGCATTCTAACATTGGTTTTCAATGTTACAACATATGGCAGTATTTCCAAGAGACCCACATCATTAGGACCAGTAGCCCAAAGAATATCCGGAAGAGAAGACAATTCAGTCGGAAGTTTATCCTTCGACAAATACATTGGGGAGATCACTCTCTTGCCCAGTGTAAGTTGTACTCCCGAAGGAGAACAATACAACGTTGCATACAATCTTTTCAACAGATCCAATCCCAACAAGTTCTCACCACAACCTATTGTAAGAATAAGGGGTGCTTCGAATTCACAGGGTCCAACAGAAAGGGACATAGGACTAGAAATCGGGTTCATAACCGGGGCGCCAGAAAAACCTACTGATGTAATCACCTCAACATAAGGTCCACTCTGATCTACTGGAACTGAAACAACTCCCTCTCTTTGTCCATGGCTGTCCTAGCAATTATTACCATTCATATTCTCATCTTCTGTATAGTAGTCGTCGGCATAGTACTGAGTCGTTCTACCAGATGAACCCTGTTGCTGATCAAAACTATTCATTGAGTTCTGTGGGGGCAAAGAACGTGTGTTTTGTGGGAACGCACCGCGTCCCCTACCTCTAGGCGTTTGTTGAACACCGCGACCTCGTACACCAGAAGCACCATTCGTACGCTGTAACAAAACCGGACAACTATTCTTAAAATGACCCTCTTCTTTACAATACGCACACTGATTAGGGCCATACGGAAAACGCTGTTGAGAAGACTCGTTGCTTTGCGAGTTTCTCGAATATTGCTGAGGTTGCTGATAGTCGCGCTGATTATTACTACGGGGTGGATAAGCTTGCTGTAGAAGAACTTTAGTCTTTAATTCCTTAGTCTTCTTATCCGCTCTCTCTAACTCATCTTTGCGCCTATTTTCAGAGTACTGGGCCGTAGCTAAAATCTGTGCTGACGTGGAAACGGCCCAAGCACTCTCAGAATCTTTCAACTTATTGCACAATTCAGGAAGCAGATTATGTACAAATTTGTCAGCATACAATCTCTGACCACCTTCAGTAGCCATATCCTGACCACTATGATCTACAAAGGTTTCTTCAAACCGCGTGAAGAAATCAGACACTGTTTCGTCTTTCTTCTGCTTACATGCAGACAACTTGTCCCAATTGACACGCAATTCGGGCATTAAAGTCTTCATATACGTAATAATCTTATCAGGAAGTTCAGTAATCAAATCCTCAGGCTTAGCACCTCCTACTTGCCTATTATCGGCATCTCTAAGATTAACCCATGTATCACCCAATTCAACCGCATGATCCATATGACGAATCTTACTCCAAATAGGTTGTGGAACAACATTGCCAAACAACATGTCGATGTCCGCTCAATTCATAATACACGAACCTACAGTCTGAGTCAACTCTTTATAGTACCCTGCTGGATTTTTGCGTGGGTCAGGCAAAGACTGCTTAATAGCTAAAACTTCAGCACGTTTCCAAGGAAAATGCACCCAGACACGCTGGAAATGGGCCGGCACAAGTGGCGGAACATTACCTGCGCCAGCAGGCACTTCTTCTTTCCACACCGGGGGAACTTCTCTCATTGGGTATTGTCGAGCCTTTCTCCCAACTTAAGAATTAGGCCCGAACAATTGTTGAGAAGGAGATTCACTCCTAAATGATAACAACATCGCGACCGCTTTCCCTACATCAGATGGACTTACAATAGTTCCTTTTGCAAATTCGGAACGTATGTTGTACAGCTTATCAGGAGCTTTCCCTACTTCCTCGTCCCATTTTTCAACAAGAAAAGCACACATCGTATCGAAAACATACCGTTGCTTCGGTGCTTCCCATTGAAGGAAAACATGCATAACACCCTCAAGATCATACTGTGTATCATACGTAATCCATTTACGCGCCATGTGGTCCAAAATCGTACGCTCATCCATACTAGGCAACTGACTACGAGACTGTCTACGCTCTGTAGCAGGGGACATACCCAATTGTCCCAACAAAGGAGAAAAGAAACCAGAAACAGCAGCAGTCATTCGCTGTCTAGTAGAAGGAGAAGATAAAAGAATAAGGGAAGACGGAACAACAGTAGAAGAATCCAAAGTCGGAGCAGGAGGAGCATTAAGAACAGATGTAGAAGTAGCAGGCAAAGTTGGCGGCCCCTGAGCCAAAGGAACAGTAGCCAACTGAAGAGGAGCTGGCTGTGGAGGAATCACAGGTGGCACAACAATCGGAGGTTGCACAGCCACAACTGGTGGCGGTGGTGCCGTAGCATTTTGTGCATAAGGGGGTGGCGAACTCAAGAGATGCGACATTAAAGGATCTTTCTCAAGATCTTTCTTTGCTTCCTGTTCTTTACGCGGCAAAACTGGGTAGCACTTATCTACCGCTAACTTCCTAATCCTAAGCATTTGTTCGCTCTCTTGCTCTTCCTCATTATCCCTAAACGCAACAGCAGCTTGTACCATTGACATACCTCGTTCTCGTTTATTTTTCTTCGCTAATTTCATTTCTCTCTGTTTGGCTTCTTTGCTCCATATGCGAAAAGAGTCAAACATTGCCGGCCGGGCTTTCTTCTTAAAAAGTTTAACCTCCAGATTATACAAAATCTCCGTGTGAAAACTACCATATTGGGGCCATTTTAAAACACCATCTTTCCTGGTGTATCGGATCCATATTCCATTATATGCGATAGGGCCTACGCCGTGTTTCACATATAATTCATAGGTTGGAGTTCCAATCGGAGGAACCGGACACGAGTCCTCGAATCGGGAATCCCTATTAAAACCGAGACAAATCAAGTTTCCAAGTCTGCTAAGACCAGGCATCTTCGCTCTCTAGTCTAGCTTCAAACTTCAAAGGATTATCGAATACGATAGTCTCGTGAATACACGAGTCCCTCGGCTTTGGCGCTTGCAAGTTCCAAATCAAAGCGATTCCAAGGGGATACCAAAAACTAAGAACCAAACTAAGGACTGGGAGACGCTCCACTTATACTTAACTGAGGTATCAATGACGTCACCAGAAGACTCGTCTATCGTTTCGCTCTACCAATCATCAAGGGTCCAAAACAGGGCGATAGTCAGGGCAGCAGTCCTTCGTAGCCGTCGGAAAGCGGGGAACCTCGCAGCAAAGACTTTCGGACCACGTCGACATGCAGGGGTCGATGAAGTGGCGGCCTTCCTCCAGAATTTTCACACGAAGCTCCTCACGAACCTCTGGCTTGGACCGGTACCGCTGAAATCGCCCTACGTTGGGCGCCAACTGAAGGTCCGGGTTTTTAAGAACCCAGCGGTGCCAGGGAAAACACCCAAAGACTTCGAGTCCTTCCTGTTTCAGACTACAGAAACACAGAGTCTTCTTGGTGAAGTCAAAGATCGTATTTATTGGCTGCAGCCAGTAACAGGTATCCTAGAAGTACAACACGGTGTATATTCTCAGGAGACTGTTCAATCTTACAAAGCCAGCCTTCTCTTTTTATACAAAATAATATGCTTCAGGCAAACATTCCTCACTTTACAGTTGACCATTCACATATTTTCACTACAAAGAAAAAGCAGAGTCATGATGACAAGCCCACATTTCAGTTTGTCCAGTCCATAATCAATTACCCGGCAAGGCCCAGTACTTTCATCAGATATCGACGGACCCCCAATAAAAACGGGCACCTCCCCCTCGTAAAGCAGGTCATAAAGAAGAAACAGGGACAGGTGTGTGTAAGATTAGGCATGATTTCTGTGCGATGAACGGTTTATGACATGTTGTGCTTCGATACTAATCTCATTCGGCCACTGGGAAAGGAACTGGCCAAACAGGTTTGGCTTCAGGCAGTGGAGTCAGCTTGCCCAGGTCACAGAGGAGCCAGCGAAGGTGTACGTGTCCTTCAGATCGAATTTGGCCTTAGTCATTTGGCTATGTGAGGGCAATCACAAAATGGCTGCCGTTCACAAAATAGAACCCGAGGGTTCAGGACGAAAACTCCGATTTCAGGGTGATTTCGTCACCCGAACATGACGAAAATGCTTATGCACAGTATTCGAATCATTACCAGTCTGCTGGTACCAAAATCGTCATGATACGACGATGTTTTTAACACGGGTCCAGAATTCTCAGTACCACAAACTTGACCTTAGAAGCCCTTACCACCAGATCGATCTACATAAAGATTCAAAGAGTTTAACAGCCTTCATTACTCCGTGGGGCACTTTCCAATTCAAACGACTCCCGTTTGGCCTCAGTTCCGCTGCCAGTGTTTTTCCTCGGATGGTTTCGAGCATTTTTGAGGGTGTACAAAATGTTGTTTATTTTCAAGACGACATATTAATTTATGGTAAAACTACAGATCAACACAATTCCACACTCAAAGTTGTTCTTGACAAGTTGTCTACTGCTGGTCTTACTTTGCGTAGAGATAAGTGTATGTTTTCTGTGGATCAGGTGGATTATTTAGGATACACCATCACTTCTTTAGGTATTAAACCTAAAAGGGACTTATGTGAGGCGATTCGTTCTGCTCCTCAACCAGTTGACAAGGACCAACTACGTTCCTTCATGGGACTTATTGAATACTATTCAAAGTTCGTTAAAAACTTCTCAGATAAGACTGTTTGCATCAGGTCTTTGCTCAAACGTGGTGTTAGTTTCACCTGGGGTCCCCAACAGCAAGAATGCTTTGACAGTATCAAAAATGAGATATGTAACGCAAAAGTGTTGTCTCTGTTTGATGTTCACGATAAGTCTATTGTCACTGTAGATGCAAGTGCGACTGGTTTAGGGGCTGTGCTCTCGCAGATAAAGGGTGCATCTGAAGTCACTGTTGCTTTCGCGTCAAGGACACTTACTGAGTATGAGAAGAACTATTCAGTCATTGAAAGGGAAGTGTTGGCTGCTTCTTGGGCTGTTGAGTATTTTCGTACATATTTGTGGGGAATTAAATTCATTATTAGAACGGATCACAAGCCTCTCATCAAAGTTCTTTCTCCCGGTGGTGCAGGAAAGGGTTCTGCGAGACTTATGAAACTAGCCGCTAAACTTCAAGAATTTCAGTACTCAGTGGAATATATCCAAGGTTGGAAAAACGTACAAGCAGATTGCCTTTCCAGGTTCTCTTTAGATTGGCACACCTTTCATGGCTCGGAGCTATCTCGGTCTAAGATGATGTAGCTGTTGCATCGGTTGAGGATGCAGTTGTCGGTGAAGGTGTTTTTTCAGCTAGTGGCTGGTTGAAAGAGATGGCTGCTGACCAGACTCTTCAAGAGGTGGTTAAACTCATCAAGCTTGGTCCTAGGCGTGAGAGTTCAGTTTCCATTTCAGTAAGACCCTTCATTAAGGTATTTGATGAACTTTCACTTGTAGATAACATGTTGCTTAAAGGAGAGAAGTTCATACCTCTGTTTGGTCTGCGAAATAAAGTGTTAGCTTTAGCACATGAGGGTCACATGGGACAGACTCTTAACGTCAACGTCCCATTAGAAATCACTTTTGGTGGCCAGGCATTGATGCCCCAAGTTGTTGAATGGGTTGAGAATTGTGTTATGTGTAGAGAAGGTGAGAAACGTTTGAAGACAGGTCCCAAATCCAGTTCTGGTGCACATATACAGAGTCCTGATTTACCTTGGCACACCATCTGTCTTGACTTCATTGGTCCAATGGGCGAACTAAATGAGAGGGATAGGTTTGCTATAATTGTTGTGGACATCTTTTCAAAATGGTTAGTTGTTAATTTTACCAATGACATTACTACAGGTAACACTATTAGATTCTTAGGGAATCTTTTCAAAGATGTGGGTTTACCTTCGGTAATGATCACTGATAATGGCACTCAACTTACTTCCAGGGATATGCAGATTTTCTTAAAGGACTGTGGGATTTCACACCACCGTACATCTTTGTATAATCCACAGGGCAATGCTGTTTGTGAAAGAGCCAACAAGGTTGTGAAGGGTATCATCCAGATGGCTTCCAGCAATGGAGGTATTATCAGAAAAATGGTCAGTGAAATGTTGTGGGCTTATCGCACAACCCCTTCTGCCCATGGACACCAGTCTCCTTTTCAATTGATGAGGGGGCTTGATCCTGGTTTGAAATTGCTTCCCTCATGGATGAGACATGTTGTCTCTCTACAAACTCAGCCAGGTGACATCACTTCTCCTAGCTTTGAACTTGATCCTGTTCCATTTTCGATTGGTGACTTGGTCAAGGTTAAAACTGGGAGAGTACAAAGGGGTCTCTCGAAGTTCAAGGGGCCGTTCAAAGTGAAAAAAGTACTTAATCATTGTGTCATTCTTAACAATGGAGAGTGTTGGAATTTTGGCTCTTTATAAGAAAATGAAGTCTATTTCTTGAGGTAACGCTCCCTCCTCTCCATTATATGATGGTTGTGATTCTTAGAGCATTGTGGCTCCTTCAACAAGTGGGTATTTATTAGCTGCGCATGCCCCTGTTGAGTCCTTACCTTATAGTGAGCTGAGTAATTCGGGAGGTGGGGATGCTCCTGCTCCTTTGTGCAATGCTCCTCCTGTTTTGAATGATGTACTGGATACTTGTTCTGCAAGGTCTCGCCGACCACCAGCCTACTTGAAAGATTTTATCTGTTTGTTTTTTTCTTTTTTTTTCTTCTCCTTAGTTTTTTTTTTTTCTCTTTGGAAAAGAAAGAGAGAAGATGTGTAGTACATTACAGGTTAACAAGCTATCTCCATTACAAGTTATCTTTCTAGTCTTTGTAGAATTCCTTGCATGTATTCTGTATTCTACATTCTGTACCTTGTATGGTCAGTATTCTATGATGTGGCAGTTTACTGGTTGCTTCTGCAAGGAAGGGTCCACTCTTGACCTACTCTTTATCTCAAATAAAGAACCCTTCTTACTTTACCTACTTGGCCATTGGAACTTATTTACTACAGAAACCTAGTCCTACTGAGGGCTACAACTCCCTCACAGTGAGGTAGGAGCTCAGGGATGTTTTGTTAAGATGGTCATAAACTATCTAGGATGCTAAAATCCCATATGGGATATTAGCATGATAATATTTCTTGTGTGCTAACATAGACCCGAGGTTGTTTGTTGTTATTATTGAATTTTTAACTGCACCAGTCTGAACCGAAAAGTGTTGAAAGTTGAAGTTCTATAATGCTGTACAAATTAGTGTGCTGGGAGTGGTGGGAAAACACTGAGAACAATGTAAATGCATGTATGTTGTGGAGTGCTTTTAGAAAACAAAATAGAAGCTCCCGAAAAGAAGACACGTATGGAAAAATAAAAGTAATCAGTAAAAGAAAGGGTAAACAGGCCTTGCTCTGTGAGAGGGACAAAGACAAGATGCATGGGCTATAAAATATAAAAACATTTAATAAAAAGCAAGAAACTAGGAGAGATAAAACAAAAAGCCAATGAAGAGCAATGAGTGGAGTTGCTTTTAAGGTCAGCTATTGACATATTGTAGTGTTTTAGAAGAAATGCGAAGCAAGCAGAGTACGATGAAGACGATGTACTCCTTATTTCATGGAGGATACAAATAAGTTAATGAGTAATGGAACCCACAATGAAGGCAGCTGCTGAAGGCGAAGAAAAGAGGGAGAAAAGGAAAAAGGAGAGATGGAAGGATATTACACATATCCCCAATTAGTCTTCAGCAAACAGACAGATGCGCTATGTGGGCGACTTCAGCCTAAAAATGGCACAGGCTGCAATTAGAATAAAAATGGCACAGGCTGCAATTAGAATATGCAAACAGTTTCCACTTTTAGGCATATACCATGTTAAAGACCCAAACAACATTTTATATTCAAAGAGCAAATACTAAATGGTACAAGCACTGGCTACGACCCATGCACTTATACTACAGAAATAGTTTCTGTAAGCATTTCTCTGTCAGCTGCCTGAGTCCTTAAACTAGCACAGGATAATGTTTTAGACCAGGGTTCACCAACCTTTTCTGTACTGAGAAGTACTTATGTTCAATAAAAACGTATTGAGAGCTACTAATATTATTAGTGTTGTATAATCTCAATCTTTTTTATATGTATATTAATTCAACCAAGCAAAAGCTTTCTAATTTAATAAGCTGGGCCGCTACTCAAAGGTAGCTGGAAGCTACAGTAGCTCACGAGCTTCTGGTTGGGGACCCCTGTTTTAGACAGATCCAAAACAAAAGATCCTTTGAGGAAAACAGTCAGTAAAACTTTGAAATATTTGATGAACACTGGGGACTTTTAAGTGTGTGGCCACACGTTCATCAAGAAGATAAGGACTACAATTTTACTACCCAGTCACTTATAGAAGACACTGGAAATTATTCTACAGGTAGCCCCAGAGTGTTCGTTGATGCTATTTTGTAATTATTACTCAGGCAGAAGGCTAAGATGTGCGGGAAGTTGACCATTGAAAATGAAGCAAATCCTGAAAGATCAAGTCTTTGGCAAAGAAAGTGGAGAAAAACAAAACATGGTTTTATTCTTTAAATTGAACGCAAAAGACACTGAACACAATGATCTGAGATGTGCTTAAAGTAGCGATCCGGGCAAATACTTAGGTGCACCAATAGCCAAAACAAGCTAGTGATGGACCACCTTCAAAAGAGAAATAAAAAAAAACTCAACCGTAATAAATATAATAGTGCTGAGATAAATCTTTCATAGGCTGAATAAATTTGATGCATACAAATTGGAGACAGTACTTTTCTTAAAATTTATATTTTTTTTAAATAAAAAGAATGCTCATGCAGACGCTAAGAACAAAATAATTAGCATACAAAGCAGAGATAATTTATACTAAGGATGAGGTGGTGTAAGAAGAAAAACAAACTGCTGAAGGTGTTCCAGAATTTTTACCAAGAACTAGAGACATATGGGCAGAAAGACGAGCCAGCACAGAAGGAATACCCAAAGAGCCAACATTGCAGCAGCTAATGCCATAAAATACAGATGAGAAAAGCCTGATTGACATTGCAGTCAAAGAAGCAACTCACTCAATGAAATTAAACAAATCGCCTGACCCTAATGGGTTAATCTCAGTTTTATACGAAAAGCTATGAAGCAACATCACCATGACCCCAAACAAAGACCTAGATCACATTTCTTATAAATTACACAATGGCAAGTGCTTGGTGGCTGGCAGATGCTGACGTAACCCTAACTGCAAGGCCAGATAAAGAACCAAGAAAGTGCAGGACCGTAGATACGAAGATATTAATCCTGTTGGCCCTGGGTCGCACAGATCGCTTACCATAGTTCTCTGCTACTGCAGACTCACCACGCCGGGGTCACACTGAACCTTGCTCCTCCAGAACAGTCACTCCTCCTGCAGGATTGCAGCCGCCTTCCCTCTCTCAGCAGGTAAGCTAGCTTCTAGGCACTTCAGAGTAGGTGATCAACTTTTGCAGGAAGGGACAAACTTTGGTGATATCTCTCACCTCTAGGAAGTTGGCTGTCAAGCAGACTCTGCCTTGGTTATACAGAACTTGAAACTGGAACAACAAGTGGGTCAATGAGCACCACTTTTATGCTGTCAAAGCCGACAGGCGGTGTGGATCCACTATCAGCACTTTCAAAAACAGGTTTGGGGTGGCTCTCCTTTAAAGTATCCTTGCACAGCTGCTCTCCTGACACAGGCTTTACGTACAGCAATTGGCCTCACAGCAGTATAGTCTCCAGTTTGGGGAACCCACAAAAGTTGCACAAAGAAGTGTGACGATTTTTTTACATCTGGTTCTCAAGAGTGATCAGGGCAAAAACAAAATGCTGGCTTCCCCAATAAGATCCAACCACCACACGTAGGTGTAGCTTTTAGGTATTTATTTAGGATCAGTAAAAACCAGCCACCAATCCTTACATGTAGCTTGGCCAATTGAGAACACTTCCAACAGTTTCCTTAACCCTGTGTATGATGCTTTATGGTGTCATTACTGACCTAGCACTGTTCTAATTCCGAGGCAACAATGACATGTATAAGATTCTAGTGGCACAGTGATGATACCATTTGATGAGATCATAACACATCTTTTCCTCATAAAATATTTACATAAAAGAAATTGAATAAACGATGCACCAGAAATATAAGATAGAATAAACAGTAATTACAAGGAAATAGCAGGATATATAAAATATTTACATACAAGAAATTGAATAAAAGATGCACCACAAATATAAGATAGAATAAACAGTATTTACAATGAAATAGCAGGATAGGAATAATGCAGCCAGGTAGACCAACATTTAAATTTCAAGCCAACAAATTAAAAAGTTATGCTAACACATAGTCTTTGTGCCAGACTGGACTGAACATAAGCTTCTGAGAAGATCTAAAGCTGGCGGAATCTTCAGGAGTTGCATGAACCCTGGAACCACTCGCAGAATCATCACAAGTTTGTCACCACCCCATTTCTTAAATTTTTACATGCTCCACACATCTCCAGAATCGAACACCACCACATTCTATCTCACCCTCTCAATAATAAAAGGACTTATCATGAACCTAGAACTCAATTTGTTTATCATTGCAGGTTTCCTGTCCGACACCTTTCCTCCAATGTTAATGAACTATTATGTGCAGAGATTTTCTTATCAAATCAAGTTTTGTACCTCTCATGAAGCGATGTTCTCAGGGACATAAGATTTTCATCAACCAAAGTAATTCCATTCTTACCCACACTCACATTCAACCATGCCAGATTCAGCTTATTGTGAGGCTTCCTACCCCTCAGTGCAGCAAATATAGACACAGAAGTCACACAGTTAGCCTCTTCAGTGCTTCGAACGTTCGGCGGCCGACGGCACCACTACCTCAGGAGTGCTGCCGTCGGCCATTGAACGTTCGAACCTCATAGCTGCAATGGAACGTCCAGCACTGGAGCTGGACATTCCATAGCCGTTATGAGGTTAAGAGTGTTACGGTGAGCCTACCATGTTACTCTCAGCACATGCATTAAGGAAGACTTGGTTTGCAGTGCTCTTTGCGTACAGCTCTACACAAAAATGTTCAGCTCTCCGACAATCAACTGGCTTACGGAGAATACAGAGCAGCCTTGTAATGGACTTTTTAAGGAGCAAACACATTTCACGTGAAGCAAATTGAACCCCATTGTCTGCAATTAAACACTGCGGGATACCTTCCTTGGAGAACTCCTCCATAAGGAACTCAATTACTATTTTTGTACTAACAGTAGGTACACATTTTGTGACCACCCACTTGAATGTATAATCAATAAGTAGACAAACACACTGCTAGTCATTAGCCAAAAGCTCCAGTGATGTCTAAATCTAACTTGGACCAGGGTTCCAAAAGCATTTCCACAGGCAACAACAGGGTCATGCATGTCGTCCTACTTTTATCACTGTTTGCAAAGTACCAACAGTCTTTTACTACTTCCTCCACCTGACTATCCATCCCTGGCCACTAATAAGAATCACTCAACCTGGCCTTACTCAAACTCCTACCCAGGTGGCTCTCATGTGCCAGGTTCAAAAGTTTGTTTCTTAGACTGCTAGGTGGCATCGCTCTGTCCCCTCTCAAAAATTTCCACTCAACCATGCAAAGCTCATCTTTCACATTCACAAACCCTTTCAAGGAGCTTGGTACATCCTTATCGTCTGGCCAAACATTAAAAATCTAGGGGCACAGGCATGAAAGTTTCATTTTGTGATTACCAATTAGTGATTTGTTAGAAATCGCTATGTGGTAATTGCAAAATGCAATGCAGCAAAACAAACAGCGATTCTCTAATTGCAAATCCTTAAGAATCTGAAACACAATTAGGGAGTCGCTATTTGCAATTGCGACTCCGTTCTTTCCTATGGGCCTCAAGGCCCAACAGTGAGAATGGTCTTGCATTACCTAAATTGCGATTACCTAATTAATATTCACAAATTATGTAATGCAAAGGCAAAGGTGCCCGGGGGCCTGCGGCACCCCTAGCAAAAAAAGATGGATATGTAAGGCACACACATGCCCTAGGAGCACTGAAAATTGCAGTTTTGTGTATTTTTCAAAGTATGCACATTGTTACCATCAACTTGAATTTGATGGTAATTAGCGTTTCCTAAATGCACAGTTCGCATTTAGGAAAGGCTTCTTGCATGTGCATTAGGGAAATGCAAATTGCGATTCCCTATTTGCATTCGCAATTTAGGGAATTGCTAAAGATTGTGATTAACCAAATTGCAAAAGAAAACAAAAAAAAAAAAACTTTCATGCATTAGAAAAGGCCATTTTAAAGTCGCAAAAGGAAGGTTTTTGCGAATTGCACTTTTTGCGATCGCAAATTAGCTTTATGAATGTGTCCCAAATTGTTTTAAAATCACAAAATTAGGGGGGTGGCCAAGAGGGCAGCGGAGTAGGACGTGGTTTTTGGCTCTCCGCTGCTCGATCCTGCCAACATAGCGCCCGGCAGGGCTCAAAGGTTCAAAAGTTCAAAATAAGCTTTATTCGATATTCAGGAAAGAAATATCATATAAGCGTACATTATTATACGGTATTTTAAAAACAAGATGATAAAAGGAGAAAAACATAGAATTTCAATTTAAAAAAAGCATACTGTTTAAGGAATCGATTAAAAACAGTATTTAAAAGCAGCATTTAAAAACGACAGTTGTTATCACCCATATCCTTCTAAGGATTTCCTAAATTTGCACCAAGTGTTATTGAACATTGCTCTGGGGCCCGGGTAAAAATCAAACAAGTCCCAAGTAGAAATAGGGCCATCTCCAGGTTTTGGTTGAGAAAGTCTTAAATAGGGGACAATGTTCCTGTGTTTAAATCTGATTAATATCAGATCTCCCGAAATGTTTTTAGGCAATCTGCCTAACCACTCCACCCTCCTAACGCTCAAAATTCCGCCATCTAAGCCGGGCGGCAGCGGTCTGTTGTTGTTAAGCCAAAAGATGGTCTTATTTAGCAGATCCTCGCCTGTTTCGTGATTGCCCTGACCAAGTTCAGGCACCCCGGAAAGAACGGACACGTAGGGGGCAGCTTCAGGGGGTAAATTAATTCGATGCCTTCTTACCTGAGGATATCTAGAGGCTTTAAAAGGGGCGCTAGTGGGCTTAGGAATGTTATTACGGCCCCTTGGGAAGGGTATGCTCAGGGCAGAGTCACTTGTTCGTGCTTTCCTGTGTTCCATGGAAATAGGCTTGTCTGGGTTTGTAGAGAGCGTGGAACGTGGGGAAACAGCAGAATTTACAGTTGGTGGGTGAATCCTTTTTACTATTTGCTCAACACTGGTCAACCTGTCTCCCAACTCCTTAATTTTAGTGACCAGGGGTGACAGAGCAGCATTCAACAATCGCTCAAGTTGGGCCAATAGGGTAGATTGAGGGGGGGGAACAGGATTATTCAATGTAGTCCCTGCTTTATATGGCGTTAATACAATTGGATTGGCAGGGAGGGATGAGGAGCTACAACACACTAAATCAACATTTAATGGAGTTTCCTCGTTGTTAAACAGGATTAAATCAGGGGATACAGGTACAGCCTGGGTGGTACAGTTTATGAGATCAGTGTCTTTCCCCACTCTGGGGGGGGTTAATATATCAGGGACATAGTTTGTGCCGCATACGGCGTTAAGCTCTTCCCAAATAGACATCATGGGAGGACAACGTAGGGGCCGATGACGACACTGGACAATTGAACATAGATATGTAAAGGTATAATGTCTCTGTACCTCTTATGTTAGGACCAAGTTGGATGGCCCGCCCCGTCCTCCTCAGGTCCTCTGAGGGCCACAGAGGGCCCGCCCTTTGCCCGGGCTTAGCCCGGCGCTGTCCGCGCGCGTCCCGCGTTGCGGGAGGCTGTCCGGTGCTTTGTAGCACCTCCGGTCGCTGGTGGTGGCGTGTGGAGTGCGCCGCGGGTCCCGGGGCACCTGGGGATTGTGGTTTCTCGCTGCCGTTTCCCTCACGGCCCGAAAGTGGTCCCGCTGTCCCCTGACAGCAAGAGAAAATGTTCCGCCCGCTGAGCCGTTGCCCTCACGGCTGGACACAGACACTGGACCTCAGGTAGGTCCCCCCACGCTGCGGGAGGCTGTCCGGTGCATTGTAGCACCTCCGGTCGCTGGTGGTGGCGTGTGGAGTGCGCCGCGGGTCCCGGGGCACCTGGGGATTGTGGTTTCTCGCTGCCGTTTCCCTCACGGCCCGAAAGTGGTCCCGCTGTCCCCTGACAGCAAGAGAAAATGTTCCGCCCGCTGAGCCGTTGCCCTCACGGCTGGACACAGACACTGGACCTCAGGTAGGTCCCCCCACGCTGCGGGAGGCTGTCCGGTGCTTTGTAGCACCTCCGGTCGCTGGTGGTGGCGTGTGGAGTGCGCTGCGGGTCCCGGGGCACCTGGGGATTGTGGTTTCTCGCTGCCGTTTCCCTCACGGCCCGAAAGTGGTCCCGCTGTCCCCTGACAGCAAGAGAAAATGTTCCGCCCGCTGAGCCGTTGCCCTCACGGCTGGACACAGACACTGGACCTCAGGTAGGTCCCCCCACGCTGCGGGAGGCTGTCCGGTGCTTTGTAGCACCTCTGGTCGCTAGTGGTGGCGTGTGGAGTGCGCCGCGGGTCCCGGGGCACCTGGGGATTGTGGTTTCTCGCTGCCGTTTCCCTCACGGCGCGAAAGTGGTCCCGCTGTCCCCTGACAGCAAGAGAAAATGTTCCGCCCGCTGAGCCGTTGCCCTCACGGCTGGACACAGACACTGGACCTCAGGTAGGTCCCCCCACGCTGCGGGAGGCTGTCCGGTGCTTTGTAGCACCTCCGGTCGCTGGTGGTGGCGTGTGGAGTGCGCCGCGGGTCCCGGGGCACCTGGGGATTGTGGTTTCTCGCTGCCGTTTCCCTCACGGCGCGAAAGTGGTCCCGCTGTCCCCTGACAGCAAGAGAAAATGTTCCGCCCGCTGAGCCGTTGCCCTCACGGCTGGACACAGACACTGGACCTCAGGTAGGTCCCCCCCGGCAGGGCTCATTTCCGGCATCTTCCTCTAATCCAGGGTGCCTAGCCGGCACTATGCCTGTGCTGTGATCCAGGGGCCGACATTGGGCTTCAGCCATGGGGATGGCTTCAGGTTGCTGACAACGAGCTGAAACTGTGAGGCTCAAGATGGCGGCCACGTAGATACTAGCAGCAGTCTGCGCCTCCCCTGGAGCTTCTAGCCCGACTCTGCTGGCAAGTTGGAGAGAGATCTTCACCCTCCTTCCTGTGTGGCATTTGGCTGCCCATGACAGCGCGACAAGCATCTACCTGCCGCGGTGTCAGAGAGGCCATATTCGGGCCTGTGCTCAGTGACCCGAGAGCCTGCAAATTGCCTGGGCAACCTGGGAGAGCCGGAGATGAGGTACCTGGCCTTCAACTGAGGAAAGGGTGAGTACTGGGCCCCCTTGCTTTGCCTATATCAGTGCTCCGTGCAATGGCCTCAGTGACTGAGCTGCCTGACTCTCCGCCTGCCATCCATCATATCTTCCTTTTGGCCACTGGGAGTGCCTGGTGGAGGAGACGGCACATTTGGCCATGAGGCTTGGTGGCTCCCTCTCCGCTTAAAAGATATTTTAGCCTGCTGCGGGAGATGGACCCGGTCTAACTACAGGAACTTACCCCAGAGACACCGCTGTGACAAAGGTCGACGGGACCCAGGTGTGAACGCTTCTGCGCCCAGCTGCATCTCCAGGAATAATGGTAAGCGTTCTCCTGCGCCTATGCCCATCCCTCAGCCGAACCCTTTTAAACGTCTACGTGGCACCGCTCGCCAACGTTGTCCAAGCGCACTACCTCAACATTGTTTCATACGCCAAAGACACCCAGCTGATCCTCTCCCTCACCAAGGACCCCGCGACTGCCAAAACCAACCTCCACGAAGGTATGAAGATCGCTGCCGAATGGATGAAAAACAGTCGCCTGAAACTGAACTCAGACAAGACGGAGGTCCTCATCCTTGGCTCCACCCCCTCCGCCTGGGATGACTCCTGGTAGCCGGCCACGCTGGGAGCTGCACCGACACCCACCGACCATGCACGCAACCTGGGGTTCATCCTGGACTCATCACTATCTATGACCCAGCAAGTCATCGCTGTCTCCTCCTCCTGCTTCACACCCTCCGCATGTTTCGCAAGATCTACAGATGGATCTCCACCGGAACCAGAGGGACGGTCACCCAGGCCCTCGTCAGCAGCAGTCTGGATTACGGCAATGCCCTCTACGCAGGAAAATACTTCAAAGCATACAGAACGCCTCCGCACGCCTCATCCTCGACATCCCCTGCCACAGCCACATCACTGCCCACCTAAGGGATCTGCACTGGCTCCCCGTCAACAAGAGGATCACCTTCATGCTCCTCATTCACGCTCACAAAGCACTCCACGTCGTCGGGCCAGCATACCTCAACAAACGACTCACCTTCTACACCCCGAACCACCAGCTTCGCTCTGCTGACCTCGCCCTCGTTCCACACATCCACTGAACGAACACCGGCGGCAGATCATTCTCCCACCTCACCGCCAAGACATGGAACACCCTCCCCATCCAGCCGGTGACAGACCCAGGACCTGCTGACCTTCAGGAGACTTCTCAAGATCTGGCTGTTCGAGCAGTAGCAGCACCCCCCTCCCCTTTAGCACCTCGAGACCCTCACGGGTGAGTAGTGCGCTCTACAAATGCTCTGTTTGATTGATTGATTGATTGATGCCCCCTCCATTGGGCCCCGACTGCTGGGTCTGGAACTCGTTTTTATGCACCAGGGCCTGTGACCAAGGACTTGGGTCCCTAAGGGCCAGTATTACATGCGTCCACTTCCGGCTCACTCCACAGAGATGGCTCCCGCGTCGTTTGCCTTACAGCCGAGTTGCCTATATGTCTCTTTTAAAGGCAGCCGAAGACAGCTGGTCTTGCCGTAGATTGCAGGGGGAAGACCACTCTAACCCTCTACGTGCTCCGGGTCGCTAGTACTATCCACTGAGTCCCGAACCCCTCCTCAGAAACTCAAACCCGGGGGTAATCTGGCTTCCCTCTTCAACTCCCTCAAACCTGACCTCCAAGTTTTCAAAGTTGATCTCTCACACGATTTGCAGGACATGTATATGGACTTGACTTTGATTGGCGATTGCATAGCTAGATTGGAAGACAATGAGACCTTGAGGGGGAATTGTAGTATGACGGACAAACGAGTAGGTGATGTTTCCAAGTTGTTTATTCAGTAATTAAGAATATAAGTTACGAACCCCACCAGGAGCAGCCTTTATCATGCTCAGCCCATTAGCAACTGACTCAACTCCCTCAGTAACATTCTAAATAGTAACATTCTAGAATACAATCACTATGCTGAGCATCATATAAAAGGCAAGTTATAATTCAACATACTACAACATCTCCCTCCTATAAATTGAAAAGAGAAACCATGCTAGGCAAGGTACAATGAAAATTGGAAACAAGTGAAAACGTCTGATAGAGAAACATGAGAATAGAATGACAACAAAGAAAATATTACAACAAGGCAGACAGAAAACACAAAAGACAAAACAGTCTCGGATCAACTATCTCACACAAAAGGGTATACACACACTCCCTTTCTTCAACAACAAAAACAACTAAACACACAGTCCATGAAAACTGGCCAGGCTGACACGAATAGTGTAAATAGTGCAGAAAGAAAAGAAAAATGAACAACAAAAATAGGTACTAAAATTTTGAGAAGAGAATGACACAGTGTACAACAGTGTACAACATGAGACTGTGAACAGATGTGTACACAAATGTCCACTCGAATGTGGGAGAACCCACATGCAACAGTAATAGATGTGGAGAAAGACCACAAAGATGTGGAAAATGACCACATAAAACAGTAAAACTGTGAAGTGGAGAAAGACCACTTGGGTGTGGAGAACGACCACGTAGAACAGTAAAACTGTGAAGTGGAGAAAGACCACTTAGGTGTGGAGAACGACCACACGAAACATTAAGGTTTCAAAACATGTTTGAAAATTAAGAACACATTTTTGAGAAAAATTATGAACAAATTTGAAGAATGACTACCTGGAAGAGTAAAAGCACACAGTGGAATGCACCCTAATATATATGAAATACATATTCTCTTGAGAAAAAAAAAATATGACAAATAAAATAATTCAAATTACAGTAGGAAAAAAACATGCAAGAATAATTAGGACTTTAAAGCTCATTGCAATCATGGGTATGAAAATATGCATTTTAAGTCACTATCATTCCTTATTGAAGGAATAAACGATTAAAATAACCATTTGATGGTGCAGATAGCACAGTAGTCAAAAATGTCAAAAGTTCCAAGGAGACAGAAAAAGATGAGCTTTATGTGAGTAGTCATCCAAATTCGAACCACAAAGAAAATAAGTAAATAAGTACCTGCGAAGGATCCAATAAATCAATGCGAGGTCCTTGAGCAAAATGAAAATATAGGCACAGCGAAGGACAGCAAGGTGCTTGGGACAAAATCAAAATGTAGGTAATACGGAGAACAGTGGAAAATGTGCCTATCATTGTAAAAACACTGAACTGTGATAGGCAAATATAAAGTAAAGTGTGCCCATCGCTGTTGGAGAACTGTAATGAAATAAACAGCTGAAATATAAAGCGTGCCTATCGCTTTGATGAAATTGCTGAAGTCCATTTTTTTTTTTGGTTTTTTTTTGGTGTAAGACTTTATTTAAATTTGCCATCATTACAGTGTTTGTACATCATATCATAAGAAAACGTTTCATAATCAACCTCATTTCTGTACTGGTACACAGCTATTCAGCCGACAACCTTCCGGTCCGGCAGCAAACGTTTGGCATAATACAAAAGGCAGTCAAGGATACATTGATAAACTATATGTCGTCTTACTTTTTTTGTTTTTTATAACGAGAACCAAAATGTTAGACTCCTGCATAATGTATAGTCACAGTTAATCATCACAGTCAACCCCGTTGTCACTTGCCGGTTCCAGGTTCCCAGGTTACTACCCCTCCCCCTCCGAGCGCCAGACTAAGTGGTATCTCCAACAATCGATCCCTATCCTTCTCTGTTCATCTACACATTCCCCATTGTCTCATTCATCCAGCTCGCCGTCGTCTTCTGAGCTGTCGTCCTCTTCCTCCGGCAGCGGCTCGCACAGATCCCCCCTGTACCTATTCCATGCCTCCCAGACCTTGTTCCATTTGTGTGGGTTGGCTCTCATTTTGTACACTGTACGTTCGGTCAGCATAAGTCTATCCATCGTCCTACACCACAGTGCTAGAGTAGGTGTTTCCGCCACTCCCCATCTCTGTGCAATATCGCGTTTGGCCACCATAGTCCCAATAGTGACCCACTGCTGTTTCCGGAGCGTCAGGTCAGTCCATTCCCATACATTCAGCAGGCACATGCGTGGATCTGGTGTCAAGGAAGTGTTAAGGGTTTGGGAAATGGTGCGCATGACTTGCCGCCAATAGTTCAAGATGGCCGGGCAATCCGAAAGTGTATGCAGCAGTGTCCCCTCCTCCCCACATCCCCGAAGACAATACGGGGTTTCCACCCTGTGCATTTTGTGCAGAGAGGTCCTGGTGTAATATACTCTATGCAGTACTTTGAGTTGTATTAGCCTGAACCGGGCTGAAACACCCGCCTCCCTTGGTGATGCCAGTGCAGCATTCCAATCTGTCTCATCCATGGCACCCAACTCAGTTTCCCACTTCTCCTTTAACCGTTGCAAGGGATCCGGGAGATTGTTCAGTAATTTGCGGTATGTGAGTGAGGTGGCGCGTGCTTGCATGAAGTCTGTGAGAAGTCGGTCCTCCAGAGGTGAGGATTCTGGGACAGTGGACCCTGGCTCAATTACTGCCATCAGTGCATGCCTTATTTGTATATATCTATAAGTTTCAGTGGGGCCTAAAGCATATTGTTGCTGCAGGTGTGGGAAAGGGATCATTCCAGTAGAGGTCCACAGGTCTCCCACCGTCGTGATTCCAATATTGTCCCATTGGGTAAAACCTTTACTGGATCTAAGACAGCCTAATTGTTTAGTGTCCCATAACGGAGTAAGTTTAGTTATGACCCCCTTCCACTTAAGCCGTGTCAGCGCCTTGTGCCATAGTGTTACTGTGTGTTTGGTTGGGCCGAGTAGTTTCTTCGTTAGGCCTGGATTATACAGCGGGGCTAGTAAACTGTGTGTTCCCAATTGCGCTCTATCTGCTAGATATGCCGGGTCATCATGTGGAGCATGGATCCATTGATTAATGACTTTGAGCTGTGACGCCCAGTAATAAAGTTGCATGTTCGGCAAAGCTATCCCTCCGTCGTACCACCCGCGATTGAGTTTAATGTGCGCTATTCTGGGTGGACGCTCTCCCCATAACAGATCGGTCATCACCGCCGTCATTTTTCGGAAATAGGAAGGCGGAATCAGGACTGGGGTGTTCTCCAGCACATATAAGAGGCGTGGTAGTGCCATCATTTTAAATAAGGCCGCGCGCCCCAGCAGTGTGAGGGGCAGGGCTTTCCAGTGTCGTACATCCGCCCTTTGGCGAGCGAGCGGGGGGGTCAGGTTTTGATCATAAAACACATCCGCGTCACCAGTGACGTGTATACCCAGATATTTAAATGAGGTATCGGCTATTACTAGCGGACAATTGTCGGGGAGGATTGGCGCAGGACCTTTCAGTACGTAGAGGACTGACTTCGTCCAGTTGATCATGTATCCGGAGGTCAGACCATGCATATCACAGATTGCCAACAGTATCGGGATGCCCACCTCCGGGTTGGATAAGTAAATTAGCATGTCGTCGGCATACAGGGATACCCTATCCTCCCAGGCGTCTCCCCATGTTAGCCCTTTCAATAGTGGAGTAGTCCTAATGACAGTAGCCAGCGGTTCCAGCACCAGTGCGAATAGTAGGGGGGATAGTGGACATCCCTGACGCGTCCCTCTGGCCAGGGGGATCGCTCGGGAGATGTGGCCATTGGCTGCTATATGCGCCACCGGGTTCGTGTACAATAGCTTAATCCAGGAAAGAAATTTGGGGCCAAAACCCATATGAGCCAGAACTGCGAATAAGTATTGCCACTCAACCATATCAAAAGCCATTCTGGCATCTAGTGACAGAATGGCTGCCGGCTCCAAAAGCAAATGGGCTCTCGCCAGTGCCCCATGCACACGCCGGAGGTTCAATGCCGTGCTTCTATGGGCATGAAGCCCGACTGATCCGGGTGAATCAGATGTTTTAAGTGCGGGGTCAGTCTGTTCGCAATCAGTTTTGCCAGAATTTTTGCTTCTGCATTAAGCAGCGAGATTGGGCGGTACGACGCACAGTCTGTGGGCGATTTACCTGGTTTTGGGATGGTCACTATGGTCGCTATTCATTGATCCAAGGGCAGAACCCCCGTTTCTCGACACTCTGTGAACATGGCTAACAGTGGTGAGCTCAGGGTGTCTGATACTGCTTGGAACCACTCAATCGGAATCCCGTTAGGGCCCAGTGCTTTACCCGTGTGCAATGCACCAATTGCCGTTCGGAGCTCATCCTCCGTTAGGTCTGCCTCCAGGTCAGCCACTGCCTCCGGTGGTAGAGTTTCGACCTGTATATTTTGAAGCGCCGACATCACCGCTTCAGCCGTAACCACATCTTTTGGGGTGTAGACTGCTTGGAAGTGGTCAGCTAAGACTTCTATAATCTCAGAGGGACGTGTATGATATGTCCCTTCCGGATCCTTCAGTTGTAAAATGTGTCTGCTGCCCTCACTTTTTTTATCTAGCCAAGCCAATAGTTTGTTGGCTTTGTCCCCTACATCATAGACCCTATGCGCAGTCGTCTCAATGTTTTCTACCGTCCGTCGTCTGAGAAGATCGCCGTGTAGCTGTTGGCAAAGGTGGAGTGAGTGACGTGTATCTTCCGACGGGTGTGCCATATGGGCCTCATTAGCTCGTTCTAAAGCTAGTAGTTCTTGTTTCTGTTCACGTTTATGTCTCGTTATCGTCGCAATCGCCTGCCCCCTTAACACTGTTTTATATGCTTCCCATAAGGTCGTCGGGGAGGACACTGAGCCTGAATTTTCAGTAAAATAGTTCCTAGTCGCTTTCTTTAAGTCTTTACGGACTTGAGGAATCTTGAGATATCTGGGGTAGATTCTCTTACGTGCTATCGCTGTGCAGGACATGGTCATGGTCAAAGGGGAGTGATCCGATATACCTCGAGGTCTTATCTGTACATCATTTATCGTGAGTCGGCCACCCCCCAGTGTAAGGAAATAATCAATATGGGACAGGCAATCGTGTGTGGCAGAATAATAAGAGTATTGCCGATCCTCGGGGTGTAGGTGCCGCCATATGTCGACCAATCCCTGTGCTTCCATGAACTCGCTGCATCGGGTCGGGCCTGGTGGCTGCACCCGGGTTGGGAACCTATCCTGTGTGACGTGGGCCATCGCGTTAAAGTCTCCTCCCACCACTAGGTCTCCATCCGGGAGCTCCAGGAGGAACTTTCCCAGGTCCGGAAGTGCAGTTGCATGCAATGCCGGTGGGATATATACAGACACCACATTGATGGACACTCCTTCCCACTGCCCACAAGCCGCTGCAAAGCGGTCATGACCATCAATCTTAGTAGTCTGTAGAATAAATCGTGATGTTTTCTTCACTAAGATGCCTGTCCCCCGGGACCCCGTAGTGAAGTCTGAGTGTGTTACCATGCGGTATCCCCGTCTATCTAGAGCCTTACTAGCTGCACCCACTAAATGTGTCTCTTGAAGGAGGACCAGGTCGCAATTGAACCTTCTAATACACTGGAGAACCAACCCTCTCTTTACCTTATTCCCCAGACCCCTGACATTCCACGACATTATTTGCAACAGAGGCACAGGCCCCGTGTCGGGACTGTCTATCACGTTACTTGACTGTGACCGCCCTGCCATTGTGACTTCATAAACACAAACACAGATCTCATAGGATGTAGCAGCAGTGTATCTGGTATATACCCATCGTCATGGACGCCCTCATTCGTGTGCAGTGACGGGTCTAGCGTCCTCTGAGCAGTACCGGCATGCCCGGTGTGTGGAGTCCGGCATAATGTGACTAAAGTGGTTGTCAGTGTAATCAGCAGAGTCAAACCATTCAAACCATCAAACCTTGTTAACCCCCCATACCCAAAACTCCCACCCTCCCTGCTTCCCTGCCACACGGACTTGAAACTGCCCGCCACCCCAATTTAGCAGAGTGCTTGAACCCCCCCAAGTAGAAATACAAAGTTACTTGCTCGTTGGGGGTGAGGAGTACTCCGAAGTCAGCGACCCCTCTTACCCTCTGCAGAGGCCCTCAGCCCAGTGTCCATGGCAGCCCCGGCGTCAGTCCCTTATCAAGAATGTCTCGTACCTGCCGAGCCGTTAAATATCCACCTCTTGGTCTGCACCAACATTGTCTCTCATCGGTGAGCTCCTGTCGTCCTCCAGTTCCTCCTCTCGGACGTCGTCACGGTCCTTCATATGCGGGTTCTTTTTAGTTTGCCCCAGGCGGCGAGATTGAGAGGCTGGCCGCCAGCCTTCCAGCCAGTCCCGGGCAGTCTCTGGATTATCGAAGAACCACGTCCTGTTTTCTGCTACCACCCGTAGTTTAGCCGGAAATATCATGGAGTATTGGATCTCTCTCCTCCTGAGTTCCTTTTTTTACGTCCAGAAACGTCTTTCGCTTCCTGGCCACCTCTGATGTATAGTCCGGGAAGAATGCCAATGTAGAGTTCTGAATCTTCACGGGTGGGGATACCCGCGCTGCTTGTAGGATGGCATCCCTATCACGGAAGTTGAACAGTCTTCCCAGGATTGGTCTAGGGGATGCCCCCGGTTTAGGCTGTCCGCCCGGCACTCTGTGCGCCCTTTCGACCGAGAAGAACGTTGATAGTCCTTTAGGTTGGAGTTGTGATTTGATGAGTTCTTCCACAAAAAGATCAGTCGCTCTAGTGCCTTCTGACTCCGGAACTCCAAGAATTTGTATATTATTCCTTCTGGAGCGTCCTTCTTGGTCATCCAGCTTTTCCTTTAACATTTTATTTTCTGCTGCGACTGCCTCCATCGCCGTCTGGAGTTCCGACACATCCTACACCAGTGATTTTGTGACCAGTTCCAGCGATCCCACTTTTTCGGCCATTTTGTGGAGATCCGCTCGAATGAGAGTTATTTCGGTCGAGATGGAGCCCACCGTAGTCTGGACCTGCGTGAGTGCTCGCATCACGTCGTCTAGGGTCGCCTTTTTCGTCCCCACGTTGTCCGCCGTTTTCGTGGTGGTGTGCCGTCCTTCTGCTGGAGGGGACGCAGTTTTATCGCTTGTATATCGTTAGATACGTGTTTGGGTCGTGCCGCCTTTGGAGCCCTTTCCCGCCATGGTGACCACCTTTCAGTAACTCAGGCCTACGGGAAGGAGGGATCGGGAGGGAGGGGTTCAGCCACGGATATGATCCGGTCTGTAGTCCGGCCAAGGAAGGCAGTCGAATGTAGTTGGGGGTCGCACCCAACGCACCCCAGACAGTAGTGGAGTTGCAGCCACAATACTCTAGCCTTGCCCGGCGATCTGTCCTCTCCGGCCGCCCAGCACCGTCCCCGTGTCTCAGGGTCACTGCTGCGACATCAGCCTCGGATAGTCCCTCCGTCCCTCCAGCAGCGTTTCCGCCTTCTGTTCGAGTCACCGCCGCATCCGGGGATAACAATTACAGTTCGCTGATCATTTCGCGGGCCACCTTTCCAGTCCCGGCTACTTCCGGTCCGCCGTCGCCGGTCAGGTCGCACTTCCGGTCGGCACCACTTGCTACTGGTTTCCCCGGATTTAGGCCTGTGCTCCGGTCACACCGACACTCGACTGTAACTCAGCCGCCCGGCCTCCGATTTTCGTCCGGGTACTTGCCGCCGGCACCGCCCGGTCCCGGGCTTTCGGTTCCTCCGTCTGAGGTCTGATTCAGCCACGGATCATAGTACGGATAGTCTGAGAGGCCGCTTCTCTATCGGAGCTAGTCCTCTATGCTGCCGCCATGTTCGGCCGCTAGCCACGCCCCCGCTGAAGTCCATTTTAAAACAAAAACAAAGCATACCTATCGCTTTGATGAAAATGCTGAAATGCATTTTGAAAAGATAAAACAAAGCGTGCCTATCGCTGTGGAGAATGCTGATAAGCAATAGATTCATAATAAAGCGTGCCTATCGCTGTAATGAGGACGTTGAAATGACATGGAGAAGACTGCACATTAATTGATGTAAAGTGCCAAACTAAAATGGCTGCACGTCGTCGTGAGGGATGCCGGGTGGCTCTCGGAATCAGCGTGCTTCAAATTAATCTTCAAGTGATTGAAAGGCTGATTCACGTCATAGGAGAGGATGACGAGATCAGCGAGGCACGGGACATCAATGAGGCTGCATGCGCTGTGTGAAGCTCGAGCGCAGTCGAATTTGCAGAGGAGTTAAACTGCCATGTAATACGGACAATCATGAGAGAAATAAAAATTAAAAATAAAATGTCAGCGCTCACCGGAACCCACAGAGAATGAAAAACTGGTGGTGCACGAAACTCTGTTGCCTCGGAAGAGGTGTCACAGCACACACAGAAGGACACTCTGGAGTCGCCCTTGAGAGGAGAGTGGTTCCGTCTGAAACTGTCAACATTTGCCGATCTTGACAATACACCCTCCTGCTAAACAGACTTTCCCTCAGTTAACAATGAGACGTCAAACGTGCAATCTGCCTCGCAGTATGAGCAGGAACCACAGAAGGCAATCCACCAACGCGACCACAGAGACTCACAAGCAGGAAGACTGGTCGAAGAGTCACTAGCATAAAGGCAGGAACTGTGAGTAAAAGCTGAATGAAAGCTCAATTGCTGAATAAACGCAATGTGAGCAGGTTATGTGCTTGAAAAACAAAGCAGGTTACTCACATGGCTTTCGTATGCAGAATACGTCAGGGTTGCAGTCAGGTAATTTTAAAATCAGCTAAGGCAGCAGGATATGTTGGAAATGGCACTTTATGTTGAGGGTGACGGTGAAAGGTCACTGGTGGGGCTCTCGGTGCCAATATGCTTGAACTGCTAGTAAAAGATTTTCTTCTCCGTTTAGATGCTTATCTTTAAAGTTTCTTTCTTTTCGTTCCGTTTCGTTTTTCCTTAAGAAAAGTCTTTGAAATTAACGTGGAGGTTTACCCCACTCCTGGTACCAAATGTAGTATGACGGACAAACGAGTAGGAACCGGTAGATGATGTTTCCAAGTTGTTTATTCAGTAATTAAGAATATAAGTTACGAACCCCACCAGGAGCAGCCTTTATCATGCTCAGCCCATTAGCAACTGACTCAACTCCCTCAGTAACATTCTAAATAGTAACATTCTAGAATACAATCACTATGCTGAGCATCATATAAAAGGCAAGTTATAATTCAACATACTACAACAATGACGTAGAGATCCTACAATCAGAAGCCATACGCCTATATGAACAAGACGAGCTGAGGGCTTCGGCGAAGGATCTTGAAAACCGATCCTGCCGAAACAACATACGCCTCCGGCCCGTTCCGACTGGAGCGGATGGATCGGACACTTTGAGAATACATGCAAGCGCTTTTTTGCTCAATTCTGTGGTGAGGTGAGAATCCAGATCTGCGCCTTGATAGGGTGCATCGGGTAGGCCAGCCCGGAATAAGACATCGGTGGACATACTGGCCTTTGCTCACATCTTTTGGAATAAGGAAGATATTTTGAAAGCAGCCAGAGTGAAACAGCCAATTAATTTCAGAGGCCATATCATTGGCCTCTTACAGGGCATCTCCTTCTCTACCATTCAATGTTGAAAGGAATTCAAGCCAGTGACTGACTTATTACGTTCCAGAGAAGTATCTTATATGTGGGGACACCCCTTTTGATTAATCTTTCACTGGCAGGGTCAACTTCACCAAATGCAGTCACTGGCAGGTGCCCGACGACTCCTAGGCCTCCCCAATGAGGGTGAATCCCCTGCTGCTATGGGCTCCCCCAGGAGCTCACCTGCATGGCCCTCTACATGGCAGACAATACGGAGGTCCAAGCGGCTCCCATGCCCTGGCCCTCAGGAGGGAGCACAGGAGAGACTGGATATATTGTACACACTTGCCTCTGACACAAGTGGTAACCCCACCCGGCAACGCTCGGCACTGGACTCTGGCTGTTTACAATACTTACCCCGCACCTTTCTGACAATACAGACGGATCTGGTAGCGTGGACAAGGAACTCAACTCCGATCTCTAAGGCACGGGCCTGCTCGATTATGTGGTTTGCCCTTTCTAATGGAAATTTTCGATTTGTTAGTCTCTATGTGATGTTATTTCCTTTTCATTGTTTATGGGATTATGATTTCTTCATTGTACACGGTGGTACTAAGTCACTTAGGTCTGGTGATGACACTTTCTTCTGGCCTCCCATTTCATATGCCCACTTCCTATCCTTTGCAATGCACCTGATCTTAACACCCACTTAAATGATGGTCCTGGATATTAAAATTATGAGCCTCAATGTTAGCAGCCTTAACAACCCCACTAAACGTAAGGCGATCCTCTCCCTCTTGGACAGATCTGGCAGCAAAATATGCCTACTCTAAGAAACACATTTATTACTTTAGGATGTACATCACATGCAGTTCCGCTGGTTTCCACGACAGCTGTGGTCCACCGTTTCCTGAAGTAAGGGAGGGGTTGCTATCTTGTTTTCCATAAGGTTTAACGGCAACATAATGTCCAATGTGACTAAGACAAAGGGATAATTTCTAGCATATCGTCTTCAGCTTGGTGCCTTCCACTTCACTCTTGCAAACATATATGCTCCCAACGACCAGCAAGAAGTATTTATCATTAATGCCCCTTTCCTCCTTAATTCAGACTCCAGACGCTGCTATAATGAATGGGGGTGATCTAAATTTGGTGATGGACAATGATCTTCACTGCTATGGCAAGCGCTCAGTCGAAACGGGGGCCTGTCAGACTGTGGTTTGACTGATGTATGGTTGTTAACCACCCTGATGATAGGGAATAAACTTTTTACTCAGCAGCGCACAAAACGTATTCCTGGGCTGATTATTTTTTAGCGACCCCCACCCTCCAGTAACTAGGTATCAATCCCCCTCAACAGTCACAGCTATACGAAAGACGATTGTTGATTACCTGCAAACAAACTATACCAGTCAGGTAGCACTGGCTTCCCTCTGGGAAGCACTGAAATTAGTGGTCCGTGGGGAATTAATTGCCATATCTGTCTCAGAGATACAGAGGAATTTTCAGCAGAGAGTCATTAAGTTAGGGGCAATCCACAAACATCTGGGGCCCGCTGGTGTGGAGAGAGCTGAAGCAAACGCACCTGCTCCTCAAATGCCTTTACTTGGATAGAGCCGAATATGCTCTACTCTGTCTTAAGCAAAAGATCTATCTGGGTAGCAACCACTGTGGGTGAATGTTGGCTCACAATTCACTCTGGGGCCATCCGGGTTATTCGGCCCAACTCAACTATAGAGGTACATTGCAACCTGCAGATCGTAGATGCCTTCCATATCTTTTACAAGTCTTTCTATGCAGAACCTGTAGGACCTCCCCTTGACCCCTTGAATATCTTTCCTTGCACCCTCCAGTCCGGTGGCAATAGCAGACTCTCTAAATAAGCCTATGTGCATCGAAGAAGTAGCCTCAGCTATTGCCCGCCTGAAGCTCCTGAAGTCCCAGGGACCTGATGGTTTCCCCTCTAAATTCTACAAAACATTTATGCCACAAATTGGCTCCTATTCTTACTAGGTTCATTAACTCCTTTGCCTCCTCGGGCTCCCTTTCAGACTATGCTAGAGGCATGCATTTCGGTCATTCCCAAGCCAGGCAAGGACTGGACATTATGTGGGTCATACAGACCTATATTTCTCCTAAATATTGATCCCAAATTATTCACAAGCATATTAGCTCACCGACTCAACCCATTTATGTCGGCACTGATCTCAACAGATCAGGCTAGCTTCATACCGGGGTGACAATGTGGGGACAACACTAGGTGCACCTACCATCTGCTTGATAAAGTGACTAGGGTACAAAAAGAAGCCCTTCTCCTCTTAATCCACAGAGAAAAGGCGCTCGACCGAGTCCATTGGCCCTATCCTTTTTGGACTTGGGAATTCTTTGGTTTTGGCGATAGGTTTCTAGGTTGGATCAGAAGCATCTATAGCTTCCCTAAAGCTGCAGTGTGAGATAATGGGCTTTGTACTTTGCCTTTTCCCGTTTGCAGAGGCACGAGACAGGGATGTCTCCTTTCCCCTCTCCTGTTTACACCTTGTACCCGGAGCCCCTTGCCCAACACATTCGAGCACATCCGGATATCTCCGGCGTCACGTTTGGAGGTCAGCAACATTTAATCGGCCTTTATGCTGACGACATGCTCTTAGCCATCTCAGATCCTTTTACCTCGCTTTCTGCTTTAGTCGCAGAACTTTAGAATTTTGGAACTCTTTCTGGCTTCAAGGTCAGTATGCAATAATAATAACTTCTGAATCTCTTGGTCCTACCCTGACTAAAGCCTCATTGCGGCCCCAGTTTCCATTTGACTGGGCCACTAACTCTATTCCTTATCTTGTGATCCAACTGGCAAATTCCATTCCTAAAATCATTACTCTTAACTGCAGCGGATTGGCCAAGCAACTCAGGTCGGATATAGGTAACTAGTAATGCTTGGGCCTTCCCCAGGTTGGGCAGAGTCGTGGCCATCAAAATGACCACTTTGCCAAGCATTCTCTATCTATTTCAAGCTCTACCACTGACCCCACCCAAGCATGCATGTCGTTCCATGCAAGGTGATATTAACAGGTTTATTTGGGGGTGGGGGTGGAGAGAAGCCCCCCTTATGCACACACCTCCTCTACCACCCAACACGCGAGGGTGGCCAGGCAGTGCCATCCCTCCTGAGGTACTTCTGTGCCTCACAACTGCGATTCTTAGTGGAATGGAGCGGACCACTGACAGAGACGCATTGGTGCTTCATGGACCAGGCAAGTGCCAGTTTCCATATCTGGAAGGAACCCTGCTTTCTAGGAAGCACAGGGCCTGGGTGCTTTACTCCTCACTGGTCACAAGCTCTAAGTTGCGTGTCTGGGACGTGGTAGCGGTTAAGGCCATTTTGACAACCTTCCTCTCCCCAATGACGCTGATGTTTGCTAAGCCAGAGTTTACTCCAGGGCTCCAGCTTGACCGGTTCTGGGGGTTGCATGAAGGGGGCTGCAAACGGATTGGCTACTTATTCGACCCTCAACGGATAATTACCTTTGATCAGCTAAAACCAGATTGCAGCCTGGAGGACTCAAAGTACCTCCAAATACGTCTTTGGGTGCTGAATCCTTCCTTCTGGCTCCATGCAGGGCGGCCCTATACCCCTTTTCAGTAATGGCTAATTGTAAAGCGAAACAATAGGCGACTCATCACAGAATTATATACTATCCTTAGCAAAGGTGAGACTATCACTTGCGCAGTGGTGCAGAGACGGTGGGGGAAGAGATTGGGAGGCCTCTCTCAGATACAGATATAGAGGTCGGCATACGGCACAATAAATGTGCAGCACAGAAACAGCATATTAGATAGTGTCCTTAACTCCGTCTACGATTGGCGCTAAACACTCTAAAGAATGCTGGAGAGGCTGTCGGGGGACGCAATCGCTTCTGGTTAAGACTGATTTGCATATGGCTGGGTCTGAACTGGGGTGGCGAAGTGAGCTAAAGAATGATGATAGATTCAACCCAGATATGTGACTGGGGGTGAACATCTGAAAAATGTCAGTGCTCCGTCCACCATCTCCTAGCGTTTGCTTTGTTCGCCCTAAATTGGCAGGGTATGCCCGGACGTGGGTCCCTTGCTCACTTTGCCACTGGATTCAAGCTAGCCTGGCTGATGAGGGGTGTTAACCCGAAACCGGTCCCAGGATGCTGGTTTCCAGGCCAGGGATGACCTGGCTTGGCAGTTTGAACTGGACTGTTCCCATGAGGAATAGGGGTCAAGACTGATTTGCATATGAATGGGTCTGAACTGGGGTGGCGAAGTGAGCTAAAGAATGATGATGGATTCAACCCAGATCTGTGACTGGGGGTGAGTGTTTGAAAAGTTTCAGCGCTCCGTTCATCATCTCTTTGTGTTTGCTTTAAACTGAATTGACAGTCTGCAGCCATGTTTTTTGGGCCAGGCAAATACTCCACAGCAAAATTAAACTCTGTCAACCCTTCCGTCCACCGTTTAATCCAGGGGGGATAGGTTTTCCACCTCTCTACAGGTAAAAATATGACATAACGGATGATGACCAGTACTTATCACAATTAGTATGCCCCATAAATAGAATCTGAAATAGCGGATCGCCCAGAGGATTGACAATCCACCACCTGGTATAACACAGCACCCAACCCATGCATACTAGCATCCCTTGATAGTACTGTTTTCTTTCGGGCATCAAATTATCCCAAAGTAGGTAACTTCCCAATACTTCCTTGATACCCGTAAATGCAAATGCACACTCCTCAGACCACTCTAATTTGGAATTTTTATTGAACAGCAAACTCAAAGGTAGAGATAGGCTTGCATAGTTAGGAATAAACTTGTAACAAAACTCAGCCAGCTTCATAAAGGAACACACTTGATCTTTGTTCTCGGGTGTGGGTGCCTTTACAATACTTTCTGCTAAGTCTAGCTTTGGACTCATTCCCTCACCAGAGATTGTATGTCCCAGTTAAGTTATGGAGGTGACAAGAAACCTGCATTTCTCCCTTTTTATCACCAACTCAGCCTCTTGCAACATGTTCAGCACCTGCCGCAACTGCTCATCATGCTTGTGCTGGTCCATGCGGTAGTCTAGGATGTTGTTTTTCAAAGGAAAACCCCTTTAGCAGACCCTTTAAACATCATTTTCATGACTCTCTGAAAACAAGCAGCTGCGGAGGTTAGCCCGAATGGCATGCGAATAAACCTGTAGACCCCCAAAGGAGTTACAAATTACGTCAGGTGCCTAGAGTCAGGATGCAGCAACACCTGGTGGTAAGCGGAGGACAAATCCATGACACTGAAGAACTTAGCACCCTTAATTACCCCCAATGTTTTCAAAATGTTCAGTAAGGGTTGCCTGTCTACCCAAATGTGCTTGTTTAATCCAAGTAAGTTCACCCACATTCTAACCTTGTTCTCACCATCTTTTGGGTCTAAAACCACTGGAGCCAACCATTCCAAACATTCAATTTCTTTGATCACACCAAACTCTAACAACCCTTTCAGTTCCCGTTCCAGAGATTTCATCATCAGGTGGCCTGGTGATGCTGCCTTGCATACAGCACCATTTAAAAAAATGTTTTTGCTCATAGTATTTTAACAACCCCAGGTTATCTCCACACACCTTAGGAAACTGTGAACACACATCATTTGGTAACTGTCCCCTTGAGAGCAGCAGCACCTGCTCCGGCATATTGGGATTTAGGGTGATCCCCATATCTCTCTGGTGTCTCCACCCCAACAGGTTATCACCTCTTTTTGCCACATACACCTTCCCCACGTCTCCCTACCTGAGATTAGAATTTTCATCACCGCATATCAATTTTGACACCACCATAACCCACCAGGTTTATGTACGGAAGAAACAATTCAACTTTGTCCTCATCAAACACTCTCTCCCAATTTTAGTCCACCACAGTATAAGGCACAGTTCTTCAAACTGTGGGGTGCGCCCCAGGCCTCTGCCAGCACATGTAAATGAAGACGCCTGGAAGTGCAGCGATGTTTATTTGCTGCATTTCCAGGCTGTCTTCATTTACTCTGAAGGCCTCAGAGTGCCCCGGGGCCAGAGGTCAGAGGTCAGTGGGTGTGCTGCTGGGGGCTCGGCTGGGCAGTGTCTGGAGTCTTATTAAAACTCCAGCACAGCCGAGTTTTTCACAGGTCTTTAAAGACCATTTGCATACATTTGGAAATTGGTTACCTAAGCTTAGTTTTTTTTTCTTTTTCCAGTAGCCCCTGGGCCCCGACTCTGCCTATTCCTTAAATTTGCATTTGAAACTTAATGCTGTAGTGTGAAGATGCATTTCATGAAAAGGAATACAAAAAAGGGTTGCCAATAGAAAAAATGCCAGCCATGTGTGTTTAAAGAGCCTGCAAAGACCTTGCTTTGACACTAAATAGGGTCTTAAATAAAAAAGTATATATTCACTTGTAATGTGACTTTCTGTCTGTTCCTTTTATTTTCATGTAAACAACAATGGTACCAGAGGGTCTCAAGAAATGTGCCCAGAGGAAAAGAAAAGCCAACCCGTCCCTGACCTCTAAAGAGATGCGTCACAGAGGGCTCTCAACAGGATGAGGAAAATACCCATCAGTCACCAAACGGATCCGCCCTTCATCATTTGGGATTTTATCCGTACCACTCGTTTGAGAAGGTCGGTGCCACATTCAGAGGTCAACCCGGTGGTAAGGGGGTTCCTCAACAAATACTGGCAATGACAGTGTGGTGTTCCTCTCGATGTTATGAGTGGCAAAAAATGGGACTAGGGTGTGCAGTGTTAGAAAGTGTGTAGAAGTGAAGAAACCAAGAAAGGGGTGTATTAAAATTGGTTCAGAAAGAGCACTAAACAAACTTTATTCTCTGCGTGCCTAACATACCAATATTAAAAATAAATGTAACCTAGGGCTGTCTGATTATGTGGACCGCCTTAGGTAGATGTGGTCGACTAGTTTCTGCAATTGAGGGACTACTGCGTCCTTGCATTCATCAGGACCAAAAATATGAAAAAACTACTGCACCATGTGGAATGAGTGAAGTGAAAAATGAAACCAGGAAGACAAATAACAAGTGCATATGGTCACCTGATTGCTCCGGGTGCCCTTACAGTCTGTGTTGATCACTAAGAGAAGAGAAGAAGGTTAGGTATAGCAATCACTATCCGGTGGGCTGTACAGAAAGTCCATTTCATGTAAATTAGACAAAACATCACACTCAGGGTATTGATGTACAGATACTCAGAATGAGTATGAACTGATGTTAATACATTTGGAAAGAGAATTCATAAGCCAAATGGTATTCCGCGCTTACCTAGATCTGTAAGGTAGGCTGGCCTCACCCCACCTGGCAGCGGCTCAGGGGAAGATGAAGCACCGCTCTAGAAAACATGTCAATCACATGTAGCACACAGTGAGCACATACAGAAACAACCGTATCTCCTATTACATAGTAGCCGAAAATCAATGGTCTCAGTGTTTTAAACTAGATATATTATGCAGTAGTAGAGTGGCGAACCCTCTATCAGAAATTAGGGACTTTCTGTTAAAAATGCGCAGCGTAAATGTGATGTCCGCATAAGCATGTAAAAAACGGGACACTGCAATACTTAATACCGATCAAGCATAGTATCGGTATATTCAAATAGACGTGCCCTATAGTAGCGCAGTCAGAGTCCCAATGCTGGGCAGAGTAACCTACTGCTAGAAAAAGGCGCAGCGTTAAGGGCAGGGTCCTTCCTACCTCTCCGTCGGTACTCCAGGGCCGGCGTCCTGGCCGGCTGGGGAGGTACCGGGAGGTAGGAGCGAGGCTGGTTATAAGCCGCGCTCTAATTGGATACGCTGTCACGTGGGGCGCGTCACCGCCATATGTCATTGGCTCAGGGTGGAACACGCCCACGTTCTGATAGGCTGATCGACCGACTACCGGGAATGGTCATTGGTCGATCGGCCAATGCGTCGTCAAGGAGACGAAGATCATAACAGAAAGGGCTTTACGTGTGCGAGGAGTCAAGGGAGTAAAACTCGCCAGGGGAAAGTGGAAAACCTTTGGAAAAAACGCTATAAGGGTAAAAAGCAAAGCGCTTCTAATTCAGGAACATGAACATGATGTAATTGTCTTGTGGGCCAATAGCTAAGTCTACTAACATTCCTCGGATTTCACCACTGCCAGGCTGTACCCCATTATAAGTAATGAGTATAGGAGAGCAGCTTGAATAATGTATAAGGGCAACAGAGCCATATACGGTTATGAGTAAGATAAAATTGTCGTATGGGCCAGAAAGCTAAGTCTCATAACGATACTCAGATTTCAACACAGTCAGGCTATATGCAATTGTGAGTCATAAAGATAAGAGAGCAACTCAAGCAATCATTAAGGGCAACAAGTCCATCTACAGTTATGGTGGATGTTGTATCTCTAGTCAGCGTGTAAAGTGTCACCTTTTATTTTCAGTCATGAATCATTCAGGCAGCCCTAGAACACATTTAAAAGTACTTTATATTTGCTTTTTGAAGTACCCACAGATAAGTGCTGAAAATAGGGCTTTAATGGGCTGTTTATTTTAGTGCCGTCTTCAACATCAAAATAATGAACTGGCAACCCTAATCATAAGACTGGAAGTTTGTTGCAGGATCAGCACATTATTTATTTCCTTCACCCTCGATTCCCTGATTAATTCAATAATATAACTTATATCTGAAACCCTGCGCCCCGCCAATAACATGCTGATTAACGTCAAGTGTCCGGGAATGCACCCTGCATTCAGACAACTCAGTCCTCATTCTCACCCTTCACTTTCATGCTCACCCTGAACTTACAGGGCATAGTTATGGTTTTCCTGCATTTGCCACATAATACATCGTCTGCTGCATGATTTGCAGATTAAAAAATGCAGCAACACATGTTACCTCACAGTGGAAGGCCATTTCTAAAGGTTGATTGGTCACCTTTCTGTTGCTTATTGCTATATGTGGGTGTTAATATAGTACTTATGAGGGGTAATAAAGGCCAGGACAATGTTAACAACTGTAAAAATAGCAAAATAACGCAGTAATGCTATCACAAAATATGCAGCATAATTCGCCTTTGCTTGCTGCATAATTTAGTCAACCATGCTGCATAATTTGGCCTTCTCCTGCCGCATAATTCCAATGGCCCTGTTTATAGTGCTAAGAAGTCCCAGCCTGTGGCAGAAAGCACTGTGAATATGTAAGTCATTATTTTAAAACAGTATTTACATACTCTAAACTAGACTGCTGCAAAATGATGCAGTGATTGAGATAAAACAAGTTCTTA
This sequence comes from Lissotriton vulgaris, assembly GCF_964263255.1. Classification (NCBI taxonomy): domain Eukaryota; kingdom Metazoa; phylum Chordata; class Amphibia; order Caudata; family Salamandridae; genus Lissotriton; species Lissotriton vulgaris. The sequence goes on from NC_141697.1 coordinate 975,867,504, forward strand.
CAAAATATACTTTTTAGTAGTAAGTAATCAAACTGTATCTAATGCAGACATTTTTGTAAGTGTCTCCACTATTCCAGATCCCAGCTGATAACTCTGTTACATTACATCTTAAAAAGAATAGATCTTTGCCACCATAAAGCTTTAAGCAGATCCACTGGAATTATTCAGCAGAAGAGAACACAATTATGCGGCAGGTTTGACTAAATTATCCAGCAAGAAAAGGTAAATTATGCGGCACAATGCGCCACATTTTGGAGTTAGCACTGCTTCAATATTTTGTCATTTTAACTCACAGTAACGCTGTCAAGGGAAATATTTCACCTCATTAGTACCAGTTTAACACCCAAATACAGCAGTAAGCAACTACAAGATTACCAGTCTTTGCAAAGGGCCTTCCACTGCTCCAGAACACTTTGTCACGCTTTAAGTAACTTTTGTTCCGTTTGAGCTGGAATCAAGTTTTTTGTCATTATTGAAATCTGGAGATTATGTAGCAAACGCAGTAAACTGATAATTATGTGGAAAGCGCTGCTGCTGCAGAAACTCATAATTCCAGTGGCCCTGGCTTTAAGTGACTAAATCAATCAATTGCTGGTAAGAAGGCCGGTTTATTTTTTAACTTTCTGCACTACCGCCACACACTTCAATTTCAGGCAGAGGCATGTCAAAGTCAGTATTAACCAATCAGGGGAAGTTTTTTGTGTGAAAGCTGAGTCCATGGGGTGGCTGGTAGAAGGCCAGTAGGGTTGCATTCAGATCCAGAACCCTAATGCTCTCGATCCTTGGGGCCTCACAGAAATGGTCTAGGAGACTGAGGAAAGGATCGAGATTCATAGATATTGTCAAAGAGAAGGCCCAGAATAGAGAGCACTCTATGCAAATGTTTACAAATGGCCAGAGACCGCTTCTTTAGAGAGATACCCCAAAGAAGGGGACAATTAAGGTTTTTTTTTTTTTAAAGGGACATTAGTGAAGCTGGTACTGCTGCCAAGTGTGTAAGTGGCCACTGCTGGTTATCATAAAGGAGTAGATGAGGATGCAGAAGGACTTAGGCCCAGGAATTTGGGGGGCCCACTGCATCACAATTATGACTGTCTACCTTTAAAAAAAGGGGCATCCGAGCGTTGTCCTTTCAAGCATAGGACAGAGGTGATGATCCATCATGATGGGGAAGAGGTAAAAGAGGCAGGACTGCAGTTATCATTAGTGCAGCAAGTATAGTTGCATTGGGATCAAAGAGTGTGAGGGGCTCACAACACCCCAATTATGGGGAGCAGTTTGTTTGGGATATCTGTTTTTGTTTGATGCATTTGCTGTTTTATAAGTTTCATATTTGGTGTTGTTCATAAGCTATAGAAAAAGTATTCATGAAATCATCTCATAAGCCCCGCTCCCTGCACGCAGCCATGTCCATCCCGCTCCCCCAATCCTTGCCATAAAGTTTTGGAGGGGGGCCCGACCTCAAAACATTTTGTTTAGGGGGGGGGCTCAGAGTAAAAAAGTTTGAAGACCTCTGGTATAAGGTAATCTTGAATCAGCAAGCACCGACAATGTTTTACCACCAACCATAAGCTCACATTCCTGCCTTTCTGGTGTCTCATCATCCACTACTCTGTCATCCCTCACATTCAATGCAAATTTCTTCTCCTCCTCCACACAATGTACTCCCTATCCTTTTGAGCCCCCCTACACACACAAGTGTAGTGTCCTTTCTTTCCACACCTTTTTCATGAGGCAAACCTTGCAAAACACCCCGGACTGTTAGAAAGATGTCTCTCACTGCTACATTTGAAACATTTCAGTCCCCCAAATTGATTCAAAAAAATATATATACGTGCACTTGCTTGACCCCACGAAGGCTCCGCGGAATCTATAGCACTCAACTTGGTACTTATTCCAGACGTCATGTAGATAAAGCAGATTTGTTAAGTATTATGCACTGTCATCTAGATTTACTGGAGACAGGTGACCACAAAAATCACATGTGTTAACTAAAAACAGCATCCACGCCGACTAGAAAGCGGTTTATTGCGGCTCATTACTCTTCCTAGAAGAGAAATACTAGCGTGAAAATTCACAGACCTAGATTTTCTATTGGGTTAGATTTAAATCTTTATGACATGGAAATCTAATCTGGGCCTGTTGCACACTTTGTGGAAATCTGAAACTATTATATGGACTGAGGCAGAACTTATTGCACTGAGAGTGTGATTGATTGACACTTGGGAGCACCCAGTAGAAGCATGTGAAGTATTGTTGTTGCAACTAAAGCAAGACTGAAAATAGATCCCCGAACAATAATATACGTCCTATAATGCTGATAGTATCCTTGACACCAAATTCCTGCAACACAATCACTTCAGTTTAGGAACCATTTTTTTCCTTTCAAATTTCCAGGAGCAAATGTAGGTTTGCACTATACATGTGTACCAAATAGGGTAGCGTTTCTCCGACATTTAAATTATGTACTCGCTGTACTAATCAGAGAAATATCCTGTAACATACAGAGCTACAAACTTTAGGTTTCCACAGCTGTAAAGTTGTCTTGTTATTGTTCCATTTCAATACATCCACTGGTAAAGGAATGCTTCCAAACTCTATACAAAAAGAAGGCATTTAGACATTTATCAGCTAAAATGCAGTTGACGTTCATGCAGAGATTAATAAATTGATTGTGTTAATTGATCTAATAGCATATGATGCATAAACTTATTACTAAGAACTAGAAGGGCAGCCAACGGAGGCAAGTATGACCTAATACATCACAACTACATAAGTAGTTCAAAGTGCAAAATTCTAATTTGTCTCTATTAAGGGTTTGTTCACAGACCTGAACATAGTTTTGGATGACTGTTACAATCAGAAATATCGCCATGCAACTTTGCGTTTTCTTAAGCAAAGGCAACTCGTCTTTGGCCCTCACACTTATTGTGCATCAAGGATTTTGCTGCCACTCTGCCCATGTACAGTTAGAACTTATATGGCTGTGCCAGACTGAGGTGTTCCCTTACTGGTGGTGGGCTGATCCACGATCGGAATAGAGGACCGAGGTGTGAGATCAGCAGGCAGAGTGCGGGAGAATGGAGGCAAAGTATTTTGTCCTATCTTCTTACGCCTGATACCTCAAGGAAATGCCATTTTCCTGAAGTAAGGTGCATGGTTAGCCTTATATTTGAGATGGTTGCATTCACTGTATTTGTTATGAGTTTGCTAGTACAAGATGGTTGTAACCTTTTTTTAATGTGATTTCATTTATTTTCTAAGTCATGCATTAGGTAGCTTTAGTAAGAGAAGGATTTGTTGCAATGCTCTTGCATCCCCATTTTTGTTGTTAAATGCCCACTAAGATTCCTTTTGTATCGCTGATTTAATTCCTTTTAATACAGTAGCATTTCTGTCAGTGGAGAAGTGTGGCTCAATGGTTAGAGCGGCAGACCCTGATGCAGAGGTCTAGCCCGGGACCAGGGTTCAATTCCCGCCTCGGTGGGTCTTGGGCTCAAAATTCCACGGACCTGATAATTCTCGCCTCGGTGCCTATTCCAATCATGGAATCCCACTCTGCAACTCTGGGCAATAGCATGCTTAATCTCCACAACGGCCTCCACAACGCTAAGAATGCCTGGCTTCCACCTTGGGGGTGCCCAGGAGTGGACGCCTCACAGGGAAAGCCAGGATGAGTTCCACAGCGGTATTCGTACAAGCGCCTTGAGACCCTTGCCGGTGAGTAGTGCGCTATACAAGTATCAATTTACATTACATTTCTCTACAAAAAGATCTATGTTGCTCTTTCTCTGCTGTCTCAAGGTAGTTGTGGTGCCCTGCATGTCAATACTAGTTTCATTCATCATCTTCAGTTAAGACCCACCAACACTGCCAAGGGTTTCTTTCTGCCCTCTGTGGCTTTTTCCTCCAATCTGGGACACTTCTAAAGAGATACCGGACACCTTTCACGGTGACACTGTAGCTACTGAAAGTCAACCGTTCCTTAGGCACCCAAGAAGTAAACAAAGACGCGCAGAAAGACTAGCATTGTCCTCTGCTGTGAATATCAGGATCTCAGTTGCATAAACACCTGATTTATAGACCTGACAGGAAGTCAGTATCAAACAAAGATTTGATCACTAGAAAGAAGTGCAATGGTAAGAGTGGGCCACTCGGTCTCCAACCTGTCCCATATCAAAGTTATCCAATAGGGTACCACTTACTGTATTCCTGGCTTCGAGTATTGTATAGCTCCTTGACCATCTTGGAAAATGGATCTCCAAATCTGAATATGATTAGCACTGAATGAAGGAAGATTCATAATACTTGTCAAAAATCTTCCTTACATTTAGCCCTGCAGTAGCTGTAGGAGCATCTGTGTGCTTTTTTTCCTTTTCAATAATGTGGCAAAGCACCCTTTTGCTACCTAACGAATATCACGGTCTCAAGGATTCTGTCTGATATGGGATTATAAGAGTAAGTATAACTTTCGAGTCTGCTAGCCAGATTTTTATCCTAGCCTTTGCGGACTCTCTCCGCATGAATTTATTGAATCTGGGCACCTTCTCACTGTTCTGCAGAAGGAAGGTGTATGCGTCTGCCTTGTCCGCACTAGGAAGGTTGGGGCATATGCAATTGGTTAAGGTGCTGTACCACCATACGCCCTGTAAACAGGTATCTTGGCCAGGTACTGACTGGTAGTGCAAGGTAGCACTGAGTGCGCCACCCGCTGAATAGCCTGTCGACCAGGTACCGGGCCTGCCATCGCAGGCCTGGGGGTGCGCCATTGCGCCCCTGCCTAGGTTGACATCACTTATGCCTAAGCCAAACCTGAGTGGGTCGTCCCATTCCACGAGGGGCACCCCCCAGTGCAACCCTGCAGTGCGTAAGGGGAGTGGTAAGCTGAAGGTCGGTCAGGAACATATGGATGTCCCCTGTGCACTTAGTGAGTAACCCCCCACGTGGGGCTTCCCCTGCCTTGGAATCCAGCTCTGCCCCCAGGATACTCCTGGGGTAATGCTGATTCCCTTGTGGGGCCTACGTACCCTGAGCACGCCCTCACCATCGAGGCAGTGTGAAGGTGCATGTGCCTTCTTGCACAAGCTAGGAAGAGATGCTAACAAGATGTCCCGAAACATGGGCCGGTCTGCCAATGCAGACCTGGGAGTGCACACTTGCCCCTGTGGGGTGTTAGCAATACTCCCAGCCTTCTAATACAGGCCTGGCTGTGTTCGCCTTCGCCTTATCTTGTTGCTAATGTGTACAGCCTGCTGTTGTAGGCCTGAGGATGTGCAGTGGAACCTATGGCATTTTGGATAGGTGCCTGGCCTGCGACTTTGGACTGGTGAGTGCATACCTGCATCCCCGGTGTTCTGACACCTGGGTCAAGCCTACCATTGCAGGCCTGTGTTAGCCCACTTGCCTCCATGGTGCTAGCTGCTAGGTGCCTGGTCAGCTGTCGCAAGCTGGGGGCTTCCAATCGCATTCTTAAGGGGTGTGTGTGCATCTTCGCCCCTAAGGTGTTACGGCCAGAGAGACCTGTTTCAGTCTACCATTGCAGGTCAGTGTGTGTGCACTAGGATCTATCTGAGTAAAATCATGAGCAGCCTGACATTGCTGGCCGCTGTGTGTGCGCATACATGCCTATAATGCCCATAAGTGAACGTGCAACCTACCAACACAGGCCTGTGCGTATGCAATGGCGACCATATTAGTTAACCCGTGTCCTGTCTACAATTGCAGAATTAGGTGGGAAAGCTATCACCCCTGGTGCTAGGGACTGTGTCCAACCTGCCATTGCAGGTATGTGTGCGCACTAGCCCACCTGAGCCCAGGTAGCAAGGAATATCTGTGTGTGTTTTCACTACACATAAGGCTTGCTCTTCCCATAAGTTAACCTGGGGAAGAAGTTGGCATTACTTCAGACTGCAACAGTGGATTGCAGTGTAGCAGCCTCATGAGGTTTCCTATCAATGGATTCCCCTTGCCAAACCCTTTCCAGTAGTAAAGGTGGTCTTGCCATAACTTTCTTAGAAATGCCACTTATAGAAACGGGCACTTCTATGTTCTAAGAGTCTTGTGTAGTGTGATGCCTGGCTCAAGTGGATGCCAGGGGTAGGGGGAGCACATCTGTGCATTACCAAGCAACAGCCACAAACCATGGACATATAATTGGAATGACAGACCTGCCATTTGAGGGTTGGATGGAATAGATAGGGAGGAGAGGTGTTGACACTGAGCCTCTTGGGGTGATCATGGCCCCACTAAAGATTAAGATCTACATTCTATGGCACCATGACAGACAGGCCTACAATTTAGGGGAGACATCTTTGGTTTAATGGAAGACCCCTTAAACCGCCCCCAACTTCAAAGGCACAAGACAGTATAACTTCTGGTGCCATCCTTCAGTTGGGAGTCTATGCTTATTTTAAGAGAAGACCAGAGATTTAGAAGTGTCTGTGCTTGTGGAGAGATAAGCTTGTCAGTCAGTCAGTCAGTCAAAATACTTTATTGCGATAACTTAATATCATACAAAGACAATGGCAAAATACATATTACATTAAAAACAAATACAAGAAATACATACATTAAAAACAGTTAAAAACAATTAAAAAGCAGCAAGATAAAAATCATCATACACCGTATTACAATTCATATCAAATAAAAGGTATAAAGTGCAAAGTGCTAATGTGCAAAAAGCTTAAAAAAGTACTAAGAAAAACCCCAGCAAGATGATCGTTACTAACGCCAAATGTCCATGGTACAATAGTTTTTATAGTTACAGTCCCAATATAATTACAAAGAGCCTAATTAAAGTGCACAATCTGTGCTGCAAAGGGAAGTAGACACATGTTTTAATCTAATGTTCCTGCTCCTAATAGCTCTCACCAGAAAACTAGCCACATGAAACATAATCCTGGGAGTCTGTAACAGTTGTAAATAAATAAGAGCAGGTTTAACTAGGATAAATCCAGCTTCCCTAAGAATAGGCACAAGGAACATTCTCCGAGCATCAATGTAATGACTGCAAAACATTACAAAATGCATAGTATTTTGTTCAGAGAACTGATCGCAAGAACATGGTGGCGCCTTTTCTGGGGTACTCCATACAGGATAAAAACCAAGATTAAAATGTATCAAATTAAAACGAAAACGAGTTAAAATAAACCTGTGGTAAGGATGAGTCACCGTGTTCAGGTAGCTTTCTGGGCCATCAGGTATAGACAGAATTAAACCGGCCCCGACACAGGGTTTTTTCAGTTCAAATTCTTCCCTCTCCAGGGATAGGAGCTCCTTCATTGCATGTTTTATAGACACAATATCTTTGGATGTTATAGAATCTGTTACAGTATAAAGCTCAGGCCTCCCCAACCTCAAAAAAGTTTCCTTGATATAAGTCAACCACCTAATATTATTAGCTTTGTCCAGAGACAAACAGTCTCTCATTATAATATGGTTTAGAGGAATTTCTTTATTAAGCCACAACCTCAGCCAAGCAACTAGAGGTGCTGTTTTTATCAGGTCTGTGATGTAGCCTTCCCCTAATTCCATATGGACAGTGTAGGACGGAGTTGACTGTGGGATGCCAAGAACAGATCTAAAAAATGTGTTTTCCATTGTCTGTAACGGTTCAACTCCCCTATATCCCCATAACGAACCACCATATGATGCCACTGAGATACATTTGGCCTTATAGATTTTAATAACAGCTGCGATTGGCCTACCCCCAAGTTTTTTAGAGAACCCCTGAAGGGCTGCAGATGTCCTAGCCAACATAGTTACTCTATTTTTAACATGGGGACCCCAGTTACCCTTCTCATCAAAGGTAATCCCTAAATAGGGAAAGGAGGTTACGCGAACAAACTTTTCCTGTCCGCAGAGAAAGAGTTTATGATAGGGTCTCCTAGCTGCCCTGCCCATGAGCATAACCTGAGATTTTTTAGCATTTATTTTCAGGTCAAGTGAGCCCATGAAAGATTCAAAGGCGTTCAGGAGGCGTTGAAGCCCCACCCCGGTGCGCGCAAGAAGAACCGCGTCATCCGCGTAAAGGAGAACAGGAATCCCCTGATCCCCTGCACGCGGAATGTTGCGGGTCACGCCCCCAAGAGCAGGCTCCAAGGCGTTCACATATAATGTGAACAACAGGGGTGCCAATATGCACCCCTGTCCAACTCCTTTTTCAGAAGCAAAAGCGTCGGTACACCTTCCACTCGAAGAAACTCTAATTTTTGCAGTAAGGCCAGAATGCAGATCAGCCAATAAATTAACTATAGTCCTATCCAGGCCCATTTCAAGTAATTTTGACCATAGCTTTGATCTGTTGACCAAGTCAAATGCAGAGGAGAGGTCCATGAAACCTAAGTACATGGACCCCTCCTTGGCCCTAGTATATTTCTCAATCAGCAGATGGAGATTAAGGCATTGATCCAGGGTACTTCTTTTAGGTCTAAAACCATATTGCACATTTGTCAGAATACTGTTCTCTGTGACCCACTCATTCAATTTTACTAGTATAACTCTTCCTAATATCTTAACTGAAGAATCAATCAGTGAGATTGGTCTATAACATGCAGGATCCTGCCTATTTCCCTTTTTAAATACAGGAATAATTATAGATGTTTTCCATGACTCAGGAATGTTGTCATGGTTTAAGGCGTTAAAGACCCTGCAAAGTAATTTTGACCAAAAGTTAGGGAAGCATTTAAAGGTGTCTGCAGGAACACCATCGGGTCCTGGCGCCTTTTTCTTCAGAGTACAGTCTATAGCATGTAATACTTCCTTTACTTCAAAGTGCAATTGGTTCCCAATGGCATTAATATCAGCCTCCTGCGCCCTGGGTTCTCCATTGGTATGACCTGAGTAGATGTCACTAAAGTGTTTGATCCAACCTTCGTCAGGGATGTTAGTTTCAAGGGGGGAATTTTCCTCCCCTGTAAATAGGGGTTGGTTGACAATCTTCCAGAATTCTCCACTATTTTTTAGTATTGCTGGATCTGAGAGTTGTGTCCAGGCTTCGTCTTTAATCTGTTTTTTCCTGTCTGCAATGGCCTTTTTATATAGAGCTCTACTGGTGGTGATAAGTTCACGATTTTTCGGAACAGCTTTTAAAGCATTGAGCAATGCAGAATGTGTTTTTGAGCATCTGTGGTCAAACCATCTTTTAATAGGCATCAACTTAGGTTTAGAAGTCACAGAAAGCCTACAGTTAATCTTACTGCATATACTACTAAATGCAAGTATCACCTCCCTATCATTGGACACACTAGATAGACACACGCCGACCTCATCCTCAGCCTCAAAGAGTACCTCTTGTACAAAAGGTTCCGGGATTATGCTATCCCATTTCAGTCTGCGTCCCTGGTCCTTAACTTTAAGTGCTAGTTTATTGTTACAGGGGCCATAATTACGCCCTATAAGATCAGAAGTTACTAGGTCCAGGAAGACAGGATTGTGATCACTGAAAGCAGAAACCACAGTTTTATACATTAAAACCTGGACTAAAAAACATGCTGAAATAAATATGTAATCAATAATAGAGCCATTGTCTGTTCCCTTAAAAGTAGGGGCCCTTTCCCCCCCCTCCCCACAACTGGATTCATATAGGTTCCATCTTGCTAGAAAGTTCTCTAAACAACTCCCCTGTTTGTTATGTTCAAGATGGACGGGCGCACAATTAGGAGGGGATTCTAAGTCATCGCAAACACACATTAGTGAACAAGGGTGTATGTTAAAATCACCTAAAAATATGATTTCAAAAGAATTAACATCTTCACTGTAGACTGACAAAAAATGATCCAATCTATCTAGACTATGTGATGTACAGTCTGATGCATTGGAATTATAAAAATTTATAAATAAAATGTTGGGAGATTCTACTGAAGAGAGTTCAACAATTAAACATTGCTCGGATCCCGAGTCACATTTCTTTAGGCTACCTTTAATGACTAGTTTAAAGAGGCTTAACAATCCTCCCTTAGCTCTTCCCGCTGCGCTAGACACTGCGGGAATACAGAAATAACTATAGCTATCTAAAGAAAAACTATTATTTGTATCCCAGGTTTCCTGCAATGCAATAATATCGAACTTAGTCATAAAATCTGTCCATGCCACATTACCTACTTTAGCCCTGATACCCGCAATATTCCAAGTAAGCATACTAAATACTGGCACATTATTCTCTTCTTGACTTATATGTTCAGTCAAAAGTCAATCGTTTTGATCCAAAAAGGATAAGGGGGCATATCGGTTGGACAACAAAAGAGGTTGTGCAAAAGGATTCTGATGAACTGGAAGAGCTGGATGGTTTACAATGTTTCGATGTTGTTCACGGCCCCATCTATTATTTGAATCCCAATTATTGTCCCATCCAAAGGCTGGAGTCTTAGGGTAGGTGACATTCTGCTGTTCTCCATAATTTTTTTTTAAAGTTAATGGGACAACAGAACCCTGCCTGCGTTGGGGTGGGAGTAAATTAGTAAGGATGTTTGGCAAGACACCAGTGTGTGAGAAACTCACTGCCACACAATCCCCTTTACATTTTTTGGGACGATTTCCTAACCAGGAAACCCTTTTAGCGGTCTTAATCTCTTGGGCCAACTGTTGGCCCCCCCCTGGGGCTAACCTCATATTATTTGTGAGCCATTGCAATGCCTTATTAGACAAAGAGGAGGGGGATTCTACTATACCAGCTTCTAGGGGCGGTACATTAGCTAGTACTAGGACAACAGGTGAGGCTTCAACTATAAATTGTAAAGGGTCAGTTAGCTGAGCTTGTGCAGGGGGAATCTCAACTGTTAGAGGACCATCCCCTCTACCATTTATTTCATTAGCTTTCAAAACCGGTATCTTGATTGGGGGATTATTATGTAATAATTCGTCTGTTTCCTCGCCCTCCAGATCATCATGCTCTCCAATATTGTTGTCCAAGTTTGCTACCAGCGTTGTAACGTTATCAACACCCTCCATTATTTTATTCAGCTGGCCACCTAACTTTTTAACCTCAGTTTGTAATTTGTCTATTTTGGTAATTAAAGGTTTAACAATGACTTTCATTTTACTTTCAATTAACTCGGCTATTCTAACAAAAAAATCATCATCAACAATAACATTGGACTTAGCTCTTCCCTCTCCATTTTCCTTCAAAATAACCTTTGGGGTATTTGCCCTCTTCTTCCTTGTCCCCGACCTTAAACCTACCCGTTTTGGCTGAGTGTTTGCCTTAGAGAGATCAGACCGAGAAGCTTGATCAGAAATAGACTGGTCTTCTTCTGAGGGGCCAACATGTATCTCTTGATCCAAATCACTGTCTATGTTATTCACAGAGTCCACAATAAGTACCTCTGGTCCAGACAGAGTATTTCCATTTAGAATGCCAGTATCCTGAGTAATAGAGCGATTAGAACAGGCTTCAGGATGAGTCTGCAGGGGTACAATATCATCAGATGGGGGAAGTATGGTAGGAGTCAGACAACGTAAATCAGGTGATTGACTCAACCCCAAAGATTCTCTCCTCTGTGAGTTAATTTTTTCCACAGTTTGAACCATATAATTTTCTATTGTATTTACTATGGGAGCAGCACCTCTTTTAGACATCCTGGCAGTAAAACCAAAGAACTGACTCCTCAGTCTCACTAGTAGATATAGTTTATGTACAACAAGGTCTTACTTGGATAGTAGGATATATATTGAGCTTCAAACATAGTTTCTGGCCCTGTCCCTGTCTCCTCGTGCCGATGAGGGCCGTAGAGGGCCCGCCCTTTGCCCGGGCTTCACCCCGGGCGTCCCGCTCGCGTCCCGCGACGCGGGGGTGTCTCCTGCTTTATGGGGCTGGCGGCGCTCTCCCACCGCGTCAATTACGCGCCGCCGCGAGGCCTGCCGGGTGTTGTGGTTCCCGGAGCGTCGGCGCGATGCTTGGAGGCAGAATGACTCTCGGCGGTGGCGGCTTGGCGTCCTGGATGCCCCTGGCAGTGTCGGCGTGGCAAGGTAAGTTTATCGTCTCCCCCGCTCTGCCGGGGTGTCTCCTGCTTTATGGGGCCGGCGGCGCTCTCCCACCGCGTCAATTACGCGCCGCCGTGAGGCCTGCCGGGTGTTGTGGTTCCCGGAGCGGCGGCGCGATGCTTGGAGGCAGAATGACTCTCGGCGGTAGCGGCTTGGCGTCCTGGATGCCCCTGGCAGTGTCGGCGTGGCAAGGTAAGTTTATCGTCTCCCCCGCTCTGCCGGGGTGTCTCCTGCTTTATGGGGCCGGCGGCGCTCTCCCACTGCGTCAATTACGCGCCGCCGCGAGGCCTGCCGGGTGTTGTGGTTCCCGGAGCGGCGGCGCGATGCTTGGAGGCAGAATGACTCTCGGCGGTGGCGGCTTGGCGTCCTGGATGCCCCTGGCAGTGTCGGCGTGGCAAGGTAAGTTTATCGTCTCCCCTTGTCGAGACGAGGGACTGGAGAGCCTGGACTGTGCGGTGCACTGCTGTTGGGCTCTGTCGTGCTCATGGAGGATTACTGCCCTTAGTGGATGGACTGGGCATAAGACTTGCTGAAGTGTGGTTCCCTGAGTGTGCTCTCCAAGGGCCTGACCGAGGGCCTCCAGTTCTCTCGGAGATACCAGGGACAGCAAACATCTCCAGCAAGGGACCTACACTATCTACCTGACATCTGGAGATCAAGGTCCTCTCAAGTGCCCACATCAGCTACTGAATTTAGGCAGGTAGTGCGGTGTGACCATTGAACTAAGACTTGTTCCTGGATACCAGAATGTCTAGTGCGGATCCCTAGAAATCTAGCCCGCATCTAAGGTGTATGGTTCCTGTACTGCAGGGACCCAAACACTCATAAGCGTCTTGTGATGGTGATCGGCTTAGTTGATCATGCCGCATCTCTCATGTGACACGCCAACTGCTTGCTCACGGTGTGCGGTTTCCAATACACAGGGTGCGACCTTCAGAGGTGGGGTGTACCTATAGTAGTTCTGTATTCTACCTCATGTGGCTCTGCTGGATTTGCGCCTGTGTGTGTGACAGGACTGGCCTTGTGTACCCTGAATCATCGTGTCTCGAACGTTATGCCTAATTTCCACGGAGGTATAGAATTTGCAACTCTTTGTGCGTGTGTGACTGGAATTGACTGGTGCAGCCCATATCTACATGCACCGGCTATTGTGCCTCCTTTCCAGGTAAGAACGGAATGGCAACTCTTTGTATTTCTAACCTGAAGTGGGTGGTATGACTTATACCAACGTGCACCAGACTCTGTACACGGATTGCCTGGGCATGACCCTGATCATCATGTACATGTTGGACGCTTCATCTTACTGAGAGACTCCAATATTTCAATCCCCATTCATCTGTTGCTCCTTTTCTGACCCTCATCATGGCGGACCAACTGTCCTCTCCACACCGGGCCCCTCCCGAACAGATCCTGCCGCCAGGTAGTAGCGTAGAGAGATTGCTGGGTTGAAGGAAAGCTTCTGAGACAGTCGGAAGCGGATCAGAGACTGCGTGACTATATCGTGTTTTGAGACCAGTGGGTGAACTTCACAAGTTGTTGCTGAACTTCCCTCAGTTATGTCTACCTCTTAATTAAAACTTGCTACATATTCCACCTACTTTGGCCCTTGGCTGCCAATCCTCCTTGAACCGGGGGGTCAACGCGCCCTTACAGCCCTCGACATTACGTGTATCGGCGACTTGTTTGTCGACGACTTTGGGCGGTAATGGGACGATATAGTCTCAGATGGTCTCTTATGCCGACGACACACAGTTGGTGTTGGCTCTCTCGAGCGTCCCCAAGTGGGACACCATGAAATTTCAGGGCGATCTCGTGGCAGTTGCCGAGTGGATGACCACCAACTGAACGCCAACAAGTCGAAGGTGTTGGTGGTGGGAGGGAACCAAGACCGCTGGAACGAGCTCTGGTGGCCAAAGATTCTGGGCACTGCCCCTGTCCCTAAGCCTGCAGTGAAGAACCTAGGGGTATGGATGGACGCCTCACTTAACTTTCAGACTCAAACCAAAAAGGTGTCAGGAACCTGCTTCGATCTGTTGCGCTGTCTCAAACCCATCCTGGGCTTCTTTGATGCCCCGACGAGGTAGATCATCATCCAGGCTCTGATCATGCCAAGACTCGACTATGCCAGTTCATTATATCTGGGAGTCAACAAGTCAGAAATACAAAGGCTACAGAGAGTCCAGAATGCGGCCGCAAGATCCCTCCTTGGTCTGCGCAGAACCTGCTCAGTGTCTAGCACCATTTGCCGTCTCTACTGGTTGCTTGTGGCCAGGCAAATTGAGTTTAAGGCACTGTGCATAGCCTATGAAAATTCTGAAATTGGCATCTCCGCAAATCTTGACCGACCTACTTTTATCCTAAACCCCCATGCGATAGCTCCGTTCTATGGGACAATGCCTGGTAGTGATCCCCTGCGTGAGAAGGGTTCTTGCCGGAGGTCGTTCCTTTCGGTACATAGCTGCCATCCTTTGGCATTCCTTGCCAGCCCACATTCGGGGGCTCACTAACTACCTCCAATTCAGGAAAGCCATTAAAACTTTTCTTTTCCCCTCTCTGTAGGCCTTCATGTGCCTTTCCGTGCGTGGCCCTTTTCCTGCTGGTCAGCGCCGGGACGCCTCTTTGCTGGGGCAACTGTTGCGCTTTATAAACTCTTAACATAACACATAACATAACATGGGCGTAAGGTCACCCCTTTGACTATATTTCGCTATTACAGGGTGAGGCATGCTCTTCGCAGTACTCAGGGCGACGAGTTGTTGGAGCCCCCAGAAGCGACGCCTTTTATTCTTATGTTAAATGCAGATTCTCCCTGTAAAGTGGTATCAAACATTTATTCTCTAACACAGGACTACCAGAGGCACCACTTCACTAAGGCCAGACACGATTGGACAGAGTGCTAGATGATGCCACGTGGAGCTACTGCTGCGAGGCCACGAAGCGTATCTCCCTGAACGGCCTGCACCGCCTCATACATTTTACATTTATCAACAGAGTGTATCACACACTGCTCTGACTCCACAAATATGGCCTTCGAGACTCTGCGAGGTGAGAGAGATGTGGTCTTGACCCTGCAGGGTTCTTACACATGGCTTGGCTGTGCCCTGAGGGAGCTGATTTCTGGTTAATCATTTTCCAGAAGCTTAGCAAGATTGCGTGTGTGACCCTGGACCCGGATCCGTTGCTTGGCTATTCCAAACCACTCCGAAAAAACATTAGGCACTTGGTAGACATTGGGCTACTCTTGGCCAGGAAGGTTTTGGCGATGCATTGGGCAGAGGTCCCCTCCTCCCCATTGCGCAATGGTCCAGCATATGTTATATTGTAACACGCAAACCGAATTGTATAGTGAATTGCTCCTTCCTGGGAACCGCCCTAAGAATTTCTGGAGTCTAGATCAAGAATATTTGGCTAATAAGACATAATTGCTTTTCACGAGGTTCTCTTCTCCCTTTTCCTGTGTGTGCCTGGTGGATTGGCTGCGGCGATGAACTGCTGGTTATCCTTTTGGGCATAGTTCCTGGGTTACGACTTGGAATATTGCATCAAAGGGCAGTCATGGTGGTACCTTTAGTGGGCCTGCCCACTCTCATTCTCTCCCCAAAATGCGTTCAATGTAATTAATGATGATGGTGATTGCCCAGTATTGGTCATCACTCTTTGCTGTTAAGCCCTTCAACACTGTACACTTTGCACAGAAGATCTTTGGATCATGTATGAATGTACGGGCAAATGTGTGTGGGGGGGGACAGGCTTTTTATCTTCCATCCGGAGCTATGGGACCGTCGGGGTGACGAGAGGGTGGAGGGAGGCTGGGGCCACGGAGTCTTCAGGGCTGTTATATATTTGACCTGCGGGGTGCCAGTAGCACCGCAGTAGGGTGCTGAGTGCGTATGTGTGCAAGAACGTTCCATATGGACTGGGCTGGTACCTGTCGCAAATGTAGCGGTGCAGAGTGAGTGAGTGTGTGTGAGGAGGAGTGATAGTGTGTGGATAGTGTGTGGAACGCCTGTGATTCACTACACTGGTCAGCAGTGCAGAGTTATGCGTTGATTTCATGCCAAAAGCATAACATATCTGACATTGGGTTTACCCGCGTGGCTCCGGTCCGCGGTGCTTCTAAAAAGGTTCTCGTTTCATGTATGTACATATCTTTGATATTGTTGTGACCCGGAGTGTCCTCTATAACTGTGTGGGACTGTATTATCAGGATTACTAGGGTGGGCCTCGTCTGGACAGCGTATCGCACCGCATAAGGGGGGCCTCTCTTTTTGTGTGTGGGGGGTTCGATTAGGAATTGTCCTAATTGTGCATACTATTGATAATCATACTACTAGTGGGCCTTGTATTGCTAGTAATAATTCCAAATGTGTTTTATGCCCAAAAGTACCTGATGTTCATATTCAAATGGTTGAATGGGTGTTAAATACAAATGCTTTTACAAGCATCCCATGAGAAGCCTCTTTTGAGACACTCAATGTATTTATTGTGTGTGACTGCTGTGCCTTTGCTTTACACATTGCCTCTGAATTAAGCCTAACTGCTCAGTGTTAAGCTACCAAGGGGTGAGCACAGTTTATATGGCAGGTGTAATCACCTGCCCTTGACCGACGGGTAGGTTCTGCCTGGCTGGGGGCATCCTTTCAGCCAACCACAAAGTGCCAGTTCCAACAAGCACTGACAAATAAACTGCACTGCTATGCACCACATCAGCATGCACCCTATAAAAACACAGATAAAACTAGCACAAACATTACACATTGAATCATATGTAACTGGTCTGGATTGGAATGCTTACATAGAAAGCACTACGCTCTGGCCAAATAATGATCAATCAAGCCCAGAAACGTTAAGAAAAATGTAATTTGACATACTCATCCAAAGACAGAAAACATCATAAAAAGCTCCCTAGATTGAGCTCGTTTTACTGTCACACTCACACAATCGACTTTTCCAGTACCAATTAAATAATATCAAATGATCATTACCATTTATGGAACTGAAAAGTCAACCCTTTAGAGGCCACAGAATGTTGCCATGCATGCAGATCCTATCAATTTATTATCAGTTCTGTAATACGCAATTGGTGCTTGAGCCAATCAGCCTACATATCTACTTTATCTGTACTTCTATGTTGGTTTCATTTAGAAAATTTGAAATATAATACTACTTTTCAGGGGAACCGTCCTAAATAGCCTTGCCTTCAACAAGGGCCTTATGTTTACTTGTCCATGACTAAAGGGAGAATATACTTTCCATAGGGGCTCTTCTCATATGTGGTTCTCCAGTACCAGTTAAGAGAGAGGTGGGTTCTGGATACTTAAAAGTGCATACAAGGGCAGACGGACACGTCAGAATGCACGTGTCCTTTCTCACAATCCAAGTCCTGGGAATGAACGTGGTAGCAGGAAGCTGTAGAACTCTGCCAAACCTGGTACGTCCAGCGAGATAAAAAATTAGTTAGTGCACGTACAAATAGTGAAGGGTGCCTTTAGTGCTACACGGGAAGGAGCCATTTCCAGCCTGCACCTTGCCTTCCAGGCAGATGAGTGGAATCTGTGAGCCCCCACCTGTTCTCACGGGACGCCTAGGGCCTTTTGCCCCAAACCATGATGTGTTCTAAGCATGCCACTGGGGGGGTTCGTCGTTTAGGCTCCCCAAATGGCCTGCCTGCTTCGTGGCCTCAGTTGATGGGAGCAGGGGAGAGACAAAAAATGTTGTGTACCCCTTGTGAAGTCATTCTCTCATAATCATAATAATATTAACCGCATGCGTGCTACGGGTTTTCCCGCTGTGCGCTGACTTTTGAAAATCGCGCGGTTCGTGACAAAGCCAGCTCGTCATCCGCGCAGCGCAGGTAACGCCCATGACGAGCTGGCTTTGTCATCCGCAGCGAAGGGGTTAATAGAGTGAAGCCTGTAAACTAATCAACAAAATGCACATAAGGTCGACACAACACGTGGGAAAACTAATTGCTGTTTTGCAGAAATAAATATACTAATAAAAACAATGAGTCATACTAATATAGAGCTGTGGCATTGTAGATTTAACTGAATAAACGTGTGTATTTGTGCTTATATTAGAAGGTTTTTTTGTGGCAAAAAGAATGCAGATGGTGAGTAAAATGACGCTTAATTTTGTGCTTTTGATAGGTAACATCTAACCGGGAAAAATTAGAATAGTGGAAGGTATCAGAAGGTTTACAATTCTATATCTAAATTCTGTTGTGTTTATTTTCAGATTAGTTCCCATTGAGGCCTGCGCGGCCTAGTCTGAAAATGGCTGTTTAAGTGAAACAATGAAAGTGGACTCCGAAAGATGGCCCCCACGCATGCGCAGTGCACATGAGAAGTGTGAGTGAACGGCCTATGCTCTGAGCGAGAGATGTCAAGGCCAGCTTGGCCTATGAACGGGAGATGTGCCAAAGGATGCCTGCATTTAAAAGCCTGTGAAAGGAAGCAGATGAAACTTTATTATGTACAAAAGATACACAAAGTGAACGACAAGTACAAATGTAAACATTAAGTCATGAGAAAGAATTGGGAATTCCAGTGCAAAATTTCGAACTGGTTTGAACAAGGAGGACATGAGGTGATCATCACCACCCCTCCAATGGACCAATAAGAAATGATTGCGGGCCCTAAAAGTTTCAATTTTGAGTTAGATAGTTAGTAAAAAGGGTATAAAAGAGCTTGTGTGAAGGAGGGTGGTTGTTGGTTCCATGGATTTTATTTCACACCACGACATGCTGTCAGTTTGAATGATTTTTATGGTGCAAGAGACTTTGAAAAATGTTGGACTTTAACTTTGATGGGGCAGAGAAAATGATTGATTGCGGAGATTTTATGTCGGAAGGGAGGCATTGAGAAAATTAGGAAGACAGTCAGCTTGGGAACCTGTTCACTGCGTTCCTGTCATCAACCTATGACAGATTGGTAATATGCTTTCTAATTTTATTTCTTAAATGTATTGAATAAATGCTTAGAATTTGTGCTTGTCTAAAGAATATGCAAATTTCTTTCCTAAATGAAAATAGATAAACTTTTGCAAAATATAAACTCGAGTCTGTTTTTATTAAATAAAAGTCATGACTAAATTAAATGCTAAAGTTACAGGAATATAGAAAAATGGTCCATGACCTCTATATTTTATAGTAGCTGAATTAATCAGTAACTTTTTTGAATCAACAAAGTTCAGGAGCATGTCACTCAAGATCAGCTCTATTCAAATAAATGTTTCTCATTCTTCATAACAACACATTACGAAAAAGGGCAACAGCAAAACAAAATATCCAAACCGTGAGAATTATTTAATGTAACAAGGTCAACATGTTAATCATTGCAAACATTGATTTGAATTATATAACAAAAGTTACCCCAATTGGAGCGTGCAGATAGAAAAGGTATAAGTAGAAAAAGTGTGTGCAATTTAAGAAGGAAAGGAATTCACAGAAAATTATTGTGACATAAGATATTCATAATAATTGATTAAACAACAGACGATAAATCAATTGACCGTACTGTTCAACCTGGCCAAGGTGAGACACATTTTCTAAAGCTACTATTAAATGTTCATGACTCATCAGTGTCAAAAATGTCTGCACATCAATATACAGAAACAAAACTGGTCCAGGTTTTTAACTAAATACGTCGACGTTTCGACTCGTCTTTACGGCCTGTCGGTCATTTAAGCCTGAGCCATGTGAGTCTTCTTCAGGACGAAAAAAGAGAGGGGTAACTTGGGATCATGGATGACCCTACAAAACAAGAGATAATAATTCTATAGACTGCTGCCGCAAAAATTTTTTTGATGAAGGTAAGACCCTACTAATTCTAGGTGGCTTACCCTTCCAGACAATGGGGGTGGTGCTTATTCCCACGTTCCCAAGGCTTGTTCTTTAACCCTACAACAATAAATATTAAAAACATGTAGATAAACTCACTCTCAAACAGAAAAAGTCCATTGATAAAAATGGGGACTCCAAAATCAATATTTACCAATTCATCAGGAGCGAGGAATTACTCCGTAGGGAAATGATTGTAGATGTAGAATAGTGTTAACCACGATTGCAATAGCGAAAAAAGGAGCACTGTAAAGAAAATTATATCTATCAGTGCCTACAACTGCACACAGTGCTTGTATTCATATGAGGATTATTGGAAAAAGGATTTTTTTTGTAATATACCTTGATTCAATCAGGATATCCTTAATGCTCAATCCCCAGAGTTTATTCTGTACATTTGAAGAAACCACTGGTTCTTACTCGGGGCCACTCTATATTGCAGAGTCCTACAAAATAATACAGAGACAAGGGAGCCTATATTATACCCTCCATCTCTGTCTGCACAATATCTACAAGATCCGAACAACAATGAGTAATACCTGTGTTCAGAATTCAATTCGGATGGGTCTCGTCATTTTTCCTTATTCACCAACCGAAGTATGGACCATCTGTTCCACATTTTATATCTAAAAGTAACGAAACGACATTACACTCGGAACCTAATCGTAAAATCCCATGTCCTGAGCCTGAGTATCACAAAAGGAGCAATTACGCTTACCAAATGCCAGCGCTCAGTTCTCCAAACCGTCTGTGTGTCGGCATACACATTGCAAGGAAGCCGCATCAATTTACAACCCACTTGACTTCCGCATTGCCGGTAATGGAAATCAACAAGGGACTAGTGTTCCCACTACTTGGTTCAATCGCCGATATTTGTATATTCGCCAAATTATTAGTTCAAAAGATACTTTTACACTGAATGGGCGAATTCAGTAATAAAGACTAAAATTAGTAATAAAGAATAAAAGGGGATTATATCGGGAGTTCCGGGTCCGTCCATCTTAGATCGGGACTATGTGATTGAATATAACCCTATCCCCATACTATTCTCCTTGTATTGATAGTACTATCGTGTTAATCTACACATTATTCGATCCAGGAGTTCAAAAGTTCTTAAGTCCAAAAAAAGGGTAAAAACAGAATCAAATTAATCGCCAAAGTGTATTCAAGGCGAGTCACGTAGTATTATTAGGTCAGTTATGTGTGAAGGCGCCATGTTGCTTTGGGAATACCGAGTACTTAGAACACTTTGTTCAGGTGCAACATCCAATCGCCAATGTATATTCGATCGCCTAATTGATAAGTAGAAAGTTGGAAAACATCCCATTGGGCCCGAGGGCCTTGCCCGACCGTATCGCGTTTATGGCTAATTGAATCTCCTCCTTCGTCAAGTCTGCGTCTAGTTCTTCCACCGCTTCCGCCGACAAATTCGGTGTTGGCACATCGCGGATAGCCGCCGTCACCATTTCCTCTGAGACCTCTACCGTCGGGGAGTACACTCCTTGGAAATGGTCTGCCAACGCGTCAACAATGTCTTCCGGACGCGAGTGCGATACACCATTGGCGTCTCTTAACTGTAATGTAGTTCTACTACCCCCTTGTTTCTTTTCCAGCCACGCCAGAAGCTTACCAGCCTTATCCCCTATGTCATACACTCGCTGGGCAGTGGCTGTCACATCTGCCATCGTTTGGCGTCGTAGGTGGCTATCATGGAGCTGCTGACGCATCTGGAGGAGATGCAATGTGTCGTCTGAGGGGTCCGTCATGTGAGCCGCATTGGCTCTGTCGAGTTCCAGCTCGAGCGCCACTAGTTCTTCCCTGTGGGCGCGCTTATGATTCTTGAAACTAGATATGGCCTGCCCTCTCAAGACCGCCTTGTATGCTTCCCACAGTATTGAGGGAGAATCAACTGAGGTCTGGTTTTCCGCAAAGTAGAGTTGCGTCGCCTTTGCTAGGTGTTTGCGCACCGACGGTACCCTGAGGTACCCTGGGTAGATCGGATACACAAGTCTACGAGCCTTCTCTTGACTGGATAGGGTTAAAGTCAGCGGTGAATGGTCCGAGATGCCTCTCGGCCTGATACGAATCTCCTCTATTGTGAAACGGCCTGTGCCCAGGGTGAAGAAGTAGTCAATTCTGGATAGGCTACCATGTGTAGCTGAGTAGTATGTATACTGCCGCTCTGTTGGGTGGAGGTGTCGCCAAATATCAATCAGCCCCTGCGCCTCCAAAAATGACAAAAGCGAGAGGCCCCGAGCGGCTGCGGTTGATGTGGGAACCTGTCATATTCGTTATTAAGAACAGCGTTAAAGTCTCCCCCTACAATCAAATCGCCATCGGGTAGTTCCAGCAGGAACCTACCCAAGTCCGGCAAGGCAACTGCATGCAACGCTGGAGGGATGTACACTGATACTATATTTAACTGGTGACCTTCCCACTGTCCGTGCACGGCTGCGAATCTGCCCTGATCATCCACCTTAGTAGTCTGGACAATAAACTGTGAGGACTTGCGCATTAAGATTCCTACCCCCCGTGACCCAGAAGTGAACTCAGAGTGTGCTATCATACGGTATCCCCTCCTGTCTAGGGCTTGCCTGGCAGCGCCCGTAAGATGTGTTTCCTGGAGAAGGACTAGCGTAGGCCCTACCCTTTTGATTCCCTGTAATACCAGTCCCCGCTTGATCTTGTCCCCCAGTCCCCTAACATTCCAGGACATGATCTGCAGTGGAGTCACCGGAGCCGTCTGATCGATCCCACTAGTCGTGGCTGCCTGCCGTGGGTCCGCCATTTAGGAGTTGGGGCAACCCATCCCAACCACATGTGTATGGGATCTGGTGGTATTTGAGGAACCCATTTCCGTGTGGTGTATGGTGTGTAGTCGGAGGTGTGCGAGGAGCGTATGGCACACCGACGCTGCCTTCAGGTAACTTCCTACATCTATGCACCCCTCCCGCGGGAGTTGTATGCCATGTCATGTCACTCTGAGTCACAGAACCAAAACAACACTGAAAAACAAACACAACCCTTCCCCCTCCTCCCTGCCTCCCTGCCATACGGACCTCGAACTGCCCGCCCCCCCCAACTTAGCAGAGTGCTTGGACCCCTCCCCACACTTAAAGATACTTGCTCGTTGGGGTGAAGGGCTCCCCGCCGCCGACGGCCTCTCTTTCACTCTTCAGAGTCCCTCAGCCAGTGTCCAGGGCAGTCCATCGGGCAGTCCACTAAGAGATTGTAATATATTACGCAGACCGGGCCGTTACTGTTCCTCCTCAGCATCTTCTGCCTCGGTTCTCCTCACCGGCGAGCGTTCCCCCATGTCATGCCCCAATGTTTGAGAGTTCGGAGAGCTCCCGGCCCTTTGATGCTTGTGCGTTGTCTGGGATCGGCGCGGTTGACCTGCCGGCCTCCATCCATCCAGCCAGTCTCGGGCTACCTCTGGAGTATCGAAAAACCAAGTCTTGTTATCCGCCACTATACACAGTCTGGCCGGGAACAGCATTGAGTACGGAATCTCTCGCGATCTGAGTTCCTTTTTGACATCCAAGAACGTTCTCCTGCGAAGAGCAACTTCGGCTGTATAGTCCGGAAAGAAGGCCACTGTTGAGTTTTGGATTTTTATCGGCGGAGCCACTCGGGCCATCTGCAAGATTGCGTCTCGATCCCGGAAGTTGAACAGTTTAGCCAGGATCGGTCGCGGATTAGCGCCAGGTTTCGGTTTTCCCCCCGGGACCCGATGCGCTCTCTCAACGGAGAAGAAGGTGGACAGGCCCCTGGGTTTGAGTTTGTTCTTTATTAAGTCCTCAACATAGAGGTCCATTGCTGTCGTGCCTTCCGATTGCGGAACCCCAAGGATCCGTACATTGTTCCTCCGAGAACGCCCTTCCTGATCGTCCAGTCTTTCCCGCAACACTTTATTCTCCATCGACATCTTCTCCATCGCCGTTTGCAGCTCTGAGACGTCTTCTACCAGAGATTTTGTAACTACCTCCATGGAGCTCACCTTTTCGGACATTTTGTGGAAGTCCGCCCTGATGAGGGTGATCTTGGTGGAAATTGTGCCTACTGTTGCCTGGACCTGTGCCAGGGCCTGCATCACGTCGTCCAGCGTCGCCTTCTTTCCGCCAGTGGCCTCCGCCGATTTACCGGCCCTCCCATCCGCCGAGGGAGAGACATTCTTGTCACAGGCAAACCTATCGATCCGGGTTTGTGTGGTGCCGCCTTTCTCACCTCTGCCTGCCATGATGCTTGTTCTGGACTCCCACTACAGAGTGCACACCGTGGACCGATTTGTAGGAACAGCGTGGGGCTCGGCTCGCGCTTCTGGAGTGACACTCCAGGATTCTGTACCGCGGACAGTTCTCGCCGCACCTTAAGTCACTTGGTTTGTTTTGATAACCGGTAGGTGTACTGTCAATCATTCGAGGGGTGCCGGTATCACACACACTGATGCGTTGGTCGCTAATTGGTGGCTCCTGAGTAGAGAGATCCCCCGCGTAGGACCAAAATATTAATGAATTCACTGTCGCGCCGCCACCATCCAGGCTTAGCCTTCCGCAGAGTGTACTTAATGTACGAGCGACAGGTCACACCTGTGTTGCACGTAACTGCCAGTCCAAGGGATTGAGGGGCGCCCAGTGGCAAAGTCAATGGCCCCACTTTAGTGTCCTCAGCAGCTACTGCGCAGCCGTGCTCGCCACTACATCCATGGGGCTCTGGGTCTGTCTATGCCTCGTGTTCATCTATTCTTCCCTTGCAGCCACTCCGACCTGGGTCTCACCCTACCATCCGGGGGCCAGCAGCGCCACGTCCGGATCCTCCGCCGCAGTTGCCCCGGTGAGCGCTGTGCCCTCGCGTAGCCCTGCAATTCGGGGAGCAAGTGTCCACTCGTCCTCACTTCGCACCTGGTCCTGCGCGGCATGCTGCGATGCCCCCTGGGTCCAGGCGCGTGTATTGTGCTCTCCGCTGTCACTTCTCACCATGGGAGCACCAGAGTAGTCCAGCGCCGGGGGTTCCGTCTCAGTCGGTCTCCAACCGGCGACCCGCCTCCAGATCTCTCCGGCCTCTGATTGTCCACGCCAGCACTGCGGAGCTCCTTCTCACCTTGCAGTAGCCTTTTGCCAGGTTCGGAGCCTTCCGGTCACTGTTTCTGGGCGTATCTTGAACGTCCCTGTTCCCGTCGTCCTCCGACCGGGTGCTTCCGGTTCAGGGTGGCCGGATCTTCTGCACTTCCGGTCGGGCACTTGCTCAGGAGTCTCCCCGGTTCCACACCTCCTGTTAGGCCGCAGTCGGCGCCAGTCCGAGCTTCTTTGTCCGGCACCGGATTTCGGCCGGAGTTGCTGCCTTCTGTTCCGCCCGCTCCTGGGCCTCGGGTCCCCCTGAGAAAGACCGTAGTGATCGCGGATTAGTGCACGGATTGTT
Source organism: Lissotriton vulgaris (assembly GCF_964263255.1). Taxonomy (NCBI): domain Eukaryota; kingdom Metazoa; phylum Chordata; class Amphibia; order Caudata; family Salamandridae; genus Lissotriton; species Lissotriton vulgaris. Next base: position 975,892,741 of record NC_141697.1, read on the forward strand.
GGAGAGGCCGTGTCTTCTGCGGAGCTAGCCTCTCAAGCTGCCGCCATGTTCGGCTGCAAGCCACGCCCCGTAATTGCTCCTTTTGTGATACTCAGGCTCAGGACATAGGATTGCACGATTAGGTTCCGAGTGTAATGTCATTTCGTTACTTTTAGATATAGAATGTGGAACAGATGGTCAATACTTCGGTTGGTGAATAAGGAAAAATGAGGAGACCCATCCAAATTGAATTCTGAACACAGGTATTACTCATTGTTGTTCGGATCTTGTAGATATTGTGCAGACAGAGATGGAGGGTATAATATAGGCTCCCTTGTCTCTGTATTATTTTGTAGGACTCTGCAATATAGAGTGGCCCCGAGTCAGAACCAGTGGTTTCTTCAAATGTACAGAATAAACTCTGGGGATTGAGCATTAAGGATATCCTGATTGAATCAAGGTATATTACAAAAAAAAACATTTTTCCAATAATCCTCATATGAATACAAGCAATGTGTGCAGTTGTAGGCACTGATAGATATCATTTTCTTTACAGTGCTCCTTTTTAGGTCTCGGCCTAGAGACGTGCGAAGAGCGTTCTCGGCAGAGAACTATTGTAATTGTGTCAGCCGCCAAATCCTGCAAAAAGGAGACAAGAGCTGGGCATGCGCCCAGCATTCCTAATGGGAGAGGGAGCGACAAGTGCTGGCCACGCGCGGATTTAGCCGCACGCACGCTCACGGCGCCAGCGTCCCCGCCGCGCGCCGATCACTGCTCTCTTCCTGGCCGGCATCGAGAAGTTTCGCAACGCAGTGAGGGCACTGAGAGGTAGGTGCTTGTTTATTTAGACTTTGCTATCTATTTATTGGTGTGTTGCATTTTCTCTACAGTACTATGCAGCGTAGTTTCTATGGTGATGTATACGCCAGAAGAAGCATTTCCTGATGGTACACAGACAAAATATCGATTTTTTAATATCGATAAGCAAAAATATCGAAGTTTTAATATCGATATACAGAAATATCGAAGGTAAGTAATATCGACAGTCTAAATATCGATATTGGTATGATATCAGTAATATCGAAGTTGTAAATATCGATGTTAATAATATCGAAATTAATAACTTTGATGTTACTAATATCTATTTTTAAATAAATTTAGTGTATATTATATTGTATTAATTATGTTTTAATATTTTTTTTAATGTTATTTTATTAAATATTGTGTTTTACTACTGTAGCGGGTTGTGGGTTTATAGGGGAATAGGGTGGGAAGTAATTTAATTATGTTAAATTAATTATTAATTATTAGGAATTATTAATTAATTAATTGAGAATTAATTTTAAATTATTTTAATTAATTTATTAATTGATAAATATGTTCTGTAGCGGGTTATGGGTTTATAGGGGAATAGGGTGGGAAGTAATTTAATAATAATTAATTAATTGATATATGTTTGTACATATTTTAAATAATTAATTGGTAATTAATTTCTATTAATTAGTTAATTAATTATTATAATTTTTTATCATATTTATAATTATTAATTAGTTGGTAATTAATTATTATTAATTATTTAATTTAATTAATTAAAGTAATTTTTATATATATTATTTATTGTTATTAATTAATTAATTGTGCAAAATAATATTAATTATTAAATTAAGTTAATTACAGCAAATGTGCTAATATATTTATTTTATTGTTATTGTTAATTAATAATTAATTGGTAATTAAATAATATTAATTAATTGTGGGTACAGGGGTATTTTTAGGGTTCAGGGTCAGTTTTCAGGTCATGGGTACAGGGGTATTTTTAGGGTTCAGGGTCAGTTTTCAGTTCATGGGTAAAGGGGTATTTTTAGGGTTCAGGGTCAGTTTTCAGTTCATGGGTAAAGGGGTATTTTTAGGGTTCAGGGTCAGTTTTCAGTTCATGGGTAAAGGGGTATTTTTAGGGTTCAGGGTCAGTTTTCAGTTCATGGGTAAAGGGGTATTTTTAGGGTTCAGGGTCAGTTTTCAGTTCATGGGTAAAGGGGTATTTTTAGGGTTCAGGGTCAGTTTTCAGTTTTTGGGTAAAGGGTTATTTTTAGGGTTCAGGGTCAGTTTTCAGTTCATGGGTACAGGGGTATTTTTAGGGTTCAGGGTCAGTTTTCAGTTCATGGGTAAAGGAGTATTTTTAGGGTTCAGGGTCAGTTTTCAGTTCATGGGTAAAGGGGTATTTTTAGGGTTCTGGGTCAGTTTTCAGTTCATGGGTAAAGGGGTATTTTTAGGGTTCAGGGTCAGTTTTCAGTTTGTGGGTAAAGGGGTATTTTTAGGGTTCAGGGTCAGTTTTCAGTTTGTGGGTAAAGGGGTATTTTTAGGGTTCAGGGTCAGTTTTCAGTTCATGGGTAAAGGGGTATTTTTAGGGTTCAGGGTCAGTTTTCAGTTCATGGGTAAAGGGGTATTTTTAGGGTTCAGTGTCAGTTTTCAGTATTTGGGTTAAGGGGTATTTTTAGGGTTCTGGGTCAGTTTTGGGTTTTTGGGGTACAGTCGTACAGGGTAAAAATTAAATAAATTTAAATTAAATCAATTAAATGAAATTATAAAATATAAAATTACATTAAATTATTACGTTTTTAATTTATTTTAAATGTATATGTATTAGTTTTAATTTTTTTATTATGTTTTAATATTTTTATTTAATATTTGTAAAATTATATGTATTTTATAATTATTTTAACATTATTATTAATACATTTAAAAAAACGATATTTTTAATTCCGATATTTTTGTACTACGATATTATTTTTTCGATATTTTTGTACTTACCTTGTTAGGGATAGGATTCCGATATTTTTGACTTCGATATTTTTGTCCCGATATTTTTGTAGGTCGATATTTTTGATTTCGATATTTAGTCAGACATTCTTTCCTGATTACCGGCGCAGTTTTCAATGTGTAAGTTGCTCTAATGGTGAGGCACATTTTGTGCTTGTGAAGCCAACATAAAGTACTTTCAGTGGTGTTTGTTAACTAACATAAAAAGATAAAATACACTGACGCTAGTTATGGAATTGACGAGCTGTGGTTACTACCTCCACCGAAAGCACAGAGTTGTATGACTTTTTCCATTATAGCTGGGAAACGGGTGTGTGGTGGCCCTGATGGTGTCGATGAATATTGTGTTCGGTAAATGTCTCCTAAAATTACTTTTACCGTTACCTAGCAGTCTAGCAGTGCGTCAACTGCAAGTGATTAATTATGTTTTTAGTTCATGAAACACATTTTCTGGTTTGTATAGCATCAGTGATAATCATAGCTATGGTGCTAGTAACATAATGTGTATGTCATGGGACCTAATGCAAGCAAGGGTAGTAGGACGTTTAGTACCTCCACCGCCTGGGATAGAATTGCACTACAGACATAATTGGGATGCAGTTCCCCGACCACACCAAGGACTTCAGTGTCACTGCACCTGCTGCAATATCGATTGCTTTACCCCTATTGTTTTTCTTTCTCTTCTCTCTTTCCTTCCCTCTTTCTGCTCAGTTCTCTCCTCTTGGTTCTCACTCTTTTCCTCTTCAGTCTCGCATGTCCATATCCTCTTCCTTATTATTATTTTATTATTTATTAATGAAATTTTTAGAGCGCGAACAATGGCCCTTGGGCGTCTCGGCGCTGTAGTATCTGCAGAAATTCAACCAAGGAAGGGAAGAGAGGGTCTACTGATTAAAAAGCCAAGTCTTCTCTCCCGGACATCCCTAATTGTGACCCCTTTCTTTTCCTTTCCCTTGCTTTGTTCTCCTAAGTATCCTCTTCTCCATCCTGCCAACTTCTCATCTCCTTTTTATCTTTCACCTTCTCCATTCCTCACTCTTCTTAATTTTTCTTATCCTTTACAATTTCATACACAACCCAACTTTCCCAAAGGGTAAACGTTGGGCTAGACACCAGGCATCATTTGTGTTTAAAAAAAATGCGAGGGCGTGGCCAAGATGGCGGGCTGAGTGGTCGCACTCGAAGTGAGCTCCGCCGTCCCTGGACCCTAATCCTGCTGTGAATTCGCTGATTCTCCCCCCGGGACGCTGCAATTCTCAGAGCGGGAGCGTGTAGCCACGGAGGAGCAGCTGCGAGACCGCTGACGCCTCCCGGGGCGCTGGGCTGACTCCGGACGCGGCACCGCTGCGGAGAGCGAGCGGGGCCTAGCACACGGCCTGGTGGAGACGCGGACCTTGCCCGGCCCTAGACGTCGGCCCGGGTGATCGTAGCAGAATCGCTGACCCTGCCCGCCTACCCCGGATCTCTACGCCTCTCATTGCTGCAGGTACCGGGGGCCTGGGCTGCCTGATCCCGAGCCATAGAGATTCCGACACCGGGCCGGCATCGGACTTCACGCAAGGCCGGGGCTCAGGCCTGGGTCCCGGGCCTCGACTGCTTTGGCGGCCTCTAGGCGGGCCGGGACGGACTGTGGGCCTTACCTGCCAGACCCGGACGGACCTGCCTGGTCCTGCGGCACCCCTTCAGAGCGTGGACCGGCTGAGGCGGTGGTGAGGAAGGAGAGGTGCCGGACTTGGGGCCTCCTACTACGCGAGGCCGTGGCTTTGGCCTGCACCCCAGGCCTCAGAGACGCTGCACAGCAGTGGCCCCCCGGCCCGCCGGTTGGGATTGCGGAGCACGGAGCTGATTCTCCTGGGTCGACAAAGAGCCCTGCGGTGAGTCAGACAGCTGGGGGACACTGGAGAGGAGAGTTGCGGCCGACACCCCTTGGAGCCACGAGGGATCGGGAGCTGGGCTACTGAGTTTTTAGCCGCCATTGCACCTGGCCACCGGTATAGAACTGGGACGGACCCTTACTTCAGGGGGACCCCTGGCGGCGTTTTGGGTTTGACTGTGAGACAAGGAGAGGACCGACCGGACATTACTGCGACCTCCGCACGGTCCCTGAGGGCCTGCAATGGCCTAGCTTGGAGGGAGATCCCACAGTGGCGCTGGTGACGCCGAGCCCGAGGCCACGGAGCTTGTGGTGCGAGAGAAGAGAGCAGCACCGGGCTGATTGGTGTTGAGGGCCCTGGAGGGCAGCCAGTCGTTGAGGGAACGGACCGCTGGTCCCGCCGCCGTTCCTGCTTTATCAGTGGGGCGGCTCGGCCCCATAGGTCATTAGTGGGACGGCGTGGGAGATCGCCAGCTCGGTTCCTAAGTTGCACCAGGGATTGGACTATTGAATTTCCAGGAGGAACACCTTGGTGGCTAGCATGTCGAATAACAGAGGGACCCGGAAGGGGGACCGCACGTTGCCGGAGATGCTGAACCGGAGCAATACGAGACAGGACCGGGGTCAGCCATCCCCACCCCACCCGAGTGGTGCCCAAGGAGCGAGTGGAGGAGAACCCCCGGTTACGAGGTCCTTCCTGGAGTCCCTTTTCAGCTCATTGAGGGAAGACTTTCAGGCGCTCAAGCAGGAGGTCGCAGGTGAGGTCCGTGAGATACGGAGGGAGGTGGACGGTCTAGGTGACAGAGTGTCCACGGTGGAAGAAGCGGGCCATGCTCGGGACGAAGAAATCACACAGTTGCAGCAGGAGGTCATCCGACTCCGGGAACAGCACCTTGACCTGCAAGCGCACACGGAAGACCTTGAAAATCACTCCAGGAGAAACAACATCCGCGTCCGGGGCATTCCGTCCCGGGAAGAGGGGGAACATGTGGCGGCCTACCTCGGAGAGCTGTTCAGGGAGGTGCTGGGGGAACCGGCTGATTTCGCTATTCGGATTGACAGGGCGCACAGGGTGGGCCTGCAACGCCGAAATTCAGCGCCTCCTCCGGACATCTTGGCTTTCCTGCCACACTATCCCTTGAAGGAGCGGATACTGAGGGAGGCTCGGAGGAGACCCTCCCTGGAATTCAGAGGCCACCGGATAGCTCTCTATCAGGACCTGGCCGCATCCACTCTGCAAAAACGCAAAGCTTTTAAAATTGCGACTGACTTTCTTAGGGAGCATGGCACTCAGTATTCCTGGGGACATCCCTTCCGGCTCATTTTCAGGTGGAATGGAACCTTGCACCAGTTGCGTTCTCTTCAGGACACGTGTGGAGTGCTGGGGATCACTGCCACGGAGGACGGAGCTCACACACCGCACCGGAGTCGTATTACCAGAGACGGATGGCAGACAATCCCCGGCCGACGATCGTCTGCTTCCTTGACACGGCCGGACTCTCCTACGGCCCGGGCGGAGTCGGACACAGCGGTGCAGGATGGAACTGGTGCTGCTACTGCGACTGTGGTGGCCCTGACAGCTTAAGTGAACTCCGGGGGGAGATCGACATCGCTGTGGTGGAGCTGCAGGTTTGAGGGTCTGGGGGGGTGGGGGGAGCGGAGGGGTGCGAGGTGGCTGGACGTCCACTTTTCCTGACTTTCCGCAGGCTTGTCCGGTAAGGACCGGACTGGGACAATGGGTCTACAAGTTTTTGGGGGGGTAGAGAGAGGGGTGTTTGAAGTTGTTGATCTGGTCCCAGTTGTGGGAGGGGGCTGGATGCGGGAGGGTGGGTGGGAAGAACGGGGGACAGTTGGGGGGGTTCAGGGGAGTTGGGGAGTGGAGTGGAAGACGGGGTTTGGGGGTTTGGGGTGGAGAGGGAGGGTCGTCCAGTGCACACGGGGGTTCCTGGTCATGTTGACATTGTCTGTGCTTTTTGATCTGCTTCTATTTGGCTTTGGCTTCTGCGGTGCGGATTGCCACTTTGCTTGGCATGAACATTGGGGAGAGGTGGGGGGGATCGTCGGATGCTTCTTGAGGGCGTTGAGCTACTGGATGGGTGGTCTGCTTTACGGTTTGCTCGGGACCGTTTGCTTTTTATGTCAGTGCTCTCTGCATAGTGCTCTGCTGCACCACGGGCTGAGTGACGCTCTTGTCCTCCCGTTTTTGCGGTGGGTCCTTGTTGCTTTCTACTACACCACCGCTCATGCCCCCAACCACATGTAAGGTAGTGACCCTGAATGTCCGGGGTTTGAATAATCCTGTAAAGAGGCGGGCCGTCCTTTCGCTTTTAGAGAACATGCAGGCAGATATTGGTCTCCTCCAGGAGACGCACTTACTGTCACAGGACACACACAGGCTCCGTTCACACAAGTTCCCCTCACAATTCTTTTCCTCGTGCACCACTAAAACAGCTGGGGTGGCGATTCTGGTAGCGCGGCGCTTCCAGGGGGAGGTCCTCCACAAATTTGCTGAACAAAAGGGTAGGTTACTGGCTTATCGGTTTCGGATCGGGGGTCTTCTCTTTACGATAGGGTCCCTCTATAGTCCTAATGAACGACAGGACCGCTTTCTACAGGCGGCGATCGAGGAGGTCACCTCTTCCCAGGATAGACATGTCATACTCGGGGGTGACTTCAATATTGTCTTCGACTCTGCATTGGATAGGTCGGCGCAGCGCTCCTCTCAGGTCGGAGAACTATCGGCGGACCGTAAGGCTCAGCTGGAAGAGGTAGACCTCCTTGATCTATGGCGCCATCTGCACCCGACGGATAGGGACTACTCGTACTATTCTCATGCGCACAAAACGTACGCACGGTTAGATCACCTTTTGGTTACCTCTCCAGTGAAGGCGTTAGCCTCTGGATCAGAAATGGGTGTGATCTCCCTTTCGGACCATGCCCCGGTCGAGGTCCTGTTAACTATGCCCCCGACGGCGCCCCGCCCACGGATGTGGCGCCTTCGTGATACGCTGCTGCATAGGGCGGAGGTGGTGGCTCGCATTGAAAAGTCGATTCAGGAATTTCAATCCCATAATGATAATGCGGACACTAGTCGGGCCACGCAGTGGGCAGCATTGAAGGCTGTCATCAGAGGGGAATTTATAGCGATTTCCTCGGCGGATAATAGGGAGCGGCAGGCCAAGAGAGATGAACTTACAGATCGTGTTCGGGAACTGGAACAGATCCATCGCAGAACCGGGGCCCCCCGAATTTGGCGGCAGCTCAAGGAAGCCAGGAAGCTCCTGGCGGCCCTGGACCTTGACCGGGCGGAGTACGCCGCTTTGCGGTTGCGACACGCCTTTTATACTGGAGGGGACCGCTGTGGCAGGTTGTTGGCAAACAGGCTCCGAGTGGCGCGACAGAGCCAGCTGGTTAAGGAGATCTCTGGCCCGACGGGAATGCCGGAAACTGAGGACGAGCGAATAGCAGCCGTCTTCCGAGGCTTTTACAAGGACCTCTATGCCGGGGACCCCCCGGATGAGGAAGCGATGGACGCTTATCTGACCTCGATCACACTTCCCTCTCTGGAACAGTATACATGCGGATTATCTGGACAGGGACATTAGGATTGAGGAAGTAGTTTCCGCCATTGCCAGACTTAAACACGGCAAGGCACCGGGCCCGGATGGCTACATTGCGCTGTATTATAAAACATTTTGCACGACGCTGGCGCCCATCCTGACGCGCCTTTTCAACTCCTTTGCGGAGCCCGGGGCCATTCCGCCTGATCTGCTCAGGGCCTCGATCTCGGTTATCCCTAAGCCCGGTAAGGATCCAAAGCAATGTGGGTCTTACCGGCCGATCTCCCTTCTGAATATTGATTTAAAATTATATACGGGGATCCTCGCTGCTAGACTAGCTCTCCATTTGCCCGGTCTCATCGATCCTGACCAGGCGGGTTTTGTCCCGGGAAGGCAGACGGTGGACAATACGAAACGACTTGTTCATTTACTGGAGAAGGCCTCCCGGATTCCGGGGGAACGAATGATGCTGGCGGTGGACGCAGAGAAGGCGTTTGACCGAGTCCACTGGCCTTATCTGGAGCGGGTGCTTATGAAAGCAGGTATAGGAGAGAAATTCCGCGCCATGATCCTTAATTGTTACATTCGTCCGTCGGCGGTGGTCCGCGTCAATGGGCACGCTTCTAACTCTTTCGACATTGAACGGGGCACCAGGCAGGGTTGCCCGCTCTCACCACTGCTTTTTGCGCTCTACATGGAGCCCTTTGCCCAGCGGATGCGCGATAACCCGCTAGTGACCGGCATCCAGATGGGGGCCTTCACACACGCTATCAGCCTTTACGCTGATGATGTTATTTTGTCCACTGACAAGCCCGCCGTGGCTCTGCCAGCGTGCATGGAGGAACTGTCCTCTTTTGGCGCGGTGTTCGGATTTCGGATGAACATGGGGAAGTCAGTAGCGCTGGATATCTCCCTTGACCCGGTCACTAGGGCCTGTTTGCAGCGGCGGTTTCCCATGCTATGGTCATTGGGAGCAGTGCCCTATTTGGGGATCCAGATTGCACCTACCTTGGCGGCGATGGTGTCGGCAAACTATCGGGCCCTGGGTGCCAAGATCAAGGAGGAACTGGGCCGATGGAGTCGGGGCACCTTTTCCTGGCTTGGCAGGATAGCTGCTGTCAAAATGACGATTTTACCTCAGGTGTTGTACCTCTTTCGGGCCCTGCCGCTCCAACCGCCGGTGGGATGGATTTCGAAATTACAGGCAGACGTTTCTCGGTTTGTCTGGCAGGGGAAGAAGCCTAGATTACGTAGGGCCCTCTCGCTGCTGGCCCCGGAGGCAGGAGGACTGGGTATCCCAGACTTTCGCAAATACTTTCAGGCAGCGCAGCTGCGTTACCTGGTGGAATGGAGTAGGTGGGAGTCTGATAAGCATTGGCTCTTCCAGGATCAGGCGGTGGCAGGGAGACCGCTGCAGGAAATCCCCTTCCTACGTCGCCCTCATCGGCCCAAAAATCTCTATGCCTCCTTTGTTACGAGGGTGCCACTGCGGGTGTGGGATGCTACCAGCGTTTTACATGGCCTCACCACGTTCCCGTCACCGCTTACTCCGCTGGTAGATAATCCGGACTTCACCCCAGGGATGGAGAGGGGAGCGTTTGCGAGATGGCAACAGACGGGGTGTAGAGCCTTATGTCACCTTTATGGCCCAGACGGGGTGGTTCCTTTTCCCCAACTTCGCCAGGAGTTCTCACTCCCGGAGACGGAGCGACTTCATTATATGCAGGCCCGCCACTGGGCCCTCCACCCACAAGTGAGAGAGTCGGCCGATCGGCCCTTTCTCCCTTATGAGCACTGGCTCATGACACGGACTTCGGACTCCAAACTGATTACTGATTTGCACAAGCTGCTGCAACCCCCGGCAACACACCTTTATCACCCCGGGAGGGAGCGTTGGGAGAGGGAGCTGGGGAGGACACTGAGCCCTAAGGAATGGGAACACATAGCCTATAGAGCGCGGCACTCGGCCTACCACATGGGACTCACTGATACACTGGCTAAAATCTCTACCTATTGGTACTACACACCGGAACGAGTGCATGAGTTTGACCGTAGTAAAGTGGATGCATGTTGGCGGGGATGTGGGCATAAGGGTACACTTACACATATACTGTGGGACTGCCCGCTCCTAGAACTTTACTGGAAGGAAGTGTTGGATGAAATTGATTCTGCTTTTGAAATTGAACTGCCGCGCTTCCCTGCCTATACCCTGCTGGGACTTCCGAATGATCTAATGTATCCCCTTCGTTCTCGTAGAGGGAGACAGATAGCAATAGCTTTGGGTTCCGCGGTTCAGAACATCCTGATTCATTGGCACACTGCTACGGTCCCATCTATCACTGGCTGGCTCCACAGGTTGTGGCATGTGTTGGGTATGGAGAAGCTGTCCCTCACAGTGGCGGGGGATGTGGACCAGTTTAGGGAGCTCTGGCAACCATTTCACTCCCTATTGCTTACTGAATTTAAGGAACTTACCTGTCCCAAATATCTCCGCCTATTGAGGCTTCCGGCCCCGGTGGAGTCTGCCCCTTGATCTCCCTGTGAGTTCCTCTCCTTAGTATTGTGGCTCTGATGTGTGTTGAGCTTAGGGACTGTGCACTGGATGTGGGGTGGGATTGGGGGGGGTGGGAGTTTGGGTGTTGGGGGGGAATGTTGGGTGGGGGGGTTTAATGGGAAATGTCATAACATGTTGAGGCGACGGGAGCCTTCTGTTACAGTGCAGGCGGGGTCAACGGATGGACATCTATTAGCAGCACTCTTGGACACTTGCTTTTCCGCCCTGCTACATTCTCTTGGGATGTTTGTTTGTCCTTACGTGTTGTGCCGAATAAAATACTTTAAACTTAAAAAAAATGTGAGCAGGCGGACTCTAAAAGAACTGAGGACAGTATAGGGCCGCGTTGCCTCCACCAGCCTCTTGTCCCTGGTGCCACTGCGCCGGCTTTACTACTGATACCTACACCCCGTATGGTGCTGGTTTGTCATCCAGATCTTGAACCTTATAGAATTGTAATCAGAATTTCGTTTGTTAACCATCATATTCTAGACCTTTAACTGTTTGGATGGGTTGCTTTTGATGGACGTCATTGTTTCGGGTCTCTCGTTCTCTCCCGGTGTTGTTCTTTGACTACCTTCCCCTACATGGACTCTTAGATGCTTGCGGTGCATGAACCGCAGATCCCTATTCATGGGCACGTGGTTTGTAAAGCAGAAGTCTTCTCCGCCTTTCAAATATTTACTCTTTTTTCCCTCCAAAGCAAAGCTTGCAAATGAGTTGACGAGTCGAACCATACAGATTTACAAAAGATTAACACTTTCAGGGCTGTACCCAAGCCTGGTTAAATCTGTCCTGTAGTGTTTGCGGTTACAAAGAACACATATTAAAATGGATTTTGCATCCTTCTTTCTAAAAATGATTTCCTTTAATAAATAAATGTTTGACGTGTGTGCCAAATCAGAGCAAACGACCAAAACATAAATAAGACGCGTAACCTGATCACCGGCGGTTCCGTAATCTGGCATCTCTGCTCCAAAGCTTATTGGTCCACAGAACTTGTCCAACGTGATCAAGGGTGTTGTCCAGCTGAAACTCGTAGATGTGAGACACCTAGAGATGCGCGAAGTGCATTCTCGGCAGAGAACTATTGCAATCGTTTCAGCCGGCAAACGAGACAAGAGCTGGGCACGCGCCCAGCATTCTCAATGGGAGAGGGAGCGACAAGACCTGGCCACGCGCGGATTAAGTCGCGCGTACGCTCACGGCGCCAGCGTCTCCGCCGCGCTCTTCCTGGTTTTTAATATTATTTTTCTCTGCGTACTTTTCCAGTGTGAAGATATAGACGCACTGTATTTTTGAATAAATAATTGACAGTCCTGCGATCCTGTAGAGGAGGACTCCAGGGAGTTCGAGGTACAGTACTGCTTGGCTGAGTCGGATGCCAGCCGCAATGGAGACCGAGCCGCTGCTCCCGCCGACCGTGGAGCGCAGCTGGTGCGCCAACCCGGACTTCGAGGCGCCTGAGCGGGACGTCAAAGCCAGGACTTGCTCCTACTCCTCGTCGGGCTCCTGTGTGACGTGCGTGCTGGAGCCAGGTAATGTTCTGTGCGAGTATGGTGCATATGGGTAAGGAGTTGATAGTGCCTAGTTGTGCCTAAGTTGTTCCATGGCGCTTAATGAGAGCACTTGGGATACCACACTTCCGAACTTGCAGAGTTGCCTCCCCCGAGGTCTCAAGCTGTCTGCACCACGTGTGAGTAGTTTCTCCAGTATATACCTTTCTTTCGTACTATTTGCATTTTTACTTTCCAAAATGTCGTATTTGTGTATTTAAGTATAAGGCACACTCTCCTAATATGTTGTGACTTTAATTCCTCTGCTGCGTCTCCTCTGCCGGCCCGTGGGCAGAGTCTCCTACTCCGAAGAAGTATTCACCCTCATCGCATCTTCAGTGGTTCTTTACTCCCGCCCTGTGAGCTCTACTACATCGCTTTACTTTCACATGGAGCAAGAGGGGAGGAAAACGTACAAAAGGAGTACGGTGGGGGAAGATATATGCAGAAATACATCAAAAGGGAGACATTAGGCACTGGGAAGAGTGAGTTAAAGAGGCAGGGAGTGATGATAGTGGAGTAAAGAGGAACCGAATACGCATCTTTACTTTTAGGCGGGTGGACATTTAAACACGCTCGTATGCCTCTTCACTGGCTACCCATGAAGAAACACAATCTTTCCAGGACCCTCTGCATCGCCTCCACGGCTCCAATTAATCTTATTCACATGTTTAGTTGGTGTATGCCGCAAAGAAACCTTCCCTCTGCAAAGCCAGTTTGGTGGAGACTCCTAGATTTAGGCTTTCCAGGTGGGGAGGTAGGACTTTTTTTCTTAAACAACGGCCAAATTGTGGAACACCTTACCCATCCACCTGAAACTCATTGGAACTGCTCCCGTTCAGAAAGGCCCTTCAGACCTGGCTTTTAATGCCATTTATTTAATGATTAAGCTATTGGCAATGTAAATGACAATGCCATTTATTGATTATTTAAAAAAAAAAATGTCATGAGTAATGCCAAAAGCTCTACCTTTAATGATGCCGAGACCATTGCATTGTAAATGCTTGTTTCGCTATTGCAATCGTGGTTAATGCTATTCTACATCTACAATCATTTCCCTACGGAGTAATTCCTCGCTCCTGATGAATTGGTAAATATTGATTTTGGAGTCCCCATTTTTATCAATGGACTTTTTCTGTTTGAGTGAGTTTTTCTACATGTTTTTAATATTTATTGTTTTAGGATTAAAGAATAAGCCTTGGGAACGTGGGAATAAACACCACTCCCATCGTCTGGAAGGGTAAGCCACCTAGAATTAGTAGGGTCTTACCTTCATCAAAAAAAGTTTTGCGGCAGCAGTCTATAGATTTATTATCTCTTGTTTTGTAGGGTCATCCATGATCCCAAGTTACCCCTCTCTTTTTTCGTCCTGAAGAAGACTCGCATGGCTCAGGCTTAAATGACCGACAGACCGTAAAGACAAGTCGAAACGTCGACGTATTTAGTTAAAAACCTGGACCAGTTTTGTTTCTGTATATTGATGTGCAGATATTTTTGACACTGATGAGTCATGAACATTTAATAGTAGCTTTAGAAAATGTGTCTCACCTTGGCCAGGTTGAACAGTGCGGTCAATTGATTTATTGTCTGTTGTTTAATCAATTATTATGAATATCTTATGTCCCAATATTTTTCTGTAAATTCCTTTCCTTCTTAAATTGCACACACTTTTTCTACTTATACCTTTTCTATCTGCACGCTCCAATTGGGGTAACTTTTGTTATATAATTCAAATCAATGTTTGCAATGATTAACATGTTGACCTTGTTACATTAAATTATTCTCAAGGTTTGGATATTTTGATTTGCTGTTGCCCTTTTTCGTAATGTGTTGTTATGAAGAATGAGAAACATTTATTTGAATAGAGCTGATCTTGAGTGACATGCTCCTGAACTTTGTTGATTCAAAAAAGTTACTGATTAATTCAGCTACTATAAAATATAGAGGTCTTGGACCATTTTTCTATATCGCAAGAAACCCAGGTCCAGTACCTTTTTGGGTTATCCCATTACTTTAATGGAAAGTTACAGGAATATCGTGATTGAGCTATTCTTAATCGACATCAACTGACTTCTACTAGTTGGTCCATCGACCACATAGCGGACTACCTTAAAGTTTTGTTTTCCTTACAATAGTTGAATGATTTCTGAAATGTATATAATGTATAGAATATAGAATTTAAGTTATTGAGGTACCCCGTTTCCAGCAGCTCGCCTTCTTTTTCACTGATTCAGGGGCAGTGTGGTGTGTGAATGTGTGACTCGCGGTGCTATGGGCCCCACCGATGAGTAGAAGTGAGTTGCTCCTGGGTTAAGTGGGATGAGTTTGAGGGTTGTTAGGGAGCTTTGCTGCATCACATCGTGGCCTCGGTTCATGGAAGGAGCAGGTTTTCAAGGTTTGTGAGTCATTTCTCACAATGGTTAGGCTAGGTTTTACCAGCATTGAGCAAGTTAAGCAGTTGGTGATATTCACTCCCCAGTGACTCTTAAAAGGGCAGTGCTACCTTTCCAAGAATGGGAAGACAACCAAAAGTGGCTAAATGCATAAGTGGGGTGCTCAGTGTTGGGTGAAAGGTGCCACTTAATTGGGCACAGACAGATTTGATTGGCCGGGAAAAGTAGCATTCGATGGGGTATCCGCTAGTTTCCCAATTGTAACTTCTTTCTACTTGCTAAGTAACATGGGCTGAGTATAAGGACTCAAAGTATGACTTCAAGCAGTTCAGAGTATGGAGGTTCTATTCTTGTAACATATGGGTACAGGAGAAAACATCCGCAATGGAGTTATGAGGGGAAAAATCAGGGGCTGAAAACCCCACTGCTTGGAGAGCAACAAAGTCCGGGCATGTTGTATACATTGCTATGCCAACCTCCAATGTAGACTATATGGCCTTTTCCCTAATTCAGGTTTGGATTGGATCAATAGGCATTAGGGCCATAGTGCATCCAGCAATAGAGGCACTGTCTGAACAGGCAGCATTATGTTAGCTCTAGTAAATACAAGTGCAAAAGGACTGAGGTGATGACTGAGACAGCGATAGATGTCGGTCTTCCTTGTGAGTGGGTGGATGGTTTATTTAACTGCCAGAAAATGGTGTCAGCTTAGCATCAAGCATCAGTTCATCAGAAGGCAACAAAGTTGATGAGACTCCTGGTGGGCTCATGTGTACTTCATGTTCTGATATTGTTCTTTGCAATTGGAGATGATGGTTCGATGTGCATACACCATATATATGAAAGGTCCAGTATCAGCTCTGAGATGCTGCTGGGGCTGTCAGACAGACAAGACCAGAGCTAGGTCTGGGGTTTGGGGGTTTGTGGGACCATGAGCACCATGACATATAGTTTACTCCAACTTGGAACCGAGAGTTGTTCGCCTGCAACACTATCTGGCAAGGGCCATTAGTTGCTCAATCAAATGAGCATTAGCACGGTTTCAGGGTGGAGGGACCCCTTGACATTAATTTTCAGAAAACATAACGAGGCTGCACCATACATCTTGCTAAGATACTGGGGAAATGAATCGCCGGAGCTGGCTGGAAGGGCGACTGACCTATCGATAGTCCTGGACCTTCTTAGCTCTACCGTTGAGTTGCTTTCCTTGAGTTGGAGATGTAAAAAGGAATTAGTTCATCTGCAATGCAACATTTTTCAAGTATGTTTCTTTTGGAGAAATGTGAATGATTATCTTGTGTACAGCAAATTACTACATCAATATATATATATATATATATATATAAGTGGAATTCCTTTCAATGTGTTGCTTGTGTAATGCTTTACAGTTCTTAGATTTGTGATTAAATTAAGATACGTCGTTTGTCCACACTCCTAGAATTAATCTTTCTGTCATTCTGTCTAATCGCAAAAAGGATGATGCGGGGACGGAGTAGTTTAGGTTTTTAATATTCCCGAGGTAGGTGTCAGTGAATTGCAAGTTCTGAGGATAAAAAGAAGGCCCCAGATGGATTGAGGGTTTAGCTGATTTGATCTCTTTCTGTAAACTAATGTGCTATTGGAATTCCTTACAATATAACGTGAGGCTGTTGCAACCAGTTTTAAACAACCTGGATTATTATTTTGTTCCAACTTTATTTAAAAGGAAGCAGGTTAATACAACCACCGGGAGTATCTGCAATACTCCATATCATCAAATAGCATTATTATGATTATATATATAGAATATATTATGTATGAATTTTATATAGCGCTGTCTTGACCCAAAAGTACCAGAGTGCTTTACATATTGTGTGAGTAAGTTTACTCGAAGTAAATGTGGGATACATATGGGAATAGGACAGTCTTAATACAGTGTACAAGGATAGTATAGAAAATACAGAATTGAGGTAGTGTAAAATCGTCCCAGACAGTAGAGACAGAATAAGGTATCAGAGTGCTTTACATCTAATGTGAGTAAGTTTACTATAAGTACATGTGAGAATTTTCAAGGGACATAATAGCCTTCATCCAATACAGTAAAGTACAGAAAAAACAGAATTGAGGCAGTGTTAAATAGTCACAAAGAGTATATGGCAAAAACATAATTTTTGTCCTGGAGCTGGAAACAGAATAGAGACGGAATGAGTCAGAAGACTGCCTCTGCTGGTCTAGTCGATGCGTGTAGAGTCTTAGAGAACGTGAATCCGGCTGTGCTTCTGTTAAGGAAGTAGTAGTTAAGTGGTAGAGCTTTGTGGTCCCATTTGAAGCAGGAAAAGGAGGGGTTGCAGAGGAAATCGTTGGAGAGCGAGTTACAGATCCTATGAGCATTTCCAGAGAAAGTGTGCACCTGGGAAGATTTCTTCTTCAGCTTGGGAGGTAGAAGAAGAAGTGAGTTGGAGTCTGACCTTTTCCTGCTCTAGAGGGTTAAGATACAGGGTATTTGGGGGTTTTGTATGAAGGGCGTTGTGGGTGCTACTGGCTGTTTTGAAGGAGCATCTTCCTTCAATGGGGAGCCAGTTGATTCATTTGAGAGCAGATGAGATGTGATCGAATCATTTAGTTCCTGTGAGGAGTTTGGCAGCTGCATTAAGAACAGCTCTTAGGGGGACAAGGTGACTTTTTGGAGCTCCTGTGATGGTGGTGTTGCCGTAGTCAAGTTTTGAAAGGACTAGTGATTGCACTACTCTCTTAAGCTCGTTGGGGGGGGATAAACTGTTTGATTTTCTTGACGTGTTTTAGTGTGTAGAGCGCTCCTCTGGCTGAGTAATTGATGTGCTCCTTCATTGACAGGTTTTTGTCTGGGGTGATGCCCAGGGATTTAACAGAACTAGAAAGTGAGAGAGAGCAGATAAGTGAGCTCAGATTCTTGAGCCATTCTTGGATTGGTAATGGTTTATTTTTAGGAGAGAGTAGTAGTAGTTTAGTTTTGTTGGGGTTCAGCTGAAGGTGGTTGGTATTTAGCCATGTTTGCATCTTAGTTAGAATTGCGTTCAGATGCTGGATCTCTCCAGATCATTTAATTTTTTTGTAGAGTTCAGTGTTGTCTGCATATAGGGGATAGTTGACCCCTGCTTGGTTCAGGATAACTGTGAGGGGTTCCATGAAGAGATTAAATAGTGCTGGAGAGAGGATTGAGACTTGAGGTATACCTTGTAGAACAGGAGTAGGCTTTGTGAGTCGGCTGTTAATTTATATTGTATTATTATTATTATTATTAAATTAAATTTATAAGGCGCTCAGCTACCCGGAGGTTTGCCGGCGCCCATAGCAGATTGAAAAACAAAACGCACTTAAAGGTTGAATAGCCAGGTCTTAAGGTCTTTGCGGAAGCTTTTGTGGCTCACTTTGTGACGAAGTGAGGAAGGTAGAGAGTTCCACAAAATAGGAGCCAAATACGAGAATGAGCGACCACCCATACGTGAAAGTTTAAATCTGGGCACTAGGAAGTTAGCTTGAGATGAGGAGCGAAGAAGACGGGTGGGAAGATATGTCTGGACTAAGGCGCATAGGTAGTGTGTTGCCGTACCTAATTTAATCTTAAACATGTAACATAAGGCCTTACATTTATTTTGTTCGATGCTCAATCTTAAGCCAATGAAGGTCACGTAATGTGCCTGAGATGGGATATGTTTTGGGTACATTTCGAAGTAATCTGGCTGCAGAATTCTGTACTACCTGCAACTTACGTACTAACTCCCTATTCGCTCCTAGATATAGGATGTTGCCGTAATCCAGCCTTGACATAATCAAGCCCTGGATAACCATTCTTTGGGTGGGCTCAGGCGGCATCCATAGTATCTTGCGGAGCCATTTGAGAATAGTGAAACAAATAGATGTGGTCTTAGCTACTTGCTGTTTCATAGTGAGCTGATCATCAATCACTATGCCCAAATTACGTGCAGTCTGCACAGGTTTAGGAAGTTCCCCCATTTCTGGTGGCCAATGGTGCAGGCCTCAGAGGTCTTTATGTTTTCCCATGATCAAAACTTCCGTCTTTCCTCCATTAAGCTTCAACCAGTTAGTATTCATCCAACTGGCGATTTTATGCAGCCCTTCCTGAAGGGATGAAACTCTGGAGTTTTTATTGGCGGATAATGAAAAGAGGAGCTGGGTGTCATCTGCATAAGAGAAGATTGACAACCCAGCCTCTTCCGCAATGGTGGATAAAGGGCTGACGTAAAGATTAAAGAGCATAGGGCTAAGTATCGAGCCCTGTGGTACTCCATAAGGCACAGCTTTCCAAACTTTTCATGTTGGTGACACACCTTTTTGTGAAAAAAATGTCAGGGACACGGTAACGCGAGGAAGCGCAGCGAGCGAGCGCGAACCACCTATGGTGGGTTCGGGCCCCACACACAACCCCACCCCCCCCACCCCACAGACACATAACCCCACAGACACACACCCCACACACACACACACAACCCCCCCCCCCCCCACACACAACCCCACCCCACCCACACACACACCCTCCACACCCCCCACACATACACCCCACACCCTAGCACTCGGATTAATATATTCCCTATGGTGGTTATAGTTCATTTAGTTTTATAGAAAAGTCATATGCTCATATATTTTCACAATTTGTAATTGCACCAGACTCAAGTTTTTTTACTCGCTTTTTCACTCAATTAATATGTTACTTATATACAAATCAAATCCCCTGTTAATTTTTTTAAAGAGAAGCAAATATGGAAGAGAATGGAGTGAAATGATGCGGCTCCTGTGAATGCAAAAGGCGCCCATATTACCAGAAAGACCAAAATCACCACTTTTCAATAACTCTGGAGCAGTTCTATGTCGCCAAACACCCCCACACATGATGTTTAGCCACAAGTGAACCACATTGCAGCCAGTAGCTAGGTTGAAAATGCAGAATTCAGTGACTTTGACCAAAAGCAGTTAAAAGTAAAAAAAAAAAAAAAGAAAAGTGTGAAAAAAATATTCAACAGTTATCCCACCCACATTCGTTGGCACATTCTTAAGTAGAAAGTCTGAGAAATTCCAATTCGATCATATTTGAAGTTATCAAGATATGCTTGCACTGTAAAAAAAACGCAGTGTAAGAATTGGAATGAAAGAGCATTATGTCTGGTGAAATATTGTCTTTTCAGCACACGAACAACACGTTTAACTACAAGGGATGTTTAGAAGAAAAAATGTGTATTTTTGCCTTCCGCTGGCATCACGTATTGTGTATTTATCTTAAAGATTAGATAATGCTTTGGAAGAGGATTCCTCTCGACTACCACTTGGGTTAATTGAAATGAAATTAGACAGCCACAAGATTACGGACAATTGATAAACAAGCTCATTGTGGAAGGCCATTTCACCATTACCATTTAAGAAGTCTTTATTCGATTATTTAATCTTAAAAGACGTACATACAAATTATACATGATAAAATAACAAATTCACATAAAATCAGTTGTAACCGACATTCTTATAATGGGTACAAAACATTAATTCATTGTGGCGTTAAAAAAGTATTAAATCAAATATAACAGACATTCTTATAATGGGTACATAGCAATAATTAATAATAGAATATAAAAACCTGGAAAACCTAGATCTACAATTAAAAGTCACATTAAAATGTTCAAAGGCAAGCCTAGCACTGAATGTTTTTTAAATACCTAGTTCTAATCACCCACGCCCATCCAAGGAATTTAGCCACACCAGTGACAATAAGAGGGGTTAGGTCGGTTCTTAAGAGTCTGCTAGCCTCAATAGCTGAGCGAGTACCGAGGGATCTGCAAACTGGACCAAGCCATTTGGACCTTGGAGCAGCATACAGTGGGCAAACAAACAAAAAGTGATCAACACTTTCGCTCAAAACTTGACAATGAGGACAACATTCAGACCCACTTGAACACCATTTGTTGGTAAATACCCTTAAAGGCAACGTACCACATCTAAGCTGATGGAACAATTTGCGATCCATTGGTTTGGTGATTAGGTCCCAATATTTTTCAAGCTTGGGGGCATCTTTGAGATCAATGAACTTACTAGAAAGGTTATTGGCAGGCAATCTCTGATGACGGTTTGAGGTCACCCAGTCCCAATACAGTGCTTTTAATATTTTCTTTGTGGGGAAGACTGCCGAATCAGGGGCCACCCAAAGATTACTTAACCCCAAGGCATAAAGTGACGATTTAAGATCTCTAAACCAACTTATGTTCGATGAACCAGAGGTATTTCTAACATCTAGACAGGCCCTGGCATACAGGTTAAGTTCCGGCGTCGTCCATAGGCGCCTCCAGAACGCCAATGGGCGAAATCTAGCCTGCTCCTCAACCGGAAGACACCCTAGATCATACATAAGTGGGATCCTTGGGGTTGATTGCGGCAGACCTGAGGCCACCCTGAGAAATTTGTTTTGGGCTAATCTCAGCGGGTCCAAGTTGCTAAACCCCCAAAGTTCTGCCCCATAAAGAACAGAGGGAAGAACCTTGGATCCATAGATCTTAATAAGGGGCGAGATAGGCCTAGTAAAGGAGCGTTTGTGCTCTTTAATCAGCGCACCTCCAATCTGCAGATGTTTCAAGGCCATAAGCTCAATCTGGGGGGTCCAGCTTAGGGAGTCGCTAAATGTAACTCCTAAATATGTAAACAACTTCAATTGTTCTAAGGGCAAACCCCCCATTGTGACCCTTGCGGAAATCTGATTATGGCATCTTAAGACCATAAATTTGGTCTTAGAAACGTTTACCTCCAACTCATGTTCGTGACAGAATAGCTCAAACCTAGAGAGGGCCTGCTGGAGACCCTGTCTGGTTTTAGATATTAAAAGGGTATCGTCAGAGAACATGAGTAGAGGTATTTTCATTCCTGCTATTGAAGGGGCATCTGTGGGGTGAT
The DNA here is from genome assembly GCF_964263255.1 of Lissotriton vulgaris. Classification (NCBI taxonomy): domain Eukaryota; kingdom Metazoa; phylum Chordata; class Amphibia; order Caudata; family Salamandridae; genus Lissotriton; species Lissotriton vulgaris. The sequence goes on from NC_141697.1 coordinate 975,914,379, forward strand.
TAGCAAAGTAGTTGACAACCCTATTAATATATAAGGAAAAAAGGGTAGGGGCTAAAACACAGCCTTGCCTAACACCTTTAGCAACGGAAAACCTTTCAATCACCTCCCCAGGTTTGCCCCAACGCACCTGGGCATAGGTATTCCTATGTAAGCTAATTAACAAATTGACAATAGGGGCTGGCATGCCCATATCTAAAAGGCTCTTCCATAAACCAGCCCTCGGTACAAGGTCAAAAGCAGACCTGAGATCTACAAATGCTGCATATAGGTTGCCCTTGCCTAAAAAGGCCGTCTTCCAGAAAAGTAACATAAAACGATAGGCCTGGTCTAAAGTGCTTACATGGGGCCTGAATCCAGCCTGTAGTGGAGTCAGAATATTTTCTGAATCTATCCAATCATGAATCCTAACAAGGACAAGACGGGCTATAATTTTTTGTACTGCATCTATTAGGCTGATAGGCCGATAGTTGGAAGGAATCGACCTATCACCTTTCTTATATATAGGCAATATTTCAGCCCCTGCTCAGGAATCAGGAACTCTGGCACCAGAGGCCAGAGCGTTAACCAAGTGTACCAGATATGGAACCCATAGATCTTGATCCTGGAGGAATAGGTCGGCTGGGATGCAATCTGGTCCAGGAGCCTTCCCTCTCGGGATAGAATTCAAGACAGATTTCCCTTCTATAGAGGTAAACACTAGGGGGTCTGCTGATAAAGGCCAACAAATGTTATTTAGAGAACAATCTGGACCCTTAAATTAGTTCCCAAAATAGCTAACCCACTGTTGTTCACCCACCGATGAAGGGCTCGGCCGATCATCCTGAGACAGGCCCCATCTAAGTAAATGCCAGAACTGCTGGAGATTCTTGGAGCTACATGCATCAGCCAGTGTGGACAACCTTTCTTCATCCCATTTCACCCTGGCTCTATGTTTCGCTGCGTTAAAAGCCTTCCTACAATCCCTTATGAGGCACAGATCCTTCAATTTAAGGGCCTTGAACAATTCGGCATGGGTTCGACGACACTCATCATCGAACCAATTTAACCTTATTGTACACCCCCTACCCCCCTTTTAGTGAGGGATTTAATGAAAAGTTTCTTTAGAGACCCAAACATAAGAGTGTGAGTATCAGTGATCATAGAGTTAATTGCCTCCTGAGTTTCACATTTGGAAATGTTATCCAGTGAATCGGATACCACAGCTCTGATAGTTTTACAGGCTTCAGGATCTGCACTAATTTTTGGCCAGCGTACTCTTCTTGTGTCATTAGTGAGAGTGACATTATCCTGTATGACATTAAGAGCATGATTATCTTGGCCTGAGAAACTTGTGTCCCTTAATTCTACCACTAGGGGATCATGATCACTTTCAGGGCGTGATGTTACCTCCATGTCCACCAACAAGTGCCACAATTTAACATCCAGTAAAACATAGTCGATTCTACTACTATGTCTACCATTACTAAAAGTATCCTTTCCTAACCTATCAGAGGTTGTTCTACCGTTGAGGGCACGCAAGCCTTGGTCCAAGCACATACCTTTAATAAAAATAGCCACCTGAGACCACCTTTTAATCGGGGCTAGATCCAATTGAGGGATCCCCCAGGCCTGGTCTTCAGGCTCAGTAAAAGAGCCGTCATCCTGCCTCAGGGGTTCAAAACAAGAGTTTAAATCACCCATTACCACCTTTAACCCTGAATTTGAAGCTGTACTTAAATAGTCGTCCAGGGTAATAAGGGATGGAGAGATCTTACCTCCCTGAATACCCCTGGCATAAATGTTAATCACCAAAATATCCAAGCCACTTGTGGATTTTATGCTAACAAGTAGTATGTCCGGACTATCAATAAAGACTTCTTCAGCTATGATGCCCGCTTTCTGCCTAACCCACACTGTCAGGCCCCCCATGGCATGACCTTTTTGTCCCTTAACAGCCAATTTGCTAAAGGACAAATAGCCAGTAAGAAACAGTGGTTGGAGTGACCAGGTCTCTTGGAAGGACCAAACATCCCCTCTGCGTATAAAACTAACCCAATCCGGTAAAGACAATCTAGACTCCAGACCTGCTATATTCCAATTACCCAGAATAGTACCATGTCCTCCTGATAAAGCACTAGATATCCCCTTATCGAGAGAACACTCAGCATTTTCAATAGAGATAACAGCTGCCTGCAAACTAGCAACTCCCATTTTAGCAACACTGTCACCCATTTCATCAACTATACCAGAGCCAGAGAGCTCACCCAGAGTACTTACTGCTAGGGTTCCAGACTCTATAGATGCAATTAATGGTTCTACAGGCTCTAGCACCACTAATGAGTCCCTGGACCCATACAATTCGACAGAAGCAACAGTTACATTGTGAACAGGATGACCCCTGGGGTCTAAATCTTTACAGAAATCATTCCGTTTAGAAACTGCAACCCATGGGATTTCCAGACTGCCCACACCAGCCCTTGTAATTGTAGTTTGTCAATCAATATGATTCAAGTCTGATAGGGGCTCATACAAATTCCTCAGCGGGATGTTCCAAAACTCGTTCTGCTGGATGAATTTGCCAGGGTTGCTGAAATTGGGAGGGTGGCTATACTATTGCCGAGGATTAGGGTAAACATGTGGTGCGGGATAACCCGAGAACTGGGGGTTTGCATTATGGTTAGTCCAGGACGGTGTATAAGTAGAACTGTTGTATGCTGATTGTGAATAGGCATGGTACATGGCTTCTGGGTTGATCTGGGGCCCATTGAATCTGTGGGTGAAATTGGTCCATTTGCGGGGGTAGGGGTTACTTATCGGACGTGATTGTCCTTGTAATTGACCTTGTGGTTTAACCAGGGACTCAGGGTAGAAATAACTTAGATTCCTCGTGGAGATACCACCATCGTAGTTTCCCACAAACCAGTCGGTGAGGTGGGAAACTACCCTGTGATCCCTGAAGTTAATAATCACTATATCTCCCACAATATCTTTTGGGCGAGGACCCACCCACTGACATCTACGAACTGAAATAATATCACCATTAAGATGGGCCTGAAGAGGTCTGTTGGTCTTCAACCAAAAGATGACCTTGTTCTTTAGATTAACATTACTTTCCTATTACCATTTAGGAGTGGAGGCACACCCGTCATAATAATAACATAATTAGCAGACTCAGGTGGAAGATCTACCATATTCCTGCAATTTAAATTGGGTCTAGAAGTGGAATTGACCGGCTTGGCTACACCTGTGTTGTGGGTTGCCTTACTTCCCACAGCCGATGGCTTGGTACTTGGTACGCTCGGCTTATCTTTAACAGTATTGGAAGCACTTTTTGGAGCGATTGGCACTTGCTGTGTTTTAGGTTTATTATGTGCTATACTGTTACTGGTACTGGTGGCTCCAGGTTGAGTATTCGAGGGAGCAGTAGTAACACTAGGCTTTGGTTGAGGGGCAAGCTGGCCAACCATGCTCGTGGGTAAAGGTGGAACCCCAGTGAGTAAAAGTTGGTCCATCTTTTCACCTAATAGCCTTACACGTTCCAGGATGGGTAACATGTAAGATTTCAGGAGTTTCTCAAAGATGTCATAACACTCCTTGTTAAACCCAGTTGTGGTATCCACCGAGGGCGTTGGTAGATGGGGAGACCCAACGGGAACCTCAATTACAGGAAGTACCGAAAAATCGGTTAACTGCGTGATTGGGGAGGAAGGACAGGTTTGTTGATCTATACCTTTCCTTTTAACACCACCCTTTTTCCTTTTCTTCCTGGGTGGGTGGCAGACAGCTCGTACTTTTCTAGAGGTTTTAGATTCAGAGACAATATTAGAACGGGTCAGCGAATTCCTTCCCTGAGCTTCACTTAAACATGAATGATTAGTAAGGGTTGAATGTAACTCTGGGGCAGCAATCTGCTCAACATGATCAGTAAAATCAATAAGGCTACTCTGGACAGGATTTGGACTATTATGTCGACCCTCGCTATTCATAAGAGAGCAAACAGGAGAACAATTGGGTACACGAAAAATACTCGGTATTTGGTCAGTGCTTGTTAGGTCCAAATCAATAATCGTTTTCCCTTGTACTGCCAAATCTTGGGAATTGTTAGGTGCAGGCTGAGTGGTCAACAATGTTTGTTTCAGGAGTTCTATAGAACGGCGACGATCAGCCCGCTTTTCAGCTAGAAGAAGTTCTTTATCAATCTCCTTAGTAACCTTGTCGAAATATTTATCAAGGGGCCCCTGAAAAGAGACACCCGCACTTGGTGGAAGGGAGCTAGTCATATTTGCAATAGGACAAAAGATAACCACAAGAGACTAGACCCTCTGACAGCATGCACAAGAGCTATGAACAGGGGAAAGGATAGCACACAGTTACTGGATAGGAGTTAGAGACCTGGCCCAGCCCGGCCTCCTTCAGCCCCGGACGGCCACAGACGGTCCCGCCCTTGTCCCGGGCTTCTCCCGGGCGCTCTCCCGCGCAGCGGGACACGGCTGCTACTGATGTACAATCCTAAAAGAAGGGGAGGAGCCTGCAGGGAGAGCGTCCCAGGTGGTGGCGGTTGGGGGTTGCTGGTGCTCCTGGGACTTGTAGTCCTGCGCCGCAACACTCTCGCAGCCCTGCAGAGTCAGCCTCCCACAAGGAGCCCCACACGAAGCGGGACCCGCGGAGCGGGTTCCGCGAGCAGTTTGGGTGAAGGCAAAGGTAAAAACAGCAGTCCAGGGTCCCAGGAGAGGCAAAAGCAATTTCAAAGTGATCCAACTTGCAGCTAGCGGAGACGCCTTTTAACTTTGTTGTTTGCAGGGAGGACTGCAGGGAGAGCGTCCCAGGTGGTGGCGGTTGGGGGTTGCTGGCGCTCTTGGGACTTGTAGTCCTGCGCCGCAACACGCTCGCAGCCCTGCAGAGTCAGCCTCCCACAAGGAGCCCCACACGAAGCGGGACCCGCGGAGCGGGTTCCGCGAGCAGTTTGGGTGAAGGCAAAGGCAAAAACAGCAGTCCAGGGTCCCAGGCGAGGCAAAAGCAATTTCAAAGTGATCCAACTTGCAGCTAGCGGAGATGCCTTTTAACTTTGTTGTGTGCAGGGAGGAGCTGCAGGGAGAGCGTCCCAGGTGGTGGCGGTTGGGGGTTGCTGGCGCTCCTGGGACTTGTAGTCCTGCGCCGCAACACGCTCGCAGCCCTGCAGAGTCAGCCTCCCACAAGGAGCCCCACACGAAGCGGGACCCGCGGAGCGGGTTCCGCGAGCTGTTTGGGTGAAGGCAAAGGTAAAAACAGCAGTCCAGGGTCCCAGGCGAGGCAAAAGCAATTTCAAAGTGATCCAACTTGCAGCTAGCGGAGACGCCTTTTAACTTTGTTGTTTGCAGGGAGGACTGCAGGGAGAGCGTCCCAGGTGGTGGCGGTTGGGGGTTGCTGGCGCTCTTGGGACTTGTAGTCCTGCGCCGCAACACGCTCGCAGCCCTGCAGAGTCAGCCTCCCACAAGGAGCCCCACACGAAGCGGGACCCGCGGAGCGGGTTCCGCGAGCAGTTTGGGTGAAGGCAAAGGCAAAAACAGCAGTCCAGGGTCCCAGGCGAAGCAAAAGCAATTTCAAAGTGATCCAACTTGCAGCTAGCGGAGACGCCTTTTAACTTTGTTGTTTGCAGCGAGGAGCTGCAGGGAGAGCGTCCCAGGTGGTGGCGGTTGGGGGTTGCTGGCGCTCCTGGGACTTGTAGTCCTGCGCCGCAACACGCTCGCAGCCCTGCAGAGTCAGCCTCCCACAAGGAGCCCCACACGAAGCGGGACCTGCGGAGCGGGTTCCGGGAGCAGTTTGGGTGAAGGCAAAGGTAAAAACAGCATTTCAGGGTCCCAGGCGAGGCAAAAGCAATTTCAAAGTGATCCCAGGCCATTTCACATTTAAAAGGATACATCAATGCCTCTCCTTTAACATTGCAGTAAGAAAATTTTAAGTAACGATCCGTGAAAGGCATTGAAGCGAGAGGCCTGTCTTCCTAGCAGTGCCACAAAAGTTGAAGGGAAGTTCACTGTGCAGATAAGCAGCTGTGGACTCTAATCAGATAATAAAAAAAGCAAAAAAATTGAACCTGCTAATGACCATCGACAGCAACAACTACAGACATCACTGGCTCACACACATTACATTCGACCACATAAGACACAATTTCTCACATGCACTCTATGTCACCCATCTTCTGAAGGAAAAGCTGTGAATACCGGTAAGTCTTGCAGCAGCACAACGTGGCCCGTTGCCACTGCACACGCCAAAGTAAACTGTAAGATACATATTTCCCCGAAGGTGGCGATTTACAGGTACTCAGTATTAAGCCTTAAGCTTAAAGGGCTTCAATCCCCCCGGCGTGTTTGTCATCCCGGGACCGCTCACAGCCGCACCCGAGCACTTGACAGGTCATTAAAGACCTTGTGCGTGTTAATGGGGCTTTGTTGTTCTTTCACCTGTTCCAAGAGACCCTGCAGCCCGGCTCTGCCGATTCCCGGTAGAAGTAATCTCATGGCGCGACACACCTACGGCTGGGGCGCGACACAGTAATGTGTCGCGCCGCACAGTTTGGAAAGCTGTGCCATAAGGAGTTGCATTGTTGTGATCAATGTTGTAGGTAGAAAGTGAACAATCTCAGGACTGTGCCATTGATACCAGTGCAGTTCTTGAGTGTTTCTAGTAAAAGTGGGCGATTAACGTTATCAAATAAAGCAGATAGGCCGACTAGGATTAGGATGCAGGAGTTGCCTTTATCTAGGCATCGGTAGGTGTCATCTGAGCATCACAGTTTCTGTGCTACAGCCTTTTCTGAAACTGGATTGGAATGTGCCATGGAGGTTGAATTAGTCTATGTGATGGATGAGTTGAATCAGGACACACTTCTCCATTTTTTTGGCTAGGAAAGAAAGGTTTGTGATAGGTCTGAGGTTCTTGAGGTCATTTGGGTCTGCCCTGGTTTTCTGTGAATGGGTAAAACTTGGCCACGTTGGAGGTAGTCGGGTTGTTGGTGGGGGTGTCGGAGGGGGAGAGGGAGAGAGAGAGACAGATAGTTTTTTAGGTTTAAAGTATTTTATTCGACATAACATGTTGGGACAAGACATATCTTCAAAGAGCAATACGACAGGGCGTAAATAACCCACAAAGCTCAAGTGCACCCTCAGCTAAGATCATCTTAACGGGTTACGCCCCCACAGAAATATACATCATGTTCTGTCACAGCATGAAATGACTTTCCCCGCACAACCCCACCCCGAACCTCAACAACCCAACTCCCTTCCCCCAACTCCCCTTCCCCCTCCCTCCCCACCCCTCGTCCAGTGCACAGTCCCCAACCAGAAGGAAAATACAGCACGCTATGCCTCGCTTGGAGAAAAAGTTCAGTAACAAATCATTGGGCAGGCCCCATCGGGCTTGGAAGCCGCAGAAGGCGGAGGTACCTAGGGCAGGTGAGCTCTCTAAATTTCGTGAGCAATAGGGAATGAAATGGCTGCCAGAGCTCCCTGAATTGCTCCACATCTCCCGCCACCGTGAGGGACATTCTCTCCATCCCCAACACATGCCACAGCCTATGGAACCAACCTGTGGTGGATGGTATCGTAGCAGTGTGCCAGTGTATTAAAATGTTTTGGACTGCAGAGCCTAGAGCTATCGCTATCTGTCTGCCCCTAAGGGATCTGAGGGGGTACATCAAGCCATTTGGAAGCCCCAACAAGGTGTAAGCAGGGAAGCGTGGTAATTCAATGTTGAAGTGTGTATCAATATTATCTAACACTTCCTTCCAGTAAGGCTCCAGCAACGGGCATTCCCATAGAATGTGCGTGAGTGTCCCCCGGTGCCCGCACCCCCTCCAACATGTGTCCTCCTTGCTATGATCAAATTCATGGACTCATGATTCATGGAGACCTTGGTCAGATTATCAGTGAGCCCCATGTGGTATGCCGAGTGCCGTGCTCTATAAGATATGTGCTACCATTCCCTAGGGCTTAGTGTCCTCCCCAATTCCCTTTCCCAGCGCTCCCTCCCGGGGTGATAGCTGTGTGTAGCAGGTGGTTTCAGAAGCTTGTAGAGATCTGTGATCAATTTGGCATCCGATGTGCGCGATAAGAGCCACTTTTCGTAAGCAAGAAAAAGCCTATCGGCTGACTCTCTCACCTGCGGCTGGAGGGCCCAGTGGCGAGCCTGCATATAGCGGTGTCGGTCGCTCTCCGGTAGTGAAAACTCCTGACGAAGTTGGGAGAAGGGGACAACCCCTTCAGGGCTATACAAATGGCACAGGGCTCGGCACCCCGCCTGCCTCCTATGCGTGAATGCCCCTCTCTCCAGTCCTGGTGTGAAATCTGGGCTGTCTACTAGCGGTGTGAGCGGGGACGGAAATGTGGTGAGACCGTGTGGAAGGTTAGTAGCATCCCATACCCGTAGGGGGACCCTCGTAATAAAGGAAGCGTAGAGGTTTTTTGGCCTATGGGGACGACGCAAGAAAGGAATCTCCTGCAAAGGTCTCCCCGCAACCGCCTGGTCCTGGTAGAGCCAATGTTTATCGGACTCCCATCTACTCCATTCCACTAGATAACGGAGCTGCGCAGCCTGGAAGTATTTGCGGAAATCTGGTATCCCCAAACCGCCCGCTTCGGGGGCCAGCAGCGAGAGGGCTCTTCGCATTCTAGGCTTCTTACCCTGCCAAACAAAGCGTGAAACATCTGCCTGTAGTTGCGGTATCCACCCAACCGGCGGTTGGAGCAGCAGGGCCCGGAAAAGATAAAGTACTTGTGGCAAAATCGTCATTTTGACAGCAGCTATCCTGCCCAGCCAAGAGAGTGTCCCGCGAGTCCATCGCCCTAATTCCTCCCTAATTTTTGCTCCTGATAATTGGCTGATACCATGGCCGGCAGAGTGGGCGCAATCTGAATCCCCAGGTAAGGTACTGCACCCGAAGACCAAAGCATAGGAAACCTGTGTTGCAAATAGGCTCTGGTAGCCGGCTTGAGGGAGATGTCTAAAGCCACCGACTTCCCCATATTCATTTTAAACCCCGCTACCGTGCCGAAGGAGTCCAATTCCTCTATACACGCCGGAAGGGCCGTCCGGGGTCTGTCAATGGACAGGATGACATCATCTGCGTAGAGGCTGATAGCGTGCGTGAAGCCCCCCATCCGGATTACGGTCACCGCAGGATTATCACGCACCCGTTGAGCGAACGGCTCCATATAAAGAGCAAAGAGTAAGGGCGAGAGCGGGCAGCCCTGCCGGGTACCGCGTTCAATGTCAAAGGTCGCAGACGTAAACCCGTTAACCCGGACTACAGCAGATGGTTGCTTGTAACAGTTAAGAATCATGGATCGGAACTTATCCCCTATCCCCGCTTTCATTAAAACGCGCTCCAAAAAGGGCCAGTGGACTCGGTCAAAAGCTTTCTCTGCGTCCACCGCCAGCATCATTCGTTCTCCCGCAATCCGGGAAGCCTTCTCTAAAAGGTGGGCAATCCGTTTCGTATTGTCCACTGTCTGTCTCCCAGGGACAATCCCTGCTTAGTCAGGGTCGATGAGACCGGGCAAGTGAAGAGCTAGGCGCACAGCCAAAATCCCAGTGTACAGCTTCAAATCAATATTTAAAAGAGAAATCGGTCGGTAGGACCCACAGTATTTCGGATCCTTCCCAGGCTTAGGGATAACCGTAACAGATACCCGAAGTAGATCAGGTGTAATAGCTCCGGGATCAGCAAAGGAATTGAAGAGATGCGTCAGTACGGGGGCTAAAGATGTGCAGAAGGTTTCATAATAAAGGGCCGTGAAGCCATCGGCACCAGGCGCCTTGCCATGTTTAAGTCTGGCAATAGCAGAGATAACCTCCTCTATCCGGATGTCTCTATCCAAATATTCCGCCTGCAAAGGATCCAGGGATGGCAACGTAACCGAATCCAAATAGGCAGTCATAGCTATCTCGTCCGGGGGCTCTCCAGTGTAAAGGTCCTTGTAAAACTCGCGGAAAACGGGCACGATCCGAGCGTCCTCCGTCTCCACGTTCCCTGCCTGATCAGAAATTTCCTTAACTAGCTGATTCTGACGTGTCACCCGAAGCTTGTGGGCCAGCAATTTGCCACAGCGGTCACCTCCAGTATAAAAGGTGTGACGCAGCCGGAGTGCTGCATACTCCACCCGATCGAGATCCAAGGCTGCCAGAAGCTTCCTCGCTTCCTTAAGCTGCCTCCAGATCCGGGGAGCCCCAGTCCTAAGATGTATCTGCTCCAATTCTCTAACCCGACCTGTGAGTTCATCTCTCTTGGCCTGCCGTTCTTTGTTGTCAGCCGCGGAAATTGCCAAGAATTCCCCACGGATCACCGCCCATTGCATGGCCCGGCTAGTGTCGGCGTTGTCATTATGGGACTGATAGTCCCGGATCGCCTCCTCAATACGGACCACCACCTCCTTCCTATGTAACAGCGTGTCACGTAGACGCCATGTTCTGGGCCGAGAAACGGCCGGCGGCAAACACAACGTAGCCTCAACTGGGGCGTGGTCCGAAAGGGAGATCACACCTATCTCCAACCCCGAGGTTAGCGCCTGCACCGGGGAGGTAACCAAAAGATGGTCCAATCTCACGTACGTCTTGTGTTTATGGGAATAGTACGAGTAGTCCCTATCCGTGGGGTGCATGCGTCGCCACAAATCAAGGAGGTCAACCTCCTCCAGCTGAGCCTTACGGTCCGCGGAGAGTTCCCCTACCTGCGGGGAGCGTTGCGCCGATCTATCCATTGCAGAGTTAAAGACCATGTTGAAATCACCGCCGAGTATAATATGACGGTCCTGGGAGGAAGTGATATCCTCAATTGCGGTCTGCAAGAAGCGGTCCTGCCTTTCATTAGGGCTATATAGGGACCCGATCGTAAACAGGAGGCCCCCAATCTTGAACCGATATGCAAGGAGCCTGCCCTTTTGTTCGGTAAACTTGTGGAGGACCTCTCCCCTAAAGTGTCTGGCTACTAGTATCGCCACCCCCGCCGTTTTAGTAGTACAAGAGGAAAAGAACTGTGTAGGGAACTTATGAGAACGGAGTCTGTGCGTGTCTTGCGATAGGAGGTGCGTCTCCTGGAGAAGACAAATGTCCGCCTGGGTATTCTCCAGAAGTGAGAGCACCGCCCGTCTCTTGACTGGATTATTCAGCCCCCGGACATTCAGAGTCACTACCTTGCAAGTGTCAGGAGGCATGCAAAGGGGTGTAGCAGGAAGCAATGGGGCCCCACAGTACCAGGGCAGCAGGGGCACAAACGCTGCCGTGTGATAGAGGTGACATAATAGGGAACAGAGCACTATCACGTGTGGGGCAGAAGTGATCGATCAAAACCAGAGGCCCAGCCAATGTCCGGAGAGCTATAGGCAACAACAAGCACTGGACAGCCCACCCCGTCCCCCCCCTCTCCTCAGCAAATCAAATAGAAAGTCAAAACTGTAATTGCGGCAGTCAAGTCTGAGCAAACCAAGAAGCATATGCATTGTCTGAATAACAAGGAACCCCATTGTGCACTGGACGATCCCCCCCCCCCCGCCAACACCCGGATCCCTCCCCCCTGCCTGTCCCCCCCCCTTCCAATCCCCCCAAGAACTGTTTCCACCCCCTCCAACTCCCAAACTGACCCCAGTCCCCACCCGCAACTGGGACTGTCCCAACAACCCCGACCCCACCCCCCGGATCCCCCAACATCCCACCAGAAACCAGTGTCCAAGTCCGGTCCGTAGCGGACAAGCCTGTGGAAAGTCAAAAAAGTGGACGTCCAGCCACTACGCACTACCCCGTCCCCCCGCCCCCCCAAACCTGCGTTAAAGTCATGGCGATGTCAATCTCCCCCCGGAGTTCATTCAAGCTGTCAGCGCAACTTCACTTGTCGCAGCGTCGGTGACTATAGCTCGTGGCGCGTCATCCATGTCTGCAGCTGCAGTAGGCGAACCCGGTCGCGTTGAGGAGGCCGACGACCGCCGGCCAGGGATCGTCTGCCAGCCATCCCTGGTGATACGGCGCTGGCGAGGTGTGAATGTTCCGTCGTCCGTAGCAGTGATACCCAGCACCCCACATGTATCCTGAGGAGAACGCAGCTGGTGTAGAGTTCAGTTCCACCGAAAAATAAGGCGGAAAGGGTGCCCCCAGGAGTATTGAGTGCCATGCTCCCGAAGAAAATCTGTCGCAATTTTAAAGGCCTTGCGTTTCTGCAGGGTGGATGCTGCAAGATCCTGGTAGAGTGCCACACGGTGACCCCTAAAGTCCATGGACGGTCTCTTCCGTGCCTCGCGGAGTATTCGTTCTTTCGGGGGATAGTCCGGCAGGAAGGCCAAGATGTCCAGGGGGGGCGCCGAGGCCCTGCGCTGTAGGCCTACTCTGTGCGCCCTATCGATATGAATAGGGAAATCAGCCGATTCACCCAGCACTTCTCTGAATAGGTCCCGCAGGTATGCAGCCACATCCTCCCCCTCTTCTCGGGACGGAACACCCCGGACTCGGATGTTGTTCCTCCAGGAACGGTTTTCAAGGTCTTCGGTATGTGACTGAAGATCAAGATTCTGGTCCCGGAGCCTTATAACCTCTTGCTGCAACTGCGTAATCTCCTCGTCCCTGGCATGGCCAGCGCCTTCCACCGTTGCCACTCTTTCTCCCAGGCCATCCACCTCCCGTCGTATCTCCCGTACCTCACCCGCCACCTCCTGCTTGAGGGTTTGGAAGTCGTCCCGCAATGTGCCGAAGAGGGACTCAAGGAAGGATCTCGTGACCGGGGGCTCCCCTCCACTCGCTCCTTGGGAGCCGCCCGGAAGACTCGGGGATGGCTGACCCCTATCCTGTCTCGCGGCATTCCTGCCCAACATGTCCGGTAGGGTGCGATCCCCCTTCTTGGACCCTTTGTTGTTCGCCATTGAGTCTACTAGGGCGCCTTCCGGAATGTTCTGCGGAGCCTCGACAAAGCCGCTAGTCGATTCTCCAGCCAGGCCGCTACCAACAGCCTCCAGCAGGTCTCGCCCAACGAGCAATGGAGCGGCCCACGATCCGTTCAACCCGGGGACTGGCGTCCCACCCGAGTCTCCAGGCCCGGCCCGTCCGGTCCTGTGCCTCGTCCACCACCGCCGACACCACTGGCAAACTCCCCGACTCCTCTTCAGATGGCCCCCCTCGAATCGGTCTGGCAAATTCCTCTCAGGCACCTCAACATGGGGGGCCGCGTTAATTCCCAATGTACCACCGCTTTACCTCCAAGTCTGTACTGGACATTTCACACCAAACGCCTTCTTCCCCAGTCTCTCAAAGGCGATGAATCGGCGGCCGAGGGATCGCATCCGGGGGAGGACACAGGTATCCAATCTCCGCTAAATCCCTCCGCAAGGGCGCCTCCGGGGCTCCTGGAGAGGTAGGACGCAATCTCGGCGCCACGTGCGAGATCTTCCTGGGCCGTAGTATCAAGTCTCTCGACCCCCTTCTCAGTACTTGCGGTTCCAGGGTCGCAGTCCTCTACCCAGAAGGTACCTCCGCTGGGTTATCAGGCGAGCGATTCCTGGTGCCTTCACTGTCCGGCGGTATAGGCCAAAGCCACGGCCTCGCGTAATGCCCAGCCCCGCGGCTCCCTCCTTCGATGCCCCGCCTCCGGGCACCAAGCCACTCAACTCCTCGGGGTTCACCGCAGGGTGGGGTGCTGTGGTGAAGGTCGGGGTCAGACGAGAAGCAACGGTGGCTCCTCCGCAGTCACCAAGGCGGGCGGTCTCCCAAACCAAGCCTCGGCTCTACTTCCGCTCCGGGCCAAAGGCCCTCCTCGCACCCGGCCAGGACTCCGGGACCGTTCAGCCTCCAATGCCGGCGATTTCCGCCCTCACAGCCTCCACTCCGACATCCAGCGTCTATATCTCGCCAAATGCACGGTCCCGGGGGGGAAGACCAGTGCTAAATTAGTAGGTTAAGGGCTCAGGTCCGGCGGAGCTCACAGCAAGTGCGACCGCTCAGCCCGCCATCTTGGCCACGCCCCCCAGATAGTTTTTTAAGTCCAAAATGGAGGAAATAATATGGTGAGGTTCCAGACTAGAATGGGAGGGGATTGGAAATGTGAGAGGTGGGTTTCAAGTGTGCGATAACGGAGAAGACTTCTTCTGTTATTGGTTTGAAGTCAGTCCACTTATTCCTGTCTTTCAATTTTTGGAGAGCCTTTTTTTCTTTGGTTATTCTAGGGGTACACCAGTCATTAGTTAAGTCTTGGGAGATTTACCATGGTACAGTGAGAGCCCATGCAGCAGGTGGGTTGGGAAATCAGACTGCAGTCATGAATAAAAGAGGGTTTAATTTTTACAACTTGGTCAGTCCAGAAGTTGGATATTTGTGCAAAGCGTTCATTGGTGACTATTATTTCGTGTTGGGAGGTGAGGGTAGTTTGTTGTTTTATTATGTTGAAGAGCTCCCTTGGTCTATTCTTCGCAAGGTCAATTTGGTTGCAAAAGAAAGAGGCTTTTGTCCTAAAGATGTGTTTCCTATAGGAGAGCAGTTTGGCTTTTAGGAGTGAGAGGTGTGCTGGTGAGGGGTTCTGTCTCCATAGCCTTTCCATCTGTCTTATTTTCCTCCTCTCTTTGTTAAGATCCAAATTGAACCAGGATTTAGAGTGGATTTTTCTAGAATGCTTTAGTTTGAGTGGTGCCACTTGGTCAAGAACATCTGTCATCGTTGAGCTGTAATGGGTGGTGAGGTCATCTACCGTGTGAAGGAGAGGTTGAAAATATAATTGGACGCTGATTCAGGATTCCAGCTCTGTTGGTGGAATTTGTTTGATCTTCCTTGCCAGGTGTGTGGGTTTGTTGGATGGGATTCGGTAGGATATGGGGGAGGTCTTGAGATTGAATAGTATTAGACAGTGGTCCGACCAGTAGCTGGGCATGATGGATCGAATAGAGACAAGTTTACTACTGGTAATAATCGAGTCTAGGGTAGTGCCTTTAATAGGAATGAGTCCATTGCAGAGTTGCCTAAGATCATTCATCAAAAAGGTTTTTTAGGCTACGGACTGTGGTGTCTTCTGTCTCATTCCAGTGTAGGCCGAAGTCACCTAGGAACACGTCATTGGTGTCAGTAAGGGCAAATCGTGTTATTAGGCCAATTACTTCTCCTGAGAAGAGTGTGCAATCACCAGGGTGGTGTAGATGGTGTGGAATTTGGTAGAGGTACTGCCTATGGTTGTGATTTCGACTCTGACGAATTCAAAGGTCGAGTAATTTATGACCTCTAGGGTGGTAAGCTAGGTTTCTTTTTTGTGAATGAAAGCTAGCCTGCCACTCTGTAGCTAGTATGTCCTGTTTAGTGATAGAATAGCCAGGTGGTGTGAACAGGTCTAGGATAGAAGTTGAGTGTTCGTTAAGTCAGGTTTAGCTTAGGAATGCAATGTCGATTCCGTCAGCCAGTATAGTTTCAGCAATTTCTGTGGCATGTTTAGCTGCTGAAAAACAATTCAGGAGCAAGCATGTTAGAGAGTTAGTACTATTACTAGTTGAGTGAAGCGTCTGGATAGTGGTGCATTGAATGGGTGATCTAAGCGATATGTTAGTTTGAGGGACTAGTAGTGGGAGGCTTGGATCCACTTACTGGGTTATTGTGATGTATGATTTGTTGAGTGATTCCGCTTCCATAGATGATAGGAGGATGAGAGCTGGGTTGTGTCTGTGGGACATGCGGCTCAAAGGAATGGAGGTCCAGCAGGTTTGCAGGCTGTCTCTTGGAGATCTTATACAGGGAGTACATTGCTGTATTCTTGGAGTGGGAATGAGTGTTAGCTTGGCTTGAATCACAAGGTCGTTTTTTTACCTGAGAAATGTCATTGGCTAAAGATTCAAGTTTTTGTTCTGTTCGGCTCAGGAACTGGGTAAGTGTGTTGTGGAGGCTTCCTATTCTGAGTGAGTGTGGACAGGTGGCTGGCCCGGTGTCTGTAAAGGGCGGATGCACTTCAGTGGAGGGGAGGACAGTGTCATTGAGGTTGGAAATGTAGAGGGTTTGTTTGAGAAGGGTGGATCCTACAATAGAAGGCAGGATTGTGTTTGAGGGGGGCTAAGCGGTGAATGATCTAGAAATGGGGATGGTATTCTTGTGCACAGTGTGTGTGTTGGGGCTGTGTTAGGGTGTGTCCGTTATCTAAAGTGGGTGCGTTGGAGGTCGAACTAGAGCTTTCTTGACTAAGGCAAGGAGCAGACGGTGTGGAGATGGTGCAGGGTGAGGTAGTAGGTGCCTGAAGGCGAATAGGTTCTAAGTTAACGGTCCAGGGTAGAGGTGAGCATAGTGGTTGCAGCACAGGGCCATCTTGCGTTAATAGGGGGAGAAGTGGCAAACATTAGATAGCTAACAGTGGTCATTTTGGATGCAAATCCAGGAGAGAAGCGGCAGACAACAAT
This sequence comes from Lissotriton vulgaris, assembly GCF_964263255.1. Taxonomy (NCBI): domain Eukaryota; kingdom Metazoa; phylum Chordata; class Amphibia; order Caudata; family Salamandridae; genus Lissotriton; species Lissotriton vulgaris. The sequence goes on from NC_141697.1 coordinate 975,930,734, forward strand.
TGAATACAGTTTTCCTTATTATAGTATCTCAAAAAAAAGAATAAGAATCCACCATTGTACAACATATCAAGTATATTGCCAGTGCATAGTTAAGCAAGTTCTAATTGAATGTGCTTCTTAATTTTGACTGGACAGTAGGTCATCTTCTGCACTAAACAAGGGGGAGCGGCATGCATATTCCTGATCTATGAAGAAGCCCATGTGTGTCCTGGCCCTGTCTCCCCGTACTTTTAATAAATGTTTTAGAAGAGGTCCAGATCGTTCCGAATTTGCTTATCCTGTTATCTAATAAGGTAGCAAACTGTTCCATGGCAAACATTTTCCATAGTTTGGAAAACCACATATTGAGGTGAGAAGGGTTTGTTGTTTACATGCTTGAGCTATTGTTAAGCGAGCTTCGAGCAAATAAATGTGTGAGGAGTTTACACGTGTGTGTAATTAACATGCATTTCATCCCCTCCCTCGTATCTCCCGCTAAGAATACCAAATGGTGGCAGATATCAGTTACATTTCGACCAATATCTCTCACCAGAAAATCTGGACCTGGTTGGTCACAGTACCACCACACGAATCATAGCGCCCCTTTCACCACCCCCCCCTCCAGAATGACTCTTGAGAGCCAAACAGTGCATAGAGTCTAGCTGGGGTAAGATACTATTGCATATTAGTGATTATTATTTCTTAGCATTTATAAGCAATTCCTTAACAAAACCTAGGTAACAAGAATGTTTATATTTTAAATACCACAGGACTATGTGCATATTTGCCATGAGGTATCATGTCATGTGGGACACCAACAGCAGGTGCCATGTTGGGATTTGTAAGACAATACTCAGAATGATAAAAAAAACTGTTATTGCTTAAAAAGCCTCATATGTCATATATGACCCACGGCCACTTGGTAAGTGTATGCAGCTCCTTGCAATTACTCGCTCCAAATTCATGTAGAAAATAAGTCCCTCCTCATAATGATGCTTTCCAAAATATCAGAGATGACCTTTAGTGGGTTCATCAATAAGCCAATCGTGTGAGACTATTTTCTTTATTGTTTCAGAAAACATGCCAACGTGTGAGGACAGAGTCCTGATCGATTCTTACCTGAGCAGAAACCTCTTCAGACATTTTCCACAGGATGTCTTATGCTGGCTATATATTAAGCAAAAGCAGATTTGATGACTGGTGGACTTGATAGTAGACAAAATGTGGATTAACTGTTCAACGATTAAGTCTCATCTTGTTCCTTGCTCTAAAGGGACGGGATATGAGAGTCGGAGAAAAAAAAGGGTCTGGAAGATAAATGACGAGGAGCAACGGAGGCTTGGTAATGAGAGGTATCACATTACGGATATAACTTCGTTCTCCTATTTATGGGCGCACAGTTGACAAGAAGATATTGAGAATTAAAATGGCAGATAAGCATAACACTAGTTCTCATAGGAAAGAAAAATCATTGTATCCAATGGGAGCTATACGCTATGGCTGGGTCCCGTCAGTTCGATGATGCTGCCCTCGGCAGGCCACGCCTGGCAGCTTTGCCGATTGCTCCGCCCAGCACTGTGGACATGCCTGGGCTGCCTATGTAAACGAAACGACCAGCGGCTGTCAATACTTCTGCCCTGAACCGTACAACTTTACTGCGAGTATCACCGAAAACTACCAGCGGGTATGTGGCGGGTGTAACAATAATATAAAATCTGTCAGATTTTAATTGTCGGCTACCGCTACTTCCAGCTTGTCAAAAGGGACAGTATGACGGACACCGAAAGTATTACCCTGGTTCTTTTGAGCAAACCTGGATGCCCTTAAACGTTACTGGCACGGGAAGGAGTAACGCGGCTCGACAATTGGGACAAGTACAAAAATTAAGCTTCTTGCGGCATAGACGCGCAGTGTTTAGCGCGAAAACATTTCAAAGCTGCTGATTGGGCGGGTGCATCTTAAAGGTACAGCACGCTGTACAGCCTGAGCGTGTCTTCGGATGTTGTCAGGCTTCTTGGTCACATGGTTTCCACCAAACTCAAGGTTGTGTGGCTTATCATATGTGTCGTTTTGGGATTTATTGTTGAAAGTCACTGCTAACTTGAATTAAGTGGAGGATTTGTTTTGTTAAGTAGTAAAGGTAAACACGAGCAAATCTACTATTCGTATATATATGTGTATAGAGATAACTCTAACCACCAGTATATGTAGTAGACCCTTGTACTCACTACCATTCCTATGTGATTCTTAGAGTTTATCCATTTGTATCTCTTCCTTGAGTGACTTTACAACTTGTACATTTGCAATTTTCTTTGTTTGTATCTCTTCCTTGTGTGACTTTACAACTTGCCCATTTGCATACTTTTTCGTTTTGTATCTTTTATGTAACTCATGTAATCCTAAGTCCTTATGTATTGCAACTGGTTCTTTTGTAAAGCGCTCTGACACTTTCGGGTAATGTTCGCGCTATATAAAATTGCAATAAATAAATAGAGCCATTTCTGGCTTGATAAACAGTGCTTGCTTAGCGGAGTGTTGGTTTGTATGCTATTATAGACTGAATACTTATTTCTAAGGGTAGGGTTTGGTCAAGTCCTAGGTTCGTACTATGCAGCATAGTCTAGTTTTTCCACAAGCTTTAAAAAACACATGACCGCAGTGATTAAAGTGATGAAAGTCCCAGTTAAAATCAGCCCCAGTGCTTAGTGTAACTCCCAGTAATGGGGCTAAACAATCGGTAAATCGAAACACTGTGTAATACTGTGGAGAGAACTGTTTCTGCAGTTGCTCTGTCCTTTTTGCTGAAATCAGGGGTGCAGACATATATCAAATATTCTACTTGTCTGTGGGACGAGCTTCTTCAGAAATCTGCGTGTCCTGTAAAAAAAAAAATACTTGTCACCTTTGGTGCTATGCAGTGAGGTGCAAATTATGGCAGTGTTCTCATATCGGAGGTCTGATAATAGTCTCTTTGATTATACCAGAACTCATTAACTCAGAAGTTAAAATCTAGCCAGGCTGTGATTTTTGCCTCCCTTTTTCAAATCTACATACAGAATATGGAAATAGTGCCTGATGATAATCATCAACTCCTCTCCAATCTCTTCCTATGTTGGAAAAGGCATTTCTCAGTCTGGGAGGAGTGTTTTATTCCAGACCTTGTCAAAACTAAGGGCCTGATTTAGATCGCAGCGATACAAAAGGGGATGATGGACGGAGTGTTTGAGCAAATCAAACACTCACCCCCAGTCAACTGATCTGGGTTTAATCCATCACCATTCTTTAGCTCACTCAGCCACCCCAGTTCAGACATGGCCATATGCAAATCAGTCTGACCCTGTGCCTCATGGGAACAGTCCAGCCCGAACTGCCAAGCCATGTCTTCCCTGAACCGGAAACAAGCATCCTGGGACCGGTTTCGGATTCATAATCCTCATCAGCCAGGCTATCTTGAATCCAGTGGCCAAGTGAGCAAGGGACTCGCGTCTGAGCATACCCTGCCAATTTAGGGCGAACAAAAGGGGATGATGGACGGAGCGTTTGAGCAAATCAAACACTCACCCCCAGTCAACTGATCTGGGTTGATTGGTTCAGATGCTGCGTCCATCACCACCCCCTTTTGTACCACTCTGATTTAGATCGCGGCAGGCAGGTTACTTCATCACAATGGTGACTGATAAGATATCCCATCGCCGACATTTTAATCTCATTCTATCCTATTGAATTTATTTTTTGGCAGACTGGATATCTGTCAATGTTACGATGAAGTAACCCATCAGCCGAGATCCAATTCAGGCCCTTAGTTTTGACAAGGTCTGGAATAAAACACTCCCCCCCCCCCCCCCCCCCCCCCCGACTGAGAAAAAATGGGGTGGAGATAAAGTCAATTTACTGTTGTTTAGCAGATTTTCAGATTGGCAAATATACACATATATTTATTCATGTGGATTATTTTGTTGCAAAAAATATGATTCCTCAAAGTGGTACTTAAAGTTGCACAGTACTTTAGGAAAACGTTTACTTCAAAATGCATTATGTGTATATATCTTGATTTGAATGCAAACGATCCTAAATCTTGCTTTCATGCTTCAGCATGTACATGAATAGAATCAGTTAACACTTATAATCAGGCAGCACTTAGGGAGCATTATAAGTGACTTCAAACTTACATTTTGCAGAGGTGTATACAGTTTTATACTGGAACCACTCTCGGTAATGCTAGCCGAGCTCACAGCAATTCTTGAGAGAGCTCACTTTAATAGTAATAGCTTTAGTATTCATAATAATACATACAAGTTTGAACAACTTGTACATATGGGTTCAAATCTTGCCTTTAGTGGCATGCAAACATTTTCAAACATCCATACTGCAGTCCTGAAAACTGGAAGGCAGTGAGATAAAATAAAAATGAAAACTAGTTGCCTTTGATACCAAACAATTAATCTAGGGCGTCAGGTGGTGGAAATTCCACACTCCTGGGAAAGAATTGGGGCACAGACATTTGTATGCTGTTTTAATTGTCTGTAATTAGTACACCATGTTTAAAATTCTTTTTTAGGTCTCGCTGGCGGGCGCTGCCGCCAACGAGACTTATAGTCACAGGACGCCACTAGAGACATTGCTGCTACTTCGCGGATCATCAGGAAACCTCCACTGCTCGCGGAACCCGCTTCGCGGGTCCCGCATCGTCACTGCTGTCAGGAACGGACCATTGAAAGCTGTTGTGGGTGACTGACAGGGCTGCAGGGCTGCGAGCGCCGGGGCCGGGACTCGGTATCCCAGGAGTCCCGGCAACCCCGAGGCTGTCACACCTGGCCCGCTCTCCCTGACCGCCCCGCCCCACTCACACATCACTAAAAGCCCTGGCTGCGGTTTTGTTTGTGGGACGCCACTAGAGACATTGCTGCTACTTCGCGGATCATCAGGAAACCTCCCCTGCTCGCGGAACCCGCTTCGCGGGTCCCGCATCGTCACTGCTGTCAGGAACGGTCCATTGAAAGCTGTTGTGGGTGACTGACAGGGCTGCGAGCGCCGGGGCCGGGACTCGGTATCCCAGGAGTCCCGGCAACACCGAGGCAGTCACACCTGGCCCGCTCTCCCTGACCGCCCCGCCCCACTCACACATCACTAAAAGCCCTGGCTGCGGTTTTGTTTGTGGGACGCCACTAGAGACATTGCTGCTACTTCGCGGATCATCAGGAAACCTCCCCTGCTCGCGGAACCCGCTTCGCGGGTCCCGCATCGTCACTGCTGTCAGGAACGGTCCATTGAAAGCTGTTGTGGGTGACTGACAGGGCTGCAGGGCTGCGAGCGCCGGGGCCGGGACTCGGTATCCCAGGAGTCCCGGCAACACCGAGGCCGTCACACCTGGCCCGCTCTCCCTGACCGCCCCGCCCCACTCACACATCACTAAAAGCCCTGGCTGCGGTTTTGTTTGTGGGACGCCACTAGAGACATTGCTGCTACTTCGCGGATCATCAGGAAACCTCCACTGCTCGCGGAACCCGCTTCGCGGGTCCCGCATTGTCACTGCTGTCAGGAACGGACCATTGAAAGCTGTTGTGGGTGACTGACAGGGCTGCAGGGCTGCGAGCGCCGGGGCCGGGACTCGGTATCCCAGGAGTCCTGGCAACTTTGAGGCCGTCACACCTGGCCCGCTCTCCCTGACCGCCCGCCCCACTCACACACCAACGGCTCAACCTATTTAAGGATTTGTGAATCCCGCTGCGCGGGAGCGCCCGGGGCGAAGCCCGGGCAAAGGGCGGGCCCTCTGAGGCCCTCCGAGGCCAGAACAGGCCGGGGCGGGCTTATCGTTTACTCCTGTAGTCCACCTAAGCAAGGAACGCTTTCATTTGGCATTACTCTGTTTCTTGTATATTTATTTACGTTATTGCCAATACTTTTATTTTGCTTTTCCATTTGGTCACTAGTACTTTTTATTATTAGCCTTTGTTTGCATAATCTTATTGTACAATATAGAAATGTCATCACCCATTCCTATACTGACGGTTGAGGGGGAGCCAAACGGGGTACGCTAGATAATTTTGTCATTAGGACGGTCTCCACGATTGATAGGGACCTAGCCTTAGCCGAGCGACGTGCCAACAGGCGCCGCTCGATTGAACATATTAAGAGTAAAAGATCCTCAGAGGGTCCCATTTTTCCTGGTCTGCCTCTGCTAACTGATAGAGCCGAAGGTCCTAAGAGTCCAGACCCTCCGCTTGATTCCAGTATTCCCCTACTGCTTCAGGACAGGGTTACCACCCCAAATTCCCTGGCTGTTTCTAATTCTGTTATCAATCTTTCCGCCTCGCTGGTCAGTATCCTAGATGAGGTGGAACTTTTGACAGACACCCTGCCAGTAGTGATTGAGCCGTCTCCTAAGACTAATAAACGGCCCATTGATGCGGAAGTACACCGCAGTCATGGTCCTCCACCTAAGAAAAGGAGAAGGAAGGGCCATGGTACAGCTAGGAAAAAAGCTACGTCCTCCCCCTGCATTAAAAAGTTAGATCATCTACCCGCAGGCTTACCGTCTCCGTCTGCTATGACCATTCATTCTCCAGATCAGCAGGGACTAGACTTATTGGTGAGTATTGAGAAAATGATTAGATCGTTTACTTTGCCCTTGGTGGAGAGGCTTAAGAGGATAACTGTTCAGTTGGATGATCTAGAGAAAGCTCCTAAGGGGTCCCATAAGAGCACCATGGACCCATCTGGGGCACTTCTTGCCCCTACTCCTAGTATCGTTCCCCTGGCTCCTGTGCCTCGGATCCAGGACAAAAACACCAAACAACCAAAAAGTATTGTGTCACAGGTTACTGCAACTCCCAGACACGATACTAATAGTCAGGATAAGGAAGTCACGGGGCGTACGACACCTAGCTGTCCTTAACCCAACCCCATAGCTGCAGATGTCACGGTCAGGCCTCATATTCCCAAAAGACATAGAGTCAATTTGTCCCCTGAAGCGGCCCCTTTTGTGGTAATTTTAACGGGTGTCCCAGTTTTAGAAGCAGGCAAGAGGGAAGACCAAGTCCAACTCAAAAATAAAGCCATTCACTGGCTAAAACAGAACCGGCCCTTATCCCTTCACTTAAATGGTGAAATACTTACGGTTCAACGACTTGCATGGTTGGGTCCCAGCCCAAAAAGCATCTTAGGGGACATTATTATAATTAGTTTTAAAGATAAAAGGGCGGTTAGCCACATTCTGAACTGATCCTCCCCCACAAGTAACAGCTCAATTACCCCTAGAGAACTGCCTTATTTCTATCCCAGAAACTGTTAAGTCCAGTGGTAAAGCCAAGATCGTGGGTTCCCAACGTGGAAAGCTTAATTAGGCCATCTAGGCACCTGCAGGTTAACTATATGAGGAGTCAACGTTATCATCCCGAGGGTCACTACCATGCTCTTAGACCTCCATTCGCCCCGTCGTTAGTAAATCCTGCACATTCTGTCCATTTGGCCTATTCGGATCCCTGGAATCAGTATCCAAATGACCCTTGTGCTCCACCCGATCCTTGGCCATTAAACCGGTTCCAAATTCCCCTCAATAATCGTTACGCCAGTTTGCGAGACTTGGAGGGCGTGGACTGACTGAGTCGCAAAATCTCTGCACCAATTAGTCCGACAATCTTTTCATCTCCAGCACCCATTGACAGCTGCCCAGACATTCTATCTGGGCTGCGCCATGTCACCGCCCCAGTCATTGCTCCAGGGCTGTGCGACGTAACTCATTCAGACACTACTTGTAAATTGGGCTCTGTTAACCCCGAAGTTCTTGAAGCCAGTACTGAAGTAATCATTTGTAACCCAGGCTCCGTTATTCCCGAAGCTTTTGATGCTAGTACAGCTAGACCAGAGGTCTTCAAACTTTTCCAGGTTAAGCCCCCCCAGCTGAATTCCCCCAGATGTTGGGCCCCCCCACCACCCGACAGAAACCTCGGGAATCCGGCACACCACATGATCGACTGCCACACGCACACCACGGGCCATATCCGGCAAAAAATGCTCAACACAACAAGAGTGCCTAGCAAACTGCAGGCCTGTGAGTGGGTGTGACGAAACGACAGAGGCGTACCAGACAGCTCAAAACACAATCCTCCAAGACAAAATGTGCGCAAATTCTCCCCACTAGGATGCCCTGCCTTACACAGGACACAGATCAACAACAACACCACCAACATGAATGTGACGGGTGTGCCGGTGCCCAGCCACACCTAGACTCTCAATCTGTGGGTGAATCCCTGCCACTGCCATCCTCAGGCTGTGCTCCACATCCAGTTCTAAACGGTACCTAGTCTTCAACACCGCAAGTGCTGAGAACCCAATCTCACAAACTCCCCAACAAATAAACAAATACATTGTAGGATGTAAAGCACCATGCACAAGTGAACCATAGGGAGGACCGCCGTGATGAACCCACTATAAGGAACACACCATGGGTGCTTCACCAAGCGGAACCCAAAACATGGAACCTGACCTTGCCCATGGGGGCCCGCATTCAAGTAGCAGCTGGACGTCACGCAAAATGTCACACGCATGATGCATAGATCCCACATATGAGCACACATAGAATACAGAACAGTAACACATAGGCAAGGGAGCAGCCAAACAATTCAAATACCTTCCACTCTGAACCACAACTCTCATGGCACCAAGAAAGCAAAGGAAGTCATCACAACCCTCCCCATCCATCATGTACACCTTGTCATCCACCAACTCCCCCACCATTCATTCCGTCCCTCCATCTGAGTCCCATCCACATCCAAACCCCTTCAACCACTTGCAAACCCATCCACCTTCCATCCCTCCATCCATCATCTCACCTCTTCATCCCTCCATCCACCCCCTCACCCATCCATCCATCATCCATCCATCCCTTCACCCAATCTATCCCCTCACCAATCCATCCAATCTTCCACCCATCCATCCATCCACCCACTCATCCATCCAACCATTCACCCAAGCTATCCTCCCACTCATCAATCCACTCCTCCACTCATCCATCCACTCCTCCACTCATCCATCCACTCTTCCACCCATCCATCCACTCCTCCACCCATCCATCCATCCACTCATCCATCCAACCACCCATCCAGCCATTCCCCACCCACTCATCCATCCACCCAGTCACTCATCCATCCACCCACTCAACCCCCCACTCATCCATCCACCCATCCATCCCGCTCTCCACCCTCCCCCCACGCATGCATGCACTCTCTGACCCACCCATCTCCATGCTCCTCTCCCATCCATGCACACACCTGCCCATCCACTCTGCCAATCATTCATCCATGTCATCACTCATCCATCCATCCATCCTCCCCCTCTCTCTCCATTCCCCCCTCACCCAGCCACCCATCCCTCCATCCACCCTTCACCCATCCACCCACTCATCCATCCACTCATCCACTCATGAATCCATCCATTGACCACTCATCCACCCCTTCACTCCTCCATCCATCCCCCCGTCTATCCACCCTCCTCAATCACCCATCCATCCCCACATCCACCCCTTCACTCATCCATCCATTCATTCATCCCTTCACCCATCAATACATCAATCCATCCATCACCTCTCTCATCCATCCACCCACCGACTCATCCACCATCCACCCCCCCATCGATCCATCCACCATTTCTCTGATCCATCCACCCCTCCACCCATCCATCTACCCTTCCAACCATACACACATCATCCACTCCCATCCATCCCTCCACTCATGCATCCATCCTCTCTCCCACCATCCATTCACCCCTTCACTCACCATCCATCCCCTCACTCATCCATCCACCCCCCACCCATACACCCACCACTCCACCCTCACACCTTTTATGATTAAAATTCGAATCTGCAGACCAACATCCCTGAACACCGGGTGCCCACACGAGTACCGCAGACCAGAGCCCACTGTCCCGATTCATGGCCCAAACCCGGATTGCAACCTCTCCCTCCCTTCCCAAAATAACTGAAGGACTCCCGCCCCCCCCAACTCCCCCTCACTCCCACCCCCCTTGAAAGGCTGGGGCCCTGGACCAGAGCCCACCCTGCCCAACCTTCTCTCCCTTCTGGGAAGAGCTAACTCTCCCAGGAGGGGGTTAATTCACAGAGCTGACAGCTTCAGCTGCAGTGGGAGGCAAGGGGTCTCCTCTGCTAAAACTGAAAGCGTGTCTGTTTGTTTGCTTTCGTTTTTAGCAGAGGAGACCCCTGCCTCGCACGCTGTTGACTCCGTGAATTGGCCCCCTCCTGGGAGAATCACCCAGACAAAGAAACGGGCACAAAGGGAAGATCGAAGTGGAGTCCGCGCCCCCCTTGGGATGGCGCCACGCCCCCCCAGGGGGGCGCGCCCCACAGATTGAAGAACCCTGAGCTAGACAGACTTGTGAGCTTCCTACTGTTCGTAGCAATAGGGCACTAGCTGTTAATTCTAGCATACCAGGGAATACCGAGTTTCTATTTTGGAATATTGCAGGGATCAGGGATAGGGTTTTGGATTCTTCTTGGGTTGAGTTCGTTAGTTCCTTTGGATTCCTGTGCCTCCAAGAAACCTGGACCACTGAGCCTGTTCATTTAAACGGGTATAGTACTTTTCATGCTGCTGCTCTACCTTCCAAACGTGGGAGGAATAGCGGGGGGCTTGGTATATATATTTCAAACTTGCTGGGTGTTGAGAATATCAAGGTTGTCAAATTAGGAACTTGCCACCAGATTCTATTAATTCGTCTGGCTTCCAAGTTTGATATTATCTTGATTTAACATTTATAATAATTTGAATAAATGTTTAGTCGCAGACCTGGTGTCTTCCCTGACCAAAGACTTATATGGGGCTATTACCACAAAAGGGAGGGATTGTATTATTGTTTGCGGGGGGATTTTAATCATAATTTGTGTGATCAAGTGGGGGGGCTGTGGATTTACAGGGGCAGGTGTGGAGGTTTCATCTCCACACTTTTCCCATCTGGACGGGGGCGAATCGCTAAACGAAATGTTGGCATCATTTAACCTAGACTTTGTCAATAGATTGTGCTCCCCTTGTGTCGATTTCAGTGCAACTTTTTGTGGGGAGAGGGCATGGTACCATTATAGACTTTATTGTTGCCTCAGAAAGTCACGCCACTTGGTATACAGGCTATACTACTCACTCTGTAGGGTTTAGTGATCATCTTCCCCTTTCTTTTGCCATCAAACTACCACAGGTCCAGCATAATACATTGATAGAAAAATTGTCATGGTTAAAATTCTGCGATATGCCCAGACAAAATGGCTACGCTATCAAATGGAATCAGATTGATGTGGAGGCCATGCTCGCCAAGATTGTCAGGGGATCCCTTGCCTCAATCGAAAGGTGTCTAGATGTTGAGGCCTCTCACGAGGAGACCCTGGCAGCCTTTGAGTCTATCACACGAAACATCCGAGATAGCCTGTCCCGACAGGGGAGAGGTTCTACTCCCAGGCCGACGACCAATTCTTGGTTCGATGCTCCCTGTTCTAGGGCACATTTCCATCTCAAGGCTGCATTACACAAAAAGAATAGGGACCCGGCTGAGGTGGCTACTTGTAGAAAAATCTATCGTCTATCCCGAAAGAATTGTAAGAAGAACATCAAACAGGAGGCTTGGAACAACTTGGTTTCTGCTGCACAATCCAAGGACAGTGCCCAATTTTGGCGTGCAGTAAACGCACCTTTCTTTAACGTTACAAACAATGCTAGGTTAGAGGTTGCCATTAGCGAAAATTCCTTGATCAACTTCTTTTCGGAAGTCTATAATCCGGAGGGGACCACAAAGCTAGTTGACATGGAGGGCATAGATAAGGAGGCATCTCGGATTTTCCAAAAAGTAAACCTGGAAATTTCTATTGGCGAAATGTCCATCGCCATAGAGCAGAGCAGGGGAGGTAAAGCCCCAGGAATAGATGGGGTTCCAATCGATTTGTTCAAATATTCAGTCGACCTATGGTCCCCTATATTGAAGAGAGTTATGGACGCAAGTAGTGAGCTGGGTTTTCCCAGGACCTGGTCCGATTCCATCATCATTCCCATTTTCAAGAAGGGAGATAGAGAGAGCCCCTCCTGTTATCGCCCTATCTCCCTTCTTGATTCTTTTATGAAGATTGTGGGAAGGGTTGTTTTGAATCGGCTATTATCCTGGGTAGATGAAGCAGGAGTTCTATCCCCGGTGCAGTACGGATTCCGAGAAGGGATGGGTACTGTGGAACAGGTCCTGAATTTTACACTCCTTCAAGGGAAATACGTTCAGGCCAAGGCGGGAAAATTATATGCAGCATTTGTTGACCTAAGTGCCGCATTCGACTGCGTTAGGCACGATCGATTGTGGAAGGTGTTGGAAAACCTTAAAATAGAAGAGCCTATTATTTCTTTTTTAAGGCAACTTTACGCTGGGGCAAGGGCAAGGGTTAGATTTGGAACCAGCGGTGAATGCACCAAACCCTTCCATGTGAAACGTGGAGTGAGGCAAGGGTGCGTCCTTGCGCCTCTTCTTTTTAATTTATATACCAATGAATTAGAGGATGTCCTGGTGTCCAAAGTCATTGACTCACCCAGAATCAATTCTAAACAAGTGGTGTCCCTTTTATATGCGGATGACGCTGTCATTATGGCTAGGACAGAGAGAGGACTGCAGTCAGCCTTAGACGCTTATATCAATTTTATGGAGTCTAGGGGCTTGACTCTAAATGTTAAAAAAACCTTCGCGATGACGTGTGCCAGGGGTAAGTCTAAAACCTGCAAACTGTTTGCACGCAAGGAAAAAGTGCAGACCACTAAAACCTTTTCATATTTGGGAGTAGTCCTTGAGGGCGGGGGACGTTGGGGTCCAGCAATCGGGAGTAGAATCCTGTCGTTTAAAAAAGCAACTGCAGCACTCATGGCTTTCTCGCTTAAGATGGGAAAAAGACCCCCTGCAATCCTACTTAAGATCTATTCGGCCAAATGCGTCAGTACAGCCATTTATGGGGCTGGTGTCTGGGGTATCCAAGACACCAGGGAATTACAAATTGTAGAAAACGCTTTTTTAAGGTTTATTTTAGCTGTACCTTTTTAGTTTATCTGTGTTTAATTACCACGCAGAGCTGGGGGTCCGACACATCAGCGACCTGATTGCGATGCAACCACTATTACTCTGGCTCAGGGTCTGGACCGTAGCGGAGCTAGAACTAAACAGAGAGATCATTCGTGATGTTATGGCTCTTGATAAATCTCACAAAATAGCGTGGTTATCTTACATTCAAAAGTTTTGTCTAGATATGGGGAAACCCGAGTTTTACACTGCACCAGAGGGGCTATGTAGGATCCAGAGGAAAGACCTGAAGAAAGATTGCTGGTATCATCTGGAATCCCTGCGGTTAGGGGTAGAGTTGAATAAAGTTTCAGTAGTGCGGCACCAAATGTTGCTTACATCGGGCAATATGCAACCCTATTTGAATTGGTGCTCCAGGGGTTTTGACAGGTTCCTACTTACCAGGTTCAGATTTGATATCTTTTATCGCCTAGTCTCATTTCCCCATATCAACGATTGGTCAAAGAAGCTTATTAATTGCCCATGCGATGGGAGAGCTGAACAATCAACACTTCATGTGATTTGTTTTTGTGGTTTTTACCAAAAAGAGAGAGCCCGATGGATTAAACCACTCTTGTAAAATCATGGTTCCTGGCACCACTGTCGTCCAGCTTTATTGTATCTCCAGGTTTTAAATGATGAATTGTGTGTGGCTATCATGATCGGATTCTTAAAGAGTGTTTTTAGAAAAAGGAAAAATTTAATGTGTCCTTAAATCTATTGTATTCATAGTTATTTTTTCCTTCAATGTATTGTTATATTTGTGTACATTATGTATTGATTTCTGATGTTGTTGCTTTTATGATTTTTAACTTTACAAAAATCGAATAAAGCTTTTCTACTACTTGTCACAGGGTTTACCTCCAAGGGAGACAGACCTGGAGACAGACCTGTGCACGAGCCGATTGTAGTATGGGCACGAGCCGATTCAGGTCTGTGAACTCGCTTCACAGTGGAACAGCTTGTGTGCAGCAAGTAACAATTATCACAGCATGAGACCCCACTTATCACAGCATGTCAACAGGCGCCCCAGGCTGCTGGAGCACTCAACTATAATTAATGTGCAGTTGAGTGCTCCAGCAGCATGGGGCGCCTCTCTGCATGCTGTAATAATTATCACTTTGGGGCCTCATGCTGTGATAATTAGGGCGGCATGTTCTTTTTGCAGCACTGAACATTTTCAAAGAAGGCGAAGCAGCGACATTCATTGGAGACACTCACCCTCACACCCTCACACCACCTGACCCCTCACACACCTCCTCACCCTCACACCCCCTCACTCTCACACATCCTCACCCTCACTCACCCTCTCACCCTCACACACCCTCTCACTCTCACACCTCCTCACCTTAACACACTCTCACCCTCACTCACCCTCTCACCCTCACACCGCCTCACCCTCACCCTCACACCCCTCACTACCCCTCACCCTCACTACCCCTCAACCACCCTCACACCCCCTCACCCTCACCCCCCTCACCCTCACACATTCTCACCCTCACTCCCCTCACATACCCTCACACACCCTCACACACCCTCACTGACCCTCACACCCCCTCACCCACCCTCACACCCCCTCACACCCCCTCACCCTCACACCCCCTCACCCTCACACCCCCTCACTCTCACACCCCCTCACTCTTACACCCCCTCACTCTCACACTCCCTCACCCTCACACCCCCTCACCCCCTCTCACCCTCACACACTCACACCCCCTCACCCCCCTCACCCTCTCACCCTCACACACCATCACCCTCAAAAACCCTCACCCTCACACCCCCTCACCCCCTCACCCTCACTCACCCTCACACACCCTCACATACCCTCACCAGCATAGCATAACAAAACATAGCATAGCATAACGAAACAGAGCATAGCATAGCATAACAAACAAAAGCATAGGATAGCAAAAGCACAGCATAACAAAACAAAGCATAGGATAGCAAAACAAAACGTAGCATAACAAAACATAGCATAGCAAAACACAACAAAGCATAGCATAACAAAACACAACAAAGCATAGCATAACAAAACATAGCATAACAAAACAAAGCATAACATAACAAAGCATAGCAAAACAAAACCTATCATAGTAAAACAAAACATAGCATAGCAAAACATAGCAAAACACAGCAAAACACAGCATAGCATAACAAAACAAACCCTAGCATAACATAACAAAGAATAGCAAAACAACACATAGCATAGCATAACTTAACACAACAAAACAGCAGAACAAAACATAGCATAACATAACAAAACATAGCATAACATAACATAAAACAAAGCATAGCATAACAAAACATAGCATAACAAAACATAGCATAACAAAACATAGCAAAATACAACAAAATATAGCATAGCATAACTAAACACAACAAAACATAGCATACATAACAAAACACAGCATTGCAAAGCATAGAAAAACATAGCATAGCATAGCATAAGAAAACACAACAAAGCATAGCATAACAAAACAAAGCTTAGCATAACAAACCATAGTATAACAAAGCATAGCATAGCATAACAAAACATAGCATAACAAAACATAGCATAGCATTGCATAGCATAATAAAACACAACAAAACATAGCATAGCATAACAAATCATAGCAAAACACAACAAAGCATAGCATAGCATAACAAAACAAAGCATAGGATAGCAAAACTAAACATAGCATAGCATAACAAAACAAAGCCTAGGATAGCAAAACTAAACAGAGCATAGCATAACAAAACAAAGCATAGGATAGCAAAACAAAAAATGGCATAGCATAACAAAACATTGCATAACATGACAAAACATAGCATAACAAAACACAACAGCACATAGCTATTTTTGTTGTGCTGTTTTGTTATGCTATGTGTTGTGTTTTGTTATGCTATGTTTTGTCAATGCCATTTTTTGTTTTGCTATCCTATGCTTTGTTTTGTTATGCTATGCTCTGTTTAGTTTTGCTATCCTATGCTTTGTTTTGTTATGCTATGCTATGTTTAGTTTTGCTATCCTATGCTTTGTTTTGTTATGCTATGCTATGTTTTGTTGTGTTTGTTATGCTATGCTATGCTTTGTTATGCTATGCTATGTTTTGTTGTGTTTTGCTATGCTATGCTTTGTTTTGCTATGCTATGTTTTGCTATGCTATGCTTTGTTATGCTATGCTATGTTTGTTATGCTATATGTTGTGTTTTATTATGCTATGCTTTGTTTTGCTATGCTATGTTTTGTTATGCTATGCTATGTTTTGTTGTGTTTGATATGCTATGTTTTGCTATGCTATTATATGTTTTGTTGAGCTATGTTTTGTTGTGTTTTGTTAAGATAGCTATTTTTGTTGTGCTGTTTTGTTATGCTATCTTAACAACAAACACAACAAAACATAGCATAGCATAACAAAACAAAGCATAGGATAGTACAATACAAATCAAACCCCCTTTTCTCCCGAAAAGTGGGTTTGGTTTGTATTGTACCCGGATGACACAGCCGCATCTTGTTATCACTGTTTATTGCAAATGTTGTGGTTGCAACTGAGTTATGATTACATGTAATGGCACTCCGAGCGAAGAGGAGACGCAAAGACTTGCACGAAACCGGGACATGCACGAAGGCCCGGGACTCAGTTGCCTGACTCGTATGTCATAATATAATAGCGTCTAAATAGTGAATGGTGCTGTCGGTGCGCTGATAGCAGAACACTGGGATAAATGTTTTGATGGGCATGATGTGTACAATGCGTTAATGAAGATGATAAAAATGCCAATAAAAAAGAGTTGACAACAAAAACAAAGCATAGGATAGCAAAACATAGCATAGCATAATAAAACAAAGCATAACAAAACATTGCATAGCATAACAAAACATAGCATAACATAACAAAACATAGCATAGCAAAACAAAACACAACAACACATAGCATAACAAAACATAGCATAGCTTAACAAAACACAACTAGGCATTGCATAGCATAACAAAACAAAGCATAGGATAGCAAAAAAACATATCATATCATAACAGTTTCAAATATTTATTTCGATCATAAAAGATATACACAGAATAGAATAATCATTAAAATGCATATAAAAACCCAATAAGAACAGTATATGTATATACTTAATACAATACAAATCTAAAAATGGGTGAGCTCAAATACAGGGGAAGAAGAAGAGGTGTTCACAGTGTTGTGGTGCCCTTGATTATACGAGCGCGTGCCAGCCACATTGCAGTCAGGAATTTTGCCATAGCAAACACTGTTGACGGAGATAGATCCGACTTTAGTACTCTGTAGGCCGAAGCATATGTTCTGAAGCCCAAGTTTTTTAGATGAGGGACCAACCAATGTCTCCTAATTCTGGTATTGGCTCCACAGAACAGGACCACATGTAAGTCATTCTCCAATTTGTAAGCACATGCCGGGCACGCCCCTGTCTCCGATCCACCTACCCAAGCCTTTGTGAAGGACCTTAAAGGGAGAGACCCGTACCTCCATTGCAGAAAGATCTTCCTTGTAAGCACCGGTGTCATGCCATCCAGGACACATTCATGGCTGTACGAGTCTTTGATTTTAATGAAGAGATCTGTTAAGGACCCCTCCCGAGTGGTATCCAGTGTTTTTTGAAGCATGTGATTGTAGAACAGAGTAGACAGTGCTTTTCTGGACATCCTCGTGCACGCACTTTCAGGATCCGACCATAAGTCAGGCACTCCAAGAGTCTCGCACATTCTCCTTATATACTTTAGCCAAGGAATTTTGGTGGCATTGGGTAACATGAGAAATTCCAGCAGCTCCGATCTGTAGATGACAAGATCCTGGCTGCTCCAGAGGCGGCGCCAGTAGATCAGAGGTTTGAGGCCCAGTTCTTCCGTAATAGGTCTCAAAGCCAGGTCTAGTCTCAATGGGAGAAGTGGAGTACTTGGGGGGAGGGCAACCAGCTGTCTAATAAATTTGTTTTCTATGCTTTGGATGGTGTGTGTCGAGGTGTGGCCCCACAGCTCACCTCCATAGATGATTCCCCCCCGAGCCTGGGCTTTATAAATCTGAATGGCAGGTGCCAGCGGGCGGAGTGGGGATTTACTAGCGATTCTCGTGATACCTCCCGCCCTCTGCGATAGTTTCATGCTAGCTTTTGTTATGTGGGCCGACCATGTTAAATTTTGGTTTAGGGTTATCCCAAGGTATTCTATTGTATGTACCCTTTCCAAACGTGCTGTGCCCAGGCGGGGGTTTGGGCGATTATTGGCCTTTGGGTTGAGAATCATGAATTTAGTCTTTGCAGGATTGATTTCAAGCCCCCTTTCGTTGCAAAAACCTAGAAATCCGTCGAGCACCCGCTGTAGCCCCATTGGTGATTTGGACAGCAGCAGGGTGTCATCTGCAAACATGATTGCGGGCATCCTGCTGCCGTTCAATTTTGGTGCGTCGATGTTACTAATCCTCCTCAGGTGTTCTATCACCCCGTTCACGAAGAGGCAAAACCGGGTCGGGGCTAGCACAACCCTGCCTCACCCCTCTGCGAACGGGGAACCTGTCAGTCAGCTTGCCACCTTTCCCGCACCTGACTCGTGCATAATTATCTTTGTGGAGTCTGATTAGGATTTCAAGGATGTCTCCCGGGACGCCCAGCTCGGCCATTACCTCCCACAGTTTTGCCCTCGGAACCAGATCGAAAGCGGCACATAGGTCCACAAAGACCGCGTACAGAGTGCCGCCCTCGATCAGTTCTGTCTTCCAGTAGATAATATTTAGTCGATATAGTTGATCGACTGTGGAAACTCCTCTTCTAAATCCTGCTTGGAGTGGACTGAGAGTGTCTGTCTCGTCCAACCAGGTCTGTAGCCTATTGAGTATTAACCTGCCAAATAACTTCTGTGATACGTCAATGAGACTTATTGGGTGATAGTTGGCTGGAAGCAGGGGCGATCCCTTTTTGAATATCGGGACCACCTCCGCCCCCAGCCAAGTATCAGGTCATTCCATCCCCTCAAGGACTGCATTGAATATCAACAGAAGGTAGGGGGCCCAGATACCTGGTTCCTGTTTAAATAAATCTCCCGGCACCCCATCCAGCCCCGGGGCCTTACCAGAGGATAACCCTGCAATCGCCGTCCTTACCTCTTTTTCAGTAAAGGGCTCTGGAGCCTGGTTACTTTGCGGGATTTGGGGTGGGGATTCCAGGGATTCAGCCTCCGGGGCGTATAAGGACTGATAGTGGTTTTGCCACACACTCGGGGCAATGTTTGGTTCAATTGCCGACGGAAGGTTTTCGGAACCGTGGTTGACCACACGCCAAAATTTGCGGGAGTCCCTGGTTGCTAGTGACTCAGAGAGCTTCTCCCAGTGTTGGAGATCCCATTCCACCTTGGCATTTGCCACGAGTGTCTTATACGCCCGCCTTCTGGCACGAATCTCCTCCCGTGTTCCACCCGCTTTGATTGTAAGCACAAGGTCACGTTTGGAGTTTCGGCATGTGGTGTTAAACCAGGTATCTTTGGGGGGGGCGTGGCCAAGCAGCATGGCCGACAGGACGTGAGCTCTGCCAGCTCCCGTCCTGCGGACCCGAAAATCCTGCTTTTTATCCTGCCCAGGCTCCGGTGAGCAACCCTGATCGACCGGAGATATTGTTGAAACTGCGGGGACCTTCCCTGCCGAAGTCCAGCTGGCGGGAGTAGCGGAGTGACCACGGAGCAGCCCCGGTGATCCGGGAGCGGCCGCCACACCTACGCGAGCCCGTGGTCTGGGCCTGATCGGCCGGGAGAGGCCATATCCTGGAGTGACCCGGTGGGCCGGCGGGGGGATCGAGGAGCTTGTCCCGGGTCTGGACCCTGACCTCGGGGACGGCGCAGTGAGCGGAGGCGTTGTAGGCGGCCCCGGACCGAGGGACGCCCCGGGAGGAGTCTCGGCCCCGGTAAAATAGGTCGCGAGCACCGGTTGACGGACAGGGGGCTCCGGGTCCGTGTGGGCGCCCTGGCGTGCGCTTGCCCAGCTGTGCCGCTGCCTACCTGGGGGAAGGTCTGCCGTCCTGGAGCGGGGGAGCGGCTGGAGAGCCGAGGACCGGAGTGTGCCCCTCCCCCACCGGGCCGCCATCTTGCAGTCGGCCATCGGGCCGTGGGGACTGAGAGTGACCGGCGGCGCCTGCAGGCCTGGGTCCCGGCGGAGACTGACGTGGCCGTGAGGTGAGAGCGGGCTGGGGGCCCAGAGGAGCGCAGAGGAGCGGCGCGGACGGCGCAGGCACAAACACTGAGCCCCTGACAGACTAAGCGGGCCGGCCCAGTTCTCCCGGGCCTACCTGCCTCCTGGAGCGCAGGGGGGGAGGGGTGCAAGATCCCCCCATTGACTCTCGGAGGGGCCCTGGGCCTCTGGAGGTAGTATTGGTTGAGGGGCAAAGATTGGACTCCTGATTGCGGTGCCGGGGTGGAGTGCCTTGGGCCCCCCCCCGCCTGGCTACTGGCCGAGAGACCGGGGCATACGAGCTACTCCGCCCATACAAGCCGGGTGCGGAGACTAGAGTGACCTGCTACCTGTGGGGCCCGGCTGGACGAAGGGACACAGCGCCGCACCCACTGGGGTCCACAGGGACCCTCGACGAGATCGCGCCACCCGGCTGGCGAGGTTTGGTTGCCGGATTCCTCCTTGCTGGTGCACGACGCTTCCTGACGGTGCCTGAGGTGCCTGGGACTTGCCTGCGACGGGAGGGTTGGGGGAGTAGGGACGCCCGACTGACTGTGCAAGGGTGAGAGCTCGAGCGCGACTCCTCACAGAACTTTCCGCCGACTGGGTGGAGGCGGGATTGGGCTTGCTGCTGCTCTAAAGGCAGGCCATCCCCGCATTGGGATCATTCCGAAGATGCGTAAAGACAGGGCGTCCCGCTCGTCACAGGCCAATACGATCACCCAGTACACCACGCAAAGACTGCCGCCCCAAAGGATTACACGCCAGTTGGACCAGGATGAGGAGCCGGGGGACCCCGGTGAGCCCTTCCGTGCGGAACTCCTAAAGGCTATTCAGGGCTCCCATTCAGCGTTGGAGAGGCAAATCAAAACAGTCTCCATCGACGTCAACCTCCTGCGGACAGACCTCCGTAAGGTGGCGGACAAAGGCACAGATGCGGAGGCCAATATCGTGCAGCTACAAGGGGAGGTGGCCTCTCTCCAGAAGACGGTCACACACCTTAAGGCGACGACTGGTGCCTTGGAGCGGAGAGCCGAGGACGCAGAAGGGAGGGCGCGTCGCAGCAACATTAGAGTCCTAGGGGTCCCGGAGAGACTGGAGGCTGGAGACCCTGAACGCTTTCTGGAAACATGGATTAGAGCGAAGCTGTGCCCGCAGGGTCTCTCAGAAGTGTTTGTCATCGAGAGAGCTCATCGAGCCCTGGTTCCCCCGCCACAGCCGGGGGCCCCGCCGCGGGCTCTGATTGCCAAAATATTGAACTATCAGGATCGAGACTGCATCCTGCGAGCGGCGAGGGAAAAGCCGGACCTGGCCATTGAAAATAACCGGATTTCAATATACCCGTACTATACCCATCAGGTTCAGGAGATGAGGAAATCCTTTCTGGGGGTTAAGCAGAAGCTCCGGGCGATGCAATTACAATACATGTTGCTGTATCCCGCCAAACTCAAGGTGCTGGCTCAGGGCAAGGCGCACTTCTTTGAATCCCCGGAGGAAGTATGGGAATGGCTGGAAGTTAGGGGAGACGGGGTTCCACCGGGAGCCCGTGGAGGGTCCAAGGAGACATGGGGGAGCCGTCCCCAGCGGCAGTGGAGGCCCCGGGGCGGGCGGAGACGACGCTCTACGTCGGAGCACACGGAGGAACCTAGAATCACGGTTGGGGCTGATGGCGCAATGCTCCTGGAACCCTTGCTACAGGGGGCCGGGGCGGAGTCTCAAAACCCGCTGGAACCTGCGGAAATCCTGGTCCCGGACACGATACCAGCTGCGGTGCGGGACATGGCACCGTCGGACCTGGTGATCCAGGAGACTGGGGGAGCTGGGGCCCTGGAGGTGAATGGCCCACCCTGAGGTGATGTAGGAGCCGTATGTACTTTGTCTTTGGATGGCTGCTGTGGCTCCCGGGGTGGAGAGGGGTATAGGTGAACACTGGATTGACATTGTACCCGGAGCCACCAGACTTTGCATTGTGGGGGGGAGACAGGGGCCGGTAGATTTGCACTGTGGGACTTGATTGATAAGTGGGAGGTGGGTGTGCTACTATTGGATCTGGTCCTGTATGGTCGACTACAGTTGGGCCGGAGCCGGGCGTACTCAATGTGAGCATTGGGTCATGCGGGGAGCTGGGGGGGGGGTGTATGCAGTTCATTGTTGTGAGGGGTGTGTGGGGAGGCTGTGCACGTCCTGGCACCAGCGGGGGAAGGGCGGGTTGACAGGTTGGGTTGTTGTCGTTATCCTGCTCGTGGGTGGGGGAGGGGGGGGGGGAGTGTTCTGCAAATGTTGCAATTTGGGGGGGGGAGGGGGGGAACTGTTTAAGAATGTTGGTATAGGCATCATGTGTATCACTGTTCAGGCCCCTAGGAGGCGGTATTTTGGCAGCAGACTGCATGGTCCGGCTGGGCACTTACAGGAAACATGGGATACAAATTTTTAACGTGGAACGTGCGTGGGTTGGGCACTTGTACCAAAAGATATAGGGTCCTATCCTTCTTTCGGAGGCATGACATTTCGATTGCATGTTTGCAAGAAACGCATCTGAATGAGGAGGGAGCGCAAAAGCTGGCTAAAAAATGGCGGGGGCAGGTCTTTCACTCTTCCTTTTCGACGTATGCGCGTGGGGTCTTGATCTGGATAGCGCCTGGGGTCCCCCTCGCGGTACAGTATGCGGAGGCGGACGTTGAGGGCAGGTACCTGCTGCTGAGGGTGAAGTTGAATGGCAGGGACCTTACACTACTTAATACATATGCGCCTAACATAGACGACGCAACCTTCTACCCACAAATGCAGGACGTCTTAGTGTTGGACGTGGACAGCCCTCTCCTGTGGTTCGGAGACTTTAACTGTATCTTGGACCCTGCCCTGGATAGGCATCCTCCCCGAGCGGGGACGAAACCTCACTTGCGCGAGGTCATGGCGAACTTGGGGGCAGTAGATGTGTGGCGTCAGAGTCACCCGTCACAGAAACTGTACACCTGTTACACTCCTACGCACGACACCCATAGCAGGCTGGATAGGGTCCTCGCCGCAAATATGGATGCGTCGTATTCCCTAAAGGTCACCCATCTGGCCCGCTTCCTGTCTGACCACTCCCCGGTGTTGTGCGCTACGCAGGACGTCGACCAGCCTTGCCGCCCCCGTACATGGCGGATGCCTGCGGACCTACTACAGGACCCATTGGGTAGAGATCATGTGCAGACTATACTCACTAATTACGTCGACCTGAACTGGGAGGGGGACGACGTGTCCCTGTCGACGAAATGGGACGCGCTGAAAGCAGTGGTGCGGGGTGAATGCATGGCTCTTACTTATGGGGTCCGCCGACAGCTGACTCGCGAACTGCGGGAAGCTGAAGACACCCTGCGGACTCGACAGGCCTCACCAAATCCTGGGGAACCGGAACTGGCCCTGGAGCGGGAAGCCCAGGAGCAAGTACACGATATACTTACGCGCCTCGACAGATACACGCTAGGTCAATTTAGACAGCGTCTTCACAGGGAGGGGGACAAATCCGGAAGATTATTGGCCTGGATTTTGAAGAAAGAATCGGCCCGGTTCGGATAGTTGCCCTGAGGGGCCCTGATGGGGTCATGGTGCATTCGGAGTCCGGTATATTGCGGGTTCTCAAAACCCACCTGCAGCAGGTGTATACGGCAGATCCGCTGGTCACGGAGGCATCCTATCAGCCTTACCTCCGAGGAGTGACTCTTCCGGCCCTTCCGAGGGAAGCAGCGGAAGAATTAGATGGGGCTTTGACCCTCCACGAAGTGCGGGTGGCTATGGCCGGCCTACCAACGGCGAAATCCCCGGGAGGAGACGGGTTTCCTTCCGAGTTCTACCACACGTTCGGAGACGTCCTTGGCCCCCTCCTCCTCCAGGTCTTCCTTACAGTGCTGGAGGATGGAGCCCTTCCGCCCACAATGTACCAGTGTGAGATCTGCATGCTTCTAAAGCCGGGTGGTGATGGTTATGACCCCGCGGCATACCGCCCCATCACAATGATTAACACGGATGTCAAGATCCTGACCAAACTCTTAGCCGCTCGGTTGGCGCCGTACATGGTCCAGTTGGTTCACCAGGACCAGTGTGGGTTCATCCCCGGACGCAACACCGTGATGAATCTGCGGCGATTAACCCATGTAATGCATGAGGTGCGCGGTAGGGAGGATCCCCAGGTCCTGGTTTCGATAGACTTGGCCAAGGCATTTGATACGGTTAGCTGGGGGTACCTATCAGAGGTGCTTCAACAGGTGGGATTGGGGCCCGTGTTTCGCAAGTGGATCCAGATACTGTACCGGGCGCCTCGAGCCAGAGTCAAACTTGGGGCTGCACGCTCTGAGGACTGGGCGTTGGAGAGAGGCACCCGTCAGGGATGCTCCCTCTCACCGCTCCTGTTCGCCCTGGCCATCGAGCCGTTGGCGGTGGAAGTCCGTACCACGATGTCCCAATGGGGAATCAAAGTGGGGAGTAATGTACACACGGTGTCCTTGTATGCAGACGATGCTCTGTTTTACTTAACATCTCCGCGGGACGCGCTACCGGTTTTGCTACGGCTACTGGACCGTTTTGGTGCAGCCTCGGGCCTGCGTATCAATGCAGGGAAGTCCCTCATCTTCCCCCTAGCGGGATGTAATGTGGACGCGCGCGGGGACTTGCCGCACCTGGGTCTGCGGTGGGAACTGGAAGCCTTCCGCTATCTGGGGATACAGGTGGCGTCGTCGGACGAACAATTGCTGGCCCGCAATGCGGATAGGGTGGTGCACTCACTACAACAATCGGTGTCATTCTGGGACACATTGCCTCTCTCCCTGATGGGACGACTGGCAGTGGCGAAAAAGGTGATGCTGCCGCGAGTGCTGTATGTGTTGCAGGATTCACTGTGCCCTCTTCCCCCGTGGATGTTCCGCACTCTTAATACACTCCTAACGTCCTTACTCGGGGCGGGCAGGCGTAGTAGAGTTGCCTTACACACGGTTGTCCGGAGCTGGGAGGAAGGGGGGTTGGAGGCGCCGAGATTCGACCTCTACTACTATGCTGCTCAGCTGTTGCCGGCTGCCAGGTGGTTCGCGGATGCGGACACCTGGGAACTACGACTCCTAGCGGGGAGTGCGGATGAAAGAACAGTACAGATGGCCCTGATGCGCGGCAGGGGCGCGGATGCAGCGCTGCCGTACATAGTGCGCCACACCGCAGCCATTTGGCAGCGTGTTGTGGAAAAAATCCTACGGAGGGCCCCCTTTCACAGGGAGCTGCCGATATGGATCATGGCCCCAGTGGTGGACATGGAGGTCCACATGCCATTCCATGACTGGAGAGCGGGTGGGTGCGAGCTGTTGGCAGATCTCTACCCGGACGACACGTTTCTATCTATCGAACGGGCGACGGAGACGTTCGGACTCGGTGGGGGACAGTTCCTACATTACAGGGGCCTCCATGCAATGGCACGGGATACTTGGCCGCAATTCCCTGATGCGCCCCCTGTGTCCCATACCCTCAATATTATCCTTTCCTGTGGTAGGGGCAGGAGGCTGATAACCCTATTGTACTCAGCCATGCGGCAGGACTCCACCCCGCCGGTTCCCCCGGCGTGGGCGGCCTGGGAGGCTGACCTGGGGGTTGTTCTGGACCCGACACAGCGCAAACGCATTGGTACCCTCACCCGAAAGGTGTCGTGCAATGCACGGTTCAAACTGACACACTTTAACTTTTTACACCGAACGTATGTGACTCCGGTTGCCTTGAAGCGTATAGCCCCGGACAAGCGCGATGACTGCCCTAGGTGTGGCGCGCCGGGTGCCTCCTTCCTTCATCTGGCGTGGGACTGCCCGTTAGTTTACACCTTCTGGCAGTCGGTGGTGGCGCACATTCGTAAGGTTACTGAACTCCGGATGGAACTGACCCCCCTGCATTGTTTGTTAGCCTTAGTCCCCAAGCCCAAGAAGTGTAATTTGTCCTACAAAATGTTACAACTACTTTTAGTACTGGCAAGGAGGAGGGTGGCCATCACATGGATGGGACAGAGGGCCCCAGAGATGTCGCAGTGGCTTAGAGATGTGGGGGAATGGTCCCTGGCGGAGGAAACCTTCATGCAAACCGTGCGTAGAGATGTAAAGCTACAGGACGACCTGCTTGCGTGGAGGATGATGCGAGTGGTGGGAGAGGCAGCCGAAGACTCGGATGGCACAAGTGCGGAGTTGTTCACCCCTGGGGATACAGGGTCTGAGGATGAGGGTGGTGGGGAGGGTGAAGGAGGGCAGTGAGTGGGGGGAGTGCCTGACCGCACACGCACGTGTTGGAAACAAATGGGAGGAATTGTGTTTTGGTATCTGAAGGTTTCATTCCTAATCTACGTAATGATCGCTGCTCTATCTGCCGATAGGAGTGCCATAATGAGGTGAACGACCTGTATACACATGTTTTAGTCATGAATGCCGAAGTTTTGGGGGGGAGGGTTCCTTTGGGGAGTTGGGGGGTAACCTGTTTAAAAGAAAATGAAAAGCAGAACAGAATATCCTGCCGCGCAGTTACATGGCTAGGTTCATGACCTGGCTTACAGGCTATCACCTACCGCCGCCCGGCCTTCGGGTTGTGGGCTGATGGGCCGTGTACACAGAAGCATGTTATTTGACATGATGTTGTAGCTTTCTTGTAGCTGTCGGCGCAACTGTTATATGCTATCATTGTCTGCGACAAAAATAAAGTTAAAAAAAAAAAACAGGTATCTTTATGTATTCCCCTGGTCCTGGAGGGTCCACTGCTTAACAGATCCCCCTCTAGAGTTTTAATTAAGTGTTCATGTATACTCCGGAGCTGGTCTCTGTTTTCCGGGGTACTCGGTGGGCCCCACGAGGCAAATGCCTCTTCCAGAATCGGTGTAATCCTGGCATAGAGGATCGCTATCTTATCGTCCCTGGCGGACAGCTTCTCCCATCTTATTCTCTTTCTATTGTTTTCTAGGAGATGTCCTGCCGTGACCCTTTGGTCGTCCTGTACCCTGTCCTCAGTGCGTGGGATGACATATTCCAGTTCCAGGGCGTTATGGTCGCTGTCTTCTCAGTCTATCACTCTAAAGTCTATAACCCGTTTCCAGGCAGATAGCTGTACAAGGAGATAGTCTAGTCTTGATTCTCTCCCTGTTTTATTATATATACATTTGCTCGGGATGTCAGATTTGACGCGGCCATTGCAAGCCCTGAGGCCATGGGTGAGGGTAAGTGTATTTATCTGCACGGCTAGTGGTGTCCATGCTCTCGGCGGGGGAGCCTCTGTGGGAGGAACCTGCCAACTTGAATCCTCCTCTAGGGAGGGTCCATCAAGTAGGCCCGGTAGTGGCTCGAAGTGCGAATTAAAATCCCCCCCCACACACCACGTAGGGCGTACCCCCAGGAATGGCATCCAGGAAAGACGACAGTTCTTCTATGGTCTTTGAAACACTAAATATAGGGAGTGGTCTAGAATAAACATTTATTATGAGTAGTTTAAGCGATCTAGGCCATTCCAAAAGGACGGCCAGTATGTCTTCTGAGTCCACATCTTGACGTGTGGCTCCACATCTTGACAAAACAAAGCATAGAATAGCAAAACAAAACATTGCAACATTGCATAGCATAACAAAACATAGCATAACATAACAAAGCATAGCATAGCATAGCAAAACACAACAAAACATAGCATAGCTTAACAAAACACAACAAAACATAGCATAACAAAACAAAACATATCATAGCCTAGCAAAACATAGCATAGCATACCAAACACAACAAAACATAGCATAGCATAACAAAACCTAGCATAGCAAAACAAAGCATCACACACAACCACACACACACAACCACACACACAACCACACACAACCACACACACAACTATCTATCCATCTATCTATCTATCTATCTATCTATCTATCTATCTATCTATCTATCTATCTATCTATCTATCTATCTATCTATCTATCTATCTATCGCCCTCACTCTATCTGTCTATCTATCTATCACCCACCCTCACTCTATCTGTCTATCTATCTATCGCCCTCACTCTATCTGTCTATCTATCTATCGCCCTCACTCTATCTGTCTATCTATCGCTCTCACTCTATCTATCTATCGGCCTCACTCTATCTATCTAATCGCCCTCACTCTATCTATCTAATCGCCCTCACTCACTCTATCTATCAATCTATCTATCGATCACCCTCACTCTATCTATCGCCCTCACTCTATCTATCGCCCTCACTCTATCTATCGCCCTCACTCTATCTATCTATCGCCCTCACTCTATCTATCGCCCTCACTCTATCTTGCTATTGCCCTCACTCTATCTATGTATTGCCCTCACTATCTATCTATCGCCCTCACTCTATCTATCGATCTATCTATCACCTTCACTCTATCTATCACCTTCACTCTATCTATCACCTTCACTCTATCTATCTATCGACCTAACTCTATCTATCTATCTATTTATCTATCTATCTATCTATTGCCCTCACGCTATCTACCTATTGCCCTCACTCTATCTACCTATTGCCCTCTATCTATCTATCTATCTATCTATCTATCTATCTATCTATCTATCTATCTATCTATCTATCTATCTATCTATCTATCTATCTATCGCCTCTATCGCCCTCATTCTATCTATCTATTTATCTAGATACTGATCGCCATCACTCTATCTATCTGTCTAGCTATCTATCGCCCTCACTCTATCTATCTGTCTAGCTATCTATCGCCCTCACTCTATCTATCTATCTCGCTCACTCAATCTCTCTATCGCCCTCCCTCTATCTATCTATAGCCCTCACTCTATCTATCTATCCCACTCACTCTATCTATCGCATCACCAGAGCATCACTCAGCACCACCACAGCATCACTAAGGGGCACAACAACATCACTATGCGCTACCACAGGATCATTGAATGCCACAGCATCACTAGTCGCCACCACAACATCACTCAGCGCCACCACAGCATCAATTTGTGCAACCATTCAACAACAACTGGGTCAAATATGTTCTCTCAATGTTTCAAGCTTTATTACAAATGTCACAAAAAGAGTTTAGTGTTTCACTTCTGTTCTTGGATTTTCGTCACAATAAAATACACTGAACATATTCTTCACAAAAGTTATTTACAAAAGTTTAAGCTATTGCCATTATAAATTACAATAACTTTTATTTATGTATTAATTATTAAAAAAATGAAAAGCCATTGTTATTTGTAATATCAATACATCTAAGTCACGTGAATACAATACATATTGCATTACAAATGCTATAGGTGTCACAAGTTATAACTATTGGCATTGTAAATGACAAAGCTATTATTTTTGCTATTTTCAAAACCAACACATAAATAAAAAATGTGTCATTTACAATACCAATAGCTCAGACTTTCCTAATGCGAGACCTTATGCATTGCAAATGCTTGTTTTTTAATACATTCTTTTTTATTGAAATCAAGGTATGATATAGACAATTTACACATACATTGGCAAAAGAGTAATGATACGGGGATGCTCATAGCAATATAATTACAAGACAACAATTGCAGTTACATTTCTAACATGTTCAGACCTCATTTGCAGTATCTTCCCTCATCCTCTGGGGTTCACATAACCTTCCCCTGTGTGTGTTCCATTTTTCCCAAACCTGTGTCCATTTGTTGGGGCACCCCCTGGCTTTGTATATGTCTTTTCCGTGACCATACACAGGTGCATATCTTTACCCCAATCCACTATATGTGACAGGATCTGAGCCTTCCACAATCTAGCGATATTTCGCTTTGCCACCATCAACCCCCAAAATTACCCATATTCGCTCCTTGGAGCCAAGGTCGGTGGGGCCTCAGGCATTCAATATGGCCAGCTTTATATTGCAATCTGTCTTCTGCCCCAACACCCCTTCCATAAGTCTCACTATCGCCTCCCAATATCCCTGGATAACCGTGCATTCCCAAAGTGTGTGAATAAAGGTACCCTCCTGCCCACATTGCCTTGCACAGCCACCATCTGAACTATATCCCATGCGAACCAGAAATAACCCAGACAGGTAGGACCTGTGGGGGAGCTTCAGCTGCACTAAGCTAAGCCTGGAGGAGATGGCCACCTCTCGGGGGGAGGCCACTACTGCCAGCCACTCGTCGTCATCCAATCCTGCTACATCGTGGTCCCATTAGCCCTCAGCTGGGACCAGTGGATCCGCCATGTTGTTAATCAGTTTTTTATAAATGAGTGATATGGCCCTCTTAGGCAGGTCGCCATCTAAAACTCTATCCTCAAGTGGGGAGGACTCGGGGAGTGTGCTTCCCCTAGGGAGCACAAACAACAAAGCATGTCTAATTTGCATGTACCTAAAATACTCAGATCGCGCCAGTTCGTATTGTGTTGCAACTGGGTAAATTGCAACGGTTCTCAATAAAAACACAGGAATAGCCCGTCAATCAATTTCCTGTGTTTTTATTGAGAAACTTTGCAACTTGAACAATAAATATGTGATATATTTTTTAATACAAAGTGTTATAGTGGTTTCCCTATTACATATGGCCTAATCCTGAAATGTGTGGTCAGTGATGAATGAGAACAGGAGTGCATTGGGGTGAATGGTACTTGTTGATAGGTTTTACCCTGTTAAGAAATTTACCCAAGGGATCTTTCTACATTCACTTTCCAAGTGCCCTCTTCCCTTTGGTTTTAAGGGGCCCCTCTCTTTTTCCAAAATACTCCCTCCACAGAGGACATAGAGCACAGATTTGGTTCAGTTTATGGTATAGCCAGCGTATCTGCCGAACACTCAAAATATGTTCAGGACCCTGTTTAGGGATGCAGCAGGGGATGCCACATAGAGCAAGATATCATCCGCATATAACGATATACGGTCTTCTCATCCGGTGGTCCATTTGAGATCCCTGACACTGGGATCTTTATGGACCCATATTGTGGCTCGAGGGTCAGTGCAAAGAGAAGCGGGGACAAGGGGCATCCCTGCCTGGTACCACTACCGAGATCGAAGGTGGAAGATTTCCTGTTATTAACCACTATTTGGGCTAATGGTTGCTGGTAGAGGAGCCTACCCCTTCTGATAAATTCTGGGCCCAAACCCAATTTATGGAGGACTGCAAACATGTAGGGCCACTCAATGGTATCAAATGCTGCCACAGCATTGAGAGAACAACAACTGCATCTTCCAGTATTGTAGCAGCTCCTCACAATACACCATGGAGCCTACGCAAATTGAGGGAGGTGTTTCTAGCGGGCATAAATCCCGACTGGTAATGACCTTTAGCAAACGAGCGGCGAGGACCTTTGCCAGGACTTTCGCTTCACCGCTGAGCAAAGAGATTGGTCTGTAAGAGGAGCACTTGTTGTTCGTTTTGCCTTTCTTGTGGATAACTACAATATTGGCAAGCCTCTGATCTGCTGGCAGTAACCCACATCCCTACTTTCAAGAAACATTTTTGGTGAGATAGGGGGCTGTTTCACCCGGAGTAAGTTTAAACAGATCAATAGGCAGGCCATTAGGGCCCGATGCTTTCCCGCCACGTAAGTCATGATGGCTTTTTCAACTTCTGTGACAGTGATATCTAGCTCAAGGTCAAGACTCTCTTCTACAGTGAGCGAAGGCAACAATATATCTTGCAGAAAGGAGGAAGCCTGCTCCTCTGTATGTTGCATTTGGGACGTATAAATGGCCTGATAATATTGGCCTAAGGCATCGGCTACATCCTGTGGAGCGGTGAGGCGGGAGCCACAGCCTGTCTCTATCTAAACCACAACGCAGTGGGCCTCATCTCTGCGGTCCAACCAAGCCATCAGTTTGCCAGCCTTGTCTCCCACATCATAAATTCTACTGAGCGTTGCTCTGTGATACGATTTGGCGGCCTCTGTGGCTGAGTCAGTGTATTCCTTGATTATA
This sequence comes from Lissotriton vulgaris, assembly GCF_964263255.1. NCBI lineage: Eukaryota > Metazoa > Chordata > Amphibia > Caudata > Salamandridae > Lissotriton > Lissotriton vulgaris. The sequence goes on from NC_141697.1 coordinate 975,962,871, forward strand.
ATACGCAGTTTCTGGCGCTCCTCCTCTGAGTCCTGCACCTGAAGAGTGTCTTCTAAGTGCAAGATGTCCCCCTCCAAATGGGTCATACTGTAGTCTAGTTCCTATATTCCCAATAGGCTCTGCGCATTGGAATAACATAAACAGCAGTGTAGACGTAGGACTGAGGTCATCTAGGTCTCTACTGACTATGTTAGACTTAATTAGTTTTGCCAGCTAGCTCAGAGGTCACTAGAAGCTTTCTCGAATGTTCAGGAAAGGGTTAACCGTCCTGATTTAGACAAGAAGGGATTAGTTTCTGACAACCGCATAAACATGACAACTTTGCTCCCTCAGAATAAAGAGTGTATCTCTAGAGTCGTGTGAAAACAATAGTAAAGTGCGTACAGTATAAGTAGTATTATGAAATAATACTGTAAAAGCATTGATATGGTTTCTTAGCCAAATGATACTTTAAAATATATAAAATATATACATACATAAAAACATTGACTAACGAACTCAACTGGTGCTTCTAAGATACGCCTACCCCAGTGTACCTGACCTAAGCCTAATATGTGGGAAGAAGTAAGTAAGTTGCAGTTTTTAAGTTAAGTTGGGTTTTTGCCAAGTATCGGAATCAAGAATTCTTTCTAATGTTTTAATCAGCTCCGTACCTTGGTTATAGAATGAAGGAGGTCTTGTATCTCGTTTCTCAGGACTCGATCTCCCAGCAACCCGCGAGGGTAACTCGGGAACACCGGAGCTGGATTTCTCGGCGTGAGAAAAGGCAGCTTCTCCAGTGCGTCAAAGGGGAGGGGCGGCTTCCTTCGGCTCTCACATCAGCTGGGCTCAGTGTGTCTGCTTAAGGCAACGTTGGTATATTTATATCTGAAAGGTGCCGGGTTTGACGTAAGGTTGGACATAAGACGTCACTAAGAACTAACAGTTCTTTCTGGACTCCAGGAGTTCTTGTGCAAATCAAAACAAAAGCAGGGGGGGAATTCCCGTGCTGCTGGAGGCTTGGTTTGTGTAAAAAACGCGTTGTGCTTTCTGGGAGTCTATGGGAGTAGCCTTGCCGTGCCTTGGACTGCAGGGGCTATTACTAAATATGGATATCTTTCTTATGCCTTTATAAGGATACTATTTATTATAACCACATAAGGGCATGAATCTGGAATATTGAATTAGGTTCCTAGATAGAAATACAACACCCACTCCACGTATTAATGTCCATCATTACTAAAAATAAGCAATATTAAACATACGATGCATGTGTGTTTTCCAACCCACCCCACAATACATATTTGCATTTGAAATGGTGTATGGATTATACACGAGAATGAGTATCTGGTACTGTACGTTTTTCAAGCAAGGTTATCATTCAGTTAAATGCATATATATCAGCTGAATGAATTGCGAAAATTACAAATGAAAATTACACATGAAATGGCTCTGTATACAGAAGAGAAGGTTGAGACCATTTCATCACATATTTATACGATATTGTACATGTGCTAGAGGCTGAGGTAAATATTGTCTCTAAAAATAGAAGCTCTGTTCTCTAAGAATAGTTCTACTTTAAGCAAAGTATCATGTGCCTGAAAAAATGGTAAATATTTTTGATTTGAAAGAAAAATAATTTCGCTGTCAGGGGAAAAAAAAATTTAGTTCCAAAAGTTTTCAGTTGCTTTGTTTAACAGAACTGAAGGCCAAATTCAGAGTTCAGGGAACGCTGTGTGCTTGTTGTTTTTAAAAGTTATTCCCGTTGTTCAGGGGAGAACATCATATCAGACAGACTCGCAAAAAATTGGTTTACAACATCAGGTGAAAGTTCGACCAAGTTCGAAAATACTGAAACTGTGCAGTTCTCTGCGTGATTGCTATAATCGATGTTTGGATCAGCAATGCTCACAGAAGGTTGTACCTGTTTGGGACTGCTTTCCTCTCGTACTTCACCGCAACCTACTCGTAATGGTGAAGTCTCAACGAATGCCTTCATCAAAATAGCTAGCCGCTGGGGACAACACGTTGCATGAGTCGTTACCGGACCTAGCAAAGTATCGATATCCATTGGTACTGCTGATGGTAGTGTAAGACAGACGTCCAACACGCATTCTTCTCCGCATAGCAGACATCGAAGCACAGGTAAGATGCAATCTTGCCAGATTGGTCTGAATGAAAGAAACCAGGTTGTACTCAGATCTCTTAGCCAGGCTAATCCGAGGACTTTAGTGATTTTGTCTCGGTAGCGTATTGCTAGGATCGTTTCTTCCATCGTTGCTGGAGTCTTGTCTGTGACTTGGCTTGCCATATCGGAGCAGAAGGAACAAAAATAAAATTCCAGCTGCAAGTCCCAAAATTAAAGGTAGGCCGCCAAAGACAGAATGGACAAAATTCGGGAAGATGCCCAGAACTGTTTCAAACGGTGTTAACAGTCCCGAAAAAATTGTCTTAAATACATGTGCGATGCCACTGGTATCAGACATGTTTAAAATTTGACTTAACATTTCTACGAAATGCACGGGGCAATTTGTCGATAAAAGGGTATGTATCTCTGCTGCTGTCCTTGCAACTTGCAGGTCATACGTTTCTTTGGATGAGGTCAATGGCACAGTTGTCTGTAAAAGAATAGACTTCATTCTGCTTAAAGTATCAATTTGAATAGAAGAGATATTCACATAAGGCCATGTTGCCGCCTCCATGTCTGGATTGCTGTTTGGATACAGCAAACGACCCTGAAAGTAACAGTTACGAGATAGCATTCTCCTGGCACCATTCCACAACAGCTGTGGTCAGTTATTATAACGTAGCTACCGTTGGAAAGCTGTCTGAAGAACGATTCTATCTGTGTTGCAGGAGTGCCTTGCAGGTGACAAGAAAGATTGTTTGAAGACCCTTCGCAGGCTCCATGCAAGTTAATACCTTGACACAGAATTGTACCGCTTAGTGATTTTTTACAATTATTACCACTCAGGAATACCTCCTTTTTCCCTTCACTATAACATTTGTGTGTGTAAGGTAAATCCCAGGTTGATTTGATGTATCCTTTACCCAACCTTTCATACTGGCCTGCTGGTATATATTCTTGGCAATATTTAAACTGAAAAGTTGTTATTGGAATTGTAATTGTTCCGTGTATTATCCATTCAATGACAGGTCTCTCTCACATTGTCAATGGTAATCTCTCAAGTTTTTCAATGCTCAGAATCGTATAGTCTGCTCCTTTTTGTGCCAAACTGATTTGTTTATCAGTAATGTTAAAGATAGAAAATAATGACGTTATGTTGATTAGACGCCATGGCACATAGCTTGAACGTAGGTTTTGCAACGTCCAACCTAGCTGTACAATAGAACGCAATTGGGACTGACCATGTTGTAACATTAGCAAGTCTTGCTCTATTATATCAAAGGCAGAAGATACAATACTGTCCAGTGAATATATTCTGGAAGACAGAGTTGTTAACCCATTGTCCACTACAGAAAGTGATTTTTCCAAATTTATACGATCAATTTCTCGTATTTTTTCTGCTGTTTCAATTTGCATTACTTTCCAAGCTTCGTTGTATGCAGCGTATATACCGGCCACTATGAAACGTTTTTGACGCTGTTTGCGAGGTCCCAGTATGAAATCTCGCAAGTCAGCACCTTCTTTAAGTAAAGTCAAGTGTTGCTTAATTTCAGCCAGTGTGGATTTCTGTAGCCACTCAAGGCATCATTTCCCTACACTGTATGTTGTAACTATCCCTGGATGTTGTCTCTGGGAATATCTTGGGTCTGGTCTGGTCAGCTTGAACCCCTGTTTTTTATTCAGAAATCTATCTTGACAGTTGTTTGTGTCTGTGGGCCAGATCAACCATTTTTTCCAATCAGGATTTGTTCTGTTTTGGTGAAAAATATGGGATACGTCTATTTCCACATCTGTAGTGCTATTACTATCCGGTATGGGCATTGGAATATATGGTTTAATTAAGTCTTTTATCTTAACTAAACCAAGACAAGTAGTTTGTTGAATGGTATCATTCAGGAATATTAGTTGTTCTGGGATCATGCAGGCTCTAAATAGTGATTCTAGACCTTGTACCTGCCAGTCTTTTGTACCCCAGATGGTTTTTGTTTCAATGTTATTTTTCCAAAATTCAAAACCAAATGTAGACATTTTGTCATAAAATTTTTCAGAATAAATCAATTTAGTATTTGTCAGCATGTTTTTCATTCCTGTCTTATTTAACATTTTAAAATAAACGTTTCTTGATCCCTGTTGTTAAACCCTGAGAAGTATGGAAATTTCTCAAAAAAGGTCTTTGAACTTCGTTTGGAGGAGTTGGACAATGTTCCCATTGATTATAAGTAAAACATTTCTAGGTTGTGCAGATTTATGCAAATAGTGATGACCATAGTGATTGTAACAGTATAATTCTTCATAATTTGATGAACCCTGTAAATAATCATGTTCTGTAAATTTAGCTGACATTACTAAATCTGACATCATATTATTAATATTTTCAACGTCCCAATCATCAGAGAAAGAACTTGGTATCACAAAGTCACTTAGGAAACCTTAAACTGGTGTGGATATTTCAAGAGCTCAATCGGGCCATATATTTCATAGTCAGTTCTGTCCCATGCTATACCCCCAGGTATTGGATTGGCTGTGATGTTCACTGATGATAGTTCTCTTTTCTCGATGTGAGAGGATCTGTGAGATTTTAGGACCAAGTTGATGTTCTGACTTGCTGTGTCCATTGTACTATATTTTCCATCAATGAATTTACCCAAGCATAAAACCCTGATGAGCCAAAGCAGGAGGAAACGTACACCTAACACAGTCCAAAATTCAATCCATGGTGAAATCAGATATGTTTCTCTGAGTTGATGAAAAAGTACTTTAATTTTCATTTTGAAAGTTTTTGTTGCTGGCTTGTCTCCTTGTTCACTTGGATCATCGGAAAAGTCATCAAAGTTGATAAAATAGCCAGATGCAGTTCTGTCAATTGGTGGGATTGCTTCCGGATTTCCATTGATCTTTGCATTTTCTTTTGTTACATTCGTGAAGTCTGAAGCTACATCGTTGTAGACTGGTGTATCATTATGAATTGTTGCAATTTTGGTTTCAAGAGGCACAAGTTCCATGGCTTTGTTGCATAGTCCTTTTTTATTTACTGTTGGTTTATCAAATGTGATTACTCTCTCAGTTTGAACCTCTTGGATTGTAGCAAAGTTTGGTCTTCTGCTATTTCTTGGGAGTCCACTGGGCATACTACTTATTATCGGCCACATGATTGTGGTTTCACCAGGTCGATGGAAACAATTCTGTTTTCCTTTTTACCAGCAAGTGGCGGTAGTACTACTGATCTTGTTCAGCTGACAGCTAAGACAGGTCCTGTTTTTCTGTACGAAGGCCCAAATTCCTTCTTTACCGCGATCTTCTCTCTGACCAGATCCCCAATCTTTGGAATCCAGACAGGTCTTGCTGGGACAGGTGGTTCTTCAGTGGTTGTTGGCTTAAACTTTGTGTTACTTAGACTTTTTCTTGTTTCATTCAAGTCCTGTAAAACAGCCAAACTATCTTTGATATCAAAGGTATTTTCTTCTACCACTGAAGTATGACGATCCAGATCCTGGATAATCATTCTAGTACCAAACAAAAGTTCATATGGACTGATACCTTTTAGAGACTTTCTTGGCATGTTATTAGGACTACGTTGGACGCTTATTAAATGTTTGCCCCACCCATCACCCGAACCTAATACCCTCGCCGTTATAGATTGCTTTATGTCACGGTTTTTTCTTTCCACTACCGCATTTCCCTCAGGATGGAAGGGAGAAGAGTACCGCAATGCAATGCCCATGCTGGTCATGGCCTCTTTGTAAGCTCGAGAGCTAAACGCAGGACCCTGGTCAGAATGTAGCATGCCAATTGCGTATTTGCCGATAACGACTGGCAAATCTTTTATAACAGTTCTGGCGTCAGCCGAGCGCTGGGGACACATTTTTAAGTGAATTCTGTCCTAATAATTATGGGGACGCATTTCTCCGGTTGGATTTCTGCGTATAGATCGCCTGATGCTTTCTAATAAAGGTGTCCTGGCAGTGGTCTGGTCCGGTTCACAACTGCGATCTCTGTTGCAGTCTGAACAATCCATTGCAAATCTGTAAATTTGCAAGCTCATCCCCGGCCACCAGTATTCTGACTGTAATTCTTTTAGAGATTTCAAGATCTCTTGGTGCCTTGGACCCAGTCCCATGTGTGCGTCTTCAATCAAGAAAACTCTCTGGTTCGTGTTTGGAATTACTCTATCCCCCACTCCAGGGATTTGAGCAAAAGGAACGGAGTTTGCATCAATTATGTATGTAATACTGAGTGGATAGTTGAGAGGTAATGCTGCATAATCGCCTTTTAACAATGCTTTTACTGCCAGCATGGTTTCTCCGTCTATGTGTTTTTTTGAACGCTTTTTTGTGGCTACGGAAGCCGGTTGAACCGCTTCCGCTGTGGCTCTGTTAGCCAATGAATTCCCTGCAACGTGAACGCCATCACGTTGATGACTCAGTGTATGTATCACGTGAGTCTTTTGTAGTTCTTTCTGTAAAAGAACTACTTGTTCCCAAAGCGTTTTATGCTTTATTGTGGCACCTGTGTCATCTTTGTTACCGTTTTTGCTCCATGTCTGCATATCATTGTTGTATGACTTGACGCAGTAATGCGAATCGCACACTATTAGTGTGGGGAATTCGCGATCTGCATTTTCAAGCGCCATCTTTAAAGATCTTATTTCAGCTCGCTGAGCTGAGCAGTTTCTGAGTGATTCAGTTTTGGTAATCATTGGTTTGAATTTACCAGAGCGCCAGCGACCTTTAACAATCGCGCACGCTGCAGTGTAGGTTTTTTTCTCTACATCGTAATGCTGTGCAAATCTGTCCATATAGATTACACAGATATATTGTTCGAGAGGCAGAATTTCGACTGGCAGAGGATATTCTTGTTCGTAATCTAGATCATCTAGTTTTTTCATTTTCGGGTCAAAATAGTATTTCACGTCTTCTGTAGCAAGAGAATTTTCCCATTGTACCCATTTTGGATTTAATGCTACTGCATTCAGATTGCGTGGACTTGTTAATGCCTCAAGAGCTGATTCTGCTGTATAGACAGTTATTCTCTTGCCTTGGGCTAGGGATCTTTCTCTTACTACAGCAGTTTGAGCCGCTGTCAGAATTTTTTCTGTAGAACTGAATTTCATTTCAGCTTGAGTGTACAAGTGTGATTTGTAAGCTATAGGTACCGTTTCTCCCTCATTAGAGGTCAGGTACGTGAATCCGCATCTTCCTGGGATGACTCGGATTACAAGGTTGCGTACATTTTCGCGTGTTTGCAGTTTTGTTTTAGTTAACATGTCTGTCTGTAATGATCTCAAAATTTCTGTGTGTTTTTGAGTCCAATTATTTGGTTTGAAATCCGGTTTTATTAATTCGTAGAGAGGTTTAACCCTCTCTGCATAATTTAGAATGTATGTTCTTCCGAAATTCAGGAAACCTAGTATTGATTGTAAATTTTTCAGCGTTTTAGGTGCTTGGAGTACTGCGCACTTCTCTAAGAAGTTGTCTGCCAGGCTTTTGCCTTCACTTGATAATTCATATCCTAAAAATAGGACCGTTAGATGGGCAATTCTTGACTTTTTAAAGTTTTATTTGTAACCCTCTGATGCGAACCCTAGAATTATGGTGTTCACTCTTTTCAAGTGAGTCTCCAGGTCATCGTCTGTAAGATAGATGTCATCGACATATGATAATGCTTCATCATCATATATTGTTAGTAATTCTGTCCCTCTTGCTGAGAATAATCTTGGGCTATTCTTGAATCCCTGTGGGAGTCGACAGAATTGTTTTTGCGACCCCATTATTGAGAAAGCTGTCAAATACCTGCTTTCAGGTGCAATGTTTTGACAGAAGAATCCATTAGAGATATCTAATGTCGTTTTATATTTTTTGCGCACAATGTTGTTCATTAGTGCTGCACTCTGTGAATTTTGTACTGCAAAAGTTTTGCAACAGGAGTTTAAATGTCTGGAGTCCAAAACTAGGCAATATGAATCGTCTGGCTTGGAGACAGGAAAAAAAGGATTGTTCACAACCAAGAAGGTTGTGAGGTGCATTTTTCCATCACCCCTTGATATTCAAGTTGATCTAAGATCTCCCTTACTTGCTTTTTAGCTTCTTGTTTAACTGGGTACTGCCTTTGTGCAGTAGGTTGATTTTTTAACTGGATTTTGTGGTGAGGTGAGTCCTCATCCCATCCTACATGATTTTTGTATAATGCAGGGGCTTGGGCCACTGCCCATTTTCTTGCGAATGTGTATTTTTTATGAATTGGAATATGATTTGAGAAGGCAGGCATATTAATTTCTTCGCCATGAGGGCATTCCCTGACGAACTCTGGTGGCCAGTCTTTTTCAGCTAACAGGATGTCATAGCCTTTAGAAAGATTCTCCCAAAAGAGACCTTTTATTTTCCTAGTTTTATCTCCCTCTATCCGCAATGTTATTTCATATAGTTTATGGGGCACACTAACTCGTGTGTCTGCAGTTTCCACCTGAATGTATTCATTCGTGTCCACTGACTCCAGAAGATTCATCAGGGTCTTGCGAGCTATGGTCACTTCTGCTGCGCTGTCTAACCTTGTCTGGGCCCACTCTCAGTTTTTCACTTGTGTCCTCAGAATCCTCGGCATGTTTAATTTTAATACTTGCTACCTTCTTTCTGGGAAATTGTGATTTTTTGCTTTGATGAGCAGGTTCTTTGTCTTTGGACTTGACGTGCTCTTCCTTGTGTTCTGACCGTCCTCTTCTTTCCGATTTCTGTGAGGAAGATCGAGAAAGATTGAGTGAGCAGGATCGAGAGGGACGTGTATCAATGTCTTGATATCTGTCAGGTTTTCTTATTTTATCCCTATCTCTAAGGTTATATCTTTTTTCCGAGGGTTCCCTTTGGGGAAACTTGTCTCTTCCAACCGGTGATTTATTCCTCCGTTGGGGAGACCTTCCTCTGGACTGAAAGTGTTTTTCTCTGGGAGTGGATTGCTTATTACCATCCCAACTCTTCTTTTGAGAATTAAGGTTGTTTTTAATAAAGGTTTTTTTTCAGGATTTTCGATTAGTTGTGGTTTTACTGGTTTACCACCCAACTATCTCTGCCTAATTCTTCATAGGATTTTTCAATTATTTTGGCAAGTTCAAATGGTTGGTCTGTTATATCTGTCTCCTTCAATTTTTGGAGGTACTTTATATCGTCCCTTTCCAATTGAACCAATTCTCTATATGCCTTTGTTAATTCTTTTAGTTTAACCAGAAGGTCTTCACTCAACATTGTTTCAATGTCCGGGTGTGGTGTGTAGCTGGCTAGACCCGGCCACGTGTCTCCTGGTCTACCTAGTGGACCGAGCCTGGTGATGTGATTTTGATGTTTTAGGGCGCCTTTAAATAAGAGCAGATGCTCTTGATATGTTAGTGGAATTTCAACTTCCTCGAAAGGAGAGTATTCCTCTGGAGCTTCCGCTATTTTGTAGTAGTGGAACTCATGTGTTATAGGATGTGCTGCTGGAAAGTTTATCCAGGTATAGAATACCTCTGTCTGCCGAAACTCATTTGCCTCTACCACAAATATGACTGTATCACCTCTTGATGTCAATCCATTTTCTATAAGTTTTATAGTTATGGTTTTTCTTATATTGACCGGGATGAGTATTGCATCCGGTTCTGTATTTTGGATGACTGTGTCGTCCGCTATGCGTTGAGCTGCTAGTCTAACTCTTTCCCTTTCTTCGTCACTTTCTGTCATTTTTACTGACTGAAAGTTTTTTGTTGCAGATCAAGTTTCAAGGAAACAAAGATTAGGTGCACAATATTTTGGAACACTGTATCCTTCAACGTTGACTAAACCAAATACTAATACATAGGATTCTCATCCTACTAAGTTCCGGCGGATATTAACCTTTCACCCACTCCAGACGTCTATTGGAGTTTTTACGGGAAAAAGGGGTCTGTGTGAAATGCACGACTGAGTTACTCTAGTGTCTTGCGTTAGATTATCGCCTTACCAAACGTTGGGCGCCATGTAGTGTAGTTCCTATATTCCCAATAGGCTCTGCGCATTGGAATAACATAAACAGCAGTGTAGACGTAGGACTGAGGTCATCTAGGTCTCTACTAACTATGTTAGACTTAATTAGTTTTTCCAGATAGCTCAGAGATCACTAGAAGCTTTCTGGAATGTTCAGGAAAGGGTTAACCGTCCTGATTTAGACAAGAAGGGATTAGTTTCTGACAACCGCATAAACATGACAACTTTGCTCCCTCAGAATAAAGAGTGTATCTCTAGAGTCGTGTGAAAACAATAGGCAGCTATTTCACTCAGTCAATCGTGCATGCTTAGTTTCACCAGAGTGCAGAGAAATAGAGAGACGGGCGTTTTCAATAAAAGGTGTTATTTTATTGAGCAGTCTTCTTTCTCATGCAAGAGAAATGAATTGCCACAATTGCAATACTTATCATAAAGTAAAGTGCGTACAGTATAAGTAGTATTATGAAATAATACTGTAAAAGCATTGATATGGTCTCTTAGCCATATGATACTTTAAAATATATAAAATATATACATACATAAAAACATTGACTAACGAACTCAACTGGTGCTTCCAAGATACGCCTACCCCAGTGTACCTGACCTAAGCCTAATATGTGGGAAGGAGTAAGTAAGTTGCAGTTTTTAAGTTAAGTTGGGTTTTTGCCAAGTATCGGAATCAAGAATTCTCTCTAAGGTTTTAATCAGCTCCGTACCTTGGTTATAGAATGAAGGAGGTCTTGTATCTTGTTTCTCAGGACTCGATCTCCCAGCAACCCGCGAGGGTAACTCGGGAACACCGGAGCTGGATTTCTCGGCGTGAGAAAAGGCAGCTTCTCCAGCGCGTCAAAGGGGGGGGGGGGGGCGGCTTCCTTCGGCTCTCGCATCAGCTGGGCTTCGGATAAGTAGATAGCCGCTCTGCTCCGCACCACCGTGTGTCTGCTTAGGGCAACGTTGGTATATTTATACCTGAAACACCGGGTTTGACGTAAGGTTAGACATAAGACGTCACTAAGAACTAACAGTTCTTTCTGGACTCCAGGAGTTTTTGTGCAAATCAAAACAAAAGCAGGGGGGGAATTCCCGGGCTTTTGGAGGCTTGGTTTGTGTAAAGAACGTGTTGTGCTTTCTAGGAGTCTATGGGAGTAGCCTTGCCGTGCCTTGGACTGCAGGGGCTATTACTAAATATGGATATCATTCTTATGCCTTTATAAGGATACTATTTATTATAACCACATAAGGGCATGAATCGGGAATATCGAATTAGGGTCCTAGATAGAAATACAACAATACCAGCACACTTCTCTTTCCATAGTCCCACAATTTGGGCCTAAGCCACCCCCGTATAACAACCTTGTAGGCGTCCCAGAGAGTAACTGACGACTCTACTAACCCTTCGTTCTCCTTGAAATAGAAATCTGAGTTGCCCAAAATCGTTTCACTGAGCTGGGGAATTTTAAGATACCAGGGGTTAATTGGGGCCGTACGGCGAATAGCAGGCTCCCCCACCTCCAGGCGTCACAGGATTGGTGAATGGTTGGAGATTCATCTGGTCAGGTGTTGTATTTCTTTGACGCTGTAAATTTGGTGAGCTAGCATCAGGACCTAGTCTATTCGGGATACACTACGGCGTGCCCCTGAGTAGAACGTGCACTGTTGCTCAACCGGATGCAATCTCCTCCAGACATCCACCAGACCCATTGCCCCAAGAAAGCTGTGAATCTGCGAGGGGGAGGTCGGCAAAGCCCTCTGGGGCCACCAATCAAGAGAATCGGAGACACTGGAGTTGAAGTTGCCTCCAACTAACACTCTACCTTCCGGTAACCCCCAAGAGGAGATCCCCAAGGTCTGCAAAGGCCTGGGTATGCAAGCCCGGTGGCACATAGACTGAGAGAAGATTTAATTTACTCCCCTCCCAGGTTCCAGAAATAGCAAAACATCTACCAAGGTTATCAGTATGGACAAGGTCAATGGTCATTGGGATCGATTTCCGTACCATTTTGCCCACTCCCCGGCTGCCTGATCCAAATACTGAATGCGCCACTAGTTTAAACCCCCATCTCGACATGGCCTTACAGGCATTTCCAACCAAGTGTGTCTCCTGCAAAAGGACTATATCGGGGGAGTGCCATTTCAAGAATTGGAGCACTATGCCCTGGTTGATCTTATCCCCTAGCCCATTAACATTCCACAACAACAGTGTGAGCCCTTGCCTAGTTGCTGTGCCCATCCTTACTTAGTGTGTGGTTGCTCAGCCGCGAGGGACACTTTCCATGAACGTCCCTAAGGGTAACCTTACCAGTGGACCACCCCCCCACCATGGGCAAAGATACCAAAAATATTTGAATAGTGACTGCCATTACCCGTGTAGTGTCATATGTCATACATGTCTAACCTAAGACCAAACTGAAGAAAACAGCCCCACCCTCCCAATCATGCTCAAAGAAAATTGCTCTGTGTAACACTCTGGTAGTGGTTAGTGGCGGAGAGACGTTGTGCACAGGATACCCACCCCCTAAACGTACAAAACTCAACCCCCCTCTGCATCCCTGCATGGCGGAATCAAAACCTCCCGCCCCCCCAAACTTGCAGAGTGCCTATTGCCCACCCTATAAACTTGAAGGTGCGTGTGACCAGCCGGGCACCCATCCCGGATATGAAGGCAAATGCTTCACCTATAAGACAGTAAGTTATGGGTTTGGGAGTGCACTCCTGTTTAGGCAATATTATCCGACTCAACAAATACCGTCTTTTGTGATACTGGTGCAGCAGCAAAACACACGCTGTCAGTATGTGTGTAATCTTCCAATTTGTTAAACCAAGTACATGTGCTGGGTGCGCTGCGCACAATTCACTGAAGGAAACCATCCTTGTTTTAAACACTTTTTATAGGAACATAAATTTAAGTTTTCAATGTACTTCACAATAAAGGAAACCTAAATCAACATCTATACATTATTGTAGTTTGCCACTGCATTTTTAAGGACCCCTAGAAATATTAAAAAGCCAACTATAATATTTCACTGACAAACGACCTTGGAGGCTGACTCAATTTTTCTGACCATTGTAGTTCATGGTCTGCACCACATTAACTTTACACATTCTCACTCACACCATACTCACCTCAGCCATGCGCAGTCACACTCTCTACCACCCACTGCATTTGCAACACTTCAATCCAAATTTGACGACCCCCTATTACTCTCCAAATCCATTTAGTAGAACATCAATTTTAAGTCTGACTCGTTCATCAAGTGTTCTACCAATCCGGCCTGCCTTTTTCTACAGTAAATATCACCGCCACCAGTCAAGGTGCCATTTTATATCCGCTTCCGATGATAGAACTACAAATACCGGCTTAGTGGAAGTCCATGTTGTGGGTCCAATCCTCATAGCACTGGATTGCTCCTTTTTCTGATTACATACGTGTTAACCTTCCATATAATATAAACAAATTGCAAGTCACTGAGCAGTTCCTTCATACAAGTCCCTCAATAACTGAAATAGGAGGAATAGGCTCCAAGAAAAGCCCTCTATAGTCTGCCCACCTCTTCCATATTTTACAATGTTTATGCCCGCCCCTCGGGAGATGGATTGTTTAGTAGAACTCTAATCAAAGTACAGACACTCATGCACACCTATGCAGACTGTATTACATTTTACGTTCAACGTTGTATATTCTAGAAGTAACCATCATGCAGGCATGCATACATATGTTCGTCTGAAACCCACCCATTGATTGTCCTTGAATTAAGCCTGATCCATACAAGTGTGCATTTGTAACTTTCTTCCTGATAATCCACTCAGTAATAGTTATACCTGAGAGTTTATTTCCTTTGGCCTGCCCCCAGTTAAGGACACCACATCAATTCATCTTTAACTTCTGAGGTTGTCAACTAAAAGTCAGAGAGCTTATGACCAGAGATTCTTTCGGATTTTGATTCCTAAGCAAATTTCCTTGAAAGTGCACTCTTTTGAGCCTGCTCGGTTTCAATTCTTCAGGATCCCCCTCCACTAAGACACACACAAATGGTATGTACCAAGTGTAAGCGTTATACCTTTGCTCATTTGAAAGCCTTGACTGCGCATATTTCCTCACTAGTTTGACTTTATTTCTTTTTCCTAGTTCTGCTTTGTGGTAAGAGATCCCAGTAAATAATTGGCTGTCATGGTTGGAAAAAGAAAACTATCAAAATCTGATGAGAAGGAAGATGACTTTCCTGGTGATCTATCAAGTAAGTGGTTGGTGATGTTCCATGTGTACTGACTGTTATGAATATATACCTAATTTGGCCATAATGCTGCTCGATTTCCTTGGAAAACTGACTTTCAAACTCATTTTATTTAAATTATGTTCGAGTAAGTTAAAGAAATGGAATCTGATACATGTAACAGGAAATACATAAGCAGGCCGATCTATACAATAAAGCAGTCGAAGGTCAATGCATTGTCTTGTGGCTTCAAACGGAGAAGTCTGATCCGATGCAGATTCCAGCTCATATTTTTTCAGTACAAATTCCCGGAGTAATGATTTTTTATTGCTATATGAAAGGTAAGTAACTGTGGAATATCTGATGCTTTCAGGTCTGGGGTGGTAGAGTATTGCAACAAAGCGTAAGAATTCCTTGTTTGATGTTTCGATTAGGCTGTTCTTGGATTTTCAGAATGAGGGGTGATTTGATAGTCATCACGTGGGAGAGGCCTGTGACGATGAGTATGTACAGATGCTCTAGTCGGTGTAGTGGTATTGCTTTATAAATGATGCAGATGACCTTGAATGAGAGTTTAATTATCGCGGGTAGCCAGTGTAAATACAGTATGAGGAGTGTGACTATGTCAGATGTACTCGCTCCAGTGATTAATTAGTTATACTGCTAGATGAGCAGTTATTTTGAGACGAGGGAGTGAGCCTAGCTTTTTGTGAGCTTCCCTGGAGGCATTCCTACCATCCCTATTAGACAAGACCTAAGCTTGGACTACTTGATGAAAAGCTTCCAGAGCAATAGTTGGTTTTATTCGCTGGAGTAGGTGGAGATGGTATAATCTTCAGTTAGCAACTTTGACATTGTGAGGAGTTATGTTTTGATTGCTATCAATGTCAAAGCTAAGAGAAACAGCAAATGTATAGCATATTTTTCTATGTTCTTGCAGTTTGCATTGCATTAATCATACTTGGCTTTTGGGAGTAGATATGCCTGATCACATGAGCTGGAATTGAGTCTTGTTTGGCTTATGTTCAGTGTTCAAAGCTGGTGATGACATTTTACTTGGGTATCACATTTGTAAAATTCTGCCGAATGTATCGATCAGTGCCCAAAGGAGTCCGTCTGTCAAGGACCAAGAGCAAGCTCTTTTACACTCTGCATGTTCTGTGTGGTAGCCTGTCCTGTCTTACCTTTTTTGAATGATTGCTCCTATTGGCTGTGATGCCTTACTATCTCTTTCTTAAACAAGCAGCGTCCACCTGGCACTGCCCAGCATCCTGAGCACATAAAAGCATTTCTGTGCAATTGATTATTTTTTCTAGGTTCTTTAGGACTGAGTTAAGATGGCCTCCCCTCCCTTAACACCTACTCCACCACCTAGGGGGTACGCCTGCATAGTTAGATGGTTGGACCAAAAAGAGCACATAGGCACTCTTCTTTTGTGGCAGTCTTTCAGCAAGCGTTATCCACCTCTTAAATTAGCCCTTTTAAACCTCTTGTGATTCGAGGGTAAGGCACCCAAATCTTAGGGATAGCATATCATATCGTTGCCTGCCCTAGAAAAGGCTTATTTGTTCCTCATTTATCCCACTATAGACTCCTTATCTTTCTGAGTATGTGCTCATTGGTTCATTCACTGTGCTTGTATCAGTTCTGTAATCGCGTATAATTAGCTCATTTGCTTTATAGATATGTAGTCCTTAATTGGGATATTATCATCTAACTGATTATTCCTAAATTAGCGTGTTGCTCATCTGGATATGTACATGCGGATGACAGACATAGACCCTAAGTAGATATACACTTGCCTTGGTTATGACCCCATGAGTTGGGTGGCCCCTTCTCTCATCCCCTCTTTCCATGATTTATAACACTCCCTCCACTTCTAGCATGAATGGCCTGATATGCCCTGCCATCTTTAAAGGAAATGTGATGGATTTATTGATGCATATTTTGTGTGCATGCTCAATAATGTGAGGACAAACTCTAGACAGCTAAGGTAGTTCGAATTTTGTGTATGATCATGAAGATTCCAACATGTTACATATGTTTACAAAGGCGCAAGCAACAGATCGCTATTTGTTAATGTCTTTTTGTAGAGTGAAATGCAAGTATAATCCAGTTTACACATATAAGTCACTGCTAGTAAAGAAAAAGCTCAGATTTCAACTTTTCCATTTTATTCCACTGTATTCTTGACGGAAACTGCATTTGAAGTTTGATGTTTTGTTTCTCAACGCTAAGCACAAAAGAGCCTCCCCGAAGGCATCGGATTAAGAGACAAAACAATGATGTAGAGGGCACAGAGAGTGTGACTGTCATGGATTACTTCCATCCTATGAGGCAATAATGTGCTGTTTTGTTGTTAAAGTGGATGTTGTTCGGGGAGTGGGTGGAGGAAAGAAGAGGGGTGGTGTCATTGCTGAATGACCACTCACCAGCCAGAATGACTATGATTACTAAACATGGCAACTGTTGTTGATTAGGAGGTGGTAGTGTACTTTCCTAGTTCCTGTGAGTGGTGATCTGGATTTAAGGTAAGGAAACGTGCGTACAGGGAGCCTTAGCCTTGGGCCTGTTTTTCCTTTGCGTAAATCTGATCCTGCAGTGCCTAGACCACAAATTACACACATTACTTTTAAAAATCAGTGTCTCTCCTCAGAAGCTGTGTGTATTTCTTTTAAAAGTTACGGTTTGGTCTCTTCCAAAGCACTCCTTATTATTTCATCAAAAACATAAATAAAGTATGTTGGATGTTGAATCTACAATACCTCGAACCCTTTAAACATTGTTTTTTTTCTTTTCTAGAAATGAAGAAAAGCCGTATCACAAGTAAGAAACCAAAGACAGTTGCCCCACAAGGAGTGGTGGAAAATGAAAGCGTATTTGTGCAGCTGCTGAAGACTGCTGGAGTTACTCTTAAAGCTGGTGACCATCAGAATGAAATAGGTGTGTGTGTCTCTTGATTGACCAACATATTTATCTCTAATCGAGAGGGCAAGGGCTACTCGAATAGGAGAGTTATATGTAAGAGGGGGTTTGACTGCTGCAAACCTCCATTAATATAGAGAATAAAAAACCCTTAATGTGCCAAGGTTTCACTAAAGATGCAGTCTAGGAATCTAAGGTTTAAACATGTATTTAACAATTTCAAACCGGGTTTCCTTTCTTTTTTTTGACAATATGTGTGAAAGTACAATCCAGATTAAAGGTCAGTCTTCCCCATTGGAGAACAAATTGTAAAAATAGATTTCTCATTGCATGAATATGTTCAGCAAAGGCGTTAACTTTGATTAATCCAGGGATTTTCTGTGATTTTAATGTTTAAGCGTAAAAATATTTTAACCTTACTTTTCTATCTAGCTTGGTAGTTCATTGCTGTTCCTGTTTTGCATCATCTAGGACTCCATCTCTATTTGCCTGTGACTTTTTTCATTATTTAAGAGATTCCTTCCTTGTGCCTCACCTTGGAAGGCAACTTATAAATTCAACTATGACATGCTCAGTGTTTCCGTAATATCCGCAACATTTTCATCATGTAGTGGCGCAGCACAAGGTGAATAATTGTCACCAAAAGATTCCTTGTTTACTAATTTCCATACCTGAGGTCCTTTTGGGACACTGAGATTACATTTCTTTCTCATCTGTGCCAGGCTATCTTTCTCCAGTTCATTTGCATCTACTTTTTTCTATCTTCTTTAAGTAACTGTGTTTCTCTGCTCTGCTCACAGATAGCTATATGCACCTTCCTGTATCTCACAGGATCTGTGCTTCTGTACACAGATGGCTAGGCTACATTCTCTTTCCTATAGCTCACAATAACTCTTAAGAACCTGCATGGATTACACCCTCCAGACTCTTCCTTCTACGTCTAATAGCCTTACTCTAATATACCACTGAGAACTCCTTGCAAATGGCTGGTTGATCCCAGTTAGTCACAATTCAAAGCTCTCATCAGAGGCATTGGACAGTCTTGGTCTGTTGTTCTGACACACCACTACTAGACTAATTTTGATATACTAAAATCTTCAGGTCTGAGGGATCTCAAATTGCATAGCCTTACCACTCATTCGATCTGACCTCCATTACAATACATAATCACGCCCTAGAGCATACACATTCCGCTTTCTAGGCCTTGTGAAACATTTGTTTTTAGAGTACACCACAACAGCATTTTATTGTTTGTATTTCCAGAGCCATCAAACCATTCTTAAGATCAGAGAGTCCAAGAAGGGAGGCAAAGCACATTAAATGGTGATGTGAAATGTTTAGTGGAGCATATATGATGGCCTTTGAACACCCTCTGCTTTAGTACATTACCTACTCTTAACTCTCCTGTTGGCATGAACTAACCCCATATAATAACTGTTATCTAATGGAAACTGGTCTACCACTCTGCCTATCTCTACAGATAGCTCAATATGGCTTCAACCATCTAGTCTCCATAAAAATGACTTTATAGGTGATTTTATCCTAGTGGAAGACAGCTGCAAGAATATGCAGGCCTGCAAATTGGTTGAAAATATAGTGCTGTTGTGTTTCCTACAACACAAAGGTCCACACCCAGAAACCACAATACAAAATCGATTTGCACCGCTTAAAATCCAAACCAATAGTTTTTCCAGCCTTGATTACATTACCCTCCGAATAGGGTGAAGGAACACCTCCAAGTCAAAAACTCACCTAGCCCTCAAAGAAACTAATGTGGTTACTTGACCTGTGGTCCACTGCACATACTCTACATCTGTTTTAAATATCTGTGCATCACCAAACCACACCCCAAAATAGCTTTCTCAAACAGCCAACTGAATAACTAACTTCCCCATTACAGAATAAGATCATGGAGAATGGGGTAAACAAACAGTTACTGAAGTCTAGCGACTGTTACAAAATCTCCAATTGGACTTTAGACCCACTTGCGGTATAGAATCTATTCCAACTGATGTTTGTAAAGAAATATTTACTACTTTGGAGGAGGAACTGCCAGGAGCTCTCATTCTCCTCGACCTCTCTGCATTCTGTGATTGCATATGCACAATTGGATAGGAGTGTCTGGAACCAGACGACTGGTTTAAATAATTCCTCACAAACTAAAGCGACTTACAGGGATTCCTCAAAATAATAAAGTCTTCTTAGTACCAGAGTGGTATAAATTGCTGTCAGTAGTGTTATATGTTTATATCTGTCCCATATTCTAGGTTATAGAGCTGTGCTCTGCAGTTAGGCCCAACTATGCGTGAGAGACGGCTCTGCAGTGCAAAACTACAGTGGGTAAGACAAACCCAGTATTCGATAAAGGGCAGTTTCCCGTCCCTCCTTAGACGAAAAAGGGCAGAGTTGCTAAAAGGCAGTAGGGAAGACAACACTCCAGGCTGCATTGAAATATCCCAACTCTACTAGCTATAGCCAAATTCTGTGTGTCTTATTTGTAACAGATGCATCCTCTGTTCTCAAAGTAAATTTCATGTTCAGTAGAGCAAACTATCAAATGAACATGTATAGGAAATTGTGCTCTCTTCCACAACCAGTTCCCTTCAGAGAATCTATACATTTACTAATCATCTTTAGGCTAGTCCCCTTCAATATCATTATGTAGACAAACCTCCTTAAGTGCAGGTCAAGGAACTTTATAGGGACCAAGTCATACCAGCCAGGATATAGCTCCATCAGAAGATGGTTGTGAGAAAGTGGCTCTATATGTACTGGACCAAAGTAAGGTACAGTGTGTATAGAGTCCACAATCCCCAGAGGTATAACAGAGGTTAAAGTCAGGTCTGACCTTATTCACTAAAGTGGCAGCTTGGTCGAGCAGTAAGGCAGTACCAGAGGACAGTGTAAAGCATTTGTTGTACACACTCAGTCAGCAAAAGGTTTCACACACTCAAGAACTGAACTCTAGGCCAATTGCTTTTATATCCAAAGATATAGTTGTTTTATTTTTAGACCCAGCAGGTATCAAAATATACTTTTCTCGATATGAGTACTCTCATGTAATTACTTTGCAAAGAGGCAAAAAACTTTGTAAACACAATAGGTACAATGGTTGCAGTAGGTAACACAATTCTAAACACAATTTAACATTGAGCTCAATGGGTTTTTCTACATAAATGCAGCTGATTACTTTTGTAACTTCAGGACTGGATCCTAGATTCAGTCCTGGGGTCTAAGCTGAAAACAGTTTAGTAAAAAAGTTTTAGTTATTGCAATGATTTGTAAAGAATATAAAGGTATTTTAAAAGTTGACACTTAGAAACTTTTCAGCGAAAAACCAGCAATGTTATCCAATGGAAGGAAATTCAAAGCACAGGTAAAGTAGCTTCTCGTTACTTTTGTAATCCAGTACTGGACTCCTAGGTTCAGCACTAGTGTCTCTACTTAAAACAGGTAAGTAATTGCGTTTTAGTAGTTGGTACGATTTTTAAGGAATATTTGTAATTTTCAAAAGTAGACACTTGGAAGAAATTTCACAGAAAAACAGTCAATGGTTTCCTATGGACGAAATTTAGATTACTAGTAACCACGGTTGTGATTACTTTTGCGGTTCAGTACTGGCTTCTCTCCTGATCACAGGTGAGTAATTCGAAATTCGTTATTCAGCTGATTTTAGATGAATATTTTAAAGTTTCAAAACTTCACATAGAAGGAATTTCGAGTCAAACCAGTCAATGGCATCCTATGGCAGGAAAGTGAGTCATCGATTTTTCAGGTGAGTACTTGACTGGTGAAGTTAAGGTTCCGGGCATAGACTCAGGGGTCCCCCAGGGTCAGCTAGGTACAGTTGGTACACCCTCTGCGGCACAGGGGCGGCCGGGTGCAGAGGTAGTTAGGCCCAATGTTATCCAATGAGAGGCAGGGGGCCTTCGGTTGGTGGCTGCTGGCTAGCGGGCCACGCGGCTGTGGGAGCTGGGTTCCTGGTTACTTGCTCAGGGCAAATGGGGAAGTAGCATAGGACAAAGGTTGCACTCCCAGGGGCAATCGGGCGGCTGGGTTCAGAGTGCTTTTGAGCCGTCGGGCGCTCAATGTTATTCAACGAGGATCTTGGAAAGGGAACAAAGGCTGCAGGCTTGGGGACGGTGGATCTTCGGGAGCGACCAACACTTCGAGGGGTAAGTTGGGATCTTGGAGGATAGGTAGACAGCCAGGAGTGGGGCACAGGAAGCCGTGGTGCAGGGGTGTCTTTTGAGGTCGGGAAATCTTACCCCCTGCTGGTCGTGTTCGGAGGGGTCCTTTGTCTTGAGGCTGCAGGCGTCGTCGGAGTCGTCGAGGAGGGTCCATGGGCACTGGATTCCTGGTCAGAATCGCCGGGGGGACGTCCTCAGGGTTTTGATTCACTCCGGCACAGGCCAGGCTTGGCGGGTGCAGAAATTGTACAGGGTTCGCTGTCCCGGGCTGATGCCAGGGCTTGTTACTTGCTTTGAGCAGTACCACTGCTCGTGGGAGACCCAGGTAGTCAGAGTCAGAAGGCAGTCAGGTCCTCCGGGGTTTTTGAGGTTGCTGACCACTGCAGACGCAGGGGTTTGGCAGGAGCAGGTTCGAGGGTCGACAGGCCTGTAGGGCTGGGGCCAAGTCAGTTGGTGTCTTCCTCTTTTTAGCACCTGCACGGCAGGTCTTCATGTTCCTTGTTTTTCCTTCTTGTTTCGGAATCTGGATCTGTGGAAAATGGTTCAGGATGCCCCTGAATACTAAATTTAGGGGCGTTACAGGTAGGGCAAGGGTAGGGACCAATGGGTCCCTGTCCTGGGGTGGGTGCACCCCCTAGCCTGCTTCTCTCCTGTGGGAGGAGGGCAGGAGCCTAGCTGTGATTGGGCAGGGCTCCCCATCTTCAAGATGGCCGTAGTTCGGGGTCGTGCATCACCTCGCCTCTACCACCTGAGGGGTAGAGTTGGCACAAGCTGGCACACCCTCCTTTCTGGCGTAGGTTTTCCTGCCAGTCTTCCCGCCAGAGTGGGGGTCAGAACTGGTGGGGGCCAGTTGCTGAGTACAGCAAGTGGTCTGGAGAAGCTCACAAAGGCGGAATGCCTTTGAAGCTTCCCCTGCCCATCCTGGGGGAGGAAGCTTGGCACCTCGTCCCAGGATGTGCATTGTTGCAGGCCCAGGAGAGCGGGGAGCTCTCCACCCAGGGGTCCAGCAACATGTCTGCTGTGTGGCAGCCTAGGTAGCCTCTCAGACAAGACGTGGATTGTATGTTAGGTTTCAGGGGGCATCTCTAAGATGCCCTCTGTAGTGCATTTTACATTAAATCCCACACTGGCATCAGTGTGGGTGTAATGTGCTGAGAAGTTTGATATCAAACTTGTCAGTGTTCAGTGTAGCCATTATGGTGCTGTGGAGTTCGTAATGACAACCTCTCAGCACCATATACTCTTAATGGCACCACTGCACTTACAGTGTCCAGGAATGGCCCTGGGTACTGTAGGTTGGTACACCGGCAAAGAGGACGAAGACGCCGACGGCACGGAGACGGGCAGCCCCGTGAGATGCTACAAAAATATGAAGCTTGAATGCGAAGACAAGCAAAAAGAAACAAATTGGGTGCGAGATATCCACGCCTAAGCCACATACAAGAAAAACCAACCGGATTTACTCCACAACAAACCACGCCACACCAGAGGTGAGAATAGATAAACACGCCCTCCTCCAACAAGAAGGCGGATAAAAAGTTGTCCTACAACATATTAAAAACAGCCCTGAGGAAGACCTTAACAAAATTGAGAGTGAAGGTCCCACATCTACAAGGTCGAAACGCGTCGGCGAGATTACAATGGTCATATAATCACAAGTGAACGTTACAATAAGTTACGAATATCTGGTGGAAAAAAGATAAATTCCCCGATACATGTACTATGAACTAATAATATAAATTTCATTTGGTGATTACAGTGTCTAAGGACCACAAATTAGACATGTGGACATGATCAAGAAGGTAGTTAATCTTGACAACATCAAGAAAGTAGGACTTTTTGTTTGTTTATACATAAAGCAAGTTACGATCAAGGAAATGTGCAATCTTGCAAATCTCAGTTAAGTAAGATTTTTTGTTTGTATATACAAGTGTTGATTTCATTTTTTAACAGAAACAACAAATGAATGTAGATATATGTACAGTATGACGAATATGATGTAAATATTGTTAATGTATTATATATAAAATGAATAATCGGTGTGTGATATAAAAAAATATATACACAAAAAAGCAGAAAAATAGACTTTGAATACACAGAGTCAATAAAAAGGACTTCTGTAAGTAAGATAATTGTGTAATCTATGGTGTCAGGGGTAACTCTTTTTGAAATCCTGGGTACTGTAGGGGCACAGGGCTCACACACCTTTCCCACACCACTGGCATAGGGCACCCAGCTAGAGAGGTGGCTGATGTATGCCAGGGCAGTGGGTTTGTGGGCAGGGCACACAGGGATGTGTGCCATGTCGACTCTTTGCTTTGTTCAGCACCTAGACACTCAACCTGCACAGGCAGTGTGTGGGTGTCAAGGTACAGGGCCCCTAAGTGTGGCACAATAAGTGCTGCAGCCGTTAGGGGCTTTCTCTGGTCACAATGCCCTGGGGACCCATGGTACCATTTACTAGGGGCTGACATGTGGCCAGAGATGCCAATTGGGTTTAGGCTTTAGTATAGTTTTTAGGGAAGGAACACGGGCCCTGGGTACCTGATTGGCAGGGACCCAGGGCACACCAAGGAAAAGTGCATCAGGTATCAGGCAAAAAGTGGGGGGGTACTGCAACAGAAACTCACTTTCTCACAATGGTATTAAACCAAAACTGACTAAAGGGAACAGCATGCAAGCACCTTTATCGTGACAAAATGGGAACACTCTTCACTGACGACTTCCAAGAATCATGAAATGTGCAAACAATTTCCACCACTGATTCATTAGTAACAAAGATTATTAAAAGATTGTGGCACACCCCACACATTTTTTTGTTTTTAATATTATTTATCGGAAAGCAATGAATACTACAATTACCAGAATGCTTGTTCGGGTAAATTAACAGCTGTGTTTAATAAAGGGAATGACGTTAACCCCTTGACCGCAGCGTAAATTTTGCCGCGGTGCGGGTGACTTATGGCATGGGCATGGTCGTGGTTCGGACGGACCCCAGCCGTCCTCCGCACACGCCCACCGTGACGTCGGACGGCCACCGGCCGTCCGACGCACTCAAGGGGTTAAATCTCAACTAATCAGGTCTTACGCTGAGAAATGTGGTCTCAGAACCTGAATTACTAATCATATATAATTGGCTTGTCTGATCCATCTTAATATGCTGTTTGTTTTTTAGCTGATATTGAGCCAAAATTGATTAATTGGGCTAGCATACTGGCACCTTGGTGATGGCTAAGAGTTCTTTTTTTGATTTCTAGCAAGCATGAAGGGTACTAGGAGGATTTCCAATACTGAATGAACAGCTTTTGTCTGAAAAGATTATTGACAGACTGTGGGGAATCACTTCACCCCTTTTACTATACTGCAGTTGATCACAAAATAATAAAACCTGCAGCTTCTAGGCCCACCTCTTTAACTCTGACTAAAAGCTGACCCTCATCAACTGTGTCAAAGACTACTGAAAAGTCCAGGTGGACCAAAGCCTTCTGTCCTCAGCTGTTGACAAATCTGTGCAGATAGTCCAATACTGAGGTCACAACTACCTCTACTGCGGCAAGATCTAAAGCCAGCTTGAAATCAATTGTATAAGTTATTAGGTTCAACAAATGTTTGCAGCTTTATAAAAGCTAGTTTTTTACAATGGTGTACAGGTAGGGCAGCAGAAACTGGGTGTAAGTTGTTGGAATCATCTTTTGAGCAAGTGGGCTTTATCTCCAAAAGTTTCTACCCCTGCATCCGGACCTGGTACTAGTGATGACACACTTGATTCCTATGTGCCAAATGAGGTGCAGAGGGTAAAGAAAGACAGGATAGACCTTCAGAGCGCCTGGCCTGACCATGTAGAATTACCTGACCGACAAGCAGGTAAACTGTAAACTGTGAGTTCTGGAAAGAATTAAAAACTGTTCTTGGATGCAATACTTAAGAAGCAGGATACCCCCCCCTCCCCCCACACACACACTACATTCAGTGGGTATATCATCCCAAAGGGACATGACCCTGAAGCTCACTGAGCTAATATTGCTTCATTAGGCAAGTGCTCGTTTTTTTTTGTTTGTTCATATCACCAGTGGTTCTTTGCAGGGAGATGACATTACATACATTTGACTGGGCACTCTACATCACAGGTTCACACAAGATGAAATTATACCTTTTGCAGAGGTAAATAATAAACCTCAAGTACACCATGAATGGGCATAGTGAGGGAAATGCCTTAGCGTGGCACCTCGAATGAGTGGGTCTCAGCCGAACAGAGGAAGAAAGGGGCCTGGAAAATGCAGATGGTTGGGTGCAAACACTTTCTAGACATAAGCCTATTATTTCGTTTCGTTGCATGCGCAAGTCTGTGTTAATGGTTGTTCCCTATTTTGCACAGAGGTGTGTAAGAAGACTGGGCAAGTCCATGTCAGCTTGAGAGAAATAAAGAACAGAGGAACAGTCTTCTGCAACCCTCGTATCTCTGAGGAGACAGCAAGGGGTCTGTAACTGAATGTTAACACTCACAACTAGCAATGTCTGGTATACATCTGTTTGTTAGATTTGACTTAGAAATAGCCTTAGAACTGCATAGGACATGTCACACGCTCAAATTGGGTTAGGTGGATGAGGCCAGCAGCAGGGCGTGACCAGTTTAGATGGGGTAATCAAAACCACTGGATTCCAGGAAGGACAGGACTCGAAGAGGAAAAACATATTTGTAGGCTGAAAAAACTGATTAAGAACAGCGTTAACATATTTTGTAAGGCATAACTAAATAAAATTTGTTTGATGGAACTCAATGTAAAATCATTATGAACAACAGGTAAAAATTAAATTATGGGTCCCATTCATAAAGAAAGGCACTACATTTCCCCTTGCGCCGTTTCCCTTGTATAGTTGCACATATCAGGAATTCACAAAAGTTTGCAAAAGTAGGCCTGGAAACCTGTAACACTTTCATGCTTCCAGGTGTTCTTCTAGGGAAAGTTTGTGAAATCCATTTGCACATTTTAAGATCTGCTGAGCAAGTGCTAGATAATTGTTAACACTTTTTTTTCTCTCCTTCAGATGGAAAATATTCCACACCCACCATGCGAAAGTCCTTTCCCTACACCCTCGTATTTTATTGGGTGGTAAAATATATTGCACTTTCTCTTGTATTTCTCACCTTTTTCATGGTACGAAAGGATTGGAGAGGAACTGATTAATATGCTTAAATATGTGAGTTTCTAGTAGTGTTTAAGCTCACGGCGCATTCCAGCCCTAGATTTACCTCCTTGCGCCCACAAGCCATAACTATTAACTCATACAAGTGTTCATGCAGTTAAAATGTTTTTGAGTGCAACACCAGCTTTTGTACATGCAAGTCCAACATGCATGTTGCCAGTAGCTTTCAGAATCAGGCCCATAACATCTTGGCTCTGGCCAGACCTTGCAGATTTAACCAACTCATCAAATGGAACTGTTCCTTCATTGTTATACTGCTTGGTATATGTGTACAGTTACGGCAAACAAGGGAGCGGAGGCACAGTTACAGTGGACATGATATGCCCAGATTTACACAATGTGTCCAAGTGTAAAAGGCCGGACAGGAGCGGTCACTCTAATCCTCGGTTGGCAACCAAGACACTGGTCAGCAAGTATAAACTGGGTTTACTTGAAGTAACATTTTCTGACAACGATTGAATGCTTAAAAGTAAATTTGCCGGAGCAATTCATAAGACCCTTCCTGAGAACTAGAGTAAGTTGAGAGAAATGGTTGGGTTAGAGTAATGAAAATCCAAAATTCCTCTGTAATGAGTTGTCCAATATAACAAGATTGATGGAGTCTTATACCAGACCAGAAACTGGGTCCTGTGGTCATGGGCCACAAGTTGTGAATAGGTAAGATTTGATATCTCTCTCTAAGGGAGACTTTCTGGAATATTTACAGATCTGCCCAAAAAAGAGTAAATGGTGATGGGACAGACTTCGTTTAGAAGTATCAAGCTCCAACCGAGGTACGTGGTAGAATATGACTCTATCATTTAGTGCACTTCGAGGTGATTAGAGGCTAAGACCCAGTTTTCTCACTACCGGTGATGAGATGGGCGGCGTTGTCCTGCAAAGAGTTGAAACTTCATTCACCTCGGGTAGAAATGTCAACACATTCTTGGTGTTGCCACTTGTGTCAAACTACGACTTGAATAGTGGACTTTGAATAAGAATGGTGTCTATTATCATGACACCCTGAGTTGGTTCTGTATATATGTAAAATTGTGCACATTTATCATGAACTGAGCCCTTAATGCCACTTCCGCCGTCTGCACTCGACTGTATCCTTTATTGCATTATGATATGTGAAGAATACATTGCATTTGAAAATTGCTAAGAGGCCAATGTTTCATTGAATGTTTTTCTGCTCCACCCCAATATGACTGACTCAATTGGGGGGGGGGGGGGGGACTGCAATCAGACGCCCAGCACAATGAAATTACGAGCATATTAATATTCCTATAATGCTCAATAAGCTTGCATCTACAGTGCCCATACATAAACGATCCACTGTATATGTGGAGCCTATTAATACTCAGAGATTGACATACACAGGTCCCTAATTTGTTCAGAGACCAGAATAATAAGAATTGCCGCATAAGCCCAGCCTGGCTAGAAACCAAATTCTCAAATCATAGGAGTTCTGGCATAATCAGAGAAACTGCTATAGAATACTAATATAATGATAATGCTGCTGTAGGTTGCACCTCACTGCTTGGAACCAAAGGAGAAAAGTGGGTTTGTTTTATTGGAGGAGTAGATTTCTAAAGAACCTTGTTCCTTGGACAAGTAGATATTATTTCACATATAATTCCACACCTGACTGGTTTTTGTTTGGTTTCTCCCCAGCTAGATGTCCATTAATGGATTGTATAGATAGGTTGGTCGTTTTTTTAGTAATTAAAAGATTCCATTTTACTTCTAGCTGTTACTGATCCCTGTGTATTTTCTAAGGGAAGTCCCTTTCATTCGTCTCATTGATGAGCGTTTTGTTTGTAACAAGGGATAGGAGCTGGTACATAAAAGGCGATATTACTTGATAATTGTCCTGTGGATTAACTTGCGGCAGGCTTGGGCTTCACTGTTGTAAACTTATCTCTCAAAGTCATTGTTTGTTCCTCGTCTCCAGCGAAATCTGCGTACTTCTAAATGCTTTTCACTGCTGCCCTGGTTCCTCTTGTCAACATAGCAGTTGAGTAAACTCTAAATGTGCCTTTGGGCTTGTTCTTGTAGATGAGCAGCAGATTGCCAATGTTTTTCATTTATTGCTGTGGAACTTCCACTTAAGGTCCCCTCCTCTGTTTCGTTTTTCGCTTTTCTGGTTGATGTCTATTGGCTGAAATTCTTTGGGTTTGTCGATATAGGTGGTTGATTCCTGGCCACATCATGTCACTCATTTCTTGTTGAAGCAATTCAGCTTCCTCAAAACTGGAGGAAAACAGAAAATTCAGCCTGACAAAATGTACTTCCTGTGGACACTGAATATTTGGTTTGAACTCGTGTGATGCATTCAAACAGAAAAACAAACCTTTAAAGAAACGTCAAATAAACCATTTAAAAAATGTTCTTTGTATCCAATAAAAGGGCCTTCCCACTTCCGCTCACTAGATTAAATAACCAGCTTGCCTTTTGTTGCAGGTTTCCCATGACCTAGAATTAGCCCAAATGAATTATCGCGTCAAATGTATTTTTTAAAACAGGGTCTGTTGTAATTTTAATATTGTTTTAGGACTTTTGTCAGTTAGAATAGACTTAAATTTCCCATGTAACCAACAACAAAATGAATCGCAACCTCTTCCAGTCAATCATACATATTCTAGTCTATAGTTTCCCCACTCACAGCGCTATTCAATGCAGAGACCAGCCACCTGCAAATCAGCTTTGGGCCCAGTCCAAAAGGAGTAGTCTAGCTCATTCTGCCACCGGTAGCTTCAGGACCGGCCAAGACAGATTTGCAAATGGCTGGTCTCGGTCTTAAGTGGTAGAGTGATTAAAAAACAATAGACTGGAGAAGCCAGTTGCCACTGGCTGAAATTATTTCAAGCACCCCTTGTTTCACTCTGTTTTTCCCTTGCTGTGGAACATGAGTTATGTATTCTTACACCTGTAGCATCAACATAGATGAAAAAGAATGTCAGTTAATTTCAGAAAGGTCAGAGCTTGGTGAGGAGAAGTACCTATTACGTTCAGAACTAGTTTGAAGAATCAGACAGGAACACATCAGTTTCTAGAGTCGTTAGACTTTCTGGACCCCAATACTGTTGCCGGACTTTCCTAAATAAGGCACCAATTTGCTTGGTGTCTAGATTCTGAAAAAGACGTGTCCAGGTTTTTACCAGATTACAATATGCCTTAAATTTGTATAATTCACACACTTTCCAGTTGATGGGGGAATCTTAACAGAGACGGTTCTACTAGCCTCTTTGTAAACTACTGCTTCTGGGTCCCACCTATGGGTGTCGAACCCCTGGGACGGGTGTTTCCGTGAACGCGAGGATAGGACTCACGTAAATTATATTAAGCTCCAACGCATTACGTAGCACTCACAGGGTTTGTAGAAGTCATACATTATTAGATGCAAACGCGTTTCAGCAGTGTGCTATCCAGTGGAACTGGAAATGTTGTGAATTATACTGATTTAAGGCATGTGGTCATCTGAATGCAGCCTGCGGATATATCTTGTTAGAATCCAGCGGCTTGACGAGGGGTTGCTGTGCACAGCGCTATAGAGGAAAGCAGGTGAATGTAAAATATTGGAATAAGCTGTGTATGCTAGAAAATCAGAAAACATCAGTACTTGCTGCACGTTCAAGTCGGCATGAACTACAAGTACCAAGATACTTACTGTTTTATTTACACAGCATGTTTCGATGAAAGAACATTAAGGCAGTCCTTTGTTGCCGGTCATTATTTTGAATTCACCAATGAGAAGGAAGTCTTCACAATTGTAATGAGTGCAATATTGTGTGCTATGCAGATACATTTTTAAAGCACTGAGGAAAGCACACTGCTGAAACGCGTTTGCATCTAATAAATGTATGATTTCTACAAACACTGTGAGTGCTACTAATGTGTTGGAGGTCAATATAATTTACGCGAGTCCTACCCTTACGTTCAAGCACCCGTCCTAGGACTTCGGAATCCGTAAGTGGGACCCAGGAGCAGTAATATAAATCTGTCTGTCTGTCTGTTGTTCAGTCGGTCTATCGATCGATCTCTCTATATCGATTGATCTCTCTATCGATCGATCGATCTGTCTCTATCTATCTCTCTATCTAGCTCTATCTCTCTCTCTATCAATCTATCTAGCTCTAGCCCTAGCTATCTCTATCTCTCTATCTGTCTCTATCTGTCCCTCTGCCTCTCCCTCCCCCTGTCTCTCTCTCTCTCATCAGAAGGGCTGCACTTGTGTAAGCTAGAATGTTCACCTTTACTGTTAAGCCATGCACATAACAATCTGACTTATATATGCACAGTAACATCAACCACACCCCCTTCAAATGGTATTGCCAAAGCATCTTTAGAAAGACATGATGGGGTGCTCTAAGTTGAATCAAAAGAATGCGGGCAGTCATGGCACCTAAATCAGTAAATTGGCTCCAGCTGAATCTATTCTAGGATAGAAATTCATGCTCGTCATTGTAGTGTCTGTCATGTCTTTAAAGGAAATGTCAGTGCATGAAATACAGTTTGTGTCAGGATTGTGGTGTATTATATAGTATGGTTGTGCGACCTTAACATGTAATACACTTACAAAACCATCTTGAGTCCAGTCTCCAATCTTGGGTAACTGTGACTTCGAGCAGCAAGGCTTAAACAAAGGAACTAGTGTAAGGTACCAATCAACGAAATAAGAAAGCCACAGAACATAAAAGAAATCAACACCAAATTGAAAAAATAGATTATATTTTAATTAATTTTTAGACATCAAGATGAGCAAAATCCACCATAGGGTTTCGGTGATATAGATTTTTTTAAAGCATAATGTAAATCTCAGCCTTTTAGTCCAAAGTTCAAACAAGCAATGGTAATTGTAAAGTTAGTAAACTTTTGAAAAGCTTGCAAGAGTTGTGTTCGGCTACTCTGGCTTGGACTGGGTGAACAATTCTGATAGAGAGAAGGTCGGGGGCCAATAACGACTATTTGGATAGTTACCTGGCCTAGAAAAGTACCCCTTTTTGATATGGTCACCCCCACTTTTTGCCTGGTACATGATGTGATTTTGACTGGAAGTGCACTGGGTTCCTGCTAACCAGGTCTTCGTGGCTAGCTCTTTCCCATACACAATAATTCCCCCAATTGGCAATACCGTTATAAGTTCCTAGTAAAGTGGTATCCCTGGTACCTAGGGTCTGAGATTCTAAAGAGCGCCCCCCCTCCTCAAGGGCTGCAGCACGAATTGGACACCTCACCAAACTCATGCAGGACTGCTACCGCAGGCTGCGGGTTTTGGTGCAGACAAAGTGAAAACACGATATGTTTAGTTTTATTAATAAACTGCGATTACTTAAAATCTTTACAGTATAAGATACAATGAGCTACAATAAAATACAATGAAATCCCCCCCCCGTCACGCCCTACTCCAAGTAAAACCGAGAGTGCAACTATTTAGTTACAAAACTAACTGTGTTAACTACTTTTGTCCAATCAGAGTTCCATTAAAAGAATAAGAGTTTTGATTTCTCCATGAGACCACACCTACTAGAGTCTGAGAGACGTGTAGAAGTTCGGCATCATCAATCACGCTGCGGAGCCTGTTGACAGTGTGTAGGTTCTGCATCAGACACTTAGCCGACCCAGGTTAAATACCTCAGTCCGATGGTTCCAAATACTTTGTAACGTCTCCCTGAATTAACTGTAAGCTGACAATTTTGGGGCGGCAGGGAAAGCGCTAGGCCCACTGTCGAAACCCTTCGGATCAGTAGCCTTTAATTGGGAATCGAGTGCCCTTTTAACTTGGTGGATGAACTTGCCGACCCTAGCTAACAAGCAGGTCGTAGTTTCTGAGAAACACCAGTCCGAGGCCTCTCTGCATGTTCTATGGCCTAGGTCCCGAAATGCCAGACACAGCAATCTCTGTTTATCGCTGGCCAACTTTGTGCAGCAACATAGCAGGTGTAGCCAGGATTCTCTGTGATAGTTGCAAAGTCGGCAAGCAATGGCTCCGCCCGTTCGTGCCCATTTTGGGTTGAAGTCCGCGATTCTGAGGGCCAAAAGGTGCAGAAACTGAATTTTCTGTCTTGCATGGGTTGTTAATGAATCTTGCAGGTATAGTTGGGGTTTGCCTGGAATATAGGATTTCTTCAGGGCCAGAGTTAGTGGGTTGTGCCGGAGCGAAGAAAGTTCAAGCTCAAAAGAGATGGACTGGACTTGGCGCTTAACGGCTTGGGCCCAGGCAGAATATGAAATTTCATGAAGGTACAGGCTCCTTCCCTCGATTTTCAGAACATCAATGGCAAGTTCCACCTTGGAGTGCCATGGGGAGCCTGCATCGCCGAAGATGGTTTTTAGGAAGTGCTTTAAGGTGTTTTCGGGCGATTTCAGTACTCTAATATAATATTTTAGCAAATCCCCCAGTAGTGCCAACTCTGGTCGTTTCAGGCCTCTAATATAATAATAATAAACGATATGTCACACATCCCTGTGTGCCATGTCCCCTAACACTGTGTGTAATATTTGTAAGTCACCCCTACAGCAGGCCATACAGCCCTAAGGCAGGATACCTTATGTTACATTTGACAGCATACCTGCATGAGCAGATATGCCCTGTGCTGGTCAGTCCATTACTGCCAGTACGAGTGTATAGGGAAACCATTTTAGTACACAAACTGGACACTGGTGAAAATGAGTTTACAAGCTGCATGATGGCGTCCCTGAAAATAGGGATGTTTGGTACCAAAAATCTTGCATTCACAATCCGCCTTTGTTTTCAGTGGTGGATTGATAATTACATGCACACATAGGTGCCCCAGAATACTTACCAGCCTCTGGTGTGTTGGCTGACTGGTCTCTGCCAGCCTGCCATCCAAGACAGATTTCTGACCGTCCATGGTGAGGGCCTTTGCTCTCTGCTGGTCAGAAACAAAGCCTGCAGGTTGAACTACTGATTAGCACTACTGGACTGGCGAGTAACAAAGCAGCTCCCGCCTTTGAAATGCGAGTCTGGCTCCCCATACAGGAGAGGAGGTCACCCCCCCCCCTTGTCCAGAGCCCTTTGGCACCTGGACAGGTCAGAAATTTGCTAGTCAGGCAAGCCCAACCCCCAGGCTAGTACCACTCCTAAGGTGGCCTAACTTGATATGGGTACAACGTTTCAGATGTGGCTATCTTTGTGTTGGCACACTTGGGAACTCTGGGAGGGTTATGGCCACTTCCAACAGTGGGCATATACGGGATGTAGTGACCCCAAGGGCCAGCATCCCATAAATCTGTGTTCTAAATAGAAGCACAGACATAGAGAACAAGCAAAGCTAGCCATTACAGCTACCACCCTACATTCCCCTAAGGCCCCTACATTCAGTATTTAGGGAAGCACTTGGCACCAGGAAATCAGATCCTTCCCATCTAAAAGACAAAGAAGGACGTGTAGAGTCCCATCCAGCAAGAACTGAAGGCCCAGCAATTGACTCAACACCAACCCTGCTGGCTTGCCTGCTGACTTCAACAGTTGCGCCAAAAGATGACTTGTCCTGCAGCTGCTGAGTCCCCAAAGCCGGTGAGACCTGCCAACACTTCTGTCAGGAACCAAGACCTCCAAGAAAGTAGCAGACCTGCCTGGGAAGTAGTAGACCTGCTTCCCTGCAACCTGGAGGCATCCAAATTTAAGTCACAAAGAGGACTTTGTGACCGCTGAAACCTGACACCTGAAGACACCACTGCATCCTTCACTCCTATCTCGAGTTGAAGTTATCCAACTGTGTCATTGTGGTCTCCCAGCCCTCCAGAGACCAAGGCCTCTGTGGTTTTGCCCCCAGTGAACTCTCCGACGTCACCTGCAGCCTCTGCAGCAGGCCCCCTCTACTGTGACTGCTCCCGGTAAGGCAAACCTGATGCTAAAGACACCTCTGCACCTGTCTGTCCTGGGCTGTGGAGAAGAGGACCAAAGGTGTTGCTACATCCTCGAGCATCGTGAGGCCTGAGAGCCCCTGTTGGTTCAACCCGACTGACCTCCCAGTTGGAGCCTGCAGTCTCTTTATGCGAAGACCGATCCCCATAGAGTAACATTGGGAACCCAACACTGTTTTGCACCCCTTCCCCTGGCTGCCCCAGTGCAGCTGTTGGTGTTCTTCTGGTGCTATCTTGAAACTTACCCACTACTCACCTTAAATCCTGAAGATTGGTCCCATAAGTCGCTGTACAGTACTTGATTGCTTTATTGACTTTTCCTCCGATAGGATAAAATTGCAGCTTCTCAAAATTGCACTGTCGACTTTTAGAACTGAAAAGAATTTCTGTTCAAAAACGTACTTACCTGAACGAATTGCTTATGGTGCCTAAACATGTGTAAAGATACGTTATTTTTTTATAAATGAGTGTGCATCTCCTTTACGAGTCATGTGACCCATTTATTGACAAGTGTGTGTATTTTCAGATGTCTTCCACTACTCTAATATAAGCCTAAAGCTGCTCGACCACACTACCCCCTAGAGGAGACCCTAGGATTACTTGAGCAAGTCCCTTTCCACTTATAAGAGAACCCCTGGACTCTTTAGGCGATATATCTCATTTTGATACATCATATAAAGAGCCAGCTTCCTATGCCTGGTCACCAAAAGCAGTCTCAAGTCCAATTCCACACTTTACATCAAGACCGCCATAGATTTCAATAGAGTGGCCCTGATACATGGGGGCTCAGGATTCTGAAAGATAGTTTTGGTAATGTACGTTCGACAGGGGCCTTCCTGGGGTTATTCCTCGTGCACGAGTAAGGTGGGTTGACTTTGTCCACAGGGGTCGGAATCCCTCAAAGCTCTCTTTGGGCCAGTAGAAGTCCAGCTGCTGCTACCGGTCATCAGTCACAGTGCGTCCAGCTCTGCCCTTTGGTAAGGACTGGTGCCATCTTTGGTGACCAATCGGCACTCTGGTGACTCTCCCAAGTCCGGCAGACATGGGTGCAATGATTGAGTCTGTGGTGGAGGTCTTCTTGGCTGCACATCAGCAGTCAGCGGCAATTCCTTGCGAGTGTTTGCTGACCGGCCAAAACAGGTGACTTCAGCTTTTATGGTCCTAGTGCTGGAACCGGGAAAGGGGGGGGGGGGGTGTCAGCTGACTGACCTTTGGAATAACAACTTCGGTCTGGTGCTCAGGAGCAACTTTTCCTTGAGCCAAGCACCACTTGCACAGTCCTCTCTCTGCAAGCCCAAAGAGCAGCAGGTGCAGTCCAGTGGTTGGTGCAGCCTCTCCTGCCATGTCCAGGGGTCAGCTGATCTTCTTCCGTCCTTTCTCCAGTCAACGTGTGATCTGAGGTTAAAGGTACCAGGGGTGCCCTTGGTGAATGATGAGGTCACTAGCCAATGAGCTACCAGGAGCCCTTCCGCCCTATGAAGACTTACAGCTATGTGTGGCATCTAACAATCCCAGAATGCACTATTCTGTATCCTCTCAAGATGTCAGAACCCTTTCTCGTATGTTAGGAGCTTGGTAGCCCACCCTAAAGGCATGGCTACCTGTGGACTACACACCAACAGAAAAAAACTGTTTGGCAGCTGGTTTCCTTTCTCTGTTTCCACCGCTAGCCCTTCTACCTTAACAAAGGGACAGCCCTGCATGAGTGTGATCGCCATTTGCCTACAAAAGGCAGCTTTCCTTTTGAAGGTTGTGTTTTGGTTCTAACACCCTGTTTGACTTTCTGCAAGGGGAGGTAACACTCCTATGTGGTGGCCTCCATTGTTCCTGAACCTGTGAGTCGTTCACACTACTCCCCAAGAAGGCAGAAGGCTATCTGGCAGCCTGCAATTGCGAAAAACAACATCAATTTGACAACAGAGTGGCAACTTTCTAAAAAGTTACCTTTCTTTAGAAGGGACATTACATTTGACTTGGCCATCATTTCGGGTTTAATGCCATGATTCATTTGGTTCCTTGAAGTACCCATTTTAGTAGTCCCATTCAGAAGTTGGCAGGATGGAGGAGTAAGCTTGCAACTCTGCAATAGACAATGGAGCTACTAAACTTTCCATAGTAAAAACAATGATTTGAAAATATTATTGTTAGGACATAATAAATAATATATCCCGCTTAATAACATACAGCTCCCTGCCTAAGGGCTCGATAGGTGTTTCATAGGGGAGACTTGACTATATTGTTAAGGGAAGTGGGAGCTTTGCAAATGGTTTAAATGGTAAAATCACACTAACAGTTTTAAAACTGCTGTTCCAGACTCAATCAGTGCTGCAGCCTTGGGTGGATACTCTGATTTACATGCCCTGGGTACCGTATACTAGGGCCTTATAGGTAAGTCAGCTTATGCGAATTGGGGCTAGCCAAGAAAACACATCTTTTGTAATGAGTTAGAACACTGGCACTGAGGTCTGATTAGCAGGCCTCAGTGCACACTGAGTGAAACAACTAGAAGTCCACATGGGGGCAAAAAGTGTCTGGGGGGGGCCTGCAAAAAGCCTGTTTTCTCAAGTGTGCCAGTGATCGGATCCCCAGTGGCAGGGAAGGAAAGAATATGCCTAAAACATATAGTCAAATACATAGAAACTACGCAAATAAAAGGCACAACTATGGGAAACCCAGCCCTATTAATCCCAACACACTAGCAAATATGCATAAATACACATTTCAAAGGATTTCTAATATTCGAAGACCAGAATGGGATGACATGGAGTACTTAACTAATAGCTGAGTTTGACTTATCTTCACACCCAGAAAAGAGGCTGTTACTTTCTGGTGACTGCTATATGTACACAAAGCTCATGTCCAATCGATGGTTGCAGTTCACCTCAGCCTGCAGTTTGTGACCCAGTATTTGCTGGGAAGTGTAGTTTTTGTGTGATTTGTGGTTGCTTAATTAAAAGCAGCAAGTTAACATAGTAAAATATGAGCCTCCAGTCTTGTAATAAAATTAACTATATACTATATTGTGTCATCTAAATCTATTTATTCTGCCAAAAAAACGAAGTGGATTATCTTGCCTGATTGGTGGTGCAGCCAAAGTTTAAATATGGTGAATTGCATAAGTGTGAATATCCAGTTTGTGAAGGTTTTGTGCAAGTTATTGCCTGTAATTTCTAGTGCTATAATCTTAACCTAGTATTTGCTCATAGCTGATGGTTTACAATGCAGAATCTTTACAGGGTTCAGCTGCTCCTGG
This sequence comes from Lissotriton vulgaris, assembly GCF_964263255.1. Taxonomy (NCBI): domain Eukaryota; kingdom Metazoa; phylum Chordata; class Amphibia; order Caudata; family Salamandridae; genus Lissotriton; species Lissotriton vulgaris. The sequence goes on from NC_141697.1 coordinate 976,000,619, forward strand.
ACTCTGCATGAAGAGTAATTTGCTGGTGTTTGAGCTTTGACTTACTTGTTTAGTGCAGATTTGCTTTACTTTGTTAGAGTTATAATTTCCGTTTTGACAATAGAAATGAATTGTTCTTTTCTTTCCTTCTAATATATCTTCTCCTACATGTAGGACTCGATCAAGCGGTTTTCCAGAAGAAAATCTACCAAGCTTTGAGAAAACACCCTTCTTATCCCAATGTAGGTATTTATTTGAAAGAACTTAGTCCATAAAGAATTGCACTTTATCGTAAATATGATTATCAGAAATGTAGTCAATAATGCTACTATTAAATAAATTGGGCATAATGTTAAAACAGTGTGGTACCACCATAAAAAATAGCAGTGTTTGGGGCCACTTCAATGAGGAGACTTTCTTCAAACCAATATCCGTTTAGGATTTTTATCATCAGCCTGATTATGTAGACAAATGATGCAGCTAGTGCACTCGGAGGATGTACTGCTGAACCCATTCATGTCAAAGCCTACTTCCCCTTACCATACTAGGAAATAATATAGCTTGTAGTCCAAGGCCCATCTGCAGTCAGTGCACAGTAATTGACATTCCTAGCCGGGGGTATAGCAATATAAAGCCTTATTATGGTAGTTCGTATAAGAGATAAGTTACATTCACTTTATAAAGCATTAACAGTGATTATTTAACCGATAAACTGCATGCGGAATAAATCTTTTTGAATGATGATGGTTATCAGGCAACCTCACTAAAATTTGAATTTGAAATATTGCTGCATTACATGTGATCCCTGCTCTGTTTCTGCTGGTAGATTAGCCTCGTCTTTATATTTTCCATCCTGTGTGTTCCTGTGGATTAGAGTTTAAGGCACTGCTATGCATGACTTCTGTCCTTGCTGACTTTGTGCTGTTCACTCATTTTTGCTGTGCTTGCTTGATTGTGTTTGTGCATGCACATGTGAGTAGTTTACTCTCTCAGGATTCTTCTCTCCTCTTGCATGGCTCTAATGCTCTCCAAGGCCTTAGTTATTGCCCAGTTTCCTTCCTTCCACAGGCTTCCACTACCCCCTCTATGTTCAGACATGATCGCTTCCCGGTCTCTCCTCTCTAGCTCAAAAGGCCAGACAAGCTTGACTGACTACCTGGCTAAATCTGGCTGCTAGTATTGTACATGGCGAGTCGTAGCTCTGTGTGGGGCGATTGGTTCTGGTAGTGGGCACAATGTAACCCGAGTGTAGCTGGATAGGGTGTCCAGTATGAATAAGAGTGCGCCGAATGTGGTGGAAGGTCAGAAGAAATAGTCCTTGAAAAACGCCTACAGTTGATGTTTAGTTATCTCTTCAGGTACTAAATCTGAGAAGAATTGTCACGGTATTATTTGTGGTGTGAGGGTGATTGAAAGTGACCGATATATGTAGAAGATCGTTGGCGCTGTGCGGACTGTGGTCCTGGGTGTTGATTTACCTCGTAAGTTCAACTGTGTTGTGTTGCCTGTAATGCGGATTCGATGCCTTCATATGTAGGCACAAGCTGATTTACAATCTGGATTAAACAAAATAGCAGTGTACAACAAGATTTATATAAGTGGCAAAATGGACAGAAGAAAGGGGAAGTGATTTCAGACTATGCAACCAATAGTTCCAAATGTATCCATCAAATGGAAGGGCATATACATCCTCACAAGGTTTTGTAATAGTTAACTAGCCTTGTATTATGTTTGTTAACCCTAGATTCTGAGCCAAATATATTTTTCAGACACCTTCAATACTTGATTGCTATAATTAAGCATTTGAAAATATGACCATGTTTCCTGGATATTGTAAGTACCCCTGTGTACTGGAGGAAGTATTTTTGTCTGCAGAAGGAAGCAAACATTAAATGCTTATATGCAATTCAGACATGTTGAAAACAATCATTCCTTCTTTGTTATGATTGTTTTGTGTCATTAGACACATACATTTATGAACCATTATATAGATAAAAGGCAAGGTCAGTTGTCCCTCCCTAATGTTTTGCATGTTGCCCTATGCATACCTGAGGGGTTATTACACCGATGTGATAAACATGTGATGTGCACTTTGCCTTAAGATGTTCCTAATCGTCCCTCATGACATTCAAGGTGAATGGTCAATATTAGCTCTTTATATAAATGTCTGATCTAACTTGTTCCTGTCGGATCAGTTAGTGGACACCCAAACCCCCCTGTTAAATGAACTGCCGGCTTGTGTGTTTCAAAGGTGGTTCGCCTTTGCACACCTGCTTTCAGAACAAAAGGTCCTTATTGTTCTGTCTGGGTATCAAGCCTGCTATCTCGGTCACAGGCAGTGAGAGAGAGCATAGCCTGCGAGTCGCCTGTGAAGGCCACCCACCCCACACAGCAACCTCTGATTGCCATCAGTGCTGAAGTAGTGTCTCTCTTTTCCAATAGTCTTGGTGTAAAGCTCCTCTCTTACTCATAGCCTGATTCTTGAATTTTTATACAATTTGTCAGAAGACTTTGCCTGATATTTGACATCTGTCTCTAAAGCACAGCAAATGGGACAAGATAAATGAAAAAATAAAAAATGTAATGCTTGTACAGAGATCTTGGTGAACATTGTTATGCTAAACGGTTTAGCTTGGGAGCTTGTTCAACATTGTTAAAATGAACAAGAAAAAAAACGTAGCCAGAGTTTGTTGAGCATTATTTCAATAATGAACAATCCTAATCAAGTCTTCGCCAGAGAGTTTGTTGAAAACTGTTAAAAATAACTCTTAATCAAAAGGGCCTTTGCATCCATTCCAGGATTGTTTTAGGTCGAGCCTGAGCAGAGCTACTCTGCGAGGCATGCTGTATTAGAGTATGGAATTGAACCTCGGCCTACTCTTCTCCCATATTTTTCATTGGCTTGTGTCATTGTTCTTTGTAAATGCTGGCTGCTGGTTCGTTAATAGGCTTTTTAGTTCCTCTTTAGTACCGCCTTGTCTTAATTTGTAACCTCCCTTGAGGACTGGCCCTTATACCATGTAACAACAGAGGTAAGTCTTATTTAGTCTGTAAGCACTCTTTTCTTCAATGAGTTTCTCCTACTGCAGGTATGACATGCTTTCCTGCAACATACAGCGGGCTCTGCACGATTTTACTTTCCAAGCAGCCCGGGTCAATGGCGGACGCTTCTTTGAAATGAAATAGGTCTTACATTTACTAGAGTTTCAGCTATTGGCATTGTAAATGAAAATGCCTTTTATTTATATGTTAATTATCAAAAAAGATAAATAAAAGGCATTGTCATTTACAATGACAATAGCTTAAACTCTCGCCAATACGAGACCTATCGCATTTCAAATGATTGTTTAATATTCACTTCTGAAAGGTAACAAGGGCGAGACCTGCGGTCACTAAACTTTTAGAAACTGTTACTGTTAGGAACACCTAATTATATGCTCAAGCAGAGACATTTAACTATCATGAATTTATTTGCATAAGCTTGATTATCACCATTTTTTAACACATGCTTAACACAGAAAACATTCTATGAATATACGTTCAAGAGAATCACTGTTGTTCACTTGTAACTTTTTTGAAAACTCCCATTTTATATTGAAGTAAAAGGTCTTTGTTCTAGCAGAAAATATGATATTTACAACAGCATTTGTCACTCCTGATATGTTTATACCAGAGTCCCTTGCCTGCAGTCCTCACCACATGTGCAGGGGGGTTGATGTCTAAAGCAAAGATTTTTAGGGAGAGGGGGCATCGCTGTTGTGTGCCTCTCCTAATGCAATATGGGCTTTAGTGGTTACACTATGGCTAGATGTAGTATACAACAATGAGAGCCTTTACAGTAACTTTATCCTCAGGCGTATGTCCTTAATGTCCAGCTGTCTGTGCCCAAGTCTTTTGCAAGACGCACTGCTATTCCAGCAGGATGACGCTTCAAGATGGAGGTTCTATCAAGACTCTGCTATGGATCTTGTAATTGATATTAAACATCGTTAAAAGCTGATCCTAAGTTTTGTCAATCACCCTTTTGCCTGGCTTGTGGCGGAAAGATATGATCAGGTCATCCCTACTAGTCACTGGTAATGTGGCCCTTGAAAGTGTTGCTTCATAATTGCCAATAAAACTTGGTGCCAGAATGTCTATATACATCAAGTAAAATTCTGAAGGCGGCCAGTCAAGTTCAGAAGTCTTCCCCATAGCCACTTCTGTAATTGAGCTCTTAATTTCTTTTATATATAGTGGAGTCAGTCTGTTCGATGTGTGAGACTGAGGTAATGCCTCCCTTATCCAGGGAATCATTCAGTTCCCTATCAAATACTATTTCTTGGCTAGCATACAACTTGTGGTAGCAATTCAGAAACACTTGGTGAACGTCTATCATGTATATACTTCCTTTCAGCCGTCTGCTCGTTGTCTGGTAATAGGGCCATATTAGGCAAGCTAATAACTACCTGGCTTACTCTGTCTGGTGTGTTTTAGTCATGAGTATCGGAGCATGTTTCTCTCTTGTCTAGAACTATTCCTCTTCCAATTCAACGGTTTTAAGAACCACGGTTTCTTACTTCTTCAGTCTCCACGCTGAGGAATCCATATCTCTCTACAATTCCTTCCTAACCCTAAAACGATGTTCTAATGCATGGTCCCTAATATCCACCTCAAAGACCAATGTAGTCAGTGCTGCCCTTGCATTTTTCTAAAATAGTATCAACTTTTTTTACCTATTGTACACCTAAAAAAATTCTAATCCAATGCTGGGGCCTAGAGCCTCCAGGATGCCACAGTAGGATTGCACATCTCTACTGGGCGCCCAGCAACAGGGGCCTGTTGTCAGACCTAGTCCTTGAAATAGTATGGTAGAACACGCACAGCAAGATTGGTCTTTAAAGAAAATGCGTTGTTGCGTGCTTCAGGAGTATCGCTCTCTGATCAATGAGTGTGAAAAATATATGAAATAGGTAGCATCCCCTGGATTAGGGGGCGTCTTCCTGAGCACGGCGGAAGAACCCCAGTCGACTGAGTGAGGTATCTAAAACGTTAATCTGTTTGTAGTAGCCAGTGTTGACAAGTCTTCTACCAGGACCTTGATGGGCAATTGTGCTGCCCCCTCGTATGCTAATATCTTTATGAACAAGTTCGAGAAAATTACATACTCAACACCACAGTTTGGAAAGATCATGCCATCAAATTTTTCAGATACATGGATGACAATTTCATCATTTGGAAGGGTTCATACGACAGCTTAATTGAATCATTGACCGCATTGAACAATATTAATGACAGAATCCAATTCACCTATGAAGTTAACGCCAAGTCCATAGCTTTTTTGGATGTACTCATAAGCAGAGCCGACAACTCCTTAGAGACCAACTTGTACAGAAAAAATACAGACTGAAATAATACATTGCATTATCAAAGTTTCCACAACAATGCCCTCATGAATCACCTGGATTATCTTTCAGGTGCTGCATCCTACTAATCTTGCTTGTAGGTAGTGGAGAGTCTATGCTGGGGTGAGTCCTTCAGCCAGCTCTTTCTGGTGTAACTGGAACAGGAGCATGTACTGCATTCCAATGTCTCTCATTTTCACGTACGTGCCAGGAAGGTGGAGCTCTGTTGATGCAGATCTAATGCACGATCATGACTTTTCTGTTATCGCCCAAATAAAGCCACATTATGACTGGCCTTTCGTTCCACCTGTAGGATAGTAACCTTATCCATATTATTGGTCTCTGGGGTGCTCTACGAAGGAGCGCACGCCCATTGTTTTTTGTAAATGTTTTTGAGCCAGTGTTCCAGGAAAGTAATCCTGCGTGAGCTCTCTTTTTCTCTCTCTCTCAGTAGTCCCATCACTGTGATGTTGTTGTGTCAAAAGCATCACTCTGAGTCCTCCCCCTAAACACACACATTCTGTAAGATCTCATCTACTGTTGCAGGGTTTCAAAATGCGAGGGTAGCTGACTGAGCAAGGTTTCATTCATCATAGGACTTAAAATAATTTTCTTGTAGTCCATACGCGATAAGGTGACATCTATCCTAATTGTATCTATATTGTTCTCTAATGCTTCTCTGGAGATGGTGATGACAGGTGCAATGTAGTCCTTCTTAGTACTCTCGCTTTCTTCTTCCAAAAGTAGTTCATTCTTAGCACTTGTATTATTGGGGAGTGTCTCAGAGCTTATTCCAAATCGCTTAAGAGTCTTGGGCTTCATTTTTGTCTGTCTGTTTCTTTAATTGTGTCTGGAATCAAAGACCTCTGAGATTGATCTCAAGTGCCACTCAAACAGGCGTGAGCAGCATTACACCAATTCCCATAGGTCCCATAGTCCTCCGCATTCACTCTTTTGATGGTAGTAGTCTGGTTTCTCAAAGCCCCTTATGCCACCTTTTTGTACATTCCAGCTGCTGATAGTGAGCTGCACTGTAGGCAAATCCGTGTCAAATCCCATGGTGTCAGTTTATGCCAACAGAGGCATCTTGTCAAATTATAGTCCCTGTATATAGGTTACCAGTCGCATGACCTTCTATGTACTATGGCTCAAATGTTGGCCTAGTTTTGCTTCCAATGAGATCGTTTCATGTCCTCATTAGGTGTGCAACCGCTCACCTATGTGCAGTGGCTGCCCTGGCACTGACAGGCTTACTTGCATCAAAGATCCTTTTGACCAGATCCCACAAATCCCCGTTCTCCTCTGGCCTGTTCGGTGCTGTTCAGTTGATCAGGAGAAAGCATGCACTATTATTCTTGCCTGCTGTCCTGCAGTCAATGTCTGCTGCCTGTCGGCTGCGTCCCAAGTCCTCTTCACTCGGAGCGACACTCAGGACTGCTCCACAGATCCTGGAAGGATCATTGCTGCCAGAGTGCCCCTGGCATGCCATCACCACTTAGGCTACAATGCATTTCCTTTGCTATGTGTGGGCATCCTCTTCATCCTCAGCATTCATCGGGTGCTCCAGAGTTCTTCAGTCTGTTCTCTACCAAATAGCAGCAGCGGTTCCTCTATAGGAGCGGAGGGGTGTCACCCCCCCACTCCACACTGCTACGCAGAAAGCGTGAAAAATATAATGGCAATAAAAAAATATTTTATTACCATTTAATTTTTTACTCTCTGCTAGCAACTGGAGTTTGGGTACTTGGCCTGTGTAACAGACACATAGGAACCTCTTTTGGTGCCAATTCAAGCTGCACAGCCAAAACGCTGAATGAATCCAATCAATCAAATACATTTTCTTTTTCTTCTGTTTATCCATACTTTTCTATTTCTTTATCACCAAGTTTTCAGTTTTTTCAATTCCTTTTACTCATTCGGTGCAATGCGTTACTGTTCACTCAAACACAGGAGGCATGATGGTTTCCGTATGTCACGTCTTTAATAAAATTTACCCAATGCATTTCGGGAAATACATCCCTTCATCAGGGGTATCTAAAATTCAAAAAATTTGTATGTATAACCATTAGCAACATTTTTACACATCTATACTAAATATCAGACATGTTAAATTTACTATTTACTGAATAATTTCTAACACAGTACTTAACTGCATATATATTACCCACGCCATTAAAACAAAACATAGAACGATCACAACATTACAGCAATCATCTCCTTTGCAAGAACGCCCCCTTCATTATTAAAACACTCACAAGTATCAAGTTCTTAACTATCAGCTCACTCATGGGCTTTCACCACACAACTACCATCCCTTAAACAACGCTACATTCCCTTCAATGCCCAAACTGCACATGCCCTTACCGTGACATATTCACTCCAATTCGCCCCCAAGCGGCCACCACGCCAAATCGAAGCCTTCAATCTCCTCCTCCTCCTCCCTGGCCTACAACTGGCGGCAGAGCAAGGACGGGCCCGACCAGTAATTCCCGGGCTGCATCCTCTCCCGGGGCTTCGTGTACTAGCGAAGACGAGCCGTGCCTGACACTGAGCCCTGGTGACTGCTCCTGCCACTGCACACGCCCGAGCTTTCCACGCCTGGACTCTGAAACCCGCCTGATCCTAAAATGGCGGCCCTCCCAGGACAACTTGCCCGGTAGTTACCGGCCACACTCTCTGGGGACTAGGCGCGGCTGAATCGCGTCTCCACTTGCCCGAGAGACCGAACCGGACCGGAGCAAAATACCAATCCCTGCTCCCCGCCTGACGTAAAAATGGCGGCCCAGCAAGGACGACTCCATCAAATTCTGCCGGCCACAACCTCTCCGGGAGCATTCTGAAACAAGCGAAGGCAAATTGCGCCGGTCCTTTCCTAGAGACTGCCTACTGATCCCTGCCAGCTCGCCTTAGGTACTCACTCATTGTCCTCAAGCCCTCATTTGCCCTCTCCATTCCCCCTGACCTCAAAAGGGCGGCTCAACCAGGACTACCTATTTTAGAATTCCCTTCCTTCGACACCCATGAGAGCTCCCCGAAGGAGGCACAGTCGAGCCACGCAGCGTTAGAGACTGCCTCTTGCCCCTGCCCTCTCTTCTAGCTGCCTGCTCCTGAATCCGGAGACCCTAGTTTATCGCCTCCTGGCCCCTGACTCTAATAGGGCAGCACATCCAGCCCTGCATCTCTCAGTACTCCGCATCCTCCTTAGGGGCACCCGGAAGTCAGCACAGATAAACTGCGCGGCATCACAAGCCTTGGTCACGGCCTCCTAAACCCCGCCCGCCTCTCTAGGGGGCCACCGCCCACCCCTCTACTAAAACTAATCAGGCTAAACCTACCCCTACCGACTATTCCCTATCCCCACCCTGACCCTCACGCCCTCTCCTCAATTTCCCCCTCTCTTACTTTTTGGACAGAGCTCCCTCTGCCAACCGACCTGTCCCGAGCCACCGCTAACAGGTCCGCTCCGCAGCGGCTAGCCGCCTTGCCCCCCTAGCTACAGAACAGCCCTCCACAATAGACACTATCCTCACTAATCCTCACAATCTGCCCAGTTAGAATGCCTTCCACCTCAACTCCCTCCCTAAACCCTATCTCCTCACCCTACATAAAACAGCACGGCCACAACTCCTTCTCGATCACTCTCCCACCCAACCTCTCGCCAAATTAAAAAAAAAACCTTAAACACAAACTAACCAGACAATTCCTGGAATCCCTCTTTGCCGACTTATACCACTCCTCCTCTATAGGCCAAATAAAAATGGACCTCATATTCCACACAATCAGGCCTGCCTATTGGATGTCCTCCCTGAGAGACATATGCCAAATCACCAAAACGACCAAGACGACCCATAGCTGCAAACTCTCACTTTACGCCCCCTGCCACTCTGCGGGATCACCTCGGTGACCATCTATTCTAACTGCACAGTCCTGATCCAAGCCAACAATGCCAACCTGGAAGCTTTTGACCTCCTCTTCCCCTCTCTACTAACAATCAGCACCCCCACACTACCCCCCACCCTCCGCTCTCCCTCCACCTGGAAAGTCCATACCTCTTAATGAACTCTCACCCCATCCCGCCTCCTGTTACCTCTTCCACTGTAGCGCATCCTCTGACCATCGGAAATCCCCCTCTCCCCAATGACGCGGCCCCCTGCTATACCTCTTCCACCTGAGCAACCCCTGGCGCGGAACTCCCCACTTTCTGTGCTGGGCGACTGCAACCCACTCCGCAAGCCTCCCCTTCCCGTCATCTTCCCCCTAGCAAGAAAAATACCCCACCTCATCCCAATCCCTTGCATCCCTCGTCACTTCCCTTAACCTAAACTGTCACATCCACTAACAAAATAAGTCAACCAAACTCTGCCAGCGCTCCCCCTCGTCGAAGAGATCACTCCCAGCTGCAACCTACCCCCGTCAAGAAGAGACAGATTGTTGCCTCGCCCGCATTGAAAGCCAACTCTCCACCTTACTACAGGGCATGAGTCTTATCCTAACCAACCTCTCGTCACTCCCCCTCAACACTGCCTCCTGCCCCCCCCCCCACCCTCCTTTGGCCTCCGAACCCCCTGCTCATCAAGCAGTCAGTTCACTCTCCCTATCCCCAGGCCCCAAAACCAAAGAGGGCAATGGAAGCCATGTCCCCGGAGGAAGCGATCGAGCTGGCCTCCTCTTACTTCTCCCCTCCAATCCACGACCTGCAGTCCGCAATCCAGGTAATCACTGGGACCAGAACTGAACAATCTGTCCAGAAACCCCTCAGACCCCCATCCTCCCTCATCACCATCCCATGGAACCAATCAAAGAGACCCACTGCATGCTCATAAATTGCAGGTCTGCCACGAAACACACTACAGAGCTAGCAGAATCCATTCTCAGCCATGACATTGACATTGCCTTCATCACTGAGACCTGGCTCAATGACTCCTCACCCCTGATCCTGGAAATGCTCGTTCCCCCGGATTTCTCTATCATCAAGAAAGATAGAAAAGACCAAAAAGGCGGAGGCGTGGCAATCATCCACAACAATAACCTATCGGTGTCTGAAACCGATAACATCATGTACAACTCCTTCGAATGCCTAACCGCCAACATCAAAACCACCAACAATAATCTAGTGCGCTGCCACCTCCTATAGCATCCCCAAGGCAACTCCGTCACGTTCCGGAACACCTATCAGACCTAATTGCACACTGGTCTCTCCGAGATACCAACATCATCATTCTAGGCGACCTTAACCTCCACTGGAATGATGAGAACAGTGCTCCAGTAAAACCCTAAATGACCTACTCCATACTAGCAACCTCACCTGCACTGTTCAAGAGAAACCCACAACAAAGGAGCTATCCTGGATGCCATCATCGACAATCATGATGCAATCACTATAGATCACATCCTTCCGGTCGATTGGTCAGATCATCACCTTATCCTATTCCACCTCCCTCATCAGACCTTGCCTCTTCCCTCCATCTCAGTCCCCCCTCATGGTCGAGAAACTTATCGCAGATCAACACAGATGAGTTAGAAGAGAAAATATCCTCCCTCCTGCCCATCTCCCCGGAAGGCCTCTCTACTGAAGAACTCGCATCCCACTACAACGTTACCATGTCCTCCATCCTTGACGAACAAGCCCCCTTGAAACTGAAAAAACCCAGGAACATACCCTCCAGATCCTGGTTCAACAAGGACATTGAGGAAAGAAGGCAACTCAGAGCCTCTGAACGTCTCTGGAGAAAGAACCCCTCCTCCAGCTGTTACGAGGAACTTAGAGCAGCAAGAAGAAAGTACAAACAATTTATCAATAACGAAAAATCCAACTTTTTGGGCACCGTTCTTGACAAGGCCAAATACAGACCTAGAAAACTCTTTGACATCATCAAAAAACAAACGTCCAAGCCAGCAACATCCCTCGTCCAGCCCTCAAATTCCTTATGTGACAACTTCGCCAACTTCTTTAACGAAAAAATCACCATGATCGAACTTTCACTGGACATTAGCCTCCATCCCCCCGACAAAGACTTCTCTCCAACAAGCGAAACTATCATGAAAAGGCGACAGGCAACAACTTGGTCTTCCTTTGACCCCATCTCAGAATCGGAGATCTTCAATTTTATCTCCTCCTCCAAGCCCCCTTGACCCCATACCCTCAAATTGTCAAAGAGCTGAAACATACCCTGGCTCCACTTTGTTGCGAAATCATAAACAGTTCCCTAAAAACTGGCACCATACCAGATTGCCTTAAAGTCTGCTAAGTCACTCCCCTTTTGAAGAAACCAGGCTTAGACTCAACGACCTGAATAATTTCAGACCTATCTCCAATCTCCCTTTCCTTGCCAAAATCCTAGAAAAATGTGTTCTCCGTCAACTGAACAAACATATTGACAACATTAATTTGCTTGACCACCACCAATCAGGCTTCAGAAAAGGCTTCAGCACCGTAAACTGCAATCCTCAACATCATGGACGTCATCTTCAACTCCCTCGACTCAGACCACTGCTGTCTCGTCATCCTCCTAGACTTGTCAGCTGCCTTTGACACTGTAGACCATAGTCTTCTCATCAAAGCTCTCAAAGAGCAGGTAGGTGCAGACAAAGTGGTCCTCCAATGGCTCTCCTCCTTCTTCCAAAACCGCTCCCAAAGAGTAAAAATCAAATCCTTTGCTCTCCGAACTCATCCCCATAAACAGAGGCGTCCCCCAAGGCTCCATTCTCTCCCCTCAACGGTTCAACATATATATGGAACCCCTCACCTCCATTCTGGAAAAAAGCAAACATCCCTTTTTATATATATGCAGATGACACACAGATCTACTAGGAAACCTCCTCCTTTAATGACATTCTAAGAATCAACAATACTCTCAGAGAAGTCCAAGAATGGCCATCAACGAACCCCCTCAAATTCAATCATGGAAAACCGAGATCCTCCTCATCTCAAACAAGGAAGAAAACCTGCAAATCGTTGAATGGTTGAAAGCTATTGATGCCCTCAACGGAAATCTCACCCTGGCAACCTCGGTCGAATCACTGGGAATCACCCTTGACCACAAACTATCCATGACCATTTACATCAAGAACTCCGCCAAGAGTGCCTTCTTCAAACTGAAGCTCCCCAACAAAATCAAACCCACATCCCTCCTACCGACCTCAAACAAGCCACTCAATCCCTGGTGTTGTCCAGACTGGATTATGAGAACGCAGTCCTCTCCGGTACAGCTCGCTCCCACCTAGCCCCTCTCAAAACCACCCTCAATGCAGCAGCCAGAATGGTCACCGGAATCGAGAAATCTGACCATATATCTCCCGCTCTCAGAGATCTAAAATGGCTCCCAGTCGAAATGCGGGTCAGCTTCAGAACTGCCTGCCTCGCACACAAAGCCCTGCACACAGGGAAACCGGAATACCTAGCCTCCAAACTCAAGAAAGCCGGGCAAGCAAGAAGCCTCAGGAGTTCCAACTCCCTCCTACTCATTCCCCTGAAAACGTGTAAACAAAAGACTGCTGCCCGCTCTTTTGCAGGAAACGCTCCGAATATCTGGAACGCCATCCCAGTAGACATCAGAACCACCCCCTCCTTTCCAAAATACAAAAGCCTCCTAAAAACCCTCTACCTCAACCGCGCCTTCCCGAACGCAATTACGTGACGCTCTCGTCTCCACCAGGCAGTCACCTGACAGCGCGCCCCCACCGGGCAGCCTTCAGACATCGCACAACCTCTTCCTACCTCATGCCCTCTCTCTGAACTCTCAGCCCCTGGGTCAGCACCGCAAAGAGAACATTTCCTGCATTAGACTTGCCTTCCCTAGGCTTTGAGACTACCTCTTGACCCCTCTTCCTCAATGCCACTCCTCGGATCCCTCGACCTCTCTACCTCAACTGCACACCTCTGTCGCTCAGCAGAACTGTAAAGTTTCTTTTTGAACTTTTTCTGTATTTTTCTACCATGCCTTTGTCCTGTATTTTAACTCCTCTTCATCATGTTGTAAAGCTCTCCGATACCCTCGGGTCTGGCTAGCGCTATAGAAAACCTCTAAATAATAAATCCATTCTAAAATAGCAAAACTCTCTTGAGATCTAATTTTCTTAAATGAGCATGATAAATGCAAATCCTCTCATTTCCAAGAGTGCCACAGCACCCGTCTCCATTTTAACAAAAGCAGAATCAACTGGGAGTAGCTACATGGCCATCGTGCCACTACTGCTGATTGGAACATTGAGGAGTTGCCACTTCAGTTTGTAGTGCGTATGTTGGTTTGGCCGGCTACCATGCTAAGGCCAGACCAACTTGCGCAATTCGAACTTCTTCACCCAGCTATCTTTGACAGCTGGGTTGGAGAGCAGGCTCAGGCGTCAAGTGCCTTTCGGAGTGGAGAGCCAACCCACTCCAACCAATGCAGACACTTCACTCTTTCTGCTTAACAGCATGAGAGCAGCGTCTTGATTGGATAAGGGAGTTGGCTCTGGGACCTTGCTTTAGGTCTAGAGCCAAGAACATCGAGGACATGCTGCAGAACATTGAGGATGACATCTGGACATGCATTGTATGTTAAGTGAAACGTATTTACTTCAGGAGTTTTTTGTAAATGTTTTTTTTTTCACCCCTCCTATTTAATATGTCACCAACCGCCACTGCCAATCGAGGTAATTCTGGGGAGGCACCATAGCAGGAACTGGTGCTTACAGGGAGGCCCCAGGAGCTCAAGAGGAAGCATCTCATAAAATGAGCCACCGACCATACCCCACTTCCTAATTTCATTTCTACTAAACATTTTAAATGTATTTGAAGATCTGAAAAATAAAAAGGAGTATGCTAATTTGAGTCTTGTTAACACCTGTTTAGAAATAAAAAATACATTTAAAATCAAAAGCTGCTTCAAATTCTAACAAAGGAATGTAATGAATACTACTTGTAATCTGGCAAAAGAAATATGCTAACTTATTTGCTTGATGTTTTATCTCAAGCCTCATTCATGACCATCTTGTGAAGTTTACAATGATTTTCAAATATCTTGGGTACCAACAAAATGGAAACTATTGCTGCAGTCAGACTAAAGTCCTGATTTTAACAAGTATGCTTTTTCTTCTGCATAGATTGTGCAAGAATTCATAAGCGGTCTCGAATCTCACATTGAAGACAGAGAGAGGTTTAGAAACTGCCTCCTACCCTGTGAGCATGTGCCAGATCCTGATGCAAGGTGAAAGACGCACAGTAGTCACTAAAGTAAAATGACAGCATGCAGAGCATTTAAAGATGTAACTCATGAAATGATGCTGGTTTCATGTTTGATGTTGTCAGCCTGGCCTTTTGCTAGGGAGCTACGATGTTGTGACCATTTATCTTCTCTCTTTTATGAGTTTCCTTTTAAACATTACGAAAATTCCAGTTTTTACATGAATGTATTAATGTCTTGTATTTCAATGTACCCTGGAAATTGTTAAGATCTCTAATCTCAAAGCTACTTACCTCATGATTTCGTAAATGAATTATTATTGATGCACACTATGTAGGGAATTTGTTCAGTAGTAAAATTGTTTACAGGGTTATATCCAGTAAACAAGCAAGAAGGTAAAACACAGTTGATCAAAAAAAATAATACCTTGTAAACTCTTAAAATCAGTAAAGACAGACATACCAAAAAATCCACCAACATTTAGACTTAAAACTCATAGCCCACTTTGTCACTGTTTGTCCACCTTATTCTAGTAGTCCGTTTAATGCTCAGGCTGGGTCTCTCTAATTTATCACCTTTTCCAAATGTATAAAAGCACTGTAAAGTCAATTCACAAAACATTGCTACAGAAGTATGATGCACAGCTGTTTTGGCAGCCTGAATGAAATGTTTCTGGAGCAGCTGACAAAAGGTGGACAGTGAAGTAGGGCAGAACATGTAATGTTGACAAATTAATTAGTTCTATGGATAGCATACTGTCTTTGTTCATTCCAATGGAATTGCTTGAAACGGTATATAGTTTTTTGTAGCTGTTCCAAGTATTAACATACTCGGGTTGTTTACTTCCTTTTCTCACTTTATGTGGAGCAGTCAACTACTCCCCATTGATTTCCAATTCTTTTCCACTATAGCCACGTCGATTTGCTACCTTTTGTTAATTGCCGTTTGTTAATTGACTTTCATTACAGTAGGAACTGTGTCTCAGATCGAAATGTTTGCTCAGTAAATATGATCTACAGATATTTTTTTTAAATATTTGAACCATGGCATGTATATTGCATTTTCTGTTTCGGGATCTACACATCACATCCTTGCAAAAACTGCAAATGCGCAAAAAGCTAAACTTGAGAATTCATATATGGCTGTGTCTAATTCATCAATTGACCTAATTCTTCATAGATCTTCTTAGTAGATTCGAAATAAATAATTTGTTATTGAGCCCTAGTTTTTCATTCGAACAGTGTCCTCGAAATAGGCGCAAGAACCTGACACTTCAAGGTTTTATAGTATGGCTAATGTCACTAATTTGCTAGTTGTCTTCTAGCTCATCCTGCTTTTTATTCTGTCATTGTGTTTGCTGCACAGTCTGGTACAAAAGGGGGGTGGTGATGGACGGAGCATCTGAATCAATCAAACACTCACACCCAGTCAACTGATCTGGGTTTAATCCATCACCGTTCTTTAGCCCACTCTGCCACCCCAGTTCAGACATGGCCATATGCAAATCAGTCGGACCCTGTGCCTCATGGGAACAGTCCAGCCCGAACTGCCAAGCCATGTCTTCACTGGACCGGAAACAAGCTTCCGAGGACCGGTTTCTGGCATTCCAGCCGTCTTCAGTCCGGCTTACTTGAATCCAGTGGCAAAGTGAGCAAGGGACTCACGTCTGAGCATACCCTGCCACACCTATGGCGGCCAAAAGCGGTATAAAAGGGGGTGGTGATGGACGGAGCATCTGAATCAATCAAACACTCACACCCAGTCGAAAGATCTGGGTTTGATCCATCACCGTTCTTTAGCCCACTCTGCCACCCCAGTTCAGACATGGCCATATGCAAATCAGTCTGACCCTCTGCCTCATGAGAACAGTCCAGCTCGAACTGCCAAGCCATGTCTTCCCTGGACCGGAAACAAGCTTCTGAGGACTGGTTTCTGGCATTCCAGCCGTCTTCAGCCCGGCTTGCTTGAATCCAGTGGCAAAGTGAGCAAGGGACTCACGTCTGAGCATACCCTGCCACAATTATGGCGGCCAAAAGCGGTACAAAAGGGGGTGGTGATGGACGGAGCATTTTTGGGTAGCTGACAAATCAATAACATATAGTGACTGTTCACGTTTAGGGAATCTGTATACTTTAGCCAAGTTTAAGAGGTCTTTAACATTGAAAACTTGAAGGTCTAGACGGCTGAGTAAGACAAACACCAAAAAAGAGAGATACACCATAAACAGTTGCCACCTGTGGTAGAGGAACATCAGGTACTTAAATAAGTCCTATCAGCCCACCCATATGGCGGAGCATCGTCATTTAGGACCTGTTGAACAGCGTCTGTGTGCCCAAGCCCAGAGGTAGTGGCTTAGTATCTTTAGACCATTGTTCAAAGGATAGATGTAACCTCACCACAAGTGGTGCTGATAGAGTGCAGTGCTCAAAAAAGAAATATGTAGTGGTGATTAAAATGGCGGTCAAGATAAAAAAATATGTTTATTGGTATCTACCCTGACGTCAGATTTAAAAACAGTGTAATGTCAGTGTGAAAATATCACTGTACAGTATGCTTGTGAGTTTTTTAATATAAGGCCAACATGTTTCTGCCGTATTGGTGGAGATTCACCGGCATTCTTCAGGGCCACGCTGGAAGAATAGCTACTGCAAAATACACCTTAATAAGTGTCAAGAAAGAACTTTGAAAAAATATTAATCCAAACAGATAAATATTTCTGAAATCAATGGATGTGGCCAATTTGACCACCCTACAGTGTCCTCGTGTATTACTGTATAACAAGGAGTTCTTTCCCAGCTCTATGTGGGAAGAAGGCCTCACCTCACCCGGCAACGGCTCGGACAATGGGGCCCGCTCTGTCCGTCGGTACCTCCAGGAGTGTTCCAGAGCCGAAGTTCTTTCTTGACACTTATTAAGGTGTATTTTGCAGTAGCTATTCCACTACCTCTGGGCTTGGGCACACAGACCCTGTTCAACAGGTCCTAAATGACAATGCTCCGCCATATGGGTGGGCTGATAGGACTTATTTAAGTACCTGATGTTTCTCTACCACAGGTGGAAACTGTTTATGGTGTATCTCTCTTTTTTGGTGTTTGTCTTACTCAGCTGTCTAGACCTTCAAGTTTTCAATGTTAAAGTGTAGTTTATAAGGGGTATTAACTTGAATGCTCCATGAGAATAATTACGCACGAGTTAGATGGGGACCGAATGGAGAAGTCAGTGAGAAAATAAAAATAGCAAAAGGGGTAAGGCAAGGGTGCGTAATGGCACCTACCTTATTCTCTTTATACGTCAATGACATCCCCGATACTCTTTTGGGCTGCGAGCATGACTCTCCCAAATTGAGCGGGCAAGCCGTTCCGGCATTATTGTTTGCAGACGACACAATCTTAATTTCACAGACACCCAGGGGGCTCCAAAACCTTTTAAATACATTCAGTTTGTATTGCCATGACAAGGAATTAGAAATTAATTCCTCAAAAACAAAAGTTATGACAATCAACCCCCACAAAGGTTTTAATAAGGTTTTTAAGATAAACAATGAACCTATTGAAGAAGTCCCCAATTTTAAATACCTGGGTATTATTTTAGACAGCGATGTTACATGGAAAACACAACTGGAGAACTCAAAACTAAGGCTGATCCAAAACCAGGGCCCGATTTTAAAGAAGCATAAGAATAGCCATTTCAAAGCAGTCTCACCAGCCATTGAATTATTTAAATATAAAGTGCAATCTTCTTCACTTTATGGTGCGGACCTTTGGGCCTATGCTTTAAAGGATACTTTCCGAGTGAGGGAAAACTCCTTCATTAGGCAACTTTTAGGGATACCTGGGTCAACACCACTGACACCCGTATTATGGGATCTTAACTTCAGACGTACTGACGACTATGCTTCTCTTCGTCCGCTGCTCTATTGGGTCCGTTTATGGTCCGTTGAAGAGCTGGCTGATTATAGGGAAGCATTGAAAGAGATATTGGCTATAAGGAATACCACGCACTTGCCATGGTTAGAGTACGCCAAAAAATGGTTTGAAAAGCTAGGGTTAAGCGACTTTTGGTTTGACCCTGATTCCCTCACAAACAGCTCAAAAAAGATCTTGAAGCAAAGGTACTGGGACTATATTAGAGATTTAGTGCTATCAAATCCCAGAACAGGGACCCTAACCTCGAATTTTTTTAAAATCAAAATGAATATGCAATTAGAGCCCCTTATGGATGAAATTTACCCTCCACTGGCTAAAAGCCTATATTTAAAGTTCCGGTATAGTATTTTGCAATTAAAAGAAAGGACAACTAGCTGGAACCGTAATAAGGGGTTGACCGGGGCCGCCGGCTCTGATATATGTGAGTTTTGCGAGATGGGGATGAAAGAGGATGAGTCCCATGTTTTATTTATATGCCCAGCATACCTTAAAGCCAGGAAACAATGGCTTAAGCCAATCTGTAAAAGGTTAGGCCTCAGACAAATTAAGGTTGGACTTAGAATATTTAAAGGAGACACTGCACAACCGATTGTGTTCAGCCTAAGTCGTTTTCTCCTATGTGTAGCCTTGATCAGGAGGATGTAAAATCAAAAAACCTAATGAAATAGGCCACTTCACCATGTTATTGAGTCATCTATTAGCTGCTATAGTGCTGCTTGCTCTACTGTTATGGTGTATATCATTTTAATAAAAACAGACGTCTAATTTATTGTTTTATTATTCTGTATATTTATCTAGTGTTCTGTATACTAGAGGGACCGATCAAGATCTAGCCAACCCCAATGTAGATGATTTGGAAAATGAATTGAATTTTATGTATTTTATGCAAAGGAGATGTGTTGATATTTTTACCCACTGCTATTTTATTACTATGTACTGTAATATGATGTATTATGATTTAATGTATTGCATCTTACAAGCTTTTTTAAACCGAATAAAGATTGAAATGAAATGAATGGTCGGTAAAACATAGTCCCCTAGGCCCTCCCCTCTAACAGTTGTTTTTCCAAGTTTAAGAGGTCTCCTAAGACCATGGTTTTACAGACTAACTAGATAGACACTTTTAGATTGAACACAAATCTCAGCCTTCTCTGGGGCTGCATAGACTTCCTTAACAAAATATATTTCTTACGGAGCAATAACTGAAGACCCTTGAATGCTGTACATATCTAGATATGGTCATGTAAGACTGGGTCTGAACAGTTTTGCTCTTTTCAACTTGGACTCCCAGCACCATTACTACAGATCTAGTACCCAATTTGTAGACCAGAGGACCCCTCAAAATCAGCATTATTAATAAATACTTGGAGCCCACTGTCATAATTTAAGTTCTACTGTTATTAATAATCAGTTTATTGTTTACACAAAATCAAATAAAAGGAGTGCAAAGTGCATATGAAATGTGAATAAGACTGAATCTGAAAATAAAGTAAGTTAAAATAACCATTATGATCACAGATGTTCTACTAGTCCTACACTCTCTCCTATACGGTCTTCCAGCTCCTTATATCATCAGCCATGTTATTTAATCCAACATATTCCTAAAAAAAAACTGACATGGGTGCTTGTGCACCCTTCCAGACATGCAGCAATACATTATTGTTCGGGACAAGTGATTGGCCAGGTTCTTATGAATTCTCATTGTAGAGAGACTAACAGGCCTGTTTTTGAGTTTGCCAGAGAGGGTACTCCATCGCAGTCGCGACTGAGTACCCTCTCCATCAAACTCTCGGTCCTCCGCCTGTAAAACTACTCCAGCTTCATTGCCAAGCGAGTGCTTCGATGGCCCGACAGAGTTGGCTGCCGGAGTTTTGGTGATTCCACCACCCATCCGATTTATAGCGTGCATTCCAATGGCCAGTTTGTACTGTCCTATACAGATGGTAAAACCTGGTGGTAGGGGATATTGAAAATATTTAAATGAGCCCTACACCATGGGAGACAACTCTCATAGTGTGGGGGTCATTTATGTTTTATTTTATTATTATTTTTTTTTTTTATTTGAAGCCGGTTAAAAGTTTGAGAAACTTTATAGCACATTTACAAAAACAGCCATGATGCGGTTCCCGCCAGTGACTACAGATGTCCGCAGGAGTGGCGGACATCTCTATATACGGAGGACTGATACTCCATCAAGACGATGGAACATTGTACTGCTTTTATGGAGTGCAAATCATACGACTAGTAACTTCAGAGCCATAGATAAATTTGAGCCACCAGTATCCAATAGAACAAAGTTAAAGCAGCTTCATTTGCTTTCCAAAGGCTCACAGCTGTTGCTCCAAAGAGCGTATTAGTCACTTGAATGACACCAATGTCTAGTATGGACAGACATTCCTAGGACACCTCTTGTCCTGTGCTAATTTGGTTGGTATGCCTGCCATTCTCCCTCATTACTTCCTGTATTGTAATTGTCTTCTTTTTAGGTTTCAATCTTGTTATTAAATCACAATACTCAATGCGGATAGATCAACAGTAACTACACATTAAACTGAGCAATGCACCACTGAACTAACACGGAAAATTGGTCTCATCAGGCCTATATGGGCATGGGGAGAATGCAGTAGTCAACCACACCGATGCTTACTCAATAGAACATTGAAATGTTGGGAGCTCCATTGTAGACAATGGAGTGCTCCATGCTTCTACGGGCCGGTAATGGCCCGCAGAGCAACATTCCAATGTTTAATAAAAGGCCTCTCGGAGCTCGAGAGGATTTAAATCCAATCAAGCTTCGAGAGGTCTCAGTTTTATTTGTTAGAACATTCTGCCCTCTAGTAGCAGAATGTTATAATAGCCTTATAGCCCTTTGTAGCAGGGCTAAACCGGCTATTAAAGGCTCGCTCCCGCAGTTGAAGGCCCGAGCCGAACGGCGGGCTATAAGGCTATATTAGAATCCCTATACCAGACTCCCTGAATCACCAGGCTGAACCCCAACCAAAGTATGGCAGACCGGTGAGCAGCCTTTACAACGCAGGTATTACCACGCGCTGCCATTACTACGCTGCTTTTACAACGCAAGTCGTTACAACGACTTGCACTGGAGGGCGCTGTTGGATAGGGAATAGTTTAATTTTCTATTCCAACACCTTCCCTACTGTAACGTGGGCTGGAGTTGGAATAGAAAGTTAAACTATTCCACTATCCAGCGTTGTAACGACTTGCATTGTAAAAACAGCGTTGTAATGGCACGTGTGGTAATAGCCCGCGTTGTAGTGACATACAACCTGGCAGACCCCTAAGTAATAACACTGTTTGCCATGTCTCCTTCACCCAGTTCATTTGGCTGGTAGGTTGCCTACAAAATGTCTGGCACAGTCCGCCTAGATAAAGATTTATTGCATTATCTGCCTTTTAAGAAAAAAAAATATTTTAAGTCCAGATTTAGATTCATCTGAAATGAAAGAAGGGGATAGAATGAGTCCTTGTGAATTTATTGTCTCAAGACATCAGTGTTTCAAGTGTGTTTGACGTACATTAGGGCATATTGAAAATGTTACAGAAGCCGTGCTGAACAACCCAATAGGTATTATCTTTCTTGTAACTATATATTGTGGGGATAACAGAATTGTAACCAGGCAAAATATCAACATTTTAAAAACGTGTTAGATTGGTTTTAGTTATTGTAATCATTTATATGTTCTTTTTTATTTTCCTGACAGCATTTTTTTTGCTTTTTTCTTCTTACAGTACCCTAGCAAGTTCATTTCAGGAGAGTCTCATAAAATTGCTTTTACGGATTGAAATTTTACAGGTAAGGCATCTACAGATGTTTGATTTAACACTCATATGTAGTGTATATAAAGATGCAGAAAACACATGATTGAGTGGAACACTTGTACAGCCCACACTGTAAGTCGAATGGCTTCTTAGTGAAATAATTTTCACAATATAAACACACACATGAATCTGCCCATTGGTGTAAAAGTAACAGTATGCCTGTGAAAAGGTAGCACTCCCACTATTATAGCTGGACCTTCAGTTAGTTTTAGAAATTTACATCTATGTCTTATTTTTAAGACACATGCTATTGAAATACTCTTTTCTGCTACATTCAGTTGACCAAACAAAAGAATTACTTGTATAATCCATGTGCTGCAGTGGCAATACCCAAAAGTTCTTTTTAGGGCAGACTACTTCTTTTATTTTTAATAATCTGGAATGTGTTTAAAGTTGCACCTGAGCTTTAGATATCAATCAAACAGTGTTTTTTTTATTTTTTATTTCTTATTCACATTTTCATTAAATACCTAATCTGATTGAGACTTCTAGCTGCAAATTCCTTACCTTAGAATATCCCCTGGCGTCAGACTGTGTCTGGAAATTTTCGTGAGCAGTACCCCTGCGAGCCGGTAGGTGGCATTGGTCGTCTGTGCCGAAAGTGACATGTGATGCCTATATAGGCACCACCCTAGTGCGCTGATGTCCATTCTTTTTTACTCTACTTTTTTGAAGTTTTTGGAAAGTTCTTCTCCTGGTGTTGCAGGGATGTCTTCAAGGAAGGCCGCCTTCAAGCCCTTATGTGCCTGCCCTTGACAAATGTCGTTGACTGACACGCATCTGTTTGCCTCTGGTGCCTGGAACGCGACTAGGATGCAAAAATTTGCGCCGAGTACCTCGTCAAGCACCCCAAGGCCTTGATAGAGCAGTCACTCAAGATCCTTGCCGCCAGACGAGCGATGCCGCAATGGTCTTGATCCCGGTGAAGAGGAAGGTCCCGGGATTGGTCGCAGAGTCCAAGGTCGTCGGTTCATTCGAAGTCATCAGGCCACAAAGGTAAGTCCCACAAAAAGAAGAAAAGCAAGAAGTCGAAGAGGTCTTAGACTTTGCCTTGTCTGTCGACCAGTGAAATGAGGGCGTGTCAACATTCAAGGTTGGCTCCACGCGTGAGCTGGCACCTGGGTCGGCTCTCCCCTTCCTCGAGTTTTCGGGCACTGGGGCGACCAGCACTCAACTTCAAGAGTTTTACAAGGCCATGTGCCTCATACTTGAGGGGCCTGTTCCTGCTGCTGCACCTTTGGGCCCATCTCAGGAAGGGCCACTACTGGTTTCGGAAGGGCCACCACTGGTTCCACGCTGGCAGCCCCAGAGCCAGTCGGGCCTCTGTGATACACAGATGGATCTGGACCTGCGCAGGTCGTACCACCTCTACCTTCCCCGGTGCCATTTCAATGCAGACGCTCCGGGTGTCATCCCCATTCTGATGCCCAACTCTGACAAGGAGCCGGAGGGGTGTCGTCTGACACCGACAAGCACCTTGCCTTCCAGACCGGAGCCCGAGCCCTATTCATATGGGCTAGGACTCGTGGAGGATTGGAGGGGTTGCTCAATCCTGAAGAATACCAGCCTTTAGATCCAAACACGGAGTAGAATAAGAACTTGGCGATGGCCAGTGGACTGGACACTTCTCCAGATACTGGCATGCTTTCTCCCCTACCATGGCTAAGGCGGAGGGAGCTTCTTTGCAGTGGTGGTGAGCAAGGTGGCTGAGATCCTGGACCTTAGTCTGCTCTCGGTGGTAGTGAAGATAAGAGTCTTGACAGAGGTGATTCAGCCAGGAGGGACCCCTCAGAAACTCTTCTCCAATTTAACAAAGCCTTTACTGATCTCTTGCTTGGGACCTGGTTCAAGCCCAGCACAGCTACCACCACGCCTCTTCAGGGGACCCCAGTTTCCTCACACAACACTCGACCCCGGAGAGCCTGGTGGTCCATGCCTCTACCTCCCATGTAAATACTGGCGCGTTCACTACCACCCCACTAGATAGGGATTGCAAGAGGCTGGACACCTTAGGGTATAAGAAGTTTTCATCCACCAGTCTGGCACTGCGATCTGTGAACACTGCATGCCTTTTGGGCCGTTACTCCCATGCTCTATGAGATTTGGTGGCGCAGGTGCTACAAATGGTTCTGAAGGAGGTCCGGGCTATACTCTCCTGGGCTGTTGCCAATCGCAAAGATGTAGCTTAGTTCACAATCAGATGTGAACTGGATACCACTGATTCGCTGAGGAAAGCGGTTTCCCCGACAGTGGCCTTACGGTGCCACGTTTGGCTAAGAACAACTGGCTTTTCTGGGCATGTCCAAGCATCGCTGATGGACATGCCCTTTGATGACTCCTGTCTCTTTGGAGACAAGGCAGATTCAGGGCTTGAGCACTTTAAGGACAGCACAGCTGCATCCAGGTCCTTGGGCATTTCCATGGACCCTCGCCTTCCAGATGTCTTCCAGATGTCTGTACCCTCCCAGCCTCCACTGCTTCCAGCCTCTGTGTGGTTGAGGTCGGGGTACCCACAGAACCCGTGAGTTGGGCAGCCAGAGGTCGGGCCATTCCACCTTCGCCCCCTCCACCCCCAGTTGCCAAAGCCTCCTCTTGCCATCATGATCACCCTGTGGGAAGCAGGATACAACATCTCCTGACCCACTGGAGGTGTGTGACATCAATTCTTTGGGTTGTGCAAATGTTTCGGAGGGGTTGCTCACTACCCTTCCACCCATGCCACCTACCTGCGACATGCTGACAGAGGATCATATTTCCTTGCTCCACTAGGAAGTAACAGCTCTCTTGGATAAGGGAGCCATAGAGAGCATGCCAAAGGCAGAAAAAGGTTGTGGTTGCTATTCCCGCAACTTTCAGGTACCCAAGAAGGACGGAGGCCTTCATACTGTCCTAGACTTGTGCACTCTCAATTTCTTTCTCAAGAAGCCGAAGTTTAAAATGCTCGCACTCACTCAAGTCCTGTCTTCCCTGGACCGAGGAAACTGGATGGCAGCATTTGATTTACAAGATACATATTTCCACATTCCGGTCGTGCCTGCCACAGACGGAACCTGCGGTTCACGGTGGACCATTTTGTCCTTACCAACATCACTCGGGTGTTCACCAAGCTGATGACGTGGTTGCAGCTCATCTGCAGAGATCAAGGGTGCTAGTCTTCTCCTATCTTGACTGGCTTTTGATGGCAGGCATCCCCAGGATGTCGTCTCCCTCCTCCAGACTATGGGGGACAACCTGCATTCGCTGGGGTTCACTATCAACATCCCAAAGTCACACTTGACTCTCTTTCAGACGTTCCCTTTCATCGGAGCTGTCGGGACACTAGAAATTTGGGCTTAACCTTCAGAACAGTGAGTCCAGCATATTCAGGCTATGAAATTGATGTTTCAGCCTCTATCCTGGATTTCGGTGAGACTGACTCTGAGGCTTCTGGGCCTAATGGCCACCTGCATCTTGCTTGTGACGCATGCGCATTGGCATATGCAGGCTCTGCAGTGGAACCTGAAGTTCCAGTGGGTGCAGCCTCAGGGATATCTCTCTGACGAGGCCCAGATCTCGGAGGGAACTGCACAAGACCTGCAGTGGTGGTTAACAAACAGTGATTGAGTCAGCACAGACCCCTCTGCCTTCCCAAATCAGCTCTGACAGTGGTGCCGATGTGTCACCCCTGGGAGGGGGCGGCTGTCTGGGAAAGGTGGAAGTCAGAGGCCTCTGATTTCCAGCGGAATCTAGACTCCACTTCAACCTTCTGGAGCTCTGGGCGGTCCAGCGGGCATTGGAAGCCTTTATAGCCTCCATTTTGGGAAGGCTAGTGCAGGTGTTCACAGACAACACTACTTTAATGTGGTACTGCAACAAACCGGGCGAGATGGGGTTGTGGACCCTTTGTCAACAAGCCCTGCATCTCTGGACAGGGCATATCCCTGGTGGTTCAACACCTGGTTCTCTGAACGCCAGGGCAAACAGACTCACCTGAAGATGCCTTGATCATGAATGGTGTCTCCATCCGGAGGTGGTGCAGGATCTCTTCCAGCAGTGGGGAGAACCTTGGTTAGATTGCATCGCTATCGCTGAAAATGTGCAATGTCAGCAGTTCTGCTCACTGGAGTTTCCAAGGTGCCTCTCCCTCGGAGAAGCTTTTCATCTCAAGTGGAGTTCAGGCCTCTTCCACGCCTTTCCACCCATACCACTCCTGCCTAGAGTTCTCAAGAAGAGTAGGAACGACCCGGCCCGTCATCCTTGTGGCTCAAAACTGGTCTTGGAGAGTTTGCTGTCCCAAGCTGTTGAGCATGTCCATTGTGCCTCCGATCAGACTGCCTCTTCGGGAGGAGCTACTGTCACTGCAACAGGTGAGGGGTCTACACTTAAATCTGTAAATGATCCGCCTTCTTGCGTGGAGTATTAGTTGTGACAGTTAACAGCTTTTTACCTTCCACCTGAAGTCTGCTATGTTATTCTGGTACCAAGGGTTGCTCCACCACAACGCTATATGCCTGCTGTTGGGGCATGTTTGTGGCATGGTGTGCAGAAAAGCAGGTTTGCCCCCTTTCTCATGTTCTTTCCCTTGCCCAGCAGGGCTCTGCTCTGGGCACATTAAAGGGTTATCTTTATGCTATTCCATCCTTTCTGTGTTTGCTTGACCAGCCATCCCTCTTCAAACCAACTATTGTACATAGGTTCTTAAAAGGTTTGCAACATATGTTTCCCCCTTCCCCCTGATGACTAGTGCTAAAGTGCATGTGCTTCTCCCCTAAACATGGTAACATTAGCGTATACACAATTGGCATATTTAATTTACTTGTAAATCCCTTGTAGAGTGGTGTACCATATACCCAGGGCCTTTAAATTAAAGTCTACTAGTGGGCCTGCTGCACTGATTGTGCCGCCCACCCAAGTAGCCCTATACACATATCACAGGCCTGCCACTGCAGAGCATGTGTGCAGTTTTACTGTTACTTCAACTTAGCATTAAAAAACCTTTGTTACATCCTAAATTCTCCATTGTTTACACGTCACCCTAAGCTAACCCATAGGGCAGGGTACTATTAAGTGTTGCATGTCCTGGTAGCGAAAACCACCTAAATTCATTTTTCGCTACTCTGAGGCCTACTCCTCAAATAGTTTAGCATTGGGAATTCCTTATTACACCTTTAGGGTGTAATTCCTGATTAGAAAGGAGTAGTTGTATCATGTTTTATGAATATGGAATGGTAATGAAAAATCCTCTTTATTGATGAAGTTGGATTTAACATTACTATTTCTGGAATGCCACTTTTAGAAAGTGGACATTTCTCTGCTCTTACAGCTGTGTGTGCCTGCAGCCTGTCTCCAATACACATTTGGGGTGGGTGACAACTACCCTTTGTGCGTTCCCTCCAGATTGACACAAACACAGGAAGGTTAGGTGTGTCTGACTTCCCATCTGCATTCTGATGGCTCTTCCTGGGCAGGAAGGGAGGGAGAGCTGAAACTTACACCTGAATAGGCAGTGTCCTGTCCCCACACAAAGGGCTAATGAAACCCCTAGAGCTCGTCTGGATCCAGGACTGGAAAGAAAGGGCTTCTGTGCAGTTCAAAGACCCTTCTTTGAAGTCACCTCCACTTCAAAGGCACAACTTGGTATAAGTATTGGGTCTCTGACCCCACCAAATCAGAGCCTACTTGACCTGTGAAGAACTCTGCCAGGAGAAAGGACTGCTGTGCTACTACAAGGACTGTCACTCTGCTGGACTGCTGCTCTGGAAGAACTGCTTTTCTCTCTGCTGTGCTGCGGCCGTATGCCTTACTGAGGAAAGGACTGGACCCATCTCATTTGACCCCAGAGTGACTGCAAGCACATGCTGGCTTGCCCCCTGTTCTGAAGTCCTCAGGGAGACCAAAGACTTCCTGCAACAGCACCTGGACTCTGTCCTCTGTGAATCCTGTTCTGTAAAGTGGTGCCATTCCAGTTCTGGTTCCTTCGAAGTCAGTTTTTCCGTGCTGCAACTCGTGATGCTGACGCATCGCCACTGTTGCACCAGTTGGAACTGGCGCAGTTCACTGGCGATGACGCATTGCCCATCTTCAATACTGTTCAACGCCCACACTCTGCGTGTGAAGCTCAATGAATATCCATCGCCTACGACTCCCAAGGATCAATGAGGACACATTGCCTCCATGGTCCTCGCTTCTTGTTGTGGACTCAGCCCTCAACCAAAGGTGCTGTTTCAGCGTGCCAAGGCTGGTCCTTGTATCCGACCCACACTCCATTGCGGTCGACCTGATCTTTTGGATTTAACCCAGTCAGGCGAGACCAGATATCCCCGGATGGCACTTGAAAGACTAAACACTATATTTTTGGATATACTTTAAAAATTCATAACTCCAGTTCTACGTTTTGGATTTTTGTCCTTTTGGTCTTGTGTTTTTCATAAAGTTATTGTCTATTTTCCTAAACCAGTGTGGAGGCTTTTTGATGGTGTTTTCTTTTTGTTATTGTGTGTGTGTGTGCGCACAAATACTTTTCATATTGCGTCTTTAGATAATCCTTACTGCACTGTGACAAGCTACCGGAGGTTGAGCACAGGTTAACTTTTAGTTTGTATCTAGTTTTTCCTGACTAGGATTGTGGTTCCTGCTCGGACAGGGTGCATATCTCTGCCAACCAGAAACCTAATGTTTAGCAATCTGAAAGAAGCATTTGTTCAAGAGGATGGATGAATCAAAGTTTATTTTTTGCATATTTCTTACAGCCTATAGTTTAACATGATTATTATAAATCCACACAGAAGGAGAGTACAGTTATTATGAATTCATCCACAATTAATTATTGAAGTCCATAAATCATCAAAATTCCAATGCGAGCTTCCTTGTCTTTATTGACACTTGTTCCACACTCTTCAAAACACAGATCAATTTATTTATTGACATTTGTAGAGCGCGGCGAATACCCGAGGGCGTCTCGGCGCTAGTTAATGGCATGGATCAGCAACTGGGGTAAAGAAGATATACAAGGCTATTGGTCAAATAACCACGTCTTTAACTGTTTGCGGAATATGAACAGAGAGGGACTTGCTCGGATATGTGCAGGAAGGGTGTTCCAGAGTTTCGGGGCGGCAGCCAGGAAGCGCCTGTCGCCCCATGTGACTGTTCTAGTGCGAGGCACACTCAAGAAGTTCTGATGAGAGGAACGAAGAGATCGGGTTGGAACATGATGGAGAAGATTATGTTTGAGAAAGTGGGGACCTTGATTATTGGGTGACTCGTAAACAATACACAGCGATTTGAATTTGATACGGCTGCGTATCGGGAGCCAATGGAGATCCCTAATGGTGTTTGTGACTGGTGCGAACTTGGGGATCCCAGCCAGCATTCGTGCGGCTGCATTTTGGATTGACTGCATCTTATTTGTCACTCGGACTTGAGCATTTAGGAATAGGGCGTTACAATAGTCCAAGGAAGACAGGACTAGTGAGCTGACCAGTGTTTGTCCGGCCGTGTTTGGTAGGAAAGGTAATATTTTCCTAATCATTCTCAATTTCATATGAGCTGACGCCGCAGTTTTGTTCGCGTGTGCCATAAAATTAAGGCCAGCATCAAAGATGACGTCTAGATTTCTCACTTTGCTGGCTGGACTAGGCGGGGGACCGAAAGATGGTGGCCACCAGACAGATGACCAGCCCGGGGAGAGGTGACCGAAGATGACCACTTCAGTTTTTTCTGAATTGAGTTTCAGACAATTTGTGGCCATCCAGTCACCTATTGCCATCATTCCTCTCGTGAATCGATTGGCCACTTCCTCACCGTCCCCTTTAATGGCCAGTACCAATTGGGTGTCATCGGCGTAGGAGGTGAGGCTCATCCCAAATGCTTTGATGACACTTGCAAGGTCCGACACATAGATATTAAATAGTGTCGGACTCCGGGATGAGCCTTGAGGGACCCCACACGGCAGAGACACCTTGGATGATCGATAAGGTCCTAGAGATACTGCCTGTGATCTATTGGCCAGAAACGATACAAGCAAGTCCAGAGCAATTTTCTGGACCCCCAGTCGTTCGACACGGTCGACTAAGATCTTGTGGTCGACCGTGTCGAAGGCCGCCGAAAGATCCAGCAATACCAGGAGTGCTGTCCCCCCCTGGTCTCGTATGGCTCTGATGTCATCCGCAGCCTTTAAGAGAGCAGTTTCCGTGCCATGACATTTGCGGAATCCGAACTGGGTGTTGTCGAGCAACTGGTGCTGCTCCACAAATTCCGACAGTTGCTGATTCATGGCTTTTTCTATTACCTTAGCTAGGAAAGGGAGGCTGGCTATCGGACGATAGTTTTTCAAGTCATCTTTATTCAAATTCACTTTCTTTAAAAGGGGTTTGACCAACGTATGTTTCAGGGAGGCCGGAAAAATTCCGGAGCTAAACACAGTATTGCAAACATGGGTAATAACCGGTATCAACGTGTCCATCACTGGCATAAGAACTTTAAGCGGACACGGGTCTAGTGCTGAACCTGATTTGATCCTTGAAATAATAGTTCTTGTCTGATCCGCGGTAAGATCGACAAAGCGGGTCAGTGAGTTATCCCATAAGGTGGATGACAGGGGTAGTGGGGTAGAGTCCGTGTTTAAAGAAAAAGCCTGATAGATGTCATTAACTTTTTTGAAGAAAAAATCGGATAAGGCGTCGCAAAGGTATTGTGAGGGAGGTGGTGTAAGGTCGTGCGTGCCACCCGACAAACGTTTAGTAAAGTCGAATAACTCTTTGCACGAGTTTTTGGCGGTCTCAATTTGTGCGCTATAATAGGCTCTTTTCGCCTCTGCGATCATCTGTTTGTATCGGGCAAGTGAATCTTTGTATAACGATTTGCTTTCTGGGTCGTAGCGCTTCCCCCAAAGTCTTTCTCTTTGTTTATTTAATTGTTTCTGTTTTTTGAGTTCATCCGAAAACCAGGGAGCACTAGGGGAGGCTCGATTCTGGGAGATAGATTTTACGGGCGCTAGCTCAAGTGTGGCCTGATTAAGCCAGGTATTGAACTGATTTATGGCGACAGTAGGGTAATCTGACAACAAAGGCGATGTTCTCGCCAGAAATGTGTTCAATGTCCCCACCTTTATGTCCTTCCATGCTCTCACCTGTTCGGGGCTATTGTTAACGGCCCTCCTCTTAGGGGCGTCGGGAATAGCTAAATAACTTAAAATGGCGTGGTGATCGGTCCATGCCAGGGGACTAACATCTGCAATATGTAGCGACTCAATATTAGTAAAAATGCCGTCAAGAGTGTGACCTGCGTCATGGGTAGGGACCGAAATACGTTGATACAGACCTAGTGTTTCCATGTCCGCTAAGAGGCATGCAGTGTCTGTGTCACTACTTGATTGAAGATGGAAATTAAAGTCGCCTAACACAGCAAAGTGATCTTCAAGAGCTATAGATTGTAATATAGACCCAAGGCTGAGTAAAAAGGGGGCACGTGCTCCAGGTGGGCGGTATACCAGTACGCCTTTAAAATTGAAGAGGGGTGTGAGCTTAATACTAAACCGCAGGGCTTCGCAACATGTGGATGGTATCGGTGTGGTCCTAATTGGGAGATTATCTCTGACAATAATTGCTACCCCACCTCCCCGCTGGCCTACTCTGTCCTGTCTATGTATGGTGAACCCACTAGGGACTGCTATAACCAAGTCGGGGTCCGAGGCACCGTCCGTCCAGGTTTCTGTGATAAACAAGACGTCCAGGTGGGCATCTGTTATTAGGTCAGCAATTTCTTGCCTGTGTTTGCACATGGAACGGGCATTGATAAGTGCTAAGTGAAAAGTGGTAATGGGAGGGGGCGGAATGGTCAGGGCCTTGATTTTGGAGTTGACAATATGTGTCCGAAATGAGCAGTGTGAACAAGATAATTGGTAGGGTACATCAGTGGATGAAAGTGGGTCATAAATAACACAGGAATCACTGCCTGGTGGCCGGAGTACAGAGAGGGATGAGGACGAGTAGACAATCAATATTGAAGTTGGAAATACATAAAAGTTGTCATTCCTCAAACTACGTTTCCCGATGTACGCTGCCACTTTTCTGTTCTAGTCTTGGAGTTCTTACATGGGGTCGGATATGAATCCGCACCGTACAGAGGGTATCTGGTGCTGTTGTGCTCGTGCTCCTGCTTTGCCTGGATCATGCCCAGTAGTGAGAGTATAGTGCCTACAGTGGGATATATTGCCAAAAGTCGTTCATAATTGTTAAAAGTAGTTTTTCTCAGCATTGGTTATTAATGAATGTGCGTTCTCCCTTTTTATTTCGACAAATTTAATAAAATCTTGTAGAATAAAAGCCATCCCTCAATCTATCTGTCGGACAGATTTAATGATTGGAGGCCTGGGTAAAGGTTTGGGTGATATATTGATATTATAGAAGTGTCAACTCCCGAACCTTAAATAAAGCCCATAAGCAGGAATGTTCTTTGAGAGCGAAGTTTATAGATGCATGCAGCACATTGATTGTTATGCTAATCGATAAACTAATGTTTATGATACCGTTTTTTTGACATATGCTGAATGTTATGCCAATCGATATGCTTATGTAACCGTTTTTTTGAATATGACTATATGCACATGATTTGCTTTTATTAACGTTCATTTAC
Organism: Lissotriton vulgaris; assembly: GCF_964263255.1. Classification (NCBI taxonomy): domain Eukaryota; kingdom Metazoa; phylum Chordata; class Amphibia; order Caudata; family Salamandridae; genus Lissotriton; species Lissotriton vulgaris. Next base: position 976,033,523 of record NC_141697.1, read on the forward strand.
ATTATTATTTTTAGTGTCATTCCCTGATGAAGGGCATGCTTCTAAATGCCCGAAATGCATTGGACACGCAATGATATTGCCTGATTATGTAAATTGACAACTAACTATGAAGTAATGTGAAACGCATTGGTATAAACCATTATCAAATTCATGAAATAAATGAAGCAAAATGAACATTGAATGGAAGCAGATTTCTTTTCACTAAGGAAATGCCAACATTGAGTGTGCCAACTGGGGATGATACCAGAGGTTCTCTGGTCTCACGTATCTAACAATCAATTAGACGTCGTAGGGCCCTCGACGCCTCCTTATTGAGCACCTCCAAAATCAACAATTATTATTTATCTGAGATAAACCTGATTGAACCTAACATTAGCAGTGCAGCTCCACAACTATCATTTTAATAGAAATTTCCTTAACAGTTCAGTTCTTAGGTATAGGAAACGGATAGGCAGCCATTATTCGTTTAACATCATCTTGCTGGTACATTGTTTATATTGTGTTGAACAGTTGCTCTTTGCACTTTAGCTGCAACCTATAGTCATTTGCAAATGCTAGAATGAGAACATCATATCTTACTTGCTTGCCTTCCCAGGCCATCGGGAACGGAGTTCTGATACATACCCTTAATTGTTATTTGCTGATGCATGTGCATTTATTAGTGCAATAGCAATAACAATGCGTTAGTGTGACTTGAGGAAACTGGAGTTGGTTTAGTTCTTGTGTTTGTGGACCAGGTGCCCACAGAAGAAAAGTGACGTATTATGAGCATATCTATCAGGAGCTGACCGGACATTGCCTTCAGGAAAAACCATACTGGGTAAGCATTGATCCTCCTCTAGATGAACAAAGTCGGATCGATCCAAAAACCATGGTGGTTCAATGGTCAAAATTCTGATGGGGTAGTTTCATGGAATGTTAAGGCACACTTTCTGCCAGAGAGTGTTTAAGACCTGGAAATTAATGAGAGACTGAAGTGTACCATGATTTGAAAATCTTCTTGGCATTAGTCTGAAATGTTTGTCTAGAAGTCTTCTTGCTTCCAATCACCTGCTTTGATAAAGCCTCCGATCTATTAGAAATCAGTTGAGATAAATACTGTAGACCAGCTGTGACCTGTAAGTGATGGACATTTAACACTGCTATAATATTTAAGAATGTATGTGCTGTATTAATGTTGTATTCATGCTGTTTAGGTAAAGGACAATTCATTTTTTTTGTTTATCTCGCAATTTAACCTATTGTTTATTCTATTTAGGTTGCCATCATAAATACACTGTTTGAAAGGATTCCAGAATTTTTGTATGACAGGTAAGTCAGAGTTGATTTTTTGGAAATTCTACATACTTTTGTGTTTACATTTCCTGGCTAAGTGGCTGTGGACAGCGGCCTTCAGATTATGAACATGTGGGTAGAGGTTTAAATGAGAGACCAGGTGGCATAAGTTCGGGAAGCGGCTGCTGTTTGTGCTATGGGGTGGGTTCAGATAGACTGATGAGCCTGGCCCCAAATTATTTTTTCTCTCTCTCTCTCTCTCTCTCTCTCTCTCTCTCTCTCTCTCTCTCTCTCTCTCTCTCTCTCTCTCTCTCTCTCTCTCTCTCTCTCTCTCTCTCTCTCTCTCTCTCTCACACACACACACCATTTTATATACAATAATAATAACTTATATATAGATAGGTGTACTGTCAAAATGTTGCTGTCACATTGTAAAGAGAACAATTGATGAACAGAATGCAGAACAATGTCATACATTTACCCCAGTCACATGTAAACCACCTGTTTTAAGATAACTGATTTTGAGTCTCAAACTAGCAAAGTCGTATGGGGGAAAAGCAGAGTCAGACCTGCTGAAACCCATCCTGACATGCCCACCCCCTCAAATTGAAATTTCTTTCCAGCCCTCACATCTCACATATATAAATTTACAACATTCTTCAGTGGTGCGACATGTGTTTGGGCAGCAGAATCCTAATTTCTCATAAATCCCTGTGCTATGCTGAAATTCAGTTCACTGGGAACTCCATCATGGACGAAATGAACCCTTCAAGACTCTCCTAGGCTTCAAATATTTCGAAATATTGATAATAGTAATGTAGAGCAGCATGTTTTACTTTGTAAGCCTCGTTGGATCATTTTGTATTTATAAATATATCTTCTTTTCTTCACCAGCTGCCTCCCATTTTAGAGCTAACCAAATTTAATTTCTGCTATTTAATTACCATTTAACTGATAAGTAATACACATTCTTTCGCATTGACCGGAACTGTTTTGGACAAGTCAAGTCTTTCGATGTTCATATATATTCTGCACTTGCTGCTTTTCTTTTGGCACATTTTTTTGTCATTCGTTTTTATTCTATTTATGTTGGTCTTTTATCATATGGGTTTTTGTATACTAAGTTTGCTACAATAGTAATGTTATTATTTACTATTAATACAATTTGCAATACTATTTGCTGTAGTCCTATTGTTCAATGCATTTTCTTTGCTTTCTTGCACATCAGTGCCCATCAACAGTGCAGGTTCCTTACCAGGTGGGTGGTTTTGCCCGGGAGGGAGAGCTTGGGCAGTAGGCTTCTCATTAAAGGTGGGACTGTTGTGGCCTGGGTCCCAAATAGGGAGGTGAGGTAGGCATTGAGGAGGACATTTAAGATTGTAAATGGCCATTATAAGGAAAACACGTCTCCCAGTACAGCTGGATATCCGCTTGTACATGCATTGCCTTACTCATTGGCATGCACCACTAACATGTTATGTTTTGTCAGTGGGTACCATAAAATATAGATAACGTGTGCTTCCAGGTCAAGTGCCCCATGTCTGTTGGAACAGATCTGAGTCCTGAAGGGGGCCACACACTAGGATTATTCTTTGAGCTATCAAGTGTGTATTCCATCCAGGTCTTGGCCTTCTCTAAGGCAGGGTTGGGGCATATTGAAGTGTAGCTTATGAATAGTTCTTTTGGCACCCAGGCTACATTATGCTATTGTTGTTCCTGTTCTCAAAACAAGGGAATTGTGGTGGCCACTGCTGATGACCGGTTGGCTGCAGAATGACAACAAGCAACATGGAGTGCGCATGTAATAATAATAATAAAAGGCATTTGTAGAGCATGCAGTTACCCCAGATGGGTTGTCCCGGCGCTATAGCAGAGAGTGAACAAGGCAGAGGAAAGCGCAATACTAGTCATTCTGACTGAAAAGCCAGGTTTTCAAGGCCTTTCTGAATTCCTGTTCGGACTGCATCATACGTAGATGCGGAGGGAGGTTTTTCCGACATTTGTTGCCCCCCCCCCCTCGTATGTTCGAACTGCCCATTTTTGCTTTTGCAAAGCACGGTATGGAAGGAGAGCATTTGTGGTTGGACCTTGAGGGTCTGTCTTGTTGATATGGGCGGAGTCTCCTCTTCAGGTAGATAGGCCCCCTCCCTTAATATGCTCGAAAGGCAAACGTTGGGGCCTTAACTTCAATCCGTTTGGCTATCGGAAGCCAGTGGAGTAGTCTGAGGTAAGGAGAGATGCTGTGTCGAAGCGGGACTCCACAGACCATGTACAGGCCGTTAGCGTAATCGAGGTGGGAGGTGATTAAAGCATGGACCACGGTTTTGCGGGTTGAGGCTGGCAGAAAATTTATACCTTTTCTGATGTTTTTAATTTTGCCAAAACAGGCCACCGAAACCAGTTGTACATGGGTTGTGGACAAACCTTACGAAGGCTTGGGTGCGCACTACCCCTAATATAAAAAAAAAAAGGTTTAGCACTTTTAGCAATGTGTGTGGAATAGCTTCAGCATCAAAGAGGTTAATAACAGTTGACGGGTAACAATTTTCTCCATTACCTAAATAGAATGTGCTATTACACAACCTAGATATAGAGACATGCAATATACATGAGTTTTTTACAAAATGAAATATTGGAGATGGTGCTGGGTATAACAGTGATGTGTATGACATGTCTGTAAGGATGTGAATGGAGCAATTCGGACCAAGGATAAACATCAATTCGACAGGCATATATTTTATGCAAGATTGCAAGGGTAATCAGATGGGTAAGAACTATGTAGAAATATTGAGAAACATGGCTTTGTCATGTTAGCTTGGCGCTCTCGCTGATTTACTGATTTAAGCTCAAATATTGATGTGTACTAGAAACCAAAATGTACAAGAGGAATTACTTCAAGAGAATCTGGACTTTATGGACGTAGGAGCCATAACACAGGGGGACGATGAAAGGCTGTACCTGCAATGAAATAGTGCTGTTGCTGGTGAAATGAAAGTGAGATCTGCCAAATTATCAGTCAGAGGTTATGAAGAGAAGGAAACAAATGCTGTAAACCATTAAAGCAAGCTGTGAAGAATGTAGTGCTGAAAGATATGGATAAAGTCTGGTGCTTTAGGAGACCATGTTGCTACCAGTTATGTGCTAAGAATGTCTTTATAGTGCAAATGTAGGTAAAAACAAAGGGCTTTATGCCTGAGTGTGTTGGGAGGGCAAAGTGCAGAATGTGAGCATGGATTCAGATCGGGTAATGTTTGTTTTATAAGTTTGTAAATTAGGTATGATTAATGAAGACGAGTTTATTATGTCTGACTTCGATATGCTATTTAACTACAATAATGTGATAGTACTTGATAGGTTGAGGTCTCTCTCTATATTATTGAGGGAAGACATGTTTAAAAGAGAATGACTATGATGTAAATTGTATTAATACTAGAGCTCAGTGCTGAAGGTTTTTAAAGTGAAATGGTGAGATGTAATTGGTAGGTTGACATCATCTAAGAGACTTGGGTATTAAGTAAGAGCTGAATACTAGTGAACCAGTGATGCTAGTCATGATGGATGTGCTAGCACATTTCCCCAAGTGTTTGAGAATAGTTAGAGATGGCTAGACTCGTTTGAACAGAACATATTCGTTAAGAAATGAACAACCCTGACTGTTTACAATGCCCTTTCCTTAACCCTGACTGTTTACAATGCCCTTTCCTTTGCTCACTCGTTAAAAGAGGAACATGATACATATTTTGTAAGATTAGTGATGAATGGTGTAAGTGAGGAGATCGTCCTTAGAATAGCTGAATAGGGTGGTTTTGGTGTCTGTGTTTGGGGATGAAATATGTGTGTAGTTTGAGAGACCCGAATTTTAAAATTTGGGCCAGTCTCCAACCTCTTCTCAATGTCTTGGAGGCTCTCGCGCTGTCAGCAGAAGCAGGTGTTTTTAAGATATTGAACCCATGGTGTAAAAAGAATCATGAAGTGTTCTAGCTTCTGTGGATGGTAGGAGAATGGGTGCGGGTAAAGTTGCCCAGGCATGTGGGGAGGGTCTTTAGAGCTATTCAAAACGTTCACAAATTCAGGTAGCAAGTAGAAATGTGGTGGTATTGAAAATGGGAGAATGGCAAGGTGGGTGAAGTTGAGCTGCGCAATGAAGCTGGTGGGGATACCCCAGAAAAATCATCAAATGGCTTTAGAACACTTTTGAAGAGAATATAATTGGGTTAATTAAAAGTTTTTATAATGTTTCCTTCTATCTCAGTGAGAATAAAGATAACCTTACTTGGGATTAGGAAGGATTTGTAAATACACTCATTTAGGTGGGAATGGGTTGAGATGGGTTGTTTTGATAGGATGTTTGTTGGAATCCCAATGCTATAAACATAAGTTATATTTATTATGTTCTCTGTGTTCTAGAATGAGTTTATGTAATAGTATGTCAGGCATTTACTGCTGAAGGCTGATCTATGAGGTTGTATTTGACGGGGTGTCCTTACCCATGAAGAGAATCCTTATGAAAACTTGAACAGTGTTGGCAGTACAGGTTCCCATGGTGATGTCCCTTTCAGTTCGTACTAATAGCCCTTCGATGCAGATGTCTCACAAAGAGTCAATACAGTAGTTATCTGGATTTAATGAATGGATGTTTACCTTCCCACAAGCCCTGACAGCAGATTGGCATAGTGCAGTGCGTTTTACAGTACGTCAATGGGAAAAGCGCTGCTTGGTCTTATTAACTGAAACTTATGTGCGCTTGGTGAAATAGGGGTTGTTAGATTGACTGCAGAGTACCGTACTGTTTAAGGTCCGGGCAGGTGGAGTAGAAGAAAGTAAACTTAGCCTATGACCTCCAAGCCCAATCATTGGGCTCAAGAAAATATGACAACCACTTAATAATAAAATGTTATCTGTAACCAGCAATTTTGAAATTAGTTCGCACTGTCAATTGTCTGTTGATTGAGCTTGACATTTGTTCCACTGTCTAAACTAAATTCCATTAATACTCTTTATTGATTTGTAACTTCTGTAGTGTTGGCAGTGATGGAATTAACTTGCCCAGACTCATTATCAATCAGTTTAAATGGCTTGACAGAATCGTTGACAGCAAGGTAAGATACAAAGCAACCTGATTTCATTTTATGGGTTTAGAAACATTTGTTCGCCTATATTTGTATTTTTCAAATGAATCTCTCATATGTTAAGTTAATCCTTGTCCTCCGCAGCATGGATTGTAATGGGTTGGAACAGGGAGGTGGATTATTTTCCTATCCGCCGTTCCTGATCCTCGCTGATCGTTCAGATGTATATATTTTCCTATTTTTAAATTTATTTTTTCTTTTATACGAGAGCACAGTACTCCTCTTACTTTATTTATAACAATCTCTATGATTAAATGTTATTCTAATTGTAATTCGCATAAAGATAGCATTTTAGACCAGTGTTCCAAAACGTCTACGCATAATTACTACTTTACAAAATTACAGCACCTCAAAGGCACTATATTACCTTGAGCAGTGGGGGCAGGACCCTACAAGTGCTTGTCTGTAAGCTATCAGGAACACAAAACTGCTTTATTGCATAGTTAGGGAGTTACACTGCTGTATATGCCCACAACCCGGAGGCTGGCAGCGACAGAGCCACAGTAGCACGGGAGAACAATTGATAGTGGTAGACACAGCCTCGATACCGGCATCCCGGAGGCCCGGTGGCGATAAACCATGCTATAAATAAGAGGGGGGGAGAGGACGGTTGGAAAGAGGGGGAGAGGAAAAGAAGTGGATAGGGGGGGGGAGAGAGAGAGAGAGAAGAGGAGGGAGATGGGGGAGGGTAAAGGGAAGGGGTGAGGGGGAGGAGAGGCATGTATAACTCAGGATTTACAGCAGTACAACAGATTTTTCATTGTTTTCTTCCCAATTCTTATCAACCCGGAACAGTTAACCAGAGAGAAAAAAAGAAGGAAAGAAGAGAAAAAGAAAAAGGAGGCCTTACACATGTCCGAGTAAAGAGAAAAACAAATGAACAATTCAATATAGTTGCTCATGGAGCATCATGCACAGGGCACAACGCGAGTATGCGGTGATGGTTGTGACATCCGTAGGCCATATACATTAATAAGGCAAGGGTCGTGTGTCATGTCCTAATGAAGTGGTAGTCGTGAGGAAAAGGTGGGAATGTGGCGTGTATTGGGATGTGGAAAATCAGCTATTCACCCTAGGTGTCGTATCGGCATAAGCCATGTGGCAAGAGGGGGACATATGGTTGATCGAAGATGCAGGATATGTAAGCACTAGGAACGCAGGTCTCCTAGTCGCCCGGGTATCTAGCTCAGCTGGTCATCCCCTAGCTGTCAGTTCGAGGTCGTGTCGTCGTCATCCTGACTCAACAGGTAGGAAACCAGTGGTTCCCAAATGTCTTTGGGCCTGCTTGGAAGAGGTAGAAGTTCTGAATAAGTGACGTGTTGGACCTGACAGTGAGTCATATCCGAGAGCCAGTCCTTAAACTTTGGCGCCCTGCCACGGCCCCAACGACATGCCACACGTCGTTTAGCCAGGAGCAAAGCAGTGTCAATAAATTTCCTGCTGGATTTCGGGAAGTGCGGCATGTGCCCCAGCAGAGTGATAAGTGGGTCCGCTTCTACGGTAATCTTGGTCATCGCGGTGAGGGCCTCCGTCACCTGCTGCCAGTACGCCCGCACGGCCGGGCACTCCCAAGCGAGGTGCAGGAAGCCGGCATGATCAGCTCGACAGCGTTCGCATTCGTCGGTATCGGCAAGGTGGAACCTGAGTTTTTTGACTGGAGTATAATATAGCCGTTGGAGGAACCTGTAGTGGATCATCTTAAGCCTGCTGCTAGCTGATATCCTGGCAGTGAGCGTGCAGCAGTATTGCCACTGCTCATCAGTGAGAACGGAAAGTAAATCCGCATTCCAGGCCGCTCTAGCACCTGTCTCAAGGGGGTTAATGTCTGACCGAAGTCGGCGATATAGGCCAGAGACCAAGTGTGCCCCGTCCTGCGAGCCAAGCAGAAAGTGTAGAGGGCTCAGGAGTTCTGGCTCAAGGGGATAATCTGGGAGGATATCCTTCATCCCCTGTCGGAGGCGAAGGTAGTAAAATATGTCGAGTGGGGAACGGACATGAGTGGCAAAGAAGATTTCCATGGATTTGAAAACTTTATTAGCAAAGAGATCACCCCAGGTGACAATATGTAACTGATCGCAGAACAGCTGGAAGCCGCGCTCCTGCAATAGCGCGAGCGAGGGGTGAAATGTCAGGGGGAGAAGAGGAGAGTAAGGGAAAGAGCAGGAGAGTCTCCCGGCCAGGTGGCGCCAAGCGTCCAGGGTGCAGGAGACCGACGTGTTCGTAGTCTGAATCATCGACTCCGGACAATGAAGTAAGCCATTGAGCGGTATGGGATGCACGATCCAGTCCTCCACCGCAAGTTGCGGCATGAAGGGCGTGGGAACCATCCAATGAAAAGCATAGTGGGCCTGCGCGCAAAGGTAGTAGTCTTCAAGGTCAGGGACATCAAATCCTCCGGCCTCGTAAGGTAGTATCAGTGTAGACCATTTCACAGTCCGGGGCCTTGCCCTCCCAGAACAGGCTACAAAGCTCCGATCTCAGGGTCTTGAAGAGGAAAGCGCCCGGGTAATACGGGATGTTGAGAAAAAGGTATAGGAAACGGGGCAACACATCCATCTTGATGAGGGATGCCCTAACAGCCATGGAAAGTGGCAGCGTGATCCAACGGTCGATTGTGGCAGCGAGGGACGTGATAGCTACTCCGTAATTGGAGCGAAGGGTCTCTTCCCGATCCCGCGAAATCTGTATGCCTAAGTAGCGAAGGTCCGAACGGCACCATTCGAGAGGGTAGTCGAGGGGAAAGTCAACCACTGAGTGAGTGAGAGGAAAGAGCTGGGATTTGGACCAGTTAATGTGGATCCCCGACATGCCCCCAAAAGCTACAAACTCTCTCAGTAAAGGATTAAGATGAAGATGAGGATATTTAACATAAAGGGTGACGTCGTCTGCGTAGAGGGAAACATCTATTTGGCGCTGTAGGTACTGTACGGCACACTCCCGATGCAGCTGACGGAGCCGACATGCAAGAGGCTCAACTGCGATCGCGAAAAGGAGGGGGGACAGAGGACAGCCCTGACGCGTGCCCCTCGTGATGTCTATCGAGTGAGAAAGACGGCCATTGACGAGAACTCTCGCCGTCGGTCGTGTGTAGAGGAGCTGTATCCAGGAGAGAAAACGCTTCGGGCAGCCCATATTCGATAGTACTGAAAACAAGTAGGGCCATTCGACCGAATCGAAGGCTTTGGAAGCATCCAAAAAGACAGCAGCGACTGGGAGATCAGGATGAAGCGTGCGGAGAAGCGAAAATAAGGTGCGCAGGTTATGAGAAGTGGAGTGACTGGGAACAAACCCCGACTGGTCTGGCAATACAATCCTAGTCATGAGCAAGGACAGCCTAGTAGCTAGGACCTTGGCTAATATCTTCAAATCGCAATTCAGGAGGGAAAGCGGGCGGTAAGATCCACAGGAACAGGGGTCTTTACCAGGTTTAAGAAGGGAGGTGATGACTACTTCACACATGGAGCCTGGGAGAATGCCATCAGCGAGGGATTCCTCATATACTTCACGAAGGACTGGGGCCATAATGTCGATATATGTTTTATAGAATTCGGCCGGTAAACCATCCAGCCCGGGCGCCTTACCATTTTTAAGGGACATGATGGCTTCACGGATTTCGTCCAGTTCAAACGGAGCCGCCAGGAAAGCCCTGTCGCCGTCACTAAGCCAACAGAGTGCCACATCGCTCAGATAGTCAGCGTAGGGCATCTCCACTGAAGCATTGGTGGTGTACAGATTGTGGTAATGTGAGGTGAAAGTGGCAAGCAGTGCTTCCGAGTCCCTAATCGTGCGTCCCTGGTTGTCAGTGAGCTCCAGTATGGTGTTGCGATCACGGGGGACTCGAGTCAAGACCGCCAGTGCTTTACCCGGGCGGTCTCCTTCACAATATCTCCGAGCCTGCCAGTGTTTCCCCTTGAATCTCGCTTCCCTGTCAGCCTCCTCTTCATATTTGGTCAATTTGACCCTGAATTCCGCATGTAATGCAGGGTCATCCCCTTCGACCATACGATTCTCTAATGCTCGCAGTTCCCCGTGCAGTTTACGGATAGTGGCTTGTATGTCCCGGAGGACCCCAAAACTTTTAGCTATACAAAATCCCCTGACAGTTACCTTAAAGGCCTCCCAAATATGCTCCACCGAATCGACCGACCCCTTGTTCCTCGGAAAGAAGTCCGCGATTTCCTCCCCCAGCTCAGAACAGAACAGGGCATCCAACAGAGCCGCCGGTTGTAGGCGCCAAGGAGGTCTAGGGCAATCCCACCCAGGGAGTCTAGTATACATCAGGACTGGGCTATGGTCAGAGTACGTCCTCAGTAGATGTGTGACTGTCGAGACTCAAGGTATTATTCCGGGGGTGACAAGGAAGTAGTCTAGTCGAGCCCAGGTGCCAGTCTGTGGGGTGAAGTGAGTTCCCTCCTGTCTGACCGGTTGCAGGGACCGCCATATATCTACCAGGGCCCCCTCAGTCATAATGCCCTCGAGGGCCTCTCTTGCCTTAGGTTTGCAGTGGGCAGCCCCATCCGCCCTGTCCATGCTGGGCACCAACGCCAGATTGAAGTCCCCACCCCAGATGATATGGCGGGAGCCCACGTCGAGGATTTTACCCCAAAGAGTGGTGAAAAAAGCGGGCGTGTCCACATTAGGGGTATAGCAATTTACAAAGGTGACAGTGTCATGGCCCATTCTCCCCCAGAGTAAAGCGTAACGACCCCCCCCCCCATCTATCAGTTCCCCGCATTTGTGAAACGGGACAGCGCCCCGGAGTAGGATGGCCACCCCCTGGCATACGTGGAATAGGATGAGAAAGTGCGGGTGGCAGCCCATTTACATGCAAAGGTGGACCGTCCTTGTGGCGACAGGTGTGTTTCTTGGAGCATGGCGACATGTACATTATGTCTGGTGAGGTATGCGATAACATCACGACATTTCCTAGCATTTTTGAGCCCACGGACATTCCACGACATGCAGTGTAGCTGTGCTACAGATCCTAAGACCGCCATTTAGTGTGGTATAATGTAAAATTGTTTCTCCAGCAAAGCAGAGCAGCCATTCTCAAAGAATTCGAGTCCATGTGAGCAACATGAAGTGACACAGTCCAAAACAGTTTTCGGTGTGTAGGCCTCCCCCCATCCCAACGAATCAACTACAGCGCCCCTAACTTGCCTGCAGCCATCCAGTCCCACCTTAGTCGCCTCCCCCCGCCCCCTCCCCCAACATCAAAGTCTAACATATCAACAGTCATCGTGGGGTACACCCGATGGGGTGGCGACATCAAGGGCGCACAACCGCTGTACCCGCCGTTGCCCTCCAAAACTGCACCGCCCTCGGTGGAGGCCAGGGCTAGGCAAGCGGATCCTGGTATACATTACCACAGAAGTGTCCAGACATTGCCAAGTCCCGTTGAAGAGGCAGCCACCTCGGAGCACACAGGATGAAGAGGCAACGTGCTCGCGCTAGGTAGGCAAAGGTTCACTTCAAATAGACGTTCATGGTCCGTGTTCGTCCTCCGCAGCAGAAGGATCATCATCCCTTAAGTCAGCAGCAGCAGCACGGTCGCCTCCCCTGGCCCTACGGAGTGATTTCAAGTAGTCTTCGGCTTTTTGGGGGTTCGTGAAGAAACGTTGCTTCCCCTGATGCGTGATCCGTAGTTTCGCTGGGTAGAGTAGTGCATAGTCCAGTTGCGCTTCACGTAACTTCTTCTTCACAGGGAGAAATTTACGCCGTTCCTCCTGCACCATAGGGGTGAAATCCGGATAGATAGAAAAAGTTACACCATCGTATTGGAGGGATCGTTGAGTGCGAGCAGCTCTCAGCGCCACATCGCGATCACTGTAGTTTAACAGTTTAGCGATGATAGGCCTGGGTGGTAGGCCAGGCTTAGGGACAGGCGCCAAAGACCGATGTGCTCGCTCAATAATGAACTGTGGAGAGAAAGCATCCTCGCCTATGGACCCCTTGAGGATCTTCTCGACGTAGAGCTCCATCCTGCCCGTGTTGGTGGACTCCGGGATGCCCGTGACGCGGATGTTGTTGCGTCGGCTGCGGGCTTCCAAATCTTCGTTCTTTGCTGCTATAATCCTGAGAAGATTGTCCATGCTGGCTAACTGAGTGGTATGAGTGGAGGCAACATCGTCTGCATCGGAAATGCGTTGCTCCGTGGCCGCGAGTCGTTCCTCATGCCGATCCACCTTGTGAGCTAGAGCGTCAAGTCTAGCGGTTACACCATCCACCTTCTCCAACACGGTGGCAAACCCCTGTCGCATCTCCTGAAACAGCTGATGTGAATCAAGTTCCTTGGCCGGAGAGGAAAGAGTGGAGGTGGAAGCGGCGCCGGAGCCAGGGTCAGCAGGGACGGCCTTCGTGGATTTCTTGGCGCCGTCGAAGCTGATCTTCGTTTGGCGATTCTCAGGACGGACCATCCTGGCCCCCTAGATCGGTGCCGCCCCCCGTCCAAGCCGCACCAGCACAACGCCAGTCGGGACCAGTCAAGTAGGCAGGACGAAGTGTGTGGAGAAATCCGCTCCAAACACCTGTGAGCAGGAGTGTCCAGCCGCGGTACAGGAGGGCAGTGTGGCGCGCGTGGCCCCAGTGGTGGCAAGCAGGAGGGGTCAGGCCGGAGGCCAAGGCTGTCCGTCTCACGGCTACGATGGGGCGGCAGCACCAGCGAATGCAGGTAGGGCCGCAACAGCACGAGGGTTCCCCGGGGAGGCAGGCCCGATGCCAGGTCAGGATGCGGGGTAGAGCATGCGGCCTGCAGCTCCGCAGAGGAGAGCCGGAGGTCGCGGCACAGGCGTCTGGCAGGCCGGACAGGCAAACAGGAGCAGTGGAGGTCCGCGCAGCAGTGAAGCTGCAGGCGTCCAGGGGCCCCCGCAGGCACCCGGAAACGATCAGGCGGGCCAGTGGGCACCGGGGCCCGAGCAAATCAGCACCGAGGCGACGCGGTGCCCCGCGGTCCGCTCCAGCCGCAGCAGGTGGTAGGCGCAGGGTGGTAGCGGGAGGTAGGATCTGCGGGAGGAGCGCCACTCACCATGCACAGGGATCGAGGCGGTAGTCCTCGGCGGCCGTCAGTAGTGGGCCTCAGCTCCGCCAGGTCACACAGCTTCTCGGGGGTTTTCTGCAGGTCTACCGTCCGTGGCGGGCACACCCCGCAACCGCCCGCCGCGGGGGACCAGCGGTCAGGCAGCAATCCAAGGGCCAAACGGGGTTTGCACCGGGACCGCGAGCTCCCGGGCAGGCGGGGCCTAGAGCCGCGTGTCAAGCACCGACCTCTCGTGGAGTCCCACAGCCGGCCTCCGCGTCCGGCAGCAACCAGGGACCTCGCCGGCCCAACTTCACTCGGCGAGATCTCCGCCTCCGATGAAAGTATGGAGATGAGCTCCGGGACGAATGTAGTGGACAGTGTTGTGCTTCAAATGGCCGAGTCGGGGGCGATGCCGGTCATCCGTGGTCAAGGATAATCAAGGATCGATGGCCAAGGTGCGGGAGCTGCAGCGTTAGGCAGCCATTCCGCGTGTGCGCCCTCTAGCGTCCCCCCCAAAATCCTATTCTTAGTGGAAGACGCTGGGATTTGGATAATGGGGGTAATTTGCTGCTGCGGATGAACTGATAGAAAGCTACCTGGTTTCTATCCTTAGAATAGCGATTTAACGTTATTTTTTATGCACATCTCAGAAATTCTACCCTTCCTGCAAGAATACATACTAACAGAGATAACCAAGTGCCACGTTTGGTACAGAAATACTGTTCTCATAATTGTCACTTTTAGACTGAATTTATTCAGCAGCAGAGGAAGCAGGTTGAAAGGTACTACCATGCCATGACCCCTAGCAGAACCAGCAATGTTCTCCTCTGAAATGTGATTACCATCCACAGATGGACTCTGGACACTGTTTGAGTCTAGGAGTATGGAGTGGAGGAATGGGCTACAACCTCATTTCCCTAAGAGAGTTATTTTATTTCTGGGAGTTTGTTTTGGACACAGAGGCTGACTAAATGGATTTTAGATGTGGTCCAAGAGTGCTCAGGAATAAACGGTTAGCCTCTTCCTATTCCAGGGGGTCTTCACCCAGTCCGTACCCTGTCCATGTGCTTTGTCTGCTTGTGCGGTCTGATTTATGGAACAATGGAAAGGGCCTAGAGGGAGCTCTTCTGGAACGGGACTATTTGGAATGCATAAAGAGAGCTAACAGTGATGATCCCTGCTCTTAGGCAACAGGTCAATGACAAGGAGGTTAATGTAAAATTCAGGAGGTCATTTTGATGTTCGTGCTAATGTGCTCTTAACATCTGCTCTTGCATCCATCCTCTGTTCAAACATTAATCATAGCTAAATTAAATTTCTCTTTCTGATGTGACCACACTAGAGTGAAATTTTCATTTTGGTCCTTGTTTATTCATAGGTGTCCACAAATGAAATTGCATCATACCAATTCTGATGGGTACTTCTTCCCACAGAGTCCTCCTTTTATGAATATCTTTTGGATGCCAGACTGGATCTGAAACATTTTTCCTTGAAGTTGCTCTTGAGCTCCTGTGGGTAGCGCCACACGACTCCAGCTGTGAGCCCACGTGACTCGGATGTGATGGCATGGGATTTTTTTTAAAAAGGTTGCAGACTGATGCACTGGTGATTGTTCCTGTTTTTCTGTACCATATTGTAGCAGGTCTTGCTCTCCTTTCAGCATTTCAACAACAAAGTTCTTCAGCTTTGCTAGGGAGTTGGTTAATTGTTTGCTGCAAAAATATCAGGGTATGAATCCTGTTGCGGGTACACACTTGTGATGATTTGGGTTCCCACATTTCCCGTCTGTCAGCAAATCCTGTTCCTTGATGCACCGAAGATCATCAGAAAGCAGGAAGCTGAGTTATTTTGGATCAAAGCCTACAGTAACACGTTGATGCTATTCCTTTCCTCTTCAGGTAGTCTCCTATTAGGGAATGACTTTCCAATATCCTCCATTTAAAAATAATGCCATAGCAACAAGAAGTTCTGTTGAGAAGTGCTCTTCTTACTCACAGGCCTTGCTGGAAATCTTTAGGATAGGCATGCCTTTGTACAGTGAACAGCTGTTTGCAGAGAAGGCTGACTGCTCCTTGGCACAGCATGCTCACTAGGCCTTGCCTTAGTGGTGAAGCATTTCCACCAACAGTGCTGGAGGTTTTAGGACAACTCCAGAGTGCAATATTCCTTCCGCAACAACCCTCACAGCAGACGTCCTAACAAATGTACTGCTCGTTTCAGGGCTTAAATAGAATCTAAGGGATACCATCACGAACAACAGCTGCATCTCCTGTCCCTGCAATTTTTCACAGGCTTTGCGATATCAAAATCGCTGTGCCCCTCCCTGCCCTGCCTTCCCCTACACACATCTCCAGCTTCTAGTGAGGCACAGTCTCACATTTTCCCACCAATTGGGAGACATTTTGCTGGATTACCAATCTTGTCGCGAGCACTACATACTTCTTCCATGACCCTCCTGGTGAAGCCTTCCTTTGCTACAATGTGCTTTTTAGCTTATGCCTTGATGTTGGAGGTCGAGATGTTTGCCTTCCTAAACAAAGAGTCCATATAAGTGGTGACCTTTTGCTTTATCTCTTGAATTTGTTGATTCAGGAGAATAAGTTAACAAGCATTTACAATGCAATGGTTTCGCCTTTTGAAAAGTTTGAGCTATTGGCATTGTAAATGACAAAATATTTATTTATGTGTTTGGTTTGAAAATATATAAATAAATGGCATTGTCATTTACAATGCCAATAGCTTCAGAAAGCTTAAAAAAAGGTAAGAGTGAACGTCGAGCAGGGCCAAAACACAATTATGCTCAACATAAACTCATAAATAATTTGTTGCATGCTAATAATAATAGGAAAACTAAAACCGAATCATGCTGCACACTTACAAAAAAAAATCTATATTGGCATTATTAAAACACTAGTTTGATTTCTGAACTCTAAACATTATACATAAACGCAATAACATCAATGCACCAAAACCAATAAATAAGGCACATAAATCATGCCATGTCTTATGATTATTTCTTGTCCGGCCGGTGTATTGTTATCACTTCCAGTACCTTCGTAACAGCCAATCTGTAAAGCGCTCTGATACCCCCTGTAATCATGTTTGCGCTATAAAAAAAGTAATAATAATAAAATCAAATACTGGTGCTCAAACTCTCTAGGTGAGTCTCCCCAGCTTTATCACCCATCCGGAGTGGCCAGCTGGGAAAGTGCCGGGACATACATGTTACTTTCTAGCGGGTGACTCCTGCTTTCAGACAAGTACCTGATGCCCAGATCTGTTATTGACAAGGGCTCCAATAGACTTCACACCATTCGTTGATCTTAATGTTTGAATCTCTGCAAACAGAAAAAGATGACACCAATATGCATTGGTAGCTACTGCACTCTGTTACTCACACAGGCACTAATTCGATCAGCATTAAGATGCCTAACAAACAAGGACAGAGTGAGGGGGGCTCCTGTCCCTCCCCTAGTCCGTTACCAGGGGTGTTTCTTTCCTCCACTGCTGCGGAAATGTTTTTGCCGGATGCCTGTTAAATGAACACATGAACAGCCAAGCTGGAGGACACCGGTCTCCATGGCAACAGATCACCTGGGGTGTGGAGGGTTTACAGGCAACTACTGAAAGCCAGAGACTGGCGATGAACTCTCCTCCTCGGCTCCAAACATGGGTGGTGCTGGGATGGGGGTTCGGAAGAGAGGGCTGCATGCACGCTCCCGGGGATGTATTTACACATATGAGACAGGTACCAGTCAGTTGTGTATACTGTTGTGAGGTGTGCGTGTGCAACATAAGAGATGGCGCATGGACGTGGCATGCAGGGCTGGCGGGTTGTGCGCGCGCGGCTGGGAGATGTATGTACACATATGACTGGTACCAGTCGGAGGTGTGTACTGTCGTGAGAGGTGCGTGTGTATTGTGGGGGTCGGTCATCTGCTAGCTGGACAAGATCAGAGGCCTCCATACCAAATTGCTATTATACTGTACACAGGCCTTACATGTTATTAGCAACCGGGTTCGGAAGAGAGGGCTGCATGCACGCTCCCGGGGATGTATTTACACATATGAGACAGGTACCAGTCAGTTGTGTATACTGTTGTGAGGTGTGCGTGCGCAACATAAGAGATGGCGCATGGACGTGGCATGCAGGGCTGGCGGGTTGTGCGCGCGCGGCTGGGAGATGTATGTACACATATGACTGGTACCAGTTGTAGGTGTGTACTGTCGTGAGAGGTGCGTGTGTATTGTGGGGGTCGGTCATCCGCTAGCTGGACAAGATCAGAGGCCTCCATACCAAATTGCTATTATACTGTACACAGGCCTAACATGTTATTAGCAACCGAGCCAATTGATCCCCGAGCATAGTCACGAACCCCTCATCTGCCGTCAACACTGCCAGTTTCTGCCTGGTCGGAGGGCTGCCAACTGGGATAAATCGTCCACCGTCCCAGCAAGCATGGGCACTGGAGGAGCACACAAGCACTTCTGTCTCCGCCGACTCGTCATCCCTAGCACCATCCACACAGACAGGATGAACAGCCCAAACCATCCGTAAGCCAACACCATGCCGAACACTGACCCTTCAAAATCACGTAGCGGAGCATGCTGTGCTTGGTCAAGTGGTCGCTAGAGGCTGGGCTGGCTCATTCACGGGGCTTGCAGCGACTTCAACTACACGCCTTTGATGCAACTAGCCGACGTGCCATTCAGTATGAAGTAGGAACACATGCACCAGTAGGTATGCAGGCTCCCCAGCCCCCTCCTCAAAAACCCACCAATCTCGCTGGCCACCACGCCCTGCAACACATGCTAGATCCGGTGTGGTCCCAGCCAAACTAAGGGCGGACACTTTCCCCCTAGCCTAAGAGCTAACACTCTTGCAAACGGGCATTCGGCTCAAAGTTCTCCACACTTGTTCCCCATGTGATCTGAGTAACTGCCCTACCGCCCCACGAAGGGCAAAGGCCTCGACTCACCAACATTCTCAAGCACCAGGGCTCCCAGCCGGCCAACCACCCACAGCGGGATATGCAGGTTAATCAGTGCTTGCCCCTCCCCCACAAACGACGCCAACGTTGCCTCCGACAAGACAGGGGGGTGAGGCTGCTGCCACAACCTATCTGCTTGCTCCCCTCACGCCGCCAACCGATTCCTAAATGCACACACTCCCTGCTGATTGCACAAATCACCTTCCCAAGGACTGCGGTCGTCCTGGGAATAGCAGGCGCTGTATGGTATCACTAATGCAATGGGTGAGTTGACTGAGTTCAGAGGCAATCCAGTATCCGCCCAACCAGGTGACGTAGCCGCTACCTCTCCGCCAACCTCAGTCTCTGAGGCAGGGTGGCCGCAAGAACACAGGATACAATGTCTGGGGGCAGAGGCATCTAGCCCAAAAGCAGCGGATTAGGGGTGGAGGAGGCGACTCACCGCAGGAAGACACTACTCTGCCTCCCGAAACGAGGCCCGTACTTGGAACCAGGGGGACAAAGTGAAAGCGTGCATGAGACCTAAAAAGCTGTCACCACGCCAAGCCATTGTACCAATGAAAGCAAGCCAATCACAGCACGGCCCGGGGAATGAAGTCACGGGGGTGTCCGGGCCGGCAGCCAATTACAGCGCGGCCCCGGACACACGGCAACAAGGGGCGGGACTTAAAAAAAGAGTCAAACGCCACCGAATCGCGTTTTCATGGGGAAAGCGTGATTGACAGCCAATCTCTTCCAATGGCTAGCCTCCATTTATGGAGCTAGCCAATGGAATGTGGAGAAGTGTGGCTCAGGGGTTAGAGGCGGCAGACCCGGAAGCTAAGACCCTGGACCAGGGTTCAATACCCCGCCTCGACGGGGGTTGGGCTCAATAATTCCACGGACTTGATAATTCTCGCTCTGGTGCCTTCTCGACTCATGGGTTCACACTCTGCGACTCTGGGCAATAGCTTGCTTAATCTCCACAACGGCCCCTCGCGGCGGGATGCCTGGCTTTCACCTTGTGGATACCCTGCCGGGGTTATCTCACAGGGGAATGCCAGGACGGGTTCCCTAAGCAAGCGCATAGATGCCTGGGATGTGGGCGATTTGCGCTATATAAATACATGTACATTTACATTTACATTTACAGAGGCGGGACGAAGCCCCATACTGTAGGATCATAAGAATTCGCCCTGGGCGGAGCACCTGCTTCGCAGGTGCTACGGCCAGGGCGAAACCTAAAAATGCTGTCTTTAAGACTGGATTTGCTGAACCTCAATGTGGGGAAGTGGCTGGTGTCTCTAGAGCGCTACGAAGCCTACTTTCACTTGCTAGTCCTTCATGCTCAGAGAGTATCTGAGGTTCATTGTTTGGTTGCATTAATATCAGTTTGCAGTTCTGAGTGTTGGTATTGATTAGTCATCCACATGTCTTGACCAAAGATGCTAGCTGTAGTGGTGGCTTCATTGCAAAGGTCAGGAGTCTGTGTGTTTCTGTACTTCGATGAGTCTGATGCATTTGGGGCAGTCACTTCCCAAAAGTTCCATGCCATTCCCATATAAAGGTTGGCCCTCATAGTAATGGTGGTAGACCGGAACTGTAAGAAGCCTTTACTTCTCTTCAGAGGGAGGATCGCAGAAGTTCATTATAAGATCTGATTTTCAGGATTTAGGCTCAAATACACAAAGCAACTGAAATTCGACAGTTACGGTTCCCGGAACACATAACACATGGCATGACTCCCGCACCTCTCCATGTTTAAAACACCAGTTTACTAATGGTCTCATACCCTTTACCCATAACCCCTTGCCTCTTTTACTTCACCTCCTACCCTTTGTGCTTTACCCCTTCACACCTTACAATGTAGCCCCTTAACATTAAACCTTTAACCACTTACCCTTGACTTCTTACCCTAAAGCTCTTAATGCCTATATACCCTTAGCGTTATTCCCTAACCCTTCACCCTGCCCTTCACGTCAGCTTTTGCCATTTTTCCTTACTATTATAGCATTATTCCTAAACCCCATCTTTACCTCTTACCCATAATCCATTAACCTTCACTCTTTGCCCCCTTACCTTGCGTTACCCCTTCATAATTGACTATTTAACCTCTTAACCTTAAACCGTTGACCCTTAACTCTTAATACCATGCTCTCTACCATTAACCTCTTACTCTTCATTCCTTACCTATACAGTTAACTCCTTATACTTAAACCTTTAGTGTATGCTTACCCTTAATCACTAATCCCCTTTCTCTTAAACAGTATCTACACCCCTTTAGTCTTTTTTTTATTTTTTATTTCTTTATTGGTTATTTCCCAATTTTATGCAAGGAATATATACAACACTTTACACAATACAAATGTAAAAATAATATTAAAAATCCAAAAAAAAGCGTATAAGGTGAAGCAGCTATAAGCGAGATCCCATGAAACAAAAAAAAGAAGACCAATGAGGGAGTACACTTAAAAAAGAGTATGGAAAGAAACGATTATGCTTATGCTCAGTTGCTTTTAAATCCAGTCCGTGACAGGTGCCCAAATCTTGGCTCCCATTGCACTCTTTCTTCTCCCCGTAATCTTTTAGATAGTTATTTCCAAATTATACATAGATAATAATCTTGCCCGTCAACTCAAAAAAGACGGAGCTTCAGGGCTAATCCACTCCTTTGTAATGCAAGCTCGCACAGTTGCCATACAAATAAACAAAAAAGACGTCATTGCATTGGATCTCGTGTGAGCAGTAGTATCAGAATTCAGCCCAATCAGCACCAATTCCCCAGTTATACAAACTGTTGATTCCATTATTAATCCCAAAAAACGTTCAATGGATGCAAAAAATTCAGCTAATCTTGGGCAGGAAAAGAAAATATGGACTGCATCTGCAGCAAGCACACCACATCTTTTACACTTAGTCCCCGTAGATGTGGCCCATTTAGAGATCTTTTTTGGAGTGTAATACAAATCGTAAATAGCCATGTAATGCTGAGTGCGTATCCTCCCTGTCAACAGAACTCTATTTGCAAGACTAAGCGAATCTATAATATTAATTCCTTCTTTCCCTAACATCACAACCCACTTATCTTGACATGACTGTACATCATCTGGAAGTACCTCAATCAATTGAGTATAACGTTGACCAATAAGTGTTTTCCCCAATCTTTCACTAAGCAGAATTTTTCTCAGTTGGTGTTCAACCCCCGGACCTAACGAATTTAGAAAGCCGCAAATTTAATGGAACTTTTGTTTGGAGCTCAGAAAATTATCGCAAATGGCCTTCATCACATAAGTCACCTAAAGTTAGAATACCGTTTAGGCACCATCTGTAAGAGGTTTGATCACGGAAAATCAAAGGAAATAACCCGGCGGCAACAAAGGGAGTATATGCATTAAGGTTTGCAACGCAAGATGTCGCTTAACATGTCTCCACACAGAGTAGGCTGCATTAAGAATCTTGTGTTTAGTTTTCTTGAAGTAACTAGGCTCTAGGATTTTAACAAGGCAGCCGTTGGCCTCCTCCCCCAGACCAACCGCGTAAATTACTGGACTATGGCATGGCAAGATCTTGACCCGATCCCCAACTATCAGTGGGCTAATAAACTGCAAAGCCGCTGCCCAAAAATATAACATAAAATATGGGATACCCGAACCCCCTCGACTTTTCAGCAGTACCATCTTTTTGTAGGCCCTTCTCTGACGCCTATAACCCCATAAAAATCTGGAACTGATCCGCTCTAATTTTTTAAAACAAGAAACCGGAAATTCTACGGGGATTGTTCTGAACATGTAAAGATATTTGGGGAGAACCAGCATTTTAAAGATATTTGATCTTCCATATAGGGATAAATGCAAATGATCAAGTCTCTCCAGTGTAGAATTCAGCTTAGTAAGCACTGGTTTCATATTTCACTCTGGTATCTTGCTAATTGACAAGGAGATTTTAATCCCTAAATAAGTTACTTCAGAAACAGTAGTAATGTTCACCGGATATTCTCCCCCTATTAATAAAATCTGGGTTTTGGAAATGTTGAGCTTATATCCAGAAAAGAGCTCGAAATTAGAGGTCAAGGCCTGGATTGCCGGTAATGCGGTACCAATGTCACTGGTGACAACGACAATATCGTCCCCATAGGCTAGAGCTCTATAATCAATATGTTGGACATGGATAGGTTTGATATCAATAGACTGATTTATCTTTCCCCCAAAAAAGTCAATGTATAAAGCGAATAACAACGGTGAACACGGGCACCTTTGCCGTGTACCGCGATTGATTGAGCACAAGCCCGACTCTCGACCCGCTATCGAATGCAACCTACTGGCGACAGATACAGTGACTTCAGTGCCTGCAGCATCGCCGGACCAAAACCCTTCAATCTTAGGACCTCCCACATATAGGGCCAGGAAATCCTGTCAAATGCCTTCTCGGCATCCAACAGGGTTATCCCCATTATAAAATTTGTTGCTTGTGCCCAGTCTAAAAGTGCTATTAATCGTCGCACATGATCCGCTGTATCTCGTCCCGGGATGAACCCATGTTGATACCGTGAGACGAGGGTTGCTATAACACTCGATAATCGTGCAGCCAGAATTTTCGAATAAATGTTACTGTCGGAGTTGATTAAAGAAATAGGTCAATAGGAGGACAGGAGTAAAACCGGTTTACCTTTTTTTTTTTTTTTTTTAAACACAGTGATAATTGATTTCCGCAAGAATAATGGTGCATTCCCCTTTTGTGCAGCCAAGAAAGTTGCCATAAAATCCTCTCTGACCACAGAGCGGAAAGTTCGATAAAATTCTAGCGGAATCCCATCCGGTACCACCGCCTTCCCAACAGACAGTGATGTTAAAGCTACCTCTACTTCCTCCCAGGTGATGTCTGTCTCTAGATCTATCCTATCATCAAATGTAAGTCTAGAAATTTCGGTCTAGCTGCAAAACTCTGCTACTTTTTCTTCAACTCCCAAAATAGCCTTATCAGTGTACAGTTTGCTGTAGAAATTGCTAAAAACATTTGTTCAGTATCCTGGCCATTACTAACTGCAACCATGAAATTATTTTCTAGCTGCCAAAGTTTATTCATCTTATCCAACAAAGCAGACCGTAATTTACACTGTTTATTAACAGAATAACTTAGGGTCTCTCCACGGACACCAGCTTTAAAAGCGTCCCATACCATTTGAACAGACGCAGAGCCACGATTGAGCTTAAAAATATCTATTATCCATTTGGACATCTGTTCACAATAGGCAGAGTCCACCAGTAATTTTCGTTCAAAAGTCCAAGCTCTAATGGGCGGTCAGAAGCCAGTTTCTAAGTTTATCAAAATCGGGTTATGGTAAAAAAATGTAAAATGTAAATTGATACTCGTATAGCGCACTACTCACCCGCAAGGGTTTCAAGGCGCTTGTACGAATACCGCTGTGGAACCCGTCCTGGCTTTCCCTGTGAGGCGTCCACTCCTGGGCACCCCCAGGGTGGAGGCCAGGCATCCTTAGCGTTGTGGGGACTGTTGTGGAGATTAAGCAAGCTATTGCCCAGAGTTGCAGAGTGGGACTCTATGATTAGAATAGGCACCGAGGCGAGAATTATCAGGTCCGTGAAATTTTGAGCCCAAGACCCGCCGAGGCGGGGAATTGAACCCTGGTCCCGGGCTAGACCTCTGCATCAGGGTCTGCCGCTCTAAGCATTGAGCCACACGTCGGAGATTATTTTAGGTTGAATATGCATCCTGGCAGTGTTAACAAGCTCTGCCGTCACAAAGAAATCGTCGAAACGTACGTGTCTACAATGTGGTGCAGAATAAAAGGTATTCCCTGGGGCACCCTTCCCTTTCGCACACCATATATCCAACAACCAAAAATCCTTAACTAGCCCCCTAGTTGCTTTAAAGACTTTATTTTTCTCCCTGCATAACAGTAATCACGTAATATATCAACACTCCCTGGTAGATGAAGATTAAAGTCCCCACAAAGAATCAAGGGAGATGGCCATTGGGCTAGTTTGATACTAAGGTCGTTCATCATACCAGGGTCATCAAGATTGGGGCCACAGATTGAGCAAATGGTTGATGAAAGACCCTCTATCCATAACTCGTCATTCACCCAACGACCAGAAAGATTCTCTTTCACCCTTTTACACTCCCCCCAACCAAACCTTTTGAAAGCTGCCACCCCTCTCGTTGTTGACCCTTGTCGTGTACTACCGACAAGCTCTAAACCCAGGTCCTTCAACCAACCCCTGTTATTCCAAGCAATATGGGTTTCGTGTACACATAATAAATCCACCCTCATTGATGTGAGAATCTGAGCCATAATCCCTCTTTTCTTCCTATCATTCAGGCCACAAATGTTCCATGAACACACTGCAAATCTACCCATTTTCAAACTGAAGTTGATTTCCCAAATCTGACTTCGCTTGCTTTGTTCCTAACAACAGACTGCCTGCCGAAATCAATTCAAAACATGTGCTGATGAAACCTTTATTCACACTAACAAGGGTGCTGCTCCAATACGAACATCTAAGTGTATTATTCCTTGACCCACCAACCCAACCAACCCCCCCCCACCTTTCCCACCCCAAAGCCCCTCCCAACCCCCCCATGCGTCCACCCAAATGAGGCAAAGGGACTGTCTAGTCCCTATTGGTGATGGAGAGAAAGGATGAAGTGCCCTACACCAGCCCCCCTACCCCCAATTTACAAACTGACAAAAAAAGGAAAAACAAAAACAATGAGAGAAAAGCAGTCTGACTACCAATGTCGTATCCTTCCCGCTAGATTGATCCCAAAAATTCCTTTGCTTCAATCTCAGAAATAAAAAATAATATTTTATCTTTAAATATGATTTTGAGCTTAGAAGGATTTAGTAGGTAGGATTGCGCCCCTTAGCCTAAAACTGCGGGATCAATTGACGGAGATGCAATCTCTGCTGGACTATTACTTGACAATAATCTGGGCGTACAAAAAATTCACAACCCTTCCCTCTTCTCTTACGGTCTGGTCTTGCTAAATCATACAGGGAGTAGAAAATTATTTAAACAAATCAAAATAGCTCTGTGTTTACCCTCCACCCCTGTCTTGCCCCTTCGTATCTGGAAGGGAAATCTATGAACCCTCTGCAGTTCAAGTTCCCACTTCCATTGAGACAGTTCAGGAAAAGCTTCTGAAAACAGGTCGATGACGAATAGGCGAATGTCTTTCCCTTCCGTTCCTTCCGGCACGCCTAGTACGCGCAGATTGTTCCGCCTTGATCTGTTTTCTAAATCTGTTAATTTCAAGTTTATATCTTCCAGAAGAGAATGTAAGGAAGATAAGTCCGTTTTTTGTTGGCCAATTTCATCCTCAATTGTAGAAATCCTGCCCTCAGCTTCACCAATCCTGGCCGAGATCTCCATACAGTTCTTAACAACACGACGCACCGTATTCTGGAGTTTCTGCACCGCGCCCTGCATCCTCAGTCCATCTGCTTTTGTCTCTTCACGATGTGGCATTATTGCCTGGTATATAGTGGCTAAGGTAACATCGTTCTCTATCGACTCTGTGGGGCATCCACTCCCTCCCTGTACTCCTGCAATGACTACCCGTCTATCGTTGGGCTCCCCATCAGAAGCATGACCCAGCACAGGAGAGCCATTGTTAGCAGGCCGGTTACTCGAGATTAGCTGGGGTAAATCCTTTAGTTTGCGTACAGTGTTAATTTCCCCAGAAGCTAAAAGACTGTTCTCGGCCTCATCCGGAGGAGCAGAGCTAGTTAATCTTCTGTTGTCAGCCCAGTCGCCTTCAGTACTCTCAGTCATTGAATTATTAGAGATGTCTGACATGGAGAAAAAATTGCCACTGGAGTCAACTTCTGTTATCCCATCTCTGCTGCAAGTCTTGCTGTTAAACACAGACCCCTGCTGAGTCTTACCGGAGCTGACACAGTTGACAAAAAGATGGGGGCATCACTTGTGGATTAAGTAACCCGGATGTTGGAGACTGGAGGAGTGCAGAGTTTACAACAGCAATATCCACTGTTTCCACACTCATTTTACAGCTCGCGCTCCCCCAGTTCTTGTATAGCAATCGGCCCCTTTGACACTAAGGAAGCACTTGGATTTATCAAAGATGCCAAAATATTGGTAGGTGTTCCAGGATTGCCTGAGCCTCCACCACCAATCTTGACTGCTGCCTGAGAGGCCATCACATTTTTAATTGTTTCAGCAGGAGGGGTCCTACCTTTGGCAGAAGTTTTTTTTTAAACATACCAGGGATCTTCTTCTTTGCCCCAGCGTTCTCTTTGCCAAATACAGCCCCCGGAGGGCCCCTCACATTTTCGGGCGTTACACCCGGGGATTCGCTGCAGACTATATCCAGTTCTGTGTCAGCTCTATCAAGAACACCAAGAGGCCCCCCACCGTGTCCAGGAGAGGGTATTGCGGCGGCCGCCACAGCACGAGTCTTCAGCCCCTTAGGAATGGCGCCGGCGTTCTTTGGACCCATGTCTTTCACATGGCTCCGGCTCCGGTTTTCCGCTATGTCCCCCGTCCGTGCAGCAGTTGCTGCATTTCTCACCCGCGGAAGCCAAGAGTCCGCATCTCCACCGCTCGTCAGAAACCTCCGGTAAGCGGCCGCAAACACTGCTCGCCAGCAATCTTGTTGATACAATTGTATCAACAAAAACAGTAACATTCCCCAGCACTGTATGCGATATTTGGAAGAGAACTCGCTAGGAGCTTAGCTTCGCTTCACTTTCTCCAAAACAGCTTTCCCTCAGAGCAGGGGTGTAGAGGGGTTTAGGTGGCGGAGAGCGCTCCTCGCCTGCCTCACTCAGACAAGCTTGTGTCCGCCATTTTGCCTCGTTCCATATACCCCTTTAGTCTTAATACCTATCCATACCCTTTACCCTTAGATTCTGCCCTCATCTTTACCCTCTTACCATTAATCAGATTCCTTTAACTCCTTACCCTTAATCTTATACCCTTAACCACTTATTCTAAAGTCCTTAACCCCATACCACTTTAGCCTTAATCTCTAATCCTTCACCCCTTTTCGTCACATTTTACCCAGCGCTTTGCCATTTTCTGTTACTCCTAAGTACTTGCCTCTAATCGCTATCTTTACCTCTTACCCATAACCCATTTCCCTTCACCCCTTGCTCTGTTCTTGTTAACACCTTACCCTTATTTTATATTTGTATATTTTTCAATGAAATTACATTTGATGCTCTGAAATCAACGATGGGAGCACACTGCTAGCCTCTCCGCCGGATCGCCCCTCTGCACTCTGGTATATGCACTGCGTATGACTTGAAGAGTTGGGAAAAAGTTTGTGAGTGTTTCACCAAGGTTGGTGCAAGTAAGTACTCTTATATTCAAGCTCCCTTGAGCTGGTGGGGCTGACGAGCCCGGGTTACGCACCTGCGTGCCACGAGTGGTACCGGACCTGAGGATATTTTTTGGCAGCCTACGCAGCACCCCTACATATATGCCTATTCCCTGCTGACGAGAGGTAACAACCTCGAAACACGTGTCCAGGGATGGCCAACGCGACTTTGATTTTTTGCTCAAGACCCTGGCAGAGGCGCACCCGCTGATGCTTACTTCATGGACCACAATGCTTTGGGGCAACACGCTGATAGGTCAAGCAGTGTGCGACCAATTGGACTTTCTCTTATATTCAAGCTCCCTTGAGCTGGTGGGGCTGACGAGCCCGGGTTACGCACCTGCGTGCCACGAGTGGTACCGGACCTGAGGATATTTTTTGGCAGCCTACGCAGCACCCCTACATATATGCCTATTCCCTGCTGACGAGAGGTAACAACCTCGAAACACGTGTCCAGGGATGGCCAACGCGACTTTGATTTTTTGCTCAAGACCCTGGCAGAGGCGCACCCGCTGACGCTTACTTCATGGACCACAATGCTTCGGGTCAACACGCTGATAGGACAAGCAGTGTGCGACCAATTGGACTTTCTCTTATATTCAAGCTCCCTTGAGCTGGTGGGGCTGACGAGCCCAGGTTACGCACCTGCGTGCCACGAGTGGTACCGGACCTGAGGATATTTTTTGGCAGCCTACGCGGCACCCCTACATATATGCCTATTCCCTGCTGACGAGAGGTAACAACCTCGAAACACGTGTCCAGGGATGGCCAACGCGACTTTGATTTTTTGCTCAAGACCCTGGCAGAGGTGCACCCGCTGATGCTTACTTCATGGACCACAATGCTTTGGGGCAACACGCTGATAGGACAAGCAGTGTGCGACCAATTGGACTTTCTCTTATATTCAAGCTCCCTTGAGCTGGTGGGGCTGACGAGCCCGGGTTATGCACCTGCGTGCCACGAGTGGTACCGGACCTGAGGATATTTTTTGGCAGCCTACGCAGCACCCCTACATATATGCCTATTCCCTGCTGACGAGAGGTAACAACCTCGAAACATGTGTCCAGGGATGGCCAACGCAACTTTGATTTTTTGCTCAAGACCCTGGCAGAGGCGCACCCGCTGATGCTTACTTCATGGACCACAATGCTTTGGGGCAACACGCTGATAGGACAAGCAGTGTGCGACCAATTGGACTTTCTTTACATTTGATGATCTGCTCTGAGATGAAATCGTAGTCCACGAGATGCCCAGGAAAGAATGTTAGGACAAGAAAACGGATGCAGATCTTAACACCAGGTGGGGTATGTTCCCCTACTTTGAAAAACTTGAGTTGTATTGCTAGGTAAATGTTTCCACATGCAGTCTGGTGCCTGGAGGATTTTCATAAGGTGAGGAGCCTGCAATGCCAAGTAACTTTTTCCTTTTCGTTTCTGGTTTGTTTATCTTCACAGCCATCTTTATTATGTTTTTTCAGTGACATGTAGGATGTGTTCACTTGGAATCTGGGTGTACATGTGTGTGTTTCTATGTTATGTTATTTGAATTAGTAGCATGCACAGATACTCCGAGTAGTGTTCGGTGCGAACCTTGAGGAGTGAGGGAGAGTCAGTTTAGATAAATAGAAACGTTTTCAGATTCTTTTTTTAAATAAGGGGGTCCTGAATGAAACGGAGAGCAAGAGACAGCGAGTTCCATGCTAGAGCAGCCTTCAAGGCAAGGGAGCTGCCACCCATCATTTGTAGTCGGAAACGGGGTACATGAGCCAGGAGCTGAGAAGCAGAGCGCAGTCGTCTCGAAGGAGTGTGAAAGGAAAAGTGTTTTCGCAAGTAAATTGGACCTGAGGCATGCAGTGCACGATGTGCCATAACTAGAGATTTCAACTTAACTTGTCCTGCTACGGGCAGCCAGTGAAGTGCGAGCAGGTGCTGTCTCACGCTGCTTCTGATGGGGATGTTAAAGAGAAGCCTGGCCGCTGCATTCTGGACTACTTGTAGTTTGTTAAGCAGGTAGCCCGGGAGGCCAACGTACAGGGCATTGGCATAATCAATTCGAGATAAAATGAGGGCTCTGGTGACTGTTTCTTTAGCAACCCTAGGAAGAAGTTGAAGAAATTTCCTGAGGGTTTTAAGTAACCCCAAACAATTCACGGCTAACTTCTTGATCTGGGACGAGAACGTAAGGTTCTCCTCGAACCAGAACCCCAGATTTTTGGTGGGTTGCCCCGCCGAGGCTGGCAAAGCAAAATCAGACGGCCAGAGTGTTTCTCTAACTTAGGGGGAAACTTTCCATAAAGGAGGATTTCGGATTTCTCCTCATTGCATTTAAGTTGGGCAGAGGCCAGCCAATGAAAAGCTGTGGTCAGACAATTTTTTTGTGGAGGAAGTGGAATACTCATTTTTTCCCCACAGGACCAAGAGTTGGGTGTTGTCAGTGTAAGGAACAATTTTGGCCCCCAATTCCTCCGCCCATTGGACCAGAGGTGTAACATAGATGTTAAAAAGGAGGGCACTCGAGGAGGACCCCTGTGGGACCCCCACAGACACCATCTGTGGAGACGAAGCAGACGGGGGGAGCCATGCCTGTTGCATCCGGCCCTCCAGAAAAGATTTAAGCCAGCCCCAAGCAGTGCCAGATATGCCAATGTCAGCAAGTTGGGTGAGCAAGAACGAGTGGGGAACAGTATCGAATGCCGCAGAGAGGTCAAGCAAAATCAAGGCTGCCCTCCCGTCAGCATCCAAACAATCCCGGATGGCCTCGGACACTTCCACTAGAGCTGACTCAGTGCTGTAAGTGGATGTAGAAGGCCCGAACATTCGATGAACTCAGTAAGCTGTTTATTGACCACTTTTCCACAAACTTTTGCCACACTGGGCAAAAAGGAAATGGGACGATAGCTCACTGGGCTTTAAGAGTCAAGCGTTGTTTTTTTTTAATAAAGGTAAGATCTTGGCATGCTTTCAGACAGCGGAACCAGAGCCTCCTGAAGGGACATATTAATGAGTCTGTTAACTTCCGGGTTAACCGTCTCCGCAACAGTGGCCAGAAGTCTGGCAGCGCAGGGGTCCGATCGAGAGCCTGATTTCAGGGCCTTAAGTATTCTAAGTGAGCTACGCAGGTCGATGGGTTCGAAGGCAGTTAAAGAATGAGGGGGAGAAACAGGCAAAGGCCGCGAGTGCAAGGGCACAGCCGTGTCCTTGCTGCAGGAAGTGAATGACGCCTGTATAGTGCTAATTTTATCCATAAAAAAACTGGAAAGTTTTTCGCATCAGGCATTCAAGGATGGGAGCGTACTCCGTTCGGCTATGGGTGCCAGCGAACTCTGGACAATGGAAAAAAATTCCTTGGTGTTATTCCTGGCTAAATCAATGCGGGCCGAGTAGTAGAGGCGTTTTGCCTAGGCTATGGTGGTGTAATACATTGTTTGTCTTTTCCTAGGCATAAGCTTTGCCAGAAGGCAACATTCCTTATGCCAACCTCTCTCCAATTTCTTACACTCCTGCTTTAATTCTTTCAGATCGGGCATGAACCAGGGCTTCGAAGGAGAATCACTGGAATGCCTATGGAGGGGGAAGGGGATAGGAGATCCATTGTTTTAGAAATCCAGTTGGTAAAGCCAGCAAGCCCCCCTTCCAGGTCATTGGCAGGATCAGGCCTGGAGGCCACCAGGGCCTGGCTAAATGCAAGTGGGTCAATTTTGGCGGATGCATGTTCGCATTTGGACCAGGCGGGAATGAATATCTGCAGCCACCCAGGAAAAGTGTGTCAAGAAGTGGTCGGACTAAGGCACCAGGAGGGGGTCTTCGGCCAAGATGAGAAAATTAGAGCAATTTGGGTCGAGAATATGACCCCCAAGATGCTTAGAGAGGCTAACCCATTAGGTCAGCTGGGCAAGGTTCAATGTGTCCAGGAATTCTTGAGTATCCCCAGCAACTGCCTGGTCTAGATGTTTATTCAAATCCCTAAGGACAATGTAGTGGGAAAAGCGTTGTGCCCGGGGAACAATGACATCCCTCAGTGCTTTAAGAAAACCCCCTGCAAGACCTGAGGGGGCCTATAGATCAAGGAGCATCCCAAGGTAAAATGTGCAGAAATGCCAATGCTAAAACCCAAAGCTATATGACTTCTTGTATTTCTGCGTGTTTGCTTTTGTGCATGTGTCATTTGAACTTCACTCTACATAAGCATGTTCATTGTTCATACCTGTTGATGTATGAAAGGTTTAGATGAAGATGATTGTTGTCAGACGTGTGTTCACTTGGAAATAGAAACAGACTTAAAAGGAAGAAATAGCAGGCTCAAGTATATACCCAGAGGATTCAGAGTATGAATGCCTTTCCTACCACACAGACGTGAACTCGTAAAAATGCCATTTGTTCATGATTGTCAAATGCTGGTGATGGCAGGCATACCATGCACCTGTACCTAGATAATACATATGTGACCATAGGAAAATAGAAAGAAAATAGAGATCCGGTGGTGGATGATTTAATACATTTGTGAATTGCCAATATTTTCTGTTGATGTACACGTAGACTTGTCAGTTCTTATAATAAGCCTCTTGTGCTATAGTATTGGGTTTTAAGGACAATTGTTATGCTGATCCTAAATTTGTTGGTGTGCTAAGTGTCTCTCACTTTCCAGGACCTCACCACGAAGATAATGCAGCTCATCAGTGTTGCTCCAGTAGAGATCCAGCATGACATCATTACCAGCCTTCCAGAGATACTGGAAGATTCCCAACACAATGATGTTGCTAAAGAACTCAAGTAAGACCACACATTCACAGTCTGCTGTTGCTTCAAATATGAATTGTATTTTAAAACCCAACCAAATGACATTTAAGGCTACCAGTGTACCCATTCGCGTACCATCTTCTTAAAAGGCACAAGCACAAGAGATAGAGCAAAGTTTTTCAGATCTCAATATCCTCTGGTTCTGCTTCCAGTGCCAAGTCTTCTCCTGTGAATGATGCATGCTACCACGTCCATCTGTACTTTGTGGTCAATTTTAAAGTAGGGCTGAAGTTCTATGTTTATTTGTTGCCTTATTTGTTCTTGTTCTCCAGCTTTGGATCTTTAATTAATTCCATTGCCTGTTTAAATATTCCTTATTGTCAGGCTGGGAATACATGGAACATCAATCCAGGAGTACAGAGAATTTAGTAGCCTATCCATCTCAATATCTGGGTTGCCTCTTTCAGCCGGTCGTTAAAAGGCCCCTAAGCTTTGCTCCTTAGATGCACTTGAGAGCTGTGTATAGCGTATTGAGAAGAGGAGTCTTCAGTTTAGCTCCGCTCATTTATTAAGAAAGTTTTTAAAGAAAGATAACCACTCTGAAAAGAATTTTGTTTCAAACTCTGACAGACTGCTGTGCCTGCTCTCTAGATTTATTCTTGCACATTTTATATTTTTGTGCATTAGCAACATGCAGAATTTGGATTTACACCTATACACTGATATGATGCTATTACATTGAAGCCAAATTTGCTATGTCTTGTTAAAGTGAGTGTTTCTTATGCTAACTAGGCCTCAGTTATTATTTCTGCACCACGCAGTCAAACAGAATCTTATTTGTTTTCGGTAAAGCATACATGAACACAGACCCCTTCCCTGAACCCCCTCCCCCTACTTTTGTTTTGTATGTGTGGGTCGCAGGTTGCGCCCTACTTGTATTTGTCATTATTTCCATTTACAATTCTTATTTCTCAAATAAATGCTGTCCTGCTCGACAAAGAACATACTGTCTATATAGCATATGTTTATAAGTTGTTCTCTACTTTAAATTGTCTAGGGACCGCTGTCTTTAGTAACAATTTCTTTGTCATGTGGGCGCTCCTATTTTGTACTGACGTTAAGCCTTCGAGCATTGGTCTTTCTGAATAGTGTACATCTGATGTTTCCTCCCATACTTGGTTCTTTATCCTCTTGTTTATTGGTTGCCCTTCTAAAGTTGGGCTTTGCTGCAATGCACATAAAACTAGTTCACACAAAAAAAATGATCCCTGTTTTAATGCGCCCTAATAAGGTATTGTACACAAATAAAATGCAATCTGGCAATATCATACAATGTTGTGTTCGTTCTTATAGCGCTCTTCTGCAGCAAAACACACAACTAACCGTTCCAGTCCTGGATGCACTTTCCAGTCTTCATCTCAGCACTGCCCTTCTTACAGAGGTAATATTTTGGATTTATTGGATTAGAAATAGTCAAGCAGACAAGACACTTGAAATGCGGCTTGAATTTGTAAATGCTATCTATGTTGCAGCCACCTGTCATGTATGTTTATATATTGTAAATGGAAATATGGAGTTCTATAAGACACTATTTTAACTTGGTATTGATCACGGACCATGGTTCAACAATCTTCTCATTCAGAAGTGTCTAGGGTACACAAATTATTGAGATAAAAATACCTTAAAATCTTCGATTAAATATCCAATTTTTTTTTTTTTTAAAACCTTTATTTATCAAATGCACAATACACAGCGTCTGCCTACAACCCCATCGGGCCGGCCGCTATGACAAACAGTAAAAGAAGTAGATAAAAAACATATACAATAGTGGTGGCCACTCAGCGTCCGTTATGGTGCAGTGCACAACACAATAATCGATAGGATACCAAAGGTTTAATTTTATAATTTTGTCGAAATGGAAAACGAACAAAAACAAGCACATGGTAGAATACTGGTAAGGCTCACAGGAAGGGGGGGGAAAAAGGGGAATGAGTATACATAAACAGGAGCGAGTCTAACATGGGAGGGGGTTTATGGAGGGAGTATAGAATGTAAGTAGTGAAAGGAACGCCGTTCATGGGGAGGAGGGAATATCCTCGGCATAATCAAGTGGAGGGGTACAGATATCGCCTCGGTAGGCATTCCATTGTGCCAAGACCCTGTTCCACTTTCTAGGACGACCCCGTGCCTCGTACACAGTCTTCTCTCGAAACATGCACCAGTCCATGTTGTCTTTCCAGGCACTGAGCCTCGGCGGTCTATTGGAGCCCCAGAGCTGAGCTATGTCTCTCTTGGCAACCATGTTGCCCAGAGTGACCCAAAAGGTCTGGGCAGCCGTACAATCCGTAGGCTCCCACACATTGAGCAGACAGCGTTGCGCCTCGGGAAGGAGGGGGACTCCAGTAACACGTCCCATCACATCATGCACCCTGGACCAGAAAGTTGAAACCACCGGGCATTCCCACAAGACATGAAGAAAAGTACCATCCATACCACAGCCACGTCTACACAGTCCATCCGTAGCAAGCCCCATTCGCACCAGACGTACACCAGTCACATACACACGGTGGAGGATCTTTAGTTGGACAAAACGAAGCCGAGCCGGAATAGCCACCTCTTTATGAGAGGAAACAGCCATCTGCCAGTCCTCGTCGTCTAGTTCGAGCCCATCTGCCGTCCAGGGGGCACGAAGCTTCTCCAGCAGGTCAGCCCTGTTGTTAATAAGTTAAAAAAATCGTGCTATCAGGGACGTGGCCATCAAGGATACGGTCCTCCAGTGAGGATGACTGGGGAATATCAGTCCCAGGGGGAAAAACGGAAGATAAGGCATGGCGCACCTGAATATACCGAAAATACTCCTTATCATCCAGCTGATATTCCACCTTCAGGGCCTCGAAGGACTTCACAGCGCCTCTGGCCCAGAGATCCTCCACCTTACTAATCCCAATCATATCCCATCTATCAAACACTTTCGTCCGCCACAGGTTGCCCAGCCGGTCAGAATCATACAGCGGGGTCATACGCGTCAATTTGCCGCCCCAGCCCGGAGCCACAGTCGCATCCTTCCAGGCACGCACCGCACACTTTGTAGGACCAGTCAGGAGACGGAGTGGTGACTTCGAGTACAAAGCTCTATTGAAGTTGCCGCCGGGCAGTAGGAATTTATCCAGGGCAAAAGCAGGGGCGGGTTCCGAAGAGTATGTTACATGGTTAATTGCGCTTAAATGCGAGGCTCAGTAATATCGTTTGATATCTGGTAAAGCGATACCGCCATCGTACCAGGGGAGTGTAAGTTTAGATAATGCGATACGGGCGCGTCCGTCCCAAATCAATTGCAGCTGTAGGCTTTCGATTTCACGAAAATAGCGAGCAGGGACTGGGTCGAACAAATTCTGTAAGGCGTAAAGAAATCTAGGGAGCGACATCATTTTAAAAAGTGCTGCTCGCCCCAACGGGGACAAGGGCAGTTCACGCCACCGCCTCACATCTTGCTTGAGGCGACGGAGGGGGGCATAGAGATTCCGATCGTATCGCACCGCGGAAACCATGGAGACATAGATCCCCAGATATTTGAAACCATCTTCCGCCACCTGAATTGGGAACCTACGAGGCAGTGGTGGTAACACCCCCGCTATGACGTAAACACAGGACTTGGTCCAATTGATAACCAGT
This sequence comes from Lissotriton vulgaris, assembly GCF_964263255.1. NCBI lineage: Eukaryota > Metazoa > Chordata > Amphibia > Caudata > Salamandridae > Lissotriton > Lissotriton vulgaris. Next base: position 976,069,686 of record NC_141697.1, read on the forward strand.
CCGGAGTTCTTACCAAAAGAAGTGAGAACGTCAAAGAGCACGTTCAAAGATTTCTGGGGGGAGGTGAAATAAAGAAGGATGTCGTCGGCGTAGAGCGAGACGCGATCTTCCAAATCCGGCGCCCACCGGATGCCTTTAATCCAGGGTTCCCACCGGAGCCACGCCGCTAGGGGCTCGAGCGCCAGTGCAAACAGAAGTGGGGAAAGCGGACACCCCTGACGGGTGCCTCGTCCCAATGGAAATGGGTCGGAGCTTCTGCCATTCACTACAACTTGAGCCAACGGTTGTTCGTACAGGAGCCTCACCCACGCAATGAAGTTAGGGCCGAAGCCAAATTTCGAAAGGGCCGCCCATAGATATGGCCATTCAATGGTGTCAAAGGCCATGGTAGCGTCTAAGGAGGCCACCACCGCTGGCTCAGCGAGAGTTGCTGCTCTCGCGAGAACGCCGTGGAGTCTACGCAGATTAAGGGCCGTGTTCCGATGGGGTATGAAGCCGGATTGATCCGGATGTATCAAGTCACAGATCACAGTCAACAACCGATTGGCCAGGACCTTGGCAAGGATTTTGGGTTCCGCGTTCAGTAATGAAATGGGGCGGTCGGAGGTGCAGCGGTCACAAGGCTTACCGTCTTTATAAATGACCACTATGGTGGCCAGGCGCTGTTCGGACGGAAGGACTCCAGCCTCAAATGCGTCCAGAAACATGGTCCGCAAGTGGGCGGCCATTTTGTCTGGACGGAGTTTATAGAGCTCGATAGGCAAACCATTAGGTCCCATCGCCTTACCCGAACGCAAGGATCTGATGGCGAGGGCGATCTCGTCCACTGTAAAAGGAGCTTCCAGAGCCAATCCATCCTCTTGCGAGACACAAGGAAGAGCAATATCGCGCAACAGTAAACGGGAGTCGGCCTCATCACGATCACTCACCGGGGTATAAACCTTTCGGAAATGGTCCACGAAACAGTCAACAATCTCACCGGGGTCAGACACACATTCACCAGACTCACGGGTAATAATGGGTACCACACGATTCATTCCTTCAGCCTTATCCAGCCACGCAAGGAGTTTGCTAGCCTTGTCACCCACATCATACAAACGGCCCAGCTGATTCACACGCATCACCTTAGCAGCATCAGTCACACAGGCTCTATAATTCGCCTGTTTCAGTTCCAAAGTGTGTAGGAGCGCAGGCGTGTCATCCCCACCCAACTCACTTTCGAGTGTGGCTATTTCGGTCTCAAGAGCCAGCACGGCCTCCCTCCTAGCTTTCCTTTCAGCTGCAATAAGAGACCGTGCGGATCCCCGGATGACAGTTTTAAAGGCCTCCCAAAGAGTCGTAGGGGAAGAAACCGAACCCACATTCTCATTGAAGTAGCAATCGATAGCCTTCACCAAATCTGAGCGGAGCCGGGGGTTCCGAAAGTGCCAGGGCGGGACAGGGGGAACTCTGCTACCAGAAAAACCACCCACAGAACCCTCAAGCAACAAAGGGGAATGATCTGAAATACCCCGGGGGAGATGCCGAACTTCCCGCACCAAGGATAGGTTAGAGGTCAGCATGAAAAAGTAGTCTATACTCGAGAGGCTGCCATGCGCACCAGAGTGGAAAGTGTATTGCGTCTGTGTGGGGTGCAGCGAGCGCCAGACTTCCACCAGACCAAAAGTTTCGGCCATATCAGTCAGCCACATCTGGGACAGCGGCAGAACTCTAGGGGGCAGTCGATCACAATCACCAGACATCACAGAATTAAAATTCCCACCCATAATCAGTAGGCCATCAGGGAGTCCAAGAAGAGTCTTGCCGAGATCAGCATATGTAGTTGCCTGTAGCCCCGGGGGAATATATACAGCCACTATCACAATTAGCTTCCCCTCCCATCTCCCCGAGACAGCAGCATAGCGTCCCCGATCATCAAGGGCGACATCATCAATCTCAAGGGCCAAGGAGGATTTAACCATTATACCCACTCCTTGGGAGCCGGACGTAAAACCAGCATGGGCGACCAACCGGTTTCCACGACGGTCAAGAGCTTTACAGGCATTACCAATCAAATGGGTTTCTGGAAGTAACACAACATCAGGGGCATGACGCCTTATAAATTGCAACACAATGCCACGTTTAATTCTGTCTCCCAAACCATTGACGTTCCAAGAAAGAACCTTAATCTCACCCCCCCCCCCCCCCTCCATCCCAAGAAGAGCGACCCAACCCAACCCCTTCCCGGAACCTCAGATCAAGGATGTACGCAATCAATAGTGTACCACGTGAAAAGAAAAACAAGAAACACGCAACACAACCAAGTCCCCACCAGCCAATCCCCAACCATGAACCTGTTACAACGCCCCCCACCCTGCACCCCTGCTGACTAAAGAGCCACCCCAAACTGCAGTGTGCCTGTCGCCCCATCTGATCTACACAAAGAAACCCCCGAGGAGGAAGGGAGTAACTACCCCAACCCACCCCACCCCGGGCATAAACATTGAGCATACGATAAAAGTTACTCTGGAAAGTTTATGATTCAAAACTGGACCTCTGGGGCCCGAATTCAGTCCTGCGCCGTTGCACCGCCGTCCGCGCCTCCGGGGCCTCCGCTCTCGGTGTCATCCTTTGGCAACGAGTCCAACCAGTCACTGGCACTATCCGGTAGATCAAAGAAGTAAGCACGTTCCCTGTATTCGATACGCAGGCGAGCGGGAAATAACATAGCATATTTTAGTCCCAAATCTCTCAAGCGACGCTTCACTCCAAGGAATCCAGAACGTTGCCGTTGCACTTGAGGAGTGAAGTCAGGATAGATCGAGACAGAGTTATTATCGAACTTCAACGGGCCGGCGTCCCTGTCTCGAAAGTGGAACAGCCTAGCAATTATAGGCCTCGGGGGTCCCCCCGGCTTTACCTGTCCACCCGGGAAGCGATAAGCACGCTCGACCGCAAAAAACTTGCTAAGGCATGCGGGAGCGAGTTTAGCGACAATGAGCTCCTCAACCAGTAGATCGATCGAGGCAACACCATTGTCCTCCGGCACTCCGACTAGGCGAATGTTGTTCCGCCGGGCCCTATTGTCGTAGTCCTCCATGCGTTTGGCCAACTGGTCTTGCGATGAACCCAAATTCCCAATCTCCGACTGCGCTTCCGCCATGTCCGTCACCAGGCTGGATGCCTTCAGGTCCAGCGCCTTGACCCTCTCGTTCGTCTTGGCCAGGTCGGCTCGAATAAGAGTAACATCAACCGCCACCGTGTCTATCTTCGACACGATGGCCTCCTACTGCTGACTCATATCGGCCTTGAGCCCCGCAATGGCGGCCAGTAGGTCCTGAAGTGACACTTCCGAGGAGGTCGCCATGTCCGTCTTTGGGTCTTCCAAGCCACGGCTGGCAGCACTGGGGGAACCTCTCGGTTGCGTGTAGCGGTCGATCACGTTGGACTGGACCGACCCCCCACGAGTAGTAGCCTTTCTGCGCTTCTCCATCTCGGGTTTCGTCGCCATGTTGATTTCAGCACCCCACGGGGACAACCCGGGTGCGACGGGATATCAGCGATTCTCGATCTCGAAAGTCTGGTTTTTGCAAGAAATTGTTGCAGGCCACTGAGCCGGCACTGCGAAAAAGCGTGTTGCCAGTGAGAACAGAAAACCAGGATCGAAGAGCAGGTCACAGGAAGTCAGGACACGGGAGGACCAGAAACCGAAAGTGAAAGTGGCACATCACCGGTGAAGCAAATGCCAGGCATCCGTTGTTGTTGCATTACTGCTCGGCCATCCAAGGCAGCAGAGTCCCCGGTCCCGTCCGGGGCTAGGCCAGGAAGTTAGAGACGATGTAAAAATGGTCCCCGAAGTCCGATCTCGGCCCAAAAAAGTTCAGCAGCATCAGCAAGAGTAACACTTCAAAAGCCTGTCGAAGTGACCAGGATAACTGAAGGATAAATCAAGAAGAGCGGTGCGGGTCTCGGGAGCTCTCTGCTCACGCGACCATCTTGGATGCCCGCGTAGCTCCTCCTCCAAATATCCAAATTTATTAAGCGATGCTTCACTCCATGTAAAGATGCTGAAGTTGCTTTCATATGTTCAAAATCAACAAAATTCATGTGCATTGAAATTCCAAATGTTAAATTATAGGACGTTGTCCTCTATTTTAAGGAGCTGTGTTACTTGTTGAGGACAACCAATCAATCTGCCTCCTCAGAAAGACATGTAATCCTTCGAATATTGTCCTACTTCCTGAGAAGGACCTCATTTTGACCTCCACTTTATTAGGACTGCTGTCCGGATGCACAGGAGGAATCAGTTATTTAGAATTGTGGCCCGCATTGGGATAAATCCAACCTTGATGCAAGACACAAGGTGCAAGTAGTCCAGTATGCATCCACTGGATGTTGTTCTCAAATGTCTACAAGACCTGATTAACTTTCTGTTCTATGCGCTGAATACTATTCAAAGCAAAACCAAAGGGGATGATGGACGGAGTGTTGAACATTGCAAGCACTCACCCCCAATCAACTGATCTGGGTTTAATCCATCATCATTCTTAAGCTCACTCCGCCACCCCAGTTCAGACATGGCCATGTGCAAATTAGTCTGACCCTGTGCCTCATGGGAACAGTCCAGCCCGAACTGCCAAGCCATGTCTTCCCTGGAGCGGACACAAGCATCCTGGGACCGGTTTCTGTCTAATCAGCCGTCATCAGCCAGGCTAGCTTGAATCCAGTGGCAAAGTGAGCAAGGGACCCCCGTCTGGGCATACCCTGCCAACTTAGGGCGAACAAAGCAAAACCAAAGGGGATGATGGACGGAAAGTTGAACATTGCAAGCACTCACCCCCAGTCAACCCATCGTGGGTCCTGTGCTCACTACACCACTGGATTAAAGCTAGCCTGGCTGATGAAGGGCGATGCCCCGAAACAGGTCCTAGGATGCTTGTTTCCAGCCCAGGGAGGACCTAGCTTGCAGTTCGGGCTGGACTGTTCCCATGGGGCACAGGGTCAAGACTGATTTGCATATAGCTGGGCCCAAACTGGAATGGAATGGCATGGTGAGCAAAGAAACGATGGATTTAGGCCCAGATCTCTGTACTGTGGTGAATGTATGACATTGTTCTGTATTCTGTCCATCAATTGTTCTTTTTGAATACTATTCAAAGAGCACCTATTTTGATGCCTTCATTGTTATATTTCATGTGAGCTTTGGTGGACATTTAGGGTCACACTTCTAAGAGTGATGCAGTTTTGTGTATGCCTTTTAATGAAGCAAAATGGGACCTGGTCCTAGCAGTCTACGAGAAGATAGTAAAATTGGTCTGGGTTGCTTGTGTTTCTGTCCAAAGAGGATCTGGCAGGACTGTTCCTATTGGGATCAAGGATGATTTGCATACTGCTGGTCTTTGTCTGGAGTGGCATATTGGTAAAAAAAAGATAAACTGTAATGCTGCCCTGATCTATTGCCAGTGGCTCAGACTATGTGCAAGCTTTTTCACCCATCACTTCTATGTTATCTTCAAGGTTTTTTGAAACCTTCTACGGGCAAGAAATCGAGCAGTATCAGAAAATGTATATTACAACCGCTGTTTTTTTTCTTAACCTCTTTATTTAAAGTTTTACAAGCCACCTGTTATTAATTTCACATGCATCAAATAGTATTAACATGAATATACAATCAATATACCATCTGGAGCTATTCTTGCATTAATATATTGACATTAATAAAAACATTGCGTAATCATGTAGCATTTTTCGTTGTCCTGCAACTGACATATTTCTAACTGACTCAAGGGTTCCATAAATATATTACATCAGGCGCATTTTTTCGACTCAGTGCCATCATTCAGATCAATATGTCAGTGTCTCAGATGCGTTACCATATTTAAATTCACTACCCATTTAGTAAAGAATCTATCCTAGCTGTAGAGATAGGTGTATATGAGGTGTGCAATTGCTCCCTTTGGGTTTGCCTCTTATAATATGTTCAGCTGCTGCTTTTAAACTTTCTTTGGTGACTGGTCTCCAAGCTATGCCCCGTTTTGGCCTTCCTGCGATGAGTTAATTTACTTCTTTTGGAGATAGGTGAGAAGTGGAATTTGTCATCTTTTGTACAGACTTTCACTCTTGCACCATCAAACCGATTCTGTAGGAAATTTCTATTGAAGGGATTAGCTAAGTGCTGTTTGCATGTTTTCTTGGGTTATGGGTTTAATCTTTTTGTGATTGTCTGAGTTGTTGAGTCATGTTGATTTTACCCTGGGGCATTTTGACTTTGTTTAAAGGGCTTTTAAGGAACTCCTATGAATTACATTGGACTGTTTATGCCACGTAATGTCCTGAAAAGACCTGGACTGATTTTTGTTGCCTTACTGGCTTCTTCCTCCTTATTACAGCAGTACATTTCATAGGTGAAGGGAAAGGCCCCTTCCCCCGCTTCCTCATTTTCCTCTCTTTTTGGGCTCATTCCATTCGATATTGTGCTTCATGGCCCTTCTTGGCCTGACCCAATATATTTAATAATTGTTTATAGGTGGTATGATGTTCACACTTACTTGCTTCAGTTGTTCTGCTACATACAATCTCTACTGCCCTCATGTTAGTGCAGCTGTACCTGGTCTTTTGAGTCCTCTTTACTAGAGACCCTCCTTACAGAATAACGTCAGAGTGACATCTTCTTGGTATAGAGTGTTATGTATTGTACCTCCTCATTAATTAGCGGTATAACAGTTGATGAGTCTGCAGGGAGCTGCCATGGACCTACCTGCAAGTGCAAGTTATTATCTGAAATTCATCTTGTAGTGATGGCCCCTAATCCCACTTCGTGCAGATGATCCTGGACACTTTAAACTTGCCATTGCATATCATAAGATCAGAGGCAGGGACTAATTAATGGAATATCTGGACGCCTACGTTTTGTTTTTTCCAACTATTTTGTGCTATGGTTTTAATTCCACTGCCAACCTTCCTGGACATCTGATGAGCATGGCTGGGCATGTATCTATTACATTGATAGGCTCAAGTAGATCGAAGCACAAGTTGATGACATTTTGCTGATCTACTTCTGCCTACTGCATATGAAAAACAAGGCGAAAGGCAGCAAAGAAGTTAGCCGCAATCCTTGTACTGTCTGATTCATACGTAGTTCTTGCACTTTGTGTGGTTCTCCCTGGACCCCATTTTGCTGGCCACAGAGAGCCAGAAGACCTGAATGAACCACAGCCATCTTCGAAAATGTGCCTGTTTCTCTGCTTTGCCTACTGGGTGGATTTGAGTGCCTAGTTGGGATTCCCATGCTTTTGAAATGTACTGTCTTTACTTACTTACTTCTGTCAATCAACAGTCTCCTCAGCCAGATTCAGACCTGGCAGTCTGAAGTCCATCAAGGTCTGTTAACATGTCTAGGTGAAATATTATGCTGCCAGGAACACACAAAACCAGCCATATATAAGCTGCCTACCATTACCCATTGTGGAGATATTCTGCTCCATTTTGTATGTTGCTATAACAACAAATGGAAAGCTGCCACATGAGAAGGCTCCAAGAAGAAAAGCTGTAGTGGAGGGTGTTAATCTCTTTCCTCTGGGCAGGCTGTTTAATGCTGCAAACCTGCAAAACACTTTAACTTTTTATCGACAGATACTTTTAAAATGAAGCCCACAGGAATAGCATCCAATAAAGAACAGGCTCTCCACGGTGTGTCAGTATAAATATCGCCACTGACACATGCTGTAAATTTACTCCTCATGTGTATGTGGACAAAGTATTCTTGCTACAAGGACACTTCAATGTTGAGAGCTAGAGTCTGATGATGGTCATTGTTAAGAAAACAAGGTACTAAGAATGCTTAAGTCCGATGCAGGCTCTAAGCTAATTCATGAAAATGTAATGATTGATTTTTCGGTGCACTGATGCTTGTATGTATTGCTATAATATAATATATAACTGACCACCAAACAATTAATTAATATAATAACTGACCACCAAACAATTAATTGAATTTGTTTAATACCCGGTTATTAAGGCTGAAAATATTTTTTTCTTCCATAGGTTCGTCAGTCTGTTATGTCTACTCTGTCTGCAGTAGAGCTTGAAGATTTACCTGTTATTGTCAAATTTATACTTCATGCAGTTACAGGAGCAGATACTGTAGAGGTAAACTTTAAGGAAAATATACACTTTCAAAATGCTGGAGTAAAATGATGGTGTCCAAGACATGAATAAGTTGTATTGATATGCGTTGTTAAGGTCTTTTACATGCTATCTACTTTTCTTTGGGAATCCTCTTTGCCATGACGTAAGTATAAAACATACCTTTTAGAATTTAGATTTGAGTAATGAGACCTGACAGCTTTTCCTTGATTTTCTTTATTATATTGGAAATGTTAATTTTTACAGGTGCATATTTCTACCAGCAGATTCTTCACCTGTTTAATATCCCCAGGTGCCAGAACTGCATCTGGGAACTTTTCTCAAGCTCTGTTTGGCCGGGGGCTCTGGGCGCATCTTGGTGCCAGTAATAATGGCAAAGGTGACATTTCTATCACAATAATGCACTCACCTCAGTGTACCAACATCCGTTCAATTTTTACCGCAACCTTCAGCATGGAACTGGAATTACTCTCCTTTATTTTATATCACTTTGCTGATTTTCTTCGAGAAAATTCCAAGTCTCAAAACGTTTTTCTGAGTGCAGTGCGTAGAGATATCACCTTATAGGGGTTTAAGCCCTGTAGGGACTTTAATGGGAAAATGTCTGTTTCAGACCCCAATAATGCCTGCCTGGGGTGGAGACTTGGTTGTGCGAGCTGTGTGTCCTCGTCACCCCAAGCCCAAAATCGAGCACAAAGTGAACTGAGGAAACACAAGAACAGGACGCATGGGGAGGATTCACTTCAACAGTATCTTGAGTCTAGAGGTAAGTCTCCACACGTTTCCCTGCCTCCTCTAGAGTCGTCCTTTGATCTGGAGTTGATAGACTCTTTGCATAGAGGACATCTTCTGGCAGTGCCAGCCTTAGTGGCCTTTCTGTCTGCATTGTCATTTTGGCACTGGCCCAGGTTATCTGGGGATTCCAGTGCTGGGGCCAATACAGCTCTATTTATCAGTGCCATGATAAAGATCTTCTGGCATGCGCCAGTGCCCTCTGGCCCCCTGACCCTCTCACCTGACCTAGAGCCCTGGTACCCGCACTTTGCGAAGAGCGGCGGACGACAGAAGGAGACGGGCTGCGGGAGGGGCCAGCAGGTGAGCGGTGAGTGGTGCAGCGTTCTCACCGGCAACGTCCTCGCCGTTCAACTGAGGGAGAACGAGCGAGGTGTAGAGAGGCTGCAGGAGCTTGTGGAAGCTGCAAAATTTCAACAGTTACATTCCCCAGCGGTCGGCTTTGGTATTTGAAACCGGTAAGCGGTATCCGGTTATTTAAAGGACCAAATTGCCACTATTTGCCTCCATTTGCCTCAACTCCCCTGTCCGTACAATAACAGTTTTAGGCCTTTCACGGCCCCCGGCCCCCCGCCCTAAAAGGGCATCGAAAGGAGTGCAGAGTGCTTGTGTGCTTGCTCGGTATCTGTTTGGAAAGAGGGTTAGGATTGAGGACGCCAGAGGTCGCTAGTGAGCCATAAGAGCTCCGGAGTGTGAGCTGTGAAAGGGGAGCATTCCAGAGTACCACAGGCACAAAGCACTGACATATCTCTGAAGCAAAAAGTCCACTTGATGGCGCCAAGGAAGAACAAAAGTGCCTTGGGTCTGATAAAAACAAAGACTTCTAAAAATCCCCCAATGGATTTAGACTCGTCAGGAGGAAGCTCGGGGAACCTCGAGGCAAAACCAAAATCTAAACGCACCCAAAAGAGAAAAGAGAAAATATCCAACGAGCAATCGAATGCGGGCCCTATGGGTGGCAAAGCCTCTAACCCCCTGAAAGACTTTGTGGGAAAACATTTCAAAAGGGTTTTTTTCACCGGTTAAGCTCCTCTCACCAGATCTGGAAGCATCCGGAGAAGAACTTTGGAAGGGGGGCTCCTCTGTCATTTTTGATGACCAAATGGCGGACCCTGAAAATCTGATTAACCAATCACTACAGTCCCTAACTACTCATAATGGCCCAACAATGACACCCAGGCTATCCTCGTCCCCAAAGTTGCCCTTGCGTCACGACTCGGAGGAAGTAAATAGCGAAACTCAAGGACAAGAGGAGGAAGATGAGGAAGATGACCTGGATTTGAACGATTTGGCTCTAAATGGAATTTCGAAAGGACTTGACGTGCACGAAGAACACACTTTAGGTTCCAAGGGTACTAAAGACGGTAATCAGTCTTCACAGACTATCCCGGAGACCTCAACAAATCCGGCCACCTCAATGTTGGATCTGATATTAATATTGCAAAAAACTCTCTAGGGAATCCTTGAAGTGACAATGTTATATCATGATACACTAAAATCACAGAATTCACACCTTTTAAAAATTCAGGGTGAATTACAGGGAATCAAGTGTCAAATGCCCTTAATGCTTAGACCAGTACCTGACCCAGAGAATATAACACCAATTGAGAGGAAGGTTGGGAATAAAGAACCCCCAGCGGCAACGCCAATTGTGATGGATGTTGGGAATACTGAACTCCCGGCTACAAATCATGAAGTGTACATCTCAAAATGGCCTATGCTGATAAAAAGGAGGGGTGTATATAAGAGTCATACTTCATTAAGACAGGGGAGACCTGTTAGAAGAGTCATACAAAGTAAGAGTAAAGGTAGAGTAGTGAGAAAAAGGTCAGAGGTGGAGGAATCATTAGAATCATTAGTTCTAATGGAACACGAGTTAAAATGTAAACCTCCAAATGATAAGAAAGTGAGAGCAAGCAATACAAGAATGGGAAACACAAGAATGGGAAACACAGAGAAGCCAGCAATGAATCGAGTAATAAATGATAATGGCAGTAAGAAACAAAATAATACGGGGATGCAATTTAATGAGAAAGCCTATGAGGATAAATCTAAAATACAATATCCACAAAAGGGATTAAAAATAAATAGTATGAAGTCTAAAGGAAACCAATGGCTTTACTTTGAGCAAGTAAAAATGGGAAGGGGAGGGAAAAAAGCGAAGAAGCGCTCGTACCTAAACAGAGAACTTCTTCTTAATGCTTTCGCCCATTGCCCTAACTTGAAAGGAATCTGTACAAAAGATCTCCGACAGGTGGGTTTTCAAACAAACCTTGATGGAAAAGAGCTTACTAAGGTTCTAGTTTATTCTGAGCTGGTAAAAATAGCCATTGAACGAGCTGGTAGTGAGATATTAAAAGCAGGAATTCGGTTAGTACCTGATGAAGAAGTAGGGACTGAAGAAAGTGTCCAGAAAGGAAATGAGTTCTTAAAGTACCATGCAGGACTTGGTAAAAGGCAAGTAAGATTTATAGAAAGAGGTTTAGGGCAAGGCCCGGGAAACTATAATATTATAATAAATAATTCTGTTTCGGAAGACTCTTGGAAGAATTGGAGTCTTAATACTAGCCTCCCAGGTCCTTCACAGCGGTACCTAGAGGAATCCAACAGGTTCGGGCCCCTTAGTGATGTGGAATAGGTAAAGGGGCAGCCACACGGCTTAAAAATGGTCTCCTGGAATATAAATGGGCTAGGTAACCAAATAAAATGTGAACGGCTAAAAGATCTAGCAAAAAATTATGCAATCATCTGTATCCAGGAGACCTGGCTATGTGGCGAGCCCCCTGTAGTGGATGGCTTCTGTCAAGCCTATCGACCGGCAGTAAAATCTAGATCAGGTCGCCCGGCAGGGGGTTTATTGACTTTACTATCTACAAACTTGGTGAAAAACTTCTCCCGGCTCACTGTAACATGTAAATGGCTGCTCTGCTGTAGAATAACATTAATTACAGCCAGTAACAAGAAAGAAAATGTGTTGATTGTAAATGTATATATGCAATGGGGGGGCAAGGAGGAGTATCGAGTCGAAATGGCGCACTTTAAAAATGATTTAGATTTACTGTGTGAAAAGTACGTTTCAGATTTGTTCTTGTTAGTAGGAGATTTTAACCATAAACTTAATCCTATGCGGCAGGATCTCATGTATCAGGATTTTTTAGAATCTTATGATATAACTCAAGCAAAGTTTCCAGAAAATCTGTGTACAACGAATGACGTAAGCTTGGGGAATTACCTAGCGAATAAATGTCTCTTTTGTCTGAACGGCAGGTACCCACAAGATCGACCGGCCAAAAAAAGCCTTTAAACAAGGCACACAAAATTGCCCCATAGACTATGTCTTTATCCCAGCATGGAACTTTGATATAATAAAGGGCTTTATGGTTAACCATATAGAAGAAAGTGACCACAATATTCTAGAAGTAGAACTGGCATTTTCCCATCAATTCATTGCTGAAAAAGTAATTATACCACAGATGGACTATCCCAGACGCATCACAACACGGTTAACCGAAGAAAATATAGAGAAATTAACCAGGCTCCAACATAAAATCGTTCTAGGGTGCATAGTTGGTCTAGATCTGGCCTGGTACATTGAAAAATTAAACCAAGTGGTACAAAGTATCAAGGTCGAACTTAGTACAGACGTAAAGAACACCAAGAGTGTACAAACCACCCAAGTTAGGAAGGGAAACTGGTATAATATAGCCTGTTTAAAGAAGAAAAGAGAACTAAGGCGAGAACAGCGCAGTCTGCGCAATAAATTTGATAAATCTAGAGCTGAATATCTTGTCAAATTAAAGAAAGAGTATACCATGCTTCTTGATAGCACAAGAAGAGCCCATAAGGATAATTGCTGGAAGAAATTGCTGGAGGCAATAGAATCCAAGAATATACGATTATTCTGGAATCTAGTCCGCTCAGCAACAGAAGCCTCACCTGGGTCAATGATCTGCGTGGTAGAATAGGGTGCCTGGGTGGATTATTTGAAAGAGCTATACCCGCTGGGGGGTGAAGCTGAAGAGGAAGTACAAAGGGACTGGAGTGGCTTAGTAGATGACCTAAAACCAGACTTCTCAGAAAGAAATGTACTTGATACAATTAAAACTTTAAATTTAACAAGAGCCTCCGGCCCAGATAACCTGCCTGCCCTAATAATCAAGACACAGACATCTTGGTGGGCCAAATTCTTCTCCCAAATGTTCTTAGTAATCCTAGAATCAGGGATAGTTCCAAGTAGCTGGAAGGGTGCGATAATTCGACCGATCCATAAAAAAGGGGACGTCAACGCACCAAGGAACTATAGATTAATCAACCTACTCGATATAGGAGAAAAAATATTTGCAAAAATTATATTAGGTAGGTTAAAGACTTGGGCAGAGGAGAGAGTAATTATTCCAGTGGAACAGGGCGGCTTCAAGGAAGGCCATTCTACAATAGACCACTGCTTTGCCCTATGGGCGTTGGCCCGGAAGTCAATAGAACAAAACGGGAAGTTGCATTGTTGTTTTTGTTGACTTTCGAGCCGCGTTTGACTCTGTGGACCGGAACAAACTCTGGGAGGATTTGATAGGATACGGAATTCCGGATGGCTTGTTGATGATCTTGAAAGATCTCCATAGAGGGAACTGGGCCCAGGTTATTAGAGATTCGCATGGGTCACTAACCCAGAAGATATTGATAGGGAATGGCCTTAGACAGGGGTGTGTTCTGGCACCCCTGTTATTTTCAATCTTTCTGGCAGATCTCCCTGCGACACTTGAAGTAGAAAGAAGTGCAAGCCCTAGAATGAGCGGGAACAAAATGCCTTGCCTATTATACGCAGACGACTTAGTGATCCTAGATCAAACAGAAATAGGACTTCAAAGGAAGCTAAATGCTTTTAAAGGTTATTGTGATAGGAAAAAGTTGACTGTAAATATGGAAAAAACCAAGGTCTTGTGTTTTGGAAAGAGCAAGAAGAACTTTAATTGGTTTTTGGGTAATAACAAATTAGAGGCAGTTAAGGAGTATAAATATCTAGGCCTCTGGTTTGACAGTGCGCTAAATTGGCGCACCCATTTGGAGGCACAAAGAGCCAAAGCTTTTTCATCCACATGTGGGTTGAAAAAGTTTAATAAAGAATATGGCGACATGACTCATAAACCAATGATAAAGGCATTTGTTGCAATGATCCCCCCCCAAGTATTGTATGGCGCAGAGGTGCTATACCTGAGCGGTAAACATGAGTGGGACCAGGAAGAGGGAAAAATCTTAAAAATGTTATTGTCCTTACCAAATTGTACTATGGTTCAGGCAATAAGAATGGAGCTAGGGCTAACTTCATGGACCGTACAATCTCAAATGGCCCTGGTAAGATTCTGGAAGCGCCAAGACCCAGGAGTGACAATAAAGGTCTCACAGTGGTGTAGGGATGAGATCCACATAAGTAACCTTGCCTGGGCAAAGGATGTGAATAAAACCCTGCAGAAATTAACTGGGTGCCTTAATGTGAAATTCTCTCAGGAAGCCTTGATAGCCGAGTTTACTAAGAAAACCCTTAGGGAACAAGGCCAGTCGCTCTCTAGGGCGCAGGACCAAGAATATATGACAGGGAAAAAATCGGTCCAGTGGTTAAAAAAGTCATGGGTTAATGATGGCTGGTTCCCGTATTTGGACATTCTGCCCAATCGAGTGCTGAGATATGAAATTCTTAGGACTCGAGTTGGGATTAAACCATGGAAGATAGATGGAAAATTAAAATCTGCATTGATCGGCCCAGAAGGTAATTGTAACTGTGGGCGTGGACTAAGACATGATATGGCACATATTTTACTTGATTGCTTATTTGTACAGGATATAAGGAAACAGTTTTTACGCCCGATATTTTTATCACATAAGATAACTTCACGTGCCCAGGCGATATGTTTACTTACCGATATGCCCACTTTAGAAATTGCAATTGGATTGGGTAAATTTTTGAGGAGTTTAAAAGAATATGGAAAGGTGATTTTGAAAGAGGGGCACTGATTTTAAATTGTTTTAAAGTTTTATAAAATGAAAATATTATTCTTATCCTTTTAGTGATTTTGAAATTTCTGTAAAATAGGGCGTATTGTATGTAGTGTTTCTGAGGGCGTCTCCCTCTTTTAATTTAATTTTAACAAGTATTGAATTTTACCTATTTAAGATGTAGTAGAATTTTGTCTGTCCGTACTTTTTGTGTCTAATTGCGTGTGTTCTGTACTGTTTAAAAGACCAAGGTCTAAATAAACAAGTTTCTTTCTCTCTCTCTCTCAGTGCCCTCTGCCATGCTTCTTGGTCCCATGGGACCATTCTGGACTTCCCTTGGGGTTTTGCCGGCTAGTCCTTATTTATGCATCCCACCCTTTTCCACAGGAAACAACTATGGCTGCAACTGTAACCGTTCCAGCGCTGAGATGCTGGCCGGTCACCTCCCACTGGCACAGATTCAAAAGTTGACCTCAAGGCCACCGTCTCCAATGCCACTTGCAGAGCAGCCTGTATCAAAGTCCTAAGCTATCCTGCAGATGTCTAAAAGAGAGGCCGAGCAGATTGTGGAGAAGAAAAGGAATAGGGAGTAGCAGCCTGATATGTCGCACCCATACTAATGGAAGACTATGCATGACCTCTTCTGCCCTCTTCCAATCCAATTCAGATCCCAGACATTGATCAGCAAGACACTGATGACAGCAGAGAAGCAGCCAACTTTCTTCCACCTCCCTCTTCCAGACAGTTTGGCTCTGCAAAATGCCATATAGTGAAATAGATATCTCCCTTGAGATATAAATGGACTGTCTCTCAGGGCCGGCCTCTTGAAGTTGGCCTATATTCATGCTGTAATCAAAAAGGCTATCAATTTGCTGAAACTTTCTCTTCCCAATGTAGAGACCAGATTAGATATTATGGCAAAGGTCTTGCAATTGTCTTCAGCTTAGTCTGAACTTCTGTTACATTTTTCCGAGATGTTCTTTGGTCCAGTAAAGACTGCGTGGGAGGACGTTGAATCAGACTCAGCAATAAACTGTCTTATATCAAGAAGATACAGACTTGCATTTGAAGAACCAGATTTTATTGTGATCCGCTATTGTCCAGACAGTCTAGTGATACAGACCTCACCCTATTTAAAGCTAAACCCTGGCTCATTCTCTGTTGCCCTAGCAGATAAGTAAACAAAGAAGTGGGGAAGAAAATATTCTTATTAGGCAGTTTCTTCGCGGAGTCTTTCGCTCACTTAAAGCTATTGTTTTCTGGGGATATACTCCCAAGCTTGGTGAGGTATAGTGGCGATGGCAGCTCCAAAGTTATTGGGATGCCTCTAGGAACATTTTCAGGAGTTACTTTGTTACGGGCAGAATAACTTTAGACACAAAGTTAAGATGGCTTAGATACTGATGATTCAGTGTGGAGGGTCATGGGCTCCTCAGAAACCTTACAGAATCATGCTTGGCTTAAGTCAGCTGGCTTTTCTGGTTGCATCCAAGCAATGCTAACGGATATACCTTCTGATGGTGAATGCTTTTGAAGAACAAAGCTGATGGTGCCTTTGAGGGATTTAAAGTGGAGAGAGCGAGAGCTTTGGGCCTTTCGTCTTCAATTAGAGAATACCAGCAGTTTTGGTTGTTTTGAGGATTTTTGATGCGTTTCAAAGTCTTACAGCGCCAGCCCTCCCAGGCTCCCCTGTAACAAAATCAGCTGCTCTGGCATTACAAAGGCTGAGGCAAAGGATGGGTCCATCAGACTCTTCAAGCCTCCACCTCCTCTTCATTTCACCACCTGGAGTGCCGCTTTAGTTTTCCCTTAAAGGAGCATTGTAGAAGAGGGTGTGCTCTACCCTTCAAGAGGACTTCTCAAATAAATCCCTCCTCCACAGCCCCTTCAACCACAAGAAAATCTGAGAATACTGCAATTCGACATGTCAACCCTGCCACAGCATGAAATTGGGCAAGGTTTCTTTTCTCTGTACTTACTGGTTTCCTAGAAGGGTGGTGGTCTTCATCCGATCATAGACCTCAGGGTTTTGAACTGTTACCTCTGAAAGTAAAATATCTAAAGCCTGTCCGTTTCTCAGGGTCTTTTAGTACATGAAGTGGGGGACTGGATGGTGCTCCCTAGACTAGCAGGATGCATATTCCACTTACTGATCGGCAGTTGTATAGGAGGAACCTGTGCTTGGTGGTAGGGTTCACTCACTACTCGATCACAGTCCCCCTTTTCAGACTGACATTGGCACATCAGTTCTTCACCAAGGGGAAGGTAGTGGTTGTGACTTGTCTCAGGAGATCCGGGATCTCTGTATTCCTGTAACTGTATGACAGGTTGCTCAACACCAGCTAGTCGCAAATGTTGCATCCCTGTTGTTCTCTTTGGGTGTTCCGTAAATGTACCAAAGTCTTGCCTAGAGCCCTGTCATCACCTACGGTACATAGGGGAAGTCAGGGTATTTCCTGTCATCCGATGACCTTTGTCAGGTGTACATTTCCGGGGCTTTTTATAGTGGAAATTGGGGAGGAGTTGGTGAACACCCATAAACATGTTGGATTGTGATTATGCACAGTCTTGCAAGTCATTCCAACTATCTCCTGCCACTTCCAGTACCTGAATGTAGATTTGTCAAAAGGTGGCAAAACCAGAACATTGCTAGCATTCATACCCAGATATAATATACGCCCCAATGTAATCAAGACAGTTATTGTCAGATGTCTGATATAAGGAGAACAGTGCCATAATTTGTTACCTTACTCCTTTGCACCAAAAGTGACAACCCGATCTTTGGGCCTCCAGTCTCCGACTAGAGACTGACAATTTTAGATGATTTGAGGAGTTTCAATGGGTTTCAGTTTCTGACCTCACTAGCCCTGCCAGCCTCAACAAAATCAGCTGCTCTGGCATTACAAAAGCAGAGTCAAAGATGGGACCCATCAGATTAAGCAACCTTCATCCTCTTCCTTTACCACCTGCAATTCCGCATATGCTTTCCCTTAACGGAGCATGAGTAGCCTGTGGATGGGCAAGGATCTCTCACTCCCTCTTGAGACTGGGTTTGGACTCACCAGCATGGAATCTATTCAGTTGCCAGCCATGTGACTGACACTCCAGATTCCGAGGTCAACAGTCTCAGTTGGTTTCATCTTGCCGATCACGAGACACCACACCTTTGCCCTCTGGGGCACCTCTCAGCTGAATGTCTTTGCCATTTCGCGATAATGCCCATTTTCCACACTCTGTGTCCTCCAGTATGATTTGCCAGAACATTTGGGAGGGTGGGGTGATAGGAGAAATTGATTGAGGTTGAACTTTGTGCTTTAGTACATGGTTCTCTATCAAACCTTTGATTCCTCAAGTTCTAAGGAAGACTCGCCAGGACCAAGACACATACCGACCAAGAGGATGTGGCAGGCAGCCCTCCTATGCCTCCACTTTGCCTTCCTCTGTAGATGTACCCCTTCTCACAGTTGGAGCAGCAGGTACTGCTTTCCAATTTCCAGAGCCTCCACCTTAATGTCTGGTAATCTAGTGGGGCGTTCCTGAGCTCCTTACAGCTGCCAGTGGAGATGGTAAACATAATGCTGTCCGCTTGTTGTTCCTTCACCAAGTCAGTCTGCTGTGAAAGGTAAAATAGATTTGTTGGATGGTGTATGAAGAAGAATGGTGATCTGCCTCAGGCTTGGCTGTTGGAAGTCCTCAGCTTTGTGCTCTCACTGGCCTAGCAGGGCTGTGAGGTGGGCATTTTCAAGGGATACTTTGCAGCCTTGGCTTTGTTTATCTATTTACCAGACCAGCCATCCCGATTAGGTTTTCAAAGAGACTGACAAAGATATTTTCGCCAAGTCTATTTATCATGCCCTAATAGGACTTGAACTTTGTTTTGATTTTTTTGATGCATGCTCCTTTTGAGCCGCTCCGTATTGGTCAGTGGAGATTGTTGAAGTTTAAAAGTTTTTTTTACGGCTATTATCTCTGCGAAGCTGTCAGTGAGTTGCAAGCACTGAGCGTCCTCCTGTCATACACATGCTTCTTCCCAATTAAGCTGATCCTCGGAACTAAAGCAATCTCGGTCAATAATTGATTGACCAAGACTGCTTTACCCTTCCTACCTACTTTTCGCCTAGCCATCCTACCAATAAAGCGGAGAAGTTACACCAGTTGGATCCCAGAACAGCAGTTAGTTTTTACATCAACTGTACCAAAGAGACCAGGTTTGAAGACCAGCTCTTTCTGTGATACACAGACAGCAAAAATTGCAAGGGAGAACGAATGAGTACATTATCCTGATACATAATATATTGTGTAAATATGTGCTATGCCTTTGCAAAGGAGGAGCCGCCATAGGAAATCCTGACCCATTCCACCGTGATGAAGTCTTACAGCTCAGCACTGGCTGCGAGTTTTCCTGTGTCTGAGATCTGTCGTGCAGCAACATGCACGTTCCTTCATACCTTCACCAAGCATTAGAAGTGTAACCATTTTGCATACTCGTTACGCCAGGATTTCCTTGTGTGACTATTCTTTCAGATCATTACCTGGGAGGGGTAACATTTTCTCTTGGATACTCTATCTACTTGCAGATTCCTCACAGGTCCCACACAACTCACTATTCTGATGGACACTCATAGGCCACCATCAATAAGGTTCCAATTCAGATTGTTGCCCAGACTGCCTTAAGTTTTCCCTTCATTCCTTTTCTCTGCCTCTAAGGGCACAGAAGAAATTTACCAGGAACTGACGTTGTTGAGGCGGAGTGGGTACTAAATGGCTCCAGTGAAGTCACTGTGGTTGTGCTTCAAGTGCAGGAATTAAGCCAGTGCTCCCTACTAGCATAGGAGAGAATGCCATCTTTTTTTCCCTCATTTTTCTTAATAAAATAACTAAATTATTTTCTGGAGAGGAAAATTGTGTAGTTTGAATTTTGACAGCGGAAAAAATTAAGGGTTACGTTTCCAACACTGCTCTTGACCTGTGCAGCTGAAATATTAACAAAAGTTGGTACTTCTTCCTTTCATAGACCATTTCTTCAACTGCTTTTTGTTCTGGGCTCATTAAAGAACTATTTTCAGATGCTACTGCTAAAAAACCTCTTTGGATCCTCTAAACATCAGTAGCTATAAATAAAGTGGCTAGGGCTGTAATTGCATGGTTTTTCAGTCACAAATTCTACTCTTGGAGGCCAGCCTTTAGTTTTAAGCCCAGTAGTGAGAGATGTCGCTCAACAATGTGCATTCCACCTCTTTGTACATTCTCTTTTAATAGGATGATCAGCATAGCTGATCCTTTGGAATCTTTCAGCTGCTTAATGCCCTTTAACCAACCACTCCCAACCCGAATTTACTTTTTCAATTAGAAGAGGTCGTAAGGGTGCCAGACTTCTCCAGGTATTGCTTTCTTGTGCAATAGGTGATTGAGAGTGTGTGTTCATTTAACCCGTGGTGTCACTTTGATCTCCTACATGTTGGCCCGCTCTTTTTAACATGTGTTCTGTTGCAGCACAAATGTCCTCAGACCTTGGTGCAGAATTCCATAGTTGTGCTACATACTTCCCACAAAATATTCCTGCCCTTCATCCATGCAGGCCTTGATGATTAAAAATGAGTGCGTCTAAAGAACATAAAACATGAATTCCTGCCTTGCATCAAACACTGCAAAACATGAAATGAACATGTGATTAAGATTCCAGAGCGACAGACTTTTGCAAAATATCAATTTTAGAAGATTTCTAGTTAGAGGTGCTAAACTAGTTGCCATGCACACAAGTTCTACATTTGTTCAATGCACAATGAGCACACGTGACATCACTGCATGCTTATTTACCTGCATTGCTATATACTAAAGATTTATCTAAAACATTTTGGTGGATTTCTTTTATCTTATTTTACTTGTTGTGCTCTCTATAAATGCTAATTCTTTGAATAATGTCACACTTCATCTTTAAGCAAAATTGCATGTTGATTCTTTTGCAGGTCATTTCTGATCTGCGCAAAAAGCTGGACTTGGAATCATGCGTCTTGCCACAACAGGTGCAAGCTTCCCAAAATAAAATGAAAAGCAGGATGAAAGCCGGGTAGGTCATCTGCACATTTTTTTGGCTTAATCTGCAATTAAAAATATA
Source organism: Lissotriton vulgaris (assembly GCF_964263255.1). Lineage (NCBI taxonomy): Eukaryota > Metazoa > Chordata > Amphibia > Caudata > Salamandridae > Lissotriton > Lissotriton vulgaris. The sequence goes on from NC_141697.1 coordinate 976,090,705, forward strand.
TTTGAGTAAAAAACAAATGAGACATTTTCTCAAAGTTTCTTTTTTTGTTTACTCTCTTTGTCTCCAGCATTAGCAAAGAAATTACTTTTCAACATTAATTTGACTTCTTCAGTTTGCATTGAAGAAAACACAAAATTCATAGTGGTTCTGCTTTAGTTCACTCCTGTGTTGGAAAATAGAATATTTAGTTCAGTTTTTTTACTGCAGTGGAGGAGAAGAAAGTAAATACAGCAGTTGAAATGTAGTCCTTTTATCCTTCCCGTCTCAAATAGCCTCTGGCCGAGGTTTGATACCAGATGCAGCTAATCTATTCTTAATAGGTAGTTTACTCTCTCATGTCCTTTTCTTTTGTTTCTTGTTTCCTCTTAGGAATGTAATGGATTTAAATGTAAGAGTAATGAGGGGGAAAAAGTGTGCATATGTTTTAAAGAACATGGCTAAGGAGAGTTGTTCATGTGCCAAGTACATTGAGGATTCATAGCGATAGGAAAATATTATACAAAATTCTACAGTATGCAATAAAATTCAATGCACGCTATGTGGACCAAGATGATGATATCTGCATACATAGGTATGCTGCAAGTGTGTGGATTTTAGGTGATCTGAAGGAGGCAGTGGACTGAAGGTTCTGTGTGTGGTGTTGTAAGACACATCACTTATGGCTTTTTTTTATCCTAACTATTTTTTTTATTTTAAAAAGGTTTAACATAACGTTTAAATAGACAAGAATATAATTTTAATGAAACACTTGTGTTTTGTAATTGGAGTGATTTTTTTTTGTTTTCTCCATTGTTAGGTCATCTGCTAACCATACCAACAGCAGCAACCAGGACTGTATATCTCTGTTGTTGGATGTGATTAAGGCAGCAGTTAGATTTCAGAAAACAACAGCAGAAGCGTGGACTAAGGTAATCTGACGGTACTAAGATGGATGTAAAATAGTCAGCTATATTTTAGACCCTGCATTTCTAGGAATGAAGTAGAAACAGTGAACCTCCTTAGCCAAGCACCGATATTGACCCCACAGCTTATAAAGTGCTGAAGGTTCAACGATGACACCATTCCTGCATCTGTTGAAAGGGAAATAAAATAGCTTCAGAGATGTTTGTAATACTATTTCCACATAGCAGCCTCCTTAGCCAGGATAGAAAAGTACTCTTTTCTTTATTTCGGCATAAAACTACATACTTACACCTTCAACTTCTGAAACTATTATGCTTTAATGCCACCATGACCAATGTGCCTAAATTCTTGAAAGTCATATTAAATCTCCTTTATCAAAAACATCCCATCTTTATGCTGAAGCTCATGTAATTTAACAGAATTGAGAGCCTACTGATGACATCTCTGCCTTTGAAGACTCCTCACATGTCCGTAATAGTGGAAAAACATTGCTTCTATTACAGCCCCCCTTTAGTGAATCCTCCTATGGTTAAGTAGCTTCTGACACCACCTTAATTTCCTGAGAAATTAGTCTTGGTGCTTTACTTTCCACATCTGGTGCATTTCTTTAGTCTAATTATAAGAATTGTTGCACATATATGCACCTTGTCCAGTGCATATAAATGGTTTGACAAAGTCCTTGGGTGTAGATACGAAATGTTATTTCACGTGTGTGCTGTTGCGTCTAAAAAGTGTTAGTTTTTCTTAATAAATTATTCATTGCATTTCTGTTTGACTGTATGGCCCTGTGGAACTAATGTGTTTGGTTTGCAGTGGGAAATGAAAAACCTCATGGGCAGGGAGCCTCAGAATTTGTCCACCATCTGTTAGTGGGTGTGGATACCCCTTCTACCTTTGTATCACCAAGGCAGGAGAATTTGATAATGTGCTCCCTTTCTTCTCCGCTTCTTTTCTTGACAACTGGAATTCCACCAGGAAACTCTATTGCCCCCCTCGCCTTTACATTAACCTTAACCCACTACCATAGTTTGCATTCTCCTTCCATTTCAGTTGGTACACTTATACTCACATACAAATTTATGCAAAAACTTGAGTGGCATTAGATCCAGATTTCTGTGCCACCTCAAACTTGGAAAACAGTCACTGTGTGAATACATTCAGCAGATCAGTAAAAATTTGGCTCTTGCCATACATGCAACTATTATATTTACGTTCAAAATAAACGGTAGATGGGTTCTTGTGTGGCACATTATTCTCAGACTTTTCTTCAACACCTCATACTTATGGTCTGCCCCTCTGATACATTGTGTTTAGACCTTTACCTTCTATTACACAAATCCTTTGTTCTTGGTCATGGACAAGATCTACAGCCTTTCACAAGAGCTCTTGGGAAAATCTCCATGCTTGCCTTTTGCACAAATACTTTAAAATTATGAAGAACTGGCTTTCAGACATGTTTGTTTGCCTTTATTCAACGGCCGTGAATGGGACAATGAAGGAAATATTTATATTTCGCAATATAATTTAAAGCAACTAACGTTTTAGTCTTCGAGAGAAGCCGTAAGGTTTTCAACTGGCTCGAAACATGGTTACTCTTTCTTTATTCAGACAGACTTTGACATTGGCATCTGTAGTATCAGTGTAGTTATTATTTGATCTTCCAGAAATTCTCCACAGCAGCCCATTTATAGGACTAATTATTCATTCCTTTTTTCCTGAGGTCATTGTTGTTTCCCATATGAAACGCAGGACCTTTCTCCGTCAGTCTTTTCCAGTGGGCCCTGTTCTAATGGGGCCCAAACACCTCTTAATAATCTGGACTTTAAAAGGGCTTTGATATTTTATACCAAAATGGTCTGCTACCACAGAACTTGAGGCGTGTCTCCTCCATGCCTGCTCCAAAAGAGAAAAAGCAGGAGCTTTGGCTTCCAACAGGCCTTATGAATTTGTAGGTAGCCACCTAATCTCCGGTCTGTTAACACTTAGTGTTGTATATCATTGCCTTTGCATGTTATCAGTGTGACTTATCAATTGACTTGATATTATACCTATCGCCATCTGCGAGCTAGCATGCCTAAAATTTGTTTTCCAGGATGGTAATATTAAGTTAGGAACATAGTTGCGAGGAATACAAATATAGCAACTATTTTTTACAGGTGGGGTGTATCTTTTATTAAAACACTAGCAGCCCGTCCCGACCTTGTCCGGGAGCAATCAGGCTTCTCCGACCCCCGCCTGCCCCGACATTGCCCAGCAGCCCGGGTCCCCGGCCGCTCCGTCCCCACCTGCCCCGACCCTCGCCTGCCCCGACATTGTCCCCCAGATGTCACAAAGGCCCAGTGTTGAGGCGCTCTGCATAAATCTCCATGGCAGATGCTGTAAGTCCCTGTCCCCCGCCTGCCCCACCCCTCGCCTGCCCCGACATTGTCCCCCGGAGCCTTTCCTCAGCCGATGTAAATTGTACCCTTCTGTTTTGTTGTAACTCTCCGTCCCCCGCCTGCCCCGACCCCCGCCTGGCCCGACATTGTCCCCCGGAGCCTTACCTCAGCCGATCTAAATTCTATCCTCCTGTTTTGGTGTAAGCCCCGTCCCCCGCCTGCCCCGATCCCCGCCTACCCGACATTGTCCCCCGGAGCCTAACTCCCCGTCCCCCGCCTGCCCCGACCCCCACTTGGCCCGACATTGTCCCCCGGAGCCTTACCTCAGCCGATCTAAATTCTATCCTTCTGTTTTGGTGTAAGTCCCAACCCCCGCCTGCCCGACATTGTCCTCCGGAGCCTTACCTCAGCCGCCGCTCCTCAGTTCACCGCTCCTCGCCGCTGGTCACCGCTCCTCCCGCCGGTCCGCTGCTCCTCACCTCCTCCCCTGCGCCATGTCCGCCGCTCCTCCTCGCGCTCTTGGACGCCGCACCATCCCGCGCTCCTGGCGTCAGCACGCAGGTCGCGGCTGGCGCTACTTCGAAGGGACTACTTTTTTTATAATGTACATTTTTTAAATATAACCTATTTTTTAACTTTATATAGACTATGTCCATCTGCACACCCTGAGGATTACAACAATGTATCGGGTGTGTGGATTGGCGCTGTGGTTCCAGAGTTTACCCGCCTCAAAGCCTCAAAGTTCTTCCTTTATAATAGTAGTATAGATTAAACCATAGCTTCCACTCTCTTGAAAGCAATCTGTCTTTCTTGTGAGGGTTTTAAAATAATGACTTATTTTTTTGTCTGTGTGTATATGCTTACTTTGTTAATAACGCCCAGTACTGACCACCTGACGTTAACAACCAGATTACTATTGAATGTACCTATTTTTGCATCAATTTGATTTGACCCTTTTCACACCTCCCCAGGGCATCCGGACTGGGTGTCCACTGCTAATGTTGAACTCTGACAAGATCAGAGACAATTGTGGCTGTCAGGGACTTACCTACAGGTAAGCTACACTGCCAGCATGGCAACAGCAAAACTCTTACTTGGAAATTCTAATGGTGTTTCAGACCTGTAAATAAAACTGTTACCTTGTCAACCTCTTCTATGAGGAGGTGACAGGAGGTCACCTTCATCTAGATGGACTAGATATTGTATCTGAAGGTTGAATAATAATCAACTGCATCGGTGTCCTACACCTAGGTTAACTTAATATGGCTATTGAAGTCTGATTATTTCTCACCCACATACATGCGTGTCATACATTCTGTGTGACGTTACAGGGTTTCCGTCACCTTGGTATGCCTTGCAGGGGATTTGAAGCTTGTTATAATAAGCTACCTCTTTGTCTTCCTTAAACCGGTCCGTGTCTAGAAAATGCAGAACCTCCTCTCATTTAACAATGCTCTAAACGCTTTATACTCTACTCCAGTCCTTATATATTAGGCATCTCTGTTCCTGGAGAGCTTGCCTCTTCCAGCACATGAGCTACTCAGACCACGAGACTAAATCCACTGCTCAAAGCGATTTTCCTGTATGAAGCATAATAATCCAGGATACAACCCAATGGCACCATGATACATTCTTTCAAAGGCAAATTTGATGTGGTGTGACTGGTGCCAATCTTTAGCAAATAAACACTTCATTCAAGCTTTCCCATAGAGGACTGTAGCAACTCAGAATTCAATGCATAGTTATCCCATAGAAATCCAACACCAAATGGGAACTCTTTAGGAGATTCAAGTTCTGTTCGGTGTCTTTAATGCATGTGGCTAGCTGTTCAAAGGTTTGCAGTACTATGTAGGTTACATTAACTGATAGTTTATGTCTGAAATACATTCTGTATATTGTTATTTACAGTATTTTAAAATTCTATATTTTTGCATTTAGCTATGTTGCTGTTGAACAATATTTCTTAATGTTTATATAAAATGTAACTGGAGCTGTTTCAGCTGTTTCTACTTTTTCTTACAGGCAATAGAGAACATTGAAGCTGTGGCAGATCACAAGGTGACTAAATATGATTTTTTTTTAAATAAAATGAACAATTTAATTAGCCAAATGATTTAATAGGAGCACATGATAAAATATGTAACCTGTTCAGATGTGTATCCATTACCTTGTGTGATCTATGGATGTGGCAGGCTGGGATAAATTAGTGGCAAAACATGTGTTGGGTGAGTTCTGACAAAAGCCTTTTTAGCAGCACTTTCCAGGGGATAACTAAAAGTTCTTAAAAGCCATCTAATAGCATTCTCCAAGCGCAACACACAGAGCCTGATTTAGGGTCTGGTGAATGAGTTCTCAGTCACAAACATGATGGATTTCCTGTTCGTCCTGATACAACCGCATTATCTCTTGCTGGACTTGCAATAAGGTGAATGGGAATAGCCTTAATGTATGTGATGGAGTATCCCACCTCCAACTACTAGATCAGGGCCAAAATGTCTTGAATTACTAAGAAGGATACACAAAATGAAAGAATACTACAGGTTAAAGCATAACATTAAATGCTGAAAATGTCATTTACTATAGCACAGCTGTGTGCTTCTAGTTATTATTGCTGAAGTAAAATCTATTTCGAAGCCAATTTTAAGGCAGGTGAGCAGGGTAACTTGTGAAGAACCACCTGCCTTGAGGCTCGCCTTTTGCGCCTTGCTTTTAGCTTAGCGTTAGTTGTGGCTATTTATTCATGCGTTATATTCCATTTTGTATGTAATAGATCAATGTGAACCTGGTTAGATATACATTCTTCCAGCCACGAATTACATACTTGCATGCAACTTATTTGTGTTTCTGTTTAACTCTTTCCCGGATGCATAATTGATGTCGGACCGTTCCTGTAGGTACATAATCTTGTCACTTTTATTTAATTCAGTTTCTTTTTTGACCCACTGTATTTGTGGGGCAATACAGTTAAACTTCAGCTTCTATAATGGTCTTTCAATATTATTTATAACTAATACATAAAGTGCACTCTCGTCTGGAACAACCGTGCATGGTTACATGCTGTTCATGTTGGGGGTTGGAATACTTCTCTGTTGGACCACAGCATTGCTATTGATCCTTTTTATGTGCTCACATATATAGCAGCCATGTTGTGTGAGGATGCTGACTCAAATGTTGATATGGTTCTCTTGAATATGGAACAGCGGTCCTGTTCGTTAATCTAGAACCTAAGCTGAACAATACTTGTACATATGTACCTCACATTTCAAATTAATATCACTGTATGTTTACTGCATCACGCACATGCTTAAACTCGTTATATTTGTTTTCTGAATCCCTTTATTGGAGTAGGATGTTATTATTCTCAGGTACTGCATTATATTAAGATGTTACTGATGTGCATAGACATTGGTTATGAGTCTGTAGCCCAGAGGATCTATGTGTATGTTTCATGCACAATGACACGATGACTTTGTAGCCCGTTCAGTTACATATAAACCATTTTTTACTGTACCAGATGTTTTAGTGTATTTAGCTTCTGTTTGTGTTGGTCTGATCTCAGTGCCTTCCCCTCATTTATTTTGTGGAGAAAGTACATAAAGCTATCCATTTTGATGAATACTTCTGTCCATAGACCCCTCACCTTTAGAATATTCCCCAGGTGTCAGACTGAATCTGGAGGTTTTCATAACATGCCCCAGTACACCACCATGTGGCTCTGCGGAGCAGAGATTGTGTAAGTCCCTCCTCTATGCGCCGATGTATGTTCATTTCTTCCTGCGCCTCCAGAATGATGTGGAGCACTGCTCCCTTTTTAGGTCGAGCCTGCTTTCGCTGCGCTTGCGCAGTCTCGCTGGCAAGATCTTATGATCTAAAGAAGCTTTCACTAGCTGGCTTTAAGCCCCGCCCCTCTTTTCTATTGGCCGGCGTCACCCATTATGCTAAACAGTGGCCAGCCATTGGCAAGGAGCTTAGTGTGACGTACAATTTTCTCTTTTTGAGACGGCCCACTTGGACCGGCTCGTCTTACTTTTTAACTTAAAAGGTTTCTTATCTTTATGGGGCCAAACACATGGCCACATAAAGATAGCAACCTTTTACGCCAAAAGGAAGTCAAAGGAGCCCGTCCAAGTGAGCCGCCTCAAAAAGAGAAAAGTCTGTCTGGCGAGCGCTTGTTTTCACTATATTTTCCCGAAACATTAATGATTGCCACGAAACAGCAGGGGGCAACCACGCTGCTTCAAAGGAGCTGGGAGATACAGTAAGTTAATCTTCTCTTAAAAGCAGTTATCTTCTTGAAGGACTGAAATGCAATTATCTGATCACTTTTTTTTGTAGCCTGGCATCAATGCAAGAATGTTATTACAAATATGATGGTACTCCGCAGCTCTTTTCTCAGTGGTCTAAAATGGCATCTTTCACAAACAAAAGCGCTCTGCAAGCTGTTATTTTGTCCTTATTGCAAACTAATTTCCAATGACCCAATGCTGGTTCTCTGCTGTGGGCTGCGGGAGGATGCACTATCTGTCGATGAAACTCATTTCCAGGCAATAAAGAGCCCCTTCTGGAGGGCGCTTGTTTCTTTGTTGTTGAGAGCTTGCTTATGGCCCTGTTTGTGTTATATTTCAAACTCAACGGATCCGAGAGTCGGTATTGGATTTTGCTAGGTCTTTCATTGTTATTATATTTTAAGTAAATGTAGCGTTTCCTGATTTAATGCTGTTTTTGGGACCCACGCCTACATTGCAACCTGTATTATTTCCTGCAGAAAAAGGACTGCACGACAGCAACAGCAAAATGAAATGATTAAATATAATGTGATATAGGAAGAGCTCTGTGGCCCGGCACTTTGTTTGAGGAAGCTTCCTGCAAGTTAAACACTGTGATTTGGAAGGCCTTGGAGAAAACCGCGCCACATACATACAACCACACACACAACCACAAACACAACCACACCACCACACACACACCACCACACACACACAACCACACACACAACCACACACACAACCACACACACAACCACACACACAACCACACACACAACCACACATACAAACACACACACAACCACACACAACCATACACACAACCACACACACAACCACACACACATCCACAAACACAATCAAACACACACAACCACACACACACGCCACACACACTCTCTACTACACACTCTCTACTACACACTCTATATAACACTCTCTACTACACACTCACTACTCTCTACTACAGTCTCTACTATACTCTACTACACATTCTATACAACACTCTCTACTACACACTACTGCTCACTCTCTACTCTCTACTAGTCTCTACTACTCACTCTACTACTCACTCTACTACTCACTCTCTACTACACACTCTACTACACATTCTTCTACACTCTACTACTCTCTACTACTCTCGACGACTCACTCACTACTAGACACTCACTACTCTACTACATTCTCTACTATACTCTACTACTCACTCTCTACTACACACTCTACTACACATTCTTCTACACTCTCTACTACTCTCTACTACTCACTCGATGACACACTCCCTACTAGACACTCACTACTCTCTACTACACACTCTATACTACACTCTCTACTACACACTCTACTACTCACTCTCTACTACTCTCTAATACACACTCTATACTACATACTCACTCTACTACACACACTACTACACACTCTACTACACACTCACTACTCTCTACTATTCTCTACTACTCACTATACTACACACTCACTACTCTACTACAAACTCTCTACTACACACTCTACTACACACTCTACTACTCTACTACTCACTCTACTACACACTACTACACACTCACTACTCTACTACACTCTCTACTATACTCTTCTACACACTCTATACTACACACTCTACTACTCACGCTCTACTACTCTCTAATACACACTCTATACTACACACTCTACTACACACTCTACTACACACTCTACTACACACATTACTACACACTCACTACTACACACTCACTACTACACACTCACTACTCTCTACTAGGCTCTACTACTCACTATACTACACACTCACTACCTACTACACACTCTACTACAAATTCTACTACACACTCTTCTACACTGTCTACTACTCACTCGACTACACACTCACTACTAGACACTCACTACTTTCTACTATACTCTACTACACACTCTGTACTACACTCTCTACTACACTCTACTACTCACTCTCTACTACTCTCTAATACACATTCTATACTACACACTCTCTACTACACACTCTACTACACACTCAGTACTACACACTCACTACTCTCTACTACTCTCTACTACTCACTATACTACACACTCACTACTCTACCACACACTCTCTACTACTCACTCTCTACTACTCACTCTACTACACACCCTACTACACACTTTACTGCACACTCTCTACTACACACTCACTACTCTACTACACACTCTCTATTACTCTCTACTATTCTCTACTACACACTTTATACTACACACTCTCTACTACACACTCTCTACTACACACTCTCTACTACACACTCTCTACTACACACTCTATACTACACACTCTACTACACACTCTCTACTACACACTCTCTACTACTCACTCTACACTACTCACTCTACACTACTCTCTACTAAACACTACTACACACTCTCTACTACACACTCTCTACTACTCTACTACACTCTCTACTACTAACTCTACTTCTCTCTACTCGACACTCTACTACACGCTCACTACTACTCTCTCCTACTCACTCTCTCCTACTCTCTACTACACACTCTCTACTACACTCTCTACTACTCACTCTCTACTACTCACTCTCTACTACTCACTCTCTATTCTCAACCTCTCTCTCTACTACTCTCTACCTCTACCCCTCTACCTCTCTCTATGCGCACTCATATGCACATATATATATATATATACATATATATATATATATATATTACCTACTGGCGGTCGCCAGTAGGTAGTTATAGTTAGGATTGTTTTCCATAGGAAATCCTCAACATTCTATTTGGAATAACTTTGGCCCTGGTTGAAGAATCTTAGCGAATTTCTCAAAGAAGATGGCTCGGTCCGCTGCGCTCCTTCCCTGAAAGTTTGGGGGGGATTGGTCAAGTGGGGGCTGAGATATAAGGGGGGTCGCAAAACGTGTTTTCTGCATGTTATTTTCCATAGGACCTTTAGACTCGGCTACAGGTCGAACGGCTGAATGGATTTATAAGAAATTTGGCAAAACTGTAGAGTCCGGTTCGCAGATTACGCTTTTTTTGGAATGGTGTAAATCCGTTCAGTAGTTGTTGAGAAAATTAAAGTTAAAGTCAATTATATATCTATAGGCGCGCACGCGTGCGCGCACTCAAGCGGCTGCGCGTGAGCGGAATTTTTTTTGCTGCGTGACGTCTGTTAACGTTCGATTAGAAGGAAATCAGGAAGTTTTGTTCGCCATTTTGTCACTGCGAGTAAATATATTGTTCATTTCAAAGCGTTGAAACATGGAAAGGGGAGAAGGTAGAGATTGTTTTGCTGCGTAGCTTTTCTCGGGGTGTGCAGTAATGCCCTTAAACGTAAAAAGATATAATTTTTTCCCGAAAAAAAAAAATACGGGGTGCGCGCACCCGGTCGCGCACACCTAATTACAAGAGTGTGAAAATGGAGATAAATCAGAAGTTTGAGTGCTTAGATATAAGGTGGCTCTGAAAAGAGCCCTTGTGTTAATTGAGTGTTTTCTGCATTTATAAGTAAGTACCGATGCAGAGCCTGATGTTGCAGAGGAAGATTCTGTTTCCCTCATTCGTGAAATGAACTCCGTCTCTCCTATAGACGTCTTGCATGTGGTATCGCAAGTTGTTGTGGTAAATAGAACCCATGCTATAATCTCTGAGGAACGCAGAAACAGATTTATTTACATGTCTCCTTGCTTTCTCAAATTGTGCACAATGTTGATTGGACCAATTCCCTTTCTGTCTTTGGCATATATTGGAATATACCAAGGCAGATCGAGGAAAAAGTGTCATCAATTGTCGAAAGGTGTCTTTTAGAAGCATTTCCAGACCTACCCCAGTGATTGTGCCTAGATCGTTCCTACCACAGTGCACAATTATAAGGTCTGGTTCTGGGAGATGCATAAAAGTTTTCACCAATGGAATCAATTGGTGACATTTCAATCCTCTTTTGGCAATCCATGTTATGTGTACATTTGGTAAGCCGAGGTTGCAAATTCGTCTGCTTACTGCATATTTTTCACTCCAGTGAATATAACTGTGTCTTATTAGCCAGACCTTCATTTTCAAGGGATTTGTAGTCGTCCTCCGATCGGTTCTGGAAGTGGAATGGTAGTTAGAAGTTGAAATTCTAAATAAAGAAAAAGGAAGAGGCTGGGTGTGGTTAAAAAAATAAAAATGATTGGTTGATTGTAATAAGTGGACATTGAACAGTACGTTGCATGTTAATGTTTATGTTAAACGAGAAGTACTATTGGGTGTGAAAAAACAAGACATGTAACAGAGCTGTGGATTGGCAGGTGTTTCTAGAGGGAAAACAGTCTTCTTAGTTTGCTGTAGAACGTTGAGACATGAACTTTTGACCTGGGCCTTCAGCAAGGTGCAGAATGAGGTGTACCATGGAAACAGCCGGAGATGGCAGTTGGTGATGGGTTCACTCTTTGGTGCCTCTGTGTCTGACTCTGTTCTGTGGTGGCAGGCGGAGAACTGTTTGTTATTGTAGAGATGAAAGGGTGATAAGGAGAGAAATACCATATAGCGTTTGGCCTGTAGTATCGTGGGAGCAGTGATTAACTCTGAGTGAAGCGGAACTGTGGCGGTGCTTGGTAACAATAAAAATTTTTTTTTAACAGTGGTATAACTGTCTGTACGGTGCGCGACCTACTAAGAAAAAGTTCACGGGCCGTAATTGGCTTGCAGGTTCTAGTATCAGTAAGTGAGGTCGAGAAAAGAAAACATTCAGGACTTTATTTATGAAGGCCTTGCGCCACCGGTGCGTCACTGTTTCCTATTTTAAAAAATGAGGCACCGGCGGCGGAAGGTCTTCATAAATAAGGTCCTCAGTGACTACAGTTAAGGTTATGTGGAACCCATGAATAGTTTTTCAATATGAAATCATTTCAGTTGAGATTATGGATTAAAAGAGAAACCGTGAATATTTGAAATGTTTATTTAGAAATGTACTGTTTTAAAGGCAAATCATTATGTAATATGAGTACAGAAATTGCAAAAAACACAGTAATTGGTATTGTCAGTAGTACATGGAATACAAACGCTATAGTTGAAGAAAAATGAATATAGTTGGAAAAAAACATTTTACACTCTTATAAGGAAGTATATTATATTTTAATAAATGGAAGAAGGTCTCTGGCCTTTCAGTTTAGAAACGATATATGAAAATGCAAGTGGTTATACATCATTACTTTATCAATCAGCTGTCTACATGCGAAGCACTATCAAGTTTGTGTTATGTTACTGTGTACGGGGAAAAAAAGGCGCCAAAAGCGACAAAATGGCGAGAGGTGCATGTATGTAATCTGTTGGATGCTGCGGAAATCACTATTGAGGAGAACTACTGTATTGAGATATCTTTTGAAGGTTGCAGTATTGCATTTGAAATACAGCACAAGTAACAATGGAAATATTGTTGAAAGAACATATTTTTCTGTAAAGTATTTTAAATTAATAATTTTATAGAAAATTAAAGGAGCAGAGGCGTGTGAGGTGGAAATAAGCAGTTGAGATGCGAAATGGCGTTTACAGTTATAAAAAACTCGTTTATAATTTACACATTAATTAGGGTACATGTAGCATATATTAGCGAGTTTTGCATCGAGTACGTTTGAAATAACCTTAGATAAGATATGCAATAGAATTGTTGAAATTATACTGTAAAAAAAAAGTTGAAAATCGAGTAGCTGAAGAAACAAATGTAGTCCACATAAAAGACCAAAATTTAAACAACACGAAATCATAATGTCCACTGTTAGTAAAGCCAATAGGTCTGTTCTTCAAAAGAAAATATGGAAAAGAACGTGAAGAATATAGGGAAGCAAAAGGAAATGAGGACGTCAATGGCTTGTATAAGAGTTATTGAAGCATTATTTAGGCAAAATAGGTAACTTCTGCTTGGAACAGGAAATCACTTTTATGATTTGAAAGTATGTCAGCTATCCAATGGAAAAGAGTAAAGCAGTACTCATGATCTGTTAAAATCTGAGCCTCTTTTATTATCAGAGGGCAGCTCGGTGGGTTTTCGATGTAGTTCTCTGTTAGGAAAGAGTTAACCGTCCATTGTGTAGGCAAAGTATGCAGCAAGTGCTTCTAACAGGAAATCATTGTTATCATCTGAAAACATGTCAGCCATCCAATTGAGAAGATGAAAGGAGCATTCATGATCTGTCATTATTGGAGCGTCTTTTACCATCATAGAACAGCTCGGTGGGTTTTCGATGTAGCTCTCTGTTAGGAAATCTTGCGCCGCTGCGAATATATTCCAATGACCCAGAACTCCTTGTATCGCTGCAAAGGCCATAAACCCTCCGTTGTAACAAAGCTGTTCATGATCAAGTAACGGATTCATGAGGTGATTGTAATTCGGTTCAGGAGGTACCAATTTGCAGAGACATAAATCCAGGGCCCATGTGAAATCACAGCTCAGGCAATGAAATACAGGCTGCACACAGGTGAAATACGAATATCGAAATGATAATCGATATGAAGTATTCAAAGTTGAGAGTGGTAAGGTGCCGTAGTACAGAAGCATTCTCTGTCGAAATAGTTCTAAGTAGTCCGGCTCGTTTGCGAAGGCAGGAGGGACATCCATTTTGAATTTCCCAAGATGGTACAGGAAACGGCGCAGCACTGCCGGTTGTATAGCAACTCCACAGAATTAGGTCGCCGGCTATGCAGTGGAGAGGAGCAGAATGACTTGATAAATTTTTTAGGAGTCTAGTCACTTATATATTGCTTAGTAGTTATCAAAAAAGTAGCTTTTCTTGAAGTGGAGGATGCGTTAAAAAATAAGGGAGTTATTTGACCAAGTTGTAAAGCAAGGTCAATTTTTTTTACATCAATGCTGTTTTCTGTGAATGTTAGCTAAGTGAAAGATATGTGTGTGCGCAGATGCAACGTTCAGTTTTAAATGTGACAATGGAGGTCTTGTTCATGTCTTCCGATTCAAGGTCGGTATTCGCTGCCAAATACAAAGATCAAGAAACGCATGCGTGGGGTAGATAGTCTGCATTCTTAAAGGAAAGGAAATGAAGGGTTATTTTTACCGCGTTAGCATTGTCGTTTAAAAAGTTACAGTGATTTTCATTATATGTTAAGAAAGTGTCACTGATGAAGACTGAAAATAAATCCTTATAAATAATAGGGACTGGTGTATTTTAGAAAAGGTGTGTAACATTACATGAATTGTAAAAAAAAAAAATAATGTAATTGAAAGTGTATGGTTTGAAAATGAAAAGTAGAGGTTTATAGTTCACGTTTTGAAAGCGGTTCTAGAGGGTCAGATGCATGATAGATTTATAAAAAATAGAACATGTTTTTCAATAGTATTATGGAAAAAATATGTGCCTTTATGTACTATTTAGATTATCTGCCTGTTGCCTATTCTTTGAGTTTTAGTAATCCTGTGTCTTATAAGTTTTCCAGGGGCGGTTTGAGGTTCATGGTGGGTTTGGGCAGGGAGGGTAGGTTGGGGGTTTGTAATAGGGGGTCCGGGTGGGGTGGAGTGTGGAGTTTAGTGAAGAGTGAGGGGGGCGGGGGGTTAGGGTGTTTGGTAATGAAGCAGAGTCAGAGGACGCCAAATTTCTTTTATGGGGTGCCACGGAAATATGTATTTATTCTCAGAGGTTTATTATATTAAGGATATATATTAACATGGTGGCTCTTGTGGTTTTGTGGTTCTGTGCATGTGTATAATGCTGGCCCTGTAGTTTTTGTCTATGGACCTCATTACGGCACAGGGGAGCCACGTTGCACAGTGTGAGATCAGAGACTTAGGAAATAAAACTTTATAATTGTAAGGGCTCTAATCGATACAAATCGCCCGTTCTCGGTGTAAAAAATATCACCGCTATTGGTGGTATTTTCTACGGTGTTAGTGCTCGAAGGAGAATAGTAACATATATGTGAAATAAAATTATGTAACAGGCTCAGCATTTCACATTATCGCGTGAAAACAAAAGTTGTTCTCACATAGCAATAAGTCTCTTATAATTAAGGGACGGAGTGTATATAGTGCTATTTACAACTCTGCTATGTGAACGATGTCGAATATTTCATAAGAGGAGTTTTAAAAGGTTTTCGATAAACTGGTTTTCCAGGGAAGTGGGTGGAGTGTTCTGTGTAAATTGCAGAATAGAAACTAGTAAGAACCAATTGGAAGTGTTGTTTTAAAGTCACATGACTTTACATGCGTGTCTCGACGCCTTTACTCGATAGGTGGGTGCGCGCACCCGGTCGCGCACTAAATTTAAGCGGTGAAAAAACATCCTATAATATGCTCTTGGAGCACGTTTTGGTAGAAAGAGTTAGTTCTGAAAATAACTTTTTTTTTTTTTTTTTTTTTTGGAAACAAGTGTTATGATGCTTTTGATTTCTTAAAGTTGCTACGACATTTTTCAGTATGTCATACTATCCAAATAAAGTGAAGAAATTTAACTTTTCTTGGAGCATTTATGACTCTCAATTTTGTGTTTAATTAGAGTAAAGCTTTGCTCTCCGTATACAAGAAGTTTTCCACAGTTCGTGCACGTTCGCCAGATATGGTTTCAAGTCCATTTCAGCACTCGATGGAGATACAGGTCGTCCACCGGAAGATGTGCTGATTACTTCTGATGGTAATAGCGTGGCCTCCGTTTTTCTTGTCAAAGGTGGTCGCTCATTTCCTTCAGATTCGGAAGATGAATGCGGAACGGTAGCCATTGCAGCGAAGTCTTCGGGAAGCTGTTCAACGTTGTTCTCTCTTGAGAGTAGAAAAGAAAGTGATGGAAGTGGGTGGAGTGCTGCGTGTAAATTCCAGAATAGAAACTACCAAGAACCAATTAGAAGTGTTGTTTTGAAGTCACATGACTTCACATGCAAGTGTCAGGTCCTGTACGCGATAGGAGGGTGCGCGCACCCGGTCTCGCACTAAAATAAAGCGGCGAAAAAACATGTCATAATATGTTCTTAAAGCACGTTTTGGTAGAAAGAGGTAGTTCTAAAAATAACTTTTTTTTTTTTTTGGAAACAAGTGTTATGATGCTTTTGATTTCTTAAAGTTGCTACGACATTTTTCAGTATGTCATACTATCCATATAAAGTGAAGAAATCTAACTTTTCTAGGAGCATTTATGACTCTCAATTATGTGTTTAATTAGAGTAAAGCTTTGCTCTCCGTATACAAGAAGTTTTCCACAGTTCGTGCATTTCATGTGCACGTTCGCCAGATATGGTTTCAAGTCCATTTCAGCACTCGATGGAGATACAGGTCGTCCACCGGAAGATGTGCTGATTACTTCTGATGGTAATAGCGTGGCCTCCGTTTTTCTTGTCAAAGGTGGTCGCTCATTTCCTTCAGATTCGGAAGATGAATGCGGAACGGTAGCCATTGCAGCGAAGTCTTCGGGAAGATGTTCAACGTTGTTCTCTCTTGAGAGTAGAAAAGAAAGTGATGGAAGTGGGTGGAGTGCTGCGTGTAAATTGCAGAATAGAAACTACCAAGAACCAATTAGAAGTGTTGTTTTGAAGTCACATGACTTCACATGCAAGTATCAGGTCCTGTACGCGATAGGAGGGTGCGCGCACCCGGTCTCGCACTAAAATAAAGCGGCGAAAAAACATCTCATAATATGCTCTTGGAGCACGTTTTGGTAGAAAGAGGTAGTTCTGAAAAGAACTTTTTTTTTTTGTTTTGTTTTTTTTGGAAACAAGTGTTATGATGCTTTCGATTTTTTAAAGTTGCTACTAAATTTTTCAGTATGTAATACTATGAAAATGAAGTAAAGAAATTTATTTTTTCTTGGGGCATGTATGACTTTCAATTTTGAGTTGAATAAGAACGAGGCTCTGCTCTCCGTACAAAAGAATTTCTCCACACTCGTTGCATTTCATGTGCACCTTCGCAAGATATGGTCTCAAGTCCATCTCAGCACTCGATGGAGATACAGGTCGTCCACCAGAAGATGTGCTGGCCACCTCTGATGGTAATAGCGTGACCAGGGCTCTTGTCGATGCTTTTGCATAATGCTCAGGGTGCCTTTGTTTAACATGCCGCTGCATGGTGTGTATAGAAAAGGAATATTTTTTATTTGGATTTCCCCTTGAGAGCTCCGAATTGCATATCGTGCAGGTTACTTTTGGCGCATTCACTTTCTTTTGATCTTTAGGATAAGTAAAAAATTGCCAAATGAAAGATTCCTTTTTTCTTCTTAACGGTGGTCGCTCATTTCCTTCGGATTCGGAAGATGAATGCGAAAGGGCAGCCATTTCAGCAAAGTTTTCCGGAAGATGCTCGATGTTGTTGTCTCCTGAGAGTAGAAAAGATTGTGAGGAAAGTGGGTGGAGTGCTTCGTGTAAATTCCAGAACAGAAACTACTAAGAACCAATTGGAAGTCTTGTTTTCAAGTCACATGACTTTACATGCGCTTCTCAGGACGTGTAGGCGGTGACACTATCTAGTTACGATCGTGATTACATACTTAGGAACTAGCATTCAAAAAAACTATGAAAACATATGAAATTCACTGAAAAAACCATAGGTTTGACACCAGTTATAGTTAGATGGAAATTTTACTGACATAAAACCAATGAAATTCCACGTTATAGTTAGTTTGGACTCACTATAACTTGCGCGTGTAATGCACTGCTGATGACATCACATATTACATCATTCATGACATGGTCAGTTACATCACTCATGACATCACTGATGACACCATCCAGTGAATGTGTGTCTTTCTGAAAAATAAATATGTTTTATATATGTATATGTAAAGGTCGATGGAAGAATAAATGTTTAAGTGTCTAAATGGATTTTTTTTTTAAATTGATTGGTAACTGGCTTATTAAGTGTATCTTAGTGAATACATATATTAGCGAGTAATGTTTAAAAATTTAAATATATGTATCAGTGTTTCACTTTGTGTATAAGTGGCTGTATGGGTTGGTGAGTAGCTACATGTGTGTGTATATGGGTTATTATATGTTTTTTTTAGTATCAGTATGAGTGTCTGTATGGTTTGGTGGGGGTGTTACTTAGCACATAGATGCATCAAAGACTGACTCACTGTTTGTATGTTTTTTGAAAACAGCATATGTGCAGGATTGTATGAGTAGATGAGTGTGTATATGTGTGTGTTAGTGATTGAATGCCTATCTCAGTAGTGTGTTTATCAGTAACAAGATACATTTTAATCTAGTATATGTGAGTATTGATGTATATAAGTCAGTATATGTGAAAGTGAGAGATTGTAAGAGTTCCTGTTTAAATAAGTATGTGTTTCTATAAGTGATTGTTTAAAAGAGTACATATGTATAAGTTTCCTTAGAAGTAAGGTGGTAGTGTGTGTATATCTGTATATGCAAATAAATGGATGTTTATTAGTTTATTTGCATATGTGAGTATATGTGTGAGTAACTTGTTGATGACTGTCGGTGTGTAACAGGATGAATAGGTGTATCACTACATATGATGAGTGAGTATATGTATGAGTGACTATATAAAACTGTTGGTGAATGTGTGAATGTGTACATAGATGGTGAAATTACTGAATTCGTTGTTGTAACTGGTATGGGTATATCCACTTTTTTGAAAATGTTAGTTTCTATTTTTGAATATGTGTTTCAAGGGTTACTTTACAGTGAAAGGAGATCAGTCACTGTGTCACAAGGATGTTGTCATCAGTGATGTCATGAGTGATGTAACTGACCATGTCATGAGTGATGTAATATGTGATGTCATCAGCAGTGCATTACACGCGCAAGTTATAGTGAGTCCAACTAACTATAACGTGGAATTACATTGGTTTTATGTCAGTAAAATTTCCATCTAACTATAACTGGTGTCAAACCTATGTTTTTTCAGTGAATATATATATATACACAGACAGAAAATGTGGTTCAGTCAACCCTCAAAAATAAATATCAACAACTAGAGAGACTTTACGAGAGGGAAACGAGGAAGTGGTGGGAGGCCACCTCGCTGCAGCACTACGTGGATGTTAAAAGGGTCCCACGGGGTCTTCGGATCTACACGATTCCAGCCTATGAGAATCCTGACCCAGAATTACTGAGCGAATGGGCTACTCTGACAGCGCGCTCTTCGGAAGGGATGTTATGCCTTCTAATTAAGTTTGCCTGGAAAGATAGGGAGAAGGCTTTACAAGACATTGAAGCGCTGGAAAAAGAGATTGTAGATCTGGCGGACCAGGGACAACTGGATACAGAAAAGGAGTCCATGAAAAAAAAGGCTAACAAGCTATGAAAAGAAAATCCAATTAAGGAAACAACAGAAATTTGAACGCGATGCTCGTGACTATGAGCAAGGGAGAATTCTGACCTTTGCACGCAAGTATGATGCGCCTCGCCGAGATCTAAAGGCTAAACGGCAGAAACCAACAGTACAACGAGAAACTTCAGAGTCTGAGGTGACCAGTGGAGAGCAATCCGAAGACGAGGCACAGAACCGAGCGCAACATAGCGCACAAGCAAGTGAACCGGCTTCTTTTCACGAGGAATGCGATTTAATCCGCACCAACTGGCTAAGAGGAGGGAAGAAGCGCCCCCCAGAAATCACCAAAGACATAAGCGGAGACGCATCACGAGACGCGGCGGGAGGAAGCGGAGAAGGAGAAATCAGGAAACAGAGGTCCCGGCAGAACAGGCCCAAGAGGAATTAATGGAAAATCTTAATATCATCAACCTCTCAGATAGAGTGCTCACTAAGGACGAAGAAAATGTCCTTAAGCTAGGACTTTCCTTTTGTCCTACTGGCCGCTACGAATATGTACAGACACGAATAGACCTATTCCTGTTTATCCGCAAACTTAAACTTTGGAAATATTTCAAACAAAAAGCTCTCAAGGAGAAGGCACAAGGTCCACCGAGGGGGACTGCCACAACTCATATTGATCCCACCGAAATGAGCATCAATGACTTGGAGGGCTTAGCGGTGCTTGAAGACCTATTGGAAGAAGGACTAAGTCAGACTGCACCTCCAACCGACACCGTTGGGAGAGGCACGTCTATGGGCATAACTCAGATTGGAGAACCAAGCAATTTCAAGCCAACTTCCCGCTTTCTCCCACAGACACCAATGGATGCTTTGGATATCTTTTCAGATGCAGTTAACCAGGACCTACGAAAGCTTTCGCAATCCGAAGAATCACGGAAGAAGAACATACACTGGAATCTGTCATTCCAACAACGTAAAGCAATCACTAATCTACAACAAGATGATTCTATAGTAATAAAGCCCTCAGATAAGGGCGGGAACGTTGTTATTCTGAGCCGTGAACAGTATTGCAAGGAAGCCCTCTGTCAACTACAAGACTGTAATAATTACATGCCTGCAACGGAACGAGAGTATCAGGAGAGTATCCGGAATTACCACTCCCTTGTTGATCAATGGTATGGAAAGGGCATACTAAACAGGGAGGAATACTCATTCCTACAGAATAAACAACCGAGACTACCGAGTTTTTATCACCTCCCTAAGATTCATAAACACCCCACGCAACCACCAGGGAGGCCCATCGTGTCATCTATAGGTGGGCTAACTGAGAATATGTCTAAATTTATTGACTCATTTTTGGCACCTTGGGTTACCGAATTGAGTTCCTATACCAAGGACTCTAAGGACTTTTTGAGGCAGATACAAGACGTGGAGTGGGAGGAGGATCTATTGATGATCACTATGGACATCTCGAGCCTCTATACGAGCATCAGTCATCATGATGGTATTGCAGCAGTTAAGACATTTTTGAATCTGCGACCCGCCCGGTACCTGCAACATAGTCAGATGATTTTGGACTTTATATCATTTTGTCTGAACAATAATATTTTTATTTTCCAAAATCAACGATACAGGCAAGTAAGGGGGACTGCGATGGGCACCTGCTTCGCCCCCAGTTACGCGAACCTTTTCGTGGGCTGGTGGGAGAAGCAGGTGGCCTGGGCAGACGACAAAACCCCTTGGGTGGAGAAGGTGATATGCTGGAGAAGGTATATCGACGACCTCTTCCTTATTTGGAGGGGGTCGGAACAGTCAGCTCTGGAATATATTAAGATTCTAAACCAGAATGATCTTAACCTGCATTTCACCTGCACATTAAGCAAGAGTGAGGTCAACTATCTAGATCTCAGAGTTTTCGTTGACTCAGGCAAAATCCAGACCGCCCTCTTTAGAAAAGAGACAGCGGGTAACTCTGTCCTCCACGGACGCAGCAGCCACCCGACCTCCCTGGTTAAAAGCATCCCCTACGGGGAACTGTTGAGGATCAAGCGCAACAGTTCTCTGGAGAGAGATTATACAGAGGCCGCCAAACAAAGCGTTAAACGCTTTAAATTTCGCGGCTACTCTGCAACTACCCTCCATCAAGCTGAGAAGAAGGCAGAGAAAGTCAACAGATATACCCTCTTACAGGACAAAAAGGTGGGCAGCCCAAGAGGAGGGAGTGGAATCATCAGACTCATCACTAACTACTCAGTGGCAGCTAACAAGGTGAGAGCCATTATGGCCAAGAATTGGGGGATCCTGAAATCCGATAATGTAATCGGCAAGGATCTACAACAGCACCCCATGATCACCTTCAGGAGATTAAGATCTTTAAAAGACAGACTAGTCACTAGCCACCTACTGAAGGGCAAATCCAAAGGAGAACTGCAGTCGATGCATGGCTCGTATCCGTGCGGGAAATGCAAAGCCTGCAGTAATAGTCAGAGGGTATTGAGCTATCAGGTGCCACACAGGGACTCTAAAATTAAAATCAACAAGTTTATTACTTGTTCGACCACATTTGTGGTATACTGTTTGAAGTGCCCCTGCGGACGGATGTACGTAGGAAGCACCACGAAAGCAGTAAAGCTGAGAATCTTAGAGCACCAACGAGCCATTGCGAATAAAGATGAAAATTATCCAATGGCCCGGCATTTTGCAAGCCACCATAACAGCGACAGGACAAAACTCAGCTTCTTCAGCTTAGACTGCATCCCTCAAGACATCAGGGGTGGAGATCTAAAAAGGCGACTTAGACGCTTGGAGTCTCAATATATTATCGACCTCCAAACGAAGTCACCGGGAGGACTTAATGCAGGAGAGGAGCTACTATCACACCTATGAACACTTTCCCTTGTTTCTGAACCACGCTACTGTCTGAAGTGAAACCTTTTCTTTAGGTAAGGTATAGTTATCATTTGGTCTACAGAAGAATCAACACCCCCCGCCCCTCTCACACCCCTTTCCTTTAGTTAGGGTTTATGTTGTGTGGTTTTGTAAATACTGGTACTGTGTCTATGGCCATCCAGGCCTCAATTGTTACCAAAGATAATGAAATCACTGGGATTGGGTTATTTCAACTGTATACCAACACTAGTATAGGATAATTTGGGCAATGATCTTTTTTGCTAAAGTATGATTTTGTGTTTAATAAGCCCATCCAGGGCTCAATTATTTAAATAACACGAATTGAATGTCTATAAATGTACAATTTATACCCATTGCTCACAAATTTGAAATTCGTTTTGTAAATAGCGTTATTTCATCGTTCCAAGATGACGCTTTCATTTGCACTGTTGAACCTTTTTCTGTTTCAATGAATTTTGCCTTATCAATTGCTGCACTGCCGACGCCAGCTGACACTGACGAAGGCAAGTGCTGAAACGCGTCTGTTACCATTTTCTTTGCGCTAAATAAACCGAATATGGTTTAATATCTGCTGCGAGTGCCGTCTTGTTGCTTTCTGCTGCCGGTTCCCGGTCGCAGAGTTGCGGAGCTTTGAATATATATATATGTGTGTATATATATATATATATATATATATATATATACATATATATATATATATATATATATATATATATGCAATATATATATATATACTAGCTGCCCGTCCCAACTTTGTCCGGGAGCAACAGGCTTCCCCGACCCCCGTCCGCCCCGACATTGTCCAGCAGCCCGGGCCCCCGACTCCCGCCTACCCCGATATGGGTACCCTTACCGCAGCCGCCGCTCCTCCCGCCTGTCCGCTGCTCGCACCGCCGCAGGCCTGTCCGCTGCTCCTCACGTCACCGCTCCTCCCCGCGCCATGTCCGCCGCTCCCTTACCTCAGCCGCCGCTCCTCCAGCCTGTCCGCTGCTCGCACCGCTGCTGGCCTGTCCGCTGCTCCTCACGTCACCGCTCCTCCCCCACGCCATGTCCGCCGCTCCTCGTCGCGCTCCTGGACGCCGCTCCTCCCCGCGCTCCTGACGTGAGCACGCACGTCGCGCCCGGCGCTACTTCGGAGGGACTACTTTTTTTTTTACTGTACATTTTTCAAATAACGTTTTTTTAAAATGTATATAGCCTATAACCATCTACACACCCTGACGATTCCAACAGTGTATCTGGTGTGTGGATTGGCGCTGTGGTTCCCGAGTTTATCCGCCGCAAAGGCTGAAAGTTCTTCCTTTATTATAGTAGTATAGATCTGCATATCTATATAAATACATGTACATACATGCATACATATGCATGGTATGTACGAGAAAGTTTAAAAAAACACTAAAAAAAGCAAAGCTAAAAAAACACCTAATTACAAACAGAATTGCTTTAACTTAAACGAGGGCGAGACCTATTGCATTTTCAATGCTTGTGTGTCAGTTTGACAAGTTTTTCAGATTGGATTTTAGTGGGCAAATTAACTATTTCTCCACCTAAAACAACAGGGTTCTAACAACGTTGTGACTTCCGTAAACAGATATTGGTAATGGATTTGCACGAGGTGCATCTCTGGTGTTTGGGCTCGGGGCACAACTCCAAGTCATGTGAGGAATGTGCCTCTCATGCACCCGAAAGCGATGTGGGGCTATGGAGTAAGGCTGTACATTGTGGAATATCAAAAGAAGCCAAACCAGTCCCACTCCTAGTTGAGGGCGAGGCACGTTCCTGCTCTCTAGGCAGCGACATGTCCTCTTCACAGTCAAGGTTATTGGGTGTCTCAAAGTCCAAATCGAAGCAACTCTAGATAATGCCCCTAGTTCACTGGGCCATTGAAGATGAAGCAGCAGTTCAAGGGCTTGCAGGATGCCCTGCTGGGTATTTTTGTTGCACCTCCAGGCCAGAATGATCCAGAGAGACATCCGTTGGGTCACCACCGGCTGATCCATCCTTGGTTCTCTCTGAGCCCATGAACAGACCCCACCAGTAGGTTCTGCACTTACTCCATTGCCAACTTTCATACTAGCTCCAAGTACTGCAAACAGGGCGGGCTTTAACACTGGTGGCGCCCTGCGCGACAATGACTGTTGGCTCTCCCCCAATGACCACCTCTGCCCGGATTCCCTTACTAGCACCCTTTCACAGTGCCTCTCAAGTCTCTATAACACTGTCTCTCAGATTACTTTACTTTTATAGCGCCACTCATACCATTGTAAGGTGTCAGAGCACTTTATATTGCACACACATTACAAAGAGACAATCAATCATGCTTGTGTAAATCTGTGTATAGGAAATGTTACATCAAACAGGACTACTAGGTGTAGTGTATGAGTAACATGTCATCGATACTGGTAGGCAATATAGTTTGAGTCCTTATTTTAGAAAAAAACATTTAGAATTTAAAACGTAACATCATTGTTAGGGCTTCTCGTTAATAATAAAAAAATTCTACCCAAATGAACCCTTTTCACCAGATTAGGCTGATGAAAGACTGGGTAAAAAAACATATAGCTCTAACATATACCTTGCAGTTTGCATGCAATTCTTTGATGACAGTTAATAACTCAATGTCCTATAGTAGGGTTTTGACTTATAAAATACAAGTTACAAAAGGAGATCTCTTACAGAAGCAGTAACCTTCTAACCTATTTACATTATATGCACTTTGTTATCTGCATAGTAATCCTTCTTAGAAGCAGGCATTTTAACCCTGTGCGCTACATTAGGATGAGTCAAAACTTTCACTAAACAAACCTCCAGTCTCTTTCCAGGAAGCAGTGGTGTAGCAAGATCAGGTGGTACCCTGTGCAGAAAGTTTGTTGTCACCCCCTGCGTTGAGTTCAGCCACGTTTTGTTGCGTTTGTTGACTGAACTAAAAAGTTTCAATACTTACATATTTTAGCAATTTTATCACCCCCCCTTAGTGATGATACCCGGGGCGTCCCGCACCCACCCCAACCCCCTTCCTATGCCGCTGCCAAGAGGACGATTAATCACCAGCAGTATCTTGACATTTTAATTGATGCCTGGAAATTGCTTTAGGCCAGGAACACCAAAACAGGTGCTTCAAAAATGATAATATACTTGCAAAAATGACACCCCGGCCCCAAGTCAGCGCCCGGAGCGATGGCACCGATCGCACCACCCTAGAGCCGGCCCTGCCTGCAAAGGTCCCTTCTTCTCCGACCCTGAGCTGAATCTATCTCAACACAGACTTGTCCTGAACATTCGGATTCAGACAAAACACCTTTTTTGCGGAGCCATTTTCAAATGCTCCATCAGTTTTTCGGTTCCAACTCTGACCAGAGAAGACAATGGGGATGATTTACCACCACATTGTGATAAAGACAGTTTATATATAGATTTACAGGAGGCAAGTGGGCTTGATACTTCCCCTGATACAGGACTTATTCCTCCCCCCAGGGCCAGCAACAGAAGGGAGTGCTTTCGTTGCTGTGGTACTTTGACATTCTGCTGAGGTCCTGGACCTACAACTTCTTTCTGCTGAGGTTAAAATGAACGTCCTTCATGAAGTTCTTCAGCTTTGGCCTGCTTTTTATGAGTTCTTACTTTGATTCAATTAAGCCCTACATGATACTGGTATGGGCACCTGGTCTTATCTTTGCTCTTCCCTACGTGTGAACAGGCAGGTCGCCAGACACCCCAGACGGCTGCCCGGTGACCCTGATTGTCTGATCCAGCATGCTACTCCTGAGTCTTTGTCCACCAGCAAAGAGAATACAAACTCCTTTCCTACCCACACCCTATCCCTCCAGGCAGTGAGTCAGCATATTGAGTTTATGAAACTAATGTTCTTGTTAGCCAGACTTGCTTCAGGTAAGGCTACGTAATTGGCCTACTGGTCTGATATATGCATGCCCCGTGGGACATGGCCAGTGAGATCTTTATGGATGACTTGGAACTGTTTAGGGCATCCTTGTCTCTTACCATCCAAGATGGGCAGGATACAGCCAAATATGTGATTTGGCCTGCATATTTCTGCTTGTTTTGGGCAATCAGTTGGTACAAGGGTGATTCTCCATCTCCACACATGGGTAACATCCATAGGCTTTTTTGGAGAAGTGTAGGCATCCCTTATGGACATGCAATTTGATGGATCCCGCCTTTTTGGTCAAAACGCTGACTCCGCCCTGGAGCGTATCAAGGAAACTACCCCTGCCAGGCAGTTTCCTCATCACTTTTGGTCCTTTGGAGGCTACACCAGAGGTTTGGCATACAGGCAATACCAGGTCCCCCGCTGCAGTCACCTTGGCTATTTCATGGCCAGGAATGGGGATTAGGCAGGTAATGTACAGGACACCAGGGGCACCAATTTTCTCTGTTTCCTTCCCCTTTGACATCAGCCTCCAAGCTCCTGTAGTTTGCCCGTATTAGTGTATCACCACCCTGTGAGAGGCAGGTTTAGAAATTTTCTTCAAGGATAGCATTCCATCACATCTGACTGATGGGCCCTCCAGATCGTCCAACAGGACTGTGTCCTGCCATTTCTTTCTGACCCATAACAGCTTCCACCCACATCAAAGTAGTACAGTGTCCATACTTGCCATCGTCCTATTTAGATCTTTGCCCTCTGAATGCATTCCCGCAGAAGGATAAATTCAAAATGCTCACAGTGACCCAAATTTTGCCTTTCCCGGATCTGGGCGACTGAATGGTAAACCTTTACCTGCAGGATGTGTTCTGTCATGTGCATGTCCTGGAGCCCCACAAATGTTACCTGCGAACAAGGTCCTTTGGAGTGGAATGTGAAGTCTCAGTGGGACAATCACCCAGGAAACTATTGAATGTCACCAAGGATTCACAGGAGACTACACAAAATCTGCAGGGGTGACTGTTTGACTGGAGCCTGGCCAGCACGCAACCCCTCTACCTTCCCCATCCAGAGCGTACGGTGGTGGCAGATGCCTCACTGCTGGGTTGGGGAGGTCACCTGAAAGAGGTGGAGATCAGAGGACTCTGGTCTCGGGCGGAAGACCACCTCCATATGAATCTGTTGGAGTTGCAGGCCATCCGTCCCATCAGGGGAGGCTGGTACAGGATGTCGTGGACAACCGCACCACTAAGTGGTACTGCAGCAAGAAGGGCTCAGTGTGGTCCTGGGTCATGTTCCAAAAGCCTTTACGCCTGTGGAAAAACGTCAGGGGATCTGTCTGATTTGTGTAGCACCTATCTGGATCATTGAACATCATGGGGAACAACATCAGCCGGCTGCACCTGGCAGATCATAAATGACAGCTACACCTGAGGGGGTACAGGGTGTGTTCCGACAATGCAGAGAACCCTGGCTAGATCTTTTCGCCACCACAGAGCACACGCAGTGTCGAAACTTTTGTTGGAGTTCCTGCAAAGGTGCACGTTAGAAAATGCATTTTGACTAGGGTGGGACACAGGACTCCTGCCCAGAGCGCTGAAGAAGGTCAGGAATGACTAGGCCCAAGTCATCCTCGTGGCTCTGAATTGGGCCAGCAGAATTTGGTCCCTGGAGCTTCTAAGCATGTGTGTCTGCCCACTAATCTCATCACTTTGGGAAGATCTTCAGTAGCAGTGGCAATTATTTGCCACCCGAAATAATTGATGTGCTTCTGACTGCCAAATGTCCTTCCACTAAGTCTATGGAGCTGGGACGATTTGTGTCTGGGTGTGGCAGCCGCAGGACAAACCTTCTGTAAGCTAAGCTGTTGCTTATTTTATTGTTTTGTCTTTGGCCCTGAAATGCCTTGCAAATGGGTTCTATTTAAGGTTATTTGTTGGACTGATCAGGTTTTCTTAGTTTACCTAACCATCAGTTTAAATCACCTGTTGTGATGTTATTTCTTAAAGGTTTAACACGCATGTTCCCTCATAAACCATTTGTAATGCCACAGTGGGATCTGAATTTGGTTGTGACTTTTCTCATGTGTCATCCCTTTGAGCTATTGCTCCGCTGCTCTTAGTGTTTTTTGACATTGAAGACTGTTTCCCTTGTCACGGTCAAATCAGCTTGTTGCGTGACTGACCTCCAGGCTATCTCAACACAACCACCATACACCCTTCTAGACAAACTGGCGCTGAAGATACCAGGGCGGCCTGTTATGGCAAGTTTTTCTTTCTTTCCGGAGTTTTACATAGCGCAAACTTGACCCGAAGGTATCGGAGCTCTTTAAATGAGCACCAGCTGCATTACACAAGGACACATTCATTTTTGTTAGGCACAGGGAGATTAAGTGATTTGCCCAGAATCACAGGACATGAGTGTCATTGTCAAGACTCCAACCCGATTGCCCAGATTTGAGATCGACCGCCCTAGCTGTTAGGCCACATCCTCTCCCCTGAGAGAACGTTGTTACTCCTTTTCATTTTATACAATCTGTCACTTTCCCAGCATACTTTGGTCTGCATTACCCTTCAAAAGAAGAGGAGAGATTCCTCTATGTAAATCCCAAAAGAGCTTTAAGCTTTTACTTTGATCACATCGTGTTTGTGCGTCTCCCTGGGGAAAAGGAATGTAAGGCAGAGTAGAAAAGGACTCTGTCAAGGCGGATAGTCCTTTGCATTAAAATCTGTTGCACATTGGCCAAGAAGCTGCCATATTCCACCAGGACCAAGGCTGCTACCTCTGCATTGACCCGCATAGCGCCTATTCTTGACATCTGTCAGGGGGTAACATAGGCTTCAGTACACATGTTCATGAATCTCCATTGCCTTGACCGACTGGTCTGATGAGAACTGCATCCTCCAGTTCAGTCTTGGAGGGTTCTTT
The DNA here is from genome assembly GCF_964263255.1 of Lissotriton vulgaris. Taxonomy (NCBI): domain Eukaryota; kingdom Metazoa; phylum Chordata; class Amphibia; order Caudata; family Salamandridae; genus Lissotriton; species Lissotriton vulgaris. The sequence goes on from NC_141697.1 coordinate 976,120,162, forward strand.
GGCCTTAGTCCACTCCACAAACCCCCCACCTTAGGATCTATTGCTTTGGTATCTATTCTAAAGGTGAGGAATCTGCAGTTAACCTGCTTTTCTGATGAAAGCGTCTATCTTCCTTGCTCTTCTTATGTAACTCTTTTTCTGGTGGATGCTCTATTTAACCCCAGATTCATTTCCCTCCCACCACTCCATTCTGTGGAGTGGTCTCTTTTTCCAATCTAACAAATTCCCTAGTTAGAGATCTACCCAATGGTACCCAGTGTTATGTGTTCCACGTTTGAAGGCACAGAAAAAGTCAAGCAAGAAACATATGTTGGCACTTATATCTGGCTCTGCTCCGTCTTTTCCAGGGCAGTGCGTGCGAGCACTGCAATGAAGACCTCCGTATCCAGTTGGGTCCCTGGAAATTATTCTAAAGGTGAGGACTCTGTGGTTCTATAGAGTATCCACCAGAAAAGACATTACCAATCATATGTAACTTGTTCTTTTCTGGTCCATGTCCTTTTTCTAGAATGTGCACAACTGTTGAGGCATTTGGTATCCATTATCCCATTAAGAATTTCTAACAGATATATATATATATATATATATATATTCACTGAAAAAACCATAGGTTTCACACCAGTTATAGTTAGGAATTAGCATTTAAAAAACCTATTAAATTCACTGACAACACCAGTTATAGTTAGCTGGAAATTTTACTGACATAAAACCATTGAAATTCACACGTTATAGTTAGTTGGACTCACTATAACTTGCGCGCCTGCAATGCACTGCTGATGACGTCACATATTACATCACTCATGACATGGTCAGTGACATCACTCATGACATCACTGATGACACCATCCTTGTGACAGAGTGACAGACCTAATTTCAGTGTAATGTAACGCTTGAAACACATGGCCCCCACATCAAACCTAGGGGGTCAAGGGGGGGTCTACTCTGCCCCCTTATGGTCATTTCCCCCTTTGTTTTGGCCACCTCTTGTGTCTCGATCCTACCGAGACACAAGATGGCGGCCGCTCCGGACTGTTTAGAATGTTTACAGACACCCCAGAGCCAATCAGCTTTCTGCGCGCAAGTCGCGTGGCGCGCCCGGTGCGCGTACCGGTGCGCTTACCGGAGCGCTGCTATAGATATATATATTTTTTTGAACCTTAATTACTCAAAATCCACTGGAGCACATATCTTGAGACATAGCAAAGGCACATCGGGCTACCAGTCCCTACAATTTTGCCAAGTTTGGTGGAAATCCATTCAGCCGTTCGGGCTAAAAGTGAAATCGACCGCCCTATGGAAATTAACATGGGGAAAACGCGTTTTGGGACCCCCCTTTTATCTCGGCCCCCGCTTGACGAATCCCCCCCCAAACTTTCAGGGAAGGACCGGAACGCCGCGAGGCCATTTTGAGGACATTTTCAGGCAGATTCGTCAACCGGCGCCAAAGTTATTCCAAATAGAATTTTCAGATTTAACATTGAAAAAAATCCTAACTATAACTACCTACTGGCGACCGCCAGTAGGTAATATATATATATATATATATATATATATATATATATATATATATATATATATTCATTTCTTGTGTTGTCATGCCAATATATATTTCATAGAATCCTAACAAGAGTTCAAGGTAACAATACATAACATCAAACATCAAACTACACACTAAACCCCAAAAGACGTGGCAGTTAAAAAGACCAATAAAGAAGAAAAGAAGGTAGGTGAGGAAAAAGAAGAAATCCATGTTAAAGTAAATAGAAATCATAGAAAATGTATTAGCAAACTTCTTTAAATACTAAAACATGCAGGACAATCGCCCTCAATACAGTACACAAACCACAAAAATAATCAACAATACAATGTGTAATCGAACAAGTGGCTGACGGAAGGGATTATACATAGATAGGGAGTTCAGGACAAAACTGAAGCAACACAAAGCATAACAATGCGTCCTTCAATTACGGCCACATATATGCGTCAACGACGTTTCGACCATTGTAGATATTCAGTCATCATCAGGACAGAACAATAGTTATCTGAGCATCCAAAATAATTGAATAAAACATCTATTCAAAAGGAGGAGAAGGTCCGACCAGAATTTCCACAATAATTTTTGATCTACCAAGAAATTGGCTGAAGAATAAAATAAATCAGAAACAAAGTGCAGATGATATAGTCGTTATTTAATAGGTCATGGTTTCAATTGATCCTCACGAAAGATTGGAGAGACCGACAAAGAAATCGGGAGCTTGAACGAAGCCAATATAATTTGGTATGAGCAAATTCTGCAACTGGTGATCGCCTCAAGATTGCCGACCATTTACTTATGACTGTGTAGCGCATTTAATTAGTTAAGCACAGTCAGGGAAATTCGTGATGGCCATGCTCATAAAATCCATGCATGCCCACCGGGCTCCTAAGTTCATAAACAATATATATTTCATGGCATGGGTTCATGCTTTAAGTGTTACAGTTCATGAAAAATGTTAGAGAAATCTAATTTTCTTACCTTTCCAGTTAAATTTGCTTTTTACATGTTTAATTACATACTATACAGCTTATACTTGTTCCAGCATATTACATTTTTTGTAGGTGGAATTTCCCCGATAATGGCTAGTATATCTTTATGGTCTGGTTGGTTGCTGCGCTGCCTCACTTTAGTGTCCCAAGTATTACCTTTCTGAAACACAAAAAGTGGTTGGAGATTTTGCAAGGTCTTAAGGCGGTTTCTGATTACAAATCATAATGCTGTTGATGCCAAATTTGTTAACACACCAGTGGAACGTCTGTCATTGTTTTTGAAAGGGTTCCTTAATCTGTTGTTGGATGTATACTTTCTTTTTCTTTGGTGCAAAGCTTTTTCCCATCCTAGAAATGTGTTCTGTGTATACGTCTATCTAATCTGTAAAAACTGGCCATAGGGAAGGTTGTGTCACAGGTTAAGTAGGTGAAAGCTTTTATAGCGTGTTGCAGTTAGTCAACATAGTCCACAGACAAGAGTAGTCAATTTTCATTGCATGGTTCAGATCCAGACCATTTATTTTCTCATTCCTATAGTTTAATTTGATTTTCAAGTCTGGGTCCAGTTATTAAGCAAGACCGGAAAGTTTAGGACTCCATTTTCAATTCATTCCATACCATGAATATATCCTCTCTGTATCTTCTCTCTTATCATATATTTTTGGCACTCCTATTTTTGTGAAAACACCTATTTATCTTGAAATTAAAGTTTATTCAGTTTGTTAATTTTAGAACAATTGAACAGGCTGAGCCTGCTCCACTGATCTGGTGAAAGTCCTTAAGCATTTTAATAGAAAGAAAATGGGACCCTTGGCTTAAATTCGCAATGCATTTTTGCTAACATATTTAAGGCTGCTACTTGATCCTCCGTTTATATCATCACTAAAATCTAATGTGTACACATTCATTTAAGGCAAGCAGTAACGGCGAGGCACTCTATTTTCAAAAATCTCATAGTACCAGCAGTACTTCATTCACAGTGCAATGAAGTGGGAAATAGTGCTTTGTAATCAATGTACACCATAGTAGTTTAGAAAAGGTTCTTGCTGCAAAAGTAGTAGGTTCATTATTTTAAAAACGTACATTTTCAGTCTAAGATTAGCCTGGATTCACATGAGACCCCGACTCATCTCTCTGTTGAAAAACAATATCTGCATAGTACAGTTTGACATGTATGCATAGCTTTGTGCGATAACAGTGGAAATATCAATGTGAAGATACTACATTAAATATAGTGCATGAATGGTCTTGGGTCACTGATGTTACAGTCATAATCTGTATATTGGTGATGCAGTAAAACCTCAAGCAGATCAACAAGGTACTCTCCAGTTGGTTGGGTGATACACAGCACGTACATTTAGAATAGTCTCAAACTACAAAGCTGTTGTTATAGGTTAATATTTTTTCCATTTCATATAAGCATTCATGCATTCGCTTTGCATGTGCATTACTTTTTTTCTTGAATGTTATTTTAGAAAAACATTACTAGACAGAACTTTGGGATGCTAAGCCAGTTTTGAACACAGTTTCACTTTAAACCGCTTTTAATTCAAGGATCGAGAAGTCTTCAGAATGTGATCCTGTATGGTCACTTTGCTTAAGGGTAAAGCCTATTGAACTATGTGCACAAAGAGCAGTTTGCACAGAAACTGGAATAATAACAGGTTGTGGGGTAATTACCATGTCCCTACATTTGTCGTTTGGAAAAGATTTTGTAATCAATGTGCAAAACATTAGTACCCCATGTTATTCCTCACTTTGTACGGTAGAGTAGGTAGGTGGTATTTATCACACTCAGTAAATACCTCCACACTGGATAACTGTACTCAGTTACCACCCCCTCAACTCAGAATGAGACTCTACCACCATGGGTGAAGTATTTCACTCTCTTACTGTATTCAAAAACTATATTTTCTTACTTTACTCATTTTTAGACGGTTGTGACTTATTGCTATAAATGAGATCCTTCTTGCAATATGTTTGAGCAAGAGTAAATATAGTTATCCTAAATTCCTGTTTGTTTTCCTACAATTGTTATATTTTTAGAGAATGAGCAGTCATATTCCAGAGCCCATCACAGAACCAATTGTTATTAATTTCATGTTTTATATTTTCTTTTCATGTAAAGGTCATAGACCTAATTGTTCTGCTGATACTCTATACCACCAACACAAATAATAACAAAAAACAAGTGGAAAGGGTTCTGAGAAAGAAGATTCGTTTAGGCTGCATCCAGAGCCAACTTCTACAGAGTATGTTCAGAAACCATTCAATTGTAAGTATCTGTCAACCTAAACTTTTGTTTGTCTCTCTTCCCTCATCTTTACCATGTCATCTGTGCCCATTTGAACAACTATTCTGTGTCTTTGAGTGGACTTGTAGCATTATCTTTTGTGTGTATCTGCTCCAAATATTATGCACACACAAAGCTCAAAGGTTATATGTGGTTGTCAGAGGGTGTGACTGCACTTCACATTTCCCAATGCCTTTCAATTGCCTCTGTAGTAGTCCGCATTACCGGAGAGCAGTGGAATACCCTCATGACTGTTATAAATATAGTTCATTGGACCTGTACATCAACATTTACTAAAACAAATGATCAGAATATTGCTTAAACAATCATCCCTGGTTAGTCCCTTACTCGCTCTTAAGGCTTCGGAGAGAGCTCCCAACCCGTTTGCTTTGCTGTCCGCCGTGTTCCCCCTTTACGCATTCTGTCCTACTGTTGCTGTTTTGTGTGGTCCCTGTGCATTCTTAGAGTTTCTAGAGGGCTTAAAATACATTTAGAGGCATCTTTGAAGAGGGTTGCCTTCAGGGTGTTTGTATTTATTTTCGTTTATTTATTTTGTTGATAGATTTGATTGATTTTGTATGATCTTAGTTTTGTGATTTCTTAAGATCCACGAAACAGATTGAACTACCTCCTTTCCCACTAAGTTTAAAGCTGCTTTGAATAATCAAGTTATTTTTATTTGATATCCAGGTTCTGCTGGGGATGTAACTTGAAGTCCATTACTGCACATATTTTGTGCTGTGACAATGATGTGCTTTGGATACCAAGTTGATTACTCTGAATTTTATTCTCGTATGAATCCGCTTTTGAGATTCAAGCTGACTATGCCTCCTTGATTTTGGTTTGTTTGAAGCTTCTGGAGGATCGCTTTCTTGGGTTCCCTAATGTAGATTGTGTTTCAGTAGTACAGCCAAGAAGATACCACTGTCCTTCAAAGTAGAGGAATCTACTGCAGTCCAAAATGAAAAATATGATACCCATAATCTATGAGACTTCCCAAGTTGTACAGCCAATCAGCATCATCTCAGGCAGACTGTGTGTTCTTGCATCTCTATGCAAGTGGGCAAAACAAGCTAAGTCAGAGGTGGCAAGACAGACATATGAAATGTATAGTCTGCTCTTGAATGGGGCCTTCATGCACAAAGAGCCCATTGTTAACTTTTCGGGCACGTGCCGCTGGTACATGCAAGCATGCATTTAATTTAAGGTGCTGTTGGACTAAGGGTGCAGATGTTACTACGGTGAGTGACTTACAGTTCAAGCACCATTTACCGCAAGATTACACAGGTTCTGAAATGTTGGGTCTGTTGCTGTACACTGTTCATCTGATCTGCTGGGTGCATGGTTGGACATGTCAGTGCTAATTCTACAGTTGTTGTAGTAACTTAAGTTTCCTTTGGCATTGTGTATATAAACAAACACATTTCTTTGAGTTCTATACTTGCTTTTTATTGATGTGATATTTTCTTTGATAGGTTCTCAGAGATTATTTCCCTTCTATCTTGTCCCTGGCTCAAACTTTGTTGCGATCAGCAGATCCGAGTGCAGTCTCCTTCGGCAGCTTCATGTATAAACATGCTTTTGAAGTATTTGACTCCTACTGCCAGCAGGTATGTGTACCTCAAAATAGGTGCAGAAAAACAAAAACAAATGCTAGTTAAAAAAACATACAGTACTTAATAAATGTGTTTGTCTTAATGCGTTTTTCTCTTTCGGTATGTCTCTTACTTGCTCAAACGATTACAATTTTACACAGTTAACAGTCAATACATCATTTATCTGTCTATCTCTCTATCCCTATCTGTCCATCGGTCTACCATTTATTTGTACATGTATTTATTTCATTTTTTTGTTGTAAAACATTGCAAACCACCAGGGTAGCCGTAGCCTCATAGTGCTTTGGTACACAGATTAGACGTGGGTCTACAAATCTGTAGGGTGACAATAAACCTAAATCAGGTGATGTGATTATAAATGAATAATAGTCACAAGGTGAACATATACTGTGCCGAGAGCTGGTTTTAGGCATCTGCCCATTCAGGCTCAACCTCAGAAGTAGGCAGCAAAGGAGGCTAAATATAAAATTGTTTCACTAGATGAAATTTTTGCAGTCTTCTGAATCTGAGGAAGTTTGGTTCAATATCATAAATATTTTGGAGGTAGTGCAATAGTGATGATCCTTGAATGAGAAGGGTCCTTTGGCTCCAAACTTCCTAGATCTGTACAATCGAATACACATTAAATTATGTGAGGGAGTTGATTGCAGGGCCTGAGCTCTGCCCATCAGTAGGGGCCAACTGCTTTGCACATGTTGTTTGCCCTTACATAGTGGGTGGGCACATGACTTGCGCCCAACCTTATGCAAGCAGCCAGCTCACTGCCTACAACCAGCTCATGTTACCCTGAGTCTTTAGCCATGTGCAGTGAGGGTTGCCTGGGATGCATCAAGGATGCACTAATTGTATCAATAACTCTTGACACGAACTACCATAATTTGAATACCATTACTTAAAAGGCATTACGCTTCACACAATGAACACTATGATGTTTATTGCAGTAGTTGATTTTTACAATTAAACTTGTCTCTAAAAATAATCTTTATTTTTCTGTTTTGTTTTTTCATACTCATTAGTTGTGTTTTTTTTTCTTTGTTTGGTCATATCTAAAGTGGCAAATTACCATTTGAGTTTCTAAAAGTAAACTGTAGGACAGTGTACTATTATATGGTGTGGTTGTGAGACCTCACCATGAAATAATGTCACAATCTCTCTTAGGTGCAGTTAGGCTCTTTAATAACATCTTTGGCTCAGTCCTAGGTAGCTGTGGGACAGAGTAACCAGGCAAAATCAGAGGAACAAGGATAAAGCATTTAGAAGTACCAAAACAGTCTCTAAGTAAGGAACATGACTCGATAAGAATCCAGCACCAATTTATAAGAATAGATTTTATTTTTATCTTTAGATAGACACCAAAACAACAAAAATCAACTGATGGATACCGGAGAGATGATTTTTCAAAGTTAAGATAAATTACTGTTGCATAAATTCTAAATTAAAGGTATAAGTTTAGAAATTTACATTTTTGTTTAGTTTGTTTGGTTTGTAGATGAAGAGTACCTATATTAATTTAAGGGTGGTGTTTAAATTATAAATTTAAGGTATAACTATAACTTAAGAATTTGTAATGTTTGTGTATTTTGAGTTTGGTTTGTATAGAAATAATAAATAATATTTTGCTAACCATAACAGAGGGTTAAAGTTCATCCACCATGCTCTTTAAAGGAAAGTTTTGGGGTGATCTGTCAAGTAAACGGCTGAACAGAATTACACTAAGTTTGGCTGAAAGACTAGATCTTTACCAGAAAGCATGCTTTTGGTGATTTGAAGTAAATTTGTTCAGCCATTTTTGAGAACTTAAGGTGAAAAATGATCTGGTTGGTCCCAAGGGAGAACCACAATACCGCAAATTAAACAAAAAATAGAAAAGAAAAAAGAGCATTCTGATGTGCCACACGGCCCCTCCCGCCCCCCACTGCCTGTCGGCCAACTCTACACCAGGGGAAGCAGCGGTCCTGCAGTACCGAAGAATCAGATTTGCTGCCCACAACATGAAGACAAATGATGAGCAGACCATTACAGGACTGTCCCCATGTCATTAAGTAATTTTTAAGTACAGTGGAGCAGGAAGGGGTAAGTGGACTCCTGCGCTCTAACCTCCCTGGGCCCAAAATGAATAAAACATTTTTTGGGTGTAAGCTAGTACTGCAGTACACTTGCAGGAGTCCAAACTGCTCCTGCAGGAGAATGGTGAGACCCAGCGTGGGCCCCCCAGTGGACTGGGTTGGTGACATATAGCAGTATGTCATCCACATATAGAGAGATGCATTTGTCTCACAGTGTGTTAACATCTTCCTTAAATGCGGTGAGAACTGTGTGTGAGCGGACTGTGTATGCCAATGGCTCTAGTATGAGAGCAAATAGTAAGAAGGATATCAGTCAACCTTGGCGTGTGCCACGTTTGATGGGAAATTCCGCCTAGAGTTACCCATTTACTCTCACCTGTGCCACAGGGTCCTTCTAAAGCAATGCAATTCATGCTCAGAATTCGGGCCTGAAACCATATTTCACTAAAACCTGTCCCAGAATGGGCCAAAGAACAGCATCAAAGTCCTTTTCGATGTCAAAGGATAGCTGTAGATATGGGTTGTCTAGGTTTTGTACAGTTTCCAGCCAGTTATATTGTCTATGGAGGTTAAGTCAGGTAGACTGTTTGGGCATGAAGACCGATTGGTCACAGTGAATTAGGTCAGTAATGACCTTGAGGAGCCTTTTCGCTAGGATGTTGGTCTCCATGTTTATGAGTGAGATCGGGCGGTAGGAACCACATTCCGTCTTTGTTTACCCTGGTTTGAGAAATGTCACTGTCATGGAGCTTCTGAGGTCCTGCGGGAGGGTACCAGTTTTCTTGGCTTCTCTAAATAGTTGGTGTAAGTATGGGCCTAAGTATGGGCCTAATAGTTTGCCGTTAGGGCCCAGAGTTTTTCCTGGTTTCAGATCTCGAATGGCTGTTTTTACCTCATAGGTATCACCTCGATTTCGAACAGGCATCTGTCTTCTTCCATTAAGCTAGGAATCGCGACTTCAAGGTAGCTCTCAACGTGGGATGCCTCAGCTGTTTGGCGTGCATCATAAAAGGCATTGTAATAGCTGGCAAATTCATTCCCTTTATCCCCATCTGCCTTGTATAATCTACCATCTTTCTTAGTCAAGCATGCCAGCAACCTCCCAGCTATGTCTCCAGCATCATATGGATGCCGTTGTGTGTCTAAAAGGGAAATTCTAACTTCCTGATGGGCCAGTGTCTGATATTCTTTCCGAAGCATCGCTATTTTATGTATCTTGGAGGAGTCTGCTGTGGCTCCGGGCTGTCCCTCTAGTTGTATAATTTCCTTCTCTAATTTTTCAAGTTTTCTGAATTCCCGTTTCTTCACGTGGGATATATAGTTTTGTGCCCTATCCATCAGCACATTTTTGTACGCTTCCCAGAGGATGATTGCAGAGGATATAGAGTCTTTCTTTTCATAAATCTCTCTCGCCACCACCTCATCTCGCAATTCCCAGGCATTAAGCTTCCATCCTGTTCTCTGTCTTCATGGGCACGGTGGTCTGATAGACCCCAAGCCAAATATTCTGCTTTGTCTACAAGCCGCACTTCTCTTCCTGGGGGCTACTATATAGTCCTGCCTAAAGAAAACCTTGGGTGCCCCAGAGAAATAGGAGTATGCACGGACGTGCGGATGAAAACAGTGTCACAAATCAGACAATCCCAGGGTTGTCATGAATCCGGTTAGAGTTTTCCCTTGGCTACTGGAGCTTGGATGCGATTGGTCAAATCTCACATTTGCTACATCGATTAAGTTCACCAAAAGATCTATCTGGTGGAGTCCTCTTCCAGTAGCACTTCAGTAAGATGATCCAATGTTTGTTTCTGGAGCCATGGGGGTGCATATACACTGACTAGAGTTATGTGTCTGTGTCCCCATATGCCCTTGACTGCTACGTAGGTGCCATTGGGGTCTGTTCATGTCTTCTCTATTCTAAATGGGGTGTCTTCCTCATTAAGGTTGCTACACTATGTGATCCTGTGGTGAATCCAGCATGTGCAAGTGTAGTGTAAGCCACCCTACCCACAAATCTACAGTGGGAGCCCTTCAGATGGCTTTACTGCAGCAGGACAATGTCTGATTTGAGCCTCTTGATATATGCTGCCACTAACCCTCTTTTGATTTTATTACCTAAGCCATTAACGTTCCAGGTGAGGATCGAAAACATTGAACTTAACCCCATACCCCCCACTCTCCCCCCATCACCCCCACTCATTACTTTTGCTTGTCAATGTGACATCTGTGCCGTAGGTGGTTCAGAGAGGTCTGTCCAACTGAGCCAGGTGTACAGAAACTGCGAAATAACAGAGCTTTCCACTCCCTCAAGAAATCTTACAAATCAGAGATTGTTGCAGCAGGCCCTATTTTCCGCATCTTCAAACCGCCACAATATATATCTAGTCGAGTCCTGAGTGGCTGTAGCTTCTTCCCAAAGAGTGGCAACCATGTCCTCCAATTCTGATATCTGGGATTCAGCCTCTGTAAGGTGACTTCAGACCGAACCTCGCCAACCCTCCCCTCCAAGACCTCTGAGGAAGACTGTATAGCCTGAAGAAGGGTGGTGTTATCCGGCATGGTCTGCGTGGCCGGTTGTGTTTGAGGAGATTGGCTCACCACTCGCGCAAAACGATCCAGGCGCCCTTAGCCATTCTGTATCCGGGTGGAAGTTTGTAGGCCACTGGGGCATCGTACGGGCTGGCCTTTTCCGGAGCCTTCCCCATACCACGATGCCACCACATGGCGCCCCTATCCTCGGGGAACGTCTGTGCGATAGGATGGCACTCATCTTGGGGGCCTTTTGTAGGTGGCGGCACGCTGTTAGCTGTGATAGTCCAGGGGCACGTGCTGAGTCCTTCCGCGATACTCCACTCTCAATGTAGGCCTGGTATCCCTCAGGCTGCGGCCCCACTCATTGCTGGTGGCGTAGGCCCCAACAACCCATGAGTCGCTGGGCTCCAGGGCTCCGGATCTGTGCCGCTTCCCCAGTCCCCTCTGTATCACTGGCAGGCCAATGCGGGACAACACGCCCTCCTCTATCTCAGGGAGTGACCAAGCCCTAGCGTGCAGGCATCAGTCCGGGCACTCCAGTCTCAGCCCCGCCGCTGCCACTACCACTTTCTCGGCTTTGTAACAGCTGTGCGGTTTCCGGCACTGCTCGTCACTCTGGACCTACAAATAAAAGCAGGGTGGGACTTCCCCCGGTCAGAGCCCTGACGTAGTTCCCCTGCTACCCCTCCCCCCTGCCCTCCAGGGGCTGTGTCAGTCACTCAAAAGTGTGGGGGGGGGAGAAAAGCAGAGGGGGGAAAGTATAAATCCCTCGGTCGCGGCTCTGATGGTACCCCATCTGCGATGCAGGCCTCTGCAACTGAGTCCTCAGCTTCCTCTTCGACCTATCAGGGCGGTGAGGTTTTAATGTCACAGGGGTGATGGTGTAGTCTAGTAGCTGGACATGCTGGGATACCTTACTGATTGAAGGAAGGCATGATGATCAGGATGTCGTCAGGATTTGTGTGGACCAGTGCGAAGCTCAGGAATTACACATACTGCTCCTCCACCATCTTGGCCACACACCCTCACTCTGAAGACCTTTAACATTGTCAGGCCTACTAGGATTATGAGGCATGGAGGCATGGAGGACCAAATAATGCGGCACGGTGATGTAAACCATGCAACAGAATATCCAGCACATTCTGAGGCACTTTTTTCATCCATTTGAGCTTGAAACCACATTTTTGTAAAATCTGCAAATTATGTGGCAAATATGGTAAGCTAATAATTATATGGTTAACATAGTTGCCACAAAATCACCTTAAACTCAATGACCCTCAGCATTTCCAATGTTTTATCAATCATTTACTCAAGGGAGGTATACACATACTAAACTTTCTAACTCCAGTCAGTGCTTTGAACAAAGCAGCCTTTTTCAATCTAACTACCAAATATATACATGTAATTTAAAAAATACTATATGGGATACTGTGTGTAATATGGGTAAATATTTACATCTCAGTCTTTCAATAACACTTAATAACCGCTTGCCTTTCCCTCAGGGCTTTAGATTTCACGGGACCGATCAAACACTCTTACTGGCTATATTGAACTATATTACACTGTTAACAGTTACATATTTTCCACACACTCTCTCTCTCTCTCTCTCTCTCTCTCGATATATATGTACATACATACATACACAAGTGCACACACACCCCCACATGTAGACATAATATATTTATCTTTATAATAAGTGACCTGGGATCACACACAAAGTGTTTGATTTTAATGCAAATGTCCATGATGATGAGTTGGGATTACAAGTATGTTATAATCTTCCCCTCTCACCCTTTCATGTTCCTCTCACCTTCCTTTCCTGTGCCCTCTTTCACCTGTCTATTAAGCCGTTCCTTCCCCCCCCCCCCCCTTTCTCTGTAGTTTGGTTCCCTCTCGGAACGCTCCCGAGAGTGCACCTTAGAATGTTTAGATGGAGGTTGAGTAGCGTTAGTAACAGCTGTTTGGGACTGCTGTATTGAATAAACCCACGTTAGTTAAATCATTGATTGGTTTCAATAGGATGTTTTTATTCTTTCTTTCACACTTAGTACAAAAGATAGCCAATTCCTGTTTCACCCATATGGCCCAACGGTGAAAGAAAGAATAAACACATCTTATATGAAACCAAACAATGATATCTGGAAATCTTTCCAACTACGATAAAAACTTACTAAAGAAGGCCCAGTCCTCCATCAACTACCTAAACCTATATTTCATAATGGCTCATGGCTGTTGCTAATTGTGAGGCGCGTGCCATCATCAATATTGGGCCCTACCTATTGTAGCATCAAAGCCCAGTATCTGCCACCCATCCCAGTAACCTGAAACAAATATGTCCAAATGTATTAACATTTTTCAGATCTAGTACAACCCATGAGAGATCTACTAAAGAAGGATACAAAATTTGAATGGTTACCTGTCCATGACTGTGCATTTTTGAATATAAAAAAAAGCTATTGCTGCAGCACCTTGCATTGGAAATTTGCCAAAGACACTATTCTTACAACAGATGCCAGTAATAGAGGTATTGGTGCCACACTTTCACAAATGCAAGAGGGAAAAGAAAAGGTCATATCTTTTGCTTCCATGACACCCAGTCAGTCAGTCAATCACTTTTATTCGATTTATAAAAATCACGAAAAGACACAAGATACGGATCATCAAAAAAGCAATATAATACAGCGATAAAGTACATACAATTATAATAAGCAAAGAATGCGGATAAAAATTTCATGTTTAAAATGAGCATATTTCATAGGTTCTATAAAAACAATGTTTGTAATTATTTCTTCCATCGTTAAAAATTTCACAGTGACGATTTATTACATGATCTTAAAAATTGGGCACCGGCACTTACTAAGATAGTTCAGTTATAATATGTCCGTGCCGTGCATTGTTACGCTTCTTGTTTATACGAACTCCTGCCACTAAAAAGCTTGCTACATGAAAAGTTACGCGTGCACTGGACAAAAGTTGTAAAAACAGGAGCGCTGGCCTGACCTGTAAGAAGCCAGCCTCCCGGAGAATTGGTAATAGATATTTTTTTCTGATTGGTGCATAATGTTCGCAAAACATGGTAAAATGTAATGTGCCCTGTAGTGAAAAATGATCGCAATCACAAGGACTTGCGTTAACAGGAGTGTCCCACGTAGCATAGGAGCCCAACAAAAAGTGTATCAAATTTAAACGAAATCTAGTTAAAAGAAAACAGTGAAATGGTTCGGTTACAAAAACTAGGTAGGGTTCAAGGCCTGAAGCAGCGATAAGGGCATAGTTTCTTCTAACAAGCGTTTTTTCATCTCTATCTCCTCCCGCTCTGCCATAAATAAGTTTATCAGTGTAGATTTTATCACCATAACATCCTCTTTTTGGATGCGATCAGGAGAGTAGGAAAGCTCTATGCGCCCCACATATGATAGCATAGATTTTACATAGGCCAGCCATGGGATTCTATGCGCTCCATCCAGGGCTAGACAGTCTGAGGATCAGATGGTTTAAAGAGATTTCCTGGTTAAGCCAGGTTTTTAGCCAGCAGATAACAGGGGCAGATTTTATTTGGTCTGTGACAAACCCAATGCCTAACTCTGAGTGTGTGGTGAAGGTGGGAGTGGACTGGGGAACTGAAAGCAGCGATCTAAGAAATTTGTTTTCCGCCTTCTGGATAGTATCAGGTTTTGTGTATCCCCAGATTGAAGACCCATAGGTGGCTATAGCCAAACATTTGGCTTTGTACACTTTAAGGATAGCCTCCATAGGTCGTGACCCCATTCTTTTAACAAAACTCAGGAGGGCTGCAGCAGATCTTACAACTGCATTCGTTTTTGACTTGTGTTGGACGCCCCAAGTTCCTCTGTCATCGAAAATCACGCCCAAGTAAGTGAAGGAAGAGACCCTCCGAACTTCTTTCCCTGTGCAAGAGAAAGTTATAGGTTTCTTATTCCTGCCATTTAGTCCCACAATCATGACCTGGGATTTTTGGGTGTTTATTTTCAAGTCTAAAGAGGTCATGAAATCACCAAAAGAGGCCAATAGTTTATTGAGGGCCACACCTGTTCTGGCCAAAAGAACCGCGTCATCCGCGTACAGGAGGACCTGGATGTTGGTCTCCCCTGCACGCGGGACGTCAACTGCCGAGGTGTTAAGCGCTGGCTCAAGTGCGTTTATATATAGAGTGAAAAGGAGGGGGGCAAGGATACACCCTTGCCGCACCCCCCTCTCAGATTTGAAGAAACTAGTACATCTTCCCTCCCGGGTGACTCTGACAGAGGCCTGTAGTCCTCGGTGGAGATCAGCTAAGAAGCCCACCAACGCTGGCTCAATACCCATGTCCAAAAGGACCCCCCATAGCCTCGACCTGTTTACCAGGTCGAAGGCTGAGTAGAGGTCCATAAAGGCCATATACAAGGCCCCCTCTTTCACTATGGTATATTTACTGATGATCAAGTGCAGATTTAAACATTGATCCAGTGTGCTCCTTTTGGACATGAAACCGTACTGGGCATTCGACATGGTTCCTCTGCCTTCTAGCCATGTTGGTATCCTGCCTAAAATGACTCTACCCAAGATTTTGACAGCAAAGTCTATTAGGGAAATTGGCCTATAACAGGTGGGATCGCCCCTTTGGCCCTTTTTAAAAATTGGAATGATTATAGACCTAGCCCAGGACTGGGGAAAGTTATTTTCTCTAGCAGAGTTGAAAACATTTATCAGAATCTTGGCCCAAAATGTTGGTGCGGACTTATATAAGTCCACAGGAACCCCATCAGGGCCCGGGGCCTTATTCTTGAGTGTTTCGTTTATAGCTTTTTCTACGTCTTCCTCCTTGAATGCTCGAATTGGCTCTAAACGAGGGTGGGGAAAAGCTCCTCTGTGTGACCAGAGGTAGGCTGGCTGTAAATATTACCGAAGTGGGCGAGCCACTGCTCACCCGGGATGACACATTCTACGCCATGATTTTCCACCCCCGAGAAATAAGGCTGATTAATCACATCCCAGAATTTGGAACTATCCCGCAAAACTTCATCTGATTGCAGGTCATTCCAGGCTTGTTCTTTGATCTGGTTTTTCCGAGCGTGGATAGCGTGTTTGTATTTCTTCCTAAGAAGAGCTATATGTATTCTATTTCTCGGTGTCTCCTTTAGTCCCTTTAAGAGGGCGGAGTGTGCCTTGGTGCAGTTTGTGTCAAACCACCGTTTTCCTCTCTGCCCGCCTGGTATTGCTTTGAGCGTTAAGTCAGTATTTACTTGTTGAAATATTGAATTAAAAGCCTCTACTATTCTGGTGTTGGGGGCAACAGGGTCTAAGCAAGTACCAACCTCCTCTTCTACCTTTGCTAAGACCTCTTTTAAAAAAAGTGACGGGGTCACTTTAGACCATTTCAACCTTCTACCCTGATCTTTGGTTATCAGATCAGTCGCGCATTGCGCCTCAGAGTCCTTAAAATCTAGTAACCCCCCCTGAGCAACCTCTAATATCATGGGGTTATGGTCGCTAAAAATAGTCTTCTACCCTATAACTTAAGATAAAGGACAAAATAAAAGATGATAAGAAGATATAATCTATGACTGAACCTGTGTCTTTCCCTTTGAACGTTGGGGGTCTAGGGCCTACTGGACAGCAACTTGAATCATAAAGATTAAAGGAGGTCAAAAGGTTCTCCAAGGCTTCCCCATATTTAGTGTGTTCAAGATGCGTGGGGAGCGAAAAGGGTGGCCCTCCTTTGTCTTCCAAGATGCAATCCAAGTGGCAGGGGTGTATATTAAAATCGCCCATGAGGATAACCTCAAAACTGTTGTTTATGGTTCTATAGTTATCTGGAAATTCGCCAAGGGATTCTAGGTGTTGGTTTGTACTGACAATTTCGGGGGAGTTGTAAAAATGAATGAATAAAATAGTGGGTGAATTCACCAGTAGCAGTTCTACTGCTAGGCAGTGGGGGGAGCCTGACTCTAGCTGTTTGGGTGTCCCTTTCAGGTTGAGTGAGGTTAATAAGGATAGACCTCCCTTTGCTCTCCCTGCCACACTTGGTTTAGCAGGGATGCTAAAGTGGGCATACCCATCTAAGGCAAATCTGTTAGCTGTATCCCAAGTTTCTTGGAAAGAGATTATATCAAATGATGAAACAAAGCCCAGCCAATTCTCATCTTGGCTCTTGGATCTAGAGCTGGCAATGTTCCAACTAAGGATACTGCATGTATTTTTTAAAATTAGATTCGGAGGAGACGTATGATTAATGTCGCGGGGTTTATGTAGTCAATCAGAATTACCTAGATATGACAAAGGTGTAAAACGATTAGACAATGGCAATCCCCCAGTCTGTGTATCTTCAATAATCAGTGTGGGTATCGTGATTGCGGGGGGCGCTGGGGAGAAAGAGCAGGAACACCGCTCTTGGGGTGCAAAGCAAAGTGACAGGGTCCTAGTGTAGGTGTATCTCTTTTTTCTGTTACCCTCTGGGGGCGGGAACGTGGCTTCTTGCTCCCCCACGTAGGATAGAAATAACCTAGAGGGAGTGGTCTAATGTCGTTTTTTGCAATGGGAGACCCATCCCAGAATAGTTTTTCGGCGACATCTCTCCCTGAGAAATTTACAACGATACAATCTCCAGTAATGTTCTTCGCCCCGTGTCCTACCCACCCAAACCTTCTAGCCATGATGATAGAGGGGGATATGTCATACTCCCCACTTGAGTAGTGTTTGCACCATATCCTGGTTTTATCTAAAAGGTCCCTGGTAGACTCTCTCTCATTTTGTTCTAAGAGTGGGACCCCAGTTATTACTGCCACAAAAGGGGCAGCATCTGGTGGAAGGTGCAACCTGGGGGTACTAGGGTTGGGTGTGATGTGAGGGGATTTAGGGCGTACAACAATATTCTCATGTGTGTTCATTGTTGCTGAGATGGGGTTTGGTTGTATTAGTGGGTTTCTAATGCTGGGGCTGCCTACTTTTGCGGCGGTGGTTGGTGACACATGTTTAAGTGAGACAGACGGGCGTAAATTCCCAGGGCGGTCTTTCGCCCCTGTACATTCCATGGACTCTATATCATTATTCTCGAGAGGCTTGCAGTCAATTACAGGGTGTCGCTCTAGAGTACGAAATTCATTAATTAAAGAGTCTATTTTTTCGCACCTCTTTAGTAAACCAGCCAAGCAAGTGTTCAAACAGTCAACAATGTCTTTGCCGATTTCCTCCAGAATTGGCTCTAGTTGGGCATTAATCAATTCTTCCAGTTTATCCCCCAGAAGTGAACAAATGTCATGGACATGATCCTGATTAAGAGACACATGATTAACTTTCCCCCCACATTTCTTGGGCTTCTGTTTAACCGCAGTTGGAGGTACGTTTGAACTGTGACTCTCTGCGCGTTGTTGCAGAGAATTATGAGGCACAAGTTCATGTCTGGGTAGCGCCTCAATCAAGATACATTCGGTCGTTGCCTCTGTGGGTACAGGTGGATGATCTGGGGTGGATGGTTCATTAGCCTTTCCCATTTCCAACTCTTTTTCCGCATTAGCAATTTTTTGATTAATAGCACCATCCGCTGACGTTAGGTATGAAATAATTGTGTCCGCCTTGCGAGGGACATTAGCGTCTTTAGCCCCTTGCCCCTCATTTCCCAAATGTTTGCGCTTACCCATTGATGTAGCTAAGAGGGGTGGCCCAGCCCGGCCTCTTCTGGCCCCTGATGGCCACAGATGGCCCGCCCTGTAACCGGCTCAGCCCGGCGTTGCCCGCGCGCGTCCCGCGACGCGGGAGGAAGTGCTGGACTAAGTGCGCCTCCGGGCGGAAGTGTCTGTGGTCCGGCGGCGCCCCCGCGAAGCAGGGGACGCTGGGTAGTGTAGTTTGTTTCTGCTGCCCGGCCCCTCTTTGCGGCCGCTGGTGAGCTGCGGCGGCGGGGTCAAGCAGCGCTGGCTGGAAGCTTCTCGTGGCGTGATTAGGAGCAACGCCGTGACCCCCGAGGCTGGGGAAGAAGAGGAAGAAGTTAACTACTCAACTATTGAAAAAGAAGCTTTGTCTTGTTTTTGGGCCACAAACCATTTCAAATATTTTCTGCGGGGTACACCGTTTCTGTTGAGGTCTGACCATAAACCCCTGGTGTCTTTATTTTCATCTAAGGACATTGAAAAAACCACACCTTGAATAGGGAAATGGCTTGTTTCTTTACAAAGCTTTAATTTTAAAATAGAACATGTTCCTGGCAACAAGAATCTAATTGCGGATTGCCTTTTATGTCTTCCCATCAATAAGCAAATTGTAGATAATGTTGAGGACTTTGAGGTTCTACATGTAACTATCCCTGCCATCCTAGAAGAAGAGTGGAATAAATGTTTGTCAGATGACACAACTTTGAGAGCTGTTATTGAAAAGATCAGGAATGGTTGGCCCAAAAGGTGTAAAGACTTTCCTTGTAATCTACAACAATTTTGTAATGTCAAAGAAGAATTGTCCTTGGTTGGGTCCAATGTATTTAGGTCTGACAAAATAATTCCCCCCGAGAAACTCAGGAAGCGTATCTGCGAATTAGCTCATGAGGGTCATCTAGGAAGGAATCTTACAAGAGGTAATTAAGTTATACTTTGTTAACCATAGAGTGAATCACGTTCATCCTAGATGCTATTCTTTTTGACATTTGTGACCTTTTTTGTGTTAACCTGAAAATATTTCCTTTCACAGGAAGTTGTTGGTGCATTGGTTACTCATGTATGTAGTGGGTTTTCTGCAGAAGTCGATGTGTCCCTTGATGTTCTGACTGATCTGGTTGAAGTTCATTCATCCACAGTAGCACTCTATGCTGTGTTTGTGAAGGTAATGTACACTGTCCTATAACTGATTTATTAGGTGATATTTGTGTATGTGTTGTATATGACTATGCAGCAGTCAATATCTGGCTTTTCAAATAAAGGATGGAAAAAACAGATTCATACCACTGCAAAGCCACATTGCGCATTCTGGGTAGGAAGAAGGCATTAGTATCTCTTGTCCCCAGATTTGAGAGATGTCCTGGAACTGGAAAATATTTTGCACCTGCTACATTTAGTCCTCAAAGCTTTGATTATGCTGTCTGAAAAAGCTTTAGGTCCCCAAAGGACTCTTTGTGCCTCGCATTTTCTTTTCCAAGGCACCACAAACAAACTAGAATGCTCCTTCGAAAATCCTTTTGCAGAGCATTAAGTTCCCTTCTTGGCCTACGAAAAACCTTTCTGATCTCAAAGATTCCTGCAGTATCGAAGACCTTTATTCAAAAGAATTTGATACCATACTTGTGGTTTTAATGTAGACCTCTGGCAACTGCTGAAATAGTGATCTTTTATTAAAACAATTATAAAAGCATATCTAGGTCTTCCAGAAGACACATTGAAAAAGGTACTAGTGAAGTTACAACTGTGTCCTACCTCCGGGCAGAACCACAAGGTGCCTCATATTTGCGCCTGCTCTGTGTACTGATGTCAGTTGCTCTTTTACATCTGCCTTTTATAAGCATTCTGTGCTCCATTCCAGTGTTAACAGAAGTTTTGATATCATAAAAAACGTTTCAGTACACAGGTATGGTGCTCCCGAAGATGACTGGGTTTACATTGTGTTGCAAACATACATTGGTAATGGACATACAACACCAGTGGCTCTGGTTTCTTGGTACCAAGCACAACTCCAAGTCTTGCCACAAAAGATCTCTGCTGCTCCTGAAGACCTCTGGGGAAGTGAAACAAAACTCTGCTGCTAAACATAAGAAAGAAGGTCAGTCTAAATCCATGCAACCCTCATAGGTAAGGCAAAGTCAAAGAACAGGTCGAAGAAGAGGCTTAAGAAGCACAGACATGGCTTGTCAGTATCCAGACACTCTTGCTCCTGGGAGAGATCTCTGTCAGTGTTCCAGCTACCAAACTCCTGCTTCATCTTCAACCTCCAATCCCGATTCCATTCTGGTGCTGGTGCACCCGTAGTTCCTCGGGCTCTTGGTGACTCTGAAGCAAATTACAACCTTCAAGAAGGCTGCACTGCAGAGCTTCAGCTTCGCTCCGATTCCCCATGGTGTGATGAGCCCCAGAAAAACTTCTGCCAACTCGCCTACCCTCCATGTCCGTCAACTAACCCCACTTGAATATTGCCCGTGGCACCACCCGCACTGGGCAGTGTCACGTTTTCTGCCATAGGCCGCATCAATTGTTGACCCACTGGTCCCGCTGCTGGCTCCAGTAACGTCTGCTTCGGATCCTTTTCTGTGCTGATGTGATGTTCGGTGTGCTGAGCTTATGTTCTTGAGATGGTTTAGCATGGAGGCACGGTTCTTCAAACTGCCTGTGTGTACAGGTTGTATGTCACTACTATGCGGGCGATTACCATGCGTGCCATTACAACGCTGTTTTTACAACGCAAGTTGTTACAACGACTTGCGCTGGATAGTGAAATAGTTTAATTTTCTATTCCAACTCCAGCCCACGTTACAGTAGGGAAGGTGTTAGAATAGAAAATTAAACTATTCCCTATCCAACAGCGCCCTCCAGCGCAAGTCGTTATAACGACTTGCGTTATAATAGCAGCGTAGTAATGGCAGCGTGTGGTAATGCCCGCGTTGTAAAGGCTGCTCACCGTGTGTACATGCCTTTAAAAGCAGGAGAGGCTGGGGTTAAATGCAGTGTGTGCGCCGCCTAGATACTCTGTTTCTGACAAACATGCAATGTGAGACACATGAGTGAAACCAAGGAAGACTACATGTCCCATTAAGCCACAGGACTTTCACAAGACTTGCAGATCGTCGCTGCCATCTTAAATTCTTAGAGTCAAAGTTCCTTGTAGTAAAGTGTATCTTTGCTAGGCAATCAAGGTACATATATGCTGCCGCCTGGACCTTGTTGTCGGAATTTTGAAACTTTGCAGATTGTTTTTCCTTGGAAGTCGACAAAAGACTGAACTAGATACAAAGAAGTGTTCTACTCGGTATTTGTGTTTAAGGGTTAAGACGTTATGATTGAACAATGCTCCTTAAATGAAGAGCTTGTCCAGTTGAGTGACTGGGCAGTGAAGATATTCAATGTCTGTTTCTCGCTCACTTATCACATTCTGCTTCCCCTGTACCAATTCTAACCAACGTACAGTTCAATGTATGGTTTGCAGTAGGTTTGGGGAAGTGTGAAAGAACATGTTGCTCCCATTAGATCCAGATTATAAGGTTAGTACATTATGAAAGATGGCCCCGGATTTGGATTTATGGTCTGTGAGAGCTTGCCGTGTGTCACGGTACACCATTACAGAAGTACAGCCTCTGGTTAGATGGATTCTCCTCCAGTTTCTTTCTCTTCCATGACAACAGTATTTTAAGTTAATACAAGCCATTTTTGTTTGATATTTGGATGCTACTCCAGGCCTTTTAACCAATCCAATAGGATGACAGTGATCATGAAAGGCAGATGAATTACTCCCTTCTCATTACACTGATGTTGGTCTACCTTGATTGCCAATGGCCTGGAAGCTTTGGATGAATCTGCTTTGGATCCCCCAACGAGGTATGTACCTCATTTGCTGTAGTGTTTCAGAAGACAACAGAGGTTTTGGAACTGCCGCTGCTGACTGAGGAGACTAAGGCTGACTTACTGACAGAGATACTTAAAGCTGGACTTTCCACTTCTGAGCCTTTGTATCATTCGATGAAGCCTTTGCAGCTTCCTCGAGACCATTTTCAGCCTCAGCAGTGATTGCTCCATTGCAAGGTGCCATAGGCCAGTATCTGGGGACTTAAAATTTCTTTCGCAGTACCCTACAGCTGTGTCTTACGAAATACTTATAAGGTTAATTCAGATTCCTTTCTCATCAACCTGCCAGACAAGGAGTCAAAACCTATTGAGGTAATGGGTAAGATTTTTCCCTTCAGGCAATCTAATACTGTGCCCTTTAAATGATTTGTTCTGTTGCCATCGTGTTTGGGTAATGCTTGGTTGAGGTTTTGCCTATGCTGCCAAAGGAGCTTCGTAATTCCTTTGCTCAAACAAATCATGATAGCTAGTATGCCCCTAGGCATGTATTACGTTGTAGTCTGGGTAAAGTCACTCAGTTGCCTGTACCCAGGGAACCAGCGTCATCACCAAGGCCACATCTGAATGTGCTCCATCGGGTTTCCCAGAGACATCCAGTCTTACTTGATGGACATGCCTTTTGACAAATCTCAGCTTTCTGACAAAAATATGAATTCTGCCTTGAATGTTTTAAGGATAGGAGAGCAACAGCGTGATGACTTTGGCTTTCCCTTGCCCCTCCAATTCCATCAGTAGTAGAAGAAGTTCAGGGACTCTGAAAAAGGAGCAGCAGCATTGGTCCTCCTCTTATTTCCCATGCAACATATCAAAACTGTTCTAGTTCATCCTCGAGCAAACAACTAGGCCCAATTAAATCTGGATTCAACATTGCCTGCCAGACTGGCACGTGATCAGCTGATATCAGTGGGTCCTTCAAGTTGTCCAAGATAAGTATGCCCTTCCCTTTCTGGCTGCTCTCTTCACTTTCCCCCACGTTTTTTTCACTTAGTTCCATAGATTTTGCCTATATCCTCTCCTGGAGGTGCTGATGTTGCTCACCAAGGATGTGATTGGAATAGCACCTGGAATAAAGGGTGGTATGCTACTTGCAGTACTCTCTAGTCCCCAAGAAGGATGGAGGCATGAGGCTGATTCTAGATCTCCAGTTACTGAACTTGTTGCTCCAAGTGGGAAAGTTCAAAATGATACCATTTGCACAGGTTCTGCTGGCCTTGAGTCACAAGGACTGATGTCTTTGGATCTGCTGGACGTTTTCATGTTCAAGCTCTGCAATCCCACTGGAAGTATCTACACTTTGGAGTGGGAGAGGACCAGCTTTGGTTCACTGTCCTTACATCGGCCCCTCTGGTCTTTAAGAAAGTCCTGCTTGTGTTCACTGACTATCTTTGCAGGGCTGTGATACATGTGTTTTTGTACCTCGATGACTGGCTATTGGATGCAAACTTGCCTAAGCAAGTGTCAGATCACTTGCAGAGCAGTGTAGTCATTGTCCTTTGTTTACATCACCCCTCTGTAACCTTTCCTGGTCCCATCTGGACATGGTCGCCCTCAAGGCTTTTCCACCTCGCTAGTGAGACTGGGGCATTTATGGCATGATTCCAATGTTTCCGGCGTGAGCTACTGATCCAGCCCCAATTGCTGCGAGGCTCCTGGATTTACTAGTATTATGCATCCTTCTGGTTTCTCAAGCTCAGTGACGCATGTGGGCCTTCTATTGAAACATTCTTCTGCAATGAGCCTAACATTGGAGAAGCATCTTGGTGAAGATTCGTATTTCTGAAAAGAAAGTGCACGACCTTCAGTGATAGATGACGGACACTATTATGATGTGCTGCAGGCCGTTCAGCTTGCTCACCTCAGTAGATTCAACACTCAGTTGGGAAGGCCACCTGGGCTATGTGGAGATCAGTGTTAGCTTCTGTCCGGTGGAACAGTACCATTACATAAATCTACTGGATGATCATGTCATTCCACTGGCTTTCAAGGCCTTTCTGCTTTCACTTATGGGCAGCTAGACCAAGGTAATCATGACAGCATGATTGCCGTATGTTAAGACAACTACAATCTGTTTGCAAAGTGTTACGGTTGTGTCTTTGGCTGACACTTAGGGGATCTTTTTTAAGCAGCCATCTGGCTGTGTTGCTCAACGTCACTGCATAGGACCTAAGCAAGCATCATCTTATGACCACAAGTGCTGAACACAGCCCATTCCGATAATGTGATTCTTCAAAGGAAGAAAGGCCAAATGAATCAATAAGCAAGCTTTTACCTGGCCCAGAGCAAAATCTTACTGGACCAAAGACCATATTAACAAAAGAACAACAGACAATTTTGCTTACAAAAGGTAGATACGCCTCTCCAGGTGAATAAACACGCCCCACACCCTGAATATATGGACTTGGTGGAAGGATGGCGAGCAGCCCGAATGACATTCACTTCTTCAGATGGAAGATCGAGACCTATGAGCTGGTACCGGCCAGTCACCAAACATGAAGGTGTAGATTGTGAAGGACCTGGCTTGGTATTGCGGACTGGACTGTTCACATGTGAGCGCAATCAAGACTGATTTGCATATGACTGGGTCCAAACTGAGGTGGCTTGGTGTGCAAAATAACGATGGGCTGGGATGCAGCCTGAGTAATTACCAGAGGCTGAGATTTATTCAAGCATTTCATCCATCCTTGTTTTGTATACTTCACTGTGATGCCCTAAGTGGAATGGGTATGCCCAGAAGTGGGTCCTGTGCACAAGCTATTTTCAGGTGATGAGTCCTAATAGGGGTGAAACTGATCTTGGGTAGCTTGTGTTTGTATTCAGAGAGGACCTGTCCTGGTAGTTCGGGCAAGACTGATTTGCAGATTGCTGGATCCAAACTGAGGTGGCATACTGTGCAAAATAATGATGGACTGGGATGCAGCCCCAAGTAATTATCAGTGGCTGAGATTATTTCAAGCATTCCATCATCACTTGTATTTACTAGCATTTTTGTCTTACGGTTACAAAACCTTTTCTTTTTTTGTCTTAAAGCTAACAAGGCTATGGAGGTGTTGTGTATGTATTTATTCATGTTTTACAGTGTTGTTGAACCCTTAAATCTCTCTAAGCTATATTCAAATACAGCAGATTTTTCATTCAACTCTCTCTAAAAAGTGTTTTCAAATGCTGTTTATTCATTAGGTCAGCTGTCCGCATCCTCTTATGAAATGGAATTTGGCAGTTTTTGTAGGAGAATTAATCAATGTTATCTCAATCTTCTTTGTTGGCAGATTCAGCAAGGCCATCGTCTACATCTCATTTTGACACATGCTATGTTTGTTTTCTGACATTTAGCCACATTTGGCAGTAGAGTCTTCCCAAATCGTTTATGTTAAAGTATCCTCTTTTCAACTCCTTTGAGCCCTAGCTCAGACTGTACATACTCAATGATGACCTCAGTCGAAGAGGCTTGGAAGCATTGACAGACTGATAACCTGTTAACACCTCGAGACTTGGTACCATGTAATAAAAAAATTACTCTGTCAATTTTTTTATAACCTACTACTGAAAACATCAGCTTCTAAAGTATATATGATACTAAACAGGAGTATAGCAGCTCTTTTCAAGTCTCAGCTTCCTAAGTTCGCTTGACCTCTATGGCAGATGCTGTTTCTCTGTTAAGTCCCATCTGATTTCTATTCTGCTTTAAGGCGTCTGGTGGCAGTGGTCAAAGAATGACTCTTGGTCTTTGTTTCTGTTGCTGAGAGGCGTACAGGACAGCTGGGCTACTCTCAATATTGATCTCACTGTCCTTGAAGTTGTTCGACATGCAGACCAGTCTGTTCTGGCACAACAATCTTTGTCTGCTGCAAGGGGTCCAGTACCACAGAGATTGGTACTGTGCTACTCCGGTTGGTCCTGCCATGCCAACACTTGGAGGGAAGACAGATCTGACCTCTGGGAGCACTGCTACATCTTCCAGGGTGGCTGATGCATTGGTAGTTCCCATAGGAGGCAGGTCGGTGTACCGGGTCTTGCTTCTTTGGTGCATTCGGCTGCAGGCGAGTAGCTCCACTACTCCAAGGGAGATTCTCTGGCAATTAGCTAAGCGCTTAAAGCCATTTGGGTTTCTTGAGGTCTGCACAGTGGCAGGACGAATCAGTTGCTTCACGAAGGTCAGATACAGCAGGCAAGCCGGTGCTATTGGCAGCAAGTCAATTGGTTCTCAGGTCAGCAGTCTTCTTCTTCCACTTCTTCTTTTGTGTCGAACGAAATCTGAAGAATCTGGTATAAGTAAGACCCCTAAATACTCAATTTAGGGGTGTTAAGGGGAGTGAGGGGTAGTAGCCAATGGGCTATTTACCCCTGTGGTCATTACCCCCCCTAGGTAATCACTTAATGCGGGAAGTGAGCATCACCCTGTCCCAGAATTCCTAATTCTACCACACGAAATATGGTAAGAGTTCTAAAGTCGTGTTCACCTCAGACTGGGTTACCCTAGAGGTGTGGCCAGCCTGGAAGTGCAACAGGCCTCCTGCGTTGCAAGTTTTCCAGCCTGTCCTGGCGCCAGATGACTTCAGAACAGGAAGGTCAGCATCCTCTCCTATGAGAGAAGCCAGACTTGAATACCAAAAGGTGGTGGGCTCTTTAAATGCCCTGCCTTGGAATGCTAATTGTACCAGCCTTCCTGGAGGAAGAGGTGATAACACCTCTCGCCAGAGCAGGCATTGTTCCTGATCTCCTGAGAACGAAGGCTCTCACCTCTAAGTGTCAGAAACTAGTCTGTGGCAGCAGGCTGGACTGAACCAGTCAGCTAGCACACTAGAGGGCTGCTAATTTTCAGGGGGTACCTCCAAAGATAATCTCCGGGTGCATGTATTAACAAATCCATCACAAGGTGTTTCATACAAATTACCATATGTTTCAGTGAAGCCATTATGTAGCTGGGGAACTCAGTTCGACCAGTGCCCAGTACATACTTTAAGATGGCTTCCCTGCTCGCTTGCAATATCTAGTAATAGAACTAGACATCACAGGGGCATATCTGCTCATGCAGATATGCCCTCACATAAAATATAATGCTCCCTGCTTTAAGGCTCAAAAGGCTTGCTGTAGGGTTTACTTACATATATTGTATGCAGTTACTTTGGGCATGACACACCGGAGTGTCTCATGTCTTGTTTTCACTCATGGTTTGCAAACTGCTGCGCAGCCTGTACTGGAAGTCTGTATGTAATTTGTATGTGTGTTAGCCCTTAGGGACCCTCTTTAGTAGCCCTGCCCTGGAGCACCATTCACTAGGAACTTACAGGGGAGCTTACAATCCTTAGCCAATTGTAGCACAATTAGACTTTACCTTGTTTTAGGGAAACTGCATTGGCACTGAGGTCTGGTTAGCAGGCCTCAGTGCACTGTCAAAGTCGAAACTCAGCATCTAGTAGCTAAAGGGGGCAAAAAGTGTGCCAGGGTAACTGCAACAAAAGCCCAGTTCTCTACATAATCACATACATAGATTTATTTGAACAAATGCAGGTTGAATAGGCAATATAATATAAATGGTTAGTGTTGTGCCTAGGTTCATCATTTCTGATATACCATTTCCTTTGTAAGTTTTGCAGTCCATTTAAGAAAATATAATGTTCAATGCGTATTCTATAACTATTGTCTTTGTATTTTATGCAGGGCATCTTAGATTATTTGGATAACCTGAATTCTTCACAAATCCGAAAACTATTTCGCATTCTGAGTATGCTAGCATTCAGCAAAGGACATGGGGGCAGCCACATCCAGGTAAGTGAAAGCAATAGCGTCCATATACATGGCACAATGTTACAGACCTAAAGATATAAATGTGTTTTATAATCCCCCATGTCTCATTGCAGCATATTCAGAATACTGAATTTATAGAGCAAAAGTAAAGTAGCAAATAAAACAGGGCTAGAACATACATAGAAAAGAAATTGAAACTAACTGTTTGATATAATTATGTGGTTTACATTTCAATCATGAGGTTTGCAAATCATAGGTATTCCTCCAGGCTCCTACAGTTAATATAGACAGGCAAATGGCAGATTGTCTTCAATTGTGCTTCCTGGAAATTGGTATTATGATATCAGATATATCTTCCTGCAGATTCCTCACCTTAAGAATATCCAGCCGGGCATCAGACTGGTCTGGAAAAGCTTTCCTAAGCAGTAGTTTCCCAGTACCACAAACTGTCGATTGGTGGCTCCGGCAATGATTCTGCCTCTGGACATTTTGCCACCAGCAGCTAAGGCTCACAAACCCGCACTCTGACTCCGAACCTGTTTTTTTGTCCCTCATCAACTTGGTCTGCAGCTCGCTCCGCCCGTAGTTTAGAGGCAGAATTTTTCTCAACTTTGATAGCGACTAGGTCAGATGTCTCTTGAGGGTCTGTTAGAAATGGGGTTACCAATTCTACAGGAGGTAGCATGGAGCAGAGCAGGCAGGTCAAACTTCAGAAGACATGTGTAAAGCGTCCACGGAGTACCCACAGACGACACACCAGGCACACCACAAAAGAGACACAACACTGCTTCTGGTTGGAAAAAGAATAAGTGTTGTATTATCTCCAACCTGCAACGGTAAAACACAACAATAGCAGTAATCACAAGGGGGCGCCAACTGGCGCGAGAGCAATGAATGCAAAGGGGATTATTTACATGGGAAAGGGGCAGGAATGAAAGGTTAAGTCTGTGAGTCCATGGCTGAAATAAAAACGTGTTATCATTGGCATCACCTTGAAGCAAGCTGTAAGGGTGAAATCAGACATTAGGCAGGTACACAACCGGACTTGCGTTAGCACCTCCTGCAAAAAGAACCTCATGCACCTAGCATCAACACCTGGCATAGGGCGGAGCCGGCCTAAAACATGGGGCATGAAACCTTTAGCATGATATTCAGCATACCATAAACATTAGGCGCAAGAGCATCACTTTAGCATAGTATTTGCATAGGCAACAACTTTGATATCAAGCCTAGGCAGGCATCATGAGGGAGGAACACCTGCGAATAAATTTCATAGCCTGACATGCACCCCAGGCATACAAAGGTAACAGGGAGCCACTATTGGCTTAAAACCCTCACTAGCCAGGGGTCAACCTTGTCTCCTACGACAGCCAACCAGCACTTAATTTGGGCACTGGACCAGTTCAGGGGGACCCTCAGTCACTACCTCCCCTGGGCCAGGGCCTCCTCGGCTTAACGGGGGCTAACAGGGCCCACAGCAGTTCTCAGCAAGGGCAGGGCAGCCTCCGTTGCAGCAAAGTACAAGTCCCGGGGGCGGCAGTTCACCACGGAATGCTGGCACCGGGGTTGGGCACCGACAGTATGCCCCGATACGCCCCTCAACACAGTCTGTTTGAGCCCCACACTCATCGGGCTCTTGGCAATGTCTCCACGCTTCTGCTCCTCGCTCCGGGCTTCCTGGGCAGTAGGGTGGGAGGCAGGCACCGACAATGTGCCTCGAGGCTTCACCAGACAGACGCAGACACTGCTCCCCGAGCAGAGGTGGGGTAGGCTCCTGCCCTATTTACAAGGCTGAGAGGCGGCAGGATCTGGCACGGTATCGCTTAGGAACATAAAAGCAGCCTCTTCCAGCTGCGCAGCGCTAGCCACCACACAGTGCTTCTCCTCAGCCCAGCTCCTCATACAGCGCTTCTAGATCTCAGCGCTTAGCAGGCAGACACAGCAGGCAGTACAGTTCAGGCACTTCAGGACTACCCAGGGCTTCTGCAGCACAGCGCTTCTAGGATTATAGCGCTTTGGCACGCAGCGCCTCCTCCAGGCCCAGCACGTCCAGGAGCACAGCGAAAGGGGGGTGGACAGTCCCAGAAGCAGGTCCAGGGTAACACTCCTCACCTCCTGGGTGGTGGGGTCCAAGATGCTCCTTCCCTTCTGGGTGCTTCTTTGTGCAGCGTTTGCGTAGCGCAGGGTACCGGCAGCTCCAGGGACCTAGGGGGGGCCTCCTTCCTCAGGGGCCCGGGGGACAGAGCAGTAGGCACTACTGGGCCAGGTCAGCAGCTAGTGGGGGCATCATCAAAGCAGGGTGGTAGGCTTTCACCATCCCCACTGCAGCGTGGCCCTCCTCCCACACGGCAGCCTGAACTCCTGAACTGGGGCTTCTAGATGGGTGCAGGGCCCAGCACACAGGCTCAAGTGGCGGTATCCCCTTGCAGCAGGTCCCCTCACCTTCCTGTCACAGCTCTGTCTCTGCACATCACATCTCTACTGCTCTCCCTATACCAGAAAGGCTGGAAGCTTCTGGAAGGTCTCTCCAAATGCTGGGATTGCTGGGTACCAGACAACTAGACCGCTTACTCACCTCAGACAGGCGAACTAGTTCTAACTGGCTCAGGGGGAGGAGTAGAGCACCCTGGGTGCCAGGCTTTCCCTCCAAATGCAGGGGTGGCTGGGTACTTAACAACTAGACTGCTAACGTCCTGCAGTCAGGTGGCACAACGCATAGCCTTGGCAGCCATTTTAAATGCAAAACACAAATGTAGCATTTCACCAGGGTACATGTTTACAATGGGGAAAATAAATGTACACACCATTGCATTGCTTTTAACATTAACATGGCGTCTCACACCACACACGGCCTATTCGGTGACCTTCACCATGGGGGAGACATCTCAAATTAGGGGGGCGAAAAGGGAAAGATTTGGGGGGAAAAGGGCCAAGTCCAACAGGGTCCCAGGGTTTAAACCCTACAAAAATGCTGCTAACGGTTGTCTTTAGTGGATTCTTATGATCACTGCATGTAGTGTCTTGGATGTAACCATGATACTGCAGCGTGCGATTTCTGTTCTCTGATGCATCTGAAGGCTATTAAGAGGCGCAAGGCCAAATTTTGTTTCTTGGCAATGGCCCGGAGATATATGCCATACCGTACACCTCCTCCTATGCTAAGTCCACGGTGAAAGAACAAAAGCAGTCTTCCTACAGAAAACACCATTCCGTTGGAAGGAAACCTTTAAGGGACTGTTCAGTTATGCGTGGACACTATGCCGGCTCTTCCTTTTACTTGGAGCTAATTCCAAAGTTACAGAAGATTCAACTGGAATATCCAGCTTCGTCTGTTAACCCAGCGGAGGTGGAGGCCATCCAAGTGATGTTTGACATCTTTAGAATGGCTCAGGTACACTTTGGGTTACTTCCCAAGGATGGATGCTTTTCGATTCAGTGTCTCCATAGGCTTCCTTGACACCCAGAAAGAATGTGCAGACTTCCTTGCCATCCCGGCCGATCCACTGCCATCCACTCTATTTCCCAGGAGCAGATTATGGCGCCGCATTCAGATCCTTACCAGTAATGCCTTCAAAGTTGGCTGAAAATAACCTGGTGGTGCAAGAGAAGGGCAGGATTTGTGTTCAAGAACTCTGTCTTCTTAGGTCGAATGTCTGTTTTCAGCTCAAGTGCCATAAACCTGCTAAATAAGGATTATGAACAGAGCGAAAATTATGATTCAGATGTCGACAATCTGCTTTGCTTCCCCCTTGTTACGCCAATGTGGGTTTTACCTTGATTTACAAAATGACACAGACCTGAATACCTCTCCATAAGAGGAGATCCTTCACCCATATGTTGCATCAACAGAGGAAGTATATTCCTGTACTCCGTGCATAGAGCTGCATAAAGTCTAGATTTTATATTGCTCTCAGAGGTGGCCAAGTTTAACATGTTGACGAAAATCTTGCAATCTATTTCTTTAGTTGCAGAGCATTTGCTCCTATTTCATAAGGCTGTTTTGGAGCCTGTCTTCCCTACTTGACAGAAACCCTTCTTGTAAATGTAAATCTAAATTGATACTTGTATAGCGCACTACTCACCCGCAAGGGTCTCAAGGCGCTTGTACGAATACCGCTGTGGAACCCATCTGGGCTTTCCCTGTGAGGCGACCACTCCTGGGCACCCCCAGGGTGAAGGCCTGGCATCCTTAGCGTTGTGCGGGCCGTTGTGGAGATTAAGCAAGCTATTGCCCAGAGTTGCAGAGTGGGACTCTATGATTACAATAGGCACCGAGGCGAGAATTATCAGGTCCGTGGATTTTTTTTTTTTTTGAGCCCAAGACCCGCCGAGGCAGGGAATTGAACCCTGGTCCCGGGCTAGACCTCTGCATCAGGGTCTGCCGCTTTAACCATTGAGCCACACTTTTCCACTCTTGGGACCAGCAGTCCACAGACAAATTGCCACACGCCTACTCCGGGTAACCCAACATGTTTTTCCTCACACCAGTCACCTGAGAGTTCGGTGGTTCAGGCTGCCTTGCAACAGAACTCCAGTGCCTTTCCGATATCCCCTATAGACAGGTCAGGAAAAAAAGGGATGACTCGGGCCGTCTCCTTGTTCAAACTGCTATTACCAACTGTCTGCTTAGGCTACTCTGTGTTTGTCTTGTGGGAACCAGATAAACTGGCAGCTGTTAGCCTAATAAGCCTACTAGTACCCATGCAGAAAATCTTTTTTGTATTGGTCAGTGATGGCCCAAAACAGATTCTGAAGTGAGGCTTGGGATCTGCTGATACTGTGGTGGTCCATGAACACTGCCGCCATATTATACGAACAAGCCTGGAGGTGTTGGCTTTACAGGAATTGTCAGGGCCACTGTGCTGTAAATGTCCTTCAGTGGTGATCAGCTTTTTGATGAAAAGGCTAACCTCTGGCTGGAACATATCAAGAAAGGCAGGGCTGTAGCCTGCTTGCTGGACCAGGCTAACTTTGCAAGACTGTTCTATCAGCCGAATAGAAAGTTCAGTCTTACTCCAGAGCTTAACAGTACAAGCAGAGACAACCCTTTTAGCTGGTCCCAATACTTCACCAAATGTACTGATCCTTTTGAGACAGGAGTGGATTGAAAGGTAACAATCATCGTCAGGAGTAGCAGCAGATGCAGCCCTTGCAGTTGCGTGCCTGATCATCTGCCTCAAAACCCATCCGACTCCCTCCACTTGCACCATAGTCTTTCGATGGAGGAATGATCTCCTACTAGACTGCTGGCTCAGCCAATTGATCTGTACGGGGCGTGCCCGTCCTTTCCTGCCCCTCCCCCATGTCATCCTCCCCCCCCCTTCCAGGATGTGCTCTCCAGCTCACGTCGCTATCCTGGAGGCAGACATACTTTACTTGTTGAGTAAAGGAGCCATTTAAGTGGTGCCTGTGGAAGAAACCATCCACTATTGCCTACATAGTACATTTTTGGTCAATAATGAACACTGCGACTATTTCACAGTAATTTTAATTTGGTTTTTGTAATATTCCTAATGTTCAACAAATGTAGGGTACAAAACGATATCAAATGGGAAAAATAAACTGACATCTGTGAATTATCCCCCCCCCCCCCCCCCCCCCCCGCCGGTTCATTATAAACATGATCCACTTATCAGCTAGAGATCAGAATGCAATTTTCCTCAAAAAGCAAATATTGGAGTTTGAACAACGCACGTTACACCACGCATTCATCATCCTCTGCATTGAACTACAAGCACCTGTTCTTCGCCATAAACGTCAGCCCCCTCATCTAATGGTATATGACACTGTAGTATCAGGCAGGCAGTGTCACCCCTCGAAGCCTAGTTCACTGGAGGTAGTATATATTCACACTCTAGTTTAATTTGCATGTTCTTGAGTAAGAGACTTGCTCCATTGCCAGAATGTCACATGTGTTCTGATAGCACTCTGTAGAGTTTTGAGGGGTTGGTATTTTTCCATGTTACAGCTTAATGTTGTTAGACTGGCAATGCAAGTTGCCAATATTTTTAAATTCTTTCAACAGAATGAATCTCCGTTTCACTGTTGTTGTGGGGCTGCTTCTTATGCACAAATGGTAACTAAACAGAACTAACCAAGAGCGGGAAAACTGGCTTTGTCACCTTCCCAAGCTTTTTCAAAATGATTGTATCTAGATTATATCAATTGGGATTTGCTCCCCTTACAATACATGTTAGAGAGAGGAGTCTTCCATTATCCATTTCTCTGTTGCCTCACCCGGGTTGAGATTCGACCTACTTAGACATTCATCCACAGTTATTAGGTTTAATGCCTTATATATAACGGGTGACAATATTAGGTGACCCAGTCCACCTTCAAAGAAGGGGCGTAATTCATTGGGTCACAGCCTATTAGGGTTTGAGGTTGGGACAGTATTAGAATATTGAAGCTGTGCGAAGTCTTGGTCCATTCTATCTTGTATTATTTCACTGAGCTACAGACAAACGTCAACGTGCACCCATTTTTCAGATATTTACAATTCTTACTTCCATGCTTCCTTACATCGGGGCCACAGCTGACCTCCCAGACTTTAATCTACTGGAGGCCTAGCTACTGAGGGAAGACCTGTAAAGACAGTAGGTGTCGTCACTCTACTGCTCACTTCTAATTAGCACACACAGCACCTTCACAGGAGCAAGCACAGGCCTTGGAGCACCCCGGTCTCTGTGCTTCACCTCGCCTGGTCCGCTACTTGCAGTTCTAATAGGTCAGGAGGGGCTCTACTTACACCACTAAACTAAGTATCTTCATTACTACCAGAGCCTCAGCCACCAAGTTTCTGCCACTTCTCTCATGAGGAAGTGCCCGTTCAGTGCTCTTACCTCAGGGGCAAGGTAAATCAAGACCCTCGCTCTTTTTAACACCCCAACTCCACTGCCCAGTGAGCTGACACACATGGGAGCACCCCCTTTTCTCAGGCTGCTTCGCCCCGGTCCGAGGTTTTCTCCACAGGATCTCCCAAGACACTTATGGGTCAGGAGGGACATTACCAACCCTCCATCATTTCCCAATGGTTGGTAAACTCATCTGGCCACAGCACAGCCACTATAGGGACATGTAGAGCTCAGCTCGTCATGAGCACACGAGCACTGTGCCTCATGACGAGCTGCTCGTCATGAGCACCGAAGGGGTTATAAGGCCACAGCAGACAATTGCTCTCTGCATTTGTATTTACTACTCAAGTGTTCAGGTGGACAGGAAGGTGTGTCCCAGATGTTACAGGGACAAAAGGGGTCTGTAGAGTTCATTTGTTCTCCTCGCCACCATAGCCACCCCACCCATGTATGAACCCCCCTTAATGTCGGCAAGAGTTAACTGCCAGTCAGGATGAAAAAAAGGTTTTCAACTGGATGACCGTTGTGCAACAGAAGAAGGATTTGTTCAGGTGTCTCTGGTAATACCTGATGCAGAATGTAATTCAGAACGACCGTGCCTGAGATTCTGTTTTAAAAATGGAGAACAATGTAAACATTAAATAGTTAGCAGGATATTGTTTGCTTGCTGGTGCTAGATGAATAGGTTCCAGGAAAAATGTCACGTTGTAGTTGGATACCTTGGAACATCAGAGGGACTTTTGGGATCTGAAAAGAGAGATGTCAGTTACTTTTTTAATTTGAGTGCACAAAATGGCTTTTAGGAGCCTCACTCTGTAAGAGTAGTCAGTTGTTCTGAAAACAGTGACTTTGTCTGCCAAAGTGGTGAGACGTTCACAGTTTTCAATGTGTGAAACTAGATTTTCCACTTTTGGATATTATCGGAGAATCATTTTTATCTACAATTTTGTATTTTGAATTTCGTTTATTTCACAGGACGATATGCACATTGTGATCCGAAAACAGCTCTCGAGTACAATTCCAAAGTATAAAAGGATTGGGATAATTGGTGCAGTCATGATGGTGGGAAGCATGGCAACAAACAGGTAAGGGGGCGACAGTGTCCTGTCTGCATTACAAAAATAGTAATCATTTGGGATATTGGCAAGATGCTCGTTCTCCTTTTATAATGCCTTGAATAAAGTTACCTCCTAGGGTTTGGATAATCTATGTAAGTATTTAATTTTATAAAAACCGAATATAGTTGAATTCTAGCGAACACACAAAAGGTGATGAGAAGATGTTTGCAATCAGTCGAACCTCTTGCAATTGTTCGGTTTAGCATTCCAATCCGGCTATATGCAAATTATTGTTGATTCTACTCCAATAGGACCAGTACAGTCTGAACTTCCAAGCCAGATCCATGCTGAGCCGTAAAAAACAAGATAGGTTTCTGGCTGATTGGGGCTGTTCATTTGTGTGTAGCTTGGTTCCAGTGGCACAGTGAGCAAGGGACCATGAATGGGTATATAGTTGAACTATGTCGAAGAACACCTGCAGTCATGCAAATGAGATCCTACAACAACAAAAAATTCATAATCTGAATCACAGGTTTAACCGGCTACAGTTTCCCCTAGCAACAGTTAGTAGAGCAAGTGTGTAAACAGAAGGCAATGCACAAATGTATCCTCTAAGATCCGTACGTTTGTTCACATGTTTATTTCTTACAATAAGCGCTAACAGTTTCCTATTTTGAAGGCTAGCCTTCAGAAAGTTGCGGTTATGTAAACCTTTTCGGCTGAGCAAGCTCTACCCAGTCTTTCATGCCTGAAGCCAAGATGCAAAAAAGAGCCCCAAGTCAGAGATCTGTACGTCCTGTGGCAATGTTAAATGAGCAAGAAACATAGCTGCGGCAGACTATAGTTACGCTAAATCCCTATTTGATTAAATACTGTTCTGTGCTTTTAAAAACACATTCAGAATTAGGAACTATTTAAAGGCATGAACATATTTAATAATTTGCTGCTGTATTTGGTGAAAAGTATCTGAAAATTTTAATATACTTTAAAGCCTTTTATACCCCGTGGAACGATTGTGGATCTATTGTGGAATTAGGAGCCCCAGCGGTT
The DNA here is from genome assembly GCF_964263255.1 of Lissotriton vulgaris. Taxonomy (NCBI): domain Eukaryota; kingdom Metazoa; phylum Chordata; class Amphibia; order Caudata; family Salamandridae; genus Lissotriton; species Lissotriton vulgaris. The sequence goes on from NC_141697.1 coordinate 976,157,427, forward strand.
AAACTTTTGCAGCACTTTTGTTGTTTACTTAACTCATTTTTATGCTTTTAATTAAAAAATGTTTCTGTCTATAATTGCTTTGTTTGCAATGGCTACATATACCACTCAAAGTCAAAGTCAAACTTTATTCGATTGTTCATAGTAACCACCATAAAAGCACATTTCAGTAAACATACATTAACACATAAAATCCAGATATTGTTAAAAACGACATAGAATAGAGGATCACAAGCAGAATATACAATAATTTTTTTAGATATAAATAGTTATGTTAGTTAAAATATTTCTCTCAGCAACACAGTTACCCCTCCATGCTTTTCCTAAATTTAATTGCGAGTTTTAAAAAACTACATACAAATAAAGTGCAATCACAGCTTAAAAGTTGGAAGTAATAAAGTGCTGGTCTGATTTGTGCAAAATGCATTTGTTTGAGGCATGGTTTTAAATATAGCTTCTGTGGTACAAGATAAAAGGGACAGATGAATAGGAAGTGTGCCAGATCTTGCGGAGACTTTTCGTCGCAGCCGCAAGCTGGCAACACTTGGCCTCGATGGGCCCCCCTCGGTACGTCCAATAATAGGTGGAATAAATCTAAGCGAAACCTCGTGAGCAGAAAGCGATCATAACCTGACAGGGGCCATGACAGGTATGGTTCCATGCGCAAAGAGGTTTTTAATAGCACATGTTTCCGGACACTGTCTTTCTTTAGTTCGACCTCCTCCCGAGCTAAATACCTAGATGCAATGAAGGTCTTCTTCACAAAAGTAACATCAGATTTGGTGATAAACTCTGGGGTTGCAAAAAGAGTGGGACGCCCTAGTTCAGAAAAACATTTACTGATATATTTAATCCAGGGGACTTTCAACCCGTTTTCCCATGTTAGTGCTTCTTTCAGGATTTGTTGGGTAAGGGGTATATCAGTATTTATCCAACAGTTTAGCCAACAAAGTAGGGGATTTACGGCTATCCTATCGCATAAATAGGGCATGCCCAACTCTTCATGGGCAGAAAAGTTTGCTGTTCCCCTCGGGACCCTCAAAACCCATTTTAAAAAACTATTTTCTGCAACCTCCAGGCCTCTAGAGGAGGTATACCCCCATAGCTCACTTCCACTCAAAGTTATGCAGCCAAGTGATCCAAGTGTTTTTCTTCTATTTTCAATGCAGCTGCAACAGTATTTTGCTGTACGTATCTTTCCATTAACATTTTTCACTGGGAAGAGTGGTCCAGGAAGGTGCCTTCACTCCTGATGTACTCGCAATGAAACGTGTTAGCAGTGGGGGAGGGATCTAAACCTGCCCTACTAATTTTTGTTCCAAGAATTTTCCACACCTCACTCATATTCTATTTATTTCTATACAAGGGCGCAGATGGATACTTTTTTATGCAGAATCCTTATCTTTAAGTTTTTTTTCCAGACATGAATATGGAACTGGAGTTGTCTTTATATTGCAGCTGTTTCCTTAAGGTGCTGAATACCATCATTTTGCATCCACATTACATGAATCTGCCACATCAACTGATGAGATGCAGCATATCCATAGAGCACACAGGCCTATCATACAACAGCAAGGTCAGTTTGCCTTTCGTGCCCCCACCCCTCCCAGAGTAAGGATGCTAGTCTTTCTCCATTTGTATGGATTATTTTCAGATTTTTTCAAGTTGCTTTATCCTTTTGGTGAGCAGCAAATCTCCTCCGTATACCATGAGCCCCAAGCCCAGTTTGAGATGCAAAAGGAAATTTGTTTTTCTGATCCTCACTTCATGTATATGCCCTGGCAGAGGGTGGACCACTTTGCCTTATCTGGGGCTCTATGTGTTTTTATGCACACAAAAGCTTTCAGGGAAGAGCCGAGGCTCATCAAGAGACTGGGTTAAGATCCAAATCTTTGTGAAAAGGTAGAACAGACTTCCCTAAAAAGAAAATGGTGTACAGGGATTGATTGTTTTTATCTCGTCATAAACAGTTCTAACATAAAAGATATGATGGCCATCCCCTTAGAAGGCAATCTAGTTCAAAGGCAGAGAGCATGAGTACTTCAGGTGCTGCTCCCAAACTCCAGGGATTTTTGATTCTTCATCTGAACACATTGTTGTCTGGGAACATTTACAGTCCTTCGTCTATTTTTCTCCCCCTTCTTCTGGCACCTTGCTAATTTACACATTTCATAAGGCCAATTTGGCATGCCATCTTTATGGCATACCTGTAGCTTTGGTCCCAGGTTGTGTTTTTTCTCCACAGTCACCACGTGCTAAAATAAACGGAAGAAAGCTTTGCCAGTTAAGCTGTGGAGCCCTTTGGCACTTCCAGTATTGGCAATGGCACCAGCATGAATGGATCTGATTGCAGTGCAGCGTACAGCATATCCCTTTATCGAAGACAACACAAAATGGATATGATCCTAAGAGTGGCTGATTATCGGGTTATAGAGTCCCAGAAATGGGCATGGTTTTCCTGTAAGTAGGCCTTGTTGATGCAGGAAACACAAAGAAATACATCAGTGGTTTGTATTACCACATTTAGCAGTGCTACCAATTCAATAAAGAAAATAATACCATGCTAGTAACTCTTCGACCAATATATGAGCAACCGGTTTTACTATGAAATGAAATCATGAACATAACTTATTTTCAAGAGAAACCAAGTGAGAACACCATATTGTCAGTAATGACCATGCACCTTTGTAAAGTCATTACTGGTGTGGCCGATGTGTATTTTGTGAGTAGCCAATAAGTACATAATTCATATATCAGGGAATTAAAATAGTGCACAATAATCCATTAGAAATATAGTATATGTAGTGATGTGCCCCTGCTACATAACATATATTGGAAAGAACAATCAGGAGGTAAAAGAAAAAGAGCAGAGCTGTAAACAAAAATCAGGTGCAAGACAATGACCGCTCTGATGGCACAGTTTAGGGAAAAATGGAATGTGGAAAAAGATCTAAAATGTTCAGTCCTACAATGGATACATTTGAACAGCAGGGAAGGAAGTTCCAAAAGAATACTACTACAAAAGGATGCAAGGATGATACTGAGGCGACGCTCAGTTTAATATAGCTCAGCTAAATCCCTGAGCTGCAGCATGTCTAATTTGAAACCGCTGCACACTCTGTTCTCAGATGGAAGCATTAATAACCTGGGGCATTAGGCAAATCAACGGAATTATGTGGCGGTCTGGTTAACTCACATCAAACAACACCGGTAAAAGAGATACAGATGACATACGAAGTCGGGAGCCTACTCTGAATGGCCATTACAAGGTATATGGTACAATATAGCATAGTGGTGCACCTATTTAGACTCCACGTATCTGGAACGTAAATCTAATAGCAATATTGTCTACTTTAATGTAGACCAATAGTCACATAATTATAAGTCTAAGATGATATGGAAACTCAAGTGGTAAAGTGTTTATACCAGGTAAGTACTAATCAATAGATGTACTGAAGGACCATAATGATATTCAAACTACATGTAGAATCATGCTGCATACTTTAAAACTTTCACATGCCAAGAAATTCCAAGTGCACAGAATTGGTGAAGGCAGTATCAAAGTTGTATTGCAGATTAGTTTACCTTCTCATACCATAAGGGATGCTTAGTTCTAAGAAGGCATTTCATGTACAGTAGTGGATAAGAGAATATTGGAAGATTTGGAGAAGGCAAAGTTTTCCCTGATGGTGGGATGCTTGAGGAAGCACAAAAGAGGAATACGCCTGAAATACTGATGACGTGATTGGGACTCGTTGCCATGGGAACATGTTTGAGTGTCCTCTCAACACAGAAAGGCTTTGCTGTACCAGTATTCCTGTTTTACCTGCAATGCCACTTTGCTGAATTTTTCATTTAGAGGTTACTCCTGGAGGAGTACCAGGCGCCCTGAATGATATCAGGGAAAGATACAATAGAAACCTATAGTGTAAAGAGATGTATTGGTTCGGCACCGCCATTAAACAAGACTGTAATGTTTAGCTAATATAAAAGTGTCATATACAATCAGAGTAACGTGACCACTGCTGTTCCAATGATAACATGTGCAATTGGCCAGGCCTTTTTAAAAACATTTTTTTGTTTTTGGTTTACTGTAAACGCTTACAATAATGTGTTGTAACTTGATTACTCCTGATTCATCCTCTCCTTAGCTACTCAGCCAGGATGAATGTTGTGTCTGTGTAGAATGTTGGAGTGCCTGATTTAGTGCCTGACCTAGTTTAGGACACCCCCGCGCCGCACGGCCACCAGCTGCTGCGTGTGCCTCCCCGCCTGACTGCCTCGCTGCCCCGGCTGCCGCCGCGTGACCACGCCCCTGCCTCCGAACGGCGTGGTCCGTGATCGCCTGACCTGCAGGCTCCTGGGCGCCGCTTCTTGCCCTGTGCCACTGTTGTTACAGTCTTGTATTAATATGCATTGTGTGTTTTATTTTTACAATTTTATAGTGCCTGTTTGCCTGTGTTTTTGCCCATCGTCTCTTCCCTCCCCGCTCCCCGCTTCCCGCCACCGCCGCTAACCCCGCCCCTTTTTTCCTTCTGTACCCTCCCCGCTCCCGCCTCCCAGCTGCTCCGCCCCCCCTCGCACTTGGCCATATATGGCGACCGTGCGACGCAGGTGAGTGTGACCTAGTTTAGGACACCCCCGCGCCGCACGGCCACCAGCTGCTGCGTGTGCCTCCCCGCCTGACTGCCTCGCTGCCCCGGCTGCCGCCGCGTGACCACGCTCCCTGCCTCCGAGCGGCGTGGTCCGTGATCGCCTGACCTGCAGGCTCCTGGGCGCCGCTTCTTGCCCTGTGCCCCTGTTGTTACAGTCTTGTATTAATTTGCATTGTGTGTTTTATTTTTACAATTTTATAGTGCCTGTTTGCCTGTGTTTTTGCCCATCGTCTCTTCCCTCCCCGCTTCCCGCCACCGCCGCTAACCCCGCCCCTTTTTTCCTTCTGTACCCTCCCCGCTCCCGCCTCCCAGCTGCTCCGCCCCCCCTCGCACTTGGCCATATATGGCGACCGTGCGACGCAGGTGAGTGTGACCTAGTTTAGGACACCCCCGCGCCGCACGGCCACCAGCTGCTGCGTGTGCCTCCCCGCCTGACTGCCTCGCTGCCCCGGCTGCCGCCGCGTGACCACGCTCCCTGCCTCCGAGCGGCGTGGTCCGTGATCGCCTGACCTGCAGGCTCCTGGGCGCCGCTTCTTGCCCTGTGCCCCTGTTGTTACAGTCTTGTATTAATTTGCATTGTGTGTTTTATTTTTACAATTTTATAGTGCCTGTTTGCCTGTGTTGTTGCCCATCGTCTCTTCCCTCCCCGCTCCCCGCTTTCCGCCACCGCCGCTAACCCCGCCCCTTTTTTACTTCTGTACCCTCCCCGCTCCCACCTCCCAGCTGCTCCGCCCCCCCTCGCACTTGGCCATATATGGCGACCGTGCGACGCAGGTGAGTGTGACCTAGTTTAGGACACCCCCGCGCCGCACGGCCACCAGCTGCTGCGTGTGCCTCCCCGCCTGACTGCCTCGCTGCCCCGGCTGCCGCCGCGTGACCACGCCCCCTGCCTCCGAGCGGCGTGGTCCGTGATCGCCTGACCTGCAGGCTTCTGGGCGCCGCTTCTTGCCCTGTGCCCCTGTTGTTACAGTCTTGTATTAATTTGCATTGTGTGTTTTATTTTTACAATTTTATAGTGCCTGTTTGCCTGTGTTGTTGCCCATCGTCTCTTCCCTCCCCGCTTCCCGCCACCGCCGCTAACCCCGCCCCTTTTTTCCTTCTGTACCCTCCCCGCTCCCGCCTCCCAGCTGCTCCGCCCCCCCCTCGCACTTCGCCATATATGGCGACCGTGCGAACGCGCAGCGGGCGCGCCGATTGTGCGCCGAAGGTAAGCCCGTCTGCGCCCGTCCGCGCCTGGACCGCGCCCAGCGCCAGGACCCCTGGCCCTTGAGGACCCCCGCCCACCCGCCTGACGTACACCGCCGCCACCCTCAACGCACTCAACACCGGACGAATCCCAGGATGCTACCGAGCCACCCCGAGACGCACCCACGGACCCTTCAGCTGCCACGCCTGCAAGTTCACCTGCATCCGGACCTGCCCCCCACCATCACCCGCCAAGCCGAACACCAGCAGCAACCACCTCAAGTGCATCCTACTCAACACCCGCTCCGTCCACAGACACGCCATCGAACTCTGGAACCTCCTCGACACCACAGCCCCTGACGTTGCCTTCCTCACGGAAACCTGGATGAACGACTCCTCAGCGCCCGACATCGCCATCGCCATCCCAGAGGGCTACAAGATCACCCGGAGGGACCGCACCGCCAACCAGATGGGAGGAGGCATCGCCATCATCCACAGGGACACCGTCCGCATCACGACCAACACCGACGACACCCTGACCACCGCCGAACACCTGCACTTCCAGATCCACACCGACCCGAAGACCACCCTCAGAGGCACCCTGATCTACCGACCCCCGGGACCACGCACACAATTCAGCGAGGACATCGCCGACTTCGTCAGCCCGCATGCCCTCCCCTCCGCAGACTACATCCTCCTGGGGGACCTCAACTTCCACCTGGAGAACAACAGCGACCGCAACACCATCACCCTGCTCGACAACCTCGCCAACCTCGGACTCAAGCAGCTGGTGTCCACCCCCACCCACCTTGCCGGACACACACTCGACGCCGTCTTCTCATCCAGCAAAGACATCGCCTTCAGCCACACCACAGGACTCCACTGGACGGACCACAGCTGCGTCCACTTCACCTTCAGAAGAACGACGATCCACCACCACCAGCAACAGGTTGCCCGAAGAAGCTGGAACAAGATCACAGCCGACCAGCTCGCCGCTTCCCTGAGCCAGCACCCTCCTGCCAGCTCAGCGAACCCCAGCCAGGCCGCGGACAACCTCACGAAGTGGATCAGCAACTGCGCGGATGAACTCGCCCCTCTGAGGACCCCGCCCAGCAGACCCGGCAGCAAGAAAGCCCCATGGTTCACCGACGAACTCAAGAGCTCCAAGAAGAACTGCCGAGCCCTCGAGAAAGTCTGGAGAAGGGAACCAACACCGGACAACATGACCACCCTCAAGCTTGCCACCCGGAAGCACCACCAACTGATCCGCGCCACCAAGAAAACTGCATTCAAGGACCGGCTGGACAACAACGCACACAACTGCAAGGAACTCTTCAACATCGTGAAAGAGCTCTCCAACCCCAACGCCGGAAACAACGACATCACCCCATCGCAAGACCTCTGCAACTCCCTCGCCTCCTACTTCCACAACAAGATCGCGGACATACACAACAGCTTCAGCATTCAACCGACGCACGCCACGACCGCAGCAACGCCGCACACCACCACCCTCCGCGCCTGGACTCCGATCAGCACCGAAGACACCGTCCGCATGATGAACTCCATCCACTCCGGTTCTCCGACCGACCCCTGCCCTCACCACGTCTTCAACAAGGCCGACGCTGTCATCGCACCCCACCTGCGGGACATTATCAACACCTCCTTCGACACCGCCACCTTCCCGGAGAGCTGGAAACACGCCGAACTCAGCGCTCTACTCAAGAAACCTACAGCGGACCCCACCGAACTCAAGAATTACCGCCCCATCTCGCTCCTCCCGTTTCCAGCCAAAGTCATCGAGAAGACCGTCAACAAACAGCTGGCCGCCTTCCTCGAGACGAATGGATCCCTCGACCCCTCACAGTCTGGCTTCCGAGCCAACCACAGCACCGAGACCGCCCTCATCGCTGCCACCGACGACATCTGAGCCCTGATGGACAACGGAGAAACAGCGGCCCTCATCCTCCTAGACCTCTCCGCGGCATTCGACACTGTCTGCCACCGCACCCTAGTGCAGCGCCTCAGCAACGTCGGAATCCAGGAGAAGGCACTGGACTGGATCATCTCCTTCCTCGACGGAAGAACACAGAGAGTCCGCCTACCACCGTACAAGTCAGAGGCCACCGAAGTCATCTGCGGCGTCCCTCAAGGATCCTCGCTGAGCCCCACCCTCTTCAACGTCTACATGAGCCCCCTCGCGGCCATCGCACGCCAACACAACCTCAACATAATCTCCTACGCCGACGACACCCAGCTGATCCTCTCCCTGACCAACGACCCCGCCGCTGCCAGAGCCAACCTGCACGAAGGGATGAAAGATGTAGCCGAGTGGATGACGACCAGCCGCCTGAAACTGAACTCAGACAAGACGGAGGTCCTCATCCTGGGCTCCTCGCCCTCCGCCTGGGACGACTCCTGGTGGCCCCCCGCCCTGGGCACCGCACCCAAACCGACGGACCACGCACGCAACCTGGGCTTCATCCTGGACTCCTCCCTCTCCATGACCAGACAAGTCAACGCCGTCTCCTCGTCGTGCTTCAACATCCTGCGCATGCTACGGAAGATCTTCAGGTGGATCCCCACCGAGACCAGGAAGACTGTCACCCAGGCCCTCGTCACCAGCCGACTGGACTACGGCAACGCCCTCTACGCCGGAACCACCGCCAAGCTCCAGAAGAGACTCCAGCGGATCCAGAACGCCTCAGCCAGACTCATCCTCGACATCCCACGAAACAGCCACATCTCCGGACATCTGAGAGACCTGCATTGGCTCCCCGTCAACAAAAGAATCACCTTCCGTCTCCTCACCCACGCACACAAAGCCCTACACGATCAAGGCCCGAGCTGCCTCAACAACCGAATCAACTTCTACGCTCCCAAACGCCACCTCCGTTCAGCCAGCCACGCCCTCGCCGCCGTCCCCCGCATCCGAAGAGCGACAACAGGAGGAAGGTCCTTCTCCTACCTGGCCGCCAAGACCTGGAACTCCCTCCCTACCGACCTGCGCCTGACCCAAGACCACCTCTCCTTCAGGAAGAAGCTCAAGACCTGGCTGTTCGAGCAGTAACGGCACCCCGCCCCCCCCCCCCCAAGCGCCTTGAGACCCTACGGGTAAGTAGTGCGCTCAATAAATGTCTTGATTGATTGATTGATTGATTGATTGATGAGAGAGAGATTGGAATGTTGGTGTGCCTGCTTGTGTGGAGAATGACAGTTGGAGAGAGTGGGCTGAGTAGCCAAGTCGCTGCTCCTGGTGAGACCAATTTAGGATCTACTTAAGACCTTCATGAGATCTCTTTGAAACTATCTTGTAACCTGTAACTTCTGATGAATAAACCCTCTACATGAAAATATACCTCCTGGCTACCTCGGTCATTCCTACAAGTTTACTTACAACATAATGTAGTTTACATTTCAGAATAAAGTACAATGTGTGGTCGGTGACCAACAATCTCTGCATCTCAATAATGCAATAGGGAAGCATAAGGAATAAGAAAGGGGAGGAGGGTGAAGGGAGGGGAGAGGAGAGGGTTGTGAGAAGGTGGCCTGATATGCAGTGCTCACTATTCTAGTGAACACTATGTATCAGTCCAGCAACCCTTATTGATGATTGGTTGTAAGTCAACCTTATAGACCAGCTATCCTAGTAGCGTGGATACGAGCAGTCTAAGGCTAAAGACTCGAGAGGGCGCGTTAAGCCAGCTGTTTACCACACATATACCCCTTGAATACCAAGTGAAAGGACACCACACAAGTGTTATGAAAATAAACAGTTATTTATTTAAAGATCACAACAGCCCTGTACTCTTTATGAGGACAGGGTACTAAGCACAAACCAAAACTCTTACAAAAATACTTAAGTTAGCACAGTATATACAAATGCCCGAGGGGCACGGAAAACCATATACTCTGAAAGTGGAATGCGAAATTCCTAGCAGGTAAGTACAGTATTAATAGCTTTTGGAATCGCTAGGACTTGACTAGGGAATCGTTAGATTATGTCTAGGAGGCCTAGGGGACTCGGGTGCAGTGTGTGCACTCTCACGCGAGATGCGGGACAAAAGTCTATGGTAGCTAGGAATTAGAAAGTTAGTGTTCTCGGGCGAACCCGACCTGGTAGGGAGAAAACGAAAGTAGATTCTGACCCTTGGATAGTGAGGCTATGCTGGGGCACCGAAATGCCGAAGTTACCTAGCCCAGGGGCTGCAGCTGCATAGGTCTGAAAAGACGTCGGGAATCCTCGTAGACGGACCAGGAGCCGGAAGAAAAGATGCTGGCCGGTGACCAGTGAAGAAAGTTCAGTCGGATCCAAGCCTGGATCTTGAAGATAGATGACACCTGAAAGCAGAGGGGACCAAGTTCGAGACTACTAGCCAGTAGTCAGTGGGCACCAGGAGGGCACCGGATGGTAGCCACCTCGACTAGGTGAGTGGGTGACGCTTGACTCGAAGATCTCACGGACCAGGAGGCGTTGTCGGCGACCAGGATGGAGGATCGAGCTGTCCCACGAAGATAGAAGCTGTCGGCGTCGCTGGACCCAGGATTGGGCAACAAAGCCTTGGCAAATTCAAGCCCACGCGGTGGACCTAAAATGGCGTCTGGAGTGGACCAGGAGGGTCCGGGGTGCCTCTCTTGAAGAAGGAAGCAAAGGCCAGCCTGGAGCAACCAGACCAGCAGTCGTGAAGTCGTTGGGCGTCGTTCAGAGGGCCACAAGCCAGCCGGCTAGTAGCCAAACAACGCGGTGCACAGCAAACAGCAGAAGGGCCCCACGCAGATCGTGGAGATGCAGGGGGGCTGACCTTGGGTGCTGGAGCTGCGCAGGGTCGGGGCTTCTCGGACCCCAAAGCACTCACCAGTGGAGGACACGGTGGGCTTGCAGTAAAGATGTCGTGCAGTCTTGGCGATCGTCGGTCCCTTGAGGTCTCGTCGCACTCACGGTTCTCAGCTTGGCTGTAGAGGTGAGTAGAGGTCAGAGGTGCCAGGGAAGCCGGGTCTCGTCGAGCTGGGTCGTCGGATTCGTGATGAAGGACTTGCAGCAGACCGCAGTGTTCTTTAGGATGGTGCCTGCGGATGCAGGGTGACTACTCCTTAGCCACAAGGGAGAATCTTGAAGAAGAAATCGTGAAGTCCTTTTGAAGAAAGTGGTATCTTGATTCCAAAGATGATCTAATTTTAACAGGGGGCCCGCTCCCATCTTTACTAAAAAAGGGGGCTGACCCGGTGACTAGGTCCTGCCTATGGGTGGGACTAGGTGGGGGGTGGTTACACCCCTCAGCCATGCCGGACTTCCCCAGGCCAGGGGCTGGTGTGCCCCTGGAACTGGTTCAGACCGGCCTATGCGTAGTGAGCACCGGGGTGCCACTCAGCAGTCACCTTCCTGTAAAGCCCTGCCTACCCAGGATACACAAAACCATGTCTGGGACGGTGCTAGCACCGCCCCTGACAGGAAACCCTTTGTCCAGGCTCCCCTCACTGGAAGGACTCCCAGCTGCAGGGGGTCAGACTCGTGTCTGTGGTGGCAGCATCCATTTTGTGGAGCTGAGGCTTCAGTTAACTTTAACCGGGGTTCACAGTTACATACATGTCGTGTCCCTCTAGAAGGGTGGAATGCTAACCCCGTCGCCAGAATTGGCGAGGGGTTAGTATTCCAATTCGTATGACACCTTACTCGACATGTTTTGATAAAGCAATACCAAAGTTAGCATTTAACCGCGAGGATTATAATGCACTTAAGAGTATATGGTATGCGATATCATGGAACAGCTATTGGGACTTGATTCCGCAAGCTGCAGACAGGCTCAGCTCATGCCAGAGCACCATCTCACACGATTCCAAGCACTCTGCCTTCAGGATTGTCAAGGCCTGCCATAGGAGTGACTGATAGGAATCTGTGTGTCCATTTTAGGGTTAGGTATAGGTATACTACACCTACAGCAAAGGGTGATTACACGACTTTGCCCCAGCTGTCATGCAGCCAGTTGTGTCAAATTTAGGAGGCCAGCCAGGGGTGGCATAATACATGCTGCAGCCCCTGGAAGCCCTGGGTACACCCATGCCCTGAGTTACAGGGTCTGATAGGGTGGCCCAGTACCAATTGGAAATGTACCTAGGGTACATGGAATCCATTTTAAAGAGAGAGCAGTAGGCCTGGGGTCCTGATTGGCAGGGTCCCAGGTCGACTATGTCCAAAACCAGCTAAAACACAGGGCAAAAAGTTGGGGGCAACCATAGTCAGGATGTACCTTCCTACACAACCCCCCCCCAAACGAAAGGAGATAAGGCTATCCTTGTCCAGGTAAGCCTCTATTACCTAAGTGGCCATATAAGGAAGGACCAGCTCTGGCTTGGTTTCCCCCTGTGTCAGGGTCCACTAGGCAACCCCTCACCCTAAGGGTATCTGAGGGTCTCCACCATAGGGAATCTCTGTCTCTGGTGTGTCTTGGGAAAGTAAAAGGCTGATGCTGGGATGGAGTACTGAAGTGAGGCTCCTCTACCTTTGGGCTCAATTTCCTCCAATCACCATCCATCATATGTGCCTTTCTTTCTTTAGCTGAGATGCACTGAGCTCTCAGGGTCAGCCTCTGGCTACCTAAAGCTGGAGGCTGAGTCCCTCTGTTTGGCTTACTGGAGGGACAGGTCAGGTCTGGGGTTTTTAGGCCCCATGTTTGGCTGTGCCCAACAGTGTCCAGCTGTGGGAGTTCCCTAACTACTTTTAAGGGGGATCCCTCAGGAGTCTGACTTATTTTCACTTGGCTAGGTTTACCAGCTTCAGTGATCCTAATCTGCTGATTAAGGGGTTCTTTTGGACAGGGGGCCCTTTGGGGTCCACCACTGGCCTCCCTGGTCTCTTCAGCCCTGGGCTGACTGAGGCAGGGTAGAGAGGTGCAGGTTACCTGCTCCAGACTGGGTCCCACCTGGGAAGGGTCCACTGCCATCAGGGGCTCTGCCAGGCTAGGCCTGACTACCTCTGGGGCAGTTCCTTCAACAGGGGTAGAGTCAGTTCCCTGAGGAGGCTGGCTCTCACCTAGTGTCTGGGAGGGGGAAGACTCTTCTTCCTCCTCAATGCTCTCTGTTTGAGTGGAGTGATCCATTGTTTCAGGCTTCACAACCTCACTATCTGTCTGAGTAGAGGCTGAGACCATTTCAACCTTGCCCACCTTTTCAGGAGGGCACTCAGTTTGTGTTTGGGCTGTGACTGTCACAGCCCTCCTATCCTGTTCTGGAAAGTCTGTCTGAGCCTGGGCAGTGGCTACCACTGCCCTTCCAACCTTTTCAGGGAGGAATGGTGCTGGGACTGGGGCTGTAGCTATTACTGCCCCACTAACCTGTCTGGATAGGCCTATCATTCTGGAATGAGTTTCTTGTTCCACCTCAGCCCATGCTGAGAGTTCCAGGTCATTCCCCAGTAAGCAATCTACAGGTAGGTTATCTGTCACTGCCACTCTCATGGGCCCTGTGATATTACCCCAGCTGAGCTTGACTACTGCCATGGGATGCCTTCTCTTCATTCCATGAATGTCTGTCACCTGATAAGTAAAACCAGGGGTCAGTTGAGCAGAGGGGACCAGATGGTCACTCACCATGGTGAGGCTGGCCCCTGTGTCTCTGAATGCCTCAACTTTCTGACCATTCACTAAAACTTCTTGTCTATACTTGCCCAAAATGTGGGGTCCAGTAGTGAAGTTGGCAAACCCCATGCCAGTCTCACAGACAAGAGTGTGGTCAGGGAACCTGGCTAAGCCATAGTCCTCCTGATTGCCCAAAGTAATGCCCACCACATTCTTGGGGGCACTCCCACCACCTGGGGGATTACCACTAGTGGTAACAGGAGGTTTAGGAGTATTACCTGGGGGTGTATTTCCCTTATTGCCATTTTTAGGGCAACTGGCATCACTTTTGTAATGGCCCACCTGTTTACAGGTATGACAATAAGGTTTCTTTTGCTCTGAAGGAGTGTTCTGGGACCCACCACCCTTGTGGGAGTTTTGGGGCCCTTGGGAAGTCTTCTCTGTGGATTTATCCCCACCCTTCTCTTGAGGCTTGGTTGATTCCTTTTTCTGGTCACCACCCTGGTTTTTAGGCCTAACCCTGGTTCTGACCCATTTGTCTGCCCTCTTACCCAATTCCTGTGGAGAGGTCAACTCAGAGTCTACCAGGTGCTGATGTAATAGCTGGTTCTGACAATTACTTAAGATTTGCTCCCTCATAATTAGATTATACAATCCTTTAAAATCAGTAACCTTACTACCCAGTAGCCAGCCTTCAAAAGCCTTAGTGGCACAATCAACAAAGTCAGTCCAATCTTGAGACTGAGTTTTCTGGGTGTCTCTGAACAGCATCCTGTATTGTTCAGTGGTTAAACCAAACCCATCAACCAGTACATTTTTCAAGACTTGGTAATTGTTAGCATCCTCCACCCTTGTGGTGAGGAGCTTATCTCTACCTTTACCATCAAAGGAGAGCCACAAGATAGCTGCCCACTGACTTTGGGGAACACCCTGCACAGTGCAGGCTCTCTCCAAAGCAGTAATCCATTTGTGGATGTCATCCCCTTCCCTAAAGGGGGGCACTATCTTATTCAGGTGCTTTTTATCAAAACTCCTTTCCCTATTGCTAGGTTTATTGCTGCCACCAGTGGGAACTAGCCCACATAATTCTTGCTCTCTAGCAAGGGCAAGTCTCTCTTTGGCCAGGGCAAGTTCTTCCCTTTCAATCCTCAGTTTGACTGCCCTTTCTTCAGCTTCATACACTCTCCTCTTAGGGGAAGACATTCCTCTGTGAGAAGAGTTGAGAGAGCCATTGGTTCGAAAGGATCTGCTAGAGCCTCTTGATAGAGACCTAACTCGTCCATTCCCAATGTTAAGCTGACCTGAGAGTGGGCCCAGGGGTCCCCCAGTACCAAGCTCATGTCTGCTTAAGTTGGACCTGCTTAGTCTGACTTCTAGCTGTCCCTTATCTGCCTCATCCCCTGATAACTCATCCTCATCCTCAGCAACATCTGCCTCAAGGAGGGGATGGATATCAAAGGGACCCTGTAAGGAGGGCAAACTTCCATCTGGATTAGAAGGGTCTGGGTTACCAGCCCTACTGGCATCATAAGCCTCTAAGAGACCAATCAGAAAGGAAGTGGTGGGGTTAGACCCCTGTTTTAGTTTCCTGAGAGTACACACTTGTCTCATCTCATGGAAGCTAAGAGCAGTATATTTTGAAGGGGTGACCTGTGGAGGGTCAACTGACACAAGGGGAGACTCAGTGTTTCCTCCTGTGACCGACATACTGCTTCTAGTGTGGTGTAAGTGATGCACCTACCTACACTATGTGTTACCTACTGGTCCCTTGCTAGAGTTGCAGCCAAGGTGTGCTAAGCCTTGAGGAGCTACAACAGCTGGTTCAGTAGAACTCAGAGTATTCTAAGCTTTAGTTATATGTACCTAACAGTACTTATGTGATCTTTCAACAAGATATTCTTAGGATACGTGTGGTAAAACAACAGCAAGCTCAAATCCCAACCGCTGCTCACCAATGTGAGAAGGTGGCCTGATATGCAGTGCTCACTATTCTAGTGAACACTATGTATCAGTCCAGCAACCCTTATTGATGATTGGTTGTAAGTCAACCTTATAGACCAGCTATCCTAGTAGCGTGGATACGAGCAGTCTAAGGCTAAAGACTCGAGAGGGCGCGTTAAGCCAGCTGTTTACCACACATATACCCCTTGAATACCAAGTGAAAGGACACCACACAAGTGTTATGAAAATAAACAGTTATTTATTTAAAGATCACAACAGCCCTGTACTCTTTATGAGGACAGGGTACTAAGCACAAACCAAAACTCTTACAAAAATACTTAAGTTAGCACAGTATATACAAATGCCCGAGGGGCACGGAAAACCATATACTCTGAAAGTGGAATGCGAAATTCCTAGCAGGTAAGTACAGTATTAATAGCTTTTGGAATCGCTAGGACTTGACTAGGGAATCGTTAGATTATGTCTAGGAGGCCTAGGGGACTCGGGTGCAGTGTGTGCACTCTCACGCGAGATGCGGGACAAAAGTCTATGGTAGCTAGGAATTAGAAAGTTAGTGTTCTCGGGCGAACCCGACCTGGTAGGGAGAAAACGAAAGTAGATTCTGACCCTTGGATAGTGAGGCTATGCTGGGGCACCGAAATGCCGAAGTTACCTAGCCCAGGGGCTGCAGCTGCATAGGTCTGAAAAGACGTCGGGAATCCTCGTAGACGGACCAGGAGCCGGAAGAAAAGATGCTGGCCGGTGACCAGTGAAGAAAGTTCAGTCGGATCCAAGCCTGGATCTTGAAGATAGATGACACCTGAAAGCAGAGGGGACCAAGTTCGAGACTACTAGCCAGTAGTCAGTGGGCACCAGGAGGGCACCGGATGGTAGCCACCTCGACTAGGTGAGTGGGTGACGCTTGACTCGAAGATCTCACGGACCAGGAGGCGTTGTCGGCGACCAGGATGGAGGATCGAGCTGTCCCACGAAGATAGAAGCTGTCGGCGTCGCTGGACCCAGGATTGGGCAACAAAGCCTTGGCAAATTCAAGCCCACGCGGTGGACCTAAAATGGCGTCTGGAGTGGACCAGGAGGGTCCGGGGTGCCTCTCTTGAAGAAGGAAGCAAAGGCCAGCCTGGAGCAACCAGACCAGCAGTCGTGAAGTCGTTGGGCGTCGTTCAGAGGGCCACAAGCCAGCCGGCTAGTAGCCAAACAACGCGGTGCACAGCAAACAGCAGAAGGGCCCCACGCAGATCGTGGAGATGCAGGGGGGCTGACCTTGGGTGCTGGAGCTGCGCAGGGTCGGGGCTTCTCGGACCCCAAAGCACTCACCAGTGGAGGACACGGTGGGCTTGCAGTAAAGATGTCGTGCAGTCTTGGCGATCGTCGGTCCCTTGAGGTCTCGTCGCACTCACGGTTCTCAGCTTGGCTGTAGAGGTGAGTAGAGGTCAGAGGTGCCAGGGAAGCCGGGTCTCGTCGAGCTGGGTCGTCGGATTCGTGATGAAGGACTTGCAGCAGACCGCAGTGTTCTTTAGGATGGTGCCTGCGGATGCAGGGTGACTACTCCTTAGCCACAAGGGAGAATCTTGAAGAAGAAATCGTGAAGTCCTTTTGAAGAAAGTGGTATCTTGATTCCAAAGATGATCTAATTTTAACAGGGGGCCCGCTCCCATCTTTACTAAAAAAGGGGGCTGACCCGGTGACTAGGTCCTGCCTATGGGTGGGACTAGGTGGGGGGTGGTTACACCCCTCAGCCATGCCGGACTTCCCCAGGCCAGGGGCTGGTGTGCCCCTGGAACTGGTTCAGACCGGCCTATGCGTAGTGAGCACCGGGGTGCCACTCAGCAGTCACCTTCCTGTAAAGCCCTGCCTACCCAGGATACACAAAACCATGTCTGGGACGGTGCTAGCACCGCCCCTGACAGGAAACCCTTTGTCCAGGCTCCCCTCACTGGAAGGACTCCCAGCTGCAGGGGGTCAGACTCGTGTCTGTGGTGGCAGCATCCATTTTGTGGAGCTGAGGCTTCAGTTAACTTTAACCGGGGTTCACAGTTACATACATGTCGTGTCCCTCTAGAAGGGTGGAATGCTAACCCCGTCGCCAGAATTGGCGAGGGGTTAGTATTCCAATTCGTATGACACCTTACTCGACATGTTTTGATAAAGCAATACCAAAGTTAGCATTTAACCGCGAGGATTATAATGCACTTAAGAGTATATGGTATGCGATATCATGGAACAGCTATTGGGACTTGATTCCGCAAGCTGCAGACAGGCTCAGCTCATGCCAGAGCACCATCTCACACGATTCCAAGCACTCTGCCTTCAGGATTGTCAAGGCCTGCCATAGGAGTGACTGATAGGAATCTGTGTGTCCATTTTAGGGTTAGGTATAGGTATACTACACCTACAGCAAAGGGTGATTACACGACTTTGCCCCAGCTGTCATGCAGCCAGTTGTGTCAAATTTAGGAGGCCAGCCAGGGGTGGCATAATACATGCTGCAGCCCCTGGAAGCCCTGGGTACACCCATGCCCTGAGTTACAGGGTCTGATAGGGTGGCCCAGTACCAATTGGAAATGTACCTAGGGTACATGGAATCCATTTTAAAGAGAGAGCAGTAGGCCTGGGGTCCTGATTGGCAGGGTCCCAGGTCGACTATGTCCAAAACCAGCTAAAACACAGGGCAAAAAGTTGGGGGCAACCATAGTCAGGATGTACCTTCCTACAAGGGTGAAGCAGGAAGAGAAGAAATTAGGAAATAACTAGCAACGTTGCCACTTAGTTAAGTCTTCACTCTACACAGTCAATAGGATCTGGTGTCAGTGCACCCAACAAGTTGGAGGGGTCAAGGCTCCAGCACAAAGTGGCTGGACAAGTAGGCAGCTCATTGTGGGAAGAGGGGCAATTGGATGAATTTGCAGTCTGGGGGAGGGGGGGGGACTACTTGAATCACATGCGTCCTCAGTCTTTTCTCCATGTAGTCTGAGGTAAGTTGTCATGGGAGCCGAAATATTCCCAGGCCTTTAGCACCTCTGTAAGTCCCTAGTAAGTGGTACCCCTGGACCTAGGGCATAGGTACTAAAGAGAATCTCTAAGAGCTGTAGCATGTTTTGTGCCACTGCTGGCTGCATGACAAGGTGCTCTAAAGAATGAAAACGTGATATGGTGCACATCCTGAGTGCCATGTCCCCTAATACTGCATGTAATATTTGTAAGTCACCCCTATAGCAGGCCTTACAGCCCAAAGGCAGGATGCATTATATTACATGTGAGGACATATCTGCATGAGCAGATATGCCCTCTGCGGCCAGTTCCATTACTGACAGTACAAGTGAACAGGTAAGCCATCTTAAGGTATGTGCTGGGTACTGGTCAAAACGAGTTTCCCAGCTACATAATGGGTTCACTGAAACCTATAGTGTTTGGTATCCAACACCTCGTATTAATACACTCACACTGATTGCCGTGATGTGGTTATTAATCATGCACCCAGAGGTTATCTTAGAGGTACCCCCATAAAACATACCGACCTCTAGGGTATTGTCTGACTGGGCCTGTCTAGCCACAGATGTATTTGTTGACCCCCTGGAGGTAAGAGCCCATTCTCTGATGCTGAAAACAATGACTGCTCTGGCAGGAGGTGTTATCACCTCCAAGCAGGATGATTAGTAATCAGCATTTCCACAGGAAGTGGTCATATAGAGCGTTTGGTCACCCTAAAGATACGTAGCCTATTGGCTACTCCCTGACACTCCCTGTAGCACTCCTCAATACAGTATTTAGGTGGCACCCCTGATGCCAGGAATTCGACAGACACAAGGTAGGAGTGGACAAAAAAGATTGCTGACACAAGAACAGAGGAGCAATTACTGACTTGGCGCCAATCCTGCCTGCTGCTCCCGACCCTCGTGGAGAAACCTACTTGTCCTGCAGCTGTGCAGACTCCAAGAAACCCAGAGGGCTGCCAGTGCTTCGCAAATCACCAGAGAACTGACTTGGAGTACAGGAGATACTCCACTGCAGCTGCAGGCACCAAAGAAGCAAGGTCCGGTTCACCATCCTGCCGCTTACCTGGTCTACCAATGCTGCAGTCGCCCAAGAAGAGGTTTCTGTTCTCCCACAGGCCCCCCCCCCAGTCCGAGCTTGCAGCCTCTTTTCAACCAGAACCTTTGAAACCTGTAAAAATACGTATTTCGAAAAGTACTTACCTGATTACGATGATATTGGTATCTAAATTCGTATACAAATCTTTTATTTGTATAAATGGGGATTGCATTTCTTTGAGTGTGTGTCTCACTTACTGCCTTTGTGTCTGCAATAAATGCCTAGCACTACCCTCTGATAAGCCTAACTGCTCTTCCACACTGCCACAAAAGAGAGCATTTGGGTTATAATTTGCACCTTTGTTAGCCAATTGGGGGTTTGCCTGGAATCTCTACACAGTGTACCTCATTTTGGTCCACTGTATAATGAGCCAGCTTTCTACAGGTGAGTTCTCTTTACATTTAATATTATAAGTTGGCACAAAACCAAAATCTACACCCTTTCTTAAACACAGCAATAGTTTGTAGTTTCATCTCTCACAGATACATTTCAGCCAAAAACTAAACATGAACAACTCTGACTGCTATGCAGTGAATCAAAAAATTGCTGCCATGCAAATATTTTCTTTATCAATTTGTAGAAATACAATTGTGTAATTCTGTAAATGCTACAAATATGATTTTTTTTTAAAAACCAAATAGGAATAGTTACTAAGTTAATACGAAGAATCAAAGTTATGATGAAGACTTCAAACAAATCACTTTGCCCCCAATGTTAGGTTGAAATGCATCAACAGTTGTGCACAAGGGGGTGAAACTGGAGCCTGGCAGTTAAAGGCCGTAAGGAGCTAGGATAAACAATTGAACAGAAACAAATTAAATTTATTTCAATTACCATGTTTGAGGAGCTTATTAATTAAGACTTTTTTCATCATCAGCCTGGTATAAAAATACAGGGTATGATGGTGTCTGCTTGTTACAGTGATGTATAATCATGATATCCTGTTGTCTATTTGCTGACTTTTAATGAGTTTGTTCATAAAAGAAGCTTTTTTACACTTGGTGCAAATGGTAAAAATGTTAAATTTCAATAATAAAATGTTTTGCAAAAATAAATTCGTAGGATGAGAATTGATGTAGGACGTAAAATGTTTTACACAGCATCAGGTGTGTTGAGACTTGCTTCTACGAGTTATTGTTAAAGGTTTTATATGAAACAGCACTGTCGCTATACAAAGTCCTTGCAAAAAGAGTAGTGATTAATCACAGCGATATATGGCTGGCAATGGGATCCAGATGGTGCAAAGAAGCTGTGTTGATAAAAGTCCGCATTTGTCAGTAGAAAGTCTCAAGTAAGGGGGGTTGCGTCTTGTTCATTGAGACTATCTTGACCTTCCTTGATGCTCCACCAATAATATTGCATATGGCTACTCGAGATTCCAGTATTGTACACCAAAACTCTGTCACTGTTATCACCAACCATGCTTCACACCTAAAACGTTGTTTCACCTATTCAACAATGATACGTTGAAACACACCATATTTCTTGTTTCTGTTCTTGCTGCTCAAACAAAAGTGAAATTAGAAAGCCCTTCGGCCTTTCCTTGACAAACTCCCCATTTTGTCAGCCTAGACATTGAGAAGACTGTTTGGCGGATAATAGTACAAGCAACAACAGGCCCTCTTCCACTCGAATAGCAGCAAATCCCCATTAAGAAGACTAAGATGGCGCAAGAATGCAAGGTGGAGGACCAGGCCACATATTCTGGACAAACAGAGGGAAATACTGACTGTTTGCAAGCACCCAAGCCCAAATATTAACATGACATACCAAGTCTGTTTGTGGAGTGTACCTTCACCTTCTAGGGGGTCGTTTGGCGCTATTGGCAAGTAATGAATGTTTGTGGACCCCCTTACACGGCAGTGTGACTCCGAGCAGGATTGGGTGGATGACATTCAAGATGCGGGTAAACTTGATGTGTCTTCGTACCCGGGATTTGCACCCCCTCAGCTTACTATGGAGGAGGGCGCTTCCTACACCATGTTGCTGCGTCGAGCTGCGGAGGCCCTCCACCTTGAACTCCCTTAGGACCAACCTCCTTACGGAGGTGCTCCAGATGGCGTCTACTTTGTCGGAGCCGCTGCTCCCTTTCAATGAGGCCCTTACCGAAGACCTCTTGGGTACTTGGTTGCGACCGGCCTCGGGGGCACCTGTGGATAAGAACATCGCTAGGCGTCTTCGTCCGGAGCCTGGTGATCCCGCCTTTTTGACCACTCACCACCCGCCTAAGAGCGTGGTCATTCAGGCCTCGACATCTCAGAATGCCTTTCCCTCGGCACCGCCGGATAAGGACTCTAAGAGGCTGAACCAATATGACAAGAGGTTGTTCTCCTCAGCCAGTTTGGGGTTGAGATCGGCTAATACCGCCTGTTTATTGGGCCGTTACCCCCACGTAGTGTGGGATTCGGTGGCGGAGTTTCTGCCTCAGTGCTCTGAGGAGGTCTAGGCTGACCTTTCCCAAGCGGTTGTGGAGTGCAAGGACGCAGCGAAGTTTCCCATTGGTGTGGTTTGGACACTGCTGATTCGTTGCGCAGGGCGATTTCTATGACGGTGGCGTTGCGGTGCCATGCCTGGTTGCGTTCCACTGGGTTCTCACCCTATGTCCATAGCTCTCTCATGGACATGCCCTTTGATGGCTCCCGTCTCTTGGGTGACAAGGCGGACAATGCCCTGGAGCGCTTTAAAGTCTTGCATGCCACGGGCAAGACTTGGGTCTTTCCACGAAGACCCCTGCCACGTCTCGGTTTCGTTCCTTTTGTGGCCAGAGTGAGAGCACCCAAGCATGCTCCTCCGCTAAGCCTGTGCAGAACCAGCCCCAGCGTGGCCACGGCCGTGGCTTCCGCAGGGGCGGGTCTGGTAACCAGCGGGTGGGTCAGTCCTCATCCACCCCGCTGCTTTCGCCTCTAAGCCTTCCTAATCCGACTTCAGGGAGCACCCCACGCAGTGGGTGGCAGGGTACGTCACCACCTCCCCCACTGTCACAAAATTACCTTGGATAAGTGGGTGCTGCAGATAATATGTCATGGTTACTCGCTCCCCTTTCTGTCCTCCCATCCAGCCATGCCACCTCGGTACCACTGCATGTCGGGGGATCCTTTGGCTCTTCTCCGTCAGGAAGTCACAGCCCTCTTGGCCATGGGGGCCATCGAGTGCTTTCCGGGTCAGGAAGTAGGGAGTGGTTGATATTCCCACTACTTTCTTGTCCCTAAGAAGGACATGGGGTGCCTTCGCCCCATCTTGGACCTCCGGGACGTCAATCGCTTCCTCTGGAAGGAGAAGTTCAAGGTGCTAACTCTGGCTCAGGTCCTGGCTGCCCTGGACCCTGGAGACTGGATGGTGGCGTTGGACTTGCAGGATGCTTATTTCCACATCCCCGTCCTGCTGGCCCACTAGTGCTACCTGCGGTTCATGGTAGGCCAGGAGTATTTTCAGTTTGCCGTGCTTCCCTTCGCCCTTACCAGTGCCCCTCGTGTGTTCACGGAGGTGATGCCGGTGGTCGCAGCTCATCTGCGCAGTTCAGGGTTCTCAGTCTTCGCCTACCTCGACAACTCGCTGTTGAAGGCGGGTTCGCCCCAGGCAGTCGTCACCCACTTCCACAATTAAATGGGGGATACCAACCAATTGTGGGCGCACTACCTTAACTTCAGGGTACAAAATTATACACAATTAACAATCATAAGACGGTGCCTCTAGAGAAATGATGCGTATCCTACATCACTGGCTTCATGAGAAGCGGCAATATATACAATAACCTCTGAGCACACACCCACAGTTCACTCGTATAGTTCAAATGTTTATATGGCAAGTAACTCCAATCCTCCGGAGTCGAATTAATAGGTATAATTTCCAAAGTCAATGTCAAAAAGAGTCAACTTCCAATATGAAAAGTCCTTGTAGTTTATTTCATAGAATATTCAATGTTGATTACATCAGCCAACACGTGTTTCGTCGTGCACCTAATAATACCTCGACTTCTTCAGGGCTGTAATCAAGCAAAACATATCCCATGATCATTATATATATTACATATAAATCGCTATAGAGGTGGGACAGTACCAACCACCATCTAGTAAGATAAAAGCCTGCAGAGTGAAGGGTTTGAAGTAAGAAAGAAAATAGTCAAAAAGCCACTCCAGTATGAATATACACCCAATTTGTGATAAAAGTTAGAACCCTCCAACCAAGAAAAATAATCATGGTAGGGGTAAAATATCACCTCTGAATTTAACAGTTTTCTATCACTTTAATATGGTCCTCACAGCGTGAAACACTAATCATTCTGAAAAACAGAGGCATATCAAAATCATATATACCTTCAATACTCTCTCTTGTATCTATAGAGTAACAGAATAATCCACATTTGGTTCCTAACAGAAGTTATTTGCCAACAAAGAGTTTAAAATTCACCCCCTATGCTATAGTTCAAAATTTATTTACCTTTGGTGGCACATGCAAGGTGGCATATGCGGGCTCTGCTGTGGGACCTGAAGTTCCAGTGGGCACAGCATCAGGGCAACCTGTCCGATCACGACAGTTGCAGTGGTGGCTCACGAATCGCGATTGGGCCAGTGGCAGAACCCTCTCCTTTCCCCAACCGGAGCACCCGGTGGTGACGGATGCCTCCCTCCTGGGATGGGGAGGCCACATGGGAGAGGCGGAGATCAGAGGCTTCTGGTCTCCGGCGGAGTCCCGGCTTCATGTCAACCTTCTGGTGCTGCAGGCGATCCCGCTTGCACTGAAGCATTCCTTCCCTCTGTACGGGGAAGTGTAGTGCAGGTGTTCATGGACAACACCACCACCATGTGGTATTGCAACAAGCAGGGCTGGGTGGGGCCGTGGACCCTATGTCAGGAGGCTCTACACCTCTGGACATTTCTGGGACATCAAGGAATTACCTTGGTATTTCAACACCTGGCAGGTTCTCTGAACGCCAGGACGGACAATCTCAGCCGCCGGTGCATGGTGGATCACAAATGACTTCTGAACTCGGACGTGGCCCAAGGTCTCTTTCTGCAGTGGGTAGAGCCTTGGCTAGATCTATTTGCCACCGAAGAGAACGTGCAATGTCATCAGTTCTGCACGTTGGAATTTCCTAGGCGGCACTCGCTCGGCGACACTTTCGTTGCGAGTGGAGCTGTGGTCTATTGTACGCCTTTCCGCCTATACCACTTCTGCCCAGAGTGCTTAAGAAGATCAGGCGACCGGGCCCAAGTCATTCTTTTGGTTCCGGACTGGGCTCAAAGAGTTTGGTATCCTGAGCTACTCAGTATGAGCATCGACCCCCGATCCGTCTGCCTCTTCTGAAGGATTTTCAGTCACAGCAGCATGGGACAGTCCTCCACCCGAACCTGTCCAGCCTCCACCTCCATGCTTAGAGATTGAGCGGCGACAGTTGACACCTTTCAAAGTCTGTGATGTCATTATGGCAGCCAGGCGTCCCTTCACCAAAACGGTGTACGCCTGCAGCTGGAACAGATTTGTGGTATGGTGCACAGCCAAGGCTCTGGATCCCCTTTCTGCCCGCTTTCTGAGGTTCTTCTGTTCGTTCTCTCTTTGGCCCAGCAGGGCTCTTCTCTGGGCACTGTCAAAGGTTATCTTTGGGCCATCTGTGCCTTTCTACATCTTCCAGATCAGCCATCTCTTTTTAAGTCCCCGGTTGTTAACCGTTTTCTTAAAGGCATTACGCATACGTTTCCACCTTTACCCTTCATAATGCCTCAGTGGGTCTTGAACCTTGTCTTGACTTTTCTGATGTGTGCTCCCTTTGAGCCCCTTCATAACCGTCCCTTATGTCTTCTTACTCTCAAGACGGCTTTCCTGGTAGCTGTCACTCTGCCAGGAGAGTGAGAGAGCGCCAAGCTCTTTCTTCCAAACCTCCTTTCCTTTCTGTTCATCTGGACAAGGTGGTTCTCAGGACCTGTCCTTCTTTCTTGCCAAAGGTTGTCATGCCCTTCCACAGCGGGCAGACCATCACTTTGCCCACCTTCTTTCCGCCTCCGCATCCTTCCAGGGAAGAGGAGAGTCTCCACCGTATGAACCCAAAGCGTGCGTTTGCATTCTATCTGAAGCCTACACAGCAGTTCCAGGTGGATGATCAACTCTTTGTTGGCTACGTAGGCGCCAAAAAAGGTCGGTCGGTGCACAAACAGACCATCTCCCGGTGGGTTGTTCTGTGCATCAAAGGATGTTACTCCTTGGCCAAGAAGGAGCCTCCTGTGGGGCTGCTTGCCCATTCGACCAGTCAACAGCAGCCACTTCTGCCTTGGGGCACAATGTCCCCCTGCAGGATATTTGTCAGGCAGCTACGTGGGCCTGGCAGCACACGTTTGCCAAGCACTACAGCCTTGACAGTCCTGTCCGGAGAGACGGCTTCTTTGGCCGTCTGGTCTTCGTGACTTTCTGATGTAATCCTGTTCGCAGACCCACCACCGGGGTTGGTATTTCTGGGGTATCTATTCTAAGGTAAGGAATCTATCACTAACTTGTCTCTTTCAGATGCACAAGTTACTTGTATAACGATATATCTGTAAGAGACATTAGTTAGTGATAGATTCCTTACCGCCCCGCCCATCCTCCCTGTTCTGCGAACTGGTTACTAGGGTTAAAGTCATCCCCGTTTTAAGGCCCTAGTTTTATGCACCAATTGTCAGTCTCTTGCATGACTCTGCGTTTCGGCGCGGAATAGTTGTGTACAGAACTGACGTCAGGGTGGCACCTAAGTACTCTCCGTGACGTCATCTCAGCGCCTACGATGCCAGTGACGGACGCGGAGCTGCAGGACAGCACCTACTGGCACGCAGAGGTACTACTGAGCAGAAAAACGTTTCCGATCCAGCCAGACACCTGGGGATATTCTAAGGTAAGGAATCTATCACTAACTAATGTCTCTTACAGATATATTGATACACAAGTAAGTAACTTGTGCTTTAAGTGTGCGGCTACCTTTGAATGGTTGACAATAATGTGGCTACTGAACAAGTGATGACAATGAAAGGGACATAACTTTACAAATTAAACTCTGTCTCTGAACTTGGCTGTCAAAAGGCACAAGCAGGCGATGTTTCTTCTTTTAAGCTTCTTAATTTACATGCTTTCATTTACTTTGTGCGTCACCTGTACTAGAGTTCTTGTTTTAAATTATCTACATTGCTATGATAGGAATGAATTTCCAAGTTTTCCAAGTACATGTATAATAAACCTATTCACATGCACGCAGATTCATTTGAAGTCACTCTCAAACATTCCCTATGATGAGCTACTAGTCTTCCAAGCTCAGCCCACCTGCCTCAATGGTATCCTCCCACCCACCAACACGTACGTCTTATGTTCTCCCGCTAATCAGAAAAGCACAAGCACACCTTCACGTTGAATGAATACATTTTTTTTACTTACTGATTAGCATTTGAATGTGTTAATAAAAGAGCTGACCTCTGCCTATTCTTTCAAGCATCATATTTGGTTGTAATGCAGATAACAGAAGTCCTAAGATTCACCACAAGGTCCCTGAATATGTATATTTTTTATAACTTGACTCTACATTCAATTAAAAACCCTAATAACTTTCAACAATATGTTTAACTAAAAAACTCATTTACATGTGATTATCTTACTTATTTCAGAAATAAAAATGAGGGTCCATCTGAGAAAAACCAACTCAGCAATGAGACATATAGACAGGTGAGATTTGATGCCAATAAATGTGCAAATCTATGCATTAATTGGTCATATTGATGTATGCACTGCTTTTCAAATATTAATTGCACAGTTTAGTTTTCATTTAAGCTAACATTTGTATAGGCAATCCAGTTGAAGTATCGGATCAGAAGCAATTCTGTTTGCCTGCTACCACTCTGGTCACAACAGATGCACATAATTCAGAACACTGGAATGTCTTTATAGGTTTATAATGCTTAAACTAAACTAAAATAAGTAGTCCTTTCTCTCCATCCACTGCATGTTCCATTAAAACAAATCCAAACCACCTACAGCAGTGGTAATTAGATATCCTAAGGAGGGCATTCCAGATTTAGCCTGAGTCAGACTTACATGTACAAAACTGCAAAATCCTGTGTACCATGAGAAAGTTATTGTTACGATTAGGAATATTATTGTAGTTATTGCAGCAAACCACTGACAAATATTTACTTAATGTTATGAATTTCCGCAGAGAACTTTTGGGCTGTGACTATACATGTTAGTCAATGGTTAAAGCTACTAACAAGGGCAGTTCTCACAGCCTGCAGAATGTGCTCCTGGGTACATTGATTTCTTAGCATTTAAATTACTCTGTTAAGAAATTCCATTATGTTGCACTGTCTGTGACTAAGATAGGCTTTTGGCTAAATGGCAGTACACAACATGCAATCTCAAAAAATTGTCTTTTTAATGATGCAAATGTGTGCTTCATTTGTAAGTTGTTAAAGTCTTGTCCAGTTCATTATGAATGCCAGTGCAGACATATCTTGATGTAGATTTACAACTCCGGATAGGTTCACCTTCTTAGCCTAGGTGTTGACGTTTTATTTATTTGTGGTATATCTAATAGAGATTTCTAGCTGCAGATTCCTGTCTTTTTAATTCTCCCAGGCATCAGACTGGATCTGGAAACTTTTGCGTGAGGAGTACCCTTGCGTGCCTTCGGGTAGCTCCATTTGGCTCCTGTGACGTAATTGACGTTGTTATCGTCGGTAATGGCGTTGGTATTACGTATATAGGCGCCACCCTGGCGCGCGGACGTCAGTTCTTTTCTTTCCTTGCCAGTGCAGCGCTGATCTAGATTAGAGCTATTCCACTGTGTCTTTTTGACAGTTTTTAAAAACTTTTTGTTGAGTAATTTATTCTGTTTGTCATGGTTATGTCACTTAGACGTACAGGGTTTAAACTGTGTTGCGCCTGTCACCATGCCATATCGGTAACCGACAGCCACCTCATATGCCTGTGGTGCCTCGAGCGCAACCACAATATGAATTTAAGTTCAGGCTGTCGCTCCTTGGCTCCGAAGGCCTTGCAGGAGTGGTCTGTGGAGCTCCTTGCGGCCTAGCTCAAGGAGTCCCAAGTCCTCTTCCTCCCACTCGAGTTCCTCGAGATACTTGGGGAAGAGGCACAAGAAGAAGTCGTCCAAACGGACAATTGCACGTCACCGGCGACCCAAGTTTCCTCAGCCAACATCCCACCCTTTAGAGCTTGGTGGTTTAGGCTTCAACATCACATAGCGCTTTCCTTCCACTCCTCTGGATAGGGAATCCAAGAAGCTGGACACACTTAGGAAGAAAATGTTTTCTTCTACCAGCCTGGCATTGCCATTGGTGAATACGGCATGCTTATTGGGCTGTTTCTCCCATATCCTTTGGGAGACGTTTGCACATGTGCTGCCACATGTCCGAGAAGAGGCCCAGGCCGTACTCTCCCAGGCAGTGAAGGATGGGAGAGATGCAGCAAAATTCATCATTAGGTTTGGATTAGACACGACTGACTCACTGGGCAGAACGGTTATGTCGACAGTGGCTGCATTGCGCCGCACCTGACCCAGAACATCTGGCTTTTCGGGTGATGTCCAGGCCAATCTCATGATTCAGAAAAGGGGGGTAGTGATGGACAGAGTGTCTGAATTAAGCAGACCACTCCTACCCAGTCCAAAGATCAGGGCTTGACCCATCACCGTTTTTTAGCTCACTGCACCATCCCAGCTCAGAACCTGGCTCCATGCAAATTAGTCTGTCCCTGGCCCAGTGCATTATGGGAACAGGGCAGACCAAACTACCAAGCCAATTCTTATACTGGGAAGGAAACAAGCTTCCAGGGACCGGTTTCTGGCATTACAGCCGTCTTGGCCCGGCTTGCTTGAATCCTGATGGTGCAGTGAGCAAGGGACTCACATCTGAGTATACCCTTCCACGCTTATGGTGGACAAAACGATTCAGAAAAGGGGGGTGGTGATGGACAGAGTGTCTGAATTAAGCAGACCACTCCTACCCAGTCCAAAGATCAGGGCTTGATCCATCACCGTTTTTTAGCGCTGGAACATCACTTTTAGTAGATGGCCAACCCTTCCTTATGTATTCTTTCAAATAATCAATTTCATTATCAGATATTACACAATCATCCCACTCTTTGTCATTCAAGCGAGTTATTTTTAGTATGATGTCTTTATCCGCCACAATATCAGCATCTTCATTAACCTCAGTGGGAGAACAGGGCAAAAAGTTTGCAACCACTTATACATGAATTATAACAATAAGCAACTTGGATCTCTGAGGGGAAAGTTTTTTTGTCATAGTTAAAGCATGTAGCATTCGTAAAAAAGAATCGAGATCACCTTGCCTGTCCCATATCTAGAGTTTGAGATTTTCTGCTGTCTGTAGCTCAACTCTAAGAGTCGAATATTTTACTATCATTTCAGGCTTGGCCTTTCTCCCAGATGGCATGGCCTCAGGTCAGTCATCTTCATCCACTGCTCTGTTCAACTGCCATTTACATTTTGCTTCCTCTCACCATAGTATTAAATATGCGCTCTGCAATGGTTCACCCTCTTCACTCATTGGCTCTGAGCATTGTGACTGATTCATTTTTCCCAATCACATGTGCATATCCTCCAAAAAAAGAAGTGCACTCAAATGTCGGGATTGGTGGGCCAGTATTTTACTGTTACACCTTTTTCCCTTTCTTTTTTAAATCTTTTTTTAATCATCCTCCTTTCTTTAAAACATTCACTCAGTATGCCCTAATTCAAAGCCAATAGTACCTTTTCTTTGCGTCAGATAAGAATCGCAATTCCCTATAATGCGTATTAAAAGTAAAAAGGGTTTGTGTTACAGTTCTAAGTTCACCTGCTTGCTAGGAAGCAAATGTGCTGTTTCAAATTATATGAGAAGAATCTCTTTTTTGAAAATGTCACAATTTTTTCTTGTAAGGTTATGGATGCTTTGTTTAGTGGTTTCATGTTTCTTATTTTTGTGGCATATCCTTGCTATAGAAAAATAAAAGAAGTAATCGAACCAGCCTTCCAAACCTATTGGTTTTGTCAGTGCTTGTTTATGTTGCTCTTGGTCACCCTTCTTGAAGGTAAATATTCCATCATCATGTCAGCATCTTTTCAAAAGCATACATCTATTGTTTAATTATTCAGGATGCCCCCCTTACATAATTTCTGTGAGGACACCACTTCCCACGCAGATATGCACAATTTACTTAACTTTGGTATTGTCTTTTCTGCTAGAAACTTTATCTAACCACAGATTCTTCATCTTGTGAGTTTCCCCAGGCGCCAGATTGGATCTGGAAACTTTTGATAGCAATTCCATTACACATCAGTGGGTGGCATTGTATTACTATTCATCGGATCGGACCGACCCTGAATGTGACATCGAGGCCACAATATCAACACCTCCTCCATGTGCTTGTGTGATTATCTTTCTGATCTCTGTCTGCGCCATTAGACGTGGAGCTCATTGAAATCAGAATGATCTTCTGCAGATTGGTATCTTATTAATGGACTGTATAAGCCCATTCCACAGAACAGCGAGGAGGGTGGCTTTGTGAGAAATGTGCGTATAAATAAATGTCTCTACCAGAAAAGGTGTTTCCGAAGATAAGTAACTTGTTCTTCTGATACAGACTTCTAACCGGAGATTCACCACCTTCTGAATAGATAACTCCCCAGGTGGAGGGTCTATGGAATGGCTCAGACCTGGAACTCCTGCAGGGCAGATTGGGGCTGTCTGGCTGGACCTTGTTATCCAAGCTTTAGTGCTTTGTGAACGCTTGGAAAGCCAGGCAGATGTCAAGTAATGGGACACCACCTGCCAGGGTATTGGAAGTAGCTTTTGCTCTGGTAGAATAAGTGTGCAAGCTTTCTGGGTGGGGGATGGGGGAAGCACTTCTTGGCTAGCCCATAGTAAATCTTAAAGCATAAAACAAGGCATTGGGAGGTGGTTCTCTTTTTTTTTTTTTTTGCTCCAGAGAAACCCACAAAAAGTTGATTTTCCAATTGAGTGGTCTCTTGTCCAATTAGTGTAAAAGTGAGGACCTTTTAGGGTCAAGGGAGTAGAGCAGTTCCTCCTCCTCTTCAGAGGGGTGAGGTGAAACATAAAGTTGATGGATTACCGTATGTGGAATGGCATGACTGCCTTTGGCAGGAATGCAGATTTTCTTTCAAACAGAGGACCAACTTGTCCGGGCAGAAAATTGTGTATGATTGTTGCACAGACATTCCCTGGAGTTCTCTCACTCGCCAAGAAGATGTTATAGCGATGTCATATAAGTCAGCAGGTGGGAAGAGTATCTGTGCACCGGCTCAGAGGATGTGCACATCAGGTATTTGAGGACCAAATTATAGTCCCACAGTGGCATCCCAAAACGTGGTTCACCCCTTTCAAGAAACACATAACAGGTGATTTTAACAGGGATGACTGATTTGGCACACTTAAGAAGGCTGAAATGTAACCCTTAACTGTTGCCACAGCAAGGCCTTGCTGGTCAGTAGAAAGACAAAACATTATAATGTAAGAGAGCTTGTCTTGTAGGGGTTCAGTGTCAAGGGCTTTAGATGAGACCCAGGCAAAGGATTGAAACATTAGCATCATAGCCCGAATATTCTGGACTCTTTGAGGCAGGGGAAATTCTCAGAAGAGCCTGATATCCACTATGACTCCAATGAAAGGGAGCCATTGTGAAGGAGTCAGGTGTAAATTCGGCACATTGAAGGAAAAGCCCACCGATGTCAACAAATCTGGCCATTGCATGAAGGTGGTTTACGACTGGAGGCGATCCCATCTTCAGCAACCAGTTGTCGAGGTATGGGCAGTCTGGTATTCCCAACTTCTGCAGATGGGCTATGACCACCACCATCACCTTTCTGGACACCCAGGGTGGACTGGTATGGCTAAAGGCGAGCACCGAGAACTTGAAAGTGCTCCTGGCCTACCTAAAACCGCAGTCTGAGATGGATCTACAGGCAGTAACCCGACTGGAGGCTACCTTGATCTGCAGGGCACAAAGGTATTCCAGAGGAATTGAGTGAGATTTTTGTGCTAAACCAATTTCAGCTCACCTAGTTGTTGAGGTGTTGCTGGTGGCCCGGAAAGTCGTGGTGCATCGGTACCAGCTGTGGAATCGATTCCGAACGAGGGAATGACTCCATGGCATTGAGGTACTCAGGACATCACACAGATCTGAAAGATGGGAGTGGTGGGACCCTCAACTTCGACTGGGCCTTCTTCAACTTTCTCCTAAGATCTGTAACAGCAAGTTTGGCTTTGAGGATCGCCTTCTTGCTCATCTTTCTGCAGTAGTCTTCCAACCCCAAGTCATGTCTGGAACCAAGATACCAGACACCGACATAATTGGCTGTCTGTTACTGACATCTGTTGGTTGCAGTCTGGCAAGGTTTGTACCCGTGGTTTTTGGAGGGGACATTGAAGCTGCACACAGAATAATTTTAGAGGGAAGAAATTGTGACGTTCGCGCACATAGGTGGTGTCGATATAGTGGATCCAATGTCACCTGAGGGGTGGGAATGGCGGGGCCATACAACACCATCTACCGATGTGTGAGGGAATTATTATCAAAAGTTTCTGGATCCAGTTATTATGCCGGATTTAGTTTGCCACCTGGGGAATTCACGAGGTAAACCTACGGTTAGAAGTCTTTATCAAAACCGCACCACAGGCTATCCACGTGATCCAAGCTGGCCATTACTACTACTGCTTTCCCTCTCTCATCCTTATGCTTAAACAGGTTGGAGTTATAGCTTGATGTTAGTAAGTTTACCTCACCTGATGTTGCAACATGTTCACTGTATACTTAAACCTCTGACCCTTTCAGTACCACAGGTGTAATCATGTTTAAGCAACATGATGCCACGTGATATTATGAAGAGTACAGGTAGTGGGATGCATAGTGTGCAAAGGCTGCACAAGAGATTTCCAGGAGGAGCCTGGAAGACCCTTGCATGCCTATATTGTCTTATTGTTAGTAGCTTGGATTTGGGTTTACATTTTTCCCAGTAGATTGACCATTTCCTATGCGTTCTGAATGGCAGAGGTTTAGTACTAAGAGTACTAAAGTGTCTTCAGTTGAGTTTGGTATTCATGATTATGTTGTCTCATATTTTTACATGTATCTTTATTAATCAGTGTGGCATGAAAGACAATTTATGAATACTCATTTTGTTAGAATGCTTTCAGATTTCATGACGATGTACAAAATTAGCTCTTGACCGTACCTATTTATTTTCAGGTGACAGCTTTGCTGGAGCTTGTGCGTACCTGCAGTGAACAGTCTCCTGAAGCTGCAGCTCTTTACTACGATGAACTTGCCAACCTGGTACAGACTGGCAATTTGGATCCCCAAATAATGGTAAAATTGCTTTTATTTAAAATTCTGAATTTAGGTTTGACATCATCAGGAATTGCAATCAATTAGTCGGATTTTGCGTCTGAATAGGGGAAAGACTGAATTAATTAGGTGTAGTGGACAAACCACAAAGTTACCATTTGACAACTGCCCCATCACATTTCTGTGTCTGTAGAAAACAGATGTTGGTTACTGACATGCACAACATCTGTCTTTTGTGTCTTGGCTCTAAACATGACTCAAAGGTCTGCCACAAATGCTCTCTGCTTCCAAAGGCCATTAGGATTCATGAAGTCAAGTTCTACCTTGCTGAGCATATGAAGCAGATCCAGTCTCATTCAAGTTTCATCATGTAACGCTACCTGTCTCAGGTCCTGGACAGTGTCCTTGTATAAGTCCAATACAAAGTCCAAAGATAAGTGAGTAGTCAGCCATAAGAAGGGCAAGGAGATCCTGACCCCTGTCCTGCCATTCTCAGTACAGGGTGAGGTCAGGCTGTCAAGACTTAAAAGATCAAACTATGTTGGCAATGTCCGATTTGGACCCAATTCTGAGATTTGACCTGATGCATCTGAATATCCAGGCCATTGTCGACTCCACAACAGATCAAGGCCCATAAGGATGAAATGTTGCAGTTATTATGGGTGGTTCTGGATCCCTCTGATGCCTCTTCGAGCCCCATAAAACGTGGGGTATGTAGTTCAATTCTGTCAGTGAGCCCGTTCCTGTCTCAAACTGACCTCATTTACTCTCAGCCTGGCCCTCAGCCAGTGTCAAGAAGCACCTCAACACCTCTGCTGAAGGCCGAGCTGGTAGTGGCCAACTTAGTGCTGGCCTCTGCTCCAAAAGTGCTCTGTATTCTACCACAATTCTGATGTTGTGCTATGAAATAACTAAAGCACAACTATAGCTCAGCACCAGTACTATCCCAGTTTGAAAAATATTTATGGTTCTGGCTTCATTGCAGTTCGGTGGCTTACGCAGGTTACCCACAATAAAAAGGACAATGATAAGGTTGGCAGTTTACACCTTTGTTCCTCCATTATACTGATGCTGGCCTCTACCCTCACATTCAGAATGCTAGTGGTTGAGGCACTTTGTCTGGAACTGCATTATGTATGCCATTGGGCTTACCCTGCTTCAAGAGAGTGCATCCTGGTCAGTGGTTCACAGGGCCACAGAAGTTTTGGATTTAAAGTTGCCTATGGTGGACACCATGGGGAACTTACTGACAAAACCTTTGCAACCTGGACCATTATCCTCTGAGCTCTCACTGCCATTTAAAAGGCACTGAATGAGCTTGTAATCCTATCTTGTCCCAATTGTATTTAGCACCCCCAATGAGCCTCCCGGTTGATTTGTGCCACAGGCCTGTACCTGGGTACTATCCTCCCTCACACAATACCTAGCTCCAAAGAGTCTCCTCATTCCAGTTTCAACAAGGAAAGTGAACCCTAATTCTTTACTAACTTTTCAAAAGGTTATCACTCTAGCCAAAAGATATTTTTCTTTCATTGATTTGCCTCCGAGCCATTACACATGTAGTGTGGGACATGGTGAGAGAAATCTGGCCTGCCCTCCAACAGGACTTTCAGGCTGAGTGAGAGCTGACCCACTCTGCCAGAGCACTTTCAGGCATCATTTGTTCAAACTATACATGACAGCCAACTACATGCTTAGGGCCGCTCTGGACACTACAAACTTTGTTAGCCGTACCATGGGGATAGCGTAATTGTTAGACTACATTCCTGGATGCATGTTATTGAATTCTCTGTAGATGTCCATGCATTATTGATAACTATGCCTTTTAAAGGAGTTGGGCTCTTCTGAGCAAGTCGAATTTGGCACAGGAGTGCTTTAAAGATTGCAGAGATATGGCCTGTTCATTAGTATTTCTTTTCCCAGATTACCTGTTCCACCGTCAGTACCAGAAATTCAGGGGGCACGGGAGTCCCTTATCTATTGATCAAGGCAGTCTTTACAGCCTATTCAGCATTTTCGTGGCTTCAGAGGGATGGGTGATGGCAGAAGCCAGAGTCACCAGAGGATGGAGTACTCATTTTCTTCCTCGCCTGCAGCAGCCGCTGACAAGCTGCTTTGGTTCCTCCTCCATGATTCGGATATAACTTTCAGGAGGGTGGAAAGCGATTTAGCCTGCCAGTCTTGTGTGCAGTTTACTTCAGAACAGTGGATCCATCAAATTGGACAATTTGGTTACACCCTTTACTTTTTGACATTTCTCTAGGTTTTACCAGTTTGTGAACAGACATTGGTGGAGCATGCCACCATCCTAACTGGATAAGTTAAGACACTGCTTGACAAGGGTGCAGTCAAATTGGTGTCTGAAACGCTAAGAGGCACCAGATGCTACTTCTGGTACCTGCTATCCCCAAGAAGGAAATGGTTTAAGACAGCTATTTACCTCCGAATAGAAACGTTTAAAATGCTAGGTCCTGCTGGCCCAGGATTTTTGATTGTATCCTTGGACTTGTAGGCCATATATTCTAATGTACCGATCCTGCAGTCCCCCGGGCACTTCCCCAGGCTTACCATAGGATTATCCCAGTGGTGACAGCTCATTTAAGGAGTTAGAGAATGCATATATTCCAGTACCTCAAGGACTTCTGCTCCCGGAAGTCTAGCCTTTGATCAATTGATCCCAGTGTTTCAGTATTGTGCCTTGATTCTAGGCTGGTGGGCTCTGTGGATTCCTGGCACTTGGCATTTTGCTAGTGCCTCATGCTCACTGGTGCATTTGGCCTTTGCAGTGGAAACAATGCCCTCAATAGGCCCTGCCCTGGAGATGCCTCTTGTACAACTTTCTGGTTATCAGAAGTGGCAATTCAAGACTTTCAGTAGTGGATGACAGTTGGATGTCTGAAGTGTGGCAGACCGTTCTGCTTGCCTTATCAAGTGCTCATGGTAGTGACGGACAGTATTGTAGCAAGGATGCCATGGTCCCTAGTGCAAGCAAAAAGAGGCTCCTTAGACATTGTTGAGGTAGTAAAAACCAGCATTGATAGGGTTCAATGTGCCCCTCAGGGCTCTGTACTCCGATCCGGTACCACTGCACCAACCTCACCAATTGCAGCTATGCCCTAGTAACAGACTCATCCTTTAGACTGGGTAGATCACCTGGACGATGTGGCAACTGAAGCCTCTAGTCTCCAGTGGAACAGAATCACCATAACAATCTTCTAGAGTGTCTCTTCATACCATGCCTTTCAGCTTCCATAAAGAGTGGCCCAATCCAGATCTTTGCAGACAACAACCACCATGTAGTACTTCATCTGAGAGAGACTACTAGCCATAGATTCCTTAACGTAGAATTAACCCCAGGCGTGAGACTGGATCTGGAAACCTTTTGTCACAGCATCCCTGCGTGCCAGGGGGCAGGGCGGCACCACGCGACTCCGCCCAGGCGTCGTCCGCATACGTGACGTATGCGAGGTCACATAAGCCCCACCTCGGCGCGCCTACGTCAGTTTTTTCCTTTTCCGCGTGCATCGTGGATCCGGTCTCTGCTCTGGTCTGTTTGAGGCCCCCTTTTTTCTTCCTTGTGGTCTTATTTTTTGGTGGAACCGTGTGCGAATACTTTTGTGCTTCAAGACTTGCACTTCGTGTGGGCGTCTTATGTCGCCGACGGACCCTCACCTCAATTGTATGTGGCGTTTAGGGGAGGATCACGGCACCACTGATTGTGAGGCATGCCAACAGTTGAAGCCGAAGTCGCTGCGGGAGCGCCGGATGAAATTACTCTGTGTCTCTCTCAAGGTTGGCTTCCTCTCTTCGATCAGCCTCGGCAGACGGCTTCAGATACAGCCGTTGTCGTTGTCCTCGCCCTTCAATGTCGCTTGAGCGTCGCTCCCCAGTGGGTAAGTGTCGCAGTTTGTCCCTGGGGGCTGGTGTTCGGCCTGCCGGGGGCGTGGGCTCTCCGCGGGTGATGGAGCCCCGCGTGTCGTCCTCCTATCCACCGGTTCCCGGTGACGAAGCGCCGAGAGTCCAGATGGAGACATATGCGGCGGCTTTGCAGGCCTCGCTGGTGTCTCCTCTTCCTCATCAGCGGATCCCTTGCCTTGCGTGGGGCCCTCCGTGGTGGCGGCTCCGGCCCGGCGCCAGCTGGTTCGGATCCAGGCTTGGAGGAGGCGGTGCTTTTGTGGTGCAGCCCTTCGGGTCGCATCCCCGAGCCCCACTCGGCCCTCTGGGCAGGCGAAAGCCTTGTCCACGGCTGAGCTGATGCCGCCACAGGGCCGGCACCTGTTGGTCCGCCACAGGGGTAGGTGGACCCTCCTCGTCCTGCTGTGGGTTGAGGCTGGATGGGGACCCTCGTCCTCCTCTCGGCCTTTCTTACCCCTCCGCGAA
Source organism: Lissotriton vulgaris (assembly GCF_964263255.1). Classification (NCBI taxonomy): domain Eukaryota; kingdom Metazoa; phylum Chordata; class Amphibia; order Caudata; family Salamandridae; genus Lissotriton; species Lissotriton vulgaris. The sequence continues at coordinate 976,195,597 of NC_141697.1, forward strand.
GGCAGCTGCATTGTCGGAGGTTGAGTCTGCTCTGCCGGCGCCGTATGGATCGCCGGGCCACCTCCATCACATGCTGGGCCGAGGCTGGCGGAGGACTTCATGTCACTCCCCTGGTCCCTCTCGTTCCTCCACGCAGGCGGCTGCCTCGGCGAAGGTCGAGACAACGGCATTCTGGCGCCACCCCTTCGGATCTGGCCCTGCTCCGGTCCCCAGCGCGGTGTGGCTTCGAGGAGCCCTCTCCGGCGTCTCCGTCGGCGCCGGATGGTGTCTACGTCCTGCCTCAGGTGGCGGACTCTACGACTCCGCACAGGGCTTGTGCCGGGATTTGTCTTCGGTCGCTCTCTCTTCTCTGGGGGTTGGCTGCATTTTGGTGTCATCCTCCCCGGAGACAGGCCGCCGCGTGGTGTCTTTTTCACCGGCATCATCGAAGGGCGGCTCCCTGCCATTTTCGAGGCCGAGGTGTTCGTCGGAGGAGCGGCAGGTTCCCCATTCTTCGGTTCCTTCTCACTTCCAGGTCTGGCCTTTCGCCGCCCCGCTTGGCTTCAGGGACGGCTGCTTTAGTTTGCAGCAGTCGCCCATGTAGGAGCTGCTCTCTCCACCGCTGGGCCCTACAGATGCGGGTGCGGCCTTCGCTCACCCGGTGTCTACTGCTGTGGGCATTCTGCGCATGGGTGACCCGATGGCGCACCATCTCTTGGAGGTTCTCCACCAGGGCTCTGGTGGGAGGTAGATCTTGCTTCCCTTTGAGGGTTTGCTCCTTTCTTCCCTGAAGGGGGCTTGGAGGCGTCCTGCCTCAGGGGATCCGGTGCCTTAACACCTTCTGCACCGGCGCCGCGTGACCCGGCGTGTATTTCTCTCCACCCCTCTGCCTCCAGTCCACTTTTTTACGGACTGCTTTTCCCTCCCTGCCGCCACTGTTGACTCTGCCATCCCGGGAGGCCCACTGGATGGACTCTTGGGGGAGCAACATGTTCGCCTCGACTAGCACTGCCCTGCGTGCCCTTAACACCTTATGTGTGTTGGGACACAGCAACAAGATGGCAGTAAGGGATTGAATGTTGCACCATATGTGTGTTGGCTAGGGCCTCCTCTTGTTTGTGGAACTCGGCTGAGTGTTTGGGATCCGCAGCTTCCCAAGAGACTGTTCAGGCGGATTTCCGGCATCATGCATTGGATGGCCGTGAGCTAGCTGCGTTTATTCTCCGCTCCGCCCTAGACATCTCCGAGGTGCTGGGCCGGGCCATGGCTTCCTCAGTCGCCCTCCGTCGCCATGCTTGGCTTCGGGATGGCGTGTTCCCTGAAAATACTCGGGAGCGGCTAATTGATCTTCCGTTCGATGGCAGCCTGTTATTCCATACCCTGGCTGACTCTGCCATCCAAAGGTTCTTGGCAGGACACCGTCCTCCTCCTCCTCCCCCGCCTTGTCCTCCTCCTCCTTCTTCCCCTCCTCAGTGACTGCTGAGTTGAGCTGGTTCTGCACCCTTTTTTGGGCCGGTTGCCCTTGCTGTGAGGTGTGTTTTATGGTCACTCGAGTCCTCCTTGCTTGGACTGTGGCTTAGTTGGCTGCTGGACGGCCCTTTGTTGACGGTGTGTTATCTGCTTGAGTTATCTGCCCAGAATGGGCCCTGAGATTAGGCCTTCTGTTTTTCTCTGGAGCTGCTGGACCTGCCTTCCACTGGTTTTTTCCAGTGGCTCTTTCATTTTTTCCTCTGCTGCGGAAGTTCCTTCCAAAGAGGGTTCCCATGTCTTGGGACTTGCCTTACCCTATGTGGGGTGGTGGTAGCTTTTATATAGCTTGCGCTCTGCTCGGGAGTTCTGGTCGCCTCCGGGCCTCTGTTCCCCATGGCGTTTATGTATGTTGCTGATGCTTCTTTAGGCCGTGTGCGTGGACCCCTCGTGGTTGTGTGTCTGGGCATTTCCGCGCCTTCAGCCTCCTGTCCTGGAGGCTGGGATAGTTCTGTGTTTCTCCCTTTGTTCGGCGTAGCCTGCCTGGTCTTCCTGGGGCTCGGGCTGTTCTTCCGGCGGCTTATTGCTGCGGGCGCCACTCTGTCTGGTGTGTTGCCTTCCGTTCTTTTCCGTCCTTGCCCTGGAATTGGATGGAAGCTCTGTTGCCTTGTAGGGGCGTGGGGTGCTTCGGCAGTCCTGGCCTTGCCTTTGGTCCCTCTGCTGAGGGTGAACGGGCTTCTTCTGAATTCTTTTGAATTCTCTCTTCTACTCATATCCCTCTTGGGGTTAGTGGTGTTCTGCTTGTGGGGGTCGCCCCCCTCCTTGCCTGGGAGGAGGCTAGGCTAGGCTATCTTTTCTACGTTAAGGAATCTGCGGCTAGTAGTCTCTATCAGATGTATGAGTTAATTACCTTCGGTAACGATTTATCTGGTAGAGACGATTCTAGCCGCAGATTCCTTCACGGCCTGCCCTTCCTCCTCGTTCTGCGAGGACCCTTGGGTTGGTCTTCGGTACTCGCCTCCCGGTGCGGGGCTGTGTCTCCTGTGAGTGCCTTCTTTTGCTCTTGACGCGTGGCTCTGTCTTGTTGCAGTTCATTCCTCCTCTTTGGTTCTAGAAGGATGGGGTTATGGTGCTCCTGTGCCCCGCTGCTCTGGCTACTCCAGGTTTGTGGGGGTTTGCCTTTGATCTCTATCCTTCCCTTCCCTCCCCTCCCTTCCCTTCCTCTTGCTGCTGGGGATCCTGTCCCCTCTGCTAACCTCTGAATAAGGGTCATCCTGTCATGTCTTGCCCTTGTTCCTTGGGGGATGGTTTCCCTCTATGTTGGTGTGGCCTGGAGGTTTGTTGTTCCTGTCTGCTGTGGGATTGGCTCCCCTTCCTTGTTTCTGGACGGGGGTGGTAGGCCTGCTACATGTATTGTGACTTTTTACGCATGTTCCTTGCCTCCGGGGCACGGGTGGGAGGCTGTTTATGTACTGTCAGGGTGGCTACTCAGGGCTCTGCTCTGTTCTTTCTTCTGCCCCTGACTTTGGACACTGCAGTGTTGTACTGTTCCCTATGGTGTCGCTTGTCTCCATTCCCCTTTTTTTACTCTTAGGCACACTGTTCCTATGCTCCCACAGTTTTTTGTCTGGTGGCTCCGCGTTGTGGTGCGGAAAAGTTCTCCGAAGAAAACTGACGTAGGTGCGCCGGGGTGGGGCTTATGTGAACTCGGTGACGTCCCGTCCGCTAGCGACGGCTGTGCGAAGTCGCGCGGTGCCGCCCCGCCCCCGGCGCGCAGGGATGCTGTGGCAAAAGGTTTCCGGATCCAGTCTCACGCCTAGGGATAATTCTACGTTAAGGAATCTGCAGCTAGAATCGTCTCTACCAGATACATCGTTACCGAAGGTAAGTAACTCGTACAACAGGCAGGGTGGAGTGGTGTCCCAAGCACTCTGTGTAGACACGCTGAAGCTGTGGCTGGGGCCACATAGAGGTATCCCTTAAGGTCAGTCGCTTGGCGGGATTTCTGAACGTGGGTGAAGTAACTCCATTTGTGTCATTTTGCTTATCTCATGTGGCGACCACTTTTGGAGGTGGTTCAGGGCATCGTTGTTTAGTGAGGCATGCCCTCGGTAGATCTGATCACTACTGCCAAGACTATTCAATGTCCAGCCTTTTGTCCCATATGTTCGCTCCTCAAGGTTTTCTAGGATAACATTCTAATTTTCTCCTTTATGCATTCCCACCTCTGCTGGAGGTCTCAAGAGTACTGAGCATGTGCCCTCCCCTTCCGCTGTCTCTTAGGGACAATTGGTTGTGCCAACAGGAGTGCAGAGTCCTGCACAGGAACCTCAACACCGTAGACCTCCATTTGTGGGAATTTAGTAGAACAAACTGAGTGGCTGGCTTCGACCTCCTTTCAGAAATAGTTGATGTGATATTGCCAACCTACTGCTATCTTCTTGGGCCTATGGTCTACGTTTTTTCACTGTGTGACTACTTGATGTTATTTTGTTTTTTTTCCATTTCATTTCACTTTATTTTGGTCATAGGCCATAAAACCAATAAGCATAAAATATACAGCACGAGTAAGTTACTTCAAATCAAGTCTAAAAGCAATGCTTTAAGATAGGTAAAATCACAGGCATAACAATGATAGTAAAACTAGTCAGATCTATAAAATCACACAGCACATTTGTGGAAGTACAGTTAAATATCCTCAATCGATGCACTGGTCTGCAATATGAAGTTAAGACATTAAAATGTTACAATGTATGGGCCAAATGCTGTCTAAAAATTTGGCAATTGAAAAAACTACAACTGGGGACATATCAGCTCTTCAAATACATACTGCTACCCTGTAGTGACGGACACCGAGGAAACAGCATAGAGGAACTATTCAGTGCCTTGTCTGTTAGTAGTATTTTGGACGAAAGAGCAATATATGATCTAGCGTTTCCTTGGCTTCTCCACATCAATCAATCAATTGATTTTTATTAGGTATCAAATTTTAAAACCATGAAAGCACATGTGTAAAACAAAATAAAAATAGTCCTTTTAACGGCATACCAAAGTGCAAACTCTTAAACTAGTCAAACACAGAAATGTGTAACCACAAATAACTTACAGGCAGTACCGTAAAAATAAGAAATTATTCAGTTGGCACAGTGTATCACCACTCTAAGACTTTAAAATAGTCTAACATGAGAGCCAGACATTACAAAGTGCATAGTGCCAAGGGGAGTGTATGTAACTCAACCTACTTAATCACAACTAGATCTAAGCCTAATGGCAGATTTAAAAAAATGAAGCACATAAAAAACGGTGCTACCCGTGAGCATTTGTAAAAAGATAAAACCGGGTCGCACTTGCCTAAAATTGACCTTTTTAGAACTGGGATTAAAAAGGCCTTCCTGGGGATATCGTAAAAACTACAAGACTTCGTAAAATGGACCATGTCCTGTGGAGATTTTCCATCGCAACCACAGGACAGTAGGCTATGACCCCTACTCTGTCCCCTTAGGTGATCAAGGATGAGATGAAAATGGTCAAACGTAAATATGGTCAATAACAATCTGTCATATGAATGTATGAACCCCAGTAAATACGGCTCCTTCATCTGGGTTGGTCTTAACATGGTGAAACAACAAACACTGGGCTTCAAATGCTCCTTATCTTCACTGGTTGCAATCTGCTGCGCAAAGAAGGCTGCCTTTATAGTATTTAGGTCTGTCTTTGTCACTCAGTCCGGGTTGATAAAAAGATCACCTCTCCCCATACTCGTTGCATTCACTTAAATGTATTTGAGCCACGGTAACGAGAGGCATGATCTAGGGCCATGCAATATTTTAAAATCACTTTGTTTAATGTGGTCCCTGTACCAGTCCAGATTTTTAACCATAGGGCCACCGGGCCATATGCCGTCTGATCAGCAATATAGGTCATGCTAAGCTCCTCATGTACGGGGAAAGAGGGGTACCCTGAGGGATGGTTAAAAGACGTCTCAAGAACCTGTTTTCTATGATTTGGAGGTCATCTGTGTTAATATACCCCTAGATTTCACTGCCATAAATTGCCTTTTAGGTGCGCTTGGCCCTATAGAGCTTTAGGTAGGGCTTCTCCACATGCAGGACATGAATTGAAACCCCTGTGATTGGCTTTCCACTTGCGGGTGGCAGTTACTAAAGGTAAGGTGTCCAACCTAAATCTGAGGTACAATGCTTTTTTGAATGAGGGGCCTATTTCATCCATGTATTTCTATAATGAAGAGAGTGGCTTGAATTCTAGGAAAGATTTGGTCTCTTTTCCCAAGCCAGGCAGATGGAGTAGTCCAGACCCCAGATGATCCCAGTACATTACCTTCAGGGCTTTTATATCAAGAGGAGAAACCGAACGTGGATCTGATCAATACTTTTTTTAAACCTAGTGATTGGCTTGTCTGTTTCACAAAGGCCAATGTGGTGGTGGGAGTGTAGCGGGCCGGAAAAGCAGGCGAGGAGGCCGTATATAGTGGGCAATACTGTTTGTTTATTATAGAGGAACAGAACGGAATGGCACAAAGGAAAGAAATGGAGGCTCCAGGTGATGAAATCCGGTCCGGGTCTTGGGTTCGGCTCGAGGTCCTCAGGCTCTCCAACGACGGCTCCGATGACGGGGAGGATCCACGGAGGGCAGTAAGAGAGAAAGAAAACAAGGGACCGTTAGTCCTATCCAGGTCTCAAGGCAGTATATACCGCTCACCGTCACCCGGGGAGTGAGAGAGGGGGGCGGAAAGAGGCAGTGAGGGAAGGAAGGTATCGGGAGGAAGGTATACAGGCCGGGTGATAGAGAGGGTGTCAAGTCGGGACGTGAGGGGAACGGTTGGGGTATGCTGTGATGGTGCTATACAGTTATCCTACAGTGCCGGGTACGTGCTACTATGGAGATAGGGGGGGGGGGTATTTTACAGGGACTTTACAGGGAGCAGGGGAAAAGAAGGTTAAAGGCACTCACGCGGTCCGCCGTAACTCTCCGGTGAGTTACGGCCGCTCTTCAGCCACCTCCTTAGGACTCCACCACTCTTCAGTCCACATGTCTTCGTCGCACGTCTGCTCTCCTTCTCCACCTCCAGTCCGAGGGTCCTGCCGCAAAACTCCGACGGTGTGCTCTCCTCGATCCTCGGTTTTATCCTGTGCTGGCGCTGCCTCTGGGGCGGGACTTCCGGGGTCAGCGAGATGTGTTTCCTCCGGACCTGGTGCTCGGGTTGGTTCCTGCGGGAGAAAGAAGGGCGGGGTTTCGTGGGTTATGGCTGTTGCTCCGAGTCCTGTCTCGGCTATGGCGTTTTGGTTGCGGGGTCGCAGTCCCGGCGTAAACAAAGGAGGTACGTGCGGGGGAGGGTGGCCTCCATGTTGGGGTCTCCGGGACGCCTTCTCACAGCCAACCACTGGAGCTTTCTCCCACCCTGGGACCTCTCCAAAGACTCAAAACCAATTCAAAATTGGTCTGAGTCAAATTAGATGGGAGATGGGCCAGATTCCTAAGTCAAGTTTAAAGACTGTAGGGTTTCTTTGGGGGATTTTAAGTACCATTCTCAAAAACATGTTCTCTGCCACTTCCAGTGCGTATAGGTTAATGTGACCCCAGAGTAGATATCTGCAGCAACGGCTTGGGCTCGCCATGATTCAAGAATCAGAGAGGCTGGATAGATAGAGGTATTATTTGCTCATTTTAATAATGCTACCACTCTGTGTTTTTGATGGTGCTTTTAGTAATTTGATTTACCCAGGAATTAGTACTGGGCAGATGAATACCAGGGTATTCAAATTCATGCAATCTCTCTATCCATTTCCTCTCAAGCAATATTGTTCTTTTAAAGTGGATCAATTGCCATGAATTTGGTTTTACTTTAATTTATCTTAAGGCCACGGTCTAAAGAAAAGAGACTAAACTTTCTCAGGAGGGTCTCTAAGCCTTTGGGAGTCTGATATCAACAATAGATCTGAGAACTGACTCTATTGCCGCTTGATGAGGAGCCTTGTTGTTGGAGGTCATCTGTCGGAGGAATGAGCCTACGCCTTGCTGCACCCGCTGCGCGGGTGCTGCTTCGTACTTTCGGACTCTGGGGAGGTGCTGCCAGTGGTGTTCTCATCGTTGTGCTGTGGACCGAGAAGGGCACTGAGCGGGCTGCGCTGAACGCTGCAGGGACTCAATCTACCAGGAATCCCTGCGTGACCTGCAACACCTGGTCCGCGTTCGCCGCTCAGCCCCGCCCACAGGACACCGCGCACCTTAAATCCCTGTGTTTTACCATCCTTCACAGGAACTGACTCTATTGCCGCTTGAGGAGGAGCCCTGTTGTTTGAGGTCATCTGTGGAGGAGTGAGCCTATGCCTTGCCTCACCCGCTGCGCGGGTGCCGCTTTGTACTTTCGGACTCTGGGGAGGTGCTGCCAGTGGTGTTCTCATCGTTGTGCTGCGGGCCGAGAAGGGCACTGAGCGGGCTGCGCTGAACGCTGCAGGGACTCAATCTACCAGGAGTCCCTGCGTGACCTGCAACACCTGGTCCGCGTTCGCCGCTCAGCCCCGCCCACAGGACACCGCGCACCTTAAATCCCTGTGTTTTTTCATACTTCACGGGAACTAACTCTATTGCTGCTTGAGGAGGAGCCCTGTTGTTGGAGGTCATCTGTGGAGGAGTGAGCCTACGCCTTGCCTCACCCGCTGCACGGGTGCCGCTTCGTACTTTCGGACTCTGGGGAGGTGCTGCCAGTGGTGTTCTCATCGTTGTGCTGCGGGCCGAGAAGGGCACTGAGCGGGCTGCGCTGAACGCTGCAGGGACTCAATCTACCAGGAGTCCCTGCGTGACCTGCAACACCTGGTCCGCGTTCGCCGCTCAGCCCCGCCCACAGGACATCGCGCACCTTAAATCCCTGTGTTTTTTCATCCTTCACGGGAACTGACTCTATTGCCGCTTGAGGAGGAGCCCTGTTGTTGGAGGTCATCTGTGGAGGAGTGAGCCTACGCCTTGCCTCACCCGCTGCGCGGGTGCCGCTTCGTACTTTCGGACTCTGGGGAGGTGCTGCCAGTGGTGTTCTCATCGTTGTGCTGCGGGCCGAGAAGGGCACTGAGCGGGCTGCGCTGAACGCTGCAGGGACTCAATCTACCAGGAGTCCCTGCGTGACCTGCAACACCTGGTCCGCGTTCGCCGCTCAGCCCCGCCCACAGGACATCGCGCACCTTAAATCCCTGTGTTTTTTCATCCTTCACGGGAACTGACTCTATTGCCGCTTGAGGAGGAGCCCTGTTGTTGGAGGTCATCTGTGGAGGAGTGAGCCTACGCCTTGCCGCACCCGCTGCGCGGGTGGCGCTTCATACTTGCGGACTCTGGGGAGGTGCTGCCAGTGGTGTTCTCATCGTTGTGCTGCGGGCCGACAAGGGCACTGAGTGGGCTGCGCTGAACGCTGCAGAGACTCAATCTACCAGGAGTCCCTGCGTGACCTGCAACACCTGGTCTGCGTTCCGCGCTCAGCCCCGCCCACAGGACACCGCGCACTCTACTTAATCGACCCAGGACCCCGCTGCGCAGGAGCGTCCCGGGAGAAGCCCGGGACAAGGGCGGGACCGTTTGTGACCGTTAGTGGCTGGGTGAGGCCGGGCTGGACACCCCCCCTTGGCTCTGTGCATTGCTGCTTTGGGTATTTGTTTTTCTTGGTCTGACCTTTGTATATCTATTACCAGCCTAAGAAAAGCTTAAAGTTATTTAAACGATGTGCAGCGAATGTTAGTTTTTATTTTTTAGTGTTTCTTTCGTGGTCTCATATGTGTGGCACTTGTTAGCATTAGTATTAGCACTTGATGATCGCATAGCAATTGTGCCCTTACTTGCTACCCAGGTATCTATACTGTAAAAACATTGTGGGGCGCAACCCCACGATGCCTGCTACTACTCCTGTTCTAAAGCATTTGGAGGTTGCGAAATTCCACCTTCCTAGCCTGACAGCAATAGATCGCATGCTGCAGAAAACCATTGGGGTGGTGGCCAATGCTATAGGGAGCACAGCGTGCCGCCTCTCGCTCCCTGTTGGTGCTGATCCTCCTTTATCCTCTGCCAATAAATCGATGTTCTCCATTAATTCTCAGGACTCGATATTGGCACCGTCCTTTGCTGCTCTTCCAGGGGGTGACCACATCTTGATATCTCAGGACACAGCCCCTATGGCGGACAATACATCTCCTGAGATCCCCCCCTACTACCGCTGTAAGACTATCGCTGACCCCTCCTATATTTCAAAACGAGGCCTTTGCCGATCTTCCATCCCAGATAGAGTTTCCACATGACAATGGGGGCTGCAATACGCCAGCAAATACCAACTCTGTTTCGGGCTCACGGTTAAGTATAGATAGTGATAGCCCATGTGTAACAACCAGAGGGCAGCTGGCTAGGAGTAAGTCCAAATATGCCATTAAGTATCCCCCAACTGCAAAAAGTTGCAAGGGGTTAGCTGGGGGATACAAACAAAAGAAAGTATCTACTAAGCATAGTATAACAAAGGGCAAGAATATTGACAGCAATGCAGCTAATGCTGTACCTACTAAAACTAAGGACACAGGTCTATCAACTAATGAACGCCTCTGGGAACCAATAGAGACTCCTTCGGAAAAATTCCCTAATACTCCAGCAAGTAGTGGATTAGTTAGCGGTAATACCACTCTGCCAAATAAGACTAGGTTAAATATAGCGCCCCCTCCCAATGCTGTGGAAGAAATCCCCTTCATTGCCCATATTGAGCATACTATGAAGTCTCTCATCTTACCAGTGATTGAAAGGCTAAAAGATCTAACCATAAGGCTAGATCGTTTCGAACAAAGGACCCTTGACAACTTTTTCTCTGTAAAAGCTCTTATCAGGGTGTATTCCAATAATAGTCCTGCAACAGCTGCACAGAAACAAACTCCGTCGGTAGATTCCCCACAAATGGGCAAACATACATCCCCAAAGCAGCATAGTGCCCCAGGGAACCCGAGCGGAACAAACCCTCTACCCAAAGCTGTGACTTTGGGTAAAGCCTCCGCATCAGCTGTTACATCTAAGAAGGCCAGCTAATCAACAGTGCAATCTTCGACCAAGGGTGACAAAAGGGCTTCCGATAGTGTATCCACACAGAACCAGAAAGGCAAACGTGCTAACAACAACATAGAGAGGCTGAGTAAAGATCTGCCTCCAAAGCATGATTTAGTTCATAGTACGGAAACTAATTCTCCCAATATCCATTTGCCTCCGGCCTGTATGCCTTATGTAGTTGTTTTGACGGGAGTACCACGGCTCTTGCCGGGCAAAATGGAACCATACAACGAACTTAAAAACAAGACTACATTTTGGTTGAACAGCAATAGGCCTCTCCCGAGGGAACTTGATGGCCAGATTCTTTCTGTTAGGCGAGTTAGCTGGGTGGGAAGAAGGCCCAAGAACATCCCCGGAGATTGTATTTTAGTCAATTTTAGGGACACACGAGTTGCAAGGTTTATTTGCAACATGCAGAAGGCCCATAGTGACAGTGGAATTAGTACGCAGGACTTGGGATATTTCTATCCACGGCCACAAAACTGGTATCAGGGACAGGGAAATGGAAATCAATTTTGTGGAGGGCTAACTGGCGACTCCTACTTCTATCCAAACTCTGCTTTCTGCAGAGTTACTGATTACTATGGAAGTAATATTGGGTATTGACACAGCGACCATTTTTCTTCGCATCCCTTGCCTGTCCCAGATGTCAACAGAAGGCTCCCTAGGCATGGTTCTCCTATTGCATTTCTTGGGATTTCTCCCACCACTTTCAATCCAATTCCTTCAGAAATAATAAATCTAGGTGATAGGCTTGAGCAAGTTCCCCAAATAGTGGGAACCAAAAATTGTGGCATAAATAGGGGGGGAACAGAAGACAACCCCGCGACCAATTTTGGTATACTCAACAGGAAGGATCCACTTGTATCCCCCATAGGCCCTTCCGTGCATTTAGCAGTTCTATCTGCTCAACAGAGAGATGCCTCTTTACTACATGTTCCCTCGCTATTATCCTTGACAACAGAGCCTGTAAGTGAACAATTAATATTTCACAATGAACGACCTAATAGTTCACAGGACCAAGAGGTGGCTGATAGGCCGATGCTGAGGATTTGTAGCTGGAATATAGCTGGTATTGCTAGGAAGATAGACCGCCCAGATTGGAATACCCTGGTGGAGTCTTATACGATTTGTATCTTCCAGGAGACCTGGAGCTTGTAGGCTATACTACATACTTTTCACCTGCAGTCCTCGCGCCATCGGGGAGGGGCCGGCCTTCGGGTGGGCTCCTTATTTGGGTTAGCATCTCCCTGGGTTGTAGTGTCACACAAAAGCAATGCAACTCGACAGATATTCTTAGGATCTCATTAAGAGGCCCAGGCACGGGGAGATCTCTTGATATATTTGATGTATATGCTAGGAGCACTAACGGCAGTTCTTTATCCCCCACAGTAGCATTGCTAGATAAAGCCCTCAGAGACTGTTTTGATGGTACGCAGATATTGGTCGCAGGGGATTTTAACTGTACATTTGAGTACCTTGCGACAGAGGACATCCTAGATCTTGCTGAGGATGACTCAAGGAGGGGTATACCGACGCTAGCGCTCCAACCAATAAAAAGATGGACACAAAGGGCGATCCAGCTGAATGCTCTGATTCTGGAGTTCAGTCTAAGGGCAACAAATGGTAGAACTGCTTCAGACCCCCTAGGCGCACATATGTACAACAGGGCCAACCATACGTCAAGGATTGATTATATCCTCCTTGATATAACACTTTGGCAATTTGTAAAGGATATGTTAATAATACCCACCGTAGATAGTGACCACAATCTGCTGTCCTTAAGCCTAAAGCACTTGTGGCCACGCCAAAATGGTCCAGTACTTCCAAGTAGGGCGAAGTTTACCTCAAAAATGTTTCCATCTAACTCTGGAAGGCGCCTTAAGTGGTGTAAAGTTGCCATAGACGAAGAGAAACTTCAGGTCATAGGAGCATTAATGGCAGCATTGCAGAGTGAGTTGGAGGAGTCCCTTTTAGTTAATTCTGACCCCTCCAGAGCCTCGTTAGTATTTCAGGACACTATAAAGTTGATAGGAAATCTATTCCTGATACAAACACGAGGGGGTGGGGTAAAAGGGCACCACAGGCCTAAAGCAAAACAGGGATGGTACACACCCAAATGCAGACAAAAGAAATTGGCTTTAATTAGGGCAGTTAAGGCGAAGTCGCAACCTCTGATCCAGCTAGCCAGGAAGGAGTATTATCTGGCGGTAACAAATGCTAAAAAGGAGTGGGAGGACCTGTACTGGCAAACCCTAAAAGAAGCCAGCGCTGGGCGAGATGTAGATCACTTTTGGAACACCATAAGAGCAAGGAATAGGCCTGATAGCGACCTCATCACTTGTAATATCACTGAACAGGCGTGGTTTGACCACTTTTCCAGATTGTATTCCTGCCAGCCAGGAGCCTCTAGTGACTCTGCTCTATCCAGCCCCCAAATACTGTTAGGAGATAACATTTTATTCCCGTTCACATTCAAGGAGGTTGAATATGCGATTGGTTGTATAGTACCCCAAAAGGCAGCTGGCCCAGATCTGCTTCATTCAAATCTGCCGAAATGGGGGAAGCTTATTCATACTCTGCTTATTGCTATTGATAAAGGCGGCGCCATTCCTGAATCATGGAAGGGGCTGAGGTCGTCCCCATTTTAAAAAAGGGCCAGAGGGACGACCCCTCCAACTACCGCTCAATAAGCTTATTGGACTCCACCCAGAAGGTTGTGGGAAAGGTGTTATTGGAGAGAATCTTACAATGGGCTAAAGATAATGAGATTCTCTCCGATTATCAAGCAGGTTTCAGGGCTGGCACCGGGACAATGGAGCAGGTCTTTAGATTGTTGTTAGTTTACTGGAAAGTGGTCGTCATAGGCAAAGGCAGTCTTTATCTTGCATTCATTGATCTAAAGACTGCCTTTGACCTTGTGCCTAGAGGGCGCCTTTGGGGAGTGCTGTCAGATATGGGGATTCCTTCTAACATCCTGTCTATGCTAGTGAGGCTACACGAAGGAAACTTCGCGCAAGTAAGGTGGGGCACCGAGGGACAGAAAACCAACCGGATCCCGGTGGAGAGAGGGGTTCGCCAGGGATGTGTTCTTGCTCCCACCCTTTTTTCACTATATGTGAATGGGGTGGTTAAGCACTTGCTAGAAAAACCATCAGATGCCCCATCCCTGGCGGGGGAGCGAATCCCCACCCTCTTATTCGCCGATGACACGCTCCTAATATCCAAGACCCCGGTGAGCCTTCAAAGCCTCCTAGACAACTTTCAGGCTTTTTGTTCTCAACGTGGCCTAGTAATAAATACAGATAAAACCAAGTATTTGGTACTGAACCCCCGAAAAAACTTGGGCGACCCCTGGTTCTAAACCATGTATCCCTTGAGAGGGTCACTGTATTCGACTGCCTAGGCATCCGTATTTTGGATACCATGCAGTGGACCCCACATCTTTGTAAAATGTTGTTAAATCACAAAAGGGTTACGGGCGCTCCTCAAAGAACAGCGCTCCTCTTCGACTAGACCGATTGCCCCAGTTATTGACATTTACAAGGCAAAGGGTGTATGGGGCAGAGCTTTGGGGTACCTCCAATGTAGACCAACTGACCAGATCCGAAAATAAGTTCTTAAGGGGCATTATGTCATTTCCGCAGAGCATTCCAATGATACCGTTGCTACTTGACCTAGGATGCCATCCTATCAATGATCTGGCAAAACTAAGGCCGCTGCTCCTATGGAGGCCCGGTTGTGGCGAGTACCAGAACTTGCAAAGTATGCAAAGGGGTTAGCGGAAGCCTTGTCAATGGCGGAATGGCAAAAAATAAAATGGCTTAAAGATTTAAAATCTCTACTAGGTAAACTAGGCCTTAATGAAGCTTGGGATAGCCGGTCTTCTCCCCCGAAAGCGACTCTAAAGACCCTTTACTGGAGATGGGTCGCTTCCAGAATTAGTACAGACCCAACCCATGGCAGACTAACGGATGATTTCTTAAGGCATAAGGATGTCACATTTCGTGAACTATATTTAGACATTGTTTGGAAAGCTCATGATAGGGCTTTATACTTCAGGTTTAGGGTAGGGGCTCTTCCAGTGCGCGCCCTAACTGCTCACTGGAAGCCCCCGTCCCAAACACCACCTTTTTGCCCGATCTGCCAAACTAGAATCGAATCTGTAGCCCATATTTTGTTTGCTTGTCCGGCATACGAGCAGCCAAGGCAAAGGTGGCTTAAACCCATATGTCGGGCTATGCACACTAGACACTCGGATGAGGCACTTCGTAGTCTAATGTCAGATACACGGCCATTGTATGTTTGTGGTCTGTCTAAGTTTTTATCCTGGACATGGTTCATTAGAGCTAAAAGGCTAGCACAAAATGTTTAATCTTCATTTTTAAGCTTGGCTAAGTTTTAATTGTAAATTGTGATTTTATCTTTCTTGCTTTTTAAAACTTAAGAAACTTGGAGCGAATGATTCATTTAAATGTTTTCTTATGTAAATGTCTTTTATAAAATGTGATGCTATTGTGATATGATTTCGTCAAAATAAAGCCTTATGAACTGAACAATAGATCATCTGTGAACAACAAAGCTGGAATCTTAGTCTCCCCAAGAATCGGGAGTCGTTGTCGCAGGCCATCATGTCGTCTATGCATCTGTTGATAAACATAAAAAAATAATGTGGGGGCAAGAACACAGGCCTGCTGGATTCCTTTATCAACCTCAAATGGACCAGTTGATTCCCTGTTGGTCCCACATCAGACCTGAGCGAAATTATCGCAGTGAAGGCGTATGATGATAGGAAGGTGGTGGTCAGGAAGCCCCATTTCGCGATTCCTGTCCTCACCTTGCCATGTACCGCCGGCTCATGGCCTGTCTTGCTTGAGTTTGGTGTTGTATTGGAGCAGCTGACACATCTGCTACTGGGCCATCTCAGCCACGGGCACAGGTGTACTACAGGGCGGTAGAGTGGTCGGGGGGGGGTGAAGTTTTAATCGCAACCATCGTCATCATCCATTATCCCTCGAAGCTCAGTGTGGGTGGAGGCGGTGGCTCCTGAACCGGGGGAGTAGTGAGTGCTGTGGTTCTACTGGAGCATTACCTTGCTGAGTGGCTGTTTTGCCAAAGCTTAGTGGTACTCCATACTCCCACTTAGAATTCTAGCACCATCTGCCTGACCGGGGTGAATTTCTCTGGCAGCTTTGAGCTTTTCATTGGCCTTGTACCTACTATTGAGGAGAACCTGCCATGAGCCTCTGACTGGGCTAAAGGGGCTTCACTTCTGAATTCTATCAGTACTCGTATGCAAGTTCTCTGAGCTTAAGCTTCTACGAAGATCATCTGCTGGGGACTAGCGCCCATAATACGCCATTGAGTACTCTGCTTGCACGTCATTGTCTCTACTCAAAGGACAATCAGACCTGTAACGCTAGGAAGAGGCCGGTGTGAGATCAGTAATTATTGCAGAGGCGAGCTAGTTTCCAATAACTTGCTTGACCATCCCTATTGTTTATGACTTGCCCGTAGCAACCTGCTCCTTTTTGGGACCCAAATTTTTGCTAGTTGATTGTTGTTTCCATCCGCCAATGCTTGTTAAAGGGTTATTGTTTGAATTTTAAGTTCTGGTCAAGCTACTGTTGTAACGAATTGTGGGGAAAAGGACGCTTTAACATTGCAATATAGACAATCTCATCGAGGAGATGGAACATATCCTACAGCTCGAGAAATTTTGCTCCAATAGGGCCCTCCAGAAAAAGATGCAAGTGGCCCCCATGTTCAAGAACAAATGTGGCAGATCTATGACTTTGCTACCTGTAGCACCTATTTCCTTTGAAAATCAATTACAAAGGAAAGCACCCCCGTGTGTAGTTCTCCTACACTTGAACCTATTCCGGTTCCCTTGGAGCCCATGTTTATATGTAATCACTTCTCCACACTAGTAGCTAGGGATGTGTCCCCCTAAAAATATCAGAACACTTGCTTCCCAAACCCCACAGGCTGAAGATGTGGAGGACTATGGGACCCAGATTAATGATCTTTGGGATATTATCAAATCCCTGAGGGCAGAGGTCAAGTCTCTCAGAGAGGAGCTACACTCTCTGCCAAATATTAAGCCATGTGAGTGTTCCTCCGAAGTTGGGACCTGGGGCTATAATGTTAGTTGCAAGCAGGCCCCCATCATGAATTACAGTCCAAAGTGTATTTGATCAGGCCCTGTGGCCAAGCTACTTTTAGACCCTTGGGCAATCTGAATAATCCTGGGGTGCGGAATAATAAACCTCATCCATTCCCGGACAAGAAACCAGGGCCAGCACCACGCTCCTGTTCAATTCCGCAACCACCAAAAGTTAATAAAGGGGAGAGGGCCAAGAGGGTTAGTATCCAAATCAGCATACTCGCACTTCCTACCCTCTGAATCCCCCTTCGCTGCCCCAACACTCGACCCCACAGCTGAGCCGCTAATTCCTACACATCCCCTGCTGAACCCCAACCAAAATCCCTACTCTCCTACCAGGATGATATTCATGACAGGGTTTCCAAAACTTTCCTCGCAAGCTAGAGAAGATGAGGCTTCTCAAATTAATACAGTGATCCATTCGATCCGTAACGTCAGGAACTGCACCAGTGTCATCCATGCAGACATAACTAGGGCATCTCGAACTCCTGCTTCTGAAAATTTGGATTACCAGCCAATCAGTCTTATTGACTCAAGTCTGAAAGTTTTCTGTAAATTTATATTACACCATTTGCTCTCTCTCCATAATTGAAGAAAGCAAAATCCTGACTCAATTCCAGGCTGGTTTTCGTCTTAAGACCAGTACGGTTGATCAGGTTTTTAGGTTCCAGCTGATTAGGTGGAAAGACGCGGTTTTGGTTGGTGGTAGACTATATGCCGCTTTTGAAGACTTTAAAGCGATATTTGACAAGGTCCCTGGGTTGTGAAATAACCTTAGTGATGCGATGGGTGTAGGTGGGCATGAGAACAACCTCATGTTCTTTTGTTTATTTTGCCTCTGGTTTTGCAAAGCTATGCTGTGGGCATAGTTAAAGGGCACTTATTGGCCTTTCTTTGTTTGCCGGATTAGACCTCTTTTTTTCTAGTCAACCGTTGTGATGTGTTTCTCAAAAGTGCTGCTGCATATGTCACAGCTCCTTTTATTATCCAGTGGTAGGTCCTTATTTTGGTCCTTACTTTTTTTGATGTGTTTACCGTTTAGCACCGTTGCAGCGTATGACTTTTGACCCTCATGATGGTTTTTCTCAGAGCCATCACTTCTGCACGTTGCATCAGTGGATTACAGACATTATCTGTTCACCTGCCATGTACCACGTTTTCTCCCAAAAAGCTGGTGCTTAGTTCTCAAGCCTCCTTTCTTTCAAAGATGATTTGACCTTTTCTTGTGAGGCAGTCTTTGCACTAAGTTTTTTCACTTCCAGAGTTATCGAAGGAGAGGAGAGGCTACACTGGGTAGATCGCATGTGGACACTTAGTTTCTACATGGGTAGAACTTAGGGGTGACAGGATGACGATGGACTCTTTGTTGGATTCACCAGTGAAAAGAAGAAAGCTAATCCAGAAACTGACCATATCATGATTGTCCCTGTAGTTAGAAGCATCATTCAGAAGATGTCACCTGCCGTTTGGCAATGCTTGCTCTGGCGGGTACTCTAACCATGCATTCTTCACCACCGCCCACCTCCTCGTTTTGTGGAGTGGACTTCTAGAAGGATATAAGGTTCCAAGCTACAGGTCGCAGACTGGGAACATCTCAGTTAATTAGTTGAGAACACTGCTCTTGATGACCAGGTTCTGACCTCTTTAATGTGTTTATTTTTTGTTGGTTGATATGGAATTAAATCATTCCATGGATGACAAGCATTGAAATGTAATGCTTAAAGTTGTCGTTTATATATAATGTTTGGAATCCATGCAATTACTATGGTAATTCTCATCCTACTTGTACTGCTAATTACATTATTTAAATGTTCCTGTGGTGGAACTTCCTCTCCCTGACTTGCCTGTGAAAGGTTGCTAGGGCTGTGAAGGAGTCTTGGTAGCATATTACCCAAGTGGCCTTATGTCAACTAAGATACCAACAGCCTGTTAATGTTTTTTAATAATCTTTTTTAAGTTTTATAAAGCTACAGCAGTGTAACCATTGTGTGTTATTTTCATGTTTGTACATCATTTTGAATCTAAACTTGATATAGCAACCAATAAAAGAGAACAAATTACCTCAGTATTAGGGAGAACCCACATCCGGGCCACCAGGAACGTCCATGGACTCTTCAGCCATCCCTCTGTAGGAGCGCCACTCCTACAATATTTTCTCCCATTTTCATGGGCACCCCCTACCCAAATAAATCCTTTTTTATTCAAAATACACCAGTTCTTGTCCCATTCCCATCCCACCACAGTTGGAGCTTTTCTTGCAACCACAAATGTGCTATGTTGTGTTTTGCCACTGCAAGCTCCAACGATAGCCATATTCTTTCATACCTCGGCGGTGGATCGTTATTCCATATGTGCAGGAGTCATGTTTTAGCTATTCCTCGCATCAACCACTGTGGATATATCTATTAGGTTGCACTTCTTGACGCCCTGCAACCGCCCCACCTCCCTGAGGAGATCACTGCACCACAGTGAGGCCATCACAATGGGCTTTCCCTTCCAGCCGAAAAATGCTGTCTCCCTCTTCCACATTTGGGCCACAGTTTGTGTCGGGGCAGAAGCGCCTTAGTATTAGCCAGGCTGTAGAGCACCCCAGATAGCCCGGGTCTCCCATTAAGAATCTCTCTTGGCTGAATGCTGGGTTGTCCCAGGCTGCCAATGCCCAATCATTAGCCACCGTCAGTTGCTCAGCCCAATATTATTTTCTAATATCCAGTAGACCAATGCCTCCGTCGTACACCTCTCGCATTAATTTGGGGAGGTCTATACGTGGGGGGCTTGTGTTCCATAAAAGTAGACGGAGAAGGAGCTCTGTCTTGGGTATATGATTTGGAGTATTTTGTAGTGCATAGAGCATACAGGCAGTGTTGTCATCTTAAACATTGCCTCCCTAATGGGTAGGGCGGAAATTCCCTTTAGTGTTGGACATCCACTGCAAAAGCATTCCAGGATAGGGACCATTTTAGAGCGATAAAAGAGGTGGGGTCCATTGTAACATGAATCCCTAGGTACTTGAAACACCCAGGGGACATGGGATATCTCTGGGCAAGATGGGCTCAAGGCCTATACTCAAATGCATGAGGGACTTTTTTCTCAATTAATATTGTACCCAGAATGTCTTCCTATGATCCAAAGTATTTGGGTAAGCCTGGTTAGCGTCATTGGGGTGGGGGGGGGGTTAGTTACGTTAAAGAGGATGTCGTTGGCGTAAAGAAATACGCTCTTCCCACGGTTCCTCCCAGTGTATGCTTTGTATTTGTGGGTCTTGGCGGACCCACGTCACCAGGGGTTCCAGACTGATGGCAAAAATCAGTAGGGAAAGTGGGCATACTTGCTTTGTTCACCTATGAAGAGTGAAGTTGCAGGATATTTTCCCGTTATCACTAACGTGGGACATGGGATCCTTGTACAGTAGGCGCATCCAGCCTATGAAGTTGGGGCCAAAACTCCTTTGTTCCTGTATCCAAAATATCTAAGTTTGTTCCAGTGTATCGAAGGCCATAGAGGCATCCATTGATAACACCATTGTGGACACAGTCCCATCCCTCGATCTTAGCTTGGAGGCAAAGCGTTTGTAAAGTTGAAAAGGCAAGCCATTGGGCCCCATTGCCTTGCCAGAGATAAGGAAACACAATGCCTGGCCTTTTTCGTGTGGGTTTATGTCTGCTTCTAAAAACTGTTCATGTGCTTCTGTAAGTTGGGGGAGTTTAATATTTACAATCACAAAAGAGGGGCGAGGGTTAAAGACAGTTTTTACTCTGCCACCCCAAACCCCCAGAGATCAATAGTGTACACACAAAAGGGGTGGGAAGAGTAAATAATAACACCATATGTACTAATATGGTGAAAGATAGAGCCAGCCCCGATAGGGCAAATCACTCTATTTGGAAAAACTGCCCTCACTCACACACCGAGGTATGTGACATGCTTCATCATTGGGCCTGCTTACAATACGCCCTGGTGTACCCCACACAGGACGGAGCATAAGGGAGGGGGAAAAATAATAAATTCCACTTAACACAACATATAGTCAAACAAACTAAACAGACACAACACTTAACACATCCAATGAGGTGAAAATAGTGCAAACACCATGTGTTTCCAAACCGAAAAGTGCGACAAAAAAGTTGTGCAGTATGAGGAGTGATTTAAAACTGATTAAAGGTGTCAACCAGAAAACATACTTTATTAGACTTTACTTGGCACCTCTACCAGGATTAAAAAAATGAGAGAACAGAGGATGGGAAAATGCCTTCAGGAGATAATTAGGAACCTCAAGGCTTCCCTCCTACCACTGCCAGAGTCAACATGTTTCGACTGCTCTTGATGCGCCTGTATGGTCACTCCGGTCTTCGTCAGGACCGTCGCATTCGGTTTCTCTCGGGGTACCCCAGTAATCCGGAGGAAAGTTATTACCCCAACAGGGAGGTAGGTCCAATTAATCCTTACCAATCCTGTGTGATATATGGAGAGTATCCCCTTAAGTGCGGGAAAACAATCACGAGTTTATGTATTACAAACACTCGTACTGGTGTCCGGTGTACAGGACGCCAGAGAACACAATCGTTCTGAAGTCTTGTCCTGGCTGATTCTAGCACGACCCGTGGCACCGCATAGAGAGTTTAATATTTACCAGAAAGTCTCTGTCCGGGGTAGTGCATTGTATTTTGGAGTAATGATGGTGCTCATATTAGTCAGTAAATGTATCCGCTATACCGCATGGATCCAAAATATTGTCCCCTGAGTTATTAGCAATCTGCAGGACCCATCACCTTGTTTGCTTCCACTTTTTCAACCATGCCAGCATTTTTCCCACTTTGTTGCCCACTTCATATAGGCGACGTTGGGACAGTATGTGGGATGTCTTTGCCCTTCCTTTTTCCCGCTAAGTCCATGTATTCCTTTTGCTTAAGGGTGTGTAGTTTCTCCTCACTCAACCCCTGTCTCTCCAAGCGCTTCAGGGCCAGTATCTCTGATTCCAAACTTTGAGTTGGTCTTGTCTGATTTTTTTACCTTCTGCAGTCAATGAGTAGGGCTGACCCCAAATGACTGTCTTGTATGCTTCCCTGAGTGTCAGTTGTGAGTCGACGGTCCCTTCATTATGTATGAGACTGTAGCCTGGTCTAACCTACATATTAAGTTCTTATCCATAAGGTGCCAGGCATTTATGGTCCGGGGTTCCTGAGGTTTAGTATATTGACCCCATATCTCCAACCATACCAGAGAGTGGGCCAAAATCTCTCTAGCCAGGTGTTGAATATCTGCCACCGAGCCATATTGGCGGATTGGATAAAGATGTAATCCAGTCTCGAAAGACTGTGATGCGCCCGGGCAGGAAAGTATACTGACGCTCTGCTGGATGCCAAAAACACAAATTATCTGCTACTCCCATTGCACCAATGAAGTTTGCCAGCGTGGGCTCCCAGTGAACAGGCTGGGCCTGAGAATGTCCGTCCATATCGACGGATAAGGTGGCATTGAAGTCCTTTCCTCCCCATGATCAAACCCCCTCCGGCATCTGAAATAGGAGTTCTCCCAATCCCGGTAGTTTAAGGCGGTGGTAATGGTGCGGAATATATAATGAGCACAGATTGATAGGGATTCACTCGCACCAGCCCAACTGAGCCACATGCTTCCCCTGGGGGTCAGTCTAAGTTTTGTGTGGAATGAACATGACAGAGTTCTCAATTAGAATTCACACCCCTCGTGAATCGCTGGTATATCCTGCATCAATGGTCATGGTGTAGACCCCTCTAGACAGCTCTGCTGGAGTTGCCCAGCAGTTGTCTCTCTTGTATAACACTATGTCTGGGTTGTGCTTCTTAAGGTATTGATGGACCATTCCCCTATTGATCTATTTACCCAATCCGTTTACATTCCAGGAGAGGATTTTTAGTCAGGCTCTGGTGTTATGGGTCATAGTTGTGGTGCATGCAGTGGGACATAATGCGCATTCCCGGAATGTCAATGGGTCCACAGACGATGCCACAAATTGTGCGATAATTGCTGCATTGTAACTTAAACTGTAACTTCCCCTTATTGATCATAACTCCCCCACTCCCTGTTACCCTGCATGGCAGTTTCCAGCTACCCACTCACCCCCAACTAGCAAGGCGCCTGTCACCCACGAAAAGATTATAGTTAACTTACAATTGGGGGTGATACCCTGCCATTGCAGCCCCCACGCTTGCCACGCCCAAAAAAGGTTATGACCGCTTGGCCTCCTCCTCCTCCTGTTCCCTCCTAGAATGCCTCAATTTATGCTTGCTCACAGTTCCAGTTCATCAAGCCGGTTTCGGCCGGAACAGGCAAAATCTCAATCAAGCATGGTACAGTTCACAAGCCCGCCGCTGGTTTCGTGAGTTCTGCTTGTGTGTTCTCTCTGAGAGGGCCATCTGTTGCCATCTGTTGCTCCTCACTAACTGGTCACTGAATATTCCCTCTTCTCTGTGTTAGGCCGCAGGTTCTTCTGCTCTTGCTGCCCCCAGGAGAGCGCCAGCCCTCCAGCTACTCCTGGGCCGCCTCAGGGGATTCAAAGAACCATGTTTTCCCGTCTGCAAGTACTCGGAGTATGGCCCAGAAGAGCATCATATATTTAGTGTCTCAATTTTGAAGGGTAAAGTCTGAGTATAGGCTGACCATTGCACCCTCAATTCTCAAATCTGGTGCCTCTGTCTCTATGGTTGAATATCCATGCACTGATTGTGCAAGGAGGCGCACCTGGTCTGGGAGCGGCCATGGGTACCCTATGGGCCCATTCAACCGAGAGATATTTTGAGAAGCCTTTGGGCTGCAGAACGTTCATTATAAAATTTTCCACGAAGACGTCCGTGCATGGTTCTTCCGCTCGCTCACAAACCCCCACCAGGCAGATGTTGTTACGTCTGGATCTACCTTCCATATCTTCCAGTCCTGCCTACATAATTGCGTTATCCTTCTGTAGGGAGGGGACCTGTTTCTGGAGCTGAGTTGTGGCCTCGGAAATGCCTGCAACAGTCCGTATTATGTTGCTTGGGCAATCCTTTTCCTTATTGAGCTCAGTTTTCATCAGCGACATCTCAGCCACCACCGAGTCTAGTTTAGGTTCGGGAGTACCTTTTATGCCTTGTATGGCGGCCATGATGGTTCCAGAGTATCTTCTCCCTTACTTGGTTAGGGATGGCATTGCTTTCCCTCTGGGCATGTGTTGGGACTGCATAGAAATCAATTTTGTTTTGTTGTATTTTCTTTGTCTTTGGTCCCCGCCATGTTTGATGGGCACTCCCCAATCTCCGCTCCGCTACCCGCAGTATCCTTTCTCCACTCAGAAACACCACTCACTGCCACCTGCCGGGGTGGGGGGTACACACCACAACATGTACCCACAAGTAGAGTCTCCTTCTGTAGCCTATCAACGTAGATGTCTTAAGGATTCACCACCAGGTCTCACCCTTTATGCCTCGTCACTCCCTACTGTTGTCATGGTAATCGTCGACACAGCTCCTTGGGTCCAAATATCAGCAATCCTTTACTGAACAGGTCACTCCACAGAGCTAAGAGAGGAGGTGTGGTAAGATAGGCCATCCTCTCGATCCTCCTTTCGCCCTGGCCTTCTCTAACTAGGCCTCTGCCCCTCAACTCCAGTATCGGTTCTCTCGCATCACAGGGCACGGGTGCCTCTCCCGTGTCTCATTCTTCATCTGCCACTGCAGGGGCATCCGGACACAGAGCTGGTCCAATAGCTATCTGCCCCGGGAGGCTAGCAGAGGAGAAGTGACGCAGGAGCACACACACCGCAAGACGCACCAGGTCGTCCCTGCACTCGGCACGCTGACACTCGCCCTCCAGTGCCGGTCGGGGTTCTCCGTTCATGTTCTCCCGCGCCTCCCTTCAGCTCAGTTGGTATGACAGCAGTCCTCTCCTTCCGATGAGCAGCACTCCCTGCATAGCTCACAGAAGCTCCATAGCCACGTCCGGGTACGCCACATTGCGTATATACAGCCCTGGCCACAGTCTGCGTCATGCGGGCGGCTCCGTCAATTGGTGATCCAGGTGGTGGTGGGAGGGCGGGGGTAAGCCCCCACCCATACTTGACCTACCTGGACACTCTGCAGTGGATGTTTTCTGCAGCAATACACTGACTTTTAACAGAAATTCCATATTAACACTAAATATTCTTCAAGGCAAAGCTGAAATCTTCCTGACCAAACTCCCGATCATTCATCTCACATGTCGTCTTTCGGGACTTACTTGGACTAAACTGACCCTAGTAAATTACCTCTCTTCTTTAGGGGTGGCGATCTCGCCTGGGCAACAAGTCGATCAACTTTATTTTCTCTTCCAATCCAAACACCCAAACAAATGTACCCTTCCTTTCGGGACAGTGGTGGATCTACAAAACCTTACCGCTAGCAGCAGCAGATCTAGTCCCCTCCATCTTCTGCCTGCTTTGCTGCCTCAAACCCTCTCAGACTCTACATCCTCCTTAAGCCACCACCTTTGGGGATGAGGGGTGCAGTCTCCTATTTTTTCTACTACTTGGGAGACAATCACAGTTGATTGTTGTGTCATATACATAATCCGCAAGGGCTGTGCCCTACCTTTTTTGATCTCTCCCTCCGGACCGCCCACCTTCTACCAGGATGTGGTCTCCAGCACACTCCTCAATTTTTGAGTCATAGGTTCTTGCCTCGCTGATCAAAGTGACCATAGAGATAGGGCCTCTGCAGGCTAGGGGCACATGATTCTACTCTTATTTTTTCGTTTTCAAGAAGGACATGACCTCTCCTTCTTGAATGTGTTCATTCAGCGATACATGTGCCAAGTCCTTCTGGTCCTCAAAGCAGGATGTCATGCCTATACCTCCAGAACTCCTGTTTTTATCTGCCAATCCACCCCACCCACACACATAATCTGAGGTTCCCCACGGGGTCCCAGCACATTTGGGTCACAGTCCGGCTGTTT
Source organism: Lissotriton vulgaris (assembly GCF_964263255.1). NCBI lineage: Eukaryota > Metazoa > Chordata > Amphibia > Caudata > Salamandridae > Lissotriton > Lissotriton vulgaris. Next base: position 976,221,227 of record NC_141697.1, read on the forward strand.
GGGCTGAAGCCTACTTCACACATTCTCACGAAAATGCTGATAGTTGTTGCAGCTTCACTACATAGAAGTCAGGAGTATTTCATACTTGGGCGGCTGGCTGGTGAAGGTGGGCTCTCTGTCACAGGTCAAGGAACATTTTCAGTGCACTACAACCATTCTCCATGACTTGGGCTGTACGATCCATGCTCGTAAATCTGTAGATGCTCAGAATCTCTATAAAGTTCAGTCTTTAAATGTGGCTACAGAGGCTGAACTTTATAAAGGCTACAGTGGACATGACTGGCATGAAGGCTTTCTCCCTTTTAAAAAATTGCAGATATCCAGGATATGATTCTGATGTTTTTGACTCTGACACAGATCCCAATTCTGTAGGGTCATATGCATGTTGGGTCTCAGTGCCTTGGGCTCCCTGAGGGCGCTTCTTACCATATAGTGGATGAGAGTACTTCACTCCTGTCTGAGGAAACAGTAGCTTCAGCACAAAGGAAGCCGTGGTTCGGGTGCAAATCTTAGAGTCAATTCATCCAACAAGTTGGTGAATCGTTCCTTCAGCCTGCCTCAGGTGCAGGCTCCCAAGTCCATGGTTGCCTCTTTGCTGGGATAAAGCATGAAATCGCGGGACCTTTGGTTCGTGTTGAACAATGCTTGAACATAAAAGTGCTGGAGCCGCTGGGTGCCTTGCTTTTTATGAAAGTCTTCCTCCCTTCCAACTCAATGAGTCACTCAGATTCTGTCCGACAACATTACTGTTGTTCACTGTATCAACAAACATTGCGGTGTGAGACCGACGACTCTTGAGTTAGGTGATTTGTCTTTTGCAGTAAGCTTAGTTACAGGGAATTTTCCTTGTGGCATACCTTCCTTTCAGGCTCCCTCAACCTTAGAATGGATGTTCCTAGGCCTCTCTCCTTTGCGAACTATGAGTGGGAGCTGAATCCCATATTGACCGGCCAGAACTTCTGTAGGTTAAAGTGTCCACATGTGTTTTAAATCTGGAAGTGTTCTCAGTTTTGTTCCGCTTCTGATAAAATTCCTGGGGATAATGCAGGATGATCACGCATGCCTCATGCTGATATTGGCAGTCAGGAAGCCCTCTACATAATGTATGCAGTACAGTGGAACAGATTTTTTCATTTGTGCAAGTTGGGTGGTTTGAACGCATTCTAGTCTCACATTTCTGATAATGTGCATTTCACACTATTTCTTGCCTTGCAACATCTAGCAGTGGCCGAAAGGTTATTTTGCTACCCTCTCTGGCTTCATGTTTCTCTCTGATCAGCTTTCTCTCTTTAAGTTGTCATTTGTGGTATGTTTTCTTGTAGGTTTAGTATATTTGTTCCTTCCCACTCTGTTTATTGTTCCTGAGTGGGATTTGAATTTTGTATTGACTTCTCTTTTGTCACCTCCAGTCGAGCCAATACACAATTGACCATTTGTACTTCTTACTCTGAAGACAGTCTTCTCAGTGGTGATTGCCTTAGCCCTTAAGGTCAATGAATTCTAGGCCCTTTTTTTTAAATTGCTGTTTACAGTGTTTTACCTAGATTCATTTGTTCTCTACACCTGCCCATTTATTCTACGTGCTATGGTATTTTAAGTTTATGTGGGCCAGCCCATCACTCTTTTCACCATGCTTTCCCCCTCCTCATCCCACCAAAGAGGAGGATTGGCTGCATAAACTGGACTAAACATCTTGACATCCCTACCTCGGCCAGCCCAGGAGACACTCTCTGTTGGTAACCCAGGGTTTCTGCCCGGGGTGCGGACAGCGGAGCTGAACTCCTTTGGTCCAGTCACTGAGGAAGAAGCTCTCAGGGTCTTGGCGACCGTGAAGAGTGGGTCTCCGAGAGACCCAGTACCGGTGAAATATCTGAAGCAGGTAGCCTCTACTATCGGCGGCCCAGTGACGGACCTTATAAATCTATCCCTCACTCAAGGAGTGGTGCCCCCCAGTTGGAAGGGAGCGGTAGTTAAGGCTCTCTTGAAGAAGCCTAGCCTGGACCCCGCCGACCTTGCTAACTTTAGTCCTATTTCCCTGCTCCCCGGCCTTAGCAAGGTGGCGGAGAAACTTGTGAATAGTCGCCTATCGGGTTTTTTGGAATCCAACTCACTTTTGGGTGACTCCCAAACGGGTTTTCGCCCCGGCCAGGGGACGGACACTGCCTTGCTGGCAGTCGTGGAGAATGCCAGGAGCATTTTGGACTCAGGGGGATCGGTGGCAGTGATCCTCCTGGACCTCAGTGCGGCATTTGACACCGTAGACCACCAGGTGTTACTCCAACGGCTGTCGGGGATGGGGGTCTCCGGGATGGCCCTGAAATGGCTCGCGTCCTTTTTGGAAGATCGGACGTTTGAGGTCTGGGAAGGCCACGAGAAGTCAACATCGGTCCCTCTCCAGTGTGGTGTGCCACAGGGCTCATCGTTGAGCCCCACATTGTTCAACATTTATATGGCCCCACTGGAGAGTGTGGTGCTGCCACTGGGTATCAAGATTATCAGCTACGCTGATGATACCCAGTTGGTGGTAGGGCTTCCCCAGTCAGTGAACCAACCCGACCGGCTGCACACATGTTTAGCTAAGATCTTTACTTGGATGTGCAACTCAGCACTTAAACTTAACGGTTCAAAAACCGAACTGATGATGCTGGGGAACTCCCCTCCCTCCTTGTCCCCCTGTAGCTGGCCTAGTTGTCTGGGAGCGCCACCCACCCCTAAACAGGAGATTAAGAGCGTGGGGGTGTGGCTGGAGCAGGACCTGTCTTTTAAGTCACACGCAAAAAAGACCGCAGGCGTGTGTTTCGGCCTGCTCCGGTCAGCCCGGAAGATCCTACCCCTCCTCCCGATAGCCTCCAGGAGGTTACTAATTCAGGTGCTCATCATTACACGGCTGGATTACAGCAATGCATTGTTTCTAGGGGCTACAGAGGCAATGTTAAACAAACTGCAGCAAGTACAAAATGCTGCTGCCAGGCTCTTGACGGACCTTCCCAGGCGGCAATCAGCTCGCCCCGTGCTGAAGGCGCCTCATTGGCTCCCTATTAGAGAGAGGGTGAAGTTCAAAGCACTTTGTATCGCCCATAAAATTCTGCAGGGGAAAGGGCCACCTATCCTACGGGGTATGGTGCAATCCTACAAGGCCCCCCGTTCCCTTCGTTCAGATCACCAACATCTGCTGCACGATGCGAGAGTAAGGAAGGCCAGGACCGGTGGTAGAAGATTTTCCATAAATGTGGCAACATTGTGGAACTCCCTCCCGCTGGACCTGCGCTCCGAAACGGGCACCTTACGTTTTCGCAAACTTTTAAAGACTCATCTGTTCCCTGCCTAACGCTTTTGTTTCTGATATGGTGTGTCTCTCTGGATGAGCGCTGGGATGCCCAAGGGTAACCACGCGCGATATAAAACTCACTAATAATAAATTGTTGCAGTACCCTAAAACATTCACCAACTTTTTCAGGACAGAATGCATGATCGGCACATTGTGGGCTTTGCTGGAGCCAAGAAAAAGAAGGAGAAGGCCAATTCACCATTTTCCACTGGGTTATTCTTTGTATCAAGATCTGCTTTTCCTTAACTGCGAAAGTTCCTCCGGAGTGCATTTGTGCCCACTCAGCTAGGCCCATGGCTGCATCTATGGCTCTCACCAAGGCATCCCAGTGCCTGACTCTTGCTTGGCAGCCACTTAAATAAACCTGTATACTTTAGCTAAACATTACTGTCCCACAGCATAATCATGCAGTGACCAATACTTTGCTGTGGCTGTTAACACGATTTTCTTGGTTGTTAACACATTTTTCTTGATTAAACAGCATTAATGCATTCCAGCTCTTTAAGGTGTTGCTTTGGGACTCATCATAAGGGTAAGAAATCTGTCTGAAGGAAATGTTACATACCATTGGTAATGATATTTTTGTGGATACATAATCTTCTTTTCATACCTTTCCTCCTACTACTTCCTTCAGTAGGGACAATCTCCCCCCATAAATGTTTGCATAGTCCTCCACTGTGAACTGCTAAGTTACATGCTTATTGCCTAGTGCCTGGCTCTCATGCTTGTAAGACTTTTTGAGGAGCATCTGGTCAGTATGGAGGCATTTGCGGAAAGGAATCTGCTAGGCTATACGTGAGTAGGTAGCTCTGGTTTTGCATTTGGGATTAGCCCACCATGTTAGTCCTCTAATGTAACCTATCAGTGCTTTTCATTTTTTACTTAACCTGTTCTGGGCATCCACGTAACTTTTACAAATCATACCAGTCGGTATTTGGTCAAAAAAGAAATACTTTTTTAATATTTGATTTTTAAAGAACGAAGGACCTCATATAGGGTTTGGTTTAGTGGGAGGAAAGCTGTAAATGGATGGTTCTCTCTCTCCACTACCAAACCCTTAGCTGATTGACTATCGACGCTGCCTATGCTGAGGTTAACCCCTGACTCAGTGGTCTATCTGCTTTTGGATTGCTGGATCTGCAGTGACAGTTATCCTTCCCTATTGTGGGAGCGATTATCTACACTCATTTTACCTTCCTACTAAGCGAGGCAGCTATTTTCATTTTTGTTCAAAGAAAACAGACTCCGAGTTGGTTTAAACATGTCTCTCACTTAGAAAACATTTAGTGCTGTGAAGAGAGCCACAGTGGTGGCTCCCTTCACAGCATAAAGTTCCTTGGTAGACAGGTGAGTATACTTTAAATACAATGGATGGTCCCTCTCCATGTTGGAAGTGGGTATGACCCCCACCCATGTAGCAGACCAGAGGAACATCCTCCAGGGTCTAAATAATGGCCTAAATCCTCAGCATCTCTTCTGCTGACCTCTATTCATTTATACACTAGCCAGGAAGCCTCAATCATTGAAATACAAATGTACTTTTAGATATTTTGGCTCTCAAGCCCTTTGAAGCCGACTACATGACATGAAAGATTGCATTATTTAGTGAACATTGCTTGGCTTGCATGTTGGTCACGCTGGTGAAAGAACACAAATAGAAATGCCTAAAGTCAAATTGGTCTAGTAAACTCATTCTTCGTTTTTGCCCAAACTTTTTTTTGAATTGCCATGTAAATCAGGTGATTTGCCCGCCTTCTTTATTTGACGTCTCTGACCAGGACCACCACCTCCAACTTGAACCTGAGGCCAGCACCGACATTTTTTCATTTTGGTACATTCTGTCATGATCACTGGTGCAGTGTAAGAAGGATGCCACATCTATTTTTTGCCCTTTGGATTGTATTTTGAATCTGAGAATGCTTTTCCATTTGCCCTCACTAAATCAATCAGGAAAAAGGACAAGTATATTCTTTTTTAGAGTAACATCCTTATTGATACTTACGAGGGACCACTTATGGTTTGCTGATGTTCCTTTAGGTGGATTCATCTCAAACATCTTCACAAAGATTCCTCTGCCTCTGTTGAAAAATGTTTTTAAGGGCGTGTGAGGTGGGAGTATGTGTGTATGTATATATATATATATATATATATATATATATATATATATATATATATATATATATATATATATATATATATATATTTCCACTGAAAAACTCCAAAAAAACAAAGTTTATAATAACGTTATAGTTTGGTGAAATGTTCAGCAACAGTGTAACGTTTTAAACTCTAAAAAACACTGAAATTCACCAGTTATAGTTATCTCAAGTAACTATAACTTGTGCCTAAAGGTAACTATAAACAGTCTCCAGGCATTGCTAATTACCCCAGAAATTACATCAGTCACCACATCGTCTTTGACATTATAGTTCAGTTCAGTTCAGTTCAAAAATGCTTTATTCGGTGTGTGTATATATATATATATATATATATATATATATATATATATATATATATATATATATATATATATATATATATATATATATGTATATATCCATATAGCAGACAGAGCATAAAACAAAACATTACATATAAAGAATATAATATATTTTTTATAATAAAAATAAATTCTGCTATGTCAGCACCTAGACATTTGGCAAATTTTCAGGGGTGATTAGACGGTTGCAAGATATATATACAAAAACTACACTACTCTTTTATGTGCAAAACATGCCTAGTAAAGTGCAATTTCCTTTCCTTCGCAATGGTAATGTGACGCGTACTAATGACCAAAAAAACATACGTGCAGTTTCCTTAGTAGCACATGTGCAAAACCTGCACTGATAAAGTGCAATTTCATTTATGACACATGTGCAAAACTCGCAATATAAGAATGCATACTAGTAACCAGAAAACACGTACTGAGGCTAGAATGAGTTCTCATCTCACCCAATAAAGGTAACATATGTTGTTTCTTAGTACTGCATTTTCATGTAATAATTGATTTCCTTGCGGACATGCATCTTAAAATATATGTAGCTACATAAAAACATACATATTGGCTTCCCAATTCAAACATTATCTGCATCGCAGACTTAGTGGATCGTACCTTGTATTTAAAAAGATGGGTTTTAAATAAAATTTCCTTTAAAAAGATATAAAATGTACAAAACAGCATAAAATGACAACAGCTCTGTTTGGAAATACCATCACAGGGACATGGAAAGGTACTGTTCCGTCTAGTATAAGGAAATGCCACAAGGTGATGCACAGTGCCTAATCTTAAGCGTGTTAATGCAAAGCGATGGGAGTTTCTTGTAACTTCTGTTAAATAGGGCTGGAAGCCTTCGCTAACGTTGAACTCCTGATAAAAGATAAAAGTACGTTGTTTCTTGTATTCAACAGCCCTAGCATTCCTTGTATATTCTAGGAAGCATTCCTTAAGCTCTTTTTTAGATATAGAGGCGACCTTTTCCATTTCCTCGAGACGATCTAAATCAAAAAGTAGCTTATACCAATATTGAATGTGTCTAAGGCTTAGACACATTCAATATTGGCTTAGACTCTAAGCCATGGAATGCGTAAACCATAGTCGCGCTTTAGACAATCAATTACGTCCTGGGTGAATTTAGTTTCGGTTTTGGCCCAGATAGATCGCCATAATGTCAGCGGACGCAGGGCTGTTAGGTCCTTAACATAATTTAGGCCCAATTCCCTATGGATTATCTCAGTAGAGGCTGATGCAGGGGCGCACAGCAAGCATTTCAGGAATAAATTTTCCTCATGTTGGATTAGCTTGCCGCTGTGAGTGTGGTGGCCCCATACACCAGCCCCATATAATGCAGATGACAAGCACTTTGAATTATAAATTGACACCATCTCCTTGATTCTACGGCTCCCCAATTTGGCAGCAAATCTAAAAACACTATTAGTGTCCTAACCATTTTAAGTCGTATGCTCTCTTGTTCATCGGCCCACCTTCCAATGTAATGCCAAGGTAACAAAACTTTTTAACAGTGTCTATTTTTACATCACCTAGATAAAAAGTCCTGTTTTGCTTGATCTTCTTCCCGAATGACATTACAAAAGTTTTTTCTTTGTTAATTAACAATTTCCTTCTGTCTATAAACATCTGGAATTTGTCAATAAGGCGTTGGAGGCCATTTTGGGTACGTGATAGGAGGACCGCATCATCTGCGTACAACAATATTGGGATGGGGTTACCATCAATCAAGGGAGCATCCGCAGGAGTCATTCTAATAATTGAATCAATTTGATTGATAAATAAGGAAAATACAAGAGGTGCTAAAACGCAACCTTGCCTAATGCCTCTATTGACCTTGAAAAAAGGAGTACATTCGCCGGCAGGACCAAAACGAACTTTGCAGGACAGGTTTTCGTAAAGTCTTGCCAGAAAATGTATAATCTCCCTTGGCGCTCCCATTTCCAATAAAATAGGCCATAAAAGGGAATGTTCAACTTAATCAAAAGCAGAACTTAAATCGGCAAAGCATAAAAATAAATTACCTTCTTTAACTGTGGTGTATTTATTAATGATAAGGTTGAGGTTTGCACACTGCTCCATTGTTCCCATCCCCCTTCTGAACCCGTACTGTACAGGCGATAAGATGGTATTTTCCTCTGCCCAAGTTTCTAGTCTCTCTAGGAGAATTCTTCTCAGGACCTTAATTGAAGAGTCCAGGAGGGAGATGGGACGATAATTGCTGGCCTCTGACCGTGAACCTTTTTTAAAAAGGGAGACGATAATCGTTTGTTCCCAAGTCAGTGGAAGGTTGTCTTCAATAGCTGCATTAAAAAAAACGGGTTAATATACGTGCCCATAAATTCATGTCATGCTTGTATAAGTCCACTGGCACACCATTGGGACCCGGTGCTTTACCGCCATTGCTCTTTACTAAACCTTCATGTACCTCAGCCAGGCTAATAATTATCAGCATAATCTGCCATTTGGATTTGTTTTCCGTTAAAAAATCTAAAATCAACCCATCTGAATTAAAAATCGTTGAAAAATGTTCTATCCAGGTATTACAGTTTAAATAGGAAGTTATTACCGGAATGTTTTCATTCTTTAAGAAGGGGCAATTAATAGTCTCCCAAAATAATTTGTTGTTCTTTGTGGCCGCCGCCAAATCCAAGTTGGATCAGGCCTCATTTTGTAGTTCTTTTTTCCGCCCCTCCAAAAGAGATTTTGTAATTGTGGCGCTCATCCCTGATTTGTACTACGTCTCTTGGTTTGGCATCTAAAGCCAATTTTAATTTAACTAAGGCTTGGACACAGTTTTTGTCAAACTAGCCGACCTATGTAGTCCTCAGTTTCCGGCTCCTGTCAGTAAGCCCTTATTGCCATATTTATTTTGCAAAACTTGGAAAGCAGGGTAGCAGGGGGCACCTTGTTACTTAAGCAATAACTTATTTCTGCACTACATTTGGCTTGAACATCCGCCAGGAGACGATCAGGATTAATGTTGGCCCACTTAATTCTCATGACATTCGGTCTTACCGCCATGATATCCTGAGTGGGGCTGCCATGAATATGAGTTTTACGTCCCCAACCCAGTAGTATCAGAGAAATGCTCTTATGATCGCTCACGGCCTGCTCAACTATCCATAGATTAGAGTAAGCCGAACCATATGACACAAGAATATGATCAATGTTAGAATGGGCATCCCTTCCTTTAAAGGTTGGGCACTTGATATTATCCCTTTTCTTAGTGCAATCCAGTAACTCTAGATCCAATTTAGCAACTAGGTTATTCAGCGCAGTTCCATAGTTATTATGAGGAAAGTGATTATATGGGGCACTGCTTCTGGGGTCCTGCTTGCCCAGGAATCCACAAATCTCCTTTAGTGCATATCTACAAGCCTGTATATTATAATCTCCAGCCCAGAGAATAACCGGTAGATCTTTGGACTGGGCTAGGATTTCGTCTATCACCCTCCCTATGTCCTGCACTATCGATCCCCTGCTGGCATCAAAAATAATGTTATAAAAAATAATTACAACCAGATCCCTGCCTTTATGATGCTCCAAGCGTAGTAACTGTGCATGTGGGGTAACCTCGGGGCAACTCCCAAGTTTAAACTCAGTTAACCTAGTCGATATCAAAGTTAAGAGACCGCCTTTAGCCCTACCTGCAGCAGAAGTTGCTGCAACAACACAGTAAGATGTGTAGCCCTCGACATAATTTGGCTCTCTGTGCCATTTCTCTTGGAGACAGATTATATGATACCCCTGTGTGGTAAAATCCTTCCAAAATGGGGTGGTCAGTTTCCCACAAATGCCCGCTATGTTCCAGGTAATAATATTAAGACCTTCTTCGGTGGTATCCTGAAAAATAGAGTGGGGTCGAGATGTTACTGAACTATCAGGTAAACTAGTAACTACTAATGGTGTGGTATTATGTTGTACCGTGGCTACAACCATCTGTAATTCATTATTTAAAACCACCTCCTTGGGTTTACTAGCTAGACTATTAAATCTGACAACCTTGGGATTAGTTTCAGTTCCAAACAGTAACTCCCTGAGATTAGCTTTACAAGTCTGATCATCAGTTCCCATTTCACGGCTTGTTGCGTCGACAGCGTGCTTCTGGACATAATGGCCCATGAGCCAGTCGATGTCCTCTATTGGTTCAAATGCCTGAAATCTATTAAAAGTTGGAATTGAAAAACAATCTTGAATTTTGGATAAAGGAAACAAATTATGGGCATTGGTGTGGTGATTAACTCTAGGACAATCATTTGTACGCACATTGGTCTGTTTGCCTGTCTGGTCCCTATAAAAAAAAATCTAATGGGCGTAAGGTTGTGTTATACTCCCATTTGGAGGGGGGGGTGCATTCATGATGGAGTCCCTAGCCCAATCTGATGTTCTGAAATTAATGATTACACATTCACCCTCAATTTTCTTTTTGAGAGGGCCCAGCCAGCCTACTCTTTGGGTCATAATTATCTGATTATTCCCATACACAGGAAAGCCACAATACCTAGAAAGCCAGTGCAAGGTTTTATTTTTGAGCATTTCATGGTTTTCAATTTGAGTGGGCTACATAGGCACCACATTCAGGTGGCAAATTTATCACAGCTGGAATTACAGTCTGATTTTTAGACGCAAGCTCTAATCTGCCTACATTGTTGGGTTCTGGGTTACATTGCTTGCTACGTTCTGGCAATGTTGTCTGCCCTGAGGTAATGATAAGGCCACTAGGAGATAATTTTTCCGAAGTGGGGACTATAGTAGTTGACCATGGGCGGCTGGTTCCTCTAGGGCCCCTACAGATCGAGTCGGTTATTGATCTTTCCTTGGGGGTAGTTTGCTGACATTATAGTTAATATCACTGTGCATAGCGGGGGCATGTGTTAGTTACTGAAGGCTGTGTGCGGCATGGGGCTGGCTGCATGCGGGGGTGGTTGGCGGTTGGATTAATGTATGGTAATTAAATATTACTTTGCTTTAAAAAAACATGGAAATTCACTGAAAAAGCAAAGGTTACACAAACGTAATAGTTAGAAAAATGAATTAAAAACCCTAAGAAATCCACAAAAAAACAAAGGTTACAGGGACGTTCTAGTTAGGTTCAGATTTTACACACACAGTACCATAGAAATTCAGCAGTTATATTTATTTCAAGTAACTATAAGTTGTGCCCTAAGGTAACTACAATTCGGGCCTCTGCCATACACAGTTTTCTTATCAATAATTTCACTGAAAATGTTGCAGTGATATTATCAATGATGTCCTAGAAAATGTCATGAGTGATGTAATATGTGAAGTAATTAGCAGGGCCTGGCGAGGGCAGGAGTTATAGTTATTTCAGGGTATAAGTATAACAATACCTGTTTTTTTTTTTTTTATATAAGCATAGTTAGTTAAAACCATTGCAATTCATCCATAAAAACACTAAAATGCGCACAATACATTTTTCATCAATTGAATAAAATGATTTGCACATAAGATATGTAGTCTAAATTTAAAAATCTTAACAAAAGTTCATAAAAATTTAATATATGTAGTAAGAGTAAAAATAGTAATCGTGTTGTTTTAAATGTCCTTTGTAGGTTTGGCGAGATGACGAATTCCAGTGTTCTCTTTATTTCCGTCATCCTTAGTATGAATCTTTATAGGCTACCGGTTAGGGATTCTGCTTTGCTTAGTAACCTCTAAAAACATGACGGGGGGTCAGTTTTCTGCATCTTTGTTTCTACCTTCATCAAGTACTTCACCAGGCTACAGTTCAACTGTGGGTCGCTGATTAATTTCTATAGTGTTGTGTGGGTAAAACGTCAACCTAACTATAACATTCCTTTAATCTTTGCTTTTTTAATGTAAACAAATATATGTGTGTTTGTGTATGTATATATATATATATATATATATATATATATATATATATATATATATATACAACTCACATCCACCATCTGCCGCTCCGCTTTGCCCCGGGTGCCTCCTTAACGCACGGTGGAGTGTGTAACATCTCTCCAACCCACAGTTCAATCCGCGAACTGTTCCACAAATAAGGACACTCCAGCCCGATTTATCGGTCTCTGCGCTTGGTTTATTTCAGCGCGTACACTCAGTCAACAAACAAACGCGTTTCGGCGTTGCCGCCTTCGTCAATATATATATATATATATATATATATATATATATATATATATAAATATATATATATATATATATATATATATATATATATATATATATATATAAAAACGAAAGTATGTCTGTCCTTTATGCATTACTACACCATTCATCCCATCGTCATGAAACTTTGGGAAGTTGTTGAGTACACTCCCGCGAAGGTTTCTGGCAAAACAAAAAAAGAAAAAGGTGTTAAATATCGACTGCCCCGCCCCCCAGGGTCCTCATAATCTTTCCAATACTGAACGTTTACAGTTTCCAGTGCGACTCGCTTTTGCAATAACCGTCATCAAAGCACAAGGTTAATCGCTGCAAGTGTGTGGACTAGATTTGGAGAATCCGTGCTTCTCACATGGACAACTGTATGTGGCCAGCTCACGCGTCGGAAAACCTTCTGATTTATTTGTGTACACACCAGACGGAAAAAAAAAATACTATGTATCCAGAAGCACTCGAATAAATAAACAGAATTAAAAAAACACTTTAAAATGTTTTCCATATTAAAATGAATAAGTTTCAATAAAAATGACACAATGTAAATTGAATGTTATCATAACAAGTGTCCTTAAATTTCCTTTCTTCTGAGATCGCAGCAACGCACGACGGGTAAGCTAGTATATATATATATATATATTTATATATATATTTATATATATATTATATATATATATATATATATATATATATATATATATATATATACACTCATACATACATACACACATACATATATGCTTAAGACCCAGTTACCACAGAAAGTAGATTTTTGGTTTTGCTAATAACTTTGTCACCGCTTGACAAGTCTTCCTACACCTTTCCCCCTAAAAAATCCACATCGGAGCCAATTTCAGGATGATCTTTCAAGCAGGGGCTGAGAAAAAGGGTGTCTAAAAACAGTTTCCCCATGTTGTTTCCACAAACTTTGTTGAACAGTGCCACACCCAAAACAGCTGAACGAATAACACAAAATTTGCCAGAAAGCTAGATCTTTACCTAGAAAGCATGCTTTTTTGTGATGTGAATCCGTTCAGTAGTTTTGGAGAAATTAAGGTTAAACGCGTAAAGATCTCTGGATGGTTAAGTATGCTGAAGTTCTGCAGGCACGCAACTTCAAAACATAGAGTGACCTGAATCGCTGTTGGGCTTTTTTTTCCTGTTTGCCTCTTTGCTATCAAGTGTACAACAGGAGCTTGCACCCTGATTGGCTGGCCACAACAAGAAGAGAAATGTTGCAGCAACATTGAAGGACACAGGTGAGGTAATATGAATTTTCATGATCAATTGTGTCCCCTATCGTAGACCCCAACGGCTCCATGTACGTGCTTCAAGTACATGTATGTTCCCTCCACTTCCAGCTATGAAGACGCAAATACATTTGCGTCCAACGTTAACATGTCCTTTTTCAGATCCACCATGAATGGGTCAGATGTTCCGTTCCTAAGTGTGCCTTGCCAACGTCTTTATATGGTGCACTTTTCATGTTTTACTAGCTCTGGCGAGTTAGGCCCTGATTCCTGCCATCGAGCCCTTTCTGCCTTCTGTCTCTGAAAGCTGCAGTCTGCTGCTTCCTGACCCTTGACTTACTCCCTGCGCGGCGAGCGGTGCCTGGCTCGGCCTGCTTGCCTGCCAGGACTGTATTCAGCCTTCAAGTTATCTGCTCCGCTCCTCGAAAATACATTCCTGTCTAGTAGTTTAGGAAAACATCCTTTCCAGCTGCAGAGCAAAGGGCCCGGCCTCACTGTCTCCATGCAAGTAATTCATAGCTCCCGTTACCATGGTAGGCCCATGGCCCCTCGCATCTCATGTAGACACGTAGTCGCATATGCACGCACTAGCAGTCAGTATAGAATAGCCTCTGCCCGAGAGACCTTTCCTTCTAGATAATACAGTTCCTCAAACACCAGATATTAGATATGATTTGGGATTAGGTTGTTCTGACACCCCAGACTTCTGTATCCTCATGTAGGGCTAAATGTCAAGTCCCCTTCACCCTCCAGTTCCACGTCAATTACACGTCATGCTGCTGCGCGCGCATCTCTGCCACATATTTCTGCTGACACTGCAGGATTCTCCTATGGATCCACCCACCTGTGATACGTTTCAAGTGACGTTGTCTAGCACACACCTCCGAGCACGCCCTCATGCACGCCTTCTGTTACGTACATATGTCCTTATCTCGTTTCTCTCAGCTGTTACGCCTCCTGGATATATCTCTACTGTAATGCATTGACTATATATATGATGTTCTGTTATTAAAGCATTGTACATGTCCATGTCCATTCCCTTCCTGAACCCTTGTGGTGATGGAACATGATACCTGGTTCGAACTAATTCCTTTTTAAGGAATAAAACCCCTTTTAAAACCTCAAATGCCACGGATTCTGTCTCTTATTTTTGACTGAGTTATTCTTATTGAACTTTACCGCATAAATTAAGTATAGGTAATTTAAATTTACCACATAATTGGCACCCGAATAGGGACCCCTCCCCCACCTTACGCGCCGGCGGTGCGTTGCAGGCCCGGTCCCCTGCCACAGCCGGACGGACAACTACGCATACCCGCAGGATTTCCTGTATCTCCCTCAGGCCAACGGAGGTGACTGAGGCTGCGATCGACACCCAGACGAGGCGGTGAGGAGTGCGGAGGATCCCGACCAGAGCCTAGCTGAGAGACCAAAGTCCGAGGTATTCAGAGGCCCACCAGTTCCGAAGTTCCGAAGTACCTACGTCACAAGTCGAGTCGAGTCCAGTCCGGTCCAGTCCAGTGTCGAGTTTCCGAGGCCTTCCGTTCCGTGCTTCCCGGTGAGTACTGTTGCTGGGGACGCATCTAGACGGGTGCATTAGTTTGTATCCGGTCAAGACGGGTGTGGGTACACAGACCCGGTCTGCGCTGTTTTAGCGGTGTATCTGTACTGTCTAGCAGTATATCCGGTCTGCACTGTTTAGCTGTGTATCTGTACTGTTTAGCAGTATATCGAGTATGCAGGTAGTTAGTTTTATTCTAGTTATTGTTGTTCGTTTTTCAAAATGTTTAAATGTGTTTTAATGTCGTGGTATGAGTGATTGTTCGATCTACATCAGGGGTCTCCAACCTTTTGTGTAGTGAGAGCTACTTCTGGTCCGTGAAAATTGTCGTGAGCTACTAAACCCCAAGCAACTCTCGCATTTTTCCGAGGGACTCCCCCACGCCAAATCTAATAGCTAAAAAGTGGGCAACATTTGCAAATTAGGTTTTAAACTGTAATGCAAAGACATTTTGAATAGTAGGAGATGTTTTTCAAGGTATGAAGACTAGTCTATTTGTGCTTGTAGCACGCAATGTTTGGCAATATCAGAAAAATTAACAATAAAAACCAGCCAATTAAATAAGCCCACAAATAGCCCAAAAACCACAGACAAGCATTGCCACAGCCCACCAGCCAAAAATATCGGCCCACAAACAGCTCAAAAAACAACCAATTCACTGATCTGTCAGGCCAGCTCTGCGGGTAGGGCCTGGTTTACCTGTAGGACATTCCCACCCCAAGACCTCTCAAGTGCAGTCCTATCAAATGGCGTCAGTCCCACCATGTAAATATGATTTAATAGCCAATCATGTTGCACATTTAATAATTGTGGCCATATACAAAGTGCATATTACAAACAGACATACTTTTCTGGCTCCTGGCAGGGTAGTCAGGGCATTATAGGTGAGGAAAAGTTTGTTTAAATTTAAAAACTACTCTTTTTACCCAATCATGTCAACTCTGTGATATAACCCACTGTAGATACCATCTTACCTGCTTTTCCGATCAAATATAAAGGTGACAGACTGAAAAGGCAGGTGATCTGGGCGTTCAATACAACTTGTACCACATGCACAAGCAGTTATTGAGCACAATGAAAAGCGTGGTGCCAGGGTGGGAAAGGCAGGGGGCATACAGTTGTACGCATATGTTGTGAACTCACGCCTTGCAACTTAATTGGAGGCCTGCCTGAAATAGTCTCTACTACTGTAACCTTGAGGCACTACATAGGTGATGTGGTCCACCTATGCTGACAGTTTAATTGAGTTTGGGCAAGCCGGTTTTAGTACACAAAGGGCAAGAGAAGACATGGGGGGCCCAAGTAATGGGCTACTATTGCAGACCTGAAATATAATAAGCCCAGGGATTGGGTTTCTTTCTATGACACACCGGAGATACTGGCTCCCTTTTCACCTCCTGACCTATGTAGAGGGCTCTGGTATTTTGAGACTCGATACATACAGCTGTCACACGCCTGAGCGGTCAGATGCTGGACTCTTCTGTTAATTCTTTGTTGGTCATGCATGAATGCAACCAACGCAGGTCCGGCTCTAGGACTGTGTGATTTATGACACCACACCAGGCCAGAGGGTGCCCCTTCACTTTGTAGGGTGCCACTCAATTGGGGGCGGTTAGGGGCTTGGTAGCAGACACCAAAAGCTAATTATTGCTTTCACGTTGCTTCACTGAAGTCTCGTGCTCGCCTTTCATTTCTGATACCAGGGCTTCAAGAGCAGTCCGGCTCCTTCAAGCACACTTATCAAGACGCTCTGGCATGGATGTTTACAGACGTCTGGAATTGAATATCAATCAGTGTGTGCCTGGTTCCATAACGTCAATGCTCTTTTCAAGCTGCACACCATGAAAAAATTGCTTCGAGTCTAATATGCTTTCTTGAAGATGTGGCATGGCGCATCATGAGAGCTGTCACAGGACTTAACGAGGTTCCATCAACGAGCTATGTTACTCTAAAACAGTGCACATTGGCATGATGTGTAGTCATTCTGTTTCATGCACAACGTTAAACAAAAGAGAAGCTTTGAATTGGTGTCCTTTGTTTAAGTGAGAAGAAACTGCTAGTAGTGAGAAAGTAAAACGCTATAAAACACACCACAAATGTAATTTTACTTTAGAATGTTACTGTGTTGTCTGTGAGCAGGAATTTGTTCATCATTTAAGATTGTGCCCTTTGACTTTGCCCCTACACCTAGTGCACGTACAGCAGGCCTCTTTCAGCTGCGCTGCAGGAATTCCGTCTGTCCCCGGGCACCCCGGGGCCTCTGCCTCCCTTTACAGATAACGGACTGTAGACCTGACTCCTTAGACCTGGCAGGCACAGAAGAGGCGTCCACCTGGCTGAGAAATCGCACTAATGATGTGAACTGAAGGGACTTTAATTGGTGTCCGCTGTGATAATTGCAGCACCTGTAGTGGAATACGATGTTGTGGGACATTTTCTCGCGTGCTGTACAGTAACACTGCCAGAGGTTAACTGTAAAACCAAGGCACAACTGAGGTGTTCATTAGGCACGCACATGGAAAGAAGCTGTAATTATTGTAGCGTTGTATGTAAAATTTACTTTTACCCGCATAAGTGTTGTGGATCCAGGCCCCAAGGTGTGCTCTCACGTCTTGCTTGCTGCTGATGATCGATAAGGTGGCAGGCTGCACTGGTGTAATGAGCAGATGGCGCAGTTCCCGGCAGTTCTGCTATGGAGGAAAAGGAAGGGGGCGCATAGTCGAGACGCTGATCTCCACGTAGAAGAGGAACGTCATCCTCTTCGGCCCAACCCACCTCAGCTAACTCAAAGCCAATCAGAGCTGCTGGTTTGGGTTAGGTCGGGAAACGCAGCCTGAAAAAAGCCTAAAAAGGCCAAACAACACCAAAGGGCTACTAAATTGAGCAGCAAGTGTAACGAGCTACTCACAGGGTCTCGGCGAGCTACTGGTAGCTCGCGATCGACCGGTTGGAGACCCCTGATCTACATTATTGTGTATATTGTATTAATTGTGTCCAAGTCCGAGTAAGTATCAAGTACCAAGTAGCACGGCTGAAACATGCCGATGTTCTCCAAACTAAGACAGATAGGAACTAGAAAAGGGATACTAGAGGAAGCTGTTCCCATTCCACCTAGGGACACTCCAGGGTACTTTATGTACCACAAACACGGCCTAGATGCTGTATTATATCTCGATTTATGGGTGGATTACACCAAAGATTTAGCAGAGAATCAGAGATGGCCTGCTGCTGGGACATGGGATGCCGATTGCATCATGAGAGTAGAAGAAGCATTATGGAAAAAGAAAGCCAGACAGTCACAGAAAGATGCCATTGAATTATGGCGTAAAGAATCACACAGACGGACAGAGAAAGCACTCAGAAAAGCAGAGAAAAGTAGAGAGGATTCAGACAAAGCCCGAGAAAACGTATTAGTTGAGGAGGGGATACGAGTAAAAGCAGAACAAGTAGACCGACAACGAAACACTCTTATGAATGGTATGTATCCTCTCCTGGCCGAGGGTTTACCTAAGGCCACTCCGGAAATACCGAAGGATCTGCCCCCTCCATTGCTCCCGACTAAAGTACGTCACAAGACCACAAAAGACATATTCCTTTCTTCCTATTTAGACGATGTAGCCCCCGAATATGTTAATATTCCGCCGCCACGCACACCACCTGCTGACGGCACTCCACCCGAGATAATCTACACCCACTTCCGCAACAACAAACTCCTCCTCCCGTTCCACATCCTGCGCCTGTTCCCCCACCCCTTCCTGCACCTATTCTCCCTACCATTAACCCACTAAATCCTTTTGGACCTGGCACCTCGGGAGGTGCAGCAGGAGGTTTTCAAACACCGCCACAAACACATCGATTGACTTATAGGGATTTAGCACAACAACGTACACCTCAAACAGCGAGTTACGACATACTTAAAGAGCCTCTTACAGATTGTAGATATGATCCAGTACCCGGTAAAGACGACAGAATGATGCTATCATCAGTACGTCTACGACGAGTTGCAAACTATTTAATGTTACTACCAGGAATGATTGATCATCTAGACAGAATATATCATTTTGTCCAAACGGGGGAAGGTCCTGAAAGTATTGGCGAGGCCATGGCATACCAGAAAGTTGACACTCAAAGAATGATATTACGTTTCTTCATAAACTGCTTGATAAGAGACCAAGATAGGCCTGGTGTAGACCAGGAAGAAATGAAAGCACTTAACAAATGGGGTCAGAATATAGCAGACGGAAAACATGATAAACAGAGTTGTATAGAAAATATGTACCGAAGGATCCGAAAAGCAGTAGAACAAATACATGAAAGAAGACAGCCTGAAAGAGAAATAGATACAGACAAGAATGAATCCTCGGAGGAGGAGGAACAACCAGAAACGACAACAGGAACATTGCAATTACCAGCTAGAGAAATGATAGCATATGTAGGTAAGGGAAGACCCTTTAGTAATTCAATACGTCCGGTACGTCCAGAAAGTAAGAGACTTTCAAGCTGCCATGTCAAACCCGAAGACGCCAGAACACCTATTTCAGGCTACCGATAAAATACTTCAAGAACGAATGGGGTACCATGTACTCGATTCCATGGATGAACAAGAATTAGCTAGGTCAGCAGTACAATGGGCTGACAGTTCCGATAAATATAATGATGACGGCTTAGCGCAGACCTTTTTGAACCTTTCCCCTGATGAACAGAAATTAGCTGGAATATACATGATTCAGCATCTCATTACGTTGTTCAAAGGCCAACATTCTGATCCAGGTCCCCTACCTGATATTTTAATAGAACTACTCTCGAATAGATGGAGAGGTCTAGGTACCGACTTAATTAAAGTAATTCTAGAACATCGACACAGATATAATGCTTTTCTGAATACACAGTTTGTTCCAGCTCCACCTCCAGAAAGAAAAATGTATTACATAGACAGACAGAATCCCTTGCGAGAAGTACATCCAGTTAGGAATGATGATAATACCTTTAGACGTGTGTTTGTGTACACGCCCATAACGAAAATGGAACTATTAGAAATGAAGAAATTAGTGCCCAGCCATGACAAAGATCCAGCAGGTTTCCACCGTGAAATAAAAGACATGTTACTCATGGGTGATTATACCTATCCTGACATCATGAAAATATTGAAAGTATTACTGCCTGCCGGTATTTACGAGAAACTGAAAGAAAAGGAATGGGAGGTGGGAGAGCAAAAGATTGATTGGGCTGAATTAGAGAACGAAGAAAATACTCGAACCCCAGGCCTAGGGCTTGGGGACAAAACTAAAGCATTACCAGGATTGTTAGTACAAGTATTGCCACGTTTGTTAGCAACGAAAAAGGAGGACTGGGATGCAATCTCAGCCTGTAAACAGAAACCCGATGAAGAAACTAGTGATTTTTATTCCCGATTCGAGAAATGTTTTGTTATTAATAGTGGCCTGAAACCAAGTAGTGAGTCATACCCACACCTTTTTGTATCAAAATTAGTCGAGAATTCCTTGCCCCAGGTTAAGAATCGTGTTCTGAAAGTCGAGAGCACATGGCAAGCTAATACCCCTTCACAAATGTTACAAATGTTACAGTACCACCAGAACAGAATTAGAGAAGAACATGATCACGAACAAAGACGTATGAAAGACACGAAAATGAAAATGTTAGTTGCTCAGTCAGTTCCAGCTGACGGTCAGAAAAAGGGCATGACACAGTCCAACAATTCAGCAGCTCCTGTTAAAGGGATATGCAACTATTGTAAACAGCCAGGTCACTATATAAACGATTGTGCAGTTTTGAAACATAACATAGCTACAGGTAAAACTAAAGAAAGACCGCGTCCTCCTAGACAGGACCAGGTCCAACAACAAGTACCACAGAATATCCAGCCTATGCAAGCTTCATAACAGACAGTACAGACCGTAGCAGTACCACAGCCACAGCCCATTGCCGCAACACAACATGCCACGCAACAGATGTACCAGTATGCACAAACAGATTATCCCGATTATCAGCGATACACATGAAATAGCCTAGAGAGGGAAGTTGGCTTGCCTCTTATTGAGGTTCCTGTAGATCAAGAAGGTCCTTATGTACATAGTCAAGTATTAGGAAAAGATAGAAAGTTTTTGATTGATACAGGGGCAAGCAGAACAACTATAAGTCATGACGAGGTTCCAGGGGCACCCCTCTCAGGCTCACAGAATGTTTCCCTTGGATTTTCAGGAAAGCCTATTGTTAATGAAGTATCGCAACCACTTCCCCTTGCAGTTGGTCCATTGACACGTACTACCGATTTATTACTAACGAAATCATGTCCAGAAAACTTGTTAGGTATCAAGACACTGAAGGCTCTAGGAGCTGTAATTTGCTGTTCTCCGGAAGGAGTAAGACTGTTTTTACGTGACTTTAAGGGTCACTATGTGTTGAGAGATATTGATCCCAGATTACAGAATGTTCCTGCACATTTATGGGCACAAGGCCCCACTGATGTAGGTTGTATGCACATTACACCATATCGAGTCACCCTCAGACCAGGAGTAGTCTTACCACGAATCCGACAATACAAGTTACCTCCAGATGCTGTAGCGGCTTTACTGAAAATCATTGACGAGCTCATTGCACAAGGAGTGGTTGTAGAAACCGACTCGAATCTATGTAACTCCCCCATCATTCCAATTCTTAAACGTACTGATCCAAATGCACCCCCAGTTTATCGATTAGTTATTGATTTGCGCGAATTGAATAAATGCATCGTACCACAGTATCCTGTGGTCCCAGATATCTCGTCTCTATTGACTGCCATTGATTCCGAAGCAACGTTCTTTACTGTAATTGATCTGAAGAACGCCTTCTTTAGTGTCCCAATTGATTCGGAAAGCCAATACCTTTTCGGATTCTGTTTAAATGGTCGAAGCTTCAAATTTGCACGCGCACCTCAAGGATTCACAGAAAGCCCCAGCATCTATAGCCAAGCACTGAAAAGACAACTAGACAGTATACACATGCCTGACAACACTGCCCTGTTACAGTACGTCGATGATCTGCTGATCACCGCCCGCAGCGAACCTGAATGTGAGCAAGCGTCACTGACGGTTTTACATTTCCTGGCTGACAAGGGACACAAGGTGTCCCCTTCGAAGCTGCAATTCTGTGTTCAGCAAGTTGTTTACCTTGGGCACTTGCTGTCCAAAGGGGGGAGACAGCTAACACCTGACCGCATCCAGTTAATTGTAAACATGTCACAACCCAAGACACAAAAGGAGGTACGAGCCTTTATAGGCCTCACTTCTTACTGTAGACAATGGATCCCTCAGTATGCATTCCTAGCGAAACCACTCATACAGTTGACAACCCAGGAGGCAGTGACATCGACTGCCCTCCCTTGGACTCAGGAACACACACAATCTTTTGACGACTTAAAGAAAGCCTTATGTCAAGCACCAGTTTTAGCGACACCATGTTACAGCAAGCCTTTTACACTTTTTGTCACAGAACGTGAAGGTACCGCCTTGTCAGTACTCACTCAGGATCAAGCAGGTTCACACAAACCGTGTGCTTATGTTTCTAGTACATTGGATCCAGTAGCCCAGGCTCTGCCTGCGTGCTTGAAATCAGTAGCAGCAACAGCTCTAGCGATCAGACAAAGTGATTCCATAGTGTTAGGACACCAATTGACAGTACAAGTTCCACACTCTGTGGAAGTTCTTTTAAACCGAACACAGACCCAGCACTTGACTATAGCACGACTGACAGGTTATGAATTGACATTGTTTCAGCCACACATAGAAATCAGACGTTGCAACACATTAAACCCTGCTACACTTTTGCCATTAAGTGAGACAGATCCATTGGCACATGATTGTATTGAAGTCATTACCATTACAACGAAACCCAGACAAGACTTGACAGACACCGCATTACCAGATCCAGACCTGACACTTTATGTGGATGGTTCATGCATGAGGACAAGTACAGGAGAATTAGTGGCCGCCTACGCAGTCACGACAGAAACTGAAGTCATAGAAATGAATTGTATTGAGACCCTGTCAGCTCAAGCAGCAGAGCTCATCGCTCTGACTCAAGCCTGTATTCAAGCCAAGAACAAGAGAGTTAACATATACACAGATTCACGCTATGCATTCGGAGTCGTACACGACTTCGGTGTCTTGTGGCGAGAGAGAGGTTTTTTGACCTCTCACAGAGCCAAAATTTAACACGGTCCCCTCATTCAAACTCTGTTAGATGCAATACATCTGCCTACAGCAATATCCATCATGAAGTGCAAGGCACATACGAAAGTCACAGATATAATTTCCCAGGGTAACGACCTGGCAGACCGAACAGCCAAGCATACAGCTCAGACTCAGACTCACACAACTGACCTGACAAAGACAATAGTCCAGACACCGACACATTGCATGACAGTTAAGGATCCCGCCCTAGATGTAATTGACATACAGACACATGCTACACCAGACGAAATCAAGAAATGGATTGAACTAGGAGGGATCCAGACAGATCAAGGATGGATGACGAAGGGAAAATCTACATGGTTTCTCCCTGACTCTATGGTCCAAGTTATCATTAACACAGTACACAGTCCTGCACATTTAGGAGAAAAAGCCATGTTAGACAGTATTCAAAACCTCTGGTTCAATAAACATTTACGAGCAGCAGCCAAACAGAAAGTGCGTACTTGCATGATCTGTTGTCAGTTCAACCCAGGTAAAAGCATTCCCGTAGAGCAAGGTGGATTTCATCCTCCCGATCACCCTTTTGAAGTCCTCCAGATGGATTATATCCAGATGGAACGTTGTCGAGGATTCAAATATGTCCTCGTAGTTGTATGTGCACTCTCCCGTTGGTCAGAAGCTTATCCAGTCCCAGATTACACTGCTCCGACCACTGCCAAGCAGCTGGTTCGTGAATTTTTCCCCAGATATGGTTTGCCCCGCATCGTATACTCCGATAACGGTCAGCCATTCTCGTCCGAGCTAATGAAGCAGGTATCTCTCCTGCTCGGCTACCAGTGTAAGTTCCACTGTGTCCGACATCCCGAGGCAGCAGGCCTCGTGGAACGCCATAATCAGACTCTGAAAATTCGCCTTGCCAAGATTTGTAGAGAGAAAGGGGTCGACTGGATAGTAGCTTTGCCAGTCGCACTCTTTTACATGAGAATGGTCGCACACTCCAGAACAGGGCTATCCCCGTACGAGGTGGTCTTTGGTAGGCCACCGAATATGTGGGGGACGCCTCTGCCTCGCAAAATTACCGATGTCGACTGTAATATGCTGACAGATTACCTTGCTTCTTTGATGTCTGCACTACAATCATGTCGTTCACAGGTTGCTGCAGCCTTTCCCGACAACACCGAGGTGAAGCCGCATGAAGTGGTTCCGGGAGACCTCGTCTACATTAGGAATTTCGACAGGAGAAGTCCGCTGGAGCCCCGCTGGCAAGCACCAAGACTAGTACTTTTGACCACAAGGACAGCGATAAAAGTCGAGGGCCGCAAGGGTTGGCTTCATTCGAGTCATATAAAAAAATGTTATGGACTAACGCCAGATCTAGCCTCCCAGCCCGGCCCTCCTCCACAGACTGACTCAAAACTCCCCTTGGTCGAGAAAACTTCTTCTCAAGAATATAAACTGAAATTAAGGTCTAGCAAGTCAGACAGTTTAATTGTTTAAGTCCTCCCCTAGGTGAATCGGTTAGACGTGTTTCTGACATGTATCCCCTAGACCCCAACAGAGAGAGAGATAGACAGAAACAGCTCAAGAAACGTGAATATTGTAAATCTCTTCGCAGTCACTGCATCGTGACACTATTGATTATGTTTTTTCTAAGTCTTATGATTATTGCTGCAAGTGTGCTGTTGCATGTATATTACCCTATTTTCAAGCGTGCACATTCTCCCTTCAATGTCACTGCCGAGCACTCTTTCAGTGAACTGCCCCCGCATGAATTATCTTACCGACTTGCGCTGCGCAGCAACACATTCATTAGTATGTTACATCACTCCCATCAGACCAGCAATGCTACCAATTGTTGGATATGTGGCCGACTCCCTCCCTATCAGAAATACAAGGGAGTTCTGCCCCTCTTCCCGTACCCGTTCACACACAATGGTTTCTGTGGTGCATGGTTTAGTTTAATGAACTCTCTAGATTCCAATTCCGTAGTTTACCAGGGCAACTGGGTATGGGGAAATCTGAACACAGTTCTGCATAAAGTATGTTTCCCTGACAAGGAGGGTCTACCAAAAAGGACAGGGACTGATCTAAAAAATGAAGTATATGGATTAGGTAACTTTACACTTAACCTCATGATTCTGAATGTTGAATCCGAAACCGAACCAGTCTTGCCTGCTATGTCCGTACTACCAGTCAAAGGTGAATTATGTGTCAGAAAGAATGGTTCAGTACACCTGGGTCATAGTAAATGTACTACTGTGATCGAATTCAGTGATAAGGGCAAGTCTACATTTAAAGCTTCACGTCATTCTTACTTCATTTGTGGTCATACCGCATATATACGTTTACCTCTAGATTGGGATGGCACCTGTTACATTGCATTCCTTCTGCCACCTGTTTTCCTAGCCCCTCCTGATTACCATAGGGACACCCATCTAGTACACAATAGACCACAGAGAGATCTCCCGATTGTCGACTACACTGAAACGGCATGGGAACAATATACAGATTTCAATAAAGGTTTCTTTCCCTACTTAGGTGCTGTCTTTAATAGTAAATTGATACGAAAATTAACCAGAACCCTCGAAGCAGTAGTGAATGAAACTACTTCCGCCCTAGGTAACTTAACAGAGGAGCAGTCTGCTATGCGGATTGTTCTTCAAAATCGTCTCGTCCTTGACGTCATCCTGGCCGATGGGGGCGGAGCCTGTAGAGTCATCGGATCGAGCTGCTGTGTTTTCATTCCAGAAAACGCGCCATCAGTATACAGAGCCATAACCCGTCTTCACAAGATTGCAAGTCAGATACACCAGAATCCAGGCACCTGGACTTGGTCCGGTTGGTTCTGGAGCGTATTGTCAGCCTGGGGATGGAAGGTCCTATCCTTCCTAGGTATTGCCCTTCTCATAGTATTCAGTTGCTGCCTATGTCTGCAATGTGGGCCAGCGATTTGCGGCCTGTGCGCCACATCATGTATTCCTCATTCAAGTCCTCATTCAAAACGCCGTAAGAAGAAAGAAGAGCAAATGATGTTACATGAACAGATTGATAGATTAATGAGGATTGATATATCATGAAGGGTCCGTAGGGGACAAGGAGGGAATGAGGTAATATGAATTTTCATGGTCAATTGTGTCCCCTATCATAGACCCCAACGGCTCCATGTACGTGCTTCAAGTACATGTATGTTCCCTCCACTTCCAGCTATGAAGACGCAAATACATTTGCGTCCAACGTTAACATGTCCTTTTTCAGATCCACCATGAATGGGTCAGATGTTCCGTTCCTAAGTGTGCCTTGCCAACGTCTTTATATGGTGCACTTTTCATGTTTTACTAGCTCTGGCGATTTAGGCCCTGATTCCTGCCATCGAGCCCTTTCTGCCTTCTGTCTCTGAAAGCTGCAGTCTGCTGCTTCCTGACCCTTGACTTACTCCCTGCGCGGCGAGCGGTGCCTGGCTCGGCCTGCTTGCCTGCCAAGACTGTATTCAGCCTTCAAGTTATCTGCTCCGCTCCTCGAAAATACATTCCTGTCTAGTAGTTTAGGAAAACATCCTTCCCAGCTGCAGAGCAAAGGGCCCGGCCTCACTGTCTCCATGCAAGTAATTCATAGCTCCCGTTACCATGGTAGGCCCATGGCCCCTCGCATCTCATGTAGACACGTAGTCGCATACGCACGCACTAGCAGTCAGTATAGAATAGCCTCTGCCCGAGAGACCTTTCCTTCTAGATAATACAGTTCCTCAAACACCAGATATTAGATATGATTTGGGATTAGGTTGTTCTGACACCCCAGACTTCTGTCTCCTCATGTAGGGCTAAATGTCAAGTCCCCTTCACCCTCCAGTTCCACGTCAATTACACGTCATGCTGCTGCGCGCGCATCTCTGCCACATATTTCTGCTGACATTGCAGGATTCTCCTATGGATCCACCCACCTGTGATACGTTTCAAGTGACGTTGTCTAGCACACACCTCCGAGCACACCCTCATGCACGCCTTCTGTTACGTACATATGTCCTTATCTCGTTTCTCTCAGCTGTTACGCCTCCTGCATCTATCTCTACTGTAATGCATTGACTATATATATGATGTTCTGTTATTAAAGCATTGTACATGTCCATGTCCATTCCCTTCCTGAACCCTTGTGGTGATGGAACATGATACCTGGTTCGAACCAATTCCTTTTTAAGGAATAAAACCCCTTTTAAAACCTCAAATGCCACGGATTCTGTCTCTTATTTTTGACTGAGTTATTCTTATTGAACTTTACCGCATAAATTAAGTATAGGTAATTTAAATTTACCACACAGGGACTCCGTATAGGGGGACGCGTTGTGGTACCTTGACCATATGGGTGGCTGACCCCCAGGGCCATTGCTGGGAACGGATTGAGGGGGAGTTTGGGGGCTGGGAAAGTTAATAACATTTTACTTTTTGTTAAAAAAAAACCTGGAAATTCACTGGAAAAAAAGGAAAAAGTGGAATTTAGTTGTGTGGTAAAAATATTTTATTTTGCATTAAAAGAAAAACAAAAGCAGAAATTCACTCAAAAGACCATGAGTTAAAGTAACATTTTAATCAAAAATGACATCATTGATGACATCACTATATACAAGTACGCAAGTTAAAGTTACTTCATTTAACTATCCAACCTTTGTGGAAAGGTGGTGTACAAAATAATACCCAGTAATCAATGCCATTTGAGTTTATGTAATTATTAACTTTATCTTTACTTAATCAGTTGATTGTTTATGTATTCCAGGACTGGATTGGAAAAACTGTGGTGGAGGATTTCCAGGCGGACTTTGTGGTAGATTTGGAACCCTCTGTTAAAGGGTATGTAACTTTAGAATTTCTGCTTTCATAAGGCGTCCATGTAAATGTCTGTGAGAGAATGTTAACTGCATACTTTGCTGTCATTTGACAGACAGTCTCTCGATGATTCGCTCCACTTGGGAATTGACAACAACACTGGTTGTGCTTTCCTCCCAGTCATGCATTGTACAAATGATTCCTCTTGTTTGACTGCTCAAACTACGCAGTGTTTACAGTTTAAGAAAGCTTGGTAGTTGGCACCATGTGATTTTATAATGTAGCACATAGGTGCTTGCCATAACTATTTGAAAATGTCTTTATTTAATTCTCTTCCAGGGGATACTCATCAATAATCATAAGCACTGAATAGTTCCGCCCACATGCGGGGACCCTGGAGCAATAGCCAAAAATATGCACATATATCTACATATATCTACATATATATATATATATATATATATATATATATATATATATATATATCACGCTCCAATTCCTCCTCGCATAAGAGAAAGACGACAGCACTCGGGGGGTTACTTTTCGAAAAAGTGCAGGTTTATTTATTTCTTGCAGGCACCCTCCACAAACGCGTTTCGGCGTGCTGCCTTCGTCAGTGTGGCATATATATATATATATATATATATATATCAAACAATTTCCACCACTTCCGGCGAGCGGCGAGGAAGGAACTCAAACCACCACAGCGAGTCAGGCAAGATGCAGATTTTATTTGCGTTTCTTTTCCAGCCTGCAACGACGCGTTTCGGGCTTCAAGAGCCCTTGATCACATTCAGCAAATATCGCGACCGTTTAAAGTTTTATACGTTTTTTCAACACCAAATGTACACCCCCCCCTGCACTGCATGGTCAGTAGGTCACATGATTAATAAACATGATAAAAAGACTATCACATGGATCTACGTCTTTCCCAGGTTAATTTACAAAAATATATATTTTTGATTAAAAGTGATGTTTTACTAACTGCTTAAATGCAGGTTTGAACAATTATTATGGCATAGTGGTTTTGTAATATGCAAATGTGAGGACCACTGGTATATGGCATCAGGCTTTAAATGACAGGTTAAATCCATTTATAAAGTTTTTGCCCGCTATCGGTCATTTATACAGCCTCCTAAAAAAATATATATTTGCTTAAACCACTAGTATATGCCATATGTACATTACATCCTGCAATCATGTGCTCAAAATCAGAATAATGCGAGTACTGTTAAACCATGACAGATTTCCAACAAATTTCGACATAAAGTGCTTCCTGTGATAATAGTGCAAAAAGAAAAATTGATAAAAAATGTGTTCGGCGTGTAATAAATACTCACTAAACTGGTCAATTAAAATTTCTATAGTCATACATTACTATGCATACATAAACATACAGTATTGTAAAATTCATTATTGCAATCGATATTTGCCAGTGTATGTCTTACATCTGGAATGAAGTTAGATACCATATGTTATGTTTTGTCAAAAGTAAGTATAGGCTATTCTGAGGACAGGAGGGATTCATGGGAGCTGACATGGTAGAGGGAATGAACATAGTTTGTAATTGGGCAGAAATTTCAGTGCAAAGATAGCTGCATCTTATGCCAAAACTTATGGGCACAATGTTTTTCTATAGATATGTATACATATCCTCCGAATTATTAAGGCCCCTAGGCCACTTGCTGTCTAGTTCCAGTATAAACTTGGTCTCCAGCTGTCTAAGCTTTCTCTCTCTGTTTCCGCCGCGTTTAGATTTTGGGACTGCGGCGATAACAAAATAAGAAAGACAATTAATGTCTTTGTTGTGGCATTTGGCAAAATGCCTAGCCACCGGATAGGTAGCATCATTGTGGAGAATGGCCCTCAGATGTTGAAGGATCCTGACATGCACCTGTAGCTTTGTGCTTCCCACATAATTTAAACCACAGGTGCATGTCAGGATATAGACTGCAAAGCCCGTTTTACAGTTGAAATTCCCCTTGATGGACACAGGGGATGTATTGAAGGGGGTCTCATATGTAGATTTGTTGCAGCCAAATTTACAAGTGGAACATTTTTTAAACCCCTTCGTGGGTTGAAGCCATATTGTCGGTTTTCTGGTTTCTAGTGAACTTTTATCCAGATCATTGCCCATGGATCTTCCCTTTCTAAAAGTTACAGCAGGGGGAATATATAGTCTCTCGCCCAGAGTACTGTCAGTGAGGACAATCGGCCAATGTTTGTGGATAATTGACCTGATTTTCCTTTCCTGATGTGAGTAGGTCAAGATTAATCTGGGATTGTCACTGATGGTGTTTTCAGTAGTGGATTGGTCCGAGTCATCTTTGAACAGGCTGCTTCTAGGGCGTTCTTCTGCTCTATGAATGGCTGTATTAATGATTTTGTTACTGTAGCCTCTTACCCTGAGTCTTGTGCGCATATTGTCAACACATTGTTTGAAGTCATCCTCATCGCTGCAAATACGTTTAAGTCGTAAGACCTCTCCGTATGGTATGCTAGCGATGAGGTGTTTCGGATGTGAGCTATTTGCATGCAATGTAATATTGCCCGCCGTGCTCTTCCTGTGTAAGGTGCTCTGTATAGAGTTGTTAACAATTCTTAACTTCACATCCAAAAATTCTATTTCCGAAGTGTGAATGTGGGAAGTGAAAGTCAGGTTAAGATCATTTTTATTGATGCTGTCAACGAAACATTGTGCGGATACTGTGTCTCCGCGCCAAATGATGAAAACATCGTCGATGTATCGAAGATACAACATCACATGTTGATCTACAACCTGCATATATTCATGCTTAAGGGCCTGCTCCTCCCACCAGCCTACGTGTAAACACGCATAGCTGGGGGAAAAGCAGGCCCCCATAGCAACTCCCCTGCTCTGTTTATATAAGATGTTATTAAACAGGAAAAAATTGTTATGTAGGCACCAATTAATGAGCTCTACAATCACCTTGTTGTGCGCATACATTTCAATGGGTCTAGTGGATAAGAAATGTTTAACTGCAGCTAGTCCATGCGTATGATTAATGCTGGTATATAAGGATTCTATGTCTAAGGTCATTAGACATAGATCATCAGACCAATCCACATGTTTGATTTTTGTAAGGAAATCACCAGTATCTTTTACATAACTTGGGAGCAATTTGACCAAATCCTGTAAGAAATGGTCGATGTATTGACCAATATTCTCGCTAGCACTATTAATGGCGGAAATGATAGGTCTGCCAGGTACAGGTATTACCTGTTTATGTATCTTAGGAATAAGATACAAAACCGGTAAGACCGGATGTTCTTTATACAGAAATTTACTCTCCTCATTGGAAAGCAAACCTTCCCTTCTCCATTGAGCTATCATTTTTTGTACCAATAGTCTAGCATTATCATATTCTTTGGAGGTGGTTTTTTGGTAACATTGTGTGTTGCCCAGTTGTTTTTCAGCTTCCTCTATGTACTGTTTTTTAGGCCATAACACAAGGTTGCCTCCTTTATCGGACTTTTTTATCACGATATTACAATTGTCACCAAGTTTTTTAACCAATTTGTTGTATGCAATTCTCCTGAACATAGCACCTCGATGATATTTGTTCTTTTTAGTGCTAACATTTAGCTGTTTGAGATCTCTTACGACCATATCATGGTAGGTGTCAATGGAGTCTTTTGGCATTAGGGGTACAAATTTAGATTTATTTCTAAAAGGACTCAAGCCCGCCCCCTGTTGGACAAAGTCAATTTTTCGCAATCTGTCTTGGGTAGATACATCAATAGGGTCAAGAGTTTGACTGTTGGGCTCCTCTTCCTCTAGAAGATCGTGCATAGTTACTACCCCCCCAACATCTGCGGCCTGTAAGAATGGAGTTTCCCCACTTTCTTGCACACTATTATCAGACACATGATTTTGATTTTTGTCTGCTTTTAATGCATAATGTTTCATAAGTTTGAGTTTTCGTATAAAACAGAAAACATCAATTCTAGTGCGTGCATAGTCAAAATTCTCTCCAGGACAAAAGTTCTATAAGTTTATATATATATATATATATATATATATATATATACACAGCCTGAAAACATATCACTAGGCTTAAAACTGCCATCATTGCATTGTAAATCTTTTACATTTGAAACAATAAAGCCATATAAGTCATAATATCCATATGATATATGTAAAGAAAACTGCCCTGAGTTTGCTTTGAAACACACAACCTTTATTTTCAAAGGTAAAAATCAAGACCATAGAGGCAGATTAGCCTAGAAAGGCTGTATAGAAAACAATTCGAAAATTGGCACCATACCTTTAAGACCTCCAGGAACCCCCCAGGCTCCCATCATGCACCACAGGTGACAGTTAGGTCAGTTCTTCTTTCCGGCTCCTTCTGTGAGGATCCTGGAGCATTAAGCTTGCCAGTTAATGATTTTTTTATCACTCTTTTCTGGTTTAAAGTGAACTTTTTTGGTTTCACTCGACGTCTCTAGTACTTAGCTTACTAATACTACTATTTTTTTCGACTTTTGGCTATTTTTTTTTCCTGTCATAATGCAGGCCTTATTTAATAAGTGCCCGACCTGTGGAAAAAAGATGGCTAAGTAAGACCCTCACTCGGGCTGTATTGCTTGTCTACCTTCATCTCACAAGCCAGACCAGTGTTACCACTGCAGCAAGTTTTCAAAAAGAACCCTTAGGGAAAGGGAGAAGATTAAGCTGCACTCCATGCAGGAGAGAGGAAAAGAAACAGCAAGTGGGCGAGAAGAACATCCTTTAAGGAAGCCCTCCTCTCAACCAAGGTTGGAGCGCAAAGAAAAAGGTGAGAAAAGGAGATATCGGTGTCAGATCGACATCCAAAATACCTTTGTGCTCTGAGTCGGCGTCGAAATCGACGTTGCAACGTCCTTCGCCATCGAAACATCTGACTTCAGGTGAAAAGTCTCATAAGACGAAGTCGACACCAACGCGTAGGCGGTCCAAGCCTGGCTCGCCCATGACGTCAAGAGGCCGGGGCTCGACGTCGACACATCGTCGAAGCCCGCCGTCGAGAGGGACCGTGGCGACGTCGAGATCACTGCTGACGACGAGAGGTCCAATTGCATCGACGTCGAGCTGAACACGGAGGGCTTTGGCACCAGTGAGACACAGGCATTCGACATCGAGACACATGGCGTTGACGCATCCGTCGCCAAGAAGGTCGATGTCGAGTAGGTCACCGTCGAGGAGATCGATGTCGAGATCTCAAAAAACACCCTCTGTGTCTAGAAGATCATGATCATGATCTAGGTCGATGTCGAGGAGGTCGGTGTTGGGGAGATCACACTCCAATAAGGGGTCTCCACCTGTAAAGAGACCTAGGGCAACGTCGAGAGACCGCTCGACGCGGGACGCCCAGGTGGTGACGTCAAGGAGTGCCTCTTCCTCTCCAGGGCTTCAGATAGTTCAAGTCACTCCTGAGCCATCACCAGCACCGTCTCTAGCCCCTCCAACAAATATCTCCACGAGATGGCTAGGGGACATAAGAGAGTGGAAGATCCGCAGGATTACAAGACTGACACTTTCCTCTACAAGGTCCAGATCGCATATAATTCAGTCAGTACACTCATCTGAAAGACATGAGCGACATGCCACTCCGCAAAGGTCCCCATCTTTAAGAAGGCGCTCATCACTTTCTCCTAGGAGTCAGGAATCCAGATCTTGACACCCCTCTCCTAGAAGAAGGAGCCATAGATCTTCTTTGTGGTCTTCAGACTCCAAGGCCGATTACTCTCCTACACTTTCTTCCTCTCCTCCGAGTAGAATATCACCCATTGATGATATCCTGACCTTCAATGAGTTTCTCTGTCGAGGGGCTGCGAAGCTTCAAATTGAAATGCCTGTTTCCACCACCAAGACATCAGTCAAATTTGAAACACTACACCAAAGGTCTTCCTCTAGACCATTGCTTCCCCTAGTGCCTGGTCTGCTAGAGCCTGCTCTGCAAAAATTCCTTACTCCAGCATCGGTGGCGGCGACCCCATCTCGGATCACTAAAAAGTATAAGGCTCCTGAGAACGACCCCCTCTTTCTGTGGGCTGACCCTCCACTGGACTTTTTAAAACTTGTATCTGTAATATTGTGTTTTATCAGGTATTCTCACTTACCTGCATCACTTGGCTTTCTCAAACAGCGCTACTCGCTGCAACGATCCCCGCCATTCCCGAGGGCGAGGCGAGACACGCCCCCTCGGCTGGCCACGCCCCCCGCCATACCTACTAATAGAGCGCGCCGCTCTACAGCGTCGCATTAAAGATTGGCTCCTGAGGCGGAAAGCTGGGAGCAGGGCTATTCACTTTTTTAAAACTTGTATCTGTAATATTGTGTTTTATCAGGTATTCTCACTTACCTGCATCACTTGGCTTTCTCAAACAGCGCTACTCGCTGCAACGATCCCCGCCATTCCCGAGGGCGAGGCGAGACACGCCCCCTCGGCTGGCCACGCCCCCGCCATACCTACTAATAGAGCGCGCCGCTCTACAGCGTCGCATTAAAGATTAGCTCCTGAGGCGGAAAGCCGGGAGCAGGGCTATTCACTTTTTTAAAACTTGTATCTGTAATATTGTGTTTTATCAGGTATTCTCACTTACCTGCATCACTTGGCTTTCTCAAACAGCGCTACTCGCTGCAACGATCCCCGCCATTCCCGAGGGCGAGGCGAGACACGCCCCCTCGGCTGGCCACGCCCCCCGCCATACCTACTAATAGAGCGCGCCACTCTACAGCGTCGCATTAAAGATTGGCTCCTGAGGCGGAAAGCCGGGAGCAGGGCTATTCACTTTTTTAAAACTTGTATCTGTAATATTGTGTTTTATCAGGTATTCTCACTTACCTGCATCACTTGGCTTTCTCAAACAGCGCTACTCGCTGCAAGGATCCCCGCCATTCCCGAGGGCGAGGCGAGACACGCCCCCTCGGCTGGCCACGCCCCCCGCCATACCTACTAATAGAGCGTGCCACTCTACAGCGTCGCATTAAAGATTGGCTCCTGAGGCGGAAAGCCGGGAGCAGGGCTATTCACTTTTTTAAAACTTGTATCTGTAATATTGTGTTTTATCAGGTATTCTCACTTACCTGCATCACTTGGCTTTCTCAAACAGCGCTACTCGCTGCAACGATCCCCGCCATTCCCGAGGGCGAGGCGAGACACGCCCCTCCAACCTCCTGACCCGCCAACATAAAGCATGTGTCTTGCCAGGAAGCGCAGCGGACGTGCGCAGCGGGCACGACTTTTGCGCGCCGAAGGCGCGCCTAAGGCAAGCCCGTCTGCGCCCGTCCGCGACCGACCGGGACCAGGGGCCATATCCCCTACAGGCTCCAGCGCACCTGAGGTAGTCATCATTCGCTACAATCGTAGCGATTTACTAGCCCTGCGTAAACCTATCAAAACAACAAACTGCATCCAAACCGGCCCAGGCCTATCCTACGGACCCATCTCATGCCGTTCATGTCAATGGACCAGCTTGGGTCAACTTTCAACGGATCCTCACATAATCCCTACTAACCCCCAGCATGAACTAAAATGTCTATATTTTAACGCCAGATCACTACCCAAGCATGCATTAGACATATGGGACATCTTATCCTCAAAAACGCCAGATTTAGTTTTTGTCACAGAAACGTGGCTATCCGATGTCAGTGCCCCAGACCTAGCCAACGCCCTCCCCCCAATTATAAAATAATAACACAAAACAGACAAAGTAAGAAAAAAGGAGGCGGAGTCGCCGTAATTTTCAGGGACCACCTAACTTGCCTAACGGATACAACTAATGCGGATCCCGAACATGAGCTACTACCATTTAAAATCCTCGCTGAGAATTATGTTATGCTAGCGGGTGCAGTGGTCTATAATCCACCAGGACAACAAATCAAACTCAGCGCTAAACTCCTGAATCAAGTACTCCCTTTGTGCCTAAAGCACAAAAACTACATGATCATTGGAGACTTTAATGTCCATTACGAAAACCCCAATGCCCCTGGAGTCGCACAGCTCAAATATGACATGGAAATCCTCCAACTGAAACAATTAATCGATGGCCCCACGCACATAGCTGGGCACACCCTGGATCTCCTTTTTACGAACATCGAATCGACCACCCTCAAGGAAACTCTCCCTCTGTCATGGACAGACCATTTCATGCTTTCATTCTCATTTGAACCTCCCGGCAAACCCGTTAAGACCAGATCCACCCCCCTCACCTCTAAGAGAGCTTGGAAACTAATCAATAACTCCAACTTCCAAAATCATTTTCACGAGACAGACGTCTCCCTACCAGACAATGAACCTATCGGTAATAATGTCATCCGGTTAGAAACCAGAATTCACCAAACATTGGACAAAATAGCACCCTCACGAGAAGTTAGGAAAAAAACAACCATTAACGAAAAATGGTACACCCCCGCCCTCAAGAGCCTTAAAAGGGAATGCCAAAAAACAGAACACCAATGGAGACAAGCGAAAGATCCTACAACCAGAGCCAACTATACTGCCAAAAGGAAACAATATATCCTAGCCATCCGAGAGGCAAAAAAGGCATTTTTTGTGCAACGAATCAACGAAAACCATAACTCTGCAAAAGAGTTATTTAAAATCGTGAAAGAGCTCAGCAACCCATCCTGCACCTCGCAAACTCTCACCCCTTCAACAGAAGCATGCGAACGGATTAGCAGCTTCTTCTCCGAAAAAATTAATAAAATTTATTCAACCTTCACCCCTTCCCATCCCGTCCCCCCTTATGATGACGTATGTCCATCTACATCCGACAATGACAACGATCGTCTAGACTTGGGCAACTCCCCTCGTCTATCCAACTTTCAACCGCTCTCCAAAGAAGAAGTGTTAACAGTCCTTAGAGCAATAAAATCTGGCTCTCCCGCAGACACCTGCCCGCACTTTGTATTCTCTGAAATTGCACCGACTCTATGCCCACTCATCACCAAACTATTCAATCAGTCCCTCGCCTCCGCGTCCTTTCCAGATTGCTGGAAGCACGCATCTGTAACCCCCCTCCTGAAGAAAGCTGGTTCCGATATTCTCAACCCTGAGAACTATAGGCCAATTTCACAACTCCCCTACCTCTCCAAAGCATTGGAAAAAATGGTTAACTCACAGTTATCCAAATATCTGGAGGACAACTCGCTTTTGGACCCCACTCAAACCGGATTCAGATCCAACAACAGCACCGAGGCTACGCTGCTGGCAGTGTCGGACAGTGTCAGATGCATTACCGACCAAGGGGGCTCGGTGGCTCTGATACTGTTAGACCTGTCGGCAGCGTTCGACACGGTGTCGCACAAATGCCTACTGAACATTCTCCGGAGCAAAGGAATACAAGACACTGCGTTGCAATGGATTGAATCCTTCCTGAGCAACCGCACCCAAGCAGTGCACATGGGCCAATTCCATTCAGAACCCCGTCCCGTTGGCTGTGGAGTCCCACAGGGGGCCTCCCTAAGCCCCACTCTCTTTAATGCCTACGTATCATCTCTGGCCAACATCGGAAGAAAGTGGGGCATCGGCATCTGCTCATATGCCGACGACACGCAGCTGATGGTGACCATGGACGAAAGATCGGAAAGATCAGAAACAACCAAAAATAAACTCCACAGCTGCCTCTCCGAAATGGCGGACTGGATGCGTAACCACTGCCTCAAGCTCAATGCCGGAAAATCTGAAATTCTACTGTTCGGAGGAGCCAAACTATCGTGGAACGATTCATGGTGGCCACCGCCACTGGGAACAGCCCCGACCCCGAAACAATACGCCAGAAACCTAGGCATCATGATGGATGACGCACTATCTATGAAAGATCATGTACGCACACTGTGGGGTAAGGGATTTGCAATCCTGAAACTCCTCGCTAAGATTTTCACCTGGATCCCACTCGACTGTCGTCGTACGATTACCCAGGCCCTCCTAGTCAGCCGCCTGGATTATGGCAATGCTCTATTCGAAGGAATGAACGAGCAGCTATTCTCCCGCCTACAGGTTCTGCAAAACCAGGCTGCCAAACTGGTATGCAACAAAGGCAAACGTGACTCGGCATCAGCATGCCTAAAACAACTCCATTGGCTGCCGATGCGCCAGCGTGCCACATTCAAACTACTTTGTCATGCGCACAAAGCCCTCCACAAAACAGGCCCTACAATCCTGCAAGGGAAAATTGAATTTTATACTCCAAACAGGAACTTACGATCCACTAACTCAGCCCTAGCAAAACCTAAGCGCATCTATAAAACAAGGACAGGAGGACGGGCCTTCTCCCACCTGGCGGCCAAACGATGGAATGAATTACCGATTGACCTGAGACATACTGTAAACCTTCTTTCATTCCGAAAAAAACTCAAAACACACCTCTTTCCCAAATACTAACCCCTCCCGCATAAACCTCAGCAGTCTTTTCTTTTTTAGCGCCTTGATATCCCTTGGGATGAATGCTGCGCTCTATAAATACCAGAAATAAAATAAAATAAAAATAAAACTGGACTCTGTTATTGTCTCAGCGGCACAGAAGAATCAGACAGGGGCAGCATCGTCTGCGGTACCCCCAGATAGAGACCGTAAGGCTATGGATTCTGTTGGTAAGAGAATGTGCACTACCTCAGCCTCTTACATGAAGGTAGCCTGCGCCTCAGCCTTCCTGGGTCGGTATGACCGTTCTCTGTGGGACTCTTTCACGCTTCACTGAGAAGTTCACAAAAGAAGACAAGCAATTTTTCCTGGAAATCCTGCATGAAGGTGGTTTGGTGGCCAATCAAGTTATCAGTGCAGCAGCTGATGCCTCTGATCTCTCTGCCCATGGTTATGCACATGGGATTTTTGCCCGTCGCTCTGCCTGGCTGAGATTGACGGGTTTGAAGCAAGAGGCACAACATCGTATTCTCAATCTCCCGTTCAATGGCACATCGCTCTTCGGCTCTCATGCTGATGACGAAATGTCCAGGATGAAGACCAAACTGGATACGGTGAAGGCGGTTGGGCTTGAGAAGAGGAAGGACTTCAAGCGACGCTACCGCCCTTACGATAGACGACAA
The DNA here is from genome assembly GCF_964263255.1 of Lissotriton vulgaris. NCBI lineage: Eukaryota > Metazoa > Chordata > Amphibia > Caudata > Salamandridae > Lissotriton > Lissotriton vulgaris. Next base: position 976,260,081 of record NC_141697.1, read on the forward strand.
TACCAGCAGAGGATTCAAACCCCTCAGTTGTCCTCCCAGCAACATCAAGGAAGATCGCAATCCTAACAGCGTCGTCCTGTTAGAGAACGAGGAGGGAACTCCAGACAGTCCACACCTGCTGCCTAGCAACAACAGAAGCAGTGAGTGCTTGCTTCCCCTAACTCCGTTACCCACTCCGGTGGGGAGAAGTGTCCATTTCTACCTGGAAGAGTGGACCAAAATCACACTAAACAAGTGGGTGCTAAATATTGTGAGGAATGGGTATTCCATCAGGTTCAAGTCCCGTCCACCTTCTATTCCTCCTCAAAAGGCTGTCATCCATCTTATAAATCTTCTGAGAAAAGAGGTGTCCCCTCTACTCCTAAAGGAGGTTATCGAGGAGGTCCCATGGCATCAACGTCGGCAGGGGATCTACTCCAGGTATGCTTTGGTCCCAATGAAAGGTCCACACAAGGAGTTCAGGCCTATACTAGATCTCAGGCTTCTCAACAAGTTCATTCTGAGAGAGAGGTTCAGAATGCTGGCATTGCATCAAATAATCCTGCATGTACATCAAGGGGACATGATGTGTTCCATAGATCTTCAAGATGCCTGTTTCAACATCCCAATCTATCCAAAGCATCAGAAGTTTCTAAAGCTTCGCATCCAGTCAGACCACTACCAGTTCTCTGTTCTGCCCTTCGGTCTGAAGTTGACTCCTCGCACATTCTCAAAGTGCATGGCAGTTGTAGCTGCTTTCTTGAGTAAAAAGCTAATTTTCATCTACCCGTACCTAGACAACTGGCTTCTCAAGAGCGCGTCTCCATCTCTTCTACAGCAGCACCTCGCGTACTGCATTCCCCATCTACATTGGCTCGGTCTACACAAAAATTTCAAGAAATCCATCCTCAATCCAACACAGAGGATACACTACCTGGGCGCAACTTTGGACACATTAAACGCAAGAGCGTATCCTTCGTAGGAGAGACTATCATCCATTCTCCACAAGTGTCAAACTCTCCTGAAGATACCTCAGCCCACGGCCAGGCAGATCTCATCTCTATTGGGTCCAATGGCCTCGTGGATTTTTCTAGTTCCAGACGCCAGACTTCACATGAGACTTCTACAGCAGACTAGAAGATCAGTGGTCCCAAATCTCTTGTCCTTTACCCTTTTCCCTCGTTTCCCCTTTGACGATCCTCTGATTTGCCTTTTCTCCATACCCTTGTATTCCTCCCACCCTCCCTTGGTGCTGTGACTGCGTGCCCTCTCCTACCCCATTTAATGGAACTCTGCTCTCCTGGTTTTTTGGGTCTTGACCTGAGAAAATCTACTATTTGTATATATATATGTATATAGAGATAACTATAATCCCTAGTATATGCAGCAGATCTTTTTACTCTACCATTCCTGTGTGACTCTTAGAGTATATCCATTAGTATCCCTTCCTTGAGTGACTTTACTACTTGTACTTTTGCAATTTTTTCAGTTTATATCTCTTCCTTGTGTGACTTTTTAACTTGTACATTTGCAATTTTTTTTCTGTTTGTATCTTTTATGGAACGCATGTAATCCTAAGTCCTTATGCATCGCAACTGGTTCTTATGTAAAGCGCTCTGACACCTTTGGGTAATGTACGCGCTATATAAAATCGCATTAAATTAAAATAAAATAAAAAATAAATAAAATCTCCAATCGCTGGGAGGACACTTTTACTCTACCTCTGTCTCTCCATCAGATGGTGGATGCGACGGACTCATCTCATTGTAGGAGTCCCCTTCCAACAGGAGCTGCCCAAGCAGACTCTGGTGAGGGATGCGTCCCTTCAGGGATGGGGCACTCATATGGGACCACTACAGATCCAAGGAATGTGTTCAGAGAAAGAGCAACTACACCACATAAACATGTTGGAACTCAGAGCTGTACATCTGGCTCTCAAGGCGTTTTATCCTTCCATCAAATCGACTACTCTGCTTATTCAGACGGACAATACAACAACGATGTACTATCTGAACAAGCAGGGGGGCACCAGGTGCAGACCCTTGTCGCTGGAAGCACATACGATTTGGAAGTGGCTTCTGGGCTTCTGGCATGAGACATGAAAATCTCTGCAATTCTTTTGCCAGGTGTCCTCAACTTCCAAAAAGGCGGCCTAAGCAGGCATTTCGCAGAAGCACACGACTGGGTGCTGAAACAAGAAGTGGCGCAAGACATCTTCCACAACTGGGTAACACCAGACATCGATCTTTTCCCGGACGCAGAAAACGCAAAATGCTGCGTCTTTGCCTCCAGGTACCCACAACCAGGATCCAAGGGGAATGCTCTGTTGACAGATTGATCAGAGACATTACTCTACGCTTTTCCACCAATTCCCCTCATTCCCATGGTGATCAGGAAACTGTACAATTCCAAGACAGAGATGATCCTGGTTGCTCCAGAGTGGCCTCGCCAGTGGTGGTACCCGGACCGTCTTCATCTGTCCAAAGTACCACACAGGAGGTTGCTTGTCATCCGGATCTGCTGACCAGGGCGGGCAGCAAGGTATTCCATCCCAACCTGCCATCCTTGAGGTTAGCAGCATGAGACCTAAATGTCCATAAAGACATTTAGGTCTCTCTCAAGACTGCATGCATATCTTGAAGGAGGCTAGGAGACCTTCTACGAGGAAGTCTAACACTTTTAAGTGGAATTGTTTTTACATGTGGTGTACTGCTGAAGGTCATGGCCCTATTCGAGGTCAGGAACAGGCACTGTTACCATACTTACTGTATTTGGCCAAAGCAGGTTTGCAATACTCCTCCATAAAGGTTCACCTGGCAGTGAGAACATCATATACAAAAGTCTCCCACTCAGGCTTCTTTCTTTCAAATGCTAGTTGTTAAAGATTTCCCTGAGGGTCTAAATAAGGTCTATCCTCCTGTTAGGTCTCCATCTCCTCCATGAGAGCTTAATGTGGTCCTCTCAGAACTAATGGGTCCCCCATTCAAACCCATTCACAAAGCTTCCCTTCAGCATCTTCAGTGGAAAACTGCTTTTCTCGTGGCAATCATATCTGCCCGCAGAGTAAGCGAAATACAAGCCTTATGCTCTACAGAGCCTTATCTTGTTTTTTCACGCGAACAGAGTGGTGTTACGTACTCACCCGAGGTTCCTTCCTAAGGTGGTCTCAGATTTTCACATTAACCAGTCACTCTTCCTACTTTCTTTGCAAATCCTGTCACTCCTGCTGAGAGAGCTCTGCACGCTCTAGATCTAAAAAGAGTGTTAAAATTCTATCTTGATAAAACAAAAAGTGTACGTAAGTCTGACCAACTGTTTGTGAATTATGGTCCGTTAAACACTGGTTTCCCTGCTTCTAAAAGGTAAATTTCTAGATAGATAGTGTCATGTATCATGTTTTCTTATCAACTGGCACATAAGCAGCTCCCGGGCAAGCCGAGAGTGCATTCTACGAGAGGCAAAGCTGCTACGATAGCAATGCTTAGGAATGTACCTATTCAAGAAATTTGTAAAGCAGCCACATGGCGATTGGTCCATACTTTCGCAAGCCATTACTGCCTTGATTCTGATGCTCAAGCATATGCTGGTATTCATCCACAGGGTACTGGGATGGGCTTGCTACTCTATTCAGTGCTTAAGACTATTGATGAGTATCCCCTGGAAGAGAAGGATAAGTTACTTACCTGTAATCCTAGTTCTCTTCCAGGGGTATAATCATCAACCCTCCCTCCTCCCCTGAAGAATACCATCGCCATATATATATATATGTATCTGTTACCCATACTGTGATTACACTGTTATACACCGTCCAAAAGAACTAACCTAACTGTCACCTGTGGTGCATGATGGGAGCCTGGGGGTTCCTGGATGTCTTAAAGGTACAGCGCCATTTTTCCTATTGTTTGCCATCAACTGTTGTTTTTGCATTTGTCACCCCGAGTGGGATGGGTATGCTCAGACGTGAGCCCCATGCTCTCCACACCACTGGAGTCAAGCTATCCTGGCTTAGGACGGCTGATAGCCAGAAACCGGTCCTAGGATGCTTGATTCCGGTCCAGGAAAGACATGGCTTGGCAGTTCGGGCTGGACTGTTCCCATGAGGCACAGGGTCAAGGCTGATTTGCATATGGCCCAGATCTCTGTACTGGGGTGAATGTATGACATTGTTCTGCATTCTGTCCATCAACTGTTGTTTTTGCAGGTTTTTACATGGTTCGTAGTAAAGAAGAGATGAAGACCCAGGACACGGAGTGAGACTTTGTTATAGGTTTTTTGTGCTCCTGTTTGGTTTGAGAATGTGAGCTCAGTAATAGGTAGACACCCAGACATCTTGCACACTAATAATGGTGTACAATGCAAGCGGCTGCATGATGGGTGTAGGGGAAAAGGAGAGAGAGACATTACAATTGTTCCCACTCTATACTGTTCTGTTCCTGTTTAAGTTTTAAAGGTAGATATTAAAGCATTTTGCTGCGACACGTATGTTATTGTTCTCATGCAATTTCAACAGATATGTACGTCTTTGTTGGCTATCCTGGTAAACACATATACTTAGGTTATCCTCTAACAATTATTAGGTAGGAACATTGTGGAACTGTAGTACTGAAATTTATAAAGTCAATAAAGATCAATGTAATACAATGGTCTGCTTGGGAGGGGTGTGGCAAGCAACATGGTTGAGTGAGTTGCATTCTCTGAGAGCTCTGGCCGAAGCCACCTAATCCGTCAAGAATCCTGCTGTTCTACAAAAGTATTGCTATATCATGGAGAACCTATGAGAGGACGTAACACCACTAGGTCCCCATCTGCCGAATTTAAGCTTGTATTGCTTGCAGAGAGGAATGTAGTGGCTGTGAGGCCTGATGGCGAGCTAGTCGACGACGCTGTCGACGATCCAACCTTCGTCGACGAGAGTCATCTCGCCGTCGTCGAGCCAACCTTCGACAACAAGCACAGTCTCGTCTATGCCGACTCAGTCTACGACACCGTCGACGAGGATGCTACCACCGACGACGACTCTGTCGACGACGTCGTCGACGAAACAAGTACTCTGCATTTCACTCAGGAAGAGACATATAACACCTCAAATGACGTCTCCGCGGCGTGTCACACCTTTACCTCCCACATTGCTTCTGGACGACGAATCTGACGAGGAGGATGAAGGTCCTTATGGGGCGGCTTACAGCCCATCTGACCTGCGGGTCAAATGCCAGGGGTCAAGTTCTGATGAAGGCGAGACGGAAGAGCACCACTATATTCAACAGGAGAGTTATGTTCAGCAAGAGAGACCTCAAGTGTATGTTCACCCAGAGAGATCTCCACAAAGGTCACACCAGGAAATGGTGGCGATGCCGTCCTCCCTTATCTCGGACTTGCAGTTAATGTTACAAAATTATAGGAGGAGGTTTCCATCTTAGGCGGAGTGACAGCAAGTACCTCCTCCTTCACCTCCTACTCCGGTTCCGCAGACAGTGGCTGAGACACCGTTGCCTTCAAGGGTAGGCGAGCCAGAGCTCAGGGAACCGCCTCAACAGGTGGTTAATATCCAGGATGATGATGTCTCATCGGATGAAGAACGGCAGGTTGACCCTGACCAGGATCCAGATAGAGGCTGGGATATTGATGGTCTTCAGGATCCAGTTTTCCCAGTGCCGGACACCGCAACCTCCCCTCCGGCAGACATTGGAGGTTTTCATAATCTCATGGAAAGAGCGTCTAAGAGATTTGGTCTGCCCATTATGACGGTTCAATATGACTGTTTTTTATACGACTTCAAAGAGCCATACAGAAAGTCGGTTCGTTCTATCCCCATCATTATACCCTCCGACCAAACCATGTTTGGTCGGATGGTATAAAAGCCATGCAAAATCCAGCGACGGTCCTCCCGGTTCTTCCCCGGCTGGAGAAGAAATATAAAGCGCCGGAGGGCAGCCCTGCATGCCTCACTGGTCAGCCAAAGCTAGACTCTGTCATCTTCCAGACGGCGCAGAGTAAATCCATGAATCCATCAACGCCGCTGACAACACCCCCGGATAAGGAAGGGAGGCGTCTGGATAATGTAGGGAAAAGGTTCTCTACAATGGCCAGCCTACTCGTTCGAGCAGCGAATGCTCTGGCTATCCTGGGAAGGTATGATCGCCAGATGTGGTGTGACTTGTCCCCATTTGTAGAAGAACTTCCAGATGTTTCAAAGGACGAAGTCAAGAAAATCTTGATGGAAGGTGAGCGTGCCTCTTCAGAGGTGATGGACTGCGCTATGGATATAGCGACAACGGCATTCTGAGCGCTGGCAGGTTCAGCTGTTTTGCGGCGTCAGGGATGGCTGCGAGCCCCGTGGTTTCGCCAGGAAGTACAAAACAAGATTTTAGACTTACCTTATGATGGGGAAATGTTGTTTGGAAAACACGTGGAACATACCTTGCAAGGCATAAAAAAGGATACAGAGACAGCCAAGTCCTTAGGAACTTTAACCTACCGCAAAATCCCTCTTAAGGGTGCAAGAGGAAGAGGCTTCTCATCGTACAGAGGAGGAAACCAACAGCGCTACTCTTCCTATTCACAACCTGCTCAATCATACAAGCCCCAATATTCTCAGTTGCAAGGTCAATCGACGTCTTTCTCTCGCCAGCCATCGAGAGGACGTCAGGGGCGACAGGGGAGAGTCGACTCTAAAAGACAATAGGGCCCCGTGGCTCTTTCTACTGTTCCTGTCCCTTCTTTAACACCAGTGGGGGGCAGGATTGCCCATTGTCTATGCAGCTGGAAGGTCATATCATCAGACCAGTGGGTTCTGAATATCATCAAGAAAGGACACACTTTGGAGTTCCAACATCTTCCTCCAACAAGAGCGCCAGACGCCACCACGCCCAAACATCTTGGTCTTCTTCGTCTCGAGGCCCACCAACTCTTCATCAAGGGGGCAATAGAGCCTGTACCTCACTCCCAAAAGGGGAAAGCGTTTTACTCCAGGTTCTTCCTAGTTCACAAGACAAAGGAGAAGTGGCGTCCGATACTAGATCTACGGGAGCTCAACACCTATCTCATCAGGTTGTCATTCAGGATGGTCACCCTTCCAGACATTCTACGTCTGCTCAATCCAGGGGACTACATGGCAACTGTGGATTTGGAAGATGCATATTTCCATGTGCCCATCCACCCAGCTCACAGGCAATATCTTCGATTCACAGTAGGCAAGAGCCACTTTCAGTTCAAGGTGCTGCCTTTTGGTCTCCGGTCCGCACCGAGAATCTTTACAAAGGTACTAGCTCCTGTGGCAGCTTTTCTAAGGAGGCAGTCTTTAGAAGTCTTCTCATACCTGGACGATTGGCTAGTAAAGGCTTATTTGTTCCAAGAAGTTTCCAAAGCGGTCACGAGCTGCAGTCAACTTTTCAAGCAGCTGGGCCTTCGGCTCAACACAGAGAAATCAATCCTACGGCCATCCAGGAGGGCGAAGTTTTTGGGTGCGATCATGGATACGGATTGCTGCAAAGCTTTCCCGTCAGAAGAACGCCAGAGCAAGCTTATTCTGTCAGCTCGTCTCCTACAGACAAGGAAGTCTTTGTTGGTCCGTCGGTACAAATCCCTTCTCGGATCGATATCATCCTGCATACCATTGATTCCGCACTGCAGGCTTCGGATGTGTCCACTGCAAGAGCAACTAGACAAACGATGGCGTCAGGCGACAGGCTCCTTCGACGACAAAATCGTGGTAACACCAGTGATGAAGAAAGCAAGCAGCTGGTGGTTGTTTAAAGAAAACATCTCAGTGAGTTTGACATTCCAGCTTCCTCCATCCCCCATGGTGCTGACAACAGATGCCTCCATGGAGGGTTGGGGAGCGGTTCTACAAGAGCTGAAAGTCATTGGTCATTGGAGCGCAGTCCAATGCAGATTACACATCAATCTGCTAGAACTTATGGCTATTCGTCTAGCCTTGCAGGCTTTCCTTCCAAGGATCCAGAACCGTACAGTGCTGGTTCGTACGGACAACACCACGGCCATGCACTACATAAACAAGCAAGGCCGGACAAGATCCTGTACCCTTTCGAAGGAAGCACAGAAAATTTGAAACTGAGTGATCCAACACAAGATCATTCTATCAGCGGAACATCTTGCGGGGGCACTCAATTCCACAGCGGATGCTTTAAGTCGCCAGAGGTCAATCAGCCACGAGTGGGAAGGGGATCAGACCATTCTCGAGGAAGTATTTTCACGTTGGGGGACCCCAACCATCGATCTTTTTGCGACACCGCTGAACGCCAAATGCCAGTGCTACGCAAGCAGGGATCACCATCAGGGATCCTTGGGGAATGCACTTTTGATAGCCTGGTACGGCGCATTTGTCTACGCCTTTCCACCAATACTACTAATCCCGAGTCCAAGAAGGCACACAGCACTCTCCCCACCTCCGGCATGCGTGCCTTTCTGTCAAACGTGCTTACATCCTTCTTCATATCATTTCCATGTCGATGCGTTTCAAGGCGGGAACGCCTCTTCATCAGGACTCTGCTTAGGAAAAGAAGGAGATCTCACTACTCCATTCATTGCACGTTTTTATTCAATGAACAACGCCCTAAGTGGGTGTGGCAGCATCATAACTACCAGCGGCATGCTGGTCTTTGAAGTCCCTTAAGTAGTGAGTTCTATTTTGTCCATTTAGTAGGTTCCTATTTTCCTATATTTGTTTGCGGCTTTCCCGCCTTGAAACGTGTCGACATGGAAATGATATGAAGAAGGATGTAATCGCGTGTGACAGAAAGGCACGCATGCCGGAGGTGGGGAGAGTGCTGTGTGCCTTCTTGGACCGGAGGTGTTCATTGGTGGAACATTGATGCGCGGCTGCCCCTAGCCGCGGAGAAGAGCACCATCTTCGGTTCTGGCTGAAACAGCAGCGGAGCGCGGAGAGGCCCATGAGAGGAATGGTTCCTTTCTGCCAGGCGCACTCTCCTGGGGCGATCAAGCACGCGATACAGAACTTCTATCCAACTATAGGAATCACAAAAGCTGCGAAACAAAAATAGGAAAATAGGAACCTACTAAATGGGTAAAATAGAACTCACTACTCATGGGACTTCAAAGATTAGCATGCCGCTGGTAGTTATGATGTTCCCACACCCACTTAGGGCGTTGTTCATTGATTAAAAACGTGCAATGAATGGAGTGGTGAGATCTTCTCCTTCTTTTCCTATGCAGAGTCCTGATGAAGAGGCGTTCCCGCCTTGAAACGCGTCGACATGGAAATGATCTGAAGAAGGATGTAATCGCGTGTGACAGTAAGCCACGCATGCCGGAGGTGGGGAGAATGCTGTGTGCCTTCTTGGACTGGAGGGGTTCATTGGTGGAACATTGTTGCGCGGATGCCCCTAGCCGCGGAGAAGAGCACCATCTTCGGTTCTGGCTGAAACATCAGCGGAGCGCGGAGACGCCGATGAGAGGAATGGTTCCTTTCTGCCAGGCGCACTCTCCTGGGGCGATCAAGCACGCGATACAGAACTTCTATCCTACTATAGGAATCACAAAAGCTGCGAAACAAATATAGGAAAATAGGAACCTACTAAATGGATAAAATAGAACTCACTACTCATGGGAATTCAAAGACCAGCATGCCACTGGTAGTTATGATGTTGCCACACCCACTTAGGGCGTTGTTCATTGAATAAAAACGTGCAATGAATGGAGTGGTGAGATCTTCTCCTTCTTTTCCTATGCAGTGTCCTGATGAAGAGGCGTTCCTGCCTTGAAACGCGTCGACATGGAATTGATATGAAGAAGGATGTAATTGCGTGTGACAGAAAGGCACGCATGCCGGAGGTGGGGAGAGTGCTGTGTGCCTTCTTGGACCGGAGGGGTTCATTGGTGGAACACACACATATATATATATATATATATATCTGTTTTTCTTATCAGAATAAGGTATTGTGTTTGCAGATATACAGGTGACAAAATATGCCTTACGTTTACTGCTAGCTACTCTGATTCAAAGCATGAGAATCTATGAAAGTTCCAATACTGGGGCAAGAAAACAAGTTACTTATCTGTAACTTTGGTTCCCCAGTATTGGTAACTTTCATAGATTCACATGCACCCACCCTCCTCCCCTGGGAAAGCTCAGCCTAATTGTACAAAGATTGTTGCTGTTCCACCACGGTTACGAAAATCTGAGGCTCTGAGGCTCTCTCAGGAAGGTTCTATGTGGTGAGGCTGCTCTGATTGGTTATTGCAAGAATTTGGTCTCTTTTACAAAAAGAGGTGGATAAGCTACAAAATGAGATGAGGCCTAGGCCTTTTTTTCACTTTTGTGCTTACTACTATGGTATTTTTTATTTACGGAGGCTCCCATTCCGACGATGGGGAATGATACAAAGCATGGGAATCTATGAAAGTTTCCAATACTGGGGAACCAAAGTTACATTTAAGTAACTTGTTTTCTTCCTTGGACCTTGCTGTTCCCAACAATTGCATCTTTTCGTCTTCCACACCAGTTGGGACTAACAAGGCTTGTTGGTTCTCCCACCGGACAATGAACTCCTAGACACCAACGTGAGACAGCTTGTGTATGGCTCCTTCTCTTCCACAGCATTTCCTGGTCCCAACAGCTCCAGCAACAAGGTCATCAACTCTTCTGATTTTCCTGACAGGTTGGCATTGTGTCTCCATGCCTCCTGGTCACCTCTGAGTGGCATAGACTCTGTCCCCTCTGATTGCAGGGTCTCCTCTTTAAGAATCCACCGTTGGGTTCCACCGGACATCTTCACAGACTTCTCTAGAGGCATTTCTTCCCAAGTCTCCCTCTGTCGTCTGCGGGCGGTTTCAATGTCACTTCACCCCTACTCACCTGGCTTCCCTGGTGTAGATAACCTTGTTCCTGGGGCATCCATAGATGGGGTGGCTCTCCAACCTTCCATCCTTCAAAGGATTTCTTCGGGGTCCTCTGGGAAGGGTCCTTCTTTAAAACTGCATCTTCTTTATCGACTTCTGTTGAGCCTGTGGCTGTATTTCCACTCTGCACACAGCCTTCGTGGAGTTCCTGGGAACTCGCCTCAGGTGGTTTCTTGTACCCCCAGCTCTTCTGTGTCCTCTGGTCCATGTCCCCTTCCTCCTTGTAGTTTGCATTCCACTTATTTAGTATATGGTTTTGTCTCCCCCTGGAGACCAGTGTACATTTGTGCTACTTACCTGATTGCATTGAAGTTTTTCCATGTGTAATGTTGATATCTCCGGTTAGGAGCTATAACAATGTGATAGTGATTGTTTTGGGTAATAAATAGCCTTATTTTTCATATACATTGTGTGGTTCTACTTCATCTAACCTACACTATTGATTAAAGTTGGTGAAACAAGCTGCTTTATACTCATGCAAGATAGGCCTGAAGGCTGCTCTCCACAGGTACCACTATGAGAGCCTAAGGCTATCAAAGACCACTAAAATCAACATAAGAGTGGCCTGGAGTAGTTCAAGGCGCATCACTCCTTTAGGTGTGCACCATATACTAAGCCAGCCTCCTATACAGGCCCAAGGACACTGTACATAGGAGATGAAGGAGTGACCATAAGCTGATGCGTGGAGGTGTGGGGACCCCCCTACACGCTGATGAGGAAGAGTCAGCAGGAAGGGAGCTCTCTACAGACATGGAAGGAGTCCATGATATATCCACTAAAAGAGCCAAAGACAGAATGAGTCAATAGGACACCCTTTGGACTCAGGAGAGTCCGAGATTTCATCGGGGGCCGAGAGCGTGCATTCCCTTGCTGACAAAATCTCTGTCATGGGGCAGACTATACACACCGGTCAACAACCGGCACAGCTAGAACCACAAGATCTGGGGAAAACTGAAATATGAACTGGCACCAAACAAACCAGCCACTCAAGATCTAACCAAGCAAATGACATCTCAGACACCCTTATATTAGGGATCAAGTTTGTGTTGTGACCCTCACCGGTCTGCTTTTGCCTTTTATTTGTTTTGATGTTACAAGTGTTCATTTGCATTGATTAGTATTTGGGGGGTGGCCGAGAGACACCTCCTCTTGCACACAGCTATTTCTGTTTGATGAAGTGGTTTAGTGATGCGGGGTTGGTGGGGAGGAAGGGAGGTTCAGTCCCTTTTGTTTCTGTTTGGTCGCACAGACTTTTAGAGGGCAGATGCACTTAATGACACATCAGGGCTTCATGAGTTTTCCACGTACCAATGAGATGCTTAGTAACCATGCACCATGACCCCTACCTTTACAGTAATGACATGGAAGGTCAGTGGTTTAGGCGATAAGATTAAACCGGGATTGCTGACACAGTATATTAAACAAATGCAGCCTGACATAGTCATGCTTCAAGAGATCCACCTACAGGTCACTCACTGTGATTTTCTCGGTAGGGACCCTTATACCACCTTGGCCCATGTGGGCTACATCTCTGACTCTCGATGAGTGGCAATATTAATCAAAAAGTCCCCTCCTTTTCAAGTGATGTGCAGATGGACGAACCACCTGGGATGTATTGTTGGAGTCACAGGGATGTGGGGCAGGCATGAAATCACCCTGCACGTCGACTGCAGGCCTCTACCTTGAGTAAGGTGGTGGATATCCTTCTGGAAACGCCCTCATCTCTATGTGATAGGGGGTGACTTTAATGACCTAATGCATACATCACTAGACTGCTCTGGGACTAGTGGGCGACCGACATGCACCACCCTATTGTCACATTTTGCTAACAATTTCGGACTCATTAATTTATGACGATGTCAACACCCACATGGTAGACAATATTCATATTTTTCAGGCGCCCATAAAGTGTATTCTAGATTGGACTACATATCTGTACCAGTGGGCAAGATAGATGAAATAGGACGGGCGGAATATCTAGCCTGGGGACTTTCGGATCACTCCCCTCTTCTGGTGCAGTTGGGAACAAGATTTCTTGGTCTGGCGGGTGGTGGCTTAATGCCTGGGACCTGCTGGATGGCAAGACCCTAAGGGGTATTCGGGCTGATACAGAAATTTCCTTTTCAGAGAATGAGAATTCTGTCTTTTCAGGGCTGTATTGTGGGAAGCTTACAAAACAGTGTTACGTGATAAGGCTCAAAATGTACTTGCATGCAAAAAAAGAAAGGGGATTGAGACATTAGAACGCCTTGAGCAGCCGATACTCCATTTAGAGAGGCAGGCTATCGATAAGATATATCATTTGGTCGTGCGATAGTTAGAAACATTGAGACTAGAATATCGCAACCTACCTTTGGATACAGCTAGGAACCAGGGACGGGTGTCATTACACCAACTCTACGAAGTTGGAGAAAAAACAGGGAAACTTCTTGCCTCGTTAAGCAAGAAAGAGGCCCTATAAGTGCTGGAAATTGTCTACAACCCAGGAATTACCTAAACCACAGACGAAACAATTGCGAATGCATTCACACATAAGAAGGCGTACTATGAGGCACACCCTCACAGTAATCCCTCAGAAATAGAAGACTACCTGGTGGTCATACCGACCCCGCTGTTGGGAGAAGAGGAGGCCAGGGGGTTAGAGGAAGACCTAGCGTTAATAGAAATACTGGCGGCTGTTGCTGAACTACTCCTGGGTAGGACACCTGGCCCCAACAGTATACAGGCCTAACTATATAAACGCTGCATACATTTATTGGGTCCCCACTTACTGTGTCTCTACCAAGATGCTTACAAGACTGCATCCTTCCCCTGGACAGCTATGATCATGGTTACACATAAAGATGGTAAACCCAAAGATAAATGCGACTTATATTGTCCTATCTCCTTACTAAACACGGAGGTTAAACACTAGCTACAATTCTTGCCACCCGTCTCTTGAAGCACATCACACCCGTTATACACAACATAAGTCCGAGTTTATGCTGAGTCGTGCTATCTGGCTGAATCTCCACAGGACACATAATTGGCTCATGAAAGTTAAGGACTGTGATGCCCTGCACGTCTTTCTGTCTATGGACGCTGCAAAAGCGTTTGATGTGGTGCATTGGTCATTCCTGAGCTGTACGTGAGCTATGCTAAATCTGGGTTTGAACTGAAATTTCAGCGATGGGTAGCTTTATTATATAATGCACCAATAGCTGCGGTAGAAGTCAATGGTAGATTGTCATCGAGCTTCCCAGTCGACCGTGGGACACCACAGGGATGTCCTCTTTCCCAAGTCCGTTTCGCACTTACTATCAAATCTTTGCCTTATGCTTTATGCACTCATCCAGAGGTTTGAGGTTTTCAAATTACTCCCAATGATGGCATGTAGGAGAAGATCTTGCTCTATGCAGATGACATTCTCTTATATGTGACAGACCCCATAACAACCATACCCATTCTCTTTCACATTATAAAGAAATAGGGGAGACATTCCGATACAAGATCATTTGGAATAAGTCCACAGTGTACAGCCCGGGTCACGCCCCTTCCTGGCCTCCTCTGACCGGGAACTTACAGGTGGTTAGTGAACGCACTAAATATCTGGTTATTTTTAGAACATTGCACAAGGAGGTATGTTGACATTGCAGGAAGGATATTTTACATAAATACTGTTGCACAGGATGTCTAACTTATTGGTCTTGCACTTTAGAGACAGTAATTGAGTAAGTAGTAAATAACAGCTATTAGTGTCCAAAGTTCAAACACAGAATTCAATCTTCCCAGAGAACAAATCAATAGTTGATGTGAGTTGATTGAAATCAAAGATTTCTTTTATTCTTTTATTTCTTGAAAAAATTCATAAAATCACTTCACGCTATGGATAAAACTGCCATTGTGTTTCGTCCCCTTTCTTCAGTATTCGGGCCCATTCTACAAAACCCGCCTCTTTAGTTTCGTCCAGGGTGTCCCCATATTAACATTTGTTGAGCACCGTCATGAGCTTCATTCCATACCACTACGAGACATTAGTGGCTTCTTTTTTTTGTTAAACTTTATTTTTTTGCGTTTTCTGTTGTACCATACAAACATACCAGATCATCGCGTATATGTAGCATTTTACAATTATTCCAATACACAGGACAGATGCCACAGAAATCATTATGAGCAAACCCATACCGTGCAGACAGCAGCTAAGATAAATTGATATGAATAAGTGTGATATAGAAGCAGAGATGCCCCCTGTTTGTTCTGCAATGTCATATAATTCTCCACAAAATGGTGCAGTCATGTATGGCAAAGATATTCACAGTGATTGTGTGTTGCCAGAAAGGGCTAATGTGAGGAGGTAATCTCTCAATGGTTGCTAAATATCTCGGGTCTGGAGGTGGGCGGCTGTAGGGCTGCATGGAGCTCACTGTTTTTGTTGCAGTATATTAGACTTTTGATCAACATTTCCGTGGTGGGTGAGTGTTTGTTTCCCCCGTGTACAGCAATTTCTCTTAGCAATGAGTAGGGCAATTGCTACAACACGACGCAATGATTTAGGTATATCCTTGACATAGCCCAATAGGTCTAATAAGGGGGAGGGCTCATTAGCAAATTGTGTCATACGGGCAAGTGTAGCGAAAACTTATTGCCAATATGAGTCAATCTCATTATAGGTCCACATCATGTGGGTAAAATCTGCCAATAGGGTTTGTCCTTTGGGGCATTCAGATGTTCAAGTTGGGTCTATGTGATAAAGTTTGGCCAGAGTAACATATGCTTGCCGTAAAAATGTGTAACGTAATGGCTTATGACGATGTTTGAGAGATACTAAGCGTGTTAGTGCACAGCATGCATACTATTTTTGATCGGGAAGAGAGTGTCAAAGGTTTTTTTCTCTGGCAGCTCATAGGTTAGAGTTGTGGGTAGGTAACAGAGCTAAACTGGGACGGTATAGTCTCGAAATTAAATGAACCCTATCTGAATCAGTGATAATCAGCTTTAAAGGTAGGAATTCCTCTAGCTCCAGCAGGTAGGTTGGAACCTGAGCCCTAAGTTCTCCCTGAAGACTCTGCAGGACAAAGTAACCCATATGGGTGGTGTCTTGAAAGCATGCATCTTCCGTGCGGGAGAATACATGCCTATTAGGAAATAGATCTTCAAGTGTATGCAATGAGTATCCCGAGAGGGTCCTCCGTTGGACCAGTGTTTCTTGTGTATTTGGCAGCCAGGGGTTCCAAAGCAGAAGTTTGTTTCTGAAAAACAAAAAAATGCCACCACACACGGTGAATTTTCTCCCAGGGTGTGGGAGCCATCATTTTTTGCTGGTCGTGACAGCCACGTTTTACCTGGCAATGATGTGCAGAAAAAAAGATGACTTCAGAACGTCCTTTGTCAATAAGGTGGACAGTTTGATTCTCTTACTCCAGTGGATCCTATTCTGGGAAGCTGTTGGAGTAATTTTCTGATGGCAGAGTGAGCTGGGACACCACCATCAGAAAACTGATGATCCACCAGACTTGTAATTTGTGGTTCTCAGACAGTTGGCTTATTCGTCTCAAACTTATTTCCTCCTGAGAGAGGTATTCATGGCCTTTTAGTGCTGTCTGAGCCCCAAGTGGCTTAAACACCTGGAGGGTCATTTCGAAGAGTTGATGTGTAATATGCTATAACACATGACCTTCTGTGGTGGTTATTCACTCCCATTCTAAATTTGGTCTCCTATTTTGTTTACTGCCTACCCAGATGAGTATGGTGGCAATGTATCTTCCCTCAGTTGGTGAGGGCATTTGGAGGACAAAATATAGAGTTTAGTTCTGCTGCAGAGCACATGTTGCACATCAGCGTATTGGAGCAGAGGGTGACTTGTGTGAGGCTGAAGTGCTCTCTGCCTTCGTTTGGTGGACTGACGATTCAGGTGCTCATGGACAACACTATTGCAATGCAGTATATGACCAAGTAGGGCAGTGTGTTTCAGGCTTCTTCCTTAAGAAGCTCTATAGGTACGGCCCTTGTTGAATTGTGTTTTTTCCGGTTGTAATTCACTCAGTGGGCATGCAGAATGTAAAGCATAAATGCTATGCAATTAACAGTCTCTGCAATTCTGACAGCCAATAGGACCTTCCTGTGGAGGTGATTTGTTTCTTGAACTGCTTTCCTTGTTTGCTCTTGCCTGCTGTATTTTTGGTTCCGCTGTAGGATCTTAATTTACTTTTGATGATTCTAATGACAGTGTGATTTGAGCCTATACAGAACTGTTTGAGGTTGTTTACTTTAAAAAAAAAAAGTCACAATAACTTCAGCTTGCAAAGTTGGTAAGCCATAATTTTATCAGTAGTCTCACCATACTGTATGTGTTTGTTCTGTCCAAAGTGATCTCTCTTTTCCTCATGGCTTAGTTTGTCACTTTGCTCATTTTACTCCCCCCTCCTCACCCTTGTGACGAGGAGAAGAGATTCTGATGGTTGGACCCTAGAAGGTTTGTAGCTTTTTATGGATAGTATGAAGGAGAGTCGTTTAGTTGTTTAGATCATATTTATGTTAGTTGTGCATACCCAAAAAAGGGTATCGCTGTTCACTTGTGTGCGCTTTCATGCTGGAATTAAGGTCTTATATGGTATGATATCCAGGAGTGGAGTATAGGGTATTTTGGTGGATCAGTGTGTTATGTGATTTCCTTTTTTGTGTTACTGTCTTCAGACCCTTCTCAGAGGTTGACATTCTCAGAGTACTCATTGAAAAGGTGAGAAATCTCTCAGAAAAACGGGTTACTCTCAGTAATCCATTCTCAACTGTTTCTTCATGCAGATTTCTCTGGTCTTCCCCACTTTGAACAATTGGTTCTTAGCTTTGGTTCTTTCGATACATTTCCATGGTAATAATCAGTTGACTGGGTGGTCGGTATGCTGCTCTGGTCCCATCCCATCGCTTCATAGTCTTATGTTATTCCTTTTATGAGTGGAAAGCCTAAAGAACTGGTAGCAGCACATCAAGTGGTTCTTCATCAACCCCATGTCATTATGTCCGGATACAAAGTCGAGCTGCATCTAGAAGGACATGGCTTCACTTACTACTGCAATAGTGCTATTGGTATGATGACTTTCATAATCCAGTTTCGCACTTGGCGAGGTTCAGAAGGTAAGTAATCTGTGGGAAGAGGGACTATCCACTTGAAACACTGTTACTGAAGGTAAGTAGCTTATCTTATTTTTTGGCATGTTGTAACACATTATGAATTACAGACAGCTTTGATAGTGACTCAAGATAGTTTTTTCAATAGATTACAAGCTGAAGTTTTACAATTTTATTTCACAGTACAGGTTTACCATTTCGTCAAAATATATGCACACAGAGTCTCCCTTTAATACCAAGGTGTTAAAGATTAAAGGTTACAAATGATTTGGGGAAACCGTGGTGGTGTGACTCTGTACTAATAAGGAATTAAACATTTGTTATATACAGCCATGAAGCCCTCTGTGACTTGCAATGTTCTTATACCATACAGCGTGGGTTATTTCTCGAATCTGTTGGATCTACATTGTGGTACCATCTTATTGACTGCCATGCTTGTTAGAATCTTATCAACCCAAAAATACATAAATGAATGGTCAAATTGCAACTCTGTAATCTTTTGATTCTAGTATACAATCTAATGACAAAATAGAAAGCAATTTAAAATGTGTTTGGAAGACCTGAAGAATGGGTTTCACACAATTTTGATCTGGACTAGTTACTAGCAAGTTATGAACCTTTTTATATGTGCTTTCCTGATTTCCTCACTTTACACTGATTTCCACTGATTAGATTTTCCCTGGTGTTTTACCTTGGTGTTCTTTTTTTGCAGGAACTTCCTATTTCCGCTCAAAGACATGTTTAATTTGGATGATGAGGAGAGACAGGGAGTTATTGTCATCAACCTACTGCCACTGCTTCACCAAGATATCCTCAGTCAGGGTCTTGATAGAAAATCCTCTGCCGACAAAGGACAAAAGTGAGTGTTCTTTTATTGCTTGTTTATATCAGGTATGTGATAAATCCTTGGTAGTGATCATTGCTTTGATTTATATGGAGAAATTGAAAATGTATTGTGTAAGTTCCCTTCCCCATAACATTTTATGTTTAGTAGTACAAGTTTAATTTAGTGCTCATGTAAGTCATATGGGATTTCTGGCATTTTTAAATATATGAATTGCTTTGTAGATTTTCAGCCTTGGTCATGAGACTTACTCTTCTTTAGCTGCCAGAAAGTGAGAGTTATCCACAAGC
Organism: Lissotriton vulgaris; assembly: GCF_964263255.1. Lineage (NCBI taxonomy): Eukaryota > Metazoa > Chordata > Amphibia > Caudata > Salamandridae > Lissotriton > Lissotriton vulgaris. Next base: position 976,279,176 of record NC_141697.1, read on the forward strand.
TGCAGTACTACACTACAGTACTATGAGCTATGCAATATTGTTCTTATAGGTATTTTTGAGGTAAGAACAACCATGTGGCCAGCTGTAGCTCAGGTAACATCTGCACCTGGCCCATCATATAACTCACTCACAGAGCCATACAGTACATCACACACTGCCACCTTTCAAGAACCCTTCTTTTACATTGCTTCAGTGGCACCCACTTGTATGTGAGGCAGTTGCCCTCTGACATGAAATCAGAAACCTCAATTCCAGAAATAGGTTCAGCTAAGAAGAAACTGAAAACAATGAAGCTTTTGGACTAAGCAGTTTAATAAAATTAAGAAACTTGGCGTTTTTGCTAGATGCTGACAATGGAGAGGCATGAGGAGTTGTTGATCAGCTTCAAGCCCAGCTAATTTGTCACAGATGAATTGCTCTAAAAATAACACAAATTCCAATCTTCTAGGAAACAACGAAATGGAGTATCATTATGTATAACGTTACAAACATTGACCTCTTTTATTGAATCTTCCGTTAACAATTGAAAAATCCTATTAATATAGGAAGAAACTTAAACCGGGAGTGTGGTTGAATGCTTCTTTTGCAGCATTGCGTGCATCTGTATTTTGTACCATTGCTTTGAGAAATGTAAACTATTTTCAACACTTTTCTCTCTGTGCTATTTGAAAGTCAGGATGGAAATGCATGTGCACTAACTACAGGGTCTTTGTTAGCATAGATGAGCAAACTTTTTCGCTAGTTGTGGAGACCACTACAGTGGAGCTTACACTATTCCCTTCAGTCTTATTTCCACCTTACCCACACTGAAAACTGCGGAATAAGTCTTATTCAGGAGCGGTGTTAAGCAAGTGCATGTACCACTATAGTTAGCTTTTCATACAAGAAGGAACCACATCAGGGGAGTGTAAAAATACTTTGTATTTATTAATACATACTAGACACTAACTTGGTATATCTCCTGCCCGGTGATATGAATTACACACAAGAAATACTTTAGAAAGAGCTAAGTAGCAAAGAACAAAACATAGGGCGCAACCGGGCGGGCAAACTAGATACTAAATAATAGAATGTGATGTAAGTACCAAAATGGGACTAGTACCCAAGGGCGAAAGACGTCGGAGCACTTAGATGCCGCTCTCCCGCGCTGACGTCAGTTCTTCTTTTTTCCGCGCCAGCAAGCACAGATCCGGAAAGAGCAGTACTCTTAGTCATTTTTTGACTAACTTTGTGATCTATTTTGGATCACTTTTCGAGTCGTTCCTCGACTCGCGGTGCCTGTAGGGATGCCCAGGTTCAAACCCTGCAACGAATGTCACCGCTTGATGTCGGTGACCGACCCCCACCGTCTGTGCCTTTACTGTCTCGGGGCTGACCACGATGACAAGTCGTGCCCCAAATGCCGGGCCTTGACCTCGAAGGCTAGACGGGAGTGGTCCCGTAAGCGTCTCGAGCTCCTGCAGTCGGCCCCCCGCCGCTCGAGGTCCCGGTCCAGGAGGAGGTGGAGGGACAGTTCGCGGGAACGCAGTCAACACCACTCGTCGGACTCCAAGTCCTCAGGTAGGTTGTGGCACTCCAAAAAGAAGTCGAAGAAGCGACATCGCTCTTCCAACTCCCCCCCCGACGCTTGCTCGACGCGGCCGGGCCGCAGGCGCCGCGTCCTGCTCCATACCCGCTGGTCCCTGGGCTGCACGTGAAGCCGGAGGAGATTAGTGCCTTCCTCACGGCCATGAGGTCGCGCTTCCCTCCGTCGGAACCCGCCGAGGCTTCTTCGGACCCCGTGGGTCAGTCTGGGAGCCCTAGCGGGACAGTGGCTCCAGCCCCGGCACCGTCGGGTGCTTCAACCCCTCCGCTTGCGCCGTCACCTAGGGTGTCGCCCCAGACGCCATCCCCGGACAACATCGTCCCTGGTTCCACCCCCAGTCCGGATCCGGCGTCGGACCGGCGCCGCCCGGCACCGTCTTCAACGCCGATTGGTGAGGCCTTCACCAACGACCCAGCTCCATCATTTTTTCCTGACTATCAGGAGATGGATGACGAGGAGAACTGGGAGGGGCCTTAGGAACCTCTGGCACTGCAGTGCCAGTTGCACCAGGACTGGGCAGACGAGCAGGTGGAGGCCAGTGGTCTGGACACTTCGCCCAACACTGGATTTGTCTCCCATCCTACCGTGGCTACGGAGGAGGGGGCTGCTTACAGCGTGTTGTTGACTAGGGCAGCCAAGGCCTTGGCTCTTGAGCTCCCTGTCGCGGCCGTGAGGACTAACCTCCTCACTGAGGTGCTCAAACCGCAGGCAAGCTCCTCGGAGCCTCTCCTGCCGTTTAACCAAGCCAACACTGATGTTCTGGTGGGCACCTGGTCCAAGCCCTCTACGAGCCTTCCCATAGATCGGAACGTGGCCTGACCCCACCGCCCGGCTCTGGGCGACCCCAGCTTCCTGTCCGTTCACCCCACCCGAGAGCCTGGTGATCCAGCCTCTACCTCCCAGACCGCATTCCCGACCGCTCCTCCGGATCGGGAATCCAAAAGGTACGATCAGTTTGGGAAGAAACTGTTCTCCTCTCTATGTTTGGGGTTGCGGTCTGTCAACACCGCCTGCCTTTTGGGCCGTTACGCCCACTCTCTGTGGGATACGGTTGCGGAAGTGCTGCTGCAGTGCCTGGTGGAGGTCCAGGCAAAGCTTACTCAAGCCCTAACAGAGGGACGGGATGCAGCACGCTATTCAATACGATGTGGACTTGATACCACGGACTCGCTGGGTTGGATGATTGCGACGACAGTGGCGGTTCGCCTCCACACCTGGCTGAGGTCCGCCTACTTTTCGGAGGATGTCCAAGCCACCCTTATGGACATGTCCTTTTATGGCCGTCGCCTCTTTGGCTACAAGGCGGACAGTGCGTTGGTGCGTTTCAAGGACTCCAGGGCTACGACCAAGTCCTTGGGCTTCGCCCAACGCCAGCAAACCTCCTCCTTTCGCCCCTTTCGTGGCCAAGGAAGGGGCTCCCCCACACGTCCAGCTAGCCACAGGCCGTAGAACCTACCTTAAAGCGGTTGCGAGCGTGGTAACCACAGTGGCGGTGCCGGGGACAACAGCATGGTCAGTCCACGTCCGCCCCCGCAGCATCTGCCTCAGAGTCGTCCTAGTCCGAGTTTTCAGGCCCATTCGACGCCAGTGGGGGGCAGGGTTCGCCATCTCCTCCTCCACTGACGTACCATCACATCAGACAGGTGGGTGGTGCAAATAGTCCGAAGGGGCTACTCCCTCCCCTTCGAGGCGACCCCTCCAGCCATGCCACCGCAGTGCCACGCTGGACCTCACCTGCCCTGCGAATTACAGACCAATCTCGTTGCTCTCCTTCCCTATTAAGATCTTGGAGAAGTCTGTCACTAAATCTCTGTCCAGCTTTTTGGAGACTAATGTCTGCTTGGACGTGGCTCAGTTCGGCTTCCGGCCAGCTCATGGCACGGAAACCGCGTTGGTGGTTGTCCTGGATGACCTTCGTTCTTGGGTCGACATTGGCCGGGCAGCTTTTTTAGTGCTGCTCGACATGTCGGCCGCGTTCAATACGGTCAACCACGCCACTCCAATTAGCAGATTGGAAGAGATCGGGGTAGCCGGCTTGGCCCGGGACTGGCTAGTCTCCTATCTTCATAACAGGCATCAGGTGGTGGCTTTGCCACAGTTTAGATATGGCATCAGAGAGGTGGGGCAAGGTGTGCCTCAGGGATCGGCAATCAGCCCCATTTTATTTAATCTGTACCTCTGTTCTCTGATCAGGCTGATCAAGTCCTTTGGCATTTCTGTAATCAACTATGCCGACGATACGCAGCTTATATTCTCCTTTGAAGGTAGAGACGCTGTCTCTAAGGAGACTTTCCATCGCTGCATGACAGCCACTGCGGACTGGCTGCGCCACAACTCTCTCCAGTTTAATGGATCTAAAACTGAGGTGCTGCACTGCTCATTGGATAGATCCCCTCTCCCTCTGCCTGTGGATTTCTGGCCTGCTTCTACCTCGGGCATGGTTGCAGCAGCGGATGCTGCTCACAACTTGGGCGTAATGTTTGGCCCAAATCTACAGCTGGATACCTTTGTAAATAAGACAACCGCTACATGTATGATGCTGTTTCGAACATTGCGCAAGATCCTTCCTATGTTACCTGCATCGGCCAGACCTGAAGTAGTTCGCAGCATCATACTTAGCAGACTTGATTATTGTAACGCTCTGCTTCTGGGCGCCCTTAGCACCCTGATCAGTAAACTGCAGCGTATACGGAATATGGCAGCCAAGCTGGCCCTTTCTCGGATGTGCTCAGCTTCTTCCTCTTTGGCGCTCAAGGACCTTCACTGGTTGCCTGTCCATCAACGCATCTGTTTTAAGGCTTCTTGTATAGTCTTCAGGGCTCTTCACGGACAGGGGCCTGTCTTGTTGCAAGAGCTCTTTTCATGGTACTCAGCAGCCAGACCTTTACGGTCCTCCTCAGCACACTTGGTGGTAGTTCCTAGAATCCAAAGGTCTTGGATGGGCGGCCGTTCCTTTGGTTTTACTGCTGCCAAGCTCTGGAACTCTTTGCCACTCTCTTTGAGGAGCTTGAAGGAATTTTCTTCCTTCAAAAAAGGGCTGAAGTCTTATCTCTTTCCTAGGGCAGCGTAATTGGTGCTCTGTGTGAGGGTAGTAGAGTTAAAGCACCAGGATACCCTCTGGGTGACAGTTCGCGCTATAAAAGTATGCCTTACATTACATTACATTACATTACCACCGCATGTCGGGGTATCACTTGCAACTTCTGCATGAGGAAGTTACGGCCCTCTTGGCCAAGGGGACCAACGAGTGCGTTCTTGGGCCAGAAGTAGGACGTGGTTGCTATTTCCACTACATTCTGGTACCCAAGAAGGGCAAAGGAGGCCTACGCCCTATCTTGGACCTACGGAGCGTCAAGGGCTTCCTCCGAAAGGAGAAGTTCAAGATGCTGCCTTTGGCTCAGGTCCTAGCTGCCCTGGACCCAGAAGACTGGATGGTAGCGTTGGACTTGCAGGATGCGTATTTCCACATCCCCGTCCTGTTGGCCCACCGACGTTACCTGCGGTTCACGGTAGGCCGCGAGCACCTTCAGTTTACTGTGCTTCTCTTCGGCCTTACCAGCGCCCCACTGGTGTTCACGAAAGTGATGCCGGTGGTCGCAGCTCATCTGCGCAGGTTAGGGGTTTCAGTCTTCCCCTATCTCGACGATTGGTTGTTGAAGGCAAGCTTGCCCCCAGACAGTCGTCTCCCACCTCCAGACTACGCCCGACCTCCTGCACTCGCTGGGGTTCTCCATCAATGTGCCGAAGTCACACCTGTGCCCCTCTCAGAAGCTCCTTTTCATCGGAGCGGTTCTGGACTCGACGCAGTTTCGGGTGTATACCCCCGAACAGTGGGATATTCAGGTCTGATTCCAATCTTTCATCCTTTATTCCGGGTCTCAGTCAGGTTTTCGCTGTGGCTCTTGGGGCTGATGGCCTCTTGTATCCTTCTGGTGCATCACACCAGGTGGCGCATGCATGCTCTGCAGTGAAACCTGAAGTTTCAGTGGGCACAGCATCAGGGCAACCTGTCCGACCATGTACTGATCTCGGAGGGCACTGCGAGACAGTTGCAGTGGTGGCTCACGGACCGCGATTGGATCAGCGGCAGATCCCTCTCCCTTCCCCAACCGGAGCACGTAGTTGTGACAGATGCCTCCCTCCTGGGATGGGGAGGCCACAAGGGGGAGAGGGAGATCAGAGGCCTCTGGTCTCCGGCGTAGTAGTCCCGGCTCCACATCAACCTTCTGGAGCTGCGGGCGATCCGCTTGCACTGAAAGCATTCCTTCCCTCTGTCCGGGGAAGTGTAGTGCAGGTGTTCATGGACAACACCACCGCCATGTGGTACTGCAACAAACAGGGTGGGGTAGGGTTGTGAACACTTTGTCAGGAGGCTCTGCGTCTCTGGCAATGGTTGGAACACCAGGGCGACACCCTGGTGGTTCAACACCTGGCAAGTTCCCTGAACGCCAGGGGGGACGAACTCAGCCACCTGTGCATGATGGATCACGAATGGTCTCTGAACTCGGACGTGGAGCAAGGCCTCTTTCAGCAGTGGGGAGAGCCTTGGTTAGATCTATTCGCCACCGAAGAGAACGCGCAATGTCATCAGTTCTGCGCGTTGGAATTTCCAAGGCGGCACTCGCTCGGAGACGCTTTTCGTCATATGCAAATCAGTCTGACTTTGTTCGCCATAAGTTGGTAGGGTATGCTCAGACGTGAGTCCCTTGCTCACTTTGCCACTGGATTCAAGCAAGCCTGGCTGAAGACGGCTGTAATGCCAGAAACCGGTCCTAGGAAGCTTAAATCCAGTCCAGGGAAGGCATGGCTTGGCAGTTCGGGCTGGACTGTTCCTATGAGGCACAGGGTCAGACTGATTTGCATAGGGCCATGTCTGAACTGGGGTGGCACAGTGGGCTAAAGAACGGTGATGGATTAAACCGAGATCTGTTGACTGGGTGTGAGTGTTTGATTGGTTCAGATGCTCCATCCATCACCACCCCCTTTTGTACCGCTTTGTTCGCCATAAGTTGGCAGGGTATGCTCAGACGTGAGTCCCTTGCTCACTTTGCCACTGGATTCAAGCAAGCCTGGCTGAAGACGGCTGTAATGCCAGAAACCAGTCCTAGGAAGCTTGAATCCAGTCCAGGGAAGGAATGGCTTGGCAGTTCGGGCTGGACTGTTCCTGTGAGGCACAGGGTCAGACTGATATGCATATGGCCATGTCTGAACTGGGGTGGCAGAGTGGGCTAAAGAACGGTGATGGATTAAACCCAGATCTTTTGACTGGGTGTGAGTGTTTGATTGGTTCAGATGCTCCGTCCATCACCACCCCCTTTTGTACAACTATATAGTGGTAGCACTGAACCCGACCATGTTGGGGTATCAAACATAATAGAATCATACCCCAACACCGATTCCAGTGCTGGAAGTATAATCCCACGTACTGGGGGCTCCCTTGGGGTACCCCTCTTATACTCCTGGTTACAGCCGTTTAGGGTCTGACCGCAAGCTAGTGCTGCTGCCGACCATAGACACGATTCTTCCCTCCTGCTCCGGAGCCAAGTACGAGGAGGGAAAGGTAAAACAATAGATTTCTTGTCACAGGAAGGTGTGACCACCTCCCCAGACAGGACTTAGTGTATTGCGGTGGGGTGGGGGTGCTTGCCAGCGCCTCCAAACTGCTTTGAAGGGCACATTTTGTGCCCTCCGTGCATACTTCAGTTTGAACTAGTTCAGGGAGCACCTGGCTCCCGCTCTGGCGCGAAACTGGACAAAGGACATAGTAGTATTCTCCCCTCTGTCCAGCCCCTCCTCTGGGAGGGACCTTTGAGTTGTCCTAAACCCTTTCCTAGGGTACTTAAGGGCTTACATTTGGGTGGGTCCTCGGATTCAACTTGGGACAAGAGTCAAGTCTGAAACCACGTCACTCTTCGACCGTCTGAACACTTGCACTTCGCCTGGAACTGAGACTGCCTCAAGGAAGACTCCTGCAGCCCCCGTATCTCACTGTTCTGTGAGTCTTCTTTGTCGTCTGTGTCTTTGTTTCTTCCAGGATCTTCAGCAGACCTATGGGCATCAAGGGCACCCAAAGTAATCGCCCTTGGAGTGAAGGAGTCACTCCCCTGCATCTACAGGCATCCCAACTAAGCTGACCGGTCTGCTGCTCCTGACGTCCCATGGACTTCGAAAGTCTCAGCAACACAGATGGTGGTTCTGTAACTCCCTTGAGGCCTGGCCTGTCCTCTCTGCAATTTTGAGGCCAGTATCCCTCAGGGAACCGCTGGGACCAAACCCCTGTGCAATGCGCCGACTTGTCGTTGCCACTTGGCTTTGCACTCCAGAGATCTTCGGGCTAAAAGAAGCGCCAGCCTCCAGCATCTCTTCCCGCCAAGTAAAGCGCCTTCCCTGCATCCTCTGCGCCTTCCTTCTTGGTGAAATGCTCTAGGTCCTCTTGTGACTCCTGTGCCGTCGGCCTGTGGGTGCTCTTGAGGGTCGTCTTCTGCTTCAGTCTGCTCCCTTGCTTGCTTGGGGCCTGCTCTGACTCCCCTGCATGTGATGATTCCCTTGGACCTTGCTGGTCCCCACATTGCTCCTTCTTTGCTTTCTATGCCTGTTGCAGCTGCCAAGGCTAGTTGGTGCTCCTTCCGGACTCCGACCCTCTGGTTCTCGACTTCCAACATGGAACAGCTCGTGCACTGCTCCTGGTCTTCCTCAGTGTCGTTTGGTTCTCACAGTTGCAGAGACAAGGTCACCATCAACTCACTTGAACCTTCCGTCATCTGTGTCCTAGGGAACCTGAATGACATCGGCTTCACACAACTGGTCACTGAACCCACGCACAGAGCCGGTCACACACACTTGACCCTATTTTCACCTCCAGCGAAAGAATCAAATTAAGCCACGTCACAGAACTCACCTGGACCGACCACACCATCATTCACTTCACCATCTCTGACGCTCAGCACACCATCACCAAGCACCACAGCTCCTCCCACCGCAGCTGGGGCAAGGTAACTGAGACACAGTGGTCACAGGCCTTCACCACCACCCAACCCGAAGTCTCATCAGACCGCCTGGAACTTCTCCTTATGGATCACCATATTTGCTGACAGTCGCTCTGATTAAACTAGCAAAAACCAACAAAACCTCAAAACAAGCTACACCCAGAGCTCAGAACTACCAGGTGCAACTGCTACAGACTCGAGAAACGTTGGCTCGCCACGGAGAACCCCCTCTGACAGAGCAGTTCACAAAGCAGCCCTCAAAAACTACCACCTACGCATCAAGGAAGCAAAGAGAGTGGCCTTCACTGCCCACATCAATACAGCGACCAAGCACACAAAAGAACTCTTCAAAATAATCAAGGAATTTGCTAACCTAGCAGCTTCGCAGAACAACATTTAATCCTCCCAAAAACTCTGTGACACCCTCCCGGACTACTTCCACAACAAGATCGCCACAATCTACAACAACTTCTAGCACCAACCTACAGCCCTCAACCTTAACAGCCTCAACTAACCAGTGCACACCAGTCGAATGATCACCATCTGGTCTCCGCTCAACACTCAGACCACTACATCCATCATGTCTTCCCGCCTCTCCGGGGTGCCCACTGACCCCTGCCCCCACCGTCTGTTCAACCTTGCGACAAACCCAATTATCACAGATCTCCCCAGCATCATCAATACCTCCAGGTGAAAGCACGCAGAGAAAAAAGAAACCCTTCACCAAAATGTATCGACAGTTCTACCTGCTCCAAGATACTTAAAAAGGCCATCAACCAACAGCTCACCGAATAGCTGGAACAGAACCTCCTTCTCAACGCCTCCCAATCAGGATTGTGTGCCAACAAAAGCACTGAGACCGCACTGATCGGCGCCTCTGTCAGCATTAGAACCCTCTTCGACCGCGTATAGACTGTGGCCCTGATCCTCCTCGACCTCTCTGCTGCGTTCTACACCATTTCCCACCACACCCTCATTAACTCAGTGTTCAACATGGGCGTACATCAAAACGCTCTCGAGTGGATCACCTCCTTCCTCACAGGACACACTCTGAACATCCAGCTGCCTCCCTTCACCGCCGAACCCAAGGATATCATTTGCAGTATACCACAAGTATCATCCTTCAACCCCACCTTGTTCAATACCTACATGACCCCCCTAGCAGACATCGTCAAATCCCACAGCCTCACCATATTGTTACCATAATGTCATATGCAGATGTCACTCAACTCATCCTCTCACTCACCGAAGACCCATCCACCGCCAGAACAAATTTCTGCAACGCCATGACTGATGTAGCTAACTTGATGAGAGCAACGGCCTTAAACTTAGCTCCGACAAGACATTTGTGCTCATCTTTGGGAAGGACAGTTCGTATGAGACCACAGCTGTTTGCCAGCAGAACTCGGACCAACGACTATGCCAACAGACCGTACACGCAACCGAGGCATCATCCTTACAGCGAACTGACCATGAATCAACAAGTCAACGCAGTAACCTCCTCTTGCTTCCACACCCTCCGCACGCTCCGCAAAGCCTTCAGAGGGATCCCAGTCAACACCAGAAAGAAAGTCACTCAGGTCCTAGTCACCAGCCACCTTGACTACGGGAACACTCTCTACACCTGCATCTCCACCAAGCTCCACAGAAGACTCCAGACCATACAGAATGATGCAGCCAGACTCATCCTGGCGCTACCAACATGAACCCACATCACCCCCACCTCGGAAACCTCCACTGGCTCACCATTCAGAAGAGATGCCCGTCCAAGATCCTCATGCACGCCTACAAAGTTCTACACAATCAAGGACCAGCATACTTTAACCATCGATTGAACTTCCATCTACCCTCAAGACACCTGCGCTCCTCCTCACTAGCACAGGCTCACCTGCCCCCCAATTCGTCTCAGACGCAGCAGGAGCCGCTCCTTCTCCCACATCGTCGCCAAGACCTGGAACGGCATTCTCCTCCATCTTTGAACATCACCCTCCCTGGCAGTCTTCAGAAAGAAATACAAAACCTAGCTTTTCTGCTGAGACATCACACCCAAAGCACCCAGATATCCCTGGGGGTAACAGTGCAGCGCTATACAAATGCTGACTGATTGATTTTTACTCATTGGGTTTGGAGTTAACTATGCTTAGTCTTTGAGGTTGAATTGCTACACTGGAAACTTTGGGTTTCATGCGCTACAACCAGTAGAGGGTGGTTCCGGAAAATCATGCACTACGTCAGTGCACCAGATGTGAACAGCTTTCGAATCAGTGATCCAATGACCAGATTCAATTGTGGAGGGTGACAACGTTATTAGGTCTTGGCTTAGGAGCTAGGTTGACTTTGTAGCTCCTATTACAGTTACTAAGAAGGCTACAATTACCCACTCAGCATGCTGGTTCCTAGAGGAATTAGCTCAGGAAAGAGAGGCTTGCTAAAAATTGGAAAGAGCTTGGCGGCACCATTATCTGGAAATAGACAAAGCATGCTACAAAATGGCTCTTAAACAATATCATAAGGACCTTAAGGGGCCCGTAGCACCTTCTCTATGCATAGAGTCTGACTATGACGGGAAGGAGATTTTTAAAATTGTCTCCAATTTCACTGACTCTATGGATGATAAGCAACTCCTGCTCACTTATGATGGGGATTTGGCAAAGGATGCATTTGCTTGTTGCATGGTAGCACTGCATGTCAATAAATTGCAGTGCAACCAGACAAAATGGAAATCTTATTGTTTGGGCTGAATCCCCTTCCACGATGGGCAGGCGCATGGCTCAACAGCGTCCCCCCACGTCACCTCCAACGCCATTGGGCAGAAACCTGGGCAATGGATCTTTCAGATGCTGAAGAAGTTTCTTCACTTTCTGCCACATGATGCACACGTTACGGTGGTCAGGACACTGATTCTTTCTAGGCTGGTCTATGCCAATGTTCTGTATTTGGGTCTCCAGGAATATCTGACCCAGAGGTTACCATTTACCCAAAACGAAACAGTCCGCCTGCTATACAAAATACCCAAATGCACATCAGTATCCTTTTTTCAGGTGAGACTGCACTGACTGCCAGTTCGACAATGCATAATGTACAAGGCATTGACCCTGAAGCACCAAGCTCCCCATAACAAGGGACCTACGTACCTCAATGGAGAAGATCAAGGAATACAGACCAGAAGAGTTTACCTACCTGGGTAAACTGGCTCTATAAAGCTGTCCATACTTTCTTTCAAATGTGGTGTCTCCTTTTCACATGTAGCAATCCATTACTATTCCGTCTTTCTTTCAAGCTCATAATAGAAGAGGAGTGACTGAATAGGCTGGATCCCTAATGTGCTGTCTCTAACTACATTTATTATACACATTAATACAGATTCGATTAGCAACTATTTGTGTGCTTCACCCATGTCAAAATGCTTCCCAGCATTTCTCATTGAGTCATCCTGTACATTAATATCTGGTATAACTTTGCAAATAATCAATCTCTGGCTGGCATTCTTGCCCACTCTAGCAGAGTCATGGATGTGCCTCCACAGCTGATCAGACATGTCCCAGTGGTTGACATATACTGAAGTTCTACATGGCCAACATGGCGCACTTTTGCCTCACAGATCAAGCATGCAGTGATGGTTATGAATAATCCCGGCATCCGGGGAAGAAGCAGGGCTGTGACAAATCTGTGAGTTATATTGTATCCACCGGAAATATTATTATTGAAGTTAAGTAACTTTTTCTTTAATCCCAAAGTGCAAATGAGAACACCTAAGTCAAATAGGGCTCAATACTGGGTCCCTTCATAGGTTCCACTTTATTTTTTAATCTAAATTTCAGATGGTTACCTTCGGACAATCAAATGATGACCCTAATCCCTGAAACGAGTTGTGGGCAAACTGCGTTTATCTATAGTGAGACAGGATTGTTATTTGTTTTCAGAATTCAGTTGGACTGGACACCTCTTCCAGCTTGCCCTATGAAATATGAAAAAACAGTATTTGTAAAGCGCACAGCTACCTCCTAAGTGCTGTCCCGGCGCTGGGGGCCCTCGGTAAGATTAAGCAAGCTATTGCCCAGAGTCACATGGTACTGGACTGACTTGCCGCCGGTGCCGGGGATGGAACCGTAAGCCCCAGATTCCTGCATCAGTCGCCCTGGCTGCTTCGCCACACCTCTTCCCCTAATGTTGTGTTACCTGGTATTTTGTACTGCATTCTCTAAAGGCTGCAGAACAAATAAATATTTAGCCTAGACTGCTAAACCAAAGTCACACAGACTGATTGGTATTGTTAAGCCTTTGGGAAACTGGGCATAATCGCTTTCACTATTCAACTATACTCTTGTGGAGCCTATCCATGCGATCTCGAAGACCTCAAATCTTCCACACCACGTTTTTAGAAGCTTACCTACTTATGTGATGCAAGCAGCTTACAACAAGTTGAAGCCTAATTCTTTCCAGATTTTTTTCCCAGAGAGACTGATATTTAAGGCACTGCCAGCAGCCTTCACCCTTGTAACGCTATGTGAGATCCTGACGCACTATGCCTAGGTCATGTTTTTTACACACCAACTACTGTGTGACCTGAGTTTCCTTTTACGATAAGACTAATGTTCTAATATCTTTTATTATGAACTGTATACAACAGCAAATGCTGGGCTGGAGTCCTCAAATGTACCCAAACCACAATTTCTGCATTTGCAGCCTCTTGAGTGGCTTGCTATATTTATCTTAAAAGCTCTTTTTAAAAACCTGCTTTAAAAATATTTAGCAGTTGGGCAAAGGACATGATGGGTGCATGCAGAGGTTCACTGGACCACTGCCTGCTCTTTCTAGAGCAATGTACCATGATTCAGAAAGTAGAAGCTACCTCACGGGGCAGCTTCTACTTTTCAATTCATTTAATACAAGTCGGTTGTCAGCCACTAATCAGTAGTTTAATACTTTAATTGCAGTCATAAACTATTTCAGTAAAAGGCAAACATGCTTTCACTCTTTCTGTAGATACATGTGCCCGCCTACCTTTTTCGCCTGTTCCCTTCTCAAAGCTTTTTCTTCACAGCTCTGGGTTTGGATAATTTTAAGGGCGCACATGAAAACGTTTTTGCAAATCTTGTTCAGTTGCTCGTTCTGATATTACTAAGAAATGTGGTCAGAACAGAGGTGCATCTATGAGTGGCATTTCGTATAGAATACCAACTGCTATCCCTACTTTCATTATAGCTGTTGTGGTGTTGTTGCCTTGATGTTGGAGTCATCGGAGTCACTCTTATGACCTTTAGTGGTGGTAGAAGCATTTCCATAGCCCAGTTTGTAGGTAGCGATACTTTCATATCATGATGAATCTATGGGAGAAGGAATGATTTGATGGACAGACTATTGTCAGAGATCTGCAAATTATTTCTTGGAGCATTTTTTCCTATTGGTTGACATTAAATTGTGGTTTTCCAGTGCAGTGGTTATATCATATATTTAGCAGTATATAAATCTGAGCTACCTCTGAAGGTACTTGAGCAATATCTTATAAGGGACACTCAAGAGACACAGAATTATCCAAATCAATTTCTCTTTTACCAAGTATTACCCAGGTGGAAAATACTAAGTCAGAGTTCTCCTGACCCATTGTGTTCAACAATTTATTTCTTAAGGAAATTTAGATGTTTGTTTTTTGCGTCAGGGCTCACATGTCTTGAATGATGAGCAACAAAGGTGAAAAACGTTCATAAAGCTTTTCTTAATTTTGCTCATAACATTACAGCTCTGTGCACTATGTGGTAACTTCAAATAGGTAATTAAGCTCAAGGTGTAGTGGTGACAATATAAAAAAAATGTTTCTTCATTGCAGACCATGCTTTTTTTTGTAAGGCAAAACATGCATTTCAACTTTAATACATTGCTTATTTTCACAGGCTTGTGTCCCCCCTGTGCCTTTCACCATTCTTCAGGCTGCTGCGGCTTTGTGTGGAAGAGCAGAATAATGGGAATCTAGAGGAGATTGATGCACTACTAGGTGAACTTTCTTTAGCATGTGCTATCCACAACCTGGTAAAATCGTGTCATGTCTTCTCTGCTCCCTTGAGTTTAGGAAATATTCACGAGTAGCAGAATTCCCTTTGATTTTAATAGTAACATATTCCTTATTCTGAAATGTATATTTTGTATTTATATTTATTTGCTGGCCACTCAAGCAGACAAGCTGTACATAGGTTACAGTGAACGATTATTAGGCACGTCGGCCCTTTTCACTAAAGATGTTATCTGATAAAGATTTCTAGTCGCAGATTCCTTACCTTAGAATATTCTCCAGGTGTGATCTGGAAACTCTTGAGCAGTATCCATGGGTGCCGGTAGGTAGCGTTGTTTGGCTCTACATCATTTGTGCCAGAAATGACATACAAGGTGCCTATAGAGGTGCCACCCCTACGTGCTCACACCAGTTCTTTTCTTTCCATGCCAGTCAGCGCAGTTCCTGAGAAAGCTCCTCCCTATCGCTTTTTGACTGCCTTTTTCTCTCTGCTTTGGTCGAACCTTTTTTGCAATATTACGTCTCCTGGTATGTATGGGATGGCCCCTAAGAAACCAGTGGGCTTTAAGCCATGTGGTGCCTGTCACAGGCAGATGTCTGTGACAAACCCTCATTTGGTACGCCTGTGGTGCTTGAAGCAAGACGACTTCAAGACCCGCAAGGTCTGCTGCACCATGAACACCAGGCCGCAGCCGGAATTTCCCTCAAACTATTTGCTGCCCGACAACCCTGCGATGTTCAAGACCCTGGTTATGCAGAATCTCCCGGGTCTGCTTGCGGACCCAATCACAACGATAGTCGTTATACTCCAAGTCATTGTGTAAGTCCCACAAACGTAAAAAGTCCAAGAAGTTGAAGCAGTCTTTAACTCCCCTGCATCGGTCCTCTAGGCCTCGCTCTGCCTCTGCCAGGGTCCGCTCTGCACCTCTCAGTTTGCCGGAGCGACCCCCACACAAATCAAGGTATTTTATGAGGCCATGCACCTCATATTTGGACGGCCCAACCCCTTTGGAGCACCTTCGAGCCTCATAGGTTTGGGACAGACCCCTACTGAAACTCGGCCAACGGCTCCACCCTCAGAGCTAGCCTGACTTCTTGGATCTGCTGCTCAATCCAGAGCGGCTCTGCTCGCAAGACCGCAACCTTCCTAAGAGCATGCTCCAGTGCAGTTGCTCCCGGCGTTGCAGATGTTCTGCGGTGGCGCAGGCCCCATCGTCATACCTGACCCTGACAGCTGGATGGCGTTGTCTAATGCTGACTCCGGCGCTGACCAGTACCATGTCCTCAAAATTGGAGCCAGTACGATTTTCTTTTGACAGTCCTGGAGATGGTGACAATTGTGAGGGATCTCAGGGCCCTTATGGTTACCATAACCCCCTTGATGAACCGGATGCCAACTGATATGAGGAACTGGCGGATACCTCACCAGTCGCTAACCTGATCTCTCCCCCCTACTGTGTGGAGCCAACAGCAGCGCCGAGGCCGGAGCCAACGCCTGCACCGAGGCCGGAGCCAACGCCAGCACCGAGGCCGGAGCAAATGCCGGCACCGAGGCCGGAGCCAACAGCCGTGCCGATGCCAGAGCCAACGGCAGCACCGAGACTGGAGCCAACGGCAGTGCCGAGGCCGGAGCCAACGGCAGCGCCGAGGCCGGAACCAGCGGTGACGTCAAGGCCAGAGCCAACGGCTGTGCAGAGTCCAGAGCCAACGGCTGTGCCGAGTCCAGAGCCCATGGCGGTGGCGACGAGGCCGGAGCCAACGGCGCCACAGAGTATCTTGCTGGCGTAACCGGGGCAAAAAGGCGGCAGCACGGGGCAGAACCACCCAATGGGTCTGTGGAGCCCAAAGGCGCTCCGGAGGGACCCGATGGGACAAGAAACAGCCCATGGCCAATAGAAGTACCTGTGCTTCTTACGGAGGCTCGTGCGGTCTCCAAAATGTGGGTAGCCACAGGCAACAATGGAGGCCCCAAAGGAGCCACAGGGTAGCCACCCGCCCCCTCCACCGAGTCCCGTGCCTGGTGAGGGGTAGACAAAGAGCAACACCGCTCCTTCGACCTTAAATGGCACGTGGACTTACCTGTCCCCGATTCTGATGAAAAATTGAGTCCGCTGCGCCAGCAATCCCTCGACACAACGTTGAGCGGGTCCGTCACCAACACGGTCCTACGGCAGTCCCAAAAAGACGCAAACCCGGGCATCCCTACTGCACCAAAAGTCGAACTCTTGACAAAAACAAGAGACAAGTCTCAGAAATAAGTCAAATTTATTGACCAGGAGTACCACTCTCTCTCGGATCTTCGCTTGCTGGCGTGGAGAAAGAAAGAACTGACACCAGCAATTAGTCTCTGTGAAATAATCTCAGCGCATTCGACGCCAGCGGCGGACGCGGAGCCGCAGTACGCCACATACTGACCCGCAGGGGCATTGCTAAGCAAAATTTTCCGGATCCAGTCTGATGCCTGGGGATATTCTAAGGTAAGAAATCTATCATTAACGTGTCTCTTTCAGATATATGGTATAAGGAGGGTGCACAGAGAGTGCCTGCAATTCACTGACCCTCCTGTTATGGCCACTAGAAAACACGTCTTGACTGTAATCAAACAAAGTGGGCAGTTGTGTAGCGGCTCGAAAGGCATGCACATAAGAGAGGTGAGGATTAGGTTTTGATCCCATTGGGGCATGATGAATGGCCTGTATAGAAACATACGCTGTAGAACTTTGAGGAACCAACTCACAACAGATGACTCAAACAAAGAAGGCTAGCCCGAAAACTGCAAGTGCCGAAATTGTGGACAGGCAACCTATAACAGTGCCCAGAGCAAAGTTCTGCTGGGCCAGAAAAAGAACGAACAATAGAATTTGGGATAAGGGTGCAGAGAGAGGGGAAATATCCTTAGATACACATCATACCATAAACTTGTCCCAACTGCAAAAGTATACCGTCTTGGTGGAGGGACGCCTAGCTGCCAGATTAATATCACCAACTTTTGGAGGACGACAGAAGGCTGTCAACTGTCACCGCTCAATCCCCAAGTATAAAGGCGGATTGTGCACTGGTTCGGGTGCAATACCCTGCACTGTTGCAGCGACAGAAAAACCTCTCAAAAAGGGATGCCTCAAGGGAGGCCTTATACTCATACTCAGCAACTCGGGATACCAGACTCTCTTTGCTAAAGAAGGAGTAACAAGAATGACTTAGGCCCGGTCATTCCTGATCTTCTTGAGGACTCTGGGCAAGAGTGGTATCGGCAGAAAGGCGTACAGGAGTCCAGAGCTCTCTTAGAGATAAAAAGGGTGTCTGACCAAGAGCTGCCCTGGCCACATAGAACTTCTGGCTTGCGCATTCTCAGCTTTGGCAAACAGATCCAAACAAGGCTCCCCCCACTCTTGAAAGCGACCTTGTGCCATCTTCAGATGTAGATGCCATTTGAAATCTGCTAGGCATTGATGGCTGAATTAGTCTACCTTGGCTTTCAGAGAGCCTGCCTGGTGTTGAACCACCAGGGAAATTTCCTGATGTCCCAGCAATGTCCAGAGGCCTCTTGACAAAGAGTCCACAACCCTACGTAGCTCTGTTTGTTTCAGTGCCACATGGCAGTGGTGTTGTCCGTAAACACCTGCACCAGCATTCTTCTGATCGACGGAAGAAAGGCTTTCAATGTCAATCGGATCGGCCGAAGCTCCAACAGGTTTATGTGGAGCCTGGACTTGGACGAAGACCATAGTCTTCTGATCTCCAACTCTCCCAGAAGGCCACCCAATACCAGTAGTGACGCATCTGTCACTACAGTTAACCCCCGTTGGGGAAGGGAGAGGGGTCTATGGCTGACCCAATCTTCTGTTCGTCAGCCACCATTGAATGCATTTTGCACTTCCCTTTGAGAAGTGAACCAGTCGGAGAGATTCCCCTGACGCTGTGCCCACTGGAACTTCAGGTCCCACTGCAGGATGCAGGGGGCCCTGAGGCCCAATGGCCTCCGAGTCAGTCACCCCAAAGTCTAGGCTAGAGCTGAAACATCAGTATCATAGCCTGGACTTGCTACTCAGGAGGATAGGCCCGAAACAGCAACGTGCCCAGAACAGCTCAGATGAAAGGAAGCGTCTAAGAGGGAATCAAGTGTGACTTCAGAATGTTGAAAGTGAACCTGAGCAAGTACAAGAGGTCAGACAAAGTCGTCTGGAGGTGGGATACGACGACCTAGGGAAAACTCACCTACAACAGCCAATCGTCAAAGTATGAAAAGACTGAAACATATGTGCAACCACCGTCATCACCTTGGTGAACAGCTGAGGGGTGCTGGTAAGGCCAAAGCGGAGCACAGCAAACTGAAAGGGCTCTTGGCACACCATGAACCTCAGGTAACGTCTGTGGGCAGGCAGAAAGGGGATGTGGAAATGGGTGTCCTGCAAGTCTAATGAAACCATCCAGTCTCCGGGGTTCAAGGCAGACAGGACTTATTTTTATTTATTTTTTTAACAGTTTGTATTGCACATATCAGAGATTACACTGCCATTCGCCTACAACCCGGAGGCCAGCGGCTATTGTTCAAAGATTAACATACACAGCTTCAGTGCCAACAACCTCGGAGGCAGGCAGCAAGATGATGTCCATGACAGTGCATAGAGATAGCTAATTTATCGTGCCTAAAATCCAATCATAACCCAAGCAACAACCAAACCCCTGAGTGCCACCCCCCCCTTGCCGTCCTCAAGTCTCGGATATTGTCGTCTTCCAGTGTGTACGTATATTCTAGCCCGCTCTGCCCACCCTACCTACCAACCTTTACAGCAGTCCCTCTATAAGCCCTCCCTATATGTCCATACATACATGCGGTCTCCTTCACGCAACCCATCCTCAAGGAGTCGTTCACCGCAGCAGCAGTGCTTCTACGCACCATCTATTCCGTCTGATAATCTACTCCTCCCAATCTCAGCCATTCAGTGAAAGGTGCCCATATATCCGATGGGTGAGATCCACTAGGCATCTGCTCCCAGTAAAGCGTTAGCTGGTCCTTGCAATATGTCACTGCCCTAATCCAGTCCGCTATTGTGGGTGGTCTCCGTTTTCTCCAGTGTATTGCCACTTGTCTTTTGGCCATTAACAGCAGCATTACCACGAGTCTGCGGTGTACTACCGGGATGCCCTGCACATGCCCCAGTAAAGCTAGCAGCAAGGACCACGTCATTGGCACCCCCGTTATGTGACTTACATGTGTAAATATGTCTTCCCAATAGCGTGTTACAGGGTCACAACTCCAGGCCATGTGTGCAAATGTTGCGTCTTGTGTACCGCACCTCCACCAACAAGTTGTTGTGAATGTATCTAGGACCCTAATTAAATATCCCTGATTCATGCCTTCATGCGGTTATGATAAATTATGTCCTAATGAAGACATACGAATCTCGCCCATATTCAGTAATAGCCCATGCAGCCCAAATACGGCAAGGCTACTTCCTTAGATTCCTAGAGAGCACAACAAGTTCTTTTCGACACACCAAACCTTCAGCAACCTGGGAATTCCCCATGTCTTTGTTTTGATTTGTCATTGAACTCCTGCGAGCACTAAAGGAACAGTCAGTTCTTAGTGATATCTTTTATTGACGTCTTATGTCCAACCTTACGTCAAACACGGCACCTTCCAGGTATAAATATACCAACACTTGCCTTAAGCAAACACACGGTGGTGTGGAGCAGAGCGGCTATCTACTTACCTGAAGCCCAGTTGATGCGAGAGCCGAAGGAAGCCGCGCCTCCCTTTGACACACTGGAGAAGCTGCCCTTTCTCACGCCGAGAAATCCAGCTCCGGTGTTTTCCAGTCACCCTTGCGGGTTACTGGGAGATCGAGTCCTGAGAAACGAGATACAAGACCTCCTTCATTCTATAACCAAGGTACGGAGCTGATTCAAACCGTAGAGAGAATTCTTGATTCAGATTCTTGGCATAAAACTTAACTTAACTTAAAACTGCAACTTACTTACTCCTTCCCACGTATTAGGCTTAGATCAGGTACACTGGGGTAGGCGTATCTTAGAAGCCCCAGTTGAGTTTGTTAGTCATTGTTTTTATGTGTGTAAATATTTTATCCGTTTTAAAGTATCTTATGGCTAAGAAACCATATCAATGCTTTTACAGTATTATTTTATAATACTCCTTTTACTGTACGCACTTTACTTCATAATAAGTATTGCAATTGTGGCAATTCATTTATCTTGCATGGGAAAGAAGACTGCTCAGTAAAATAAAACCTTTTATTGAAAACGCCTGTCTTTCTATTTCTCTGCACTCTGGTGGAATTAAGCATGCACGATTGACTGAGTGAAATAGCTGTCTATTGTTTTCAAACGACTCTGGAGATACACTCCTTATTCTGGGGGAGCAAAGTTGTCATGTTATATGGTTGTCAGAAGCTAATCCCTTCTTGTCTAAATCAGGGAAGTTAACCCCTCCCTATTCATTCGAGAAAGTTTCTAGGGACCTCTGAGCTAGCTGGCAAAAATGAATTAAGTCTAACATAGTCAGTAGAGACCTAGATGACCCCAGTCCTACATCTACACTGCTGTTTATGTTATTCCAATGTGCAGAGCCTATTGGGAATATAGGAACTACACTACATGGCGCCCAACGTTTGGTAAGGCGATAATCTAACGCAAGATACTAGAGTAACTCAGTCGTGCTTTTCACGCAGACCCCTTTCTCTCGTATAAACTCCAATAGATGTCTGGAGTGGGTGAAAGGTTAATATCCGCCGAAACTTAGTAGGATGAGAATCTTATGTATTAGTTTACGTATAGTCAACGTTGAAGGATACAGTGTTCCAAAATATTGTGCACCTAATCTTTGTTTCCACAAAACCGGATCTGCAACAAAGACATTTCCGTCAGTAAAAATGACGGAAAGTGAAGAAGAAAGAGACAGAGAGGCTTTAGCAGATCAACTCTTAGCAGAGGACACAGTCCTCCAAAATGCAGACCCTGATGCAAAACTCATCCCGGTCAATATAAGAAAAACCATAACTATAAAACTTATAGAAAATGGGGTATCACCAAGAGGTGGTACAGTTGTATTTGTGGTAGGGGCACATGAGTATCGGCAGACAGAGGTATTCTATTCTTGGATAACTTTTCCAGCAGCACATACTGTGACACGTGAGTTCCACTACTATAAAGTAGCGGAATCTCCAGCGGAATACTCTCCTTTCGAGGAAATTGAAATTCCACTAACATACCAAGAGCACATGCTCTTATTTCATGGCGCCCTAAAACATCAAAGTCACATTACCAGGCTCGGTCCACTAGGTAGACCAGGAGCCTCTCCTTTCGAGGAAATTGAAATTCCATTAACATATCAAGAGCACCTGCTCTTATTTAATGGCGCCCTAAAACATCAAATTCACATTACCAGGCTCGGTCCACTCGGTAGACCAGGAGCCACGTGGCCTCTTCAGGCCGCTACACATCACACCCAGACATTGAAACAATGTCAAGCGAAGAACTCTTAGTTAAAATAAAAGAATTATTAAAAGCATATAGAGATTTAGTTCAAATCAAACTTGACAGTACAAACTACAGATTAGAACAACTAATTAAAAATCCTGAAAAAATGTTTATTAAAAACAATCTCAATTATCAGGAGAAGAAATGGGAGGGTAATAAACAAACTACTCCCAGAGAAAAACAATTTCAGTCCAGAGGAAGGTCTCCCCAACGGAGAAAAAAATCTCCAAGAGGAGTGGACAAGTCTCCCCAAAGGGAGCCCTCTGAAAAAAGATATAACCTTAGAGATAGGGATAAATTAAGAAAACCTGACAGATATCAAGATATTGATACACGTCCCTCTCGATCTTTTCAGACTTCCTCACAGAAATCGGAAAGAAGAGGACGGTCGGAACACAAGGAAGAGCAAGTCAAGTCCAAAGACAAAGATCCTGCTCATCAAAGTAAAAAATCTAAATTTCCCAGAAAGAAGGTAGCAAGTATTAAAATTAAACATGCCGAGAATCCTGAGGACACAACTGAAAAACGGAGAGTGGGCCCAGACAATGCTAGACAGCGCAGCAGAAGTGACCATAGCTCGCAAGATCCTGATGAATCTTCTGGAGACAGTGGACACGAATGAATACATTCAGGTGGAAACTGCAGACATGCAAGTTAGCGTGCCCCATAAACCATATTTGATATTTGATATTTATTGTCATTTGTAGAGCGCTAACTTTCGCTCCGGAGGGAGCATCTTGGCGCTGAGCACACAGAAGGTCGTCTAGGGGTGCATGGATCAAATAGCTGCGAGAACTGAGGAGTCAGACTGAGAATAAATCCAGGTTTTCAGAAATTTCCTGAAGAGGCTTTCTGAGGGTGCATGCCTAAGGTTGGGGGGGAGACGGTTCCATGCCCTGGCCGCCAGAAGGGAGAAGGTCTTTCCACCCTTGGATTTAAGTTTTATGCGGGGTTCGGAAATGAAGTTGGCGCCAGATGACCTCAAGCAGCGGATAGGAGTATAATGCTGGAAGCGCTTGGTCAGGTAAGATGGACCCAAGCCCCTGTTTGCTTTAAATACAGTGACAAGGAGCTTGAATAAGATTCTCTTATGGAGGGGCAGCCAATGAAGGGTGTTGAGGGCTGCAGAGGCTGAGGACCTACGGGGGAGTTTCAAAACAAGCCTGGCTGCTGCATGTTGGACACTCTGCAGCTTTTTCAGAGAGGACTTCTTGATGCCTGCTAGGAGGCAGTTACAATAATCCAGCCGGGAGAGGATAAGCGCCACCGCGACTGATTTCCTGGCTGTGATGGGCAGAAAATTGAAAAATTTCTTTAATTGCCTGATCAGGCTGAAACAGCGACCAGCGGTAATGCGCACATGTTCATCGAAGCTGAGGGAAGCGTCAAATTGAACGCCCAAGTTGCGGGCTGAAGCAACCGCGCTTGGCGGTGCTTCGGAGTTATGAGGCCACCAGTCTTTGGGGGAAAAGAATGTGCCTTTACCTAGGGGAATTATTTCAGTTTTGGCGCTGTTACATTTTAAATGATGCAAATTTAGCCAAGAAAAGACTTCTGACAGACAGTTTTGAAATCTGATGGCGGCATCCGGAAGTTTTTTATCGATAGTGACGACAAGCTGAGTGTCGTCCGCGTAGGATGTCACGAGAATCCCATGTGACTCGATCAACGTGAGGAGGGGGGCCATATATACATTGAAAAAGAGGGGGCTCAGAATGGAACCCTGGGGCACCCCCGAGATGATGGATCGTTCATCGGAAAGAAAGGTGCCCAAGGAGACCGTTTGAGAGCGATTGGACAGGAATGAGGTTATCCAGGCAAGTGTGTAGCCCGAGACACCAATCTCACGCATCCTATTAATTAGAATGACATGTGAGATGGTGTCGAAGGCCGCGGTTAGGTCGAGCAGGATGAGGACGGCCTGCCTACCCTCATCCTGCAAGAACTTGATGGTGTCTGACAACTCAATCAAAGCGGTCTCTGTGGAATGGCCGGAGCGGAAGCCAGATTGCTGTGGGTGCAGAATACGATGATTTTCCACAAAATTCTTTAGTTCATCATGAACTAGTTGCTCAGTGATTTTGCCTAGCGCAGGGAGGAGTGAGATTGGGCGCATATTAGACAAGTCAGTGGGGGATTTATTTTGCTTTTTCATAAGGGGCTTGACTGTGGCCTTCTTCCACTCAGAAGGAACAATACCAGAATCGAGGGATTCGTTCACAATTGCATTAATTAGAGGGTTGACGGCCTCAACAAGGTGATGCAAAATAACTGGGGGGCAGGAATCCGTGGGTGCACCTGATTTACAGGCTAGTATGGCTTTATGCGTTTGCATTAGGGAAACTGCTTTAAATTTGTTTAATGAAGGAATAGTTGTGTCAGGCTCTTGGGTAGGAATAGGTGCCGGGGGGAAGTCCTTGTGGATATTATTAATTTTCTCCTCAAAGAAATCAGCAATTTGATCACAGAGGGCTTGCGAGGGGGGGATTTCAAGTGCCAGTGCTTTGGGGTGGGTAAAAGATTTCACGATGTTGAAGATTGTTTGTTGTTTCTGTTTAGCAGAATCTATTGCTTGAGTGAAGAATGCCTTTTTTGCTTTTTTTATATTTGAGAGATATTGCTTTCTCTGGAGAATGTAAATAGATCTAGACATTGGATCGTAGGTTTTTCTCCATTCTCTCTCCAAAAGCCTACACTTAAGGTGGCAGTCAGCGAGGGCCGGAGTATACCAGGGGGCATTGGGTTTCTTTTTTCCACGAACGGGTTTTTGGTTAACGGGTTTTGCATTGACAGAGATTACTCTCTCAATCCACTGGTGGAAATTTGTGGAGTCTAGAGACACGTCACCCGTGATGAACGGGGGAGGTACCCCTGGTTGAGGGTTGAGTTTGATGTACTCAGCTACCTTTTTCCAATTAATAGGAAAGGGGGTGTGAGGGAGTTTGATAGGAAGGGGGGGCAAAGTTTTGTTATTGATGGAGAAGGGAATGAGACAGTGGTCTGTCCAAATTTGTGGCACGGGGGTGGAAGCAACTAGGGAGGTCAAGTTGGTACAAATGCCGTCCAGGGTGTGTCCGGCACAATGGGTAGGGAGGGAAACTAATTGGGAGAGACCAAAAATCTCAAGAGAGTGGCGGAAATTAAGAGCGTGGGGATCAGTATCGGATTCCAAATGAAGATTAAAGTCTCCAAAAAGAGTGAAGGTAGGGTAATGGGTAAGGAAGGCTGCCAGAGTTTCATCAAGGGAGTCCAGGAAAGTGGTGGCATTTCTGGGGGGGCGGTAGACGAGTTCTCCAGAAAAGGCGGAGGAGGAACTAGTTTGGATGACAAATCCCAGGGATTCACAGTCCTTGAGGGATGCCAGATCGAATGTGTGGCACTTGAGTGCATTTTTTACAATGATGGCCAATCCGCCTCCCCGACCGATGGGTCTGTCTCGCCTGAAGATGGTGTAATCAGGGGGGAGAGCGGTGGCAAGGTCGGGATTTGAGGCCTCGTGCAACCAAGATACAGTAATGAACAAGGCATCAAGATTGGCTGTTATAATAAGATCATGGATGTCTTGACCATGTCGAGCTAAAGATCTGGCATTAATGAGACCGCCATTAAAGGAGGTTGTCTTATGCCGAGGAAGAGGGGGAAGGGGGGTAATAGGGCTGGCGAGACTGGAAGATGACCAACCACACGATCGACAGATGTAAGGGCCACACAGGTGGTCAGAAAAGGAATGCACACAGCAGGAGGGACTGGGTAAGGAAGGGCGCATAGACAGCAGCTCAATAGAGACGTACCTGAGTACAGGGTAAGTGGGAGCAGCATGACCTGCGCCTGGCGCCGTCCTGGCGCGGACGGGCGCAGACGGGCTTGGCTTAGGCGCGGCTTCGGCGCGTATCCGGCGCGCCCGCTGCGCCAGCCCGCTGCGCCGTCTGGTTGCTATGCACATTATATAGGAAGGTAGGAGGGTGGGAGTAGGGCGCGACTAGAGCGCTCTCCCCGACTGCCTCACTCAAGATGGCGCCCACCGCCGCCGAGAATCGGCTAAGGAGCGGTAGGGCTGAATTAAAAGAAGAACAAAGGTGTTTAGGGGGTCAGAGTGCCTATGAAATAACATTATGTATAGAGGGAGATAAAACTAGGAAAATAAAAGGTCTCTTTTGGGAGAATCTTTCTAAAGGCTATGACATCATGCTGAAAAAGACTGGCCACCAGAGTTTGTCAGGGATTGCCCTCATGGCGAAGAAATTATTATGCCTGCCTTCTCAAATCATATCTCGATTCATAAAAAATACACATTTGCAAGAAAATGGGCAGTGGCCCAAGCTCCTGCTTTATATAAAAATCATGTAGGATGGGATGAGGACTCTCCTCCCCACAAAATCCAGTTAAAAAATCAACCTACTGCACAAAGGCAGTACCCAGTTAAACAAGAAGCTAAAAAACAAGTCAGGGAGATCTTAGATCAACTTGAAAATCAAGGGGTGATTGAAACATGCATCTCACAAATGAACAATCCTTTGTTTTCTGTCTCCAAGCCAGACGATTCATATCGTCTAGTTTTGGACTGCAGACATTTAAACTCCTGCTGCAAAACTTTTGCAGTCCAAAACTCTCATAGTGCAGCACTAATGAATAACATCGTGCGCAAAAAATATAAAACAACATTAGATATCTCTAATGGATTCTTCTGTCAAAACATTGCTCCTGAAAGCTGGTATTTGACCGCTTTCTCAATAATGGGGTCGCAAAAACAATTTTGCTGACTCCCGCAGGGATTCAAGATTAGCCCAGGATTATTCTCAGCAAGGGTAACAGAATTACTACAAATGTATGATGATGAGGCATTATCCTATGTCGATGACATCTAACTTGGTTATTTAATCTGTAGACCCTTTTATCTTTAGAGCCAGTCCTTCTGCACCTCCCCCGTTCTCTCTCTCTCTGTTTAGCGCCGGGAAACCTCCGGGTAGATGTGCGCTGTATAAAATTAAATATAATAATAATAATAGGCCCAGTGGACTCCCAAGAAATAGCAGAAGACCAAATCTTGCTACAATTCAAGAGGTTCAAACTGAAAGACTAATCACTTTCGACAAACCATCAGTGAATAAAAAAGAACTATGCAGCAAAGCAATGGAACTAGTGCCTCTTGAAACCCAAATTGCAACAGTTCAAGAAACACCAGTCTACAACGATGTAGCCTTGGACTATACAAATGTAACAAAAGAAAATGCAAAGATCAATGGTAATCCGGAAGCAATCCCACCAATTGACAGACCTGCATCTGGCTACTTTATCAACTTTGATGACTTTTCCGATGATTCGAGTGAACATGAAGACAAGCCAGCAACAAAAACTTTCAAAATGAAAATTACAGAACTTTTTCATCAACTCAAAGAAACATATCTGATTTCCCCTTGGATTGAACTATGGATTGTGTTAGGTGTACTTACCCTTCTACTGTGGCTGATCCTAGTTTTAAATTTGGGAATATGGATTGATGGAAAATACAGTACAATGGACACAGCAAGTCAGAACATCAAGTTGGTCCTGAAACCAAACAAATCCTCTCACATAGAGAACATAGAACTATCATCAGTGAACCTCACAGCAAAGCTTATACCTGGTGGTATAGCATGGGACAGAACTGACTATGATTTCTATGGCCCAGTAGAGCTCTTGAAGTATCCACATCAATTCAAGATTTCACTAAGTGACTTTGTGACACCAAGTTCTTTTTCTGATGATTTAGATTTTGAAAACATTAATAATATGATGTCAGATTTAGGAATGTCAGCAAAATCTACAGAACATGATTATTTACAGGGCTCATCGAATTATGAAAAGATGTACACCCACATGCATCAAAGTCAATTGCATTCGCAAACGGTGCGAATCACAATTTTCGGCCGTTTGCGAATGCAATTGACTTGCATTTAAGAAATCGCAATTTCAGATTTCTTAATTGCAATGCATGATCATTTTTTAATTGCGAATTCGCAATTTGGAAGTGGTAAAATAGCATGAAGGTGAACTTCATGCTAATTTACTGAAAACGTTCAAATATGCACAAATTGCATTTTTGAAAGTTTTAATTTACACACACACATGCCCTTGGGACATGTGTGTGTGTAAATTGCACTTAAGTTTAATTTCTGGGGTGCAGGGAGGGGTTCTATGGACCCCCCCTGCACCCTTGAAATTGCATTTTCAATTTGCGATTCGCAAATTGAAAATCGCAAATTGTGAATGCCTTCCCATTGATTCCTATGGGCCTCTTCGCCCATAGGAATCAATGGCAATGGGATTCCTTAATTGTGATTCGCAAATTGAGAATCGCAATTAAGGAAAAATAAGAAATCGCAAAAATATTTGCAAAATTTTGATGCATTGCCGTTTGCGAATTCTTAATTGCGATTCCTTAATTTTCGCAATTAAGGATTCGCAAACAGCAACATTGATGCATGTGGCTGGTACTGTTATAACTACTATGGTCATCATTATCTGCATAAATCTGCGAATCCTAGAAATGTATTTACCTATAATCAGTGGGAAAATTGTCCAACTCAGCCAATAGGCAGTTCAAAAACGTTTTATGAAAAATTCCCATACTTTTCAGGGTTTAGTCACACTGATCCAGAAATGTTTTTTTTCAAGATGTTAACCGCATCGCTGCGGCGCGAATTTCCCGCCCATGCTGACTCCGCCTTGCGCGGGCGGAGTCATGACGGAACGGTTCCGTCATCCGCACAGCTCAACCGACGTGCATGACGGAACCGTTCCGTCAACAGCATCGAATGGGTTAAATAAGACCGGAATGAAAAACATGCTGACAAATACTAAATTGATTTATTCTGAAAACTTTTATGACAAAATGTCAACATTTGGTTTTCAGTTTTGGAAAAAGAACATTGAAACAAAAACTATCTGGGGAACAAAAGAGTGGCAGATACAAGGTCTGGAAGCATTATTCAGAGCCTGCATGATCCCAGAACAAATAATATTCCTGAATGATACAATTCAGCAAACATCCTGTCTTGGCTTAGCTAAGATAAAAGATTTAAACAACCCGTCTATACCAAAACCAATGCCTGATAGAAATACCACTACAGATGAGGGGTTAGACGTGTCCTATATTTTAAAACAAAACAGAAAAAATCCTGTTTGGAAAAAATGGTTGATCTGGCCCATAGACACAAATAACTGTCAAAATAGATTCCTGAACAAAATACAGGGGTTGAAACAGCAGGCCAGACCCTAGATATTCCCAGAGACAACATCCAGGGATATTAACAACATATAGTGTAGGAAAACTATGCCTTGACTGGCTACAGAAATCCACACTTCTAGAAATAAAGCAACACTTAACTTTACTTAAAGAAGGTGCTGACTTGCGAGATTTCATAATGGGACCTCGCAAACAGCGTCCAAAATGTTTCATATACGCCGGTATATACGCTGCTTACAATGAAGCTTGGAAATTGAAACAGATTGAAACTGCAGAAAAAATACGGGAAATTGACCGTATCAATTTGGAGAAATCATTTTCTGTAGCAATAACACATTGGACACCGGACTGGTGGCCCCTGGAATTAGGTCCTGTTCCTAGTCCCAAAAACACAGTGAGAAACCTAGGAGTGTTAATAGACCAAACACTTACTTACAAGGACCATGTAAACCAGGTGGCAAGCACCTGTTTCCGAGCCATCGGTATGCTAAGGAGAGTGTTTCCCTACCTGCCAGACTGCCATAGAAAAACACTAGTGCAGGCATTAATCATCAGCAGAGTGGATTACTGCAACGGCCTTCTTTTGGGAGCAAATGAAGGGCAGCTCAAAAAACTGCAAGTAATCCAAAACACGGCAGCAAGGATAGTCCTCAACGCCCCCCCCAGGACTCCCTCCCTCCCCCTGCTGACCAAACTCCATTGGTTACCAGTGAGGAAACGAGTGCATTTTAAGACCCTATGCACAATTCACAAAAGTGTGATAGGCAAAGGCCCCAAATATCTGGCCAATATCTTCCTGCCTTATGGCCCTGGGCGAACCCTGCGCTCTGGGAACCAACAGCTTCTGCAGGTGCCCAGAATAAAAAAGGCCAGACAAGGAGGGCGAGCCCTGGCCCACCCTGAACCAAAGCTTTGGAACTCTCTGCCTCTTGAGATGAGAACACTGAACAACCATCTGACCTTTCGTAAGGTCTTAAAAACACATCTATTCCCCATTAACTGATCTCTCTCTCTAAATGCACCATTCACCTCTTCACTTAACATCTGAGGATATTCTCACTGGCAAAGCGCGGAGATACCCCTCCGGGGGTCTATTCATGCGCTATAGAAGAATATAAAATAAAATAAATAAATAGTAGACAATGGGTTAACGACTCTGTCCTCTAGAATCTATCCACTGGACAGCATCGTATCATCTGCTATTGATATAATAGAGCAAGACATGCTAATGTTACAACATGGCCGGTCCCAATTACGTTCTATTGTACAGCTAGGCTGGACGTTGCAAAACCTGTGTTCTGGTTATGTGCCATGGCGTTTAATCAACACAACGTCATTGTTATCTATCTTTAACCTTACTGATAAACAAATCAGTTTAGCACAAAAAGGAGCAGACTATACGATACTGAGCATTGAAAAACTTGAGAGATTACCATTGACAATGTCAGAAAGACCTGTCATTGAATGGATAATACATGGCACGATTACAATCCCGATTACGACTTTTCAGTTTCAATTCTGCCAAAAATATATACCAGCAGGCCTGTATGAAAGGTTGGGTAAAGGATACATCAAATCGACCTGGAATTTACCTTACAAACACAAATGTTACAGTGAAAGGAAAAAAGAGGTATTTCTTAGTGGTAATGATTGTAAAAAATCACTAAGTAGTACACTCCTGTGCCAAGGTATTAACTTGCATGGGGCCTGTGAACAACCTTTTATGTCATCTTCAGGGCACCCCTACTACACAGATAGAGCCATTTTTCAGACAGCTTTCCAACGGTAGCTGCGTTTTAATATGCGATCACAGCTGCTGTGGCATGGTGCCAGGAAAACCCTATCTCGTAACTGTGACTTCCAGGGTCGTTTGCTGTATGCAAGTATTGTATCCAAACAGCAATCCAGACATGGAGTCGGCAATATGGCCGTATGTGAATATCTCTTCTATTCGAATTGATACTTTAAGCAGAATGAAGTCTATTCTTTTACAAACAACTGTGCCTTTAACCTCGTCCCAAGAGGCATATGACCTGCAAGTTGCAAGGACAGCGGCAGAGATACATACACTATTATCGACAAATTGTCCAGTGCATTTCGTAGAAATGTTAAGCCAAATCTTAAACATGTCAGATACCAGTGGCATCGCACATGTATTTAAGACAATTTTTTCGGGACTGCTAACACCCTTCGAAGCAGTTCTTGGCATCTTCCCGAATTTTCTCTCTTTGCTCTTCGGTGGCCTGCCTCTTATTTTGGGACTCGTAGCAGGAATTTTATTTTTGTTCCTTCTGCTCCGATATGGCAAGCCAAGTCACAGACAAACCTCTGTCAACGATGGAAGAAACGATCCTAGCAATACGATATCGAGACCGTATCACTAAGGTCCTTGGATTGGCCCGGCTAAGCGATCTGAATACTACCTGGTTTCTTTAATTCAGACCAATTTGGCAAAATTGCATCTTAACTGTGCTTCGTTGTCTGCTATGCGGAGAAGAATGCGTGTTGGACGTTTGTCTTACACTACCATCCGCAGTACCAATGGATATCAACGCTTTGCTTTGTCCAGTAATGACTCATGCAACGTGTTGTCCCCAGCGGCTACCTATTCTGATGACGGCATTCGTTGAGACTTCATCATTACGATTAAGTGGGGGTGAGGTACGAGATGAAAGCGGCACCACACAGGTACAACCTTCTGTGAACATTGCTGATCCTGACATCGATGATGGCAATGCATCGCACATTTGCACTATTTCCACCTTTTCGGAGTTGGCCCAACTTTCACCTACTGTTGTAAACGAATTTTTTACCGGCCTATCAGAAGTAATGTTCTCCCCTAACAACGAGAATAATATTTGAAAAAGCGAACTCACAGCGTTCCCTGAACTCTGAATTCGGCCTTCAGTTTTTGATAAACAGAACTCCAAAAAGACAGTGACACTATTTTTTTCTCCCTTCCCGAGAACGAAATTATTTTCCCCATGTTTCCAAAATATTTACCATTTTTTTGGCTTAAAGTAGAACAATTCTTAGAGAACAGAGCTTCTATTTTTAGAGACTCTAGAGACAATATTTTGAATCAGCCTCTAGCATATGTACAATGTTGTTTAACTTTGTGATGGAATGGTCTCGACCCTTTTTTCTGTATTCAGAGCCATTTCATAAATGGAATTTTGCAATTCATTCAGCCTATATTCATATTTTCATTTCCTGAATGATAACTCTGCTTGAAAGCGTACAGTATAACACTCATTTTGTGTATCTATACCATTTCAAATGCATTTCATTGTATTTTGGGGTGGGTTGGAAAACAAATGCATACATATATGTTTACATATTGCTTAGTATTTAGTAATGATGGACATTATACGTGGAGTGGGTGTTGTGAATGTATTCAGGACCCTAATTAAATATCCCTGATTCATGCCTTCATGCGGTTATGATAAATCATGTCCTAATGAAGACATACGAATCTCGCCCATATTCAGTAATAGCCCATGCAGCCTAAATGCGTCAAGGCTACTTCCTTAGATTCCTAGAGAGCACAACGAGTTCTTTCGACACACCAAACCTTCAGCAACCTGGGAATTCCCCATGTCTTTGTTTTGATTTGTCATTGAACTCCTGCGAGCACTAAAGGAACAGTCAGTTCTTAGTGACATCTTTTATTGACGTCTTATGTTCAACCTTACGTCAAACGCGGCACCTGCCCGGTATAAATATACCAACACTTGCCTTAAGCAAACACATGGTGGTGTGGAGCAGAGCGGGTATCTACTTATCCGAAGCCCAGCTGATGCGAGAGCCGAAGGAAGCCGCCCCTCCCCTTTGACACACAGGTGAAGCTGCCCTTTCTCACCCCGAGAAATCCAGCTCCGGTGTTTTCCAGTCACCCTTGCGGGTTACTGGGAGATCGAGTCCTGAAAAACGAGATACAAGACCTCTTCATTCTATAACCAAGGTACGGAGCTGATTCAAACCTTAGAGAGAATTCTTAATTCAGATTCTTGGCAAAAAACTTAACTTAACTTAAAACTGCAACGTACTTACTCCTTCCCACGTATTAGGCTTAGGTCAGGTACACTGGGGTAGGCGTATCTTAGAAGCACCAGTTGAGTTCGTTAGTCAATGTTTTTATGTATGTAAATATTTTATCCGTTTTATAGTATCTTATGGCTAAGAAACCATATCAATGCTTTTACAGTATTATTTTATAATACTCCTTTTACTGTACGCACTTTACTTGTGAAGTAGTGTGGCTCACTGGTTAGAGGCGGCAGACCCGAGAGCAGAGGACGGCCCGGGACCAGGGTTCGATTCCCGGCGCGGCAGGTTTCTGGACCAAGGTCAGCGGACTCGATAATTCTCTCGCCTCGGTGCCCACTCTGATCAGCGATCACACTCGGCAACTCTGGGCATTAGCTTGCCTCATCTTCACTAACGGCCCCACCAGACCGCCGGGGATGCCTGGTCTCACCCTGGAGATACCCATTAAGGGACCATCTCTCAGGGAAGCCAGGAAGGGTTTCGCAGTGGTCGAAGCGCCTTGAGTAGTGCGCTATATATAAATGCCTATACATTTACTTCATAATAAGTATTGCAATTGTGGCAATTAATTTCTCTTGCATGAGAAAGAAGACTGCTCAATAAAATAACTCCTTTTATTGAAAACGCCCGTCTTTCTATTTCTCTGCACTCTGGTGAAATTAAGCATGCACGATTGACTGAGTGAAATAGCTGTCTATTGTTTTCACACGACTCTGGAAATACACTCCTTATTCTGGGGGAGCAAAGTTGTCATGTTATATGGTTGTCAGAAGCTAATCCCTTCTTGTCTAAATCAGGGAAGTTAACCCCTCCCTATTCATTTGAGAACGTTTCTAGTGACCTCTGAGCTAGCTGGCAAAAACTAATTAAGTCTAACATAGTCAGTAGAGACCTAGATGTCCTCAGTCCTACGTCTACACTGCTGTTTATGTTATTCCAATGCGCAGAGCCTATTGGTAATATAGGAAGTACACTACAAAGTATCTGCCTGAACTCCCATCCGATGCATCTGTGACGGAGTGCGGTATAAGCGGTGTAAGTAATTAAAATAGATAAGTCTGAGCCGGTAGTTCGGCGAGAGATATTCTAGTTGCGGGCAGCAATACGTCCACTGCTCCTCAGTAATGGTCAGACCGGCCTCCCTCTCCCAAGCCTCCCTGGACCCAGTGCAAGTGAGTGGAGACTCCCTCTGTAATGCTATATATATAAGCGTGATAAGCTTTTGGGCGACGGGTTCGATAGCATATTCTCCAGTGCAGGCAGATTGGGGGGCTCGTTCGGGAACTCCTGATATGTGGATCTACAAGCCGCTCTTATCTGGTAGTAGAGTAGCATATCCGATGCAGTGGGGGCTTGTGAGTCACACATGTTTTGCAGTGTTATAAACCCTCCGGCTGGAAATAGGTCTCCGCCCTTATCCAGCTTGTGCGCCCGAGCCCTAAGTGTAACAGCCTTGTCCAACAGTGGGTTGCCGCCTAACAGCATAGACGGAGCGTAGAGGACCTCCTGATGTGCCCGCTTTGCAATACCCTTCCATGCCCAACGCACAGCCTCTACAGTATCAATTTCCTGTTGCGGGCGTTTGTAAGGTTGGAATACAGCCGTATTGAGTGGGAGCGGCACGATCCTGTCAATTCCTATCTCAACGTGTGGCTGAAATGGGGTAGGATGCTGCCAGAAGTGCAGGAACTGTAAGCATACAACTCAGAATCTGGGGCTCCCAGTCCTCCCTGCGTAAAAGGGTAACGTCAATACCTGCCACGAGATTCGGGGCTGTTTACCTGCCCATATCAACTCGAGGATGTTGGTGCGCAAACGCTTGTAAAATTGCACATTGAGCGGCATGGGGACGTTAACAAACAGGTATAGAAATTTGGGAACGATCACCATCTTCGCGATGGCTATGCGCCCCGTCAAGGACAGCAGGAGATTTTCCCACCGTAATATCTTGCCCTCTAACCAATCCATTACCCTGCTGTAATTTGCTGTCCACAGGTCCTGCATCATTCTACTTATATATATTCCCAAATAACGCACCTTGGCTCGGGAATTCTGAAGCGAAAGGGGCCGTGTCATCAGTTAGCAGTAACATCGTGGACTTCTGCCACTTGATCTGGATGCCTTTCAGCCTCCCATATCGTATAAACTACCGCATTAGCATATCAAAATTATCTCGGGGTTGGTTAAATAAATCGTTACATCATCTGCATACATTGAGACGAGTATGCCTCTCGTGGTGAAGCCAAGGCTCTTGTCAGCGTGGTGCTGGCGAAGTTTTGCCGCAAGCTGCTCCGTGGCAATTGCGAACAATAGGGGAGACAGTGGGCATCCCTGCCTCGTACCCCTGGTAATGGAGAAGGGTTTAGATATGTGCCCATTCACCCGAACTCTAGCTATCTGGTCCGTATACAGGACCTGTATCTGTCTAATAAATAGTGGGATGAAACCCAATCGCACAAACTGGGTAAATAAAAACTTCCACTCTAAAGAGTTGAATGTCTTTGTGGCATCCAGCAGGGCAGCCGAGGCCTGTACATGATGTGCCAGATAATGCAGTACCCCAAATATGGTACGCAGGTTGTGGGCTGTGGAACGGCTCGGAATGAAACCTGATTGGTCCGTTAAAGCTATCTGCGGCAGCATGAGCTGTAGCCTGCTCGCTATTAATTTGGCATAGATCTTCGCATCTAAATTTATCAGAGACAGAGGGCGGTACGAATCTGCCTTGGTAGGGTCTTTCCCCGGCTTCAGAATAGTAATGATAGTCGCTTCACGCAATGTAGGTGATAGAAGCCCTGTCTCCATGGCTTCTATGTACACTTGCAGCAACCTGGGGGCTAATATATCAGCATATTCCTTATAAAAGGCTGCTGTCAATCCATCTGCCCCTGGAGCCTTCTCTCCCGGCATGCCACTGATCACTTTCTTCACGTCTTCAACCGTTATTGGCAACTCCATATACTGACGAGCACCGTCATTGAACCATGCTAGCGCTATATCGTCTAAGAAGTCAGTTATATCGGCCTGCGCCGGGGCCGTTTGGGAGGTATACAACTTGTAGTAATAGTGTGCAAACTCCTCCAAAATAGCAGGCGGAGTGTGCAGCACACCACCATCCTCAGTATGGATCTCAGATATATAGGCGGCACCTCTAGGTGTGCTAAGCAGGCCCGCCAGTGTTTTACCTGGCCTCTCACTCTCCCCATAGCGCCTTGTCTGTGCATATCTATGCAGATATGCGGTCTCTCTCTCAGGCTCTTCCTGGAATTCTGTGAGTTTAGTTCGTATTGCAACTGCAGTTTCCGGTGTCGAAGTGCGCATCTGCTGCCGTTCTAGCTCTCCAATGTCCCGCTCCAGTCTGTTCAGTGTGTTACGGATGTCCCTAAGTACCCCTTGTTTGAGCGCTATACAGTCACCCCTTATTACTGTCTTGAAGGCTTCCCAAAGAACCCCCGCTGAGTCAACCGATCCATCGTTTACAGCAAAGTATCCCTCAATCTTTGTACGGATCTCCTCCCGAAAAAACCAGGTCCCGCAGAGCGCCCGAAGGGAATCTCCAAGAGAAAGGCTGTGTGTATGTCAGGGGGAGCCGTAACTGTATCTGGGCAGGTGCTTGATCGGATAGGGTACATGAAAGATGCGTGGCGTCTGTCAGCCAGGCATGCATATCTCTGGAGAGCAGCCAGAAGTCTAACCTCGTCCATGCATTTCTATGGTGCGTGATGCATATACCCTCCTTAGTCGTTGGGTGTGTAGTTCTCCAGGAGTCAATCAGGAAGAGGTCATCTATAATCTCATGGAGCATTTTCGGCACTTTCGGGTGGTGCGTCCGTGAAGCCCCCTGCCTATCTAAGATAGTTGAAAGTATCACGTTAAAATCTCCTCCCCACATGATCGCAGTTTGCCCCAGTTTTTTTAGCTTGTGCCAGATATGCTGGAAAAATTCCAGACTATCAGTGTTCGGGCCATACGTGTTGACTAAGGCCAGAGGTGTGTGGCACAGCTCCCCTCGCAGTATTATGTACCTGCCCTCCCTATCTGTGACAATGCTGTGTGTGCGCCAATGCAGTCCCCTGCGCATAAGTATCGCAACTCCTCTGGAGTAAGTGGAATACCCAGCTTCAACCACCACCTCCCAACGTTTGTTCTTAAGTGTCCCCGCTGCTGAACCAATCAGGTGCGTTTCGGCCAAAAAACAGATGTCCACACCATGCCTCGTCAAATAGGAGCCTAGTCTTCCTACGGTCATTGAGACCATGCACATTCCATGTAAGACATTTCAGTGTGTTAACAGTTTCTGAACCAGTCATCTCAGTAAAGTAAGTAGCAACACAGCAGCATGGCCAGGCCCACCACCGCAGGATCCCCGCAAGCTGCAGCCCTCCAGCCTTAGGCTAGCATCCCGCAGCAACACATCGCAATCACACATACAACATATCAAACAGTGTCTCCATCGTATCATCAGAGCTTGGAACGGCAATTCACTTAAGGAAAACAACCCCCCTTCCTCCTGCCTCCCACACCAACCCCCCAATCAGGTTGTGGATCCCCCCTCCCACCTCCACCTTCCCTGAACTGTCCCAAAATCAAAACATATAGCCAACTAAGGGGAATCATCCCAGTGGGTACGTCAGGTCCACCAGCAACAACCCCTGCACTCATGGCAGGGTGGCCAAGCTGCAACCATCACACCAGCACTCGCGCACCCCGCCCATAGCCAACGTCTTGATGTAATCGTCCATGGCAGCCCCCGATAAGTAGTATAGGTTGCGACCCACATATTTTATGAGAGCAATCACCTTACCCCAATCCTGCCATTGTTTGGTCCCCATCTCCCACAATCTCCGACTATCACTGCCAACGCCTGCTCGCGTCATTTAAAGTCAATCATTATCGCTGAGTCTGTCTTGTAGTTGTCCGTCGGTATTCGTTTTCTGAGTTTTATGTTTTTTTGCCAACTGTTTTGCAAACGTGAAAGCAGCCTTTGCGTCGGTGAAAAAGGTGGGCTTCCCAGGCCCCTGCACCCTCAACTTGGCTGGATGTATCAGGGCGTATTTAATTCCGCTCTGTTGAAAAATCTTCTTGGCAGGGATGAACTCCCTCCTCACCGCCTGGACCTGCACAGTGAAATCCGGATACATAGCAAAATCATTTCCTTTATACTGAATAGCTCCTTTTTCTCTTGCTAGACGGAGTATCGTGTCGCGATCTCTATAGTTCAATACTCTCGCCAGTATCGGTCATGCAGGAGCACCCGGTTTAGGCCGTGGGCCCAGGGTTCTATGTGCCCTTTCTATGAGGAACATCGAGGACAGGCTGGTGCCGAACAAATCTTTCATCATACCTTCCACGAATAGTTCCATGTTCGCAATATCTGAGGATTCCGCAACTCCAGTGATACGCACGTTGTTCCGTCGCGAGCGCGCTTCCAAATCCTCGTTCTTTTGGTGTATTAGCTCCAGCACTTTGTCCATGCCCCGGATCTTCTTTTCCACCTCTCTCTGCCCCTCTTCCGTCTCCGTCACCCGTGTCTCAAGGACACTCACCCTTCCCTCCTGTTTATCCATGCGCTGGGAGATTTTATCCATTCGGTCAGCCAGGGCATCCATTTTGGAGTCTATGCTCTTCAGGCCGTTCTTTAACTCCTGAAACATTGTCCAGACGTCGTCTGCAGGCAGCTGACTCGCGGCGCCCCCCTCCGTCTGGTCTCGATCCCTATCCCCTGGTTCAGTGGATTTGCTACCTTTTTTCTCAAAGTTAATACGGGGTTAACACGTATCCGGTTTCCCCATTATTCCGCTTATCTATTCACGTCTTTCTCCGCAAGCCAGTCAAGTCGGGAGCAGCAACCAATGTTTACCTCTAGCGCGTACCTTTCTTATGTTCGGACCAGTGCTACAGCGCTCGAACCGCGCTGCTAGTTCCAGATATTTCACACGGGGCTACCTTGTCGGCCCAACAAGAATTTACTCAATGCTGCCGCAGTCAGGACTTTGCGTCAGTTCCCTCTCCACAATCCTCTCATAGGCAATCTTACCCCAGTACTGGTATCCAAAGGTTGTGCTCCGTCGCCGCCTACAAGGCCCGCACCCACGCGGCAGGGCAGAAGGACGTCCGGATGTAAGTGTCTGATGTGTGGGCCACCTCTTCTATGGTCTCAGCACTCTTGCCGTCAATGTCCTCGCTCCAGGTCAGGGCACCCAGACTGGTCTTTGCCCTCCCTCACAGCGGAGTGCTGGTAATCGAGCAAGGGACCTCCTTCGAGTACCCGCCTGGGGTCCCAGCACTCATCCCTTCGCAGGATCGATCCTCCTAATCTCGGACTGCGCCTCCCCCTTCTCCCGACACAGGTCCCAATGCTGGTATGACCATCCACACCGTGGATCCGCTTCCAGGTATCCGGGAGCTCCACAAAATGGCGGCTCGTCCAGGCCTCTTTTCCGCGGGTCTGGACAGCCCGACCGCTGTGCCTTCCAGCACTTAAGTCCCTGTCACCATGCTACTGTCTCACCAAGCACAGTGCCGCCTGTCTCATCTGCAGGCACTGCTACCGGCGATGCCCGCCGCTCGAGCAGCCGTCTCGAGCAGCCGTCTCGAGCAGTCATTGCATCAGGGTTCTCCCTCCGGCCGGCGTCTTCATCCCGGGCGTCCCCGAGAGACTCTTGTGTCGACCCCGTAGCAGCTCCGTTGTCTCCCACAGCCGCGTCGGCCTCCGGTCACTCTCCGCCTCCTCACCGCTCCGGCTCGCGGTCCACAGCAGGAGTTTTCATGCGCCTTCCACCGGGGCAGCCGCAACTTAAGTCCCCGGCTCTATTAGTGGTGATAGGCCTCTGCCTGGTTCCGGCACGCGGCCTCCGGCTCGCCGACTTTGCGAAGGGCTCGGGCACAAAAAGTAGCCTCGGGTGTAGCGGGAGCTACCCTGTCATCTCTCGAGCAGGGCGGTTAGTGCAGCAGTGATTCAGACGGATAAATAATGGATTAAAGAGCTTGGCCGGCGGAGCCGCTTCAATCAGCGGCCATTCCGCTGCTCGGCTAAGCCACGCCCCCCAAGGCAGATAGGATTTGAGCCAATGTGAGCATTTTACATTTTTCCTTCTTCAGGAAAACTTTGAGAAGGTGTAGGTGTAGAAAAGGCCTTTTTGGGACCAGAGTAGCAGGAATAGCAACTACAACCTACTTCTGATGCAGGCCCCCTCTCGAAGGCTCCTTTAGCCAAAAGAGCCAACACGTCCTGGTGGAGCAAGGATACATGGTCCTCTGTCAGTCGCTCCTAACAACGTGGCATGGGTGGGGGTGTTCCAGAAAGGGGATGGCGCATCCACTCTGGATGATTTGCAAAACCCAAAGTTATGGATTGCAAGTAACAGGTGACAGTGAATTTTGCCTCCCTCACTGGGTGTCCGAGCTGGTATAAGAGCAAACTATAGGGGTTTTGAGGTTGCAGATTCTGAACAGGTGGTGGGCTACGACCTCTGGCTGGTGGTCCCACGTGGTCTGTGGGAACAGCATCCGGCGTCTGCCGTGACGAAAAGACTTGGAAGTCTGCAAGCCTTGGTGGCTGGGCTGAAAAGGTAGAAGTTGGCAGCCCCTACCGTAGCTACACAAGGGATGAAAGTCAGACTGAGGTTGTCAGTGGGCCATGGTTCGGCCCACGGACCTGACTATAGTTCTGGTGTCCTTAAAGGTCTCCAGTGCTGAGTCTGTCCTCACACCAAAAAAGGGGAGAGTCATCAAAGAGTATGTCCATGATGAAGATTTGACATCCCCTGAAAAGGCAGTGGTTCTCAGCCAGTCGCTCTGCCCAGCGGGTCAGTCGCCTCCAGCCCACACATGATGGTATACTTTGCTGCATCTCACCCGTCAGCAACTGCTGGGGTGAGTATGGCCCAGGCCTCTTCCGGGACCATGGCCAGCACCTGTGCAACCAACTCACCAGGAATTATAATAGAAGTGGAGGCTTGGACCAAAAACCTCTCCAGGGTAGGATGTTGGATGAGGAAGCTGGGCTCCCCAGGAGTGGGGTAATGGAAGGCATGCATTTGACCTGTGAACAGGAGGCACTGTGCAGGGCTTGGACCAGGCCCCGAGCAGGACATCCATAAGGGCTTGGTTAAATGGAAGCAGATGTTTGAAGGGCGTGACTCTCGACTGGAACACCTCTGTCAAGACTTTTGCCTTGATGCCACTGATGCCAACCAAAGGTCCATGACCTCAGCCGTACTCCGCTCCACCACAGCAAATGATGCACACTGCACGCACTTCCTCGTATTCTCCAGTTGAGAAGGCAATACGAGGAAGTGCGTGGCGATCGATTTGTGACTCGACTTTGTAAAACCAAATATATACAATTGCCTACCTGGAAATAAAAAGACCAGGAGAAAGACATCTATTTTTGTCGAGTGAACCTTTGGCAGATTCTTCTTTACTAAACCAACACAATTTTGGAAGATCAGCTACAGGCACCAATTTCCTCAATGGGGTTTCTTTGCTTGATGAAATATTAAGTCCTGAAGATGGTCTTACATAACTAACGAGACATGACCGAAACGTCGACCAAAGTCATCAACTCCCCAGTTTTTATGTACTGAAGAACACCTTTATACATATGTTGTGTTTGGCTTTCTTCGTTTAAAATTGTTTTTGGAGCTGATGAATTGTTATGAATTGTTAAGTGAATCTTTAAAAACACTGCTTTTCATGACTTGTATTTAAGTTTTGTTCTATTATTTGTCCCCATGATTTGTTCTTCGTGATTTATTCAAATGCAATTGACTTTTAACATAACTTCCTTTGGCTGTGTGCTTTTTCTCTTCTCTTTTCCTTTTTTGAATTACCAAAGAGATTATGTATACTCTGTTCTAAGAAATAATACAATTAATTTTCCGTAATCCTGTGGATACATTTGGCTCAATTATTTAATGAGCCTTTGATTCAAATTCCTTTAAGTTCATTTAAACCAGTTGTGAAATAAAATCCCATGTAGTCACTTTTTACTTAAACTGCACTCTGACGTGGCACAAGTTCTCTTTCTACAGTGGGGAGAGCCTTGGTTAGATCTATTCGCCACCGAAGAGAACGCGCAATATCATCAGTTCTGCGCGATGGAATTTCCAAGGCGGCACTCGCTCGGCGACGCTTTTCGTCGGGAGTGGAGTCGCGGTCTATTGTACTTCTGCCCAGAGTTCTGAAGAAGATTCGGCGCGACTTGACCCAAATTATCCTTGTGGCTCATGATTGGGTACGAAGATACTGGTATCCCGAGCTACTCAGCATAGCGATCGATCCCCCAATCCGATTGCCTCTTAGGGAGGATCTTCTGTCGCAGCAGCAGGGGACGGTCCTCCACCGAACCTGTCCAGCCTCCACCTCCATGCGTGGAGATTGAGCGGTGACAGTTGAAGGTTTTCGATCTTCCCCCGAATTATGTGATGTCATTCTGGCAGCCAGGCGTCCCTCCACTAAAATGGTATACGCCTGCAGGTGGAACAAGTTTGTGGCATGGTGCACAGCGAAGGCAGTGGATCCCCTTTCTGCCCCTCTTTCCGAGGTCCTTCTGTTCCTTCTCTCTTTGGCCCAGCAGGGCTCTGCTCTGGGCACTATCAAAGGTTATCTTTTGGCCATCTCCGCCTTCCTACGGCTTCCAGATCAGCCTTCTCTTTTTAAGTCCCCGGTTGTTAACCATTTTCTGAAAGGCATTACGCACACATTTCCTCCTGTGCCGTTCATCATGCCTCAATGGGACTTAAACCTTGTCTTGACATATCTGATGTGCGCTCCCTTCGAGCCCCTTCATAACTGTCCTTTGCGTCTTCTCAGTCTCAAGACGGCTTTCCTGGTAGCTTTCACCTCTGCCAGAAGGGTGAGTGAGCTCTTGGTTCTTTCTTCAAAACCTCCTTTCCTTTCTGTTCATCCGGACATGGTGGTATCAAGGACCCGTCCTTCTTTCCTGTTAAAGGTTGTCACGCCCTTCCACATTGGGCAGACCATCACTTTGCCCACCTTCTTTCTGCCTCCACATCCTTCAAAAGAGGACCCAAAACGTGGGCTCTCGTTCTATCTAACTCGCACACAGCAGTTCCGGGTGGATGACCAGCTCTTTGTAGGCTACATGGGCGCCAAAAAAGGTCGAGCCGTGCACAAACGAACCATCTCTCTGTGGGTCGTTCTGTGCATCAAAGCATGTTACTTATTGGCTAAGAAGTAGCCTCCTGTGGGACTGCATACCCATTCTACCAGGGCGACAGCAGCTACTACTGCCTTGGGACGCTGCGTTCCCTTGCAGGACATTTGTCTGGCAGCTACGTGGGCCTTGCTGCACACATTTACCAATCGTTACTGCCTTGACAGCCAAGCTGTGGAAACGGCTTTTTGGCCGTTCTGTTCTCTGTGACTTTCTGGTGTAATCTTGTTTGCAGACCCACCACCGGGATTCGTATTGTTGGGGTATCTATTCCAAGGTAAGGAATATATCACTAACGTGTCTCTTTCAGATGCACAAGTTACTAC
Organism: Lissotriton vulgaris; assembly: GCF_964263255.1. Taxonomy (NCBI): domain Eukaryota; kingdom Metazoa; phylum Chordata; class Amphibia; order Caudata; family Salamandridae; genus Lissotriton; species Lissotriton vulgaris. The sequence goes on from NC_141697.1 coordinate 976,323,032, forward strand.
TTATGTAACGATATATCTGTAAGAGACATTAGTTAGTGATAGATTCCTTACAGCTCCTCCCGTCCTCCCCGTTCTGCGAACTGGTTACTAGGGTTAAGATCATCCCTTTCAGGGCCCTAGTTTCAATGCACCAGTGGTCAGTATCTTGCATGGCTCTGCGTTCCTGGCGCGGAAAGTCATGTACAGAACTGACACCACCGCACATGGGTGGCGCCTAAGTAGTCTTGTGACGTCATCTCGGCGCATACGATGCCAGCGACAGACACTGAGCCGCAGGACACCACCTACTGACGCGCAGGGGTACTGCTAAGCAAAACTTTCCGGATCCAGTCTGACGCCTGGGGATATTTTAAGGTAAGCAATCTATCACTAACTAAAGTCTCTTACAGACAAATATCGGTACACTGGTAGTAACTTGTGCTTTACCCAGACATCTGGTTCGGACAACCTGGGCCTCCTTCCATTCCACTTCTGGCATGGAAAGTCACAAATAGAAACCGACGTCAGCATGCTGTGATGGTGCATATATAGGCACTGTGCACGTCACTTCCAGCGCTGATGCTGATGACGCAGAGTTGGACAACACCACCTACTTGCGCACAGGGGTGCTGCTCAAGAATATCCGGAAGTATACAAACAGTGATGAATGAAATACTTCAATTAATCTCAGCCACTGGTAATTGCTCGGGTCCGCATCCCAATCTATTGTTATTTTGTACGCCATGCCGCCTCAGTTCGGACTCAGCTATATGCAAATCAGTCTTGCCCATGCTCCAGTGGGAACAGTCCAGCCGTACCTGCCAAGCCAGGTCCTCCCTGAACCGGAACACAAGAAACCCAGCACTCGTTTTGTCTTTGGTATGGGCTCATCAGCTGGGTATAGCTTGGTACTAGTGGCACAGTGTGCGTGAATGGGACCCACTTCTGGGCATACCCACTTAGGGTGACATATTAAAGTATACAGAAAGTGATGAATGGATGGAATGCTCAGTTTGGACCCAGCTCTATGCAAATCAGTCTTGATCCGCTACTGTTCTGAATGCAGTCTGACGCCTTTCGAACATTCTAAGGTAGATCTGCGGCTAGATAGTGTCTCTGCTAGTTAAGGCGTCATTGAAGGTAAGTTACTTGTTCGCTTTGACTTACTGCTGCAGAATTCCTGGTTTATGCTTTAATGATAAGAGTTAATGTGAAGTATTCCTTGCTTACTCCTCAAATTTGGATGTAAACCCGATGTACTACAAGGTTATTTCCCACCTACTGATAGCAAAGTCATGGTGATTCATGCCCTTAGTGCTCAGTGGCACCCAAAAACTATTTATGGAGTGGTAGGCATAATTTCGAAACAATTTAGTGGTTAAATTGATATTAAACATTTGAGTTTGGTGGTGATCTGTGGTGTGACCCTGATTTTTTTGGGGTCTCCCCAACCTGAGCCCCGAACGAAAATTAAGAACTTTTTGGAGAAAAGGACTAGTGGGAAGTGATTCTCAACTCTTGTACTAAGTTATGTGCTGTAGTGGAATATGGGTAATAATAGCCTGACAAACCTGTCAGGGAATCTTCTACATCTGCAGGTGCGACAGTATAGCCTTGGCCTAAACCCCAAACTTAATACATATATGAATATTGGTATTTTATAACATATTCACATTCAGCTGAAAAAGAATTATCATCATAATACAACTCTCATCAATCAAAAACAAAATGAGTGAAGGCTGAATGCACCACAAACACTGTTCATCACCCATTCCTATCATATGGTGTATGTAGCTGGCTTACACTTTTACGCATTACTCTAGTATATGTATCATAATGTTTGCTGAGTCATGTAAAACCTCTTCTTCAGTATTAGGGTGTGCTTCATAGATTCACATGCTTGAATATTCCCCGTCGTCGAAGTGGGAGTCCCACGGTAAATAAAATAGCAATAACATACCAATACCATATGTATGTAAATACATAACACATGAAATAATAGCAGTAAATACATAATAAAGGCTTAAAAACCAATTCCTACATAAAAATACATGATAGAGAGAAAAAACACTTGTAACATATTCCTGTCATTATATTAGTCCAAACTACAGTCAATCAGGCGCCAGCACCCTTCCAGAACCTTCTCCTCAGAGCTCAGACCCTCAGATTTTCTACTGCACGTCATGTAAAGGGAGTCTCACTGAGCTCTGCTCAGTTTTCTCAACTTCTTCAAGTTTTCCAGTCTTCTCAACATGTCTTCAAGTAAGAAGTCTTTATTTAGACTTTGCTCTTCTTGTGGGAAATTGCATCTTTACTCTGAGGACCCCCACAAGAAGTGCATTTATTGTCTTTATCCCGACCATGAGGTAGGCAGCTGCAAGTTTTGCAGGACTTGCTCTACTAAACCCCTTAAGGACAGAGAAGGCCGTTTCCTCATTTGGCTCCAGCGTCTTAAGGATAAGGAATTGCAGCTGTCAGATGCAGAATGTTTGCTGTCTGGACCTTCTAAAGCAGCCTCAAAACGTAGTAGTGTGCAGGATATGCCTTCACCTTTTCTAAAAAGAAAGAAACTTTCCATGTCTGTGGCTCCTACGGTGTCTTCACCACCTCCTACTACCGCTACGCCCACAAGACCTTGCTCTCAGGCGTCATCCTCTGCCCCCCCATCTTGTTTCTACTCCGAAACATGTTTCATCGTCGACGGGAGCGTCGATGATCGTCCCGACGGCGAGATCAGCTGTCTCCAGATTGTCGACGGCGACAGTGACGACGACATCAGCCTCCGGATCGTCGACGACGGCTTCGTTGACGTCTTTCATGTCGACTAAGGTATCCCTTAGTATCAAGACTGTCTCGTCGACGATATCTATTGCCTCGTCGTCGACGAAGAAATCTGCTTCGTCCTCTGTAAAGTCATCATCGACGAAAGCTCACAGGAAGTCTTCTTCGTCGTCGGTCCCGTCGACGAGGGCTCCGTCGACTTTGGCTTCATCATCGCCGACGACTTCGTTGACGACCTTACCGTCTACGATGGTTCCGACGACTGTGGATCTTTCGGCAACGACTTCGTCAACGCCTCTGCCTGCATCGTCGTCGGCACCGTCGACGACACCGTCGACGGTGGTTCCTTCATTGTTTGCCACATTGCCTTTGGTGCCTTTGTCTTCCACTGGGTCTGGCTCTTCCACCGCCGAACCCTTGCACCATCGTAGTCAATGGCCAGTTGACCAACTATCCATTCCAGATCTGCAGCCTCCCTCGCCCATGTTCGCCACGGGCTCTGAGCTGGATTCTGACTCTGATAATGATGTGGGTGATTCTTTCAGATTGGCACGCAGTCCTACGGATTTGGTTATTAAGTGCCAAGATTACGGTGATGATGATGATGATGAGGACGACGACCAGTATTCTCAAGCAGACGAAACGCTCTATACAAGTTCCAACTGCGACATTGCCATTGTCACTCATCTCAAATCTTCAACATATGTTGGATGACTACAACCGGCGTTTCCCGCCTTCTCTGCAGGGTACGCCAATGCCTCATGTGCCTTGCGGCTGCGGCGGCTCCTGTCCCTGTTCCGCCATTTTTGCCACCAACGACTTCACCACAGGTTCAGACGTCAGTGAAGATCCACACTACGGTGTACCCCGTTGATGGTGATGACGCCATTCCTGAACGGGAAGATGGGGAAGTCCACGACGATGATGATGATGACGCCGCCACCCACATAGCTGAGTGGGACGACTACCAAATCCAGACGCCTTCCCCTCCCCCGGTAGAGGCCGGGGATTCTCCTCCGGGGGATATTGCGAGTTTTCATCAGCTGATGGATAGAGCGGCCCAGCGCTTCAAGTTGCCTATAGTCCAGAGGGAGGAGGACTGTTTCCTCTATGATTTTAAAAATCAGCCATTCAAACAAGTCCACACTATACCCATCATAGACTTTATATGGACTGAAGGGGTGAAGCTCATGCAAACAACAAATTCACTGTCGGCTCAACTGCCTCGCCTTGAGAAAAAATACAAGGCGCCCGTAGGATCTCCAGCGTGCCTTGTCGCTCATCCAAAGCCTGACTCAGTGGTCACTCAAGCTGCACAACGTTGTTCTCTAATCCGGCATCTCCAATTTCAGCTCCTCCAGATAGGGAGGGTCGTCACCTGGACGCGGACGCAAGTTCTCCACTATGGCATCCACTACAGTGAGGGCGGCTAATGCTTTAGCCATCTTAGGCCGCTACAACTGCCAGATGTGGTCGGACTTGTCTGCCCTGGTGAACCTCATCCCTGACGCTTCCAAGGCTGAAGCTTTAAAGATCCTACAGGACGGAGAGAGGACATCGGAGGAAATCATTGATTGCGCAGTTGACATTGCGTGTACTGGTTTTCGTCAGCTTGCTGGTGCAGCGGTCTTACGAAGGCAGGGCTGGTTGCGGTCCACCTCTTTCCACCAAGAAGTCCAGTCCAAGATCCTGGATATGCCATACGACGGTGAGTCGTTTTTTGGAGCGCACATAGGCGAGGCTTTGCAGTCCATTAAAAAAGACACTGATACTGCTCGCTCATTGGGGACTTTACAGTTTCGGAAACAGCCCGTTCGGGGTGCACGCGGACGTGGCACCTCCTCAACTTTTCGTGGAGGAAACACTCAATATCGCTCCTACCATCAAGGTAACCAACGTTACTCTTCCAACCAACAGCAGTCTTCCTGCCAGCAGTCGTCCAAATCCTCCAGGGGAAAATCCTCGTATAGAGGGTCCACTCCCAAACGTCAATGACTTGTGTATCCCCCCCAGTGTTGAAGATCGAATCTCTCAGTTCTTTTCTCAGCGGTCATCCATCACCTCGGCCCGGGGTGTTCTGGACATTGTAAAAAAGGGCCATGCTCTAGAGTTCATCAAGATTCCTCCTCCCACTCCACTGTCTGGCCCGCCTCCTCCCCACCTCAAGGAGCTTTTCCATCAAGTTAGTCTTCTAATTCAGAAAGGTGCTGTCGAAGTGGTTCCCAAGTCTCGGAGAGGAAAGGGTTTCTATTCCCGTTTTTTCCTAATACTCAAGAAGACGGGAGATTGGCGACCGGTTCTGGATTTGCGAGCGCTCAACAGGTACCTCATGTGCCAATCCTTCCGCATGCTTACACTGGTAGAGATCCTGCGTCTTCTCTCCATGGGCGACTTCATGACCACCATCGACCTTCAGGATGGCTACTTCCATATTCCAATTCTTCAAAAGCATCGGAGGTTATTGCGCTTCCGGGTGGGATGGAGAGACTTTCAGTTCAAGGTGTTGCCTTTCGGCCTCCGATCCGCCCCTCGTGTCTTCACGAAAGTATTGGCTCCAGTAGTGGCTTACCTGCGTCTCCGAGGCGTCCAAATCTTTCCATATGTGGACGACTGCCTCCTCAAGTCACAGTCTCGCAAACAGCTGCTTCAACACACTCGTCTTTGTCAGGACGTGTTTCGATCTCTCGGCCTAGCCATCAATGCCGACAAGTCTCAGGTCGAACCGGCTCAAAGCAGTAATTTTCTGGGAGCAACATTGAACACAATTCTTTCAAAGGCATTCGTGTCCCAAGAGCGTCAACAAAAGATCCTCCGCTTGGTGTCTCTGATTCGGGCAAGACTGTCCGTTTCTGTCCGGATCTTAAAGTCATTTTTATTTTTTATTTTTATTTTTTTTTAAAACCTTTATTCAGAAAAGGAGGAGATACATGCGCAGGCCCACAACCATCATGGCCGGCCGCAAAAGCAATCAATAAAACAGGAGAAACTGAAGCCAATCAGGAAACAGGATATATAAAAGTACATCAAATGCGGTTGTGGGGCTCGCAAACAGGATATGAGGTTTTCATTTTTAAATTTTAGAAGAAGAGTAGGGGCTGCAACAACAAGGGCATCACACCTCACAGGATAGGAGCACAAAGGAGACTATTGGGACCAATCCCAATCACAGTCGGAGATAGGCTATAACCGAAGCAACTATACAATCCAAGCAGCCACGGCGATAATACTGGGCGGGAAACCACATTACAATGATCCACATTTCTAAAAATCACCCCAAAAAGCCTACCCCCCCAAGAACTGAAAAACAGAGGCTTGTCGAGAAGCCGAATAAAGAAAAAGAAAGGTGCAAGACCAAGAGACAGCCAACCCTACGAAAGGGGAAAGAACCCTCCCAAAGCCAGAAAAGAGCGATAGAGACCATAGAACATAACAAACTAAAATAACAAACCCCCCCCACACCCGCCACCCTGCACCCCTGTAATGGCTACGGCCTAACCCACTAACAGCGTGCCTGTCGCCCCGGAACTGCCCCACAGAAGGGAAAGTATTAAAAAGAAGTGGAGGAGGAGAAATCAAACTAGCCCCCGGACACCTAATACCTCCCGCCGGCTGTATCCCCCCCCCATAGCACAATCATCATCAATGAGCAGAATCAGTCAGCATTAGCACGGGGAGGACAGTTACCAGAACCTCCCCCCCCCCCCCCCCCCCTCCCCAACCCCCTGCCCGGTGAGGTATTCAGTGCAATCCCGGCAAGAGTAAACGGAGCAACCCCGGGGAATTAGAAGTCAACCCTGCAAGCGTCACAAGGAGTCATATTGCCAAAGTCGTAACAGTTGCAAACCGAGGAAGCGTCGCAAAGTTCAAAGCAGTGGCAAGTAGCAAGAAAATTCCAAAGTCAAAGTCAGCCCTGACCAGTGTGAATCCGTTCCGGGGCACATCTCAACCAAGCCGCATCAGACCAGAAGCAATCAAAGCGTCCATGGTGGACCAGGGCAGTGCAGGCGGAGCACGGGTCGGTTTCAAAATGGCGGCATCCGTTGCGCAGACTGGCCGGGACAAAGGAAAATGGCGATCTTCTCCGACGGGACCGTGAGACTCGGCAATGGGGAACAGGATTTCCAACGACGACACACCATCGAAGAGGAGATGTAGAGGGAAGACCATGCGCTGCAGTAGATGAGGGAAAGGTGGGGCCGACTCTCAAAGGAACAAAATCGGGCTGCCGCTCGGGCCCCCGCAGATGGAGGGTCAAATCGGTCGTCTGGATCGCAGATTTCTGTGCAGGCACTGCAGCAATCGTGGCTGGCCGCGAGCAAACATCGTCCAGTTTCGCAGCCAGGGAGACACAAGCGCCGGTGAATTGCGAGCGGAGCGCCCTAATTGCCGCCATTACGGACCTCAATGAATGTGCGCCATCCATCCCCTCCATCCCGGGGCTCAGAGGACGGAGGGGAACACAAACTCCAGCACACAGCACCGGGCTCCGGGCACACACTTGGCGATCGCAACAGCAAGGGCGTCCCGAATTGGCGCACTCAGAGCAGACACCGGCCGTGGGTGCAGCCCGTCGGCCCCGGGACCGTGAAACGGGGGCAGGCACACAACCCACAGCCGCGGTGCAGGAGGATCTCAGCAGTGTCTCTTCACCATCCATCAACAAGGACAAGAGTCAAGAGCAGAAAAAAAAATTTCCAGACCTGGAGGACCGGCCACAATCGCGGTCCCACAGCCGATGTTGATCAGGTCCCTCTCGGGTGCTTCAGAAATCGAGGACCCGGCGGCAGCCCGGGAGTAGGCCGAAAATGGAACACGACATAACTTCGTCGCTAAAGAAGATAGAAAATCCAGGAAAGCACCATTGGCATCACGCAATCTTCGTACAGCCGGGCGCGGGGCGTGGGTAGAGGATAGCCGACAGGATAGTCGGGCCGCCGGCGGAGGTCGGCGGAGCCGGGAGCTTATGCGGCCATCTTGGATCACGGCGTAGCTCCTCCTCTCCTTAAAGTCATTTCTGGAGATGGCATCGTCCTGTATTGCTCTGATCCCAAATTGCAGACTTCGGACTCGCCCCATTCAGGAGGAATTGGACGTACAGTGGCGTCAGGTCTCCTGTTCTTTCAACGACCTCGTGAGTGTCACCGCTCGCATGAGATCAGCTCTCCAATGGTGGGCGCAACCGTCCAACCTTGCGACAGGAACTTCTTTCTTCTCCACCGCTCCACAACTCACTCTCACAACCGAAGCCTCATTAGAAGGCTGGGGTGCTCACCTTCAAGGCCTTCCCATCAAAGGCAAATGGTCTCTGCTTCAACGTTCTTGGCACATTAACAGGCTGGAGTTATTGGCAATTTTACTGGCTCTCAAGTCGTTCCTTCCTGTGATTCAAGGGGAATTAGTGCTCATTCAGACGGACAATACCACCAGTATGCACTATGTCAACGAGCAGGGCGGAACCAGGTCTCCACTCTTGTCTCGGCTGGCTCAGTCGATCTGGGATTGGGCACTCCGAAATCAAGTTACCCTGGCGGTGGTGCGTCTGCCAGGCGTCTCCAACATCCTAGCGGATTCCCTCAGCAGGTCCACGTCATCGACCCACGAGTGGGAATTGCATCAGCCAACTCTCGACCTCGTATTTCAACGATGGGGTCGTCCGTCTCTGGATCTCTTTGCAACACCCGAGAACTGGAAATGCACATCTTACGCAAGTTGGCACCCCCACCATGGGTCGTGCGGGAATGCCCTTTTGATGAATTGGTGTGATCTATTCGCCTACGCTTTTCCTCCAATCCCGTTGGTGCCTCGTGTGCTGTGGAAAATGCGGAGGCAGCACTGCCACATTCTCCTGATCGCCCCCCGATGGCCCCGACAGGCGTGGTTTTCGGAGTTGCTCCTTGTGTCCCAGTGCGAGCCCATCCTCCTTCATTCTCGACCGGACGTTCTCACGATGGACAAGGGTCAAATTTGCCATCCGAACCCCTCCTCTCTACAATTGTCGGCCTGGAACCTGAGCACCTTGAATTTGCGCATTTAAATATCTCGCTGGAATGCAGAGACATTCTAGCTCAGGCCAGAGCTCCGTCTACCATTAAGAATTACAAGCTCAAATGGAAGAGGTTCTGCCATTGGTGTGTGGCTACGAATATCCATCCTATCTTCTCCACTCCGGAGAAGCTACTTCCGTTCTTTCTGGACCTGACTCAATCCGGGCTTTCCCATGCTACTTTGAGAGTTTTCTTGGTGGCAATCTCTCGTTTCCGGCAGGATGGCTCCTCCTCTCTCTGCTCTTCCAGAGTTATTCGTCAGTTTTTCAAAAGACTGTTCCGGAAGTTCCCACCTCTTCGGCGTCATCCTCCCACTTGGCATCTCAATGTCGTCTTAGCCCAACTAATGAAGGCGCCATTCGAGCCTATCCATAGGTAGGACTTAAAGTTTCTGACCTGGAAGGTAGCCCTTCTCCTTGCTCTGACATCATCTCGTCGCGTGAGTGATCTTCACGCTTTTACTGTTAAACCTCCTTTTCTCCAATTCAAACCGGACTGTGTGGTGCTTCGCACCAACCCAACTTTCCTGCCGAAGGTGCCTACAGATTTCCATCTAAATGAGCCTGTTTTCTTAAAGACTTTCTTTGCCGATCCTCAATCTCCGGCAGAGCAACAATTGTACTCTTTGGACATCAAACGATGCCTTAAATTTTACATCAGCAGGACTGCCCCTTTTCGCAGGTCCGATCAACTGTTCATTGCCTACGGACGCATGCGTGAAGGGCGCCCTGTTACCAAGCCAACTATTGCACGTTGGATTTCTTCAGCCATTGTCTTCTGCCATCAGCAGGCCCGCAAGCCTCTGCAATCTTCAGTGAGGGCTCATTCCACCAGGGCAATGTCATCCTCTACCGCCCTGTTTGATGGTGTGCCGCTTCATCAGATCTGCCGAGCAGCCACGTGGTCCAACCGGAACACGTTCACAAAGCACTACTGCTTGGATGCCATCAACGAGGCGGATACAGCAGTGGGACGGGCAGTCCTTCGTCATCTTTTTAACTAATGTGAGCCTCTGTCTTCCCTCCTCCCACTATGGTTTTATATGATTGCTATCAATACTTACATGACTGTATTATTGCTGTCTCTTCCTCCATGCTGATGCATAGCAACCGGACCTCTTCGGATGTTACTGCTCTCTATTCTATTCAAGCATGTAAATCTATCTAACACCCTAATACTGGAGAAGAACAATTGTTACTTACCTGTAAACAGGTGGTTCTCCAGTATTGGTGTCTTTCATAGATTCCTAACAATATATTAGAGGGTCTAGCGCACAGTGTATTCTCACAGTATGCCCGAAAAAAACAGCTTCAAACCAAGTGTATCGAAGAAAAAAGAGTCATCCCTAAATGATCAAGGAGGGATGCTCATCAGTCACCACACGGAACCGCCCTTCATCATTTGGGATTCCACCAAGGCCATTGCTGGGATAGCCCACTAACAGTCACGGCCAGGGGTCCTGGTGTTAGGAGGAACTCCACCGCCCGGCAGTAGGGTCTAACTGAGGTCTTGCTTCTCAAATTATGAGGATATGAAATGTCAAACCCTGGGGGACTGATATTGCAGTGCTCAAAAGGTGTGAAAAAATGAACCAAAACTGGTGAGTATAAAATAGGATAGGTGGGGTACTTATAACTTTATTCTGGTGTTACCCTGCCTTCCAATATTAAAAAGTAGTAGTTAAATGACAGTCAGAAAAGAAATAAAGACCGTCTAGATGTAAAATGTGGTCGACATGTTTCAGCAAATAATAGACCTGTTAGTCATTGCTTTCTTCAGGACCGTAACAATATTAGCTACTGCAAACAAAGTGATAGTGATCTGATGAGTGCTCAAAATCAAAATACGATACAAAGATCACCTGATGTCTCTAGGTGTTCTGTTCCCTCTTGACAAACTATTCTAAAGAAGAGAGAAGACAGAGAAGGTTTGAAGACTGTAGGTAAGGGCATACTGTTAGGAAAACAATTAAGCAATTACATACATAATTTGTGTTTAGTAATGAATAACAACATAGTTTGTTAGATGCCTCTAGGTAATGAGGCGCATATCATCATTGGGCTAAAAATGTTGGCTGCCAATGAAACAATATATATATACCCCCATCTTACCATTTCTGCATTTCTCCCTCACTAAATTGCACAATATTTGCCTCTGACTATATTGAAATATAGCTTACATTTAGTGACACACGAGATGTAATTCTATCGACTACAATCTCCTCGAATTTTGGAGAATAGCAGCATAAAGAGAGCCCTTTTCGGACTTCAGCAGCACTCTTACGTGAATTTGCCATGTACAAAAAGTGCGAGCGAGCTATCTCTTAGTTCAGGCTTGCGCTCTTGTTTCCGTTGGAGTATACTGATAGTCTGAATGTTTTAATATATGCATTTCTTCTATCTTAGAGCGGTGCTTCCCCTCTTTCCTGAGCCGTGGCCAGGTGGGGTGAGGTCTATACCTCTTGCAGTAGCTATTATTGTTGCGGTCCTGAAGAAAGCAATGACTAACAGGTCTATTATTTGCTGAAACATGTCAACCACATTTTACATCTAGACGGTCTTTATTTCTTTTCTGACTGTCATTTAACTACTACTTTTTAATATTGGAAGGCAGGGTAACACCAGAATAAAGTTATAAGTACCCCACCTATCCTATTTTATACTCACCAGTTTTGGTTCATTTTTTCACACCTTTTGAGCACTGCAATATCAGTCCCCCAGGGTTTGACATTTCATATCCTCATAATTTGAGAAGCAAGCCCCCAGTTAGACCCTACTGCCGGGCGGTGGCGTTCCTCCTAACACCAGGACCCCCGTCCATGACTGTTAGTGGGCTATCCCAGCAATGGCCTTGGTGGGATCCCAAATGATGAAGGGCGGTTCCGTGTAGTGACTGATGGGCATCCCTCCTTGATCATTGTAGGGATGACTCTTTTTTTTCTTCGATACACTTGGTTTGAAGCTGTTTTTTTCGGGCATACTGTGAGAATACACTGTGCGCTAGACCCTCTAATATATTGTTAGTGATATATGTATAGGGAACATGTTGGAGCATGGCCTTTAAAACTTCCCTTGGTCCCAATCAATTGCTGTTTGTTTGTCTTTCATAGATTCACATGCGACCCACCCTCCTCCCCTCAGAGGCTCGTTTCTCCACATCGACTCTTTTGTCACTCTTGTGCTACGAAAATCTGAGGATCTGAGCTCTGAGGAGAAGGTTCTGGAAGGGTGCTGGTGCCTGATTGGCTGTAGTTTGGACTAACATAATGACAGGAATATGTTACAAGTGTTTTTCTCTCTATCATGTATTCCTATGCAGGAATTGGTTTTTGAGCCTTTATTATGTATTTACTACTATTATTTCATGTGTTATGTATTTACATACATATGTTATTGCCATTTATTTACCGTGGGACTCCCACTTCGACGACGGGGAATATTCAAGCATGTGAATCTATGAAAGACACCAATACTGGAGAACCACCTGTTTACAGGTAAGTAACAATTGTTCTCGCGTAACTCTATACCAGTAGGCCTCAATCAGGTACACTGTTTTCATGTATTTTTCTTCAGCAATTGATCAGGTCTACTTGCCTAGCCCCAATTGATAGGTTTTACACCTTTTTTTCGTGCAGTAGTTTTCTAAAGCGCCAGTGAAAGGGCAACCTCACTTACATTCTACATTTGTTACACAGGACATAAAACAATGCTCCTGTTACTTAAAACAAATATGGAAGCTACTGCCTTATATCTTTTTAATTCTACTAGTATGAAACATGCAAGGTTAAAATGCAGAAACGTTTCCAGCCGTTGTGAAATGCCGCTGGGAATAGAAAAATAATGTTTTGGCTATTACAATTTGAGCAACTAATGTCCATGACAATGTAGCACTTGCAGGTTGCAAAAATTAAGCTTGTGTTCATGAATGCCTGAATAACGTTAACATGTTAAGGTTTCTAGTCCATGTAACATTTTCATACACATGGAAAAGTATTTCCTTGCATATGACATGTTGGCGATATGACAACTGCAGCACAACATGCCCATTCTAGTCTGCAAGTTAACTATGAACAAAGTCATTGTTGATGCGCACCAACTTATGTGCAGTATAAACTAAAACTTTCTAAATGGACCTGGTTCCTTTTAAAATAAATTTGAAGTGTAAGTTACCACCTGCTTTGGACTAATTAATTCTTCTTGCTGGTGTTCTTCAGTGAACTATTGAGAATTGAGCTGAACTCTAAATGCTGATTTGCATATCTCCTTATACTTTCTGGGACATCAACTCTAAGACAGAAACAGCCACTTTGCTTTAACTTATTAGTACTGCCCCTTCGCTTCAGGAACCCCATTCTTCTTCATTTCATTGGTTCTGATAGACTTCTAACTGCAAATTCCTCACCTTTTGAATATTCCCCAGGTGCTAGATTGGATCTGTAAATTTTTCAGCAGTACCTCTGTGCGTCAAGGTGGCCACTCCCGGAATGATGTGCGGAGCATATATAGGTGCCTCACCTGGTGGAAAAGTGTGGCTCACCGGTTAGAGGCAGCAGACCCAGAAGCAGAGGTCGGCCTGGGACCAGGGTTCAATTTCCGACGCGGCAGGGTACGGAACCAATGTCAGCGGGCTCGATAAATCTCGCCTCGGTGCCTCTCTAAACCATGGGTCCCACGCTGCAACTCTGGGCAATAGCTTGCTTAATCTCCACAACGGCCCCCTCGCTGCCGGGGATGCCTGGCTTCACCTTGGGGATGCCCAATAGGGACCATCTCACAGGGAAAGCCAGGACGGGTTCCCCAGCGGTACACAGCGCCAAGAAACCCCGGGGTGAACGTGCGCTCTACAAATTCATACTAACATAACCTACCTGCTGACATCATTTCCTTCCTTTCTGCTCTACCAGACGCGGATCCCAAGCCAACCTCTCAGCTCTATGACACCCTTTACCTCAAAATGTTACAGTTTGCAAGGGAAATGTCACAACCAACAGGATTTAAACCCTGTAAGTACTGTCTTAAGCAAATATCTGTGAGAGATGCTGTAGAAAAGTGCCCCTTTTTGACATGGTCACCCCCACCTTTTGCCTGATGTGCCCCTATAGGAAAATTCTGCCTTCTTGGTGATGGCAGAATTAGGAACTCTGGGACAGGGTTATGCCCACTTCCATAGGAAGTGATAATATGGGGGTGATCTGTTGGTGCTGCCTTGGACCTTGCCCCATTCTTTCCTTAACTCCAGAAGCTTGTTCCAGTAAGCCGTTGCAAAGTACCCATATGCAGTATGTGTTTTCCCAATAGTTTAACATTACAGCATTAGAGACAATATATGTGTATTTATCTGTTGTCTTTATTAACTGCTATTTTAAAAAAGTACTTCCCCAGTAACGTAGGTCTTGGTGTCAAAAATTATAAAAAAAATACATGGCATTTTATAAATTTGTGTGGGTCTCCTTATTGAGTGTGTGTGTATCATTTATTTACTGTGTGTAAACAACAAATGTCTAACACTCCTCCTTGATAAGCCTAAGGCTACTTGACACCAATACCATAAAAAGAGCACCTTGGGATTGTTAAAGCAAGCTCTGTCCACTAATAAGGAATACCTTGACACTCTACACAATATACCTCTTTTTGGTATATTCTATAAAGAGACATGTTCCTACACATGCTCATCAGGTTTCCCTGTGCTGCCTGGGGTCGAGTCACAATTCTAAGGCCTGCAATGGGATCTGAAGTCTCAGTAGACCCAACATTAACGGGACCTCTCCTATCATGTCCAGATTTCAGAGGAGACTGCAAAAGATCTGCAGCAGTGATTACTGGGCCACGATTGGGTCATCGGCAGAACATTCTCCCTACTTACTCCCTACCTCACTCAGAGTTGACAGTAGTACCAAGTGCATAACTTCTGGTTGGGGACGGCCACCTGGATGAGGTGGAGATCAGAGGCCTTTGGTCTCCAGTGGAGTCCAGGGTGGACAACCTCCGTTGGCAATCAAAAACAAGTAGGTCATGAGCGTCAGTAGCACCCAGAGGTGGCACAAGTCCTCTTCCAAGAATGGGGTAGCCTTGGCTCTATCTGTTCGACACCAGTGAGAATGCGCAATGTCAGCACTTCAGTCCTTTGTCATTTCCAAGGCGTCCGTCGCTAGAAGATACGTTCCACCTAGGGTGGGACTCTTTACTCCAGTATGCTTTTTCACCGATAACTCTTCTGCATGAGTTGTGAAGAAGGTCAGAGCTGACCAGGCCCAAGTCATCTTAGCGGTCATGGATTGGGGACGGAGTGTATGGTATTCAGAACGCCTGGGTATGAGCATCCGACCTTCGATTAGGCTACCCCTACAGGAGGATCTGCTGTCACATTAGCAGGCCTGGTTCCTGCATCCCCGGACTTCACAGTCTCCCTTCTTGCTTAGAGATTGAGCAGCGACAGCTGAACATCTTCGACCTTCCTCCTACTGTCCAGCCGATGATTATTATTTATATTGATCTACTTTATGTATTTATATATCTATTACCCTATCTGATGTCAATAAAATATTTTTAAAAAAGAAAAAAAAGAAAATGCATAGTGACATTTCTCAAATTAATGAAATGACTGATCATATGAACCAAGTAATACTAGGCTTTTCATATGGTGGACGAATGGGGTGGGGAATATAGATAACATTGAGTTACTTACGGAGAAAAAGTCAAAGGTGATTAATGGAATGCTTACAATGCATCTCAGCTACTGGCAATTGCTAGGTTTCAGTTTCCAGTTTGTTTTTCACCCACTGTGCCACTTCAGACAGAGACTAGCCATATGCAGATCAGCCAGGGTCGTTATCAAATGTAAAAGGTCCTGGCCGAACTGCTAGCACAGGATCCCCCTGAGCAGGCAGGACTGTTCCTTTTGGAACAGGACTAAGTCTGAATTGCATATGGCTGGGTTCTTGTCAGTGGACCCCTGAGTACATTTAGGGCTTTAGCAAACTGAAGCTCCTGCAGTGAACTGATATCAATTAAGAGTAGCAACCTCAGAAGCCGGGAATGGTAAGCAAGCCAAAACCACATGTAGAGATAGTAGGAAAGAGGGCACAGATCAACCAAGATGGAAGAAAGAGCCACATGCTACAGTGCCCCCGCTCCTTTCAAGCCAGTCAATTCTCTGCCTCATCTATGATGTTCTATAAAATATAAATCATACCGTTTCCCCACCTTTTGTGCTGCCTTCTCTGTAACTGCTTTTTATCGCTTTCACTGTCTGGAGGAACTATTTAGCATTTTCCATGCCGGAGCTGGTGGAAACATGGCGATTCTGACTGCTAAACTCCTTAAAAATATTGTGATTCCACTCTTCCTCCATCAATTTAGCAGGTTATGCTTTATGTGCCTGTCTTAATTTTGGCATTTTATATTCGCCAGAAGTATGAAATCGTATTTATTTTACAATAAAACTAAAGGGCATACACTCATTTTGTAGTATCCATCAAGTCCTTTCTCCTTCCTATAACAAATGTAGTGCCTGCATGTTCTGAGTTTGCAATACTAGTCACACATATCATTTTGTTTTGGTATTGGTTGGATTCAGTTATGATTACTCAGTGTTCTTTCACAAACATTCCACCCACTAAGCAATGTTTTAAACATTACTTCCCCTCCTCACTTGTTTTTTTTTTCATTTGTTCTCTTGAATCCAGCATTACATAACTGTGATAGAAAAAATGGAAGATGCACCAAGTTCATTTGTGTAATTGAATCCTTAGATGTTACTGTCCGAAGTAAATTTTCTGTTGCAAAGTATGAATTTAATTCAGTTTATAGGTTAGCGCATCTATCACATGAATGTCTAATAGACTTTACCATTTTCGCACTTTGTTTGCACAGGTTGTCCACTGTACTTAACTGACCTTGAAGTTGTAGAAAAGTTGGAAACCTTATCGAGGCAGGAAAAGGAGTTTCTTTGTTCACTCTTGTTTTTCTCAATTAACTGGTTCAGAGAGGTAAGTGAAGGGAACATTTTGATTATACTGTAGATTTGGTGCCAACCCTAGATTTGCTTATTATAGTTGCTCAAAACGCTTGGTATGCCATAGAAACAGACTCTTGCTAATGTCCGTCGTCAGTACTAACAATTAAATAGCTGCACACTATTACATGCCTTTTTAACTACACACAGGAGATGATTGGCTGACAACATTTGACACACGAAAACCTCTTTTGGACTCTCTTTTAAAAAAAGATAGACACTTCCAGGTGAAAAGAGAAACAGAAGTCAATACACACTCCATACCCCATTTCTAATGTTGCACATTGAGGCAGCCCCAATCCAACCTTTTCAGTGTTGGTAAATAAAAACATACTATGTGCAAATGTTTTTCTTAATATATTTACTTTCTATACTAGACAGGAATCCCACCTCATATTTGTGTTGTATTTTATATGCTGGCAAATAGTGATTTCTTCATGTTCTTTAGCATCATAAAATGGCACATAGTGGGTGTGGCACGGGGCAGTGTTTGGGCTGTTTTGATTAGGAAGTGAATTTTAAGCCCATCACATAGGCAGGTGTTTATTTGGAAAAATCAATTGTCAAGGTATCCAGCTATTTTCATGTATATATAACATAAAACTCTAATGTCAAGAAGAGAATAATTTAGGGAGAATTTGCAGTGGTGAATCGATGAGATGTTAAATGAACAGGTATCATTTTCAAAAAAAGAGTAGTGCTGAATTTTGAAGTTGTCCCAGATCACTAAATATAATTAATCTTGGGAGTCAATACCTCCAGATGTTCCTAAGATGGTTTCTCTAACATTAGGAAATTCAACACTTAAAAATGGAATCTGAGACATTACACTTGGCTCATATAGACCCAAGGCAACCAGCTATAGTGACAATGTTAGCACTGGACCCTTGCCAGATGGTTCAATTCACCAACGCCAGACAACAGTATTACGATCATAATCTATTCTCTTTTAAATGCTCCTCTGTCACCTCAGTCATGGAAGCCCTCCATTATATTGCAATTAGGAAAATAATCAAATGTAATCTCTGTCCGGTTTTTATAGTAATTCATGGAGAGGACCCCTTTACCTCCGAAAAATATTCACTCTTTATAACCCTATCAGAAACTGCAGACCCTCCACTGCTAGACTCCTTGTAGCCCCCAGTTTATACCAAGCCAGATCAAGAGGCAGAGCTTTCTCCATCACCTTGGCTGAACTCTGGAACTCTTTGCCCTAGAGCTGCACTCTCTAGCCAAATTACTTCCAGTTCGCAAGATGATAAACACCTGGCCATACTCTGGCGAATAGTTCTATTATTAATGCTGATACCATTGTTGCTCAGCTCCAGGACACCACCATACCTTGGTAATCATGTTTTCAAAATATCTCCCTACAAATACAATCAATCTTCTAATTTGGACATTATTGCTGTGGTAGAGGTGAAGTACTGCTCCACCTTTTTAGAAGGAATGGACTAAAAATATTTACAGCTTTCAGTGTTGTCCCTCTGTTCCATGGCACCTAGATGGCTAGGAAGGATGGAATCATAACCACTGTGATTATCTACTCTTCATAGTAGGGATATCTAGTTAACAGTTTTAAGACTTTACCCTTTGCAAAACAAGTCAGGGTAACTCCTCTACCTGGAGCATGGCTCCTAGAATCTTAGTCAGCCTATCTGAATTGTGATTTCATTATACAGCACTCAGGCCACCTTTCAAACTTAGGTCCATATTATCAGTGGCTTAGTAAATGGAATGGCTCCCCCCCCCTGTAATTAACGATACCTGGAGTATTGGTTACTCTTAGGGAAGGGAAAATCGGACCCGTTGCAAGTTGGATCCTGAATGTCCACTAAGAAATGAGGAATTACTAGGAAAATCAGTGATTCAGGTTTTGTTTCCTCAGTAATTCCTCATATTCACTCCTAAATTCACACAGATATTTCTGCTTTGATCATTTTGGGAAAAGTAAAGAGGTCCACAGTGTTCCTCCGGATCCCATAATTACAGTGGGTCCGGTAACACCACTCATAAGGACGGCCTTATTAGAGAAATGCGCTAACTGGAAAGGGTAACACCCAGGGTGCCACTATGGATAAGCACTAGACTAAAGGATGTCATCGGATCGCCTAGCTTCAGAGATTAGGATACATCATCACTTGGGAAACTATGGGGTAACAATGGTACAGTTTCATTTGCACTCCTTAAAAGTGAATACAATATGCATGAATACAAGACCCTTATATATTTAAAACTATACTACTTGATGGCAGCAACATAGTAGATGATAGAAAGATGTTGTAAGACTCATTGTTTTAAAAGGGGGCCACTGGACAGAGCTGTAAACCGAATGGTGACATTTTTGACTAGATCTCTCTACTGAATAACATACAAGGAGTGATGACATTGAGGAGCGGATGAGATTGGAAGGCTGCATTTGGCACTAAACCTTCACTTTCCTGAGTAATAACGATCAAGGCAACATTTAGACTAATCCAACTCAAAGTTGTACTACTCCAGGGAACAAATTTACAAGCCAGGGCCGCCAATAGAAGATAAAATGTGTACAGGGATGTGGAGAGGTGGGCTCATTCTTTCACGTGTTAAGGAAATGTCCCCTAATAGAAAACTATTGGAGAGTGGTGTGTGGGCAGTGGGCCAAAAAATTGACAAACTATTTACTACTAAAAGGTCAGCAGAAGACGTCAAGATGGTAACATTCAGATTGAGAAATTTGCTTTTTTTCTTCACTGCAGATTGTCAATGCATTCTGCCATCAGCGGGACCCCGAAATGAAAGGGAGTGTGTTGACTCGACTTCAGAATATCACTTGGCTACAGTCTGTGCTGGAAAAATGCCTGGCAGGTGAGTTGAATTTGTTGTTGGTTAAAAGCTTATTGCTTTTTAATCTTATTGTCTTTTAGGGAACAGTAATTTGCACCTACTGAAGGTATGGTACCAAAAGAAAGTTAGTTGATGTCCGTGAAAATATTGAGTGTATGGGGACATAGGTTGCTGTAATTCAGTTGTTTGACTATGACAGCTTTTTTGTGTTATACGATTTCCTATTTGTTAACTGGCCCTGTTAGTAATGATTTTGGTATTATTTTTGTTAGTATGAGAGGGATTGTATACTTTATTTTGTGCGCTTTTATCCCTTCTCCTCCTCCAAGCCACCCCTACCCCCGCAGACTGCCTGACTATCTTGCTTTACCACTCCTCCTCTCTCTCGTTTCCCCTCTTTCTCCTTTAATTTATTTATCAATCTCTATCTTTTCTGTTACTGTTGGATTTTCCTTCGCTTATACTAACACTCTCACATTCTTCTTCTGCCTACCCTTTTTCCCCTTTCTTTAGCTTCTCCTGTCCTCTTTCTCAATATTTGTGGTTTCCTTTCTCTCTCGCCTCCCTCTTTATCTGTTTTCATCCTCCCTCTCTCACTTAAATTCTAACCTTTGTTTTACTGACTGTGGTGTTCCAGCTGGTTGCACACCATGTATTAAGTATACTGTCTTTCCCCACTTATTTTGTCTTCCAAACCTCCAGGCCCAGTTCTGGAAAACCTGCATACTTGTACTAATCTAGCCGCTATCTCTGGTTTCCCAAAGTTGCTCTTGGATAGTCTGTCTTGAGTTAAGCTTTTGTTCTTGCTGTCTTATGACTTCATTCCACTCCTCTTTTGGGCTTGCTTCCTCCTCCAAATCTTCTCTGTTAAATTAATTTAGGTTTGCGTTGGAATTGTTCTACTGCCTAACTAGCCCATTCTGCATTCTTCTTGGTTTGAATTTCGCCTCTGATTAAGTATCCCAGTCCATAAACTTTTTGTCTTTCCTCTTATGTGGATTTGAGTTCTACCTGCTTATTTAACCTTTAGTCTTATTTCTGGAAGTATCTACAGTGAATTGTTGAGAATTGCCTGACAACCTAATCCAATTTCCTTTGACATACACTCCCTTGTTTGGTGGTGTCTGCTTGCAAACCCAGCCACTAAACACTTCAAAGATACTGATTCTCACTCTTGTAATTTACGCCCTCTCATCTATTGTTTACTCCCACAAACTGCTAGTGGTTGGTCCTTCTGCTTTCTGACCTTCCATCTCTTGTTGGACTACATCCACTTCTGTGGCGGGTCTTACCAATATATCTGATAGAGACTACTAGCCGCAGATTCCTTAACGTAGAATTATCCCCAGGCCTGAGACTGGTGCAGAATTTTTTTGCCACAGCATCCTTGCGCCACGGCACCATGTGGCTCCGCCCTGACGTTGTCCGCGTACGTGACGTCAGCAAGGCCACATAAGTCCCAATCCTGCGCATCTACGTCAGTTTCCTTCTTCTGCGCGTGCAACGGGGATTCGGATTGTGTTCCTGCCTTTTATCAGGCCTTCTTTTATGCTTTACGTTGGTGGAACAGTGTGTGAATGCCTTCGGGCTTCAAGTCGTGTACTTCTTGTGCACGTCAGATGTCGGCGACGGACCCTCGCCTGATTTGTATGTGGTGTTTGGGCGAGCACCATGACTCTACGGACTGCGATGCTTGTCACCATCTCAAACCGAAGTCCCGGCAGGAGCGCCGGATGAAATTGCTGTCAGCCCGTTTTTCCAGGTCGGTCTCGTCACCGCGTCCGTCCCCTACCTCGGACTCCAGAAGCTGCCGATTCCGACTGCGGCTTCATCCATCGGCGCGACCCCAAGGGCGTTCCTCGCCCGCTGGTAGGTCCTTCAGTTTGTCTCCGAGGTCTTGTCCTCGTTCGGCAGAGGGCACGGGTTCCCCTCGGGACGTGCATCCTCGCCCGTCTCCACCCTATCTGCCGTTTCCTGGTGTCGGGGCGACTAGGGCCCAGATGAAAGCCTACGCACTCCTATGTTTTGAAACCACGTGATAACCTTTGACTACCATCATTTTAATTGACTTTTGGTGTTTTAGTTTACCCTAGCCTGAAAGTACGCCCTGCATGTTCTTTTTTCTTGAAAATGTCTTTTGTATCTCTTTGTAGTTTTAGCAAAGTGGGAGCTGTCACAGAGTAGAACAGCCTTGCCAGGAACAGAACGTGTGGGTTGTGCATTTGAAAGAGAGAGAGAGAGAAAATATGTAAATATGTATTGTTTGGTCTAGATTGGCATTTCTATTTATTGATCTTTTTGTCACAACCATGAACGAAAAGGGTCCTCAGTTTTGAGCCATACTCTTACATCTAAATGGTTCCCTAGGGGATGCCTTCATGTGTTCAGCTAGTCTCAGGGCTTCCTGTATGCATTTACACTGATTCTGCACCTGTTGAAATTGCTGTAGGAGAATCAAGCACACCTGATTCCAATTGCCTCAGACTGGGCACAAATCTTGTACCCTGATCTGTTGACACACATCACACAACAGCCTCTTCTTCTCTTGTGTAGGATGGCCAGGTCATCCACCCCAATCATCAGATGCTGTGGCTGGGGTTGTGGAGATTAGGTTTTCCCAGTTAGAGTCACTGTACCTTTCTTGATGACATCTCCATTTGAGCTGATCACAGTTGCCTGGTTCAGCTTCATACACAGCTCTGTTAGTGGCAATAACCTCAGCGCATTTGAATCAAAAAGCTTTTACACTATCTTGTTTTGCATTTTAAGTGCCCTAATATATTATCCTCACATCCTTCTTTAACATCCAACCAAGAAAGAGAGGTGGCTGCATAGGCTTGACCCCAGACATGTGGTGTCCTACTACATTGAGCACACTCATCTGGACAGTGTGGATTAAAAGCTCTTTCTGGGCTTCGTCTTAGCTAGATGGGTACGGTGGCGATCAAGTGCACAATTTCACCATAGGTTATCTTCTGTATCAACATCTGCTGAGACCTGTTCACTCAAGACCCTCCAGAGGACATCTGTGTGCATTCCACAAGATCCATGACCACTTCCACTGCTCTCTCCAGATGCATAATGGTTGCTGATGTCTGCTGGACAGCAACAGGTTCATATTTGTCTACCAAGCACTACTGCCTCATATCTCGAGGGGCCCAGTGATGGGTACTTTGCCTGCACTGTGTTGCATGACTTCCTTGGTCACCCAGCACTACTCTATCCCTCCCTGGAAAATATTGTAGGACTCATTTATGAGGATTCTTCAGGGAGATGTATCCATCAGAAGAAAAAGTTACTTGACTTGGGTAATTTCATTTCTACTTGATACCGAATAGAATTATACCAGAGGTTCTTCACCAGCCTCTCTCCTCCACTGTGGAGTTAGTGCAGTGAATAATATGATCCCAAGGTGTGCAAAGACGTTATGTGCTTTTTGTGTCCCTGTCACTGCTTTTTTTTCCATTCCTCTGCAACCTTATTGGAGAAAAGAAAACATATAGAAACTGACACTAGTGCTCCAGTTGGCACCTAAAATATGCAGTTGTTATTATGTGCAGAAGCAGAGTCATGCTTGGAGCTGCAAGGCGTCACCTTTGCGGTGCTGGACAGCTATTGCTTGGAAAAATCCGAACTGATAGAGACGTCTAGCCGCAGATTTGTTACCTTAGAACAGTGCCAGGTGTCAGACTGGATCCAGTATTTCTTTTTTTGAGCAGCACCTCTGCCGTGGGTAGGTGGCGTAATTTGGCTTAGCGTGACACCATTGGCCTATATTTGCTCCACCCAACGCACTAACATTAATTCTTTTCTTTCCGCGCAAGTCAGCGCAGATCTTGTTGAAGATCCACCCTCAGTCTTTTTTGACTGGCTCTTTTTTGACATTTTGTCAACAGATTTTTGATACTTTGTCTCCTGGTGTGGCATGGATATTCACAAGGAAGGTTGGTTTAAGCCCTGTGGCACCTGTCACCGACAGTTGTCAGTTACGGACTCGCATTTGGTTTGTCTCTGGTGTCTTTAGCGAGACCACAACGCCCAGACATACAAAGATTGCTGTACGATGCACCCGAAGACGCAGAGGGAGCTGTGCCTGAAGCTCCTCGCTGCCAGATGTTGATTGAATCTGTGATGCTCCAGGTCTTAAGGAAGGCCCTGAGTTGGATCATGAAGTTAGACCCAATGATCATCGTCCCGCTCCAAGTCGTCAGGCAAGTCGAGTAAGTCCTAAAAGAAGTCGTCTAAGAGGTCTTCCAACTTCACCTCACAAACCTTCGGATGAGTCGCGAGGCCATCAGCACTTAAGGCCTATCGCTGCAATGGAGCCGAAGCCTGGGATTTCTCCACGCCTTTCTGAATTTCCATGAGCCGGAGCATCTCAATTTTAGGCTGCCCGACCCCTCTGGAGCACCTCGGGCAGCGCTGGTCTGGGAGGGGTCCCTACTGGTCTTCCGCTGGCGGGGTTACCGTTGACTCCAGTCGTTCCCAAGTATCCAGTGACGGATCTGGACCGGCACCGGCCAGGCGACCTTAACCTTGCCCAGTACCCGTTCCAATGCTGACGCCACTGCCACTAACGCCTAGTGGTGGCACCACCTGTAGGAGAGTAGGGTCTGCTTCCTATGGTCACCCCCACTTTTTGCTGTGATTTTCTGGTTTTTCGACTTTAGTGTGGCTGTGGGCCTGCTAATCAGACCCACAGCCCAGCTGTTATCTCTCTAAATTGACACCATGTACTTTAGGTACATACCAGATTGGGTATTGGGTCACCTCTGTGAGCCCCTGTATAGTGTGCCATAGGTACCCAGTGCATAGGTGCATCCAAGGCCTACCAGAGGATGCAGCATGTATTATGCCACCCCTGGCTGGCCCTCCAAACTGACACCACAGGCTAATCACTCAGCTTGGGTAAGGTGGTGTAATCACCCCTTACTTAGATATAGTAAACCTATATCTACCTATACATATAGGCACATATGCACCTATAAGTCACTCCTATGGTAATCCTCGACAATCCTGCTTGGTTTTATGTGAGAGGGTGCCCTAGCATGAGCTGAGCTCCTCTACAGCTTTCGGAACCATCTCCTTTTAGCTGTGTCTATGATATAGCCATACCATATACTCTTTTTTTTTTTTTTTAATTTTTGAAAACCTTTATTGTGCACGAGTAAAAGAACAAATACGGGCCTACAACCGTCAGGCCGGCCACGACATTTCGTCAGCACAGTGCAGGCATTACAGTTCCCCAGCAGCATTAGTTAAAATTTCAACAAACAATGAGCGTTACACTGGGAAGAATCATGTCGCCAGGGGAGAGGAGAATTGAAGGTTAATTTTTTATGATTTTTTTTGCGTTTTCATCATAAGATAAGTCAGTGAAGAATAAGAACTAAGAAGATTCGAGTCCGCACAATAGCTTCACAACATGGGTAAGCGGCGTTGCAGCTGAAAACAACAATGGAAGTTAGCATCAAGTACAATATGGCGGTGCAAAACAGCAGCAAGTCGTCATCCAGAATTTACGCACCCCAATCAGCGCCGCCCCCACCCTGCCAACCCCGGCCCAGACCCAGAATCGAACCAGATTAGAAAGCGCAGAAAATAGAAAAAAGAAGGCCCATAGAACCAAAAAATTTCAAATTACCCCGCCCACCCTGCATCATTGTGGAGGCTACGGCCTACCCCCCCCCCCCACAGAGTGCCTGTCGCCCTTTAAAGAACCCGAAATATAGACAAGGAAGAAGAAGGAAGAAAACGAAGATAAAGAATAACGTGAACACCTATAATATAGGGAGTGAGAAAGAATAAATCAACCTAAACTCCCAAAGAGAAAAAGGTGGGGAGGAGCCCACTCAATACCAGGTCACCCGGAGATCCCGGCCCTCGACAAACTCCCACATCATAGATTACATCCGTTACTAAAGCATCGGCACAAACACAATCAGCTATTGCAGTGCAGTTGGAGAAGTCATAGCATGGTGCGTGTTCATGGAATACGTAAATCAGTTCCAACCCCGTCCCCGTCAGCCAGCAAAACAGTTAATAACAAAAAACAGTCCTGACCCGATAGTGGATGCAACTTTGAGCATACTTCCCCACGAAACCCCCCCCGTGCATAATAGGACACGAGGAGGGCCAGTTCCTAAATCACCCGGGCTTCCCCGATCACAATATTCACCTCCCCCTAATCATCATAAACAAGCAAGGATTATCGAGCACTAAAGGAATCGGGAAGGAGATCGTGTAGCACAACATCGCGCTGAGGAGGCGACCCATCCCGAGTCCCAGCCATCCGTCAGACACAGTTCGCATGAGTATGGGCACTTCTAGCCCTGGCCAGACCGCAAACGTAGTCCCAAACATAGCTCCAGTGAAAGCCCCGCCTCAGGTGGAACAAAGGGACAAGATGGCCGCACTCGGCAAAGAGATGATCCCCCAGGACAAAATGGCCACTTCCAGTCACACACACTTTTGGCAGACCAGAAGGACAACATTCCAAAGTCCATATGGAGTAGTAGGTCACAGGGATATGGAATCGCATTGTGCAGGTTGTAAATATTCAATAAAGACAGAAGCTGTGCCTGCTGATCCACGTGGAATGATAGTGATGCCTTGGTCAGAATGGAAATCGGAGGCAGGATAGGAAACATTGTACCAATGTCAGGGTCGGCAGACAGCAGTGCATCTGAGGCATCAAAATCAGCAGTGTGTCCCAGTTCACAGGCGCGCTGCAACAATGTAGCCCGCACCTCGCCGTGAGGGGGCCGATCGGTGGGAAAAGGAGAGCAGCGAGGCGATACATCTCTGAGTCCAGGCGCGGCTTCGTCTAGTTTCTTTTCCAGCGCTCGGGAGCGCTCATACCAATCTGCCCTCAGTTCAGTGATTGCGCTCATAATAGAGGCGCAGGTATATGCAGGCGGGGAAGTTGCCGTGTCCGCAGTCCGGTGTGTAACACCGCGTCCCCCACACCGCCCAAGCGCACTCCGTGCAGCCTCTTCAGAAGCCAAGGTAGAGCCCATGCCAAACACAAAGGGGACGGCCGCCATGTTGCACAGCGAGGGGTTTCGCCGATAACTGAGGCAAAGCTATCAGTAAACAGACGGGGTGCAGACACCGGATAGCTGGATCCGTCTACAGTGGGTAGTGATTAGCAGGAAACCCCCTCGTGTAGTTGCTGGCAGGATCGAGGGAAACGGCAGATCATGGCAGGCGGCCCCACACACGGAAGAAAGGAGCAGTGCGGCTCACCTCTGTGTCACACAAGGACTGCGAAGCAGGATGGACCCACAGTCGGTCGGCGTGCACTTTCCAGCAAGGGTAAATACAGGCTCTCCCACAGCCTACAGTCCGCCTGGGAGCGTCCAGCACTGCACTGCTCCAGCAGCTCGCAGAATCGAAGCCTTCTCCGGCGGCGTGCAGGGACACGGAGTCCAGTTCCAGGGCGCAATTACGTTCAGCAGGTCAGCATGCCCTATCGTCGGATTTCAGACTGGTAGAGACACCGGAGGAACACCCCCGCTACCAGCGCGATGTCCGCTTCCTCCCGCGATGACCCTGCGCCAGGATAGAGAACAGGATAGTGCCGCAGGTAACAAAGGATCGGGGAGCCGGGCGACTACACGTCCGTCTCCGCCGCCATCTTGGCTCCTCCTCCATACCATATACTCTTAAGTGCATTATAGTCCTCGCGGTTAATGCTAACTTTTTTTCGGCTTTATCTTAACATGTTGTGTAAGGTGTCAAACACTTTGGAATACTAATCCCCCCCCCCCCCCCCCCCCCCCCCCCCTAGTCCTGGCGGCAGGGGTAGCATTCCGCCCTTCTAGAGTGAAGACATGTAGTTACTGCTTTACCCGGTTAAAGTTAAACAGAGCCTCAGCATCACAAAATGGATGCTGCTGCAACAGACACAAGTCTGACCTCCTGCTGCTGGACGAAACTCCGGCAGGGGAGACCTGGACAATAGGTTTCCTGTCCAGACAGGGTTTTGTGTATTGGGGCAGGGAGGGCTGCATCGGCAGATGCTTTTTGAGACACTGCCTGGGGCACATAAGGTGCTCCATGCATAGCCCGGTTCAAACCAGTTGCTGGGGCACTCCAGCCCCACTCTGGCGCGAAACTGGACAAAGGTAAAGGGGTGTAACAACCCCCTCCCTGGTCCACCCATAGGGGGGACCTAGTAGGTAATCCAGCCCCTTAACTTAGTATAAGTATAGGAGCTGTGTCCCCAGGACTTTAGATTATCCTGGAACGAAACTTTGATACAGAACTCTTGGACCTTCGACATTCTATTCTGACTAGAAGACAGAAGACATCTCCCTTGTGGTCAAGGAGTGACCACCCTGTGCAAACAGGCACCACCAGTAACTTGCCGGTCTGCTTTGTCGACGCTCCCGCTGGAAATCGAAAACTTAGCGACACAGTAACTGGACTCTCAGACTTCTCTGACTCCGACCCACATCCACAGCAAAGCTGAGACCCGTGGCGGGCACGAGAGATGTGGGAAAGGACACCCTGGACATCCTGCATTTTGCTAACTGCATCGACTCCTGAGGTAACTCGCAGTTGTGCATTGGGGTACGAGAAGCCCCAGACCCGAGCGCCATTTGCACCGAAGCTCAGCCCTCCACACTCCTCGAGTGCCGCGTGGGGCCTGCTCTTGCATTTCAGCACAACGCTTCTTCCCGGTTGCTAGCCCGTTGGCTAGTGAGCCCCCTGAAGACATTTCTTTAAAGCCAAACTGCTTTCCTGGTTGCTCCAGGCTTGCTCCATTTTCCCTGTGAAGGAGAAGCTCCTCAGACCTTGCTGGTCTGCCCTGAAGCCCATCTTCACTTCCTGCGTGGGTTGTGAATGCCAAGGCTTTTTGGGTCCAGTCCGGATACCGACACCGCAGTCAACTAGATCCGTCGTGGGACAGCTCAAATCCAGCTCCTGGCTGTTGTCGACGCCTCCTGGTCCTCGTGGCTGCAGAGACAAGCTTCACCTCTTCACCTAAGATCATCGCGACATCGCTTGGTTCCTTCCTGGTCACTGGCTAGTGACCCAGACTCTGTCCCCTCTGCTTTCAGGTTCTTCAGTTCTTCGATCCACCCGGACACTTTTCCTCTGGTCGCCTGCAGCACTTCTTTGCAGATCTCCATAGAAAACATAGACGAAATCAGACACCAAAAGGCACCTATGCACCCGGCTTCCCTGGGTGAGGTAACACGAGTACTCTGGTGCTCCCGTGGGTCTGGACTCTCGAGGTGTCCTACTCTAAAGGGTTTTTGTTGTAGTCCTTCCGGAAGTGCCCTTAAACAATAACTTTGTAACTTCTTCGTGCTCCATTATAAGTCAATAGTAACTCGCGGCTGTGTTTAGACACTGCACGCGTCTCCCGTGGGCCTCCTACTTCCTAACCTTTGGTTGTTTATTGTAGCCCCAGCGATTCCCTAAGCCCTAGGCCTACTCACTATTTCTATTGTGGTTCTTATACCACTATTGTAGTATATGGTTCGTGAGGCCCCTAGGGCATTACCGTATATTGTGCAACCTATCGTATGCTAATTGAGTAACTTGTGATGTACTTTTACCTCTGACCTCATAAAGAGTGCAGAGGGGTTGTGTTTAGAATAAATACATATATATTTGTTATATACCTTGTGTGGTGTCCTTTCATTTGGTATTCAAGGGATTATAATTGGTAAAACAGCTAGCTTCACATGCTCTCTGAGGTCTTAGCCTGTGGCTGCTGGTCCATGCTACCACTAGGATAGCTTGTCTATAAGGTTGACTTTACAACCACCATCAATATGGGACGTTTAGACTGGTGCAAGGTGCCGACTAGAACTAGTGGACATCATATGCCAGGCTAACTTCTCACACCACCCCCATCATTCCTGAGTTCAATATGCGCTGGATGGGTGTCTGCCGGTGCTGACTGGGGCAGATTCCCCATATCGGAGCCAGAGCCTTATTCATACGTCAGTCCTGGATTGGGTGATGAGTGGGAGGGGTCTGCGAGCCCTTAGGGATACCAATTAGCAAATCCTGAGGTCATAGGTATGAGGATCTGCCTGATGCCAGGGGACAGGATACCTCCCCAGACACTGAGGTGGTCTCTTCCACTACAGTTGCTATGGAGGAGGGTACCTGATTCGCAATGGTGGTGCGGAGGGCAACAGAGTCCTAGACCTTAAGCTACACTCAGTGGCAATCAAGACAAACGTGTTGACGGAGGTTCTTCAGCATGAAATTGCTGCCACTGAATCGTTGCTCCCATTCAATGAAGCCCCTACCGACGTTCTACTCGAGGCCTGGTCCAAGACCTGCACAGCGGCTCCTCTGCATAGAACAATATCCCGCTGGCATTGTCCCACCCCAGGGAACCTCAGTTTTCTCACCCAGGACCTCACACTGGAGAGCTTAGTGGTCCAGGCCTCCCCCTCCAGTTTTAATCCTGGCTACTGCATCGAATAAGGAATCCAAAAGGCTAGATACCTTAGGGAACAGGATGTTCTCTTCCACCAGCCTGGCACTGTGGTCAGTGAACACTGTGTGCCTTTTGGGCCGATACTCCCATACCATCTGGTACTCGGTTGCCCATGGTCTCTGAGGAGGCCCGAGCCATATTCTCACAAGCAAATGCTAATGGGGGATGCAGCCAGGTTTGCCATCCAATGTGGGATGGATATAATCGACTCAGTGGGCAGAGTGATTTCATCGTCGGTGGCCCTTAAACACCACACCTGGTTGAGAACCACTGGCTTTTCAGGGGATATTCAAGCTATGCTCATGGATATGCCCTTTGATGGCTGTCTGTCGTTTGGAGAGAAGGCAGACTCATTGGTAGAGCGCTTTAAAGACAGCAGAGCTACAGTCAAGTCCTTGGGCCTTTCCATGATTTCTCGCCAACTCCAGTCTGCCTTCCGCCCCTTTCCTGGCCATGGAAGGGCTTCCAACCGCATCTTTACATGCCCAGCCACCTCAACCAGCAAACCGCACAATCTGTTTGTGTTCGAGGATGCAATTCCCAGAGACCACAGGGGCGGGCAGGCAGCCCGAGGATGAACCAGTCCATCCGCCGATTTACTACGCCCCCCCATCCCTCCAGCCCCCAACAGCAACATCCTCCAATCTTCTTTAGTATGCCGTCTGACCATCATGGGCATCTAGTGGGGGGGACAGAATACACCATCTCCTGCACTACTGGAGGTCAGTAACATCTGACTATTGGGTTTTGCAAATCGTCCAAAGGGGCTATTGCCTTCTCCTTGTGATCACCCCCCAACCCATACCACAAACCTGTGACAAGTGACGGAGGACCATCTCTCCTTACTCCGTCAGGGGAGTTATAGAGAAAATGCCGGCATCAGAAATAGGTCGGGGTTGCTATTCCCGCTACTTTCTGGTGCCAAAGAATTGCGGAGACCATCTTGTTTCTAAACCTGCGCCTTCTCAATCTGTTCCTGAAAAAGGGGAAATTCAAAATGCTCATGCTCGCCCAAGTCCGGTCTGCCCTGGAGCCAGAAAAAGGATGGTATTGTTGGACTTATTTTCACATCCCTGTCCTGCCTACCTACAGGCATTAACTGCGGTTCCCAGTCAGCAAAGAGCACTTTCAGTTTGCTGTGCTTCCCTTCGGCCTTACCAGCACCCCTCAGGTTTTCAAGAAGGTGTTGGCGATGGGTGCAACTCATCTGCGATGGTCAGTAATTCAGTCTTTCCCTACCTCGACGATTGGCTGTTGGAGGCGGGCTCACCCCAGACAGTTGTTTCCCACTTTCAGACTATGGCAAACCTTCAGCACTCGCTGGGGTTCACTATCAACGTGCCAAAGTCTCTCCTGACTCCCTCTCAGATGCTCCCTTTCATCCGAGCTGTTCTGAAAACAGTGCAGTTCCCTGCCTATCCTCCTAAGGTGCGCGTCCGGGATATGCAGGCTATCATACCAATGTTTTGGCCTCTATCCTGGATTTTGGTGAGACTGACACTGAGGCTGTTGAGCTTCATGTCCTCCTGCATCCTTCTTGTGACGCATGCCCATTTGCATATGAGGGCTCTGCAGTGGAACCTGACATTCCAGTGGGCACAGCATCAGGGGAATCTATCCAACATGTTCCAGATCTAGAAGGGAACTGCGAAATACCTGCAGTGGTGGCTAATGAACTGCAATTGGGTCGGTGGCAGACACCTCTCCCTTCTCCAACTAGAGTTGACTGTAGTGACAGATGCGTCACTTCTGGGCTGGGGAGGCCATATGGGAGAGGTGGAGATCAGAGGATGCTGGACACCGGCGGAATCAGGACTCCACATCAACTTGTTGGAGCTCTGAGTGATCCGATAGGCATTTAAGGCCTTTCTTCCTTCAATCAGGGGAAGGCTGGTTCAGGTGTTGCAACAAGCGTGGCGGAGTGGGTTCCTGGACCCTTTGTCAAGAGACACTGCCCCGTTGCACATAGCTGTAACACTAAGGCCTATCCATATTGGTTCAAAACCTGGCGGGCTCCCTGAAGGTCAGGGTGGACAAGTTCTGCCGTCGATGCCTAGCAGATAATGAATGGCGGCTCCATCTGGAGGTGGGACAAGGTCTCTTCCAAGAATGGGGAGAGCCTTGTTTAGGTCTGTTTACCTCCTTCAACAATGCCTAATGTCAACAGTTTTGAGTGCTGGAATTTCCAAGGCTGCTCTCATTTGGAGCTGTTGAACATGAGCAGGGGTCCTCCGCCTCTTCGGGAGGGTCTTCTGTCACAGCAGCAGGGCAAGGTTTTGCACCGATGCCTGAAAACACTTCAGGCAGGGAGATTGAGTCGTGACAGTTGAAAATGAAATGCATATCCGGACGTGCAGACAGGCAGTGAAGGCGTGCTTCAGCGGGGCCAACGTTAAACTAACCTGCAGCTTCGTCCGCTACATGAAAACTGCCCAAATAAAGCTTCTCGCCGCAGCCTGAGCACAGTTGCGCTCACCCAAGCTCTTTTATCCGGCAATTCTCTTTGACTTCCACTACGTTCCGACCCTGAGGCAGTCGTCCATAACCACACAATAGACTATTAGAACTACGGACACTGGCGTCACCCCCAGACGGGGACTCACCCTTACTTCTTCCTTAAATTTTATACCTTCATCACAAACAAACTGTATGTCATTTTAACCCGAAAATTGGTCGATTTTAATGCATATCCATCACGTTGTTTTTTTTTTTTAAGACAATATGAAATGATGTCACATATATGTATCCTTTTATAAATTTTTTACTGATGTGTGTACTGCTAAGATTTTAATTAATCAAGCAATAAACTTACTTACTTACTAGAGTCGTGACAGTTGACAGCTTTCGACCTTCTACCCAAGTCTGCAATGTTACCTTGGCAGCCAGGCATCATTCCACCAAAATGGTATACGCCTGCTGTTGGAACAAGTTTGTTGTATGGTGTACAGTCAAACATGTTACCATCTTCCTGCAACTCTTACCTAGGTTCTATTTTTCTTTCTTACATTAGCCCAGCAGAGCTTGGCTTTGGGCAATGTTGAAAGGCTATCTTTCTGCCATCGCGGATTTCTGCTGTTGCCAGGTCAGTCATTCCTGTTTAAATCCCGTATTGTACATAGGTTTTTCAAAGGTCTCCAACACATCTTCCCACCTGCCCCCTTCATTATGCCCCAGTGGAACCTTAATTTGGTTCTTACTTTTTTTAAATGTGCTCCCTTCGAACCTCCTCTTAACTGCCCACTCTGGCTTCTCACAATAAAAACGGCCTTCATAGTGGCGATAACATTTGCCTGGAGGGTCAATGAGCTACAGACACTGTTAGCATATCCTGCGTACCTTACCATTTACCCAGAAAAAACGGTTTCTTTGCACCTTTCCACTAGAGCATCCTTCCTACCGAAAGTGGTAACTCCCTTTCACGTAGCCAGTCATCAATTTGCTTACCTTTTACGCTCTGCCTCACCTAGAGAGAGACTATCTGCTGGATCTAAAAAGAGCGTTGTCGTTCTAAGATGAGCGCACAAAAGAGTTCCGGGTAGATGATCAACTTACCTTTGTGGTTTACATTGGAAAGTCAAGGTGTTGCAGAATCGAACCACTTCACCGTGGATAGTTCTCTCTGCGTCAACCAAAATGGAAACTCCTGACGGTTTGCAAGCTCATTCTACCAGAGCTAAACCTGCGACTTCTGCGTTAGCTTGCAGAGTTCCTGTCCTGTCCTGGATATCTGTCAGACAGCAGTGTGGGCTTTCCTGGCCACATTTACAAAGCATTACTGCCTGGACAATCAGGTCTGGCGAAATGGTCTCTTTGCCCATTCGGTCCTACAGGATTTCTAGTTTTAATCGTATTGTTGCTCCACCTCCGGGGAGGTTTTACTTGTGTATCTATTCTAAGATCAAGAATATGCGGCTAGAAGTCTGCGGAAGAACTTGTTCATCTAGCAGATGAACAAGTTACTTACCTTCGGTACCACCCTGGTATAGACACTATCTAGTCTGAAATCAAGAAATTAAGACAAAATTGACCAAATAAAGCAACTTGGATCTCTTCCTAATTGGCATATGGGTTCAGTTAGGAATATTTTAATGGAGTATGTGGAGTCCGCTTATAGATACAAATGGTCATTCCTAAAGTCCAATGTCAAGAGAAGGCCTGGAAGGGTCTTTTACTCAAGCTCCTTGCCGCTCGATTTGCGATGTCTATCAAAGTCACCCGACGAGACAAGGAAGTGTCGTCACTCAAGAACTGGTTTCTTGGTTGAGCCTGCGCCTGGGCCGTCTCCACACCTCCCTGACTTTAGTGCATACTTCCACACGACACCTCTGACTGCCTGCAGAGGTTAAGCACTAAAGTTTGGTCATGCTGTTCTTCAAAATATTTTTTTTTTGCTGTCCTCTTCTCCTCATATCATGTCTATGCCTTCATTCAGAAAAGAGTTCTGCAGGCAGAAGAATCCAGTGGAAAAACATTGTTACTCAACTTAGGTAACAGGTTTTTGGTTCTCATGCCTATTTTGTTTTTCAGCAGAAAACTCCTCGCCCTGTCAACTACTGTTGTTTCAAGATAGGAACCTGTTAAATATTTTCAATAATGTTTTTGATTTATTGCCCGTTGTCTCCCTTGACTCTGTGGTGCAGGAAACAAAGGCAAAACTGACGTCATTGGGGTTGCAGCTTCTTTATAGTGCTGGGATGTCATTTCTGGCTTATGCCTGTTGCTGCTTCGCCCCCAAAGTGCCTCAATAACTACCCGGCACCCTGACTGTATTTAAGAAGATTACATTTCCAGTTTGACATCTGGGAATTATTTCCTCAGAGGAGTAATGAGCAAGATGAACGACTAGCCATTAAAAAAGATGTTAAGGAGGCTTAAGTAACAATATTTTCTTCTTTATTATACCCGAATTTCAGTTTTTTCCCTTTGCTTTCTGATAGCTTTTGCCTTAAATAAGTTAATGTAATAAGTTAAGTAATCTTCGGATGTTCCCTGCAGATCATCTGATTAAGTGTTCAACATTTGTTATCTAACATTTGTAAAGTACACCATAAACCATTGCTAGTCTCTTCTCACATTATCAGTGTCAGTTCTCGGTTGCATCTGTGTTATAGTTGTTGATAGTGTGTTGACAGTTTGTTATTTATAAAGTTACAGTTAAGATCTTCAATATATTTTGTCAATGGGAGCCTCTTCCAGTGTATCACAGAATCAACAGAGAAGGCCCTATTAATTTTCCTTATGCACTTGAAGGGGAGAGGGGTGTCAGTTAACAAAATCACTGTAGAGAAGAGGTTTCTGGAAGGCCAGCATTTTGCAAATCTGTCAATGTGGTAGGATAGAATGTCAAATATGATTTATTGTTTTTTAGCTCTGAATCATAATTTAAAGTTGATGTGTATTGCCAAATAAACAGCATTTACTAATGACTCATATTTTGTGTATGGTCTTCCATTCTAAGACTTAAGATTGTTTTACTCTTTCCACTGTTTATTTTTCAGCTACATCCAACTATGTTCCTCCACCTGCAAACTTTGATTCTGAGGCTTCCGACAGCATTCCAACTGTCAGCACAGCACCTCCAAATAAAAAAGGCAAAAAAGGTATTCCTTTCTTAAAAGTGATTTTGAATGAACCAACATTTTAGACATTTTTGATCTTTTGAAAACTATCCTCCATACAGGTTCTTATCTTCAAATATCCTCTCAAAGTTTTTTAAATCGGTGCATGAAAGAGACAAACTTAGTTGTGCTTTCACAATATCATTAAAACATCCCATGC
Organism: Lissotriton vulgaris; assembly: GCF_964263255.1. Classification (NCBI taxonomy): domain Eukaryota; kingdom Metazoa; phylum Chordata; class Amphibia; order Caudata; family Salamandridae; genus Lissotriton; species Lissotriton vulgaris. The sequence continues at coordinate 976,358,924 of NC_141697.1, forward strand.
AAATAATTTCCTCCTTTCTAAACCTATTTTCATAGGGAGATGTTGAGTTGTTGTTTTTTTACCTTTCTGCACAATTTACACAAGTACTAACTCTTTACCTTTTTTCTGTAGAAATTCCTAAATACAATCCTTCATTAGATCAGTCATCCCCAAAAATCATGTGAAAATTGCAGTTCACGTTCCAGATACCTCTAGATTCGATTTTGGCATTTTTTTTAATACAGTGGGTCTGTATGAGGCAGTACTTCACAGCATGACCTTAATCTTCTATAAACCTCTGAGAGGAAAATGAAAAAGAAACTATGTTTTTAGGGAGAAAACCCTCGCCCAGCCAGAGGTGGCATGCTTAATTTTCGGGTTCCTACTCACACCACTAACAGGTGTGTTAGTGGTGCGGGCTACAACTCTCACTGATTTTGAGATGGGCTCCTGGGTGATAATTAAAGGGATATCCTAATACGAGCTGTGTGGTGTAGGTATTGATTAGCAGAGTGTAGTGAAAAAGTGAGGGTAGCAGGATGTGGACAGTAACTCTCCAGAATAAAGGGTCGACCCCCCTACCCCTCATAACCCCCCTCCCCCTGCATTTCCCAATGACATTGCGGTGTACAATGGTCTGACTAATATGGTGTCAGACACCTATGTATTCCACCTGGACGAGGATCAAACTAACTCCTGTTTCTTCCTCGAAATTCTATTACTATCACAGAGGGAATACCACCTTCTGTCAATGCGGACATAGGGCGAGAAGCCTTCAAAGAACCAGTGTCTGCCAAAGTAATGATGCCCATGGTTTAGAGAAGTACAGACATTTTTCTCAGAATCCCATCTACAGAAAAGGCAAAAGAACAGCTACCGACCAGAGAAAAACTCTAAAGTTTAGTGGGATTTCAAATAAACAAGTAATGTTAAGGTAAGACTTGTTTTCCTACTCTGCGCATACGGAGATGCAGGAGGGAAATCGGGAAACCAACTTGCCCCAATGAAGCCCTGAGACCCTTGGAGGGCTTCCATAGAGGCCGAAATATGTTCACAGGACATTAATAAGGATGAGGGAGACTTAATCTCTCATTCCTATCAGATGAATTTTTAACCCTGCCCCGTGTACCCTTCAGATAAAAGAAATTCCCTAAAGGTTTACACAGAGGTAGTTTTACCTCTGAACCCCACCCATATCCAACATCATTTATATTGCTCTCCTTCCTCTGGAGACAGAAACTCCCTTGATGGTGTTACCTTATCATGACGGGACTGATAAGCTAATGAGGAAGCATGCCATCAAAATGGGGGTGAGGCTTTTCAGTTCAATATCTGTGATTTTGTTACCAGTAAACACAACCATAACACCTATAACTCCTTTCTAATACACAATGTTGTGCTACTGCTCTCATGTTTTGGGTGAGAGAGTGATATTTCATTTGAACGATATACAGCAGTGCAGAAAAGCCTCTGTCTCCCTTGTGGGACACCATTTTCAAAGACAACAGCAAGTTACCTCCTTATGTCAGCAAGAGTCATGGCCAAAGAGTTCCTTCATAGCAGAGTTTTCGGGGAAGATATAAAGGTAGAAGAGAATAAACAAGCTTTACAACAATAACTAAGTGGCTGTTAATGTATACCGTCACAACATCTAACCCCAGTGGGGGGCAGAATAGTATGATAAACAGTGGCAACATATAACATACAGGTGGGTTTTAAACCTATTAAAATACAGATATTGTATAGAGTTTTTAAAGAAACCTCTGAAACAGATTCCAAAACAGGATTTGACCCTTCAGACCCCAGTGGAGGCAGGAGCCTAGTTGATTGAGATTGTTTGCCCTCGGTGTCCTGTGAGCCGTCCTACTATGACTTTGCAAACTGGGTCAAGTACATCCTTCGCCTAGATACCACCGCATTTGTGCGCTATATAAATTTTAAAATCAAATCTTCCTGCACAGTGATCCAATAGACAGAATAATATATTGTCTAGCTCAGTTCTTATTTTTTTATTTAGAGCAAAGTTATTTCATCTCACAACATAATGTAATACTGCATAGTGCAAATAGGGGAGTCAAATACAGGACTGAAATCTTGTGTGCAATCTTCCTTGAGGCTTTACATCGTTTGTACCTTCTGCCCATTGATGAAGCTTGCCAACATCTAAAATCCCTCTCGTATCAAGTCCCTGATTAGGCACTGGTGCAGTGTTCTCAAATCACCTCCTGTGTGCAGATTTGCCAAACAGCTCGGTTCAAGTTCACCTCTTGGTGGTTATTTGAAGTTCTCTTCATGGCTCAGTCTCTTCTTCTTGCAAAGTTTTCAAACCCTGTGGTTGCCTGCATGTCGTTGTTTAGATCTAGGGTGGTGTGGGATGGATGCATGCAGCATTCCTGCTCCTATGACTGCTCTATAACAGTCAAAGTTGTGGTCTCACTGAGGTCTCTTGTCTTTAAAAGTTGTGACTGCCCTAAGTCTGGTGCAAAAGGGAATGCTGGTACAGCTGGTGGGGCATCCAGAGTAGTGTGGATCTTGAGTTCTTCAGCAGTTGCGTCCTCAGAACCTATCAAGACTTCCACTTTGGCATTGACTGAGCATTTCAACTCTATCATTGATAGCCACAGCACCATTGTAACACAATGCTTCAAATTTGCAGAAGTCTTGATACAGTTCACAACCAAACTGGGTCACTCCTGGCTTCGCTCATTTGTTGTCTTTACCTCTTTCTGGCTGTTCACCAGCAGAACTTTATAGGAGAAGGGATGGCAGACTACTCATACCCTGGCACACAAAAAAAACTCATGTCACTGTTAAGATCCACAGAAGCGTAATACTTTACCACCACTGCTTTGTGATTCACTCAAGGCAAGGACAGTAGTCCTATGACTCGATATGAGGGCATACTTGTTGCACCCCTCCAGGTCACAGAGCAGTTTCTGAACGTTGTGTTATATCACCGTGGAGAGACCTAGGTGTCTGTGCTCATGCTAGAGTAACATGATGCCAGGTCCAAATAAAAAGCCAGGACACTAGCTTCAGTTTGGCACTCAAGGCAAGGTTACATGCTCATTCACCATGTAGAAAACATTCTCATCCCAGTAGACCTTAAGACCCATACTGAACCTGTGCTTTGTTAACAAGTTTATCAAGTCACAAAACTTCAAAATGACCACTCTTCATGAAGTGATTTCCCTATAAGAAGAGAACAACTTTATAGGAACAATAGACCTCAAGGAGGTATATATTTGCACCCAGCACACGGCAAATATTTAATTATATAGCACAGTGACTTTATTATCAATTCAATTCCTTCCCTTTGGCATCAGATCTGCTCCACGGGTGTTCATAAAAGACACTTGTGATTGTAGTAGCACACCTAAGATGTTAAAGCAATTTGTTTCCTCATTTCTAGGTGCACGACTGGTAAAGGCGAGTGCTTTGGAGCAGTGTCAATGGTACATAAAGATAATAGTGGATTTTAATATTCCATTGCTTTTCACAGTCAACTTAGGAACTTGTCCCCAACTCCAGAGACAACAAAGACAATTCTGGGGGCAACATTATTATGAGGAGAGGGAATCTACTGCGAGAATTAATTCCCCTTTTACCAGAATCCTCAGTCTCTGACAGTGAGGAATGTAATGAAGTTGTTTGGTTAGGGTTGATTTGCATTATTTGTCTAACTTATTCTAGTGTTTGTCTGCATATGAGACCAATTCAGGAAATGCCTGAATGGTTAAACAGTTATTGGTTCCAAACTCAGGGTCATGGGGACAATGTAGTGGCTTTCACAAACAAGGCTCAGAAAAGGCACTGATAATACATAACAAATATGATCTAAGTAAGACATTTTCACTTGTTAACCCATAAATTCATCATAACAGATGTATCACATCAGGCACGGTTGCACACTTGAACAATTTAAAGATCAGGGTCCAATGCACAGAAATAGATGCAGTAAAACACATCAATTGCTTTGTGCCTAAAATTATTTTTCTACTTTTAGAATCCTTCTAAGGATAAATACAGTGCAAAACTGACCATACAACATCATTTTACCATGTTTGTTTCAGTTAGCGCAATGGATATGGAATTGGGCAATTGCACACAACTTAGCACCACAAAAGGCACATCGGGTGTAGACAACGTTCATGCAGGCAATCTAAGCTACAGGTAGGCAAAACACGAATGGGAATTACAATCTTTACGATATCACATATTTAATATATAAGAAAAACATATATTTGCAGCACATGAAAACACAGAATACCAAACCATTGCACCTAGGTAATACCATCCAGGAACAGAGTGGAATACACTGTTGATGGCAATCTGGTACAGGTAATTTGCTTAAACATATCCTCCCAAACCACTGGTTCTGATTGTAGTAAGTTCAAAACGTCGAAAATGTTGTGAATACTTATAACTGTCAGATGACCTCAACAACTAAGGTATTCTCATCTCGTGACGATGTCTTGCCAAAGAAACATAAATCTCCCAGCACATAGGGATCTATCTTTGATACAAAGAGGGAAACAATTCCAACCAGAACCTCAGGCTCTACAACTGGGGACCTGGTTGCGTACACAGTAGACTTTGTGCATTTACAGCTACCGGATATATTTATGGCGATCATTCAAGAAGCTAGGCAGCCATCATGTAGGAAATATTATGGGGCAAAATAGCATCTACAGTACAAAACAGTAACCATTTACAACCACTAACTTGTGGGGGGGGGTAGATATTTCTTACTTAATACAATTGTTAGCATTCCCGAAAGGGATTCAGCAGAAACACATTTTTGCCACCTATGAAACAATTCCTAGAACGGTACAAAAGGTGATACACTTCACATGGAGCATCAGCACCTTAGCGGAACTTAAATCAAGTTTTAGAAGCATCAATGAAACCTCCTTTTGAACATATGCAGAAAGCAACTTAAAGGCATCATGCCTTAAAAACAGTTTTTCTAATTGCAATTACTTCCTTGAGAAGAGTTACTGAATTGCAAGCTCTTAATACTTCACAAGCCAGCCATACCTATCCATAATGGCTAAGTATTAATGAGAACAAATCCATCTTAAGTCAGTATCACCTTTCCATCTAAGAATCGATTTATACAGTTATTAGCTTTCTTTTAGACTCCAACTAATGCAGTTAAAAAAGCTTTGCATCCATTCGAAATGAGAAGAGTTGTAATGTATTACGTTCAGTAGAGTATAGCTGTAGAAATGGGAATTCATTTCTTTTGCTCATGCTCCACAGGTAGTGGTAACACTAGCGACCAAGGCAGCATTGCGAGATGGATTGTTAAAACTAATCAGTTGTTATAGCAAGGGGAAACAAAAAAACTAAAGTTGACACCAAGGCAAATTTTTTAAGAAATAAAAGCGGATACAGTCTCTTTTCTTGGAGATGTGTTATCAAAGGAAATGTGTAACCCTGATACATGGTCAACAAAACACGCTTTTACCAAACAATATTGGGTAGATAGTCAGTAATGTGATACTACTCCCTCATTGAACCCTCCTCCGCAGAGAAGTAATACCACTACATAATCTATGAACAGCCTGTGAATCTAGAACGAGATTTCATGCTACACAAGTTAATGGTTATTTACCTGTAAATAAGATTTTGCTGCTTGCAACTCTTCTAGATTCATGTGACCCTTCAACCCCCCAGTGACGGAGGAAGCAGTTTTGGGGACTTAAGGTTGACATCATAGTGAGTCATAAGACTCCATCCAACTCAACACACAGGGGGAAAAAGCTCCTGCTACAAACACTTCTGGACCCATCCATTAGAAAGTGGAATTATGCACAGCATGTGAAGCTAGAAGAGTTTCAAACTGCAAAACCATATTTACAGGAAAGTAAACTGTGTCTTCGGTACTCATTTATAACAAAAAGAATCTACCAGAAGTTTTAGTTATCCAAAGTAAAGGTTACTTACCTTTTGGTATTGATATTTCTTGTGGATGCATAATCTTCCTTCATATTCCTGACCATCTTTTTTTTTTTTGTGACTCTATTTTCTTTCTGCGACTTTTCCGGCCTTTCTTCAGTTTTCGTCTATTCCACTTTCTTTATTTGTGTGGGTGTGGATAAGAGTCTCAGATTCTATAAATCTTTCTATCTGATAGAGACTACTAGCCGCAGATTCCTTCACATAGAATTATCCCCAGGAGTGTGACTGGATCCAAACACTTTTTGCTACGGTATCCCTGCCTGCCGGGGATGGGGCGACATCAGGTGACTACGCCCAGGCGTCGTCCGCGTACATGACGTCAGCGAGGTCACATAAGATCCGCTCCGGCGTGCCTACGTCAGTTTTTTCCTTTTCCGCGTGCAACCCGGATCCGGTCCTTGCTAGGGACCTGTTTCTGGACCCTTTTTTCTTCATTCATTTGGTTGAACAGTGTGTGAATGCCTTCGGGCTTCAAAACTTGTACGTTTTGTGAGCGTCTTATGTCTGCGACGGACCTGCACCTCATTTGTATGTGGTGTTTGGGGGAGGATCACTGCACCACTGACTGTGAGGCCTGTCAACAGTTGAAGCCGAAGTTGCGGCGGGAGCGCCACTTAAAACTTCTCTCAGCGTGCCTCTCCAGGTCAACATCCTCCCCTCGGTCTGCTTCAGCGGACGGCTTCAGGTACGGCCGTGGTCGTCGTCCTCGCCCTTCTCCCTTCTCCGATGTCACATGAGCGTCGCTCCCCGGTGGGTAAGTGTCGCAGTTTGTCCCCAGGGTCTGGTTTCCGGCCTGCTGGGGGCGGGGACTCTCTGCGGGTGATGCGGCCCTGCGTGTCGTCCTATCCACCGTTTCCCGGTGTTGGGGTGTCGAGAGTCCAAATGGAGACGTACACGGCGGCTTTGCAGGCCTCGTTGGCGTCTCCCTCTCCTTCCCCTCCTGGAGTGTGGGCGGACCCCTCGCCTCACGCAGAGCCCTCGGCGGCGGCGGCGGCAACGGCCCTGGCGCCGACTGGTACGGATCCAGGCTTGGAGGATGTGGTGCTGTTGGGGTGTGGCTCCCCTGGGACACCTCCTTCAGGCCACGGCGTCTCTGCCTCGCCGCAAACTCCTGCGGGAGGCCCTGTGGTGTTGAGGGAGGTCGCCGGGCCTCAGGTCGCATCCCTGAGCCCCTCTCGATCCATTGACAAGGTTGTCCTGTCTGAGGCCGAGGTGACGTCGCTACTGCGCCAGCAGCAGCTGGACCGTATGGAGCCACAGGAGTCTGTGCACCCTCCTCGTCCCGCTCCGGGTCGTGGCTGGGTGCGGATCCCTCACCCCTCTACGGGCCCCTCTCGTCCCTCCCCACAGGTGGCTGCCTCGACGGAGGGAGAGTCTGAGTTTGAATTGCCACTGGCACCGCCTCATGGGTTGCCGAGCGACCTACGCCTCATTCTAGGCCACGGCTGGTGGAGGGCTTCGTGCCACTCCCCAGGCCTGTCTCGATCCCCCGCGCAGGTGGCTACCTCAACGGGGGTCGGGTGACCTGGAGGAACCATGTCCGGTGACGCCGGATGGTGCCGACAACCTGCCTCAGGCTGCGGACCCTACGGCTACGCGCAGGGGTGGTACCGCAGATTCGTCTTTGGACGCTCCTTCTTCTCCGGAGGCGGGCTGTGTTTTGGCGTCGTCCTCCCCCTTGAGACTGGTCGCCGTGTGGTGTCTTTTTCACCGGCGTCGAAGGGCAGATCCCCGCCCTTCCCTAGGCAGAGGTGTTCGTCGGAATAGCGGCAGGTCCCTCATTCTTCGGCTCCTTCTGACTTCCAGTTCTGGCCCTTGCCCATTCCTCTTGGCCTCGGGGACGGCCGCCTTAGTTTGCAGCTGTCGCCCCCAGAGGAGCTGCTTACCCCTTCGCGGGGCCCTACGGAGGCGGGTGCGGCCTTCGCTCATGCAGTGTTGTGGGCATCCTGTGTATGGGTGACCCGGTGACTCACTTCCCGGCCGACCATCTGTTGGAGGTCCTCCACCAGGGCTCTGGTGGGAGGGAAATCTTACTTCCCTTTGAAGGTTCCCTCCTTTCTTCCTTGACAGGGGCTTGGAAGCGTTCTGCCTCAGGGGACCCGGTGCCTCAACATCTTCTGCACCGGCACCTCCCGGTGCCGCATGACCCGGCGTGCCTTTTCCTCCACCCCCCTCTCTCCAGTCCTCTTTTGCGGACTGCTTCCCACTGGTTGCACTCTTGGGGGTGCTACATGTTCGCCTCGACCAGCGCTGCCCTGCGGGTCCTGAACACCTTGTGGCTGCTGGCTCGGGCATCCTCCTGTTTGTGGGACTCGGCTGATTCTCTGGGATCCGCAGCGTCCCAGGAGGGTGGCCAGGTGGATCATCCGTTGGAAGGCCGGGATCTTGCGGCGTTTATTCTCCGTTCCGCTCAGGACATCTCAGAGGTGCTGAGCAGGACCATGGCTTCCTCGGTCGCTCTCCGTCGCCATGCTTGGCTTCGGGATGGAGTATTTCCTGAGAATATTCGGGAGCGACTCATCGACCTTCCGTTTGATGGTAGCCTGTTGTTCCATTCCCCAGCCCACTCCGCCATCCAGAGGCTCTTGGCAGGGCTCCGTACTCCTCCTCCGTCCCCTCCTCAGTGATTCCTGAGTTGGGTTGATTCTGGCCCTTATTAGGCTGGTGGTTCTGGCCATTTGCGTCCTTCCTTGGGACTTTGGCGTTGTTTGCTGCTGGACGGCCTTTTTGTTGATTATGTGTGTTGCAATTGTTGTGTAGACTTGGCCCTGAGATTAGGCCTTCTGCTTGCTTGGGCTGCTTGTCAAGCCCATCGCTGGGGTGTTCTTCCCCCTGGCTCTTTTGTTTTTCCTCTGCTGCGGAGGTTTTTGCAAAGAGGGTTCCTATATTTGGGACTCATCGTACCCTGGGTGTCTGTCTTATGGCTTGCTCTCTGCTGGAGGGTTCTGGTCGCCTTCGGGTGCCTGTGCCTCATGGCGTTGTGTGGGTTGCTTTGCGCCTGAAGGTCATGTGCGCGACCGCTCGTAGTGGTGTGCCGGGGCATCTCCTCCTCTCCCTGCTCCTGCCCTGAAGTCTGGGATGATCCTATGTTCTTCCTTGCCTGGTGACGCCTCCTCAGCCTTCCTGCGGCCTTCCTGTGGCCTCTGGTGGTTCTTCTTGCTTCTGGCGGCTTTGACTGCCGGTGCTGTTCTGGCTGGCAGGTTGTCTCCACCTGGAGTGGGTCCCCCTTCTTTCCCTCGTTTCCTTGAGTCTTCTAGGCTTCTTCTTCTTTCTCCCTCCTTTCTTGACATTGGGCGGAAGCTGTGTTGCCTTGTGGGGCAGTGGGGTGCTCGGCCTCTCCGGCCTTACCCTTGGTTCCTATTCAGCCTTTTTCTCCCTCCTACATCCTTTTGGGGTAGGTGGGGGTCAGCTGGGGGGGGGGGGGGGGGGGGGGGGGGGGGTTCTCCTTGCCTGGCAGGGACGAGGTTTTACATGGTCCACAGATTTGGTTCCCTTTGGGGCCCTCTGTTCTGTATCGGCTGGTGGGGTCCTTTCGCAGTCCCTCTCCCCAGGGGGTATTGCTAGGGTATCTATTCTACGTGAAGAAATCTGCAGCTAGTAGTCTCTTTCAGATGTACGAGTTACTTACCTTCGGTAACGATGTATCTGCTAGAGATGATTCGAGCCGCAGATTCCTTCACGACCCGCCCTTCTCCCCTTTTCTGTGAGGACCCTTAGGTTGGTCTTCGGTACTCGCCTCCCAGTGGGGGGCTGTATCTCCTGTGAGTGTCTTCTTGTTCTTGGCAGGTGACTCCGTCTGAGGGCGGTTCATTCCTCCTTTGGTTCTTGGAGGATGGGGTCCCGGTGTTCAGTGCCCTGCTGCTCTGGCTACTCCAGGTTTAGGGGGTAATGCTTTCTATTCCTATCCTCCCCTCCCTCACTTACTTCCATTGCTATCCTCTGATTAAGGGTCATCTGGCCATGTCTTGCCCTTGTCCCTTGTGGGTGGTTGCTCTCTATGCTGGGATGGCTTGTAGGTTTGTTGTCCCTGTCTGTCTCGGGACTGGTCCCATTCCTTGCTGAGGATGGGGGTGGTAGGTTCGCTACATGTGCCATGACTTTTCGCATGTTCTTTGCCTCCGGGGCACAGGGATGGAAGGCTGTCAATGTGCTGGCAGGGTGGTGGGGCAGGGCTCTGCTTGTTCTTACCTCTTTCCCTGCCTTTGGGTTCTACGGTGTTGACGCTACTCTGTGCGGGGTTGGTCACCGTTTCTTCCCAATTTTCGTGCTCTTTACACACTGTTCCCGTGCTTCCACAGTTTTTTATCTGGTGGTTCCGCGTTGTGGTGCGGAAAAGTTCTCAGAAGAAAACTGACGTAGGCGCGCTAGGGCAGGTCTTATGTGACCTCGCTGACGTCACGTACGCTGACAATGCCTGGGCGGAGTCACGTGATGCCCGCCCCCGGCGCGCAGGGATGCTGTGGCAAAAAGTTTCCGGATCCAGTCTCACGCCTGGGGATAATTCTACGTGAAGGAATCTGCGGCTAGAATTGTCTGTACCAGATACATTGTTACCGAAGGTAAGTAACTCGTACTTTTACGACCAGCCACGTGTCCTTGTTCTGGCTCTGTATCAGGTCTTGAGTACAATTGTTGCATAAACGGATATGGTTTTTCTTGCTGCCTCTGTTTTGCATGGTATCAAGGTGTTTAGATTTCTCCTCTCTCACAATGCTCCTTCTGTAGGTTAATGGCTTCATCCAGCTGTATATGGATTTTTACTACTGGTTGCTAACCAATGGTTCCACCTTTGAGCTTCCTGTCCTGTAAGGTTGATTGTTTTTTCACAGACTGTTCTGTTCGGTTGTGCTATACGGTGTCATATAGCCTTCAGGAATCTGTTATTGCCACCTGGGTCACCTTTGGAGTTTCTTTCTTCATTAGGTGATTTTTTCACAGTATGTGGTGATTTTCGCTTCTTTTTATTACAGTTGCGTCAATTCTTTGGATACATTGTGTTTGGCATATTATGCGCAGATCTTGGTCCCGGCAATTGCTTTTCCTTTCATTCAGGGCTTACAAGTGATTGCCTTTCTCTTTTGTGGAACTGCTGTCCTTCTAATGAATATATTGTTTTATTTTTTATTTTAATTGACTCTCCTTTTGATTGGCTTTTTCATTGTTGGTTCAAAATTTTGGACTTTATTCTTTATGCAACTTTTTTTTCTATGAGACTATGGGGCACATGCATCATTGCACCCGTTTGCGATTCTTAAATTGCGAAAATTAAGGAATCGCAATTTAGAAATCGCAAACGTCAATGCACGATTAAATCGCAAATATTATTGCGAATTCCTAATTTTCCTTAATTGCGATTCACATTTTGCGAATCGCAATTAAGGAAAACCTTCCCATTGATTCCTATGGGCCAAAAGGCCCATCGGAATCAATGGGAAGGCATTAACATTTTGCGATTTTCATTTTGCGAATCGCAATTTGTTAATGCATTTCAAGGGTGCTGAGGAGGGTCCAAAGGACCCCCCCCCCATCCCCCCCTGCACCCTTGAAATGCTATTTTAAGTGCAAGTTTCACACACACATGTCCAAAGGACATATGTGTGTGTAACATGACACTTACAAAAATGCTTTTTTGAGCATATTTGAAAGATTTCGCAAATTAACACGAGGTTCACCCTCGTGTTAATTTGCTCCCCCTAATTGCGACTTCGCATTTTTTTAAACATTCATGCATTGCATTTAAGGAATCGCAAAAATGCGGTTCCTTAAATGCAATTGCATTTTTAGAAATCGCAAAAAATTGCAATTTCTAAAAAATTGTTTGATGCATCCCAAAAAGTGATTTTGGAATCGCAAACGGCTGAATTTTGCGATTCACACCGTTTGCGACTCCAAAATCACTTGATACATGTGCCCCTAAGTGTTTGTTTTAAAAAAAAAAAAATTCATCGACCTCTGCTTTTCCTGATAGCCTTCACCATTTCTACAGTCTCAGCCTCCCAGTAGTTGACCTTTACTCAACCTGGCCTATTTTAGGCCCATTTCACCCTTGTATTTTTGTATCACAATGTTCCTTTTCCTGTTGCTTTCTTCCAGGAGGTGGCTCTTACCTCCCTTTTTAGGTTTCGACCTGGGGAGGGCACTCAGTGCCCCTCCCAGATCGAAAACTTTTGTCTTCAGTATGGATGTTCGGACCGCCTCTGTTTCCAATTTGCTAGCTCCATAAATGGACGCTAGCCATTGGGAGACAGAGGCTGTCAATCATGCTTTCTCAGGAAAACGCGATTCGGGGCGTTTCTCTGGCTTTTTTTTAAGTCCCGCCCCTTTGTCCCGGGCCGCGCTGGGATTGGCTGCCGGCCCGGGACACTCCTGTGACGTCATTTCCCGGGCCGCGCTGTGATTGGCTGCCGGCCCGGGACCTGACCTGTTTATTATTTTGGGATAGACCTTCTACCGCTTATTGCAGGTTGGCACTGGTACCGTCCTTTCCCATTAAGAGCTCCTGTAAGCACGAGCGTCCTCTGCATGACGAGGCGCTCTGGGTCTGCGCTGAGCTTGCTATTGACTTTGGCTCCGTGTCACGACAGTGCGAAGGGGCTGTCATTGATGGAACGGGCTAATAAGGCGCACTGGCTGCAAACAGTGAAAGCTGGCGCATGCACTGGGCCTCGCACATCTCGAGCAGGGTCGGGCTGCCCTGCAAACAGCGCCTTGACTTTTCTCATTAAGGATTCAACCTGTTTATTGAATCTGGTAATGTCTGCAAACAAGCTTTTCAGGAATTAAAAGAGGGAGGGAGGGCGGGGGAGGGAGCGGGCGCGGGCCTCCAGCGAGCGAGGGGCCCTCGCTTTCTTACCCGTAGGGCACTGTCACTCACAACCTCTTTTACACTCATTAGCAATTGTGCCGGGAGGCGCTTGCTGCCCAGGGGTCGGACTGGGGGCCCAAAATCAGTCCTGGTCCTGGAGAGACTGTTCAAAGCAGCCCCGCTTCGTATCTCTCTCGATTTCTCTTTTAATTCTCTCTGTCTCTCTTCCTGTATCAGACACTCTCTCTCTCTCTTTTTCTCTCTGCCCCTCTCTCTCCCTCCTGTGTGCCGCCCGCCCAGTGCCTCACATCTTAGAACGCAGCCACCCCGATTCGTTCAACAACTGAGCAGCAAGAGTTGCAGCCCCCCGGAAATGCCCATTTGGACGAATAGTCAGTCCTACTCTGCGTGTGGGGATTCCTGCCGCCTTTGAATGAGTATGTTTTGCCATGTATTACTACAAAAAAGCATGCGGTGCACATAGGACACGTCTGGCCCTCCCTGTGGGTAACATCCTTGGCAGCTACTTGCCATTACATTGCTTGATAATATCCGGTCCACACACACTGCCCTCTGCTGGCCAGTGTGCGTCGTGCAGGGTAAAGTGCTTCTGCTATAGCAGTAGCGCTGGAATTAGAGCATCTGGGCTTCTCGGAGCTTTGTAGCATTGTATGTAAGCCATTCATTTCCCGCGCAAGACACTTATTAACGTTCAGGGCGAGGCACTCTGTAAATGTTAAGAAAACACAAGCAAGTTACTCGGACAGTGTTTTTAAAAGTACTGTTTAACACCTGTCCTCGGCGCCCTTCCCTGTCTGCTCCTGCGCATCGCTTTCCTTTCTGCATCAGATCTGGAAGCGGCGAGGTCTCTGCAGGATTCCAACATCCCACCTTTAATCCTCAAAAATGATTGTTTGCAAATATGCCCCAATCTCAGTGTGGGGGAAGAAATCCTTTTTTGAGCGCTGTGTGCCCTCCAGTTAGATGGCGAGGCATTCCCACCGGCGCAGCAAAACATAAACTTTGTTCTCCTCAAACAGTAATCAGCAATTTTTCCCAGAGCAAATATTATTTTTTCCTTGCATCTGTTTATGAATTGCTTTTCACAGCTTGAAATCACATTAGAACTTCATAAACCCCCCTTGTCTGTCTGAAATAACCACACACGCTGCTGCCCTGTGACAGCGTCACTCGAGAGATTGTACCAGCTGGGCACGGTGGCTCAGCTGTGCAAACAGGCGTTGTGGCTGGGGAAGGCAGCTGGGGAAGGCAGCTCACAAATGCCAATATATTCATTCACAGAAAAAGCAAAAAAAACAGATTTTACAACTGCCCCATGCTGCGAAAACGTACCCCCTTTGCTAAAAGCTTGATTGCTCATAGAAGGTCCCATCGGGGAGGAGGCGCTGTGTCGCGATAGTATGGGTCATACGCTCCTTACCCAGCATTCTTCTGGCACTAGCAGGGCAGGCTGCTGCCCCAAGCAGCCCTCATAGCAGGCCATGGAGAGCATTAGCGGGCACAGTTACCACTGGTCTGATAACACGGCAGGTAACAGTGCATGCAATATTACAAATAGAAGGCGGTGTTTCTGCGCCTCTGCCTGGACGCTGTGAATTTTCATGTCTACGATGGGGAATAACATGGAAAAGTTGTATTCATTTACCATTTTGAATTCTAGACAATTTTATGGACATCATGCAACCCACTTTTTTTCAAATGGATATATCGCCAGATATATTGTTGAAGGCAAAAATGGGAGATTTTGTCTAAAATTAGGATTAACGCCCATTTTGGAACTAATGAGTGAGTGATGGCTCAGTGCGTTTGTTTTGGTGGGGATTCTAATGCCGAAGGACAAAACGAGGCACTTGTCAGTGATGGCTCAGTGGTTTATTTTGGTGGTGATTCTAATGGGGTTGTGTTTTATCCTTGGGAGGATTAGAGCGAGTTTTCATTGGTTTGGTGTTGTATGTGGTTACTGGTGGCCCTGCGAGCTTGTGCATGTATGTACCTCTAGGCCCCGCAAGAGGTTCTGACAGTCACACAGAGGTTTATGCGGTACCTTTTGAGATGGGTCACTCAGAGGTTTATGCAGAACCTTTTGAGGTGTGTCACTCAGAGGTTTATGCGGAACCTTTTGAGATAGGTCACTCAGAGGTTTATGCGGAACCTTTTGAGATAGGTCACTCAGAGGTTTATGCGGAACCTTTTGAGATGGGTCACTTAGAGGTTGGTGCGGAACCTTTTGAGATGGGTCACTCATAGGTTTATGGTGAACCTTTTGAGATGGGTCACTTAGAGGTTGATGCAGAACCTTTTGAGATGGGTCACTCAGAGGTTGATGTGGAACCTTTTCAGATAATGAGGCTCTTAAGGCTCAGAAACCGTCTCCTGTGAGGTGCCTTCACATGGTAAAGAGGCAAAGCTCCATGGGAGGGATAAACATAGGGTTATGAAGTTGGGACATGAATAAGAAGCAAGCAAATCAGAGTGACGAGGGAAAGCCAGTCAATAGTGAGAAATGGGCGGGCTCTAAGCTCTTCTATGTTCATGGTAATGCACAATATGCTCGCAACAGACCGCGCATGCATTGTCTAGTAAGCTTGACCCAATCATCTTCCCAAGCAAAACTCCAAACGGAATTAAAGGAATAAATAACTTCTCAAATTCTCCGGAACTTTCGTCGCATGAAATGTGTCAGTCATTAGCGGATAAGGGAAGGAAATATTTGTTGTTAACTAGTGAGTTGCTGAGATCAGTACATGGATCTTTCTACATGTAACTACACATTTTAAAGAACATAACTGGCTTTGGACCTGACGTATTAAAAAGCTTAAAATATGTTTGAAAGAAATTACAAGCAGCCCATTGGGAGATTCATGTCTATTGTACTTTCCACATTTTTTTGCAGCAGGAACAGGACAGAATGGGGCCCAGATACTGAAAAGAGGGCAGTTGTGATATTGTGACCATGTAGTATGCTCTACCTCCACCCTCTTACTTGTCCCAAACCTCATTTTACTTCTATGATCTTCCAAATAACCATTTCTAGACTCTTCCCTCTTCTATCCTTCTTTTTTCATAGCTCTAACTTTTGCAAAGGCGAAACCGTTGCATTGTAAATGCTTGTTCAGGCTTCTAATCGATTTTTAACCGTTTTTAAGATTGATTAAAATCAATTGAGAGACTTATGGCAGCAGCGGTGTTTTCAAAACTGATCTTGCTCACAGGCGCACATTATTGGATAGTCTTGCATTATGGATTCGTTGTCCACGGGCTTTCTCAGTCAACACTAAATTTTGTAGGGTGGTGTGCACAAATTTAGTGTGTATACACAGTTCAGGTGAGAGATTGCTCATCGGTGTAGCCTTTGTTTTTTTTCCTACAGAAATGTTTTTGTTTTGCTTGTACAATGTGTATGTACTGTTCAGCAACCATGCTGAGGGATTTAGGTTTACAGTTTATATGTTCTAGCTTCCACAGTTTGGGTTTTCTTTCCCAAAGGACGTCCTGATCTAGTTTGTTTTTAGTGGGTAACTGCACTACAATGTTCCTGTGGTATCTCCCGCCCTGACCTTTCGTCACCCCCTGCCCCGTCCCTCGCCTCTTGGTGCACTCCGCGGTGACGTGATAGAATGCCACCGCCGCGAGCGTTCGGAGGTGAGCGCCTACGGAGCGGGGGCTGGAGAGACGTCGTGAGCCAGCCTGTCACCTGTGGCTGGGGTCGTGTGTCAGTTCTTAAATAAGTTATTGTTGGCACCAATAAAGCCTGTGTCACCCCTCATCTGGCTGCTGGTACTTTTATTCATCTTTCACACTGGCGACGAGGACCGGGAGCAGGCATACGCAACCCCAACACGGAAAGCTAAAGAAGGATATTGAGGACGGCAAAAACGAGTGGAGAGGAAAACAGTCGGGAGAAGAAAGGAATACCCGGTCTGTGAGTAACAAGTAGTGAAAAGAAGACTGGAGAAACGGTGTCTGATTAGGCGCACCTTGGCAAGCGATGTACAAGTAAGAAGTCAAGCGCAGAGCGACTGATGAAACGGAAGGTGGCGAATGGGGGATCTTTATTCACCACTCAACCCGCTATGACAGTGGCGTTCGCTTTGTGCGTTATGTGAAGAAGTCTGCTTGGCAACATTAAAAAATAACGTGGAAATATAACCAAATGTACGTTGGGCTTAAGGAATAAAAACTGAGTGGAGCAAGAGGAGTGTGCTGTCCCACGTAACAGACAGAACGGAAGATCAGTGAAGAAGGAGTTCATGCGGGTGGTGGAGGCTGTGCTGTGCGACGTGAATGGACTGCGTCAACATCAAAATTCCCAAAGATTATTTGCATCATTCCCCGCCTCCCGGACAACCCCTGCGGAAGCAAAGCTAGGGAACATTTCTCCATCTCGCCTTATCTGGGCTCTGCTTGCAGTCGAGTAGCGAACAAAGTAGCCCACTCATTAACTGGATTGTAACAGGAGGAGCTTCCTCCCCCACTGTACTGTATTTTCAAGGGAAAATAACACTAACATCTGCGCTAGTGTGGGGAATCTGTACCTCAGAGGGGTAATCTTTACCTGATCAACGCTGCCATCTTGTGGATGCATCAAGCAACACGAAATTTTAACTCATTTCTGAGAAGAGAATACATTTCTTCGAAATAGGAAAGGAGTTTTGTTGAATGTGGTTATGACAACCCTGATAGTATAAGTAGCATCATATTTATGTTAGTGATCCCTGTGAAGTAAAATGCAGAATGTAACGCCACCCCCGATGTTTTTAGTAAGCCCAGGGGAACCTGTAATGCAATGGAAAAAGTGGAAGGAAATGTTTTTGAATTATGCTGTTGTGTGCAGGCCTTAACCCCCGCACTCCCCCATACCGTGGGGAAGGATCTACCCCAAGACCCATACCCCAGGCATCCCAATAACTTAGCCAACCAGGTCGTAGTTGTTGTGGTGGTTGTTGGCCGCAGTTTTATTGGGATCATAAATCATATCTGGGTCATATACATGTCAACACAATATCCCATAAATTATATCTGGGTCATAAACATGTCATACAACATATCTGGGTCATAAATCATACATGCCATCGCCGTGGTCATAAATCATATCTGGGTCATAAATCATACATGTCATCATTTTCATAAATCATATCTGGGTCATAAATCATAGATGTCATCATCATTGTCGTAAATCATATCTGGGTCATAAATCATACATGTCGTTTTCATTGTCCTAAATCATATCTGGGTCATAAACATATCAATCATCATATTGTGCAGATCAATCTCGTGGTACATTCAGTTCGTAGATGGCACGCCTACCAAACCAGTTCTTTCGTTGATCCTTGGTAGTCCTCATTGTCGTGTTACCTCTGGGACCACCATTTGGCTGGTCACCCACGCCCTTTGCGTGTAGGGAGGGGTAGCTTCTCCAAGGAGTTAGGCCCAACTCGCTACCTTTTTGTGCCTCGCCGTCCGGCCGGGTCTGGGCCGCGAGCGCCGTCTCCGTTCGCTACTCCCCTCCTTGGCCCGGCCACCTCACCATGCCGTGCGGCATCCCAAAATGAGTGGCCTACTTCTACACACCGCCCTGTTGGTGTGTCTCCTTAGCCATCCGTAGTAACAATTTCCGCCGATGCTTGTGTTGCTGTCCAGCACTGCGACAACTGCTGGTTCCTAGGTGTGGGTGGGTGGGTCCAAAAATTCCGGTGCGCCGCTTCCCCCGCTCCACGAAAATTAGGAGCTATCTGGGGGAAGCGGTGGCTTATATCCCCCCCATCTGCTCGCCCGTTACGTGCAGCTGGTCCCCCATTGGGGGGTTTGTACCATGCCGTACCCCCTATTGGCTGGGGGTTCCTTGGTGCCAACAGGATGCTCCCTTGTGAGGTGTTAAACCTTCCTGCCGCTTCTGGGCGCCCAGAACCGGTTCCTCCACTGGGGCTCGGCGTGGGTTAAGGCGCCGGCCCTTGAGCCTCCCCCCCCCCCCTTCGGGGGGGTGCGGCGGCCTCTGCAATAACCCCGCACTCCCCCATACCGTGGGGAAGTATCTACCCCAAGACCCATACCCCAGGCATCCCAATAACTTAGCCAACCAGGTCGTAGTTGTTGTGGTGGTTGTTGGCCGCAGTTTTATTGGGATCATAAATCATATCTGGGTCATATACATGTCAACACAATATCCCATAAATTATATCTGGGTCATAAACATGTCATACAACATATCTGGGTCATAAATCATACATGCCATCGCCGTGGTCATAAATCATATCTGGGTCATAAATCATAGATGGTCGGGTCAGGTCAACAGCCCAAAAGACAACATTGAGATCGGGGGGACAAGCATTGAGGCCATGTTTGATTTGTGCTCCAAAATCACGATAATCAATGCAAAAGAGTTTGAAAGTGTGGCAAAAGGCAAGATCCGGTTGAACAGAATGGTCCTTAGACTAGGGGGATACAGTGGTCAACCCATTAGTATGAAGGGTTTTTTCTGGAGCACAATAGAATACAGAGGTAGACTCACTGCAGAGAAGGTGTACGTGTCATCCAAGGGAGACAACATCCTGGGGTGGAGAGCACAAAAGGAGTTAGGCATATACCTGGATCCAAACAAAAACCCACAGATCTTGATCCATGAAGTACAGGGAACCAGTGACAACATTGAGACAGAATACAAAGAAGTGTTCAATGACAAGCTGGGGTGCCTGAAGAACTATGCACACATGATAAAGCTGAAGGAAAACGCAGTGCCTGTTGTAGCCAAGGTGAGGAACCTACCACTGGCTATTCAAGGAGCGGTAAAAGATGAACTGGAGAAGCTGTGCAGCCTGGGGGTCATAGAGCCGGTGGAGGCAACAGAGTGGCTCGTGCCGATCGTCGCAGCAAGAAAGAAAGATGGATCTGTCCGCCTATGCATCGACCTCAGGGCGTTGAATAAGGAAGTGGTTGTGGATAAATTCCCCCTGCCTAACATCATGCAGATGATGAGCATGCTGGAAGGTGCGAGAGTATTTTCAGCGCTGGATCTAACTTCAGCCTACTTCCAGATTAGGCTCCATGAAGACTCACAGGACCTAACTTCGTTTTTGACGCCCATGGGTGCCTTCAAATTCAAGAGAATGCCGTTTTGGCTGGTCTCCGCTGCAGTGGTGTTCCAGAGAATCATGGGGAGCATACTTAAGGGTATCCCTGGAGTCTTGTGCTACCAAGACGACGTACTTATGTTTGGCAGAGACAACGAACAACATGATGGAAGACTAAGGGAAGTGTTGGCGAGATTTAAGGACCAAGGCCTCACAGTAAAAAAAGAAAAGTGCAGGATCGAGTGCAACGAACTGGACTTCTCGGGACACGGTGACCCAGGATGGCATCCGCCCTAAAGCTGAGCTACAGAACACCATAGCGAACTTAATGCCGCTAAGGAGTAAAGAGGAGATAAAGTCTTTCTTGGGAATGTTAGAATTCTACAGTAAATTCGTAAGGAACTTCGCTGGCAGAACCTTTACCATTCGACGCCTGCTCAAGAAAGATGTAGTGTTCAATTGGGACGAAGAATGCCAGAAGGAGTTTGAGGAGGTGAAGAAAGCACTGGCAGAAGCCCCCAGCCTGAAAGCTTTTGTCCCCAACAAGAAGACAATGGTAACCACAGATGCGAGCTCAAAGGGACTTGGGGCGGTCCTTTCTCAAGTTGGTGCAAAGGGGGAAGAAACCATAGCCTTTGCATCCAGGTCACTACGGAAGTCGGAAACCAACTACTCGGTGATCGAGAAGGAAGCGTTAGCGGCACACTGGGCCATGAGCAAGTTCAGAGACTTCATCTGGGGTACCAAAGTTTACCCTGCGTACCGACCACAAGCCCCTAGAAGAAGTGTTTACCAAGAAGGGACTCGACGCGATATCGAGCCGAATCAGGCATTGGGTTGTAAGTCTGCAAGAATACACGTTCTGCGTTGAATACGTACCCGGAACAAAGAACCTTGCTGCAGACTGCCTTTCAAGGCTAGTAAATGGTGAGGCAGAAGACGAACCCGAAGACTTCAAGAATGAAGAAAATGAAGACTTCCAAACAGAAAATGTATGCGTGATCACCCAAGGGGCCATAAGTGAGGAAGCGTGGAAGGAGGCCTTGGAGGCAGATGACCTATTGAAAAGAATGTGTGAAAGAGCAAGAAGAAAGGTGGAGACTTGAAGACAAGCAAAGCGAAGCACTATGCCCCTACTAGATGGTCAGGGAAGAGATCTCTGAGAAGGACGGATGTCTGTTCAGGGGTACAAGGTTGATCCCACCCAGAGCGGTGAGAGAACGACTGGTTGATTTGGCCCACGATGGACATTTAGGCATCACCAAGACTAAGCAGAGGATGCGTGAGGATTACTGGTGGCCGTGCATGGATCTTGACATTGAAAGGAAAGTGAGGGACTGTATCCCGTGCACAGTTAGTGACAAGGTCTTTAAACAACATACACCACATATGGTCTGCAGGCCACCTCCCTCAGGACCGTGGGATGAGGTGGCGCTAGATATAATAGGCCCGTTAACGGGAGAAACAAGCACACCATATATCTTAGTCCTGATGGATTTGTATTCAAGATGGCCAGAGGTGAAGATTGTGCCAGAGATCACCACAAAAGCTGTCATCGAGTTCTTGCTCGAACTATTCCTCAGAGAAGGATCACCAAGCAGTATACTGACAGACAATGGAGTTCAGCTGTGCTCAAAGGAGATGAAGGAGTTCCTCGAAAGTCATGGGATAGCACACAAGCGATGTGCACTTTACCACCCCGGAACTAATGGAATGGTAGAACGTTTCAATAAAACACTGAAGGATAGCATCCAACTAGCCAGGACTAGCGGCTTGAACTGGAAGGGAGAAATTATGAAACGTCTGGAGGCCTATCACCTAACTCCACACCAGACGACGGGTGTAACCCCGTTTGAACTACTCAAAGCGAGAAGACCTAACACCAAATTTTCACCAGGGTGGATGAGTTGGCAGAAAGGTTGGACTAATCACTCTAGTGAGGCTACAGCACTTGATAGACAGAAGAAAGCCATGCTAGAGAGGAAAGAGAGATTCGATAGGCTGCACTCCACCCGAGAAGTGGGTTTCGGGGTGGGCGACGACATAAAAATCAGAGCACCTACAGGGAGGGCGAGTTGGTCGGGGTTCAGCAGACCCACCAAGGTTGTAAAAGTATTCAGGAATGCAGTGAAGACCCAGGAAGGGAAAATTTGGAACTTGGGAAGAGTAGTGAGGTACCACCCCCCAAAGGGAGTTTATGTAGAGGAGGAAGTAAGGAGAGAAAAGCCCCCTGTACAAGGTGAACAGCCCTCTAGGGAGCGTGACGAATTAACCCATCCAGCCAACCGTACTAGCCGAAGGGTGGTCAGACTCCCCAGAACAATATGTGACCTAGTTTGAAGAAAATTGTCTGACTCCAACATGATGTTTAACTGTTATATGGTTGTTGTGTAGGGAAGGGGGATGTGTGGTATCTCCCGCCCTGACCTTTCGTCACCCCCTGCCCCGTCCCTCGCCTCTTGGTGCACTCCGCGGTGACGTGATAGAATGCCACCGCCGTGAGCGTTCGGAGGTGAGCGCCTACGGAGGGGGGGCTGGAGAGACGTCGTGAGCCAGCCTGTCACCTGTGGCTGGGGTCGTGTGTCAGTTCTTAAATAAGTTATTGTTGGCACCAATAAAGCCTGTGTCACCCCTCATCTGGCTGCTGGTACTTTTATTCATCTTTCACAGTTCCCTTAACAGGTACGGCATGCGTTTAGGAATTATTCCTTTTTCGCATAAAGTGTTACATTTAGCCCCTACGCAGGGGTGGGTATTATGAGCTCTTTTCACATAGTGATAAATGTAGCACGTAGCCTCTACACTGGGTTGAGTTCATGAGTGTGTTTCTCACATACTCTAGTTTGTTTTGTAACCCCTACGTGGGGTATGGTTATCGGGGTCTTCTCCGATTAACATAACAGGTAACCCTTTCACTAGGTTGGTTTTAGTCATGGGTACGATTCCCATTCACACTTGTTAGTTTGGTAACTCCTACGCAGGGTATGTTTTGGGGGATTTCTCCATTCAGCATTACATGCAACCATTACACTTAGTGGGTTTTGGGTTTATGGGTTCGGTTCCCTTACACAGGGTGTATTTACATAATTTTTGTTCCCATATTCTTGTATAAAGTCTTACTGGACTTTATGGATCACTGTCCCTAGTGTTAGTATCTCGTATGAGGGGTGGAAGTTTGGCTTTTAACTCCTCTTTCACAGCAAATGTAAGTTTCCTTATGTGAGGAATCTTGTTTATTGATTTTCTTCTCTTTCAGAAGGGATTGTAGTTGCAGGTTTGTTTTTGTCATTTGCAATCTACAAGGAACTTTGTTCTTTATATTTATTGGGAGAGGATGTGTTATTTTACTCTATTGTTGTTTGTAAAGCATCCATTCTCTCTGTTTTGAATAGCTCTGACCCTCTCGTGATGTTTGCTTTGTTTCACATCCTTGGGTTTTTGAACTATTTCTTGCATTTGTACATTTCTGTGTATAGTTCTTCTTTTGCAGTATTGTTACTTTTTGTTTTCTTTTAAAAGGAAAGGGATGTGTTATGCCCTGCTTAATTACTGTTTTTTCTACAATTCATCCTTTCTTCCTGCTGCTCAGCCAAAGCGCATGTTTACTGTAGAATGTTGGGAATGCAGTGATGCATGGAATGTTGGGTGTCTGTGTGAGTGAGGAATGACAGAGAGAGAGAGAGGGGCTGAGCAGCAGGCAGGCTGCTCCTGGTGGGGTTTGATACTACAAGGGGTTTCATACTACCTGGAACTATTGCCTTGACTACTAGCTAATCTACTTATACTTCACCTGTTACCTGGACTACCTGTCTGTTGTACTTACCAACCATATGGATGTACTTGAACCGTCTACAGATTAAAGGTACATGTTAAATCTACTTGGCTACCTGTGTCTACTTTCTACCTCAGAGTACAACACACTAGCTAATGAATCCACGCTTTTATCATTCCTTGAACGTCATGCTGATGCAACACTGGGTCTGCTACCTTTGAATCCTGGGTGAACTTCCAATTCTGACAGCATAATTCCTGTATGTTTACTGCTTGAATAGTACATGGGGAGAGCCTGCTGACCTCCTCCCCTGTCTCTTGATACCTGTGTGTACTATCCCCAGGGAGGAATGTTAATTAACTCCAAGCCAGGGACATCACCTAGCAAACGGAAAGTCTGAGCTAAACACAGGTAAGGGCAGGTACTTCCCCTACCCACGGAGTCTCAGCAATGATTAGGGAGTGGAATCGGGGAGCTGGAATGCCCAATAGAACATACACTACCCTGGTTTGCCTTAAACACAATGTCTACCAATCCATACCGATCCAGTGAACACACTTTCTCTCAACACGCATATCCCAGACATGATAAAGGCCACAGTAACCCAGATAAGGGAAACTGCATAGAGTTTACCTGGAGGGAGCTTGTATGCAACCCTTCCCAAGGGTTACAGGTACTCCTGACTATAGATTAATGCTACTGCCACTATCAGTCGACCTCCGGGCCAAGCTCTAGGGTTGCAGTCAATATAAAATGGAGACCTCCATGGACATGCATGATTGACGTGTTCACTAAGGTAAAAATCCCCCGAACCTTCCAGTTACTTGTCAAGAATTCAATACAGGGCATGGTAGCACCATCTTGAGAGCCATGCAGAAGACATTTCATCCCAACAAGAGCATCTCCCTCTAAGTTGTTTTGGTAGCACCAAACCCTCTTGACCTGCAATCTGAATCCTTCCTGAAAGTGACCCTTTGACATCCCCCGATGATCCCAATGGGTGCCAAGGAAACAAGCTCCTCTAATTAATGTACTTAGATGGCAGTCTAGGACTCTGTAAAAGAGCATTCCTTCCTACTGGCTTCAGAGCCATTTCCTCAGATTCTCATAATAATGTATTTTACTTCATACACTGTCTTCACTCTTCCATTTGTCACTACCTGAATCATCTCAGTAGAATGCCACTAATGCCATATGTCACAATAGCTCCAAATCCTAAACAGCATATCTGTTTGGCATGCTCATTGGAAATAGGCAAATTTATTTATTTATTTATTTATTTATTTATTTATTTAATTTATATGGCGCGTTATAACCACCGGGGTCTCTAAGCGCTGACATATACAAATACAAATACAAATGAATGAGTGCTGGATCCGTAAAATAGAAGTGAAAAGAGCAGAAACTCTGAGGTAAGCAAACGCATATACCCTGCGTTATCCCCATTCAGTCTTCCTAGAAGATTAGCGCTCTCACAATTAAAATTGATTTTTCTGTGAAAATTAAATTAACTTAACTTTGATGCAGTACTTTTATGCTCATTCATAATTTATTGTAAAGATCTGAACCTGACAGCGAAGGTCAGAGGTGAGTGGTGTGTTGAACCTTGGCTGACAGTATTAGTCTCCTTTAATTTAAAAAACTACAATATGGGAGTTTTTGGAAGAAGCGCTATTCTAGACAGTGAAATGCCATGGGCTTTTAAGGGACACTCTCTCATTACCAGACCCTTACACAACTGGAGCATGATTTCAGGGTAACTTGTCCAGTAGACTCTTGCCCACGTTTACCTTTGGTAGCGGGAAGATGACTCTGGGTTCCTGTTTTGGAGTTGACCTGTTGCATACAAGGAGTGCGCAGATGTCAAAAATGACAATTTAAAAATTTTAACTATGTGAAATTGACCGGTGTAGGAAGATGGCTCTGTATATACTATACTAAAATGAGGTATAGTGTGCACCTCGGTGATGTCATCAGTGATGTGACTGACCAAGTCATGAGTGATGTAATATGTGACGACATCAGCAGTGAATTCCGGGAGTGCGAGTGATAGTTAGCTCAACTAACTCTAACAGGCGAATTTCTCTGGTTTTATATGAGTCAAATGTCCAATTAACTATAACGTCCCTGAAACCTATGGGTTTTTAGTGAATTTCAAATGTTTTTTAAATGCTAATTCCTAACTATAACGTCTGTAAAACCTATGTTTTTTTCAGTGAATTTCGAAGGTTTTTAAAATCTTAATTTCATATTTTAATATGTGTAAAACCTATATTTTTTCTATGTTTTAAATAATATTTTGGAACTCTATTATCCTTTTTTTTTTTACTTAAAAAATGATGTAATGTTTTATATCTTCAAATAAAATATGTATATCATTTTATTTTTTGTATTTTGAGAAAAATAGAGTCCTGTACCAGTAGTGCACCAAGCTCCATCAGCACGCAAACCCTATCGCCATATTGCTAAACTCGTAAATGATGCTCATTTCGTATCCGACGGGTTCGTGGCACCGCCGTCCGCGTAACAACATATACGAATGAGGTCACGCCAGCTGCTACTTTGGTATGCGACGGGTACGCAGTACCAAGCAGCGCGTTGCATCATGTACATATGGGGTCGCGCGCGTTGCGTATGCGACGAGCGCACCATGCCAGGCCCTGTGTTACGTCATAGACGTATGGTGTTGCGCCGGGTACACCATTCCCTCATTTTTGTTTTCTGTCTCAAAACTATATCTAATAACTTTAAAGTGTATATGAGAGCAAGCGATAATCTAAAATATTTAAACATTTATATATTTCTAACTGTAATAAAATTATATGATAGTAAATATATTTTCTCAAAATCGCATTGGGTGCGATCTCCTTGCGCGCTGGGTGCATGATTTCCAAGTGAACTCAACAAAAAGCATTTGATTAGTTCATAACACTTCCCATTGTAGCAGTTGGAGAACGCCACCCTTTTTAGTCATTCTCTCTACAGCATTTGATGAGACACATCTCTTCTGCTTAAAGTTGTTTTTGAAAACTTTTTGCTATGTACACATATCTTACACTACACACAACATGCAACCATCATCTTCATCAATATTCATGGTCTGTAAAGTAGCCTTCCACCTGTGATAGCCATGCACCTAAAAGTTACATAACCAAAGTTTTCCCCTCTGCCAAAGGTAACATGGTTGCATACACTGCCCACAGCATAATGTAATGTAGTACAGCCCAGGGGCAGTATCATGCATAGATAATGAACACACAAATAGATAGTGGAAGTGGGTACGGGCACGTGCCCTCGACTTCTTTTTATTACCAGGGCCACATATTCAGTGACGTCTGTGCTGGATGCGTGTGGGGTGAGTGGAAACCAGCCCTCAGGGAATGGTTGCTGCTAGCATCAACTACAACACTAATCATTGGATCACACACACAGATTCAATAATAAAAGAGTCAATAGTTTGTGCTGCAGTAAGGTAGGGACAGTAGTTGTGAAATAATACAGAAAAAATTATATCGTAAAAGAACCACAACTTGTGGTATACTGAGACACAGGCAATAGATCTGAAATAATACACAAAAAGATTGTATCATAAAGAGTTCATCATTTCTAGTGCACTCAGATAGCCACATCAAAAGCATTCAGCTTGTGCACAGCCAGCGACGATGCGTGCTGCGGGCGGGCCGTACTAGGAGCAATGTCTGTTGCCATCAACACTTCATCATCTGCAATAGTGACTCAATCTGAATTTTGAACACTGCTGTCTGCAGTGTAGGCTAGAGAGAGCGGTCAGCAAGGGCCTACAGCCACGTGGAGTTGACTTGAGCTGCTCAATGTGTAATATACGAAGCAACAAAAAGCGTGTGCGCAGCCTGCGATGATGCGTATGCCTGGTGCGGACAGGGCGCACTGGAGCAATGTCTTTTGCCTACAGGACTGCGCCACCTACAATAGCGACTCGATCTGAATTGTGAACACTGCTATCTGCAGTGTAAATTGAAGGCAGTACTCACACAGACATCCATGAATACTTTTTCTGAACTTCCTCGTCACTAAATTCAACAACATAAATTACAGCAAAGTCTGCAATAAATAAAGCAAAACATTTCGAATTGCCATCTCTGATGTCTACAGTTTAGACTATACAGTGTTCCTTTGAACTTGCAAGATGAATTTGGTCATTGTACTGAACCTATAACTCATCTAAAAAAAGTTCTTCAAGCAAGTATACTATAAGGATGTTGTGTATATTTCAATAGACGTTGTAGGTACTTGACTACTGGATTCTGTAATTAAACAATCCCCACTCGATCTGAATTGTGAGCCCTGCTGACCGCACTGTAGGCCAGAGGCAGTGGTCCTTAACGCCTCACAGCCACGTGCCGTTGGATTCGAAAGCACAGAGTTGGCTGCACCTGATCGGAGGGGGTACACACAAATCATCAGAGACTTTAACTTCTGACATCCTCAATCATAGAATCAAGACCCCGTTTCACTGTTCGTACCTGCTGTACTGCTGTGTACTACACTGACTGCTGTCAACCAAGCACAATAATCATGTGCAGAAGTTAGCTACGGAAGCACAGAGTCTGAAGCACCTCAACGGTGGAAGTTGTGTAAAACCAAGCAGCAAGTAATATCGGACATCGTCCATTGTGGGATCAAGACCCCTTTCTACTGTTGCGACCTAGAGTAGGTTGCACCTTGTAAAAGGGAGTACCTTCATCTCCACTCTCAGATGCAGTTCTAACATCATCCATTGTGGAATCAAGACACCGTTCCACTATTGGGGCCTAGAGTTGGTTGCATCTGGTCGAAGGGAGTACCTTAATCTCCACTCTCAGATGCAGTTCTAACATCGTCGATTGTGACATCAAGACACTGTGCCACTGTTGGTACCTGTTGGACGACTGTGTTAGTAGTATACAGAGCACTCCACGGTGATGGGCCTCAGGCTGGGCGATGTGTACCTGTGTTGCGGTAGCCAGCGTTGATCTCAGGAGCCTTCCGAGCTCGCAGACCTCAGCCCAGGAGCTTCCGCCGGCACATGGTGGGCCCTCTTTCACATACTGCGGTGTCGAAAGGTGAATTGTGCGGCATATATGCGTTGCAGTGTCCATGGCGGTTTCTTAGTACCAGCAGGCTGAGAGCATCATTCACGCAGCCACCTTCGCTCACAGTGTCAAACACGTGGCGGTATACGCTGTGCAGACCTGGCAGACACATTCGCCATTCCGGAACAAAACCACACTCAGAGAAACATGCCTTTTATTCATACCCCTATGCAAGCCTTGCGTACGCTGAGCCAGACCACTACGCTAAAGATTTTGGGGGGAGGGGGCACGTACGCGCTATGTTTTCGTAATCTTCCCTACTGACTGTACTATCATGTTTGCGTCCACTGTCTACTTCACTCAATAAACCATCGGTGTATGTTGACATGTACATGTCTGTGCTCTCAATACTCAAGTCTGTCCGGCACATCCCCTCAACACTTTGCATTGTATACTTTTATAATCGAGAATCACTTGCCACCTTCGCACATACTTTGCTCCCATCTCTCCCCGCATTCTGCATTGTGTGACAGAGGTGCCATGCCATGTTTGGTTTGTGTACATGGCTAGCCACGGTTCCCACAGTACGTAGTATGGTTGCGTCTGCTAGGTGTACATATTGTTTGTCATGTTGTATGTGATTATATTAGGTAGCGCGTTTATTCACGATCAGTGGTTTCTCCCATTTTACATATCGCTGTCTTAAAGAGGATACAGAAGTTTTTCTCAAAGGTGAAATGTGCGACCACAATGGCAGTCATTCATTACTATCCAAGAAAGTCCAACACACAACGCTTCTAAGCTTACACCCCCCCAATATTGCGTGCTTTCTTAAAAGCACGCCAACTCCCACAATCAGACCAACATTCACACAGCTTTCTAACTGCAGTTATCTGCTTCTCAATAACATGCACTCCTACGGAATGTGAGCTGGCATACTTTATGTCCTTACTGTTTCAAACCGAGTAACTTCCTGTGGCAATGTCTATTCCCACCCATACAAAGTAACTCCCAAACTTTAACTTGGCATTCAATACCTACTTTGAAAACAGATTTCATTAAACTAACCAAACTGAAAGCGCTTTTGTTCAGAACAGAAGTGTTCCTCACTTCTGCAAAAGAAATTTATCAACGGCAGATAGCACAAACTTAAACTAAAATACAGTCCCTTTTAAATACGAACCTCCCATTACACTTTGTGAATTGTTACACAATTTTCAACACATCTCACACTCAAGGTCTGGCACACTTTTTTAACACGGTCTCTTCCGGCCTTGTCATAGGCTTTCAAACTGTTTTTGGTATAATACCAAACTTCATTCATTCGATCATCTCTGGAATAACAGGAACAGTGCCCATAATTCTTGCTCTCTTTGCGGCCATGCTACTACTATTTTTACTTGTAAAAAATGGCTGCGCTCCCTGTGGTAACAACCATGTCCGACAGAATACGCCTCTACGCGAAGCTACATCAATACCGTGAAAAAATGGAACAACTTTTCGGCTGCCTACCTCTATCTATTATCGGAGCCAGCTACAACATTACATTTATTTACACATATGCAATCTGCGTGCAACCATATTTTTATTGCAAAATTTGCCCATTCGACTGGCGAATGGATCTATGCCTTGCCAACATCCCAACAATCGCTCCCGATATCCAGCAGGTAATGGAGTATCTTGAAAATCATGAACTTGATTGTTCGGGCAGTGGAGCAATGGCGGATGCAACTCAAAGAGGTATTGTGGCGGAATGGGATTTCTGCGCAGCCGCGATAGATCTCCTGCAACGTGCAACCTTTGACAACATCACAGATTGCCTGCCAATTCAAATTTCCGCTCCAACATTCGAGGAACATTACTGTCCCCTTGAGGATATGAATTGGATAGCTTTGCTATACTCGCACAACGGCAACAATGACCTCTTGGAACATTACGCATCTGAAGCCGCTGAAGAACTTCCGTATTGCAATCTCCAAGACTTGTAAGACATTCATATTATTCTTGGATTGATTTTTTAAATGTTTTTTTACTTTTTCCTATACATTTTTTTAATACACTTCAATTGAACTATTTTCATATAATAACTTTCTAAGTATGCTCAGGCATTTGAACTCTGTTTTCATTATTGCCCCTCACGTCTCCAGCATAACCAGGGATGGGTGATGTATGTCCTATGCAAATACGCTATTTACTTGCTAAATTAGTCTAAACCCTACATCCATTTTGAAACCATGTCTATTCTTTGTGCACACCTCTATCTGCCTGCCTGTTATCCATGAAGCCCTCTCACACAAATGAACTCATCTTCAGCCTCTGCTCACAAGATCAAAAAACATGACATTGTTTAGGAACTGTTTGGCACAGTGTGGTAATCTTATCCTACCTTTATTTGTATTATAAAATTTAGTCATTCATGTCTAATAGCTATTGTTTATGTAACATGGAACTGTAACATGTAATGTGGAATTCACTAATGCAGGAGCATCAGTTTGAATACAGCAGAAGCGGTTGGAATTTGCCTCAGCTCGATGCCTTAGCTCTTTGCACAAGAATGTTTTTTTGAAAGAGCTGAAGACAATAATGTATGGTTTGACGAGAAGAGTACCGAATGTGCTTCTCAGGAGCGCAATGTTTGTGTTCCACCTCAATGTTCCGATGTGGGTAGAACTATTACCAATTCTGACAAGCACCAGATTGAATCTACTGCAAAAGAGATTGCTGACTCTTCTACTGTTGATAATTTTGTGTTACAAAAAAGGAGTACCAGGGTACCTAAGACGTTTGATGATTACATTTTGGTAATTTGTTTTTCTTTTTTTAAAGGATACATGTGGTAATCGTATCCTACCTTTATATTCATTATAGATTTTAAAGTCATTCAAGTCTAATAGGTTTTGTTTATGTCACATGGAACTGTAACATGTAATGTGGAATTCACTGATGCAGGAGCTTACGTTTGAATACAGCAGAAGCGGTTGGAGTTTGTCTCAGCTGGATGCCTTAGCTCTTGCACCAGTGGGTCCATTTATGGCACTTAAATAAAGACACTTTTTATATAACTTTCAGACTTCATCGCTTTATTACACACAGCCAATTTCTTAGACAAACCTGATTTCATCATTTCTCTTCTGTGGCATTGCAACATTTTGCATTATATTCTTCACGATTATTTCTTTATTCCTGCTTGCTAAAACACTGCATTCGAGTCTTCAGACACGTAGGGGTGAATAGTTAGCTTCCGACTCCCTGTAAAGTATAAACGCATACTAACACTACTTACACAG
Organism: Lissotriton vulgaris; assembly: GCF_964263255.1. Taxonomy (NCBI): domain Eukaryota; kingdom Metazoa; phylum Chordata; class Amphibia; order Caudata; family Salamandridae; genus Lissotriton; species Lissotriton vulgaris. The sequence continues at coordinate 976,390,873 of NC_141697.1, forward strand.
GTATGCTACAGCGGCAAGTATCCTACAGCGCCCCCAGCACATCACTTTACAGCAATCCGCTCACGGTTTCATCCCCGAGTCTTCAGACCAGTACCAGTGAATAGTTTGCTTCCCACTCCCGCTATAGTCTAAACGCATACTAACACCACCTGCACAGCTATGCTACAGCGGCCAGTATGCTACAGCGCCCAGAGCACATCAGTTTACAGCACTCAGCTCACTGTTTAGGCGCACACTTTGATCCCCGAGTGTACCGGCACCTCACCTCAGCACCATCTCACTGTGGGCAAAACAGAACTTTCACACCGGTAGGGGTAAATACTTCGCTTGACACTCCCTGTATTGCACACCCCAACCACCCAACAGAGCTCATAGCGCTCCTACCCTCCTCTAGCCTACTTTTATGACCCTTTTTTCCCCTTACTCGCTTCAACGGAAACACAAAATGGCTGCCAACATTTCCTAGTTGTGCCCGTTCGCAGCCAATAAGCAGCAAGCTTGTTCTCGTAACACCTCAGCCAATCAGATGGCAGAATTCCCAAATACCGATATCTGTATATTTCGATATGTCTCCAAAACTACTGAACGGATTTACACCAAATAAACAAAAGCGTGCTTTCTAGACCAAGACCCTTCTCCCTGCCAAATGTGGGGTAATTCCGTTCACCCGTTCGACCTGTAGCCTTGTCTAAAGTTTCCTATGGAAATTGCATGGAGAAAGCACGTTTTGGGACCCCCCTTTTTTCTCAGCCCCCCTTGACGAATCATCCCCAAACTTTCAACATAGGAGCTGATATGAACAAAGAATTAGTTTTGAAAATTTCGTGAAGATTCATCAAACGACGCCAAAGTTATAAGCAAAACAAAAAATGCTCTTCCTATGGGAACTTGGTCCTAACTATAACTACCTACTGGCAACCGCCAGTATGTAATGTGTATATGTATATAACCAACATGCACATGTATGACAGTTTCTAGAATGGTTGGACCTGTCATTTTCTGTGTGACTTTTGCCTTCGCTATTACTAATACTTTATTGTCTAATCATGTGAGATTATTGATGATGCGTCCGTTCCAGAGAAAAATTGGTGAACACTTGTACTTTTCAATGAAGAATACATTCAATTTCTTAGAAGATTCTTAAACACAGTCTTATATTTCAACAAATCATATTCTCTCCTCCTTAATAACAGTCAAGACGTTGTGAGGCATTGAACCATTTCTCCGTGTCCATTTCATTGTTATAAAGGTCGCGGGAAGAAACGTGCGTCAGACAGCAGCAAAAACTCATCGGCAGACAGCTCGCAGATCGAGGAGGCACAGGAGACCGAAAACACAGAGGCTGAGAAAACACAGGCCGACAAGACACAGGCTGAGAAGGTATAGCACTAATGCCACAATGTTACAGTAGATGTGAATACTTTTCTGCATGCTGCACACTGTAGCCATATTTGCTCTGCTGATGTTGGACTTGGCCCTCTTGGCAGGATCATCCCTGAACTTTTTGCCTTCCTCCAATATTCTCTGTTTTTGTTGGTCTAATGACTCTGGGCATTTTACCACTGCTGACCAGTGCTAAAGTGCATATGCTCTCCCTGTGCAAAAGGTATATGTGATTGATTTCCATGATTGGCTCATTGGATTTACTGTCAGTCCCCAGTAAAGTGCACCAGGAGTGCCAGGGCTTGTAAATGCTAATACTGCTAGTGGGCCTGCAGCGCTGGTTGCGCCACCCACAGAAACAGCCTTAAGATGTGTCTAGGGTCTGCCATTGCAGGACCTGCGAGCAGTCTGGTAGTGTCATGCTGGCTGGGCAAGTGCACACACTTGCCAGCCTCAGAACCTTCCCTTTGCTTCATATTAGTCACCCCTATGGTAGGCCCTAGGGCAGGGTGCATTGTAAGTGTAAGGTAGTACAAGCCCTGATGTGTGTGGCATGTCCTAATAGTGAATAACAGCCAATTTCGTTTTTCACTATTGTAAGGCTACCTGTTCTCTTAGGCCAAGATGTGCTGCTGGAATTATTACACCCTATAATCCCAGCAGGCCCAGGGAACATGGTAGAAAGTCAAGTTTGGTATGCCTGAACTCAGAATAATAAAATACTTCTTTTAGTAAAGTTTATTTTAATATCCTGTGTTTGCAAATGCTACTTTTAGAAAGTTAGCATTTGCTTGCCTAACCATTTCAGCCCGCCTCTGCTAGGATGTGTATCTGCTGTCTGGGTTGTGTGAGTGACAGGGCTGGGGGATGACAGGTGGTTAATGCAAGGATTACACCTTTTTTTTTTATTTTTTTTTTTAAAGTGTCCTTATTTGCCTCTTCTTCAATAAGGAGCATACCAACCACCTTGCACGGCTTTAGACGTGATTTGATATATTGGTAGTAGAGATGTCCCATAAGAAGAATAACAGATGTTTTACTCAATCTAGGTATCTTTCAACCTGTAGGACCTTTAACACGACTTGACTGACCCTGGTCCAGGAGTATAAGAGGCATAATCATTGGACCCGGGAAAAAAAAATAAAAAAAACGGGTTTATCTCCAGTTAATTAAAAGGTTCCAAAAAGCCATATGCCTCTTACTAGTTGTTCTTTTAAGGTGCATTTTAGATGTTTCATATAAGGAGGAAAGCCACCGAGAGTGTAATGGAGGTGTTTTCTCTACCCAATTTATACAAATTTGTCTTCTCGCCAGCAAAATTGCGTAGAAGAGAAAGGACCTTGCCAATCCTTTGATGTTATCTTCCAATCCAAAAATTACGAGAGAAAGGGTTATTTCTAAAGGTGTATTTAAGATAGAATTTAGAGTTTCCTTCACATTGATCCAAAATTTCTGGATGTCTGGACATTCAAAAAACATATGTATGTCACAGGCCCCTGGCCAATTGCATTTATTGCATTTTTTATTTGGTAAGAATTTAGATAGTTTTAGTGGGGTTATATATGCACGATGTATAGAGAATAGATGGTTTTGTCTTAGCCATGAAGGCTTTACTGTTTTGTAGAGTAGAGAAAAATAATTTTGCCATCTTTCCTCACATGAGGTACCAATTGCCGTTCTCGATAGATCGTCTGGGAGTTAAAATTCCCCGTCAATTTCCTCTAACAACTGCCAATACCAGGTAGTTACCTCCTTTCCCCCCATAGCTCTTTCCACCAAGTTTTGTTCCGTTAAGCTTATTTTCCCTAGGTAAATCTGAGATCTCACCCAACTATTTAGTTGAATATATTTAAATCTTGGCAGCCCTACACCAACCAATTCGTGTAACTCGTCCCAGGTTATAAGGCTGCCTTCTTTGAGTAGTTGACCCCATCTTATAATACCTGATTGTTCAATTATGGTAGAAAGACTATCCCTCAGACAAAGTGGCAATCCTGGTGAATCCCAAATGGGGGCGTAGTTGGAATAATATGAGAGACCCAGTTTCTTTCTGATGTTATACCATATTTCTGCCCATGATTGTACGATTTTTAATTTAATGTTTTTGAAGTATTTCTGACATCCAAATTTAAACATAAAACTATCCGATGTTAGATTAGCCCCGATTAGCATAGCCTTATACATGGAGTCAGTTGCAAGATTAGATGGCATCTTTAAAAGCATTCTTGTGTGTGATAGTTGGAATGCCCATGAATAATACAGTAGATCTGGCAGTGCAAGGCCTCCTTTCTCTCTCCTTCTCCTTAGCTTTTTCCACGCAATTCTTGTGGTTTTATAGTTCCATATGAAGGAATTTATTTCTTTTTGTGAATTTTCAATCATTTTTGAGTCAAAGGCAGTAGGAATAGAATTAAAGATAAAGGTGAATTTTGTGAGGATACACATTTTAACCAGGTTCACCCTACCTATGGTAGAGAGTGGAAGATGTGACCAAGATTTTAAAAGTTTTTTGGTCTCAGTGTGTATCTTTTCCAAATTAATATGCCCAATTCCCGTCACGTCTTGCGTTATTCTAATTCCCAAATAGCGCATCGATGTGGATATGTTTGCCCCCAGCTGGATTTGGGTATGTTCCAAACCATTATCTCACTTTTGCTGGAATTGATGTCGTATCCCGATATTCTTCCAAATTCTTCTGCCCGGTGGTTAACTACTGGGTATGCTCTAGCTGGGTCTGATGTAAAAATCATGATATCGTCAGCGTACATTGCTACCCGCCTTTCCCACTCTCCGAAGCTAAAAGATGGAATATTAGCCTCGTCCCTTAAAAGCTGAGCGAACGGTTCAATATAAAGATTAAATAGGAGAGGGGAAAGCGGGCAGCCCTGTCTTGTGCCTCTAGTTATATCAAATGGTTCGGTTAGAGATCCATTAACCAGTAACCTGGCAGAAGCAGTACTATATAGCTGTTTTATTATCCTACGAAAATTCTCCCCAAAGTTAAATTTGTTCAAAACAGCGTTAAGATATAGCCAGTTACCCCTGTCAAATGCTTTAGTTGTGTCTAGGGTTAATGTGGCCAATGGTAGAGAGAAAGCTGTAGCAATATCTATAGCTCCCACAGCTTCATGTGTAAGCTCCGCTAGTTGTCTGCCCTTGATAAAACCTTTTTGGTCAGGATGAACGATTTTTCCAATGACACTAGCCAGTCTTGTAGATATTATAGTTGTGAAGAGTTTATAGTCCTTATTAAGTAATGATATTGGTCTGTATGACCCACAGTCCAGTGTTGATTTCCCTGGTTTCGGGATAAGCACGATTGTTGCTTCTCCCCAGGTTTTTGGGGGCTGCTTCCCTTGTATCAATATGCCGTTGAAAAGTGACGTGAGCACTGGGGCTACTATATCTTCAAGAGTTCTATAAATTTCTCCAGGCTGTCCATCTGGACCAGCCGCCTTTCCTTTTTTAGAGTGGCGAATTGCTTTCTTCACCTCGTCTTCAGTGATCTCAGCCTCCAAAAGGTTGCTCTGGCTTATTGATAGAGCCGGGAGGTTTATGGCTTCTAGCCAACTATCCCTTGCTTGCTGATCGTTAGGGAGATTCTCTTTATAAATCTCCTCAAAGAAATCGAAGAAGGCTCTTCCTATCTCTGAGCTAGTGGATCTTGTTTCTGCTTCTCCAGGTATCTTAATTTCTCTGATGTAATTGAGGTTTTTTTCAGCTCTTATTTTCCACGCTAGTACCTTCCCTGCAGCTTCTCCAAATTCAAATTGAGAGGATTTACTTGCTTCCCATCTTTTATTTATTCTTTCCTGTAAAGGGATTTCTAATTGAGATTTCAATTCAGCCATTTTTTCATGATCATCAGATGTTGTTAGAGACGGATCGATCTTAGGTTCCAAAAGTTTCATTTCCTGTTCTAGGTTTTTTATTTTCTGAATATATATTTTCCGCCTATAGGAGGCTCTGTTAGTGATCTGCCCCCTTAGAAAGGCTTTAAAGGTTTCCCAGACAGCTGTTGGATCTGCGGAGTCTTTATTTATATCAAAGAAGACTAAAGATTCAATTGAGAGAAAATTGACTTCTTCACCCTCTAACAGCAGTGTCCGATCAAAAGACCAAGAAGGGTGGTTAGCCAGATTACTAGATTTTAAAGCAAATTTTATTGCAGAATGATCTGAGAGGTGTGATGGTATATAGTCGATCGACTCTACTATATCGTTTAGACAATAACTAAAAAAGACATAGTCGATTCTAGATTTATGTTTGAATCGGCTGTTTCTCAAAGACACACCGGGTTTGTTGCCGGCGCGTTCTCTCCATAAATCCGCCAGACCCAGGTGTGTCATAATGTTTTTAAGAGTATTTCTAGATCTGACAGAACTAGAGATTCTAGATTTAGTAGATTTGTCTAGTTTAGGGTGTAAAACAATGTTAAAGTCTCCCATCCAAATTATTGGTTCCTGTACTGATATTAATTGCTCTCTTACAGCGTCCAAGTGTGATGGATCATCTGAGTTAGGGCCATAATAGCCTATCAATGTCCTCATTTGTCCATCAAGAGAGACTCTAACTATTAGCCACCTCCCTGTATTATCTTCTTTATATTCTTGTATTTGCGCTTTTGCTGATTTTTTTAATATAAATATTACTCCTCTGATATTTGCATTTTGGTCTGTGGAACAAAATTTATCTATCCACCTTTGTTTTTTCATTACATTAACTGCCTCTGACTTAAGAAGGTGTGTTTCCTGCAACACAATGACCTGCGCCTGAGAGTCCCTTAGATATTTAAAACATTTGCTCTTTTCTCCCTCTCACGCGCAGGCCATTTACGTTCCAGGACATATAATTAACTGTTGTCATGTTTTATTTTTGTTTCTATGTGGCATCTTTCTTCCATCCCTTTCTTTAAAGCTTTTATGTTTATTATTTTTATTTTAAACGTATCACGTATGTGATTAAGAGTATAAATTATGGTTGGAATTTCAACATGGTTTCCCAAATGAGGACTTTTCATTTTTTCCCCCCCACCCCCTTGGAAACCCTCCCTTATTTCTTCTGGCTTGGTGTTCAGCCAGATATACGTCACTCCGCAGTCTCCTTTAACTCTTCATTGCTACCTCTGTTAAATAAACAAAGAAGGACAAGAAAAATGGGAGGCTTGATTTTATTACTAAAGATAAGATGTAGTTTTAAACCATAAGGTTCAAATCAAAGTTTGATCTATAGATTACTTCAATATCATATATCTGTGTATGTGTACATTTCTTTAATTTTTTTGTTTGTTTTTATTTTCCCCCTCCCTTCTCCTCCCCTTCTTTTTTTTTTTATAGTCTCCTTTCCCCTTTTTATTTATTGGTTTTGGTTATTTAACCCGATTTCCCTTTTTTATTATTATTTTTTTTTGTATTATTATTCGTTTTCCGAGATTTGCTATATTGGTTTATTTATTTATGAGCCAGAGCCTGAATTTGAGCGTGGTCTTTTATAGAATTTAACAATTCATCAGCATCATGTATAGACTTAACATTGTGCATCTTATTGTTATACATGACTTTTAAGAATGCAGGGAATCTCATTTGTACTGTTGCTCCAAGTGATCTAAAAGAGTCCATGCGTCTTCCGAGCTCCCACTGCCTATCCAGTGTGGTTTTGGATAGGTCCGATCGTATTTCAAACGAGAAATCAGGGCCTTTCATAGTGCCTGCTTTCAAGGCAAGATTCAAAGTTTTTTTCTTTGAGCGTGTAGGTCAAGAAGTTAATTAAGATTTTCCTCGGTTTGGTTCTTGCTGGGTTTAGACGGAACGGATCTCTGTGAATTCGCTGGATATCTCTATCCAGCACCTCAGCTGGTTCTCCCAATGTGAGAGAGCTTTTTAATAACTGTACTATGAAAGATTTCAGATCGCTACCTTCTTTCCCTTCTGGAACTTTTAGGAGACGAATGTTGTTACGTCTGGAATAATTTTCCAAGACTTCGATCCTTTCTCTCATATTTTCACCTTCACCTTGGAGGGTACGTACTTTAGAGCTTACTGACTCCAGATTTGCGGTCAAAACGCCTACCGAGTTTTCTAGCATTTCCGTTCTTCCGCCCAGACTGTCGACCTTTTGGCTCAACTCCTCACATGTTACCCTTATCTCAGCTTGGTTAGTTTTGAAGACCACAAAGTCCTGCCTTATCTCTTCCCTCATTGCTGCGATGGAGGATACTATTGCCTCAAGTGCGTTACCGAAAGCCGGGTCAGAACTATGGGGAGTTGCAATTTTCTCCTTCCCTGCTTCTACTCCCAGGGCCTCTTTTCCTGCGGTTTTCTTTAACTGGTCAGGAAGAGGATTATCACTAGGACTTATTGTGTGTTTTGTTATTAACGGCACATCAATCTCTTCGGGCCTGATAGATGTTTCAACTGTTTCCAATGCCACCTCTTCTAATGAAGTAACAAAAGATGCACTTAATCCTAGGGTAGATTCAGTTGATTACACCTTAGTGGGAGGTGGGAGTGCCCCTGGACTCTGAATAGGGCTGTGCTCTGCCACCACAATGCTGGCTCCGCCCCCTGGGGAGCGACTGATGACTCTGCCCGACACCTGGCCCAGGAAGAGGGAGACTGTCAACAAGGTACTCCTGGCTGTACTTGTCATCTGAATGCTGCCTGCCCCTCACACTGAAAGGAAAAGCCAGGAACAGCACAACAGAGTGCTTCAAAACTGAATTAGGCTATGCAAAGGCCCCCCTGGCCTGAAAGAACAAAGGAATTACTGTATAAAAGAAGGAGCCCTGCTCCCAAGAAACTAGATCCTGTTTCCCACAACGAACCTCTGCCCAACTAGAAGGAGAAGAAGATGCTGGAAGGACTGGCCTGCTGTCTGCCTTGCTGAGGAAGGAGAGGAGAAGACTTATTGGAAAGACTTTATTGACTTGTGCTTGAAACTTTCTCCAGGGGCTTGATTGAGCTTGCCCACTGATCTGAACCCCAAGACCAGTGGGTTCTTCTGTGCTTTGGCTCGTCTGATATCGAAGGCCGAGTATTTCCTCCCGCCGGAGGTGAAGTCTGCGCCCTCTCGCCCCCTCCTAGGGCCGTGGTGCCCGGGAGCCTGCCTGCTTGCCCGTGAGAGCCTCGCACTGTTTAGAGTCGCTCTCTGCCCTCGGGCTAAGGCCGGCCGCTCCTCTGCCCCCGCCTGTTACTGGAGTGCCTGAGCGCGTCTTCACCCCCTCCCGCCGGAATCCAGGACCCGAGAGCAGCCTACAGCCTGGACGGCCGCCCGTGCTTGACGTTGCACCCAGCCGCCCTGCTTGCCCTTTCGTCCCAGTAGAGGCCGCGCTGCATCCTGAAGGGACCCTCCCTCGGAACAGTCCGTGCTGAGGGCTCCCGTGCTGCACCGCGCCTGACGGAGATCGTCCGCCTTTGAAAAGACCCCCAAGCACTCTCCGTGACTATCGCACACTCGTTGAGCGCGCCGCGTGGTCCGGAACACACTGCAAACCGTACAAATCACTCGGGGCACAGGGCTTGTCTCGGGCTCGGGGCCCGCAACGTTCTTCTTTCCCCGTGGCCCTGTGCGTCGCTCCAGTGGTCCAGGTACATCTCACCCCGTCACAACTGTGCGCTTCACTGTGACCACCCGAAGCCCGGTTAAGTCTTGACGTGCCTCGTGACGCCTTTCCAACCTGAAGCGCACTCGAGCCTCGGAGCATCTGGGTAGCGGATGCGCAACCGTGTGACAGCCCGTACGCTTCATTGTCAGGAGCAGTACGTCGCGTACCCCGGCTCACGCGAGAAGCGTGAGTATTGGAAGGGGTGCCGGGATTTCACCCGACCGAAGCGTACCAAATGCTACCAAGTGCATGATCGAGTCCCTGAGGCACCAGAGGGGTGCAAACTTACCTAAACCAGTTTATGAACAAACAGAGAACTAAGAGAACTATTTTTAAGCCAAAAATAGACTAAGAAGGAAGCAGCGTACTAACCAAAAAGAGGATTGCCATTATTTTACAATCTTGTGGCCTAAGCTAAAAACGTTATTTTGGTCTTGTGATAAAGTTCTTACCTGCATAGAGATATTTTTATATAAAGAGACGTATTTTTACATATCCACAGCCTGGTGTCCTTTTGTGGGGAGATTGGTACATTTACTGTGTGTGTGATTACAAATGCTTAACCCAATAACGCCTGAAGAATAGCCTTGGCTGCTCACGCCACGCACCTAGAGGGTGAGCAAGGGTAATTCTAAGGGGTCATCCTTCGCTCTGACTTAGAGGAGAGGGTCCCTGCTTGTCACTTGTGAATACTTGCGCCAACCAGAGACCCCCAATTCTAACAGCTGACAACAATCCTTAATGCAATCTTCCAAGCCCATCTACGATGTTTTCCCATGCCCTGCCTCAGTAGCCTATCCACCTTTCATCTTTCTTTGCATTGTGGTACTTATAATCATGCAACAAAAAAACCTACAGGTACTAGAATGGAAAGTGAAATCTAGTGTGGGCATAGAGACTCACGCCTATCATGTAATGTCCTGTGCGTTGTTAATGTTCTTAGAGGATATCCCTTTCCTCTCTGCCCCCCTTCTGTTCTATATGGTTTCTTCCCTGCATAGCTAACATACTGCCACCAGGTATGATCATTAACTCTCACTGATCCCCTTTTCTTTCTTTGCCTTCTGAGACCTACAGTCCTATGTGTATTACAGATTAAAAAAATACGACTAGTGTCAGAATTTTTTTTTTCCTTTTTTTTTAATGATCAAATTCATATAATACAGAAGTCATTCAGAAGTAGAAAGTACATGATTGTACAATAATGAAAGAATTACATATAAGCAACAAAAAAAAACGGGTAGTTTTAAAAGAAATTTCCGGAGTTCATACTGAATAAATAAATTACATTATGCATCTCATTTTATACCTAGAATATATAACAATACTTAAATACCCAAAAGGATACATCCACCTATGGTGAAAGAGACCTAAACCCTATACTCCATGTTGTTATATGTGACCAGATCTTATTGCCCCGCCTACTAGATTGCCTTCCCCTGGTAGCATAGATAGCATTTTCTTGATTGAATACACCCAGAAAGCGAGCCAACCACATTTGGAAGCTCGGCGGGTCTGAGTCTTTCCAACGAGCTGCGAGTATTATTCTATACACAGCGGTGCCAATAAATACCATTGCTCTTCCTCCACATTAAGTTTGAGTGTGCTATCATACCCAAGCATGTAAAGGGTGGGGGAGTCCGCTACTTTGTGTCCAAACACCTCCTCCCAAAATTCAAGTATCATTGTTTTGAACAGTGTTAGTTTATCACATTCACAAAACATGTGTAAAAGGGTAGCTGGACCTGAGGCGCATCTAGGACATTCGTCATATATCCTTTTTCCCCAGGCATGTAATTTCGCCGGAGTAAAATACAAATTGTAGATAGTTTTGTCTGTCTGGGATTTTAAGCTAGACGATATGAGCAGACGTGGCAGAATTTTAAAGTAAAAACCAAGAGTGGATTAGATCCACCACCTTCTTCCTCTCTGTACACCATGACTGTGAAAACTCCAGAACTCCCAGCAGCACAACTCCATTAATTTGGTCCTCTGTATGTTTTTGTAAAGCAGTGGTGAGTCATCCACAGAGTCTTCACAGTGCACTGTGGCAACCGGCATCACAGTACTTGGATATCCTCAAAAATGTTAAGATTGACTGTATTCTGACTTAGAAGAATCCCTCCTGTATTTCTGTTCTAAAGGTCACCCCACCTATGTTCTGGCATGTGGTGGGTGTTGGGATCTTAGTTCTGAGTAGCTCACAACACAACCACAAGTCTGGTAATGAGTTAAAACAAGCCACTCTTTTCGGATTCCAGTTCAGGGAGTTAAAAAGTCTGCTGCAGAGATTTGCTCTCCCTTCAAGTGGGCAGTTTCAAATTCCAGAAGGACCAACTCTGCTTTTAATCAAATTTTAAATATGTCAGAGTATAGTATAGAATTATTATTAATGCCTTGAAGGCAATTTGCTTAACAACGTGGCATAGAAATACTTCCAGTTTCATTCATATATCCAAAGTACGTATATAAACCTTTTTAGAATGTGGTTTAAAATTTTTCAAAGGCATTAAAGCTTATACAAACATCTTACAGTTTGTATGTTATATAAGAAGAGTTTAAGGTTAGATAATAATATACCAGTGAGTTGAGCGCCTGCCACAGAAAACTGTCTAACCTACAGTTTATAGTTTTCCTTCCCAATTAAATAGTTAACGGGGTTGAGTCTCTGTTATAGAAATCTGGGTGTAACCAGCAGTATTAAGTTCCAATATCCGTTATGTTGCTTGGTTGGCTAATGCACCTGCACCGGATATATGTATGTAAGCTGTTGGTTGTTTTTTCCTATGGGGGCACTAGGACCTCTGTCCCTCTATCTTTGTGTGTCTATGTTCATGTGTGTGTGTCAAATTCTGCTTCTGTATGTGACTGTGAGTGATTAATCTGCAGTTTTTATGTCCCCATCACAGTGAGATACCTCACATTAAGAATGCGACTGCTGCAGTATCTGTTTTACCTTGCAGGTTATGACTAATGATAACACTACCCATCTAATTCTAGCCTGAAAATTCCATTCCTAGTTAGTTTTTCAGAGGCTAGCTTTGCAGACCTACAGGACCAACTGGGCTGTTTCACATTTGAAACAGCGACAGATGTTTCTTAAATTGTGAATTCGAACAGAATGGACACAAATTTGCCAAATACTGATCTTAAATTTGGGCTCTTTTTCCATTTCTGGTATACATAACAAATAAATTAAAAGACCTTTAGGCGGCAGAGATATAGTTTCTCTTCTCAAACTTCAGTCATATGAACTCTCGCATTTTGATCCTCTGGAGAAGGTTATGTTCCAATTTGGGAATCCCAGTAGGAACACATTCTAGTAGTTCCCCCAAGAAGAGTTCTTCAAAAAGCAAATGAGAAGGTGGCACTGAGCATCAGTGAAATATCAGGCTTTTCCCAAGGAAGGATATTTGAAACAAAATCCTTTTGAAAATTGATTCACCTGAAACTTTATGGACACTATATAAGTGAGAAAGATTTTTGAACTTTAAACTTTATTGTTGAAATGGTGAATGAGGGGAAAAAGACAGCAGATTGTTGATTTTTGCTTAGGAGTATAAAAGAATTAACTTGAATCATCTAGACCTCTGTGTCCGAGCGGTAGTTTCAAAGGTTACATAAATTCAGTTGGGTTCGATTGGTCCTACTTCATAGTTGGATATCATTGACATTATACTGAAGGAGGTTTGAGGTAATAAGGAATATGTGGGGTTTGCGCAAATATATAAAAAATGCAATTCTCCTATTCCAGGGAGAGGTCGCTCAGTAGGTACTCTAAGAATTTGACTCTAATCCCATTCAACAGTAGTAACGGATGTGCCCTGAAATATCCCTGGCCATCATTTACCCCGTAGCAGATAGAGGCCTTTAATGAAGGGAAGATGCAGCTTTTTTTGTTGATGATGATTCCGGAGTGCCTTTGTGTCCCATGGACCTGCCGGGGCCTCAGGTGAACTCCTTAGGTTTTAGCTCCAGGTCCAACTCCGGTGCCAGTTTCGATCCAGAGCGGAGTTGAGCTAGATCTTGATTGATATCACACTATGAGGCCTCCAAAACCCAGCACCTAAAATGCCCTTTTCTTTATGCAAGTATTACAGATGGCTGGGTGCTAATTTTGGATCAGATTCCGATTCTGTACAGGACATTTAGCTTGTTTTCAATGATAACGATGATGATGAGGAGGCAGAACATTTGCTCTTCCATCACTACACTGAAGCTGATCAGTACTTATATTTACAAGCTGCTAGTGACCTTGCAAGTGAGACTGATGGGGAAACACACAGGACACTGCTGATATTGGGGATTGAAAGGACCATAGTGTCTTCTGTTGACCCTTGCAACCCATCAAGGTGGTAAACCAACTGAACATTATTTCTGTAATCTCCATTCATTTAAGAAAGTCAGTTCATTTTCTTCTCCGAACAGGGCAGACAACCTAGACATACCTTTTGTCTTGTACTGCCAAACCAACATGTAACAGAGCTAAGGGACCCACCATTTTAGGCAAATCATTTCTTTCTCAAGTGTTTTTATTACTAATAAGAAGCATATACATATTTGAGGGGTTTTAGACATACTTTTATTACTGTAGAATATCCTGGGACTTCCTGTGATATTGGTGTTAAATGGGTGTCGTAGTCATTGGCTTCTAGCAAAAATGCACAAGTACTGCTGTTGACTTTTCTGATGAATACTTCTAACTGAAGATTCCTCACCTTTTGAATTACATAGGCGCCAGACTGGAATGCTGAATTTTTTTCATGCAGCATCTCACACCTTCTGACAGAGGGCACCCTCGGACTCCTGAGCCATGGTGCTGTATGTTGTCGCCGATACTGCATTTTGACATCAGTTCCTTTTTTCCTTGCCTTTCGACGTAAATACACAGCTCTTGTACTGAACTTTTTGTCAATGTTCACTAACTCCCAAAAATTGTCATACGTCAGTGTGCATAGTGAAAATATTTGCTCCGAAGACTACAGGTGTTGAAACGTGCTGTGTGTACAGAAAACAGATGTCAGTCACAGATCCACATGACATCTGCCTTTGGTACTTTGGCGTCAAGCATTACTCAAAGTTCTGTGACAAGTGCTTCCTTATGCACCCTCATGTGACAGGGAGCATGAAGTGAAGCTGTACCTTGCAAACCAAAGGATGGGAAGTTGGTAAAGTTTGAAGTCTTGGGTCCCCTCCTAATCCCAGTCTCTGACCAGGTCGCCGCCCTCGGTTATTCCAAGACAAAGTTGATAGATCATTCTAAGTGCAAGCAGAAAAAAACTAAGCAGAATTCTAAACCTCACCTCCACTCCTATTCCAGGGAGAGGTCGCTCAGTAGGTACTCTAAGAATTTGACTCTAATCCCATTCAACAGTAGTAACGGATGTGCCCTGAAATATCCCTGGCCATCATTTACCCCGTAGCAGATAGAGGCCTTTAATGAAGGGAAGATGCAGCTTTTTTTGTTGATGATGATTCTGGAGTGCCTTTGTGTCCCATGGACCTGCCGGGGCCTCAGGTGAACTCCTTAGGTTTTAGTTCCAGGTCCAACTCCGGTGCCAGTTTCGATCCAGAGCGGAGTTGAGCTAGATCTTGATTGATATCACACTATGAGGCCTCCAAAACCCAGCACCTAAAATGCCCTTTTCTTTATGCAAGTATTACAGATGGCTGGGTGCTAATTTTGGATCAGATTCCGATTCTGTACAGGACATTTAGCTTGTTTTCAATGATAACGATGATGATGAGGAGGCAGAACATTTGCTCTTCCATCACTACACTGAAGCTGATCAGTACTTATATTTACAAGCTGCTAGTGACCTTGGCACATCTCCTGAGACTGAGTTAACTCTCCTTTTGCAACCATAATTCGCAGAGCCACAGTTGCTTATTGTAGAGACTTAAGCAAATATGTTTACATAAATTTTACCATTTCTTCTCCCACAGTGGGATTTTCCTTTGGTTTTTATGTACACACTCTTTGAACCAATATACAGCTGTCATTTGAGGTTGCTGACCACTAAGGCTGTGTTCTTAATTATGATTACTTCAGCACACCACATCAGTGAGCTGCAGCTACTTAAGACATGAATCTTAAGAAAAGCAGGTTTCACAGTGAGTGCTGCAAACCACACACTTTAAACAACTAGCATTTTGCTGGTATATATTAACAATTCTATTGCGTTGTGAATAAAATGTATATAGCAAATGGGACGATGACTAATTATTTGCCTGATGAACAGAAGACCCTTTACAAAAAGTTAGAATAGTAGTGCCTGATGTACTAAAGGGTTTTGCGGTTACATATCCAACGATTGACAATTTATCAAAAGTACATTCGAGTTCCAAATACCTTTGCCATTTGCAACATACTCTTTGCGACTGATTATGAATTGTTTTAAAAAGAGTGTGTGTAAGAAAATGGGTTATTGAGAGAGGTGGGTGAAAACCCTACTCAAGCAACAACCACAGTCCTTGTCAGGGCGAACCACAAAAGTAATAAAAGTAATCTATTTTTAACCCTCTGGTAGCCTGTTAAAATGCAGTCAGTCTTAACTTAGAGGCACTGTGTAAAGTATCTAAACAGCACACAAACAGTAATAAAGTGAAAAGGCACACAAACAGTGATGAAGTGAAAAAAACAAAACACAAGAAAAAATCCCAAACCAATTTAGAAAAATATAGTTACTCTTAATTAATAAAATGAGACTAAAAGGACAAAACTCCAGTTTTAAAGTCTTGGGTAGGTATAGCACCTAAAGGCACACATCACCACTTGCCATCTGGTCCTGTTAGACTGGGGTAAAGTCACATGTTCAGACCAACCACGATAAAGTGCAGGCTGGATATAGGGATCAGGTTATTCCTGCTGAAAAAGTTACCTTGTCAAAGACTGACGTGAATAGGCCAGAAGGTCAGGATTTCTCCTTTTCTTGTAGCTGAGTGCACTCTGATGCCAGCCAAAGGCCCAAGACGTAGGGTTGCACCTCTTGCAGGTTCAGGCTGATCCAGTTACAGCAGGTCAACTTTTGTAGTTGCAGGGAGGCCTCTGAACCTGGTTGTGCCCCTGTAGCTCAGAACAGGTCAGCCAACGGACCCTTTGAGTCACTCAGGTTTGCCTGGGGTGAAGGAAGCAGGCCCAGTCTTCCTTCACAGAAAGCAGGACAGGCCTAAAGCGGCAGGGCAGTCCTCTGGGGAACACGGCAATACTTCTTCTGCAATGTCCTCAGGTCCAGGACTGTACTAAAGAGTGGTTCATGAGATCCAATATGTATACCTGGTGCCATCCTTTAAAGTGGGAAACTTTTCTCGACTACCCACACATCTGGTTCTGGAACGTTCTTCCCATCCCCTGCTAAGGCTTCAAGAAGTCCAGGGTGACAAAAAACTACTGTTAGGTTCCTTTGGTGTGCTTGAGGCAAGCCCTTTGTAATGTACGGAGGGCAGGAAACTGTTCCTCCTCCAACCATCCTTGTAGGATAGCCCATCCTGCCCACACCTAGTCCCCTATTGTTCACTTTGTGGGCTCAAAATGCTTTCATAATGGGTGGATGGGTGAGCCATTAGCAGTCCCGGGCGGTTGAAAACTTCTAGAAGGACTTAGAAGATGTTTAGCAGGAAAATGCCAACTTTCTCAAAATGGTATTTTCTAAGTTGTAATCTAAACTCCGACTTTACCATTAAAGAGGATTTTAAATTAAAATGAATTTGAGTCTAAATATGCCATTTCTATGTGCTTCCAATCAAACGTTATCACCTATATAATGTAATAAAGTTACCCAGTGTTATCCAGTGGGAGAGAAAGACCTTGCAATAGTGAAAATAAATTTAGGGTTACTACCAGAACATGTCAAACTTAAACCTAACTGTCCGTTCTAAATACAATGCATCCCTGCCCTATGAGTCTTTAGGGCTTAATTAGGGGTGACTTGTGCGTATTAAAAAGGAAGGCTTAGTTCTGGCAAAAGGCTTATTTTTCCATGTCGTATTGGCAGTTTAAAACTGCCCTACAGGCTGTAATGGAAGACCTGAGATGTTTTATAGTGCTAATTTAGTGGGTAGCACCATGAGTGCTGCACTCCCTCTAGTAGCATACCATTAATAGGGACTGGGTACCATATACTAGGGACTTTTAATTAAATTAAATGTGCCATTTACGTGCTGGACAATTTCACCAGGTTTTAAGGAGAGAACATGTGTACTGGTTAGCAGTGGTAAAGTGCACAGAGTCCTAATCACAGCAAAAATAAACGAATTTAGAAAAGCAGTACAGGTGGCGGCAAAATGTTTGTGAGTTATCTTGCAGAGAATGCCAAGTCCAACAGAGTTTTATGTGAAAATACCACCTTTGTAACTGTACACAATGGAATGTAACAATTGCTGTTACAAAACTTTGATTGGCTACCCATACTTGTACCGTGGTTGCATCCAGGTGAAAAGAGGAAGTTATACATGAGTGACAGCTTCCAATGTGAATATTATTTCTAACAGGCATTCTATAATCTCATTTGGTAGAGCAATACATAAAGTAAACTTTGTCCTATTCGGCTTGAACAACTAACCGATACTACCTACGTCACTTTATTGTGACTAAAGCACTGAATATACATGTATCACAAAATTGTATAGCTCTATCAAATGAGATTGTGAACCCCTGTTTGAACCAATAAACACACTAAACTGTGCAACTATATAATATCTTCACCCAACTATCAAAAACAAAGATTGTATTTATTCTTACTACTGATTGTACTCCCTACAAACCTTATACATAAAACAAATAAGATATGAAATATTTATGAAAAACCGGATGTGAAAAAAGGTTGGATACCAGACAAAGAGATGGGATGCAATCAATACAAACTTTGCAGAAATAGGACTTCTGCCACAGAGAAAGAGTATCCACCATAAAGAGCATCCCCCATAGGTAAGTAACTGGTTTTCTTTAAGTTCATCTTGAGATTTTCTTTCCTTTCTGGTCACAGGCTCATCCACTGTAAAGTGAACCCTAGATACATTTAATGCATGCCACAGCATCAAGAACATTTTTAACAAAATGTTTCTCTTTTAAGTGACCTATTGAAGTCTGAATTTTTGTGTTTTCATGTGATCTGCCTTTTGCTATCTGTAATATTAAGTTTCTTTACAGGAAGAGGAAAATGGAAAGCCCACTATGAGTCTGCATAATTACCGGGCGCACTTCAGAGAACTGAGTCTTGAGGTATTCACCATTCTCGGTTGTGGACTTCTTACAAAGTCTGTGCTGGATACGGAGATGCACACAAAGGTGAGAAGATAGCTATGCTTTGAACTAAATATATTCGTTTGGTAACACAATGCAGGAGGATGGTGTTTTTTATGTATCTCAAGAAATGAGATTCAAACTGCATATTGCTTTCACGGTTAATGTACTTTATTGGGGAAATAGAACTTTTGGTTGTGAATATTTCATATTCTAAGGAAGTATTTCCTGGGGTTGTCTTCCTGGAAGATTAACAATCTATGCTTTGTTATTTTTTTATACAAGATATCGCAAAACAAAAAAGCAAAAGGTAACCGTCATGTCCTATTACTTATTGCCTGAAGGTGGTCTTTTGCATTAATCACTCCATTTTCTGCTTTTATCTGGAGTTGTCTTCCTGTGCACTAGAACGTGTTTGAGTAACTACTTTTCTAAAAGAACAACCTTCTTAGGTCCTTCTGAAGATGACTATTAGGTCTAGCTTAAAAATAATTGCTCAACGCAGTTCGGTAAATAACAAGGATGATTTTATTGGTACCAAAGAATTCTCTACCAAATAGGCCAAGTAGCTCAGCAAGGTGCATGACCTTGTCGCTCATGGTTCCATCTCACTATAACCTGTACATTCTAGATAACATCCCTGATCACATAATTACATTCTACTGACTCCTCTGTTTTGGGCCTCTTGTGGCTGCTCTTCGGGTGCTGCGTCTTGAAAAATGTATCCTTTGACCGTGGACCTGAATTTACCAATATTTGACTATAATCAGGTGCACCATTTCAGAATCCTTTCGCGTTGTCAATGTGTTTACATTTAATGTAAAAGAAACAACTCTTGAACTATTTTTCATTTAGAAACTTTTTTTCTGATTTTATTATCGTTTGAATGGTAATAGAAGACACTCAGGGATGCCATTTTGATTGAAACTTCAGAAATGCCTACATGTGTTTCACGATAGCTTCTGAATCCACCTCTAACATTTCTCTTTACTCCATTAATCTTAATAGATCCAAGAAATCCAGAAGTCCCTTTCTTTACCAATCTAATTTTCTTAAGCATAAATTAATCATACACTTGCAATTTGCTCATTTGGCGTTGTGTGACCGATCGTACTACAATGTTGTACTTGAACTGATTTTTTGTAACTCTTCAACTCACCATAGACTTCACATCCACTCTCTTCTGGGCTTGCAAGTTTTGCAATGATGGATTCAGTTTAATTCTTGCCATATGTTCCCTCAAGTTTTCAGTAAAGGCCTCCACCTTAACACTGTGATCTTTTTCTATGAGCCTAAATTGTTTCTCTCAGAACACTCATCAATGGCATCCTGAGTTGTACTGTCCTTTCTACTCAACCCTTCACAAACCTATTTATAATTTTCGCCAATGTTTTTCCCTGGGGTCTGTTTAGAGCTACCCCATGATGGGTAATCGCCAGGTCACTGAAGAATCGTTACACCTCTTCGAACACAAACTGCACTTCGTTGTCCTTCTCTGCGTTCTTCTGTATGCCTTCACTTGGGTGATTCATCCGTCAAAAATTTTAGCACTGACTGGTAGTAACAGATCCCACACATTTCGCAGCAGTCCACTTTGTCATATAGTCTGCTAACAAAATAACATCTCTTGGTGCATGTTGCATGAAATAAGAAGGATGTACAGTGCCTATGCTCATCTTGAGCCATTGCACTCTAGCACTTCCACTAAAGACAGGGGAATCTCGCTTGCAGTTCTACATTTATCACATCATGCTCACTGCATACAGTCCTTTTATACTCCTTTCACCATCTGATCCATCTTGGTACCACTAACGATTCCTAAGTGTCCTCAGAAGCTGTAATTCACTACCTCTTGCCTGCCTACCCCAAATAGAACTAATCTAGCTCTCATACTTAACTTACTGCTCACCAAGTGTAATTCATCTCTAACCACCCAATATAGTTTCTGTGCCTCTGAAAGTGCACTGAAATTGGGTCAAACACGAACCACATATGCACCAAGCTTGTTCAGCACTCTTATTCTTCACTTTTTTCTCTTTTTCCCACTCCTCTCTCACCGTAGCACTATCATTTACTAACATCACAGGTAAGGGTACACTACAGTCCTTGCTCATGACCATGTGAAAACGGAAGATGCAATCTGCATTTTTGTTCTTAGGGCCTGAAAAATACTTGGAAATTGAACTCTGACTTCCTTTACTCATCGAATTATGTGTGGAGTTGCCCTCTCATTCCCTTTATATGAGAATAGCTTCACCAGGGATCTGTGATCACTCCTAGCCAAAAACTGTAGACTGCAAAGAAAAAAATCGAAACAATAGATTGCATGTGCACACTAGTGCATCTTGTTTATTTACTGAGTCATTTGCATCATCACCTTGAAGCAACCGGTAAGCTAATACCGATAATCTTTGCTCCTCATTTTCGACCTAGGACAACACAGTACCCAGGCCCCTCAGATTAGCATCATTCGTAAACATAGTCTTGTGATTTATGGCAAAATGATTTTAGGCTGAAAACCTGCATAGCTACTTCATCACTTCATCGAAAGCATTCCAACATTCATCTGTCCATGTTTAATTTTTCCCCTTTCTTAATAATGAGGAGTCTTATTGGGTGGATGTGGCTATCAAAGTTCTTGATGAACTTCAAATAGTAATTGACTCATTGGAGGGAAGAATAGAATTGACCTTTGTTCTCAAGTGCCGGTGTCTTATGAGTATATTGGTATAATCAGTCTTTGGAATGGTTTCCTCTCCCGAGATGGGTTCCCCATATATGACACTGTGCCTTCTCTGAACTGGCATCTCTCTCTTTTTACTGTGAGGCCTTCCTTGTCAAAACTTCCTAAATCTTTCAATAGCATAACATCATGATAATTCCTATCCTTTGAGTACACCGGTTTCTGTGGTATACTTCTACCTGCAGATTGCTCACATTTTGAATATCCCAAGCTTCAGACTGAATCTGGAAATATTTCAATAGCTCTCCATAATAGATGGGGAGCTGGCTTCACTTTGGTGCCAGAAGGGGCACCATTAGGTGCCCCCACCAACTTCTTGACTTCAGTTCCTTTTTTCCACACCATTGACGCGGATCCAGAGCTTCAGCTCTCCTCAGGGGACCCTTCGGCATTTGTTGCAATTCCTTTCAATTTTCCAGCAGAAGTACAAGTTGTCACCACCCATGGTCCAGGTTTAAGCCCAGGGACAGTGAGGGGCAAATATACATCATGGGACCAGCATGACATCTGCTTCTGCTCAGGGGATGTGACTGGTGCTCAAATCCTTCCTGCTGTTCCTTCACTGCCAGTCTATCCGAATCTTGACAGAACCTAAAATCGTGATGTGGTAGATCCACAAGCATGGAGGGATAGGGTTGCATCTTGTCTGTTTAGAAGGAAAAGTTACTTACTTTAGTTAAGGTTATTTCTGTTGGAAACTCTAAGTGCAGATTTTTAACTGCCCTCTCACCTCCCTAAACTGTAAAGTGGTTTGTTTTCCCATCTAAATGGTCCCAAATTAGAGATTCACACACTGAAACCTCCAATTGTTTTCTGCTCCGCATCCGAGGGAATCTAAAGAGACAGGCAAGAAATTGACGTTGGCAAAATTGGGTGGGGCTTGGTTCTGCTGCATCATTTGTGGGGTGGAATGAAGGCGGCTCGGAGCTCCACTGCAACACCTGTGCATTGCTTTGAAAACATCCAGATCCTAGCACATGGGGAACATTCTAAAAGTGATGAATTTGTGGTTAGAATGAGTATTGCGCTAGATAGGTGTACTCAACACAATGCGCACCATTATAGACATATAGGGTTCTTTCCAATAAGAGACATGTATCAAAAGAAATTCATAAAATAAAACATGCAATTGTTGATATATTTTATCTTGATATGTAATTTTCTTTCACAGATATTCTGATATTGAAGAACAAACAAAATTCACAAAATTCATCATGCCCAAAGGCGCATGAATATACATAAACAATGTTACATCGCATTGCGTTGTACAATGCCAAAGTTACAGCTTGTTTTGTGAGTCGATTAACAATGCATTTCGGGTTGTTAAATCTTCATCAGGGGAACTGAAAAGATAACATATATCTGTTTACACAATATCACCATTGACAGACCAGAAACGGTGTGCATGTTACACATACTTGTACATGCTAATTCTTGACAAATTTTTGGAATGAGGTACGCATTGGTGTGTGCTCCAGACAACATTAAAACTGAGATAGCGTGCACGTGCTCATGAGAAGGATGCAAAATATATCCCAATCTGCCTGCTTGAAATTATATATTTATCCACACTACCGTGTGACAAGTGTGCATCCCAATATCGTAAGACTCAACAAAAGGACAAGCCAGCACCTTCCACACACTGCGTTTTATCAGAATACCTAATTACTGAGTCTTATGCACACCTGAAAAATCAATAAAGTCCATCATATTGAGTCCCAAATACTGGATACGTGCAGGTTCCCTAGAAAAATACAACCTAGCTATTAAAACCTAAACTACCAGAACTACAGGATTCAACTCCCAGAGCCCAGCATTTCACTTGCGGATACGTCAAAGAATTCTTCACAGAAACAGCTAAAGCACTCTATGGTATACGCCCAATCGGGATTGGTGTCAGTACAACGCGATGTTTTACAACGCGTTCCGTTACAACGCGATTTTTACATCGTAAATACCATTACAATGCATGCCATTACAACGCATGGCATTACATTGCAGATGGTATTACAACGCATACCATTACATCGTAAGTATTGGTAAGTATATCTTTTTTTTAAAAAATGTAATAAAGTTAATTAAATTAATTTAAAATAATAAAAATAATATAACATTTTTAAAACAGTAATTAATTTAATTATAGTAATTTAAAATAATATAATTAATGATATATAAAAAATATATAAATAGAAAATAATATAATGTAATTAATTACAATAAATATAATTATAATTTAATTAAGTTATAAATAATACATAATATAATTATAATTAATAAAATTAAAAGTATTTAATTAATTAAACATTTTTAAATAATATAATTTAATTATAATCGTTTATAAATACAATTAAATTAATAATATATTAATTTAATATATTTAAAATAATATAATAAATGATATATAAAACATTTATAAATAGAAAATAATATAATGCAATTAATTACAATAAATATAATTATAATTTAATTAAGTTATAAATAATACATAATATAATTATATTTAATAAAATTAAAAGAATTTAATTAATTAAACATTTTTAAATAATATAATTTAATTGTAATCGTTTATTAATACAATTAAATTAATAATTGTAAATATTGTTATTAATTTAATAAAATTAAATAAAATTAATTTAATTAATTTAATTTATATAAAGTCGTAATACCCCTGTACCCCAAAACCCATACACTGCCCTAAAACCTAAAAACACCCCTGTACCCCAAAACCCAAACACTGCCCTAAAACCTAAAAACACCCCTGTACCCCAAAACCCTAACCCTGCCCTAAAACCTAAAACACCCCTGTACCCCAAAACCCAAACCCTGCCCTAAAACCTAAAAACACCCCTGTACCCCAAAACCCAAACACTGCCCTAAAACCTAAAAACACCCCTGTACCCCAAAACCCAAACCCTGCCCTAAAACCTAAAAACACCCCTGTACCCCAAAACCCAAACCCTGCCCTAAAACCTAAAAACACCCCTGTACCCCAAAACCCAAACCCTGCCCTAAAACCTAAAAACACCCCTGTACCCCAAAACCCAAACACTGCCCTAAAACCTAAAAACACCCCTGTACCCCAAAACCCAAACCCTGCCCTAAAACCTAAAAACACCCCTGTACCCCAAAACCCAAACCCTGCCCTAAAACCTAAAAACACCCCTGTACCCCAAAACCCAAACCCTACCCTAAAACCTAAAAACACCCCTGTACCCCAAAACCCAAACCCTACCCTAAAACCTAAAAACACCCCTGTACCCCAAAACCCAAACCCTGCCCTAAAACCTAAAAACACCCCTGTACCCTAAAACCCAAACACTGCCCTAAAACCTAAAAATACCCAAACACCCCAAAACATATACAACAGTACCCCAAAACATATACTCCTATACTCATACTTATTTTAAAAAATACTTAAATTAATACATTTAATTTATAATATTTAAAAACGAAATAAATATTTTTTTTATAATTAATAATAATTAAATCAATAATAACATATAAAAAAAAATAAAAAAAAAAATTAAATACTTACCAATACTTACGATGTAATGGTATGCGTTGTAATACCATCTGCTATGTAATGCCATGCGTTGTAATGGCATGCATTGTAATGGTATTTACGATGTAAAAATCGCGTTGTAACGGAACGCGTTGTAAAAGATGCGTTTTAACGGTAACACACCGCCCAATCGTGGAGTGACCATCTGTAAAGCAACAAGCACATTGCTTGAATATCCCTAATAATCAAGCTCTCATTTCAAGAAACGTGAATAAAATGTGTAATAGTTTACCTGTTTTACGCAAGAAGCAAGTGCAGAAGTATCTTGACGTGCATCTAGGACTCTCCTGGGGCGTCTCATTTTTTTTGTAAATATCTTTTTATTGCAGCAATGTCATTGATACATACAGTATATTCGAGCCATTTCCCTTGGTGCTCGATTGATGCGCAACTCCCCCACACCCGTGTCACACAGCCATTCAGCTCACACCCCGGAGGTTGAGCGGCAATACCATGGGGGAAAAACTGCGCTGGAGCATTCTGTATTGGTTCATAACTACCAGGCGGTTGAGAAATGGCAGTGCTGCTTTTCAGTCCTCACGCTCCCTCTTCCGTGCCCCAAGTCCAGTTGAACCAAGAGTCACTCTTTACCCTTGCTGAACATCCATCCCCCCATCCCCCCTCAACACTCCCATCCCCGCCTACCCCCCTACCCTCGCCCAGTACCACCCAGAACCGCCCCCCCGCCCAGACCCCCCACCCCCCCCCAGGCGTGCTAGAGTACCACCGAGCCGAGTCCTCAACCCTCCCAGCTAAACCAGATCCGAAGCAGAGCACCAGGATTTATCAGCAACTATTCGTAAGTCATCACAATGGAATGGTAATAGGGGAGCAGCAGAGTGGGCCTAAGTCATCCCCCCGTCAGGCGGGCGCACCGCCGGAGCCGGACTATGCACCGGGGTGTCCTCTTCCATGTCCAGGAGCGTGAGGTCCAGGACCAGCCCCTCCCACGCCCTGGCCCTCTCCAGTGCCACGTCATTGCCTGCCCTGAGCGCGGTCTGCAGACGAAGCTCGCCCTCACACCGGGCCCATTTATGTAGCTCAGCCTTCCAGCGCTCTACCGTGGGGCCCCTGGTCGCCTTCCATTGGGACAAAATGGCTCGTTTTGCCAGGAGGAGCCCCAAATCCAGAAATTTGCTAGTAACCTTGTTTTTTGATGTGTGTGGGAACCAGTGTAGTATGCAGTGTGCCATGGTGAGTTGCAGGTCCCTCTCCGTTACCTCCCTCAGAACCTTCACTACCTCTCTCCAAAAGGAACCCAGCTCAGGACAGGACCAGAACATGTGTTGGAAATCGGCGAGATCCGCCGGGCAACGTGGGCAGGACGCCGAGTGGGTCGGGAAGTATTTATGTAGTTTGTCAGGGGTCAGGTAGGCCCTGTGTAGGACATAAAAGTGCACCAGCTGGAACCTCGCGTTGCGCGTCCCGTTTCGGGCCCTTTCCAGTATGCCATTCCATGCCTCCTCGGGGATCTCAGTCGCCAAGTCAGCCTCCCATTTCGCCTTCAAGGCCAGCAGTGGGGCGACAGACTCCGAGACCATGCGTCGATATAGGCACGTGACAGCCTTGACCGTCCCCGCCATCATCACGACGTACTGGCAGCCCAGGGACAGCGGCGGCTCCAACATGCCCGCCCTCCAGTGTTTGCGGATCGCTGCCGTTAGTGCCGGGTGAAGGAGGAAGTCCCCTCCCGCCAGCTCAAAGCGGTCCTTCAGGAGGTCGAAGGGCAACAGCGCCCCGTTTTCGTATAGGTCGCCCATGGATGACAGCCCTTGCTGGCCCCAACCGTCTAGCCCGCGCCACGAGCCCCCGTGCGGAAGTGCCCCGCAGAGTTTAAGTGGGATCTCAGGTGCGTACGGAACCGTAATACCGCTCCTTCGGCGATATCTGTTCCAGCATTTTCGGGCCGTCGCAAACTCCTGAGTAAGGTGGAAATCTCCCATCGGAAGTCCCAGGACAATCCGGGACAACACCTGGACCGGGCCCGACGGTTCTCCTGATCCGTCCTCCCCTTTTCTGGCTCTTGCTACCCACTGCGTTAGCCATTGCAGTTGCGCCGCCAGGTAGTAAAGCTCGTAGTCCGGCACTGCCAGTCCTCCATCCGCCCGAGGGCGGAGAAGTGTGGCATGCGCCACCCTGCGCCTGCCCGCCCCCCCCACAGAAAGCCGATAACCATCGATCTCAGCCGCCGAAAGTAGCTCGCCGGGATCCAGATCGGGAAGGTCCCGAAGAAGTAAAGCAGCCGCGGCAAGGTCACCATCTTGAGTAGCGCCACTCTCCCCATGAGTGACAATGGGAGCGTGCTCCAAAATGCAAAGTTCCCTTTAGTGTGCCTGATTGCCGATCCGATATTTCGCTCAAGGATATTGGCCCTGTCATGGAAGATCAAGGTGCCAAGGTAGCGCAGGCTCCTCTCCTCCCACGTCACGCCCTCCGTAGTTTGTGGGCATAATCTCCGTGGGCGGGCTGGGAATAGGTGGGACTTCGCCCAGTTCACTCGGAGGCCCGATACTCTGCTCAACGATTGTAGGAGGGTCTTAGCTCCACGCAGGGAGTCCGCTGAGTTTGCCAGGAACATCAGCAGATCATCTGCGTACAATGCGATGTGGTGTACCTGTCCATAGACGTCCAGGCCCTGATACGTCCGGCCCAGCCGGGCTCGCGCTGCAAGGGGTTCGACAGCCAGGGCAAACAGCAGGGGGGAGAGAGGACATCCCTGGTGGGTGCCCCTGCCCACCATGCACATCTCAGAGATAACCCTCCCAGTTCTGACTCTCGCCGTCGCGTTCTGGTAGAGCAGCATCGTCCAATTTACGAAGCCTTCGCCGAGGCCCAGCGTGCGCAGAACGTGGAAGAGATAAGGCCATTCCAGGCTGTCAAAGGCCTTCTCCATATCGACAGCAAACACCACTGCCTCGTCGCAGTCATAGGTGTCAGCCTCCAGTACATGCAGGAGTCGCCGCACATTAAGCGCCGTATTGCGGGTCGGGATGAAGCCCGACTGGTCCGCGTGAACCAGCATGGGCATGTGGGGGAGCAATCGCGTCGCCAAGATCTTACTTAAAATCTTGTAGTCCAGGTTGAGCATGGACAGTGGGCGGTACGCTGTTCTGTCCCACGGTTGCTTGCCCGGTTTCAACAGGGGGACGATCAGCGCCTCCCCCGTGGTCGCAGGAAGACGACCCAGCCGCTTCGACTCGTTGTACAGCCACGTCAGCCGGGGCGCAAGGAGATCAGCGTAGGTGAGATAAAATTCCGTAGGGAATCCGTCGGTGCCCGGCGTCTTGTTCCTCGCCATGCTCTTGATGGCGACCCGCACCTCTCTCTCCTCGATCTTGTCCCCGAGCCGCTTCGCGTCCTCCTCTCCCAGTTCCGGCAGGTCAAGATCCTCCATAAAGGCCTGGAATTCCTCCAGCGATGGGAGGACCCTGCTGCGGTAGAGTTCCGTGTAGTAGTCATAGAACAGCTCATTGATCCCCTGTTGATCAAATCGCGCCGCCCCCGCGTGGTCCCTGAGCTCAAGGATGACCGAGCTCCGGCGAGCCGGATTGGCCAGCCAGGCCAGAAGAGCTCCTGACTTGTCACGTTCCGAGTGCGCTCGCGTGAGGTAGGCCTTGTAGTCAAAGCACCGGAGGCGCTCCACCGTCGCCGCCATCACCTCTCGCGCCTCCAGCAGGGCCTCGTGAGTGTCCGGCCGTTCAGGCCTTGCCCTCTCCAGCCCCCGCAGCGTCTCGTCCTCTTTCTCGATTTCCTCCAGTAACGTTCTCCGCACCCCTGATGACGTCGCAATGCACTGGCCCCGTATCACAGATTTGAAGGCGTCCCATTCTGTCGCAGCTGAGCCCGCCGTGCCCGCGTTCACTTGGAAGTACGCTTCAAAGCCCGAGGCGATCGTGGTTCAGAAGAGCTGATCGTCTAGTGCCTCAGGGCGGAGTTTCCAGGCTGGGATCCTCGGGCGGAATTGCGACCAGCGCATCCGCACGAGAAGCGGGTTATGGTCAGAGATCGAGCGCGTGAGATACTCACTGTGACACACCTCTGCGTGCACGTCCTGGGAGCACAGGAAGGCATCTATGCGGACGTGCAATTCATGGAGGGCGGAGAAGAACGAGTAGTCCCTGTCCGACGGGAGGTTAGGAGTCGACCAGTCCCCACTGTCGTTGCCAGGCGGGGCGTGCAAGTGCAAGTTTGCCAGCCGGTGCATTTGGTAGGGGGGGGTGTGATCTGTCCAGGGCAGCGTCAGCCACACTGTTAAAGTCGCCGCCCAGGAGCAAGGGTTCCACTAAGAACGGGGCCAGTTTGTTGGACAGTAGAGAGAGAAATGCAGGCTGGTCCACATTCGGGGCGTACAAGCAACCCAGGTTAAGGTCCCTCCCATCCAGCTTGCCTCGTACCATTATGTATCTCCCCTCCGGGTCAATTACCTGTTCTGTGCACTGAAAGGGTACCCCCGCCCGTATCCAAATGGCCACCTCCCTAGCATAAGCAGAGTAGCCAGTGTGATAGACCTGTCCCCTCCACCGTCGCTGCAGCGCCTTCCCTTCCTTAGCTAGCAGATGCGTTTCCTGAAGGAAGGCGATGTGAATGCCCCGCCTGACCAGATAGGAGTGGATCTTGTGTCGCCTGTGCATCGAGTGCATCCCCCTTACGTTCCCTGTGAGACATTTGTAGCCTAAGTCGGATCCCATGGTAGAGTCCATCGTGTCCTGTTCACCCTCTCAGCGACCCCCCCAGCACGCCCAGGTCCCCCCCCCCCCAACTTGTGTAATCAAACTACCCCAACTCCCACACCCCAGGACAGACCACCAACATGGAAACTCCATCCAAACTCAAGTGTCAAAAGCGTATCACTACAGAATAGGGCTGGAGTGGCAGTGACGCCGACCCCAGACAGGCCCGAAGCCCCCCGCCCCCGCCCCACCTCCCCCAACAACACTCAGGAGAGGTCTCCCGACTCTCCCCTCCCCCAAGATCTCAGTGATAAGTCCCGGGGGGTATCCGCACCACACTGCATAGCGTCCGGAAGCGGCCCCCCTCCATACCCCAGTACCTTACATATGCGGCCAGTGTCCCACGATCCAGATCAGCCAAGGATACCATCCGCTGTTTGGGGAGTCACCACCGGCAGGTCTGTCCCCGAGAGCTCGTGCCCACTGCTGGAGCCAGGGCTGGGAGCACTGGTCTTCGACTGCTCCGATGCGCTACTGGAGGGGCTGGCGTCTCCCTGGCTGATGGCCGCCACTGCCTGCACCGCCTTGGCTCGTTCCTGCTGCCATCCCGATGGGGAGCCAGATCGTCGCGTCTGCGTCGTTTCCGTGGAGCGTCTCCTGGGTGGGGTCTGCGGCGGGGAATCCGTGCCCGGCTCCCCCCTGGCATCCAACCAGCTCCAAGCCTCCTGTGGTGTTAGGAAAAAGTGGGTGCGCTCCCCAGCGACCACCCGCAGCCGCGCCGGGAACAGCATAGCGTAGGGCAGCTGCAGCTACCTCAGTTTCCGCTTGACCGCCAGGAAGGAGGCCCGTTGTTTTTGCACGTCTCTGGTGAAGTCCGGGAAGACCATGACCCTGCTGTTGTCGATTCTCAGGTCCGGGATGTCTCTTACCCTCCGCAGGATATGGTCCCTGTCTCTAAAGTGCAGGAGACGCAGTACAATCGGACGCGGCGGCCCCCCCGGCTTGGGGGGGCGCGCAAGGACTCTGTGTGCTCGTTCAATGGCAAAGAACGGTGAAAGTCCTGCTGGGGCCACCTCAGTCCGCAGCCAGCCCTCCAGGTAGGAGACCGCATCCTGCCCCTCCACTTTTTCGGGGACCCCCACGAGGCGGAGGTTATTGCGCCGAGAGCGCCCTTCGCTGTCCTCAGCTCGGAGCTCCAGCACTCGTACCTTCTGCGCCATCTCTGCCAGTGATATCTTTAGCGCAGCTACGTCCCCAGGCAGACTTTTCAGGGTAACCTCCGAGGTCGTCACCCGTTCCTTTAGCTTCCTATGGTCATCCTTCAGCAGGGTCAGGTCCGATCCGATGGTATCCATGCGCTTTTCGAGAGCTTCCCGCGACGCCACGATCGCCTGCATGATGTCCCCCAGGGAAGGATCTCGCGGGTGGGTCGAGCTCCCCGGCCCCGGCGGGTCGTCTTCCACGAGGTGTCCCGGGTCATCCAGCTTCAGGGCTTCGAAGCCCTTCTTTCTGCCACCCCGTACCATGCTGGTGGGCAGCTAGCTTCGTGTGCCCCTGCGGCGGCCGCCGGTGCTCCCGCTCTCCGCACCAGCTCCGTTACAGGCCCTCCCCTCTCGCGTACCTCTGAGCCCACGCCACGCGGGGTCTAGCTCGAGAAGCAGCCCAAGGGTCAGGTCCCGCTTCACCAGGGCCGTGGGGCACCAGTGCTCTGGGTCTGGTCGCCTGGCGAGGTCCCCTTCGTCCGGGAGTCTCAGGCCGAGTTCGCACCTGCAAGCACCAGTCCCGATGCGGCGCACTGTATGCGGGCGTCTCTGGCCAGGTAGGCGCCCCTTCCCGCCTTCAGATCAGGTGCCTCGTGGGGGCGGGCAGCCGGTGCCTCCTCCCCTGCTCTCCTCGCTGTCGCTATCCGAGCGCCACCAGCCTGCCGGCGGCGTGGGCTCCGCGGCGATCCCACCACCAGGAGGGTGGACCCAGCACCCCACGAGGTCCCAGGGGCTCCACAAACAGCCGCCAAGGCAGTCACAGGCTCTTGGGCGGCGCCATCTTAGGGTCCGGCAAAGCGGCCGTCCCTCGCCCTCCGGTCCCGCTTGCTTAGATGTCAGCCAGTGCTCCTCACCTCTGACGGATGTCAGGGGGTCCCCGCCGGCAAACGGCCAGCCGCCACAGCGTCCCAGGGCTCCTCGTCTCCTCCCGGGCTCCGCCGCCAGGCGTTTCAGGTCGGGACGGCGGCCGCCATTTTGGGCGCTCGCTTCCCCGGGTGCCTCGCTCTCCGCCGAAAGTTCAGTGGGGGTAGATACAGGGGCCCCCAGACCTCCAGATTCCCCCTACGCGCTCCTGATGCCCTCCTGGGCACTTTTGTGGGCTCGGGGTTCGAGCCGGGGCGCAGGACATGTGGTGGTGCGAGGCGGGCGCGGAGGAGCTCCGGAGTCCCGCTTCCACCTACATCGGCGCCTTAGCCACGCCCCCCTCCTGGGGCGTCTCATGTACGTATTGCATAACCGTGTGTGGAAAAAAGACTCAGCACTGCGAAACCAAATGGAAAAATACCTCATCACTGCTGGGCAGCCTACCCACCCTATTGGTAACTGTAACAGCTATAAAGATGAGACCTGTACTTCATATAGAAATGAGTGAAAGAATCTCAACTAACGTGTGCTACAAAAATAGGGACTGGAAATTAAATTTATTAATTGAGAATTAATAATGTGCCATGATTCTGTGTGGTAGTCAGCTAAAAAAAGACAGAAATCTCCAAAAGATATTCCAAGTAATCACTAATCAACAATGTGAAGTTTTAAATGTGTGCTGGAGATACACATGCAAATACTTTACCTGATTTGTTACAATAAAGATATTAACATGGTGAATAAGCCTACACAATTGAATATCATAACAAATCATAAATGACGAGTTCTCTCCAAAATTACAAGTCCTGTTACAAAAACATAAGTTCAATTTTATCATTGAGTCCCTTTGGTATTACTGTCTGTAAATGTTTGATCCAAATAGCTTCCCTCTGAGCTAACAATTTGTGTGTGTCTTTTTTTGGTGTGGGAATCAGTCAGTAGTGAATCAAAGTTGTGGTATGGTGTGTTTCATGTCCACCCAGTGCGCTGTTAAATGAGTTTCTGTTCATTGTCCTTATCATACTTTTGTTCTCGGTTATCCTGATTCTGGTTTTTCGTGATGTTCTCCCCACGTATGTTAAGCCACACGGGCATTTGATTTCCTAAATAACTGTCTCTGAATTGCAATCTGAAGAATGTTTCAGTTTTATCTTTTAACCAGTGTGTGGATGAGTGAATGTGTTTCCTACAATCAGATTACTGCATTGACTGCAATTAAAACATTTTCTCATGCCTGTATAGGTGTTTTCGGTTGATATGAATTTTTCTTTAAGAGTTCTTTTCAATTCCTGGAACAAGAGTGTGCAAATAATGGTTTAGCTGGAAGCAAGTCACAAAAATCAGGTTCCTGTTCCAGTACCTCCCACTTTAAAGTATAGTGTGTTTGATGGCTGGTGATTTCGTGGAGAACTTTAGCACACACGCCTCTCTTTTTTTTAGAGGATTTTAGATACTGTTGAAGTACGCTACCCCACTCCATGTTTTGAACTTTTTGTATTACACTGTCAAATACCACAGTAGGGTAACCTCTTTCTGTGTATTGTGAATACAAGTCCTGTATCGCTTCCACGCAGGTGTTAAATTCAGAAGTAATTCTTTTGATTCTGATTAACTGCGATAATGGTAGGTGTCTCTTGAGCGAAGGGGGGTGAAAACTGGTAAAGTGTAACACGTTGTTCCTATCTGTTGGTTTCTTGAACACTCGTGTTTTTAACCCTTTTTCCGTAAATTCCAATTGTATATCCAAAAAATGTATGCTGTGTTAACTCATGCTGTAGGTGAACTGGATGCATTGATTATGTTGAGTCAATTCTTGAATACTATTCTGCAGTTGTTTTGTTCCTTTCCAGATAAGTAGAATATAATCAATGTAACGCATGTTTGTTATGAGGTTATTGGCACAGATGCTATTTTCACAAATGTGTGTGTTCAAATTTAGCGATGAATATATTGGCATGTATTTCCCAAAAAAATCTGCATTTAGTCTGGCTTTAGGGAAGGCTGCAGCATTGAAAGAGCTACTTTGGCAATACTGAGTAATATCCATCACATACTGAACATTGGTGACTCCTGTTTGTATTGTTGGACATAACATTTCTCTTCAACAAACTTGACAAAGGTAAGCTTTTTCAAACTTCAGAGCAATGCATGGGATTTTAAGGGGGGGTACTAAGAGGGTTTACATCCCTCCCCTCCAATAAATTCCAAGTAGTGAAGGTTATGACCTTCACATTTTCAAGGTTTCACAAAGGTGGATCCTAGTCCTTAAATTGTGTAATCTTTAATCTGATAGAGACAGCTAGCTGCAGATTCCTTAACTTAGAATATCTCTCCAGGCGTCAGACTGGATCCGGAAAATCTTTTTACCCCCGCAATACCTCTGCACGCCGGGAGGTGGCGTCGGCCGGCTTCGTCCTGACTTCGTCCACGGAAGTGACGTCAATGGAGCCATACAAGCCACTCCCAGCGTTCTGACGTCAGTTTTCTTCTTTTCCGCGGATCCAGGAAAGTAAAACCTCGGGCCTGTTATTGTTTTATTACAGGCCTTTTCAACGCCCTTCTGCGTCCAGGAACAGTGTGTTTGATGCCCTTTGTGGGCTTCAAACCGTGCCGGTCCTGCTCACGACAGATGTCAGTAATGGACCCTCATGAAATCTGTATACGGTGCTTGGGAGAGCACTATGACTCCATGGAGTGTGACGTTTGCCGCCAGCTGTGGCCGCAATCACTGCAGGAACGCCGCATGACACTAATGTCTGCCCAGATGTTCTGAACGGACCCCTCGCAACGCAGGTCTCCTTCTCCAGCAGAGTCGTTCATGCGGCGGGTCCCGGCACCTTCGCCATCATTCGCCTACCTGAGGTAAGCATTGCCCTCCACCAGGCCCCACAGGGGGGGGGGGGGGGTAGGGACTCCAGTTGCGACACCGCCGGCGGGTTTACCCTCGGCTCCAACCGAGTGCCCTGACTCTGACACTAGAGTCGCCGCAGGTAAGCATTTGCCCCCCCTCCCTGGCGTGCCTCCGGTACCCCACAGGGGGGTAGGGGCTCAAGTTGGGACACCGCCGGCGGGTTTACACTCGGCTCCAACTGAGTGCCCTGACTCTGACACCAGAGTCGCCGCTATGTCGGGACACGGCCCGAAGGGGCATCCCACGATGTCTAGCCCTTTCATAGCTCTATCGCTCATCCTTCCGAGGCTCCCTGCGGCATCGCTGGAGGTGGCTGCGGCGCAGTGCAAGACACCGCTTCAGCGTACTCTCTCCCCCAGGTTTCCACCTCAGGGAATGTTGAGTCTACGCCTGTCCTGCTCCGAGTAGTCGGGACCTTTACGGAGGTCACCGCCGCCGGCCCGACTCGAGGAGTCCAGGCTTTTTCGGAAGTCGCTGACGCCGGCTCGACTCGAGGAGTCGAGGCCTCTTCGAGGTCGCCGACGCCGGTTCCACTCGAGGGGTCGAGAACTTTTCGGAGGTTGCTGGCTCGACTCGGGCGTTCGAGGCCTTTTCGGAGGTCGCTGACTATTGCTCCACTCCGCCATTCGTGGCCTTTTCAGAGGTCTTTGATGCCGGCTCGACGTTGCCTCGATGCCAATCTACACCGGTACCGTCTCCAGCTTCAGTGGTGGAGGATGTGGTCCTGGTGGGCTCACCACCCCCTGAGTCATTTCAATGCCGTCCAGAACTAGCGCCAGTGGAGCATTGACCTACTCATCTTGCTGCTGAGCCTCTATTAAGTGCCCATTTTAAGGATGGAACCGCCCCAAGTCTCTAGTTCTTCGGAGCCTTTGCTGGATATTCTACACCAGGGCGTGGGGAACATGGAACCATTGTTACCTTTTGTAGAGTCATTAGTTGACATCCTTCTCAAAATCTTGGGCATGGCCCTCCTCAGGGGACCCCGTGAGCGTATTGTGGCACATCGGCCGGCTCCCACTGACCCCGCCTGTTTGTCCCTCCATCCTGGAGCTGGAGGACTTGTGCTTTAGGCAGCTCTCTCTGTGACTCCTGTTTTGTTGGCTGCAATGTGTTTGCATCTGCCAGCTCGGGACTCCGGTCCCTCAACACGTTGTGTATATTTGCTCAGGCTACATATGCCCTTTTAGACACTGTTGACTGGCTCCTCCCTTGGCTCCTCCCCTCCTTGCCTGGGATCTCTCATGCCAATCTGGCCCGCCTAATCAGTGATGGACTTGAAATGGCGCACTTTTCAATTAGGTCTGCCATGGACACCACGGACACTGTAGGTCGTACTATGGCCAGGCCGGTTGCCATACGTGGTTGCTTGACTGCGTTTCCCCAGAGCATGTTCAGGAGCGGCTTAAAGGTATACCAATTAATGGGGTTTACTTTTTTTGAAGCCCGTGCTGATTCGGCAGTCAGGCACCTCCTGTATATGTATTTCTTTTCTGTTACCTTTTGTGGGCCGCAGATGTTCTGGGTTGTGTGGCTGCTCAGCCGTTTTGTTTACTTATTCTGGTACAGCTGATTAAAATGTGTTTACCTTTCTTTTGAGCCTCTGCCTTCAAGTTTGTCTCAAGAGGGACCCTTCTTTTGTAGGGTTGTGCCTTAACATATGTGGGGTATTTGTTGGCACTCATATTGCCACTCTTCCTTGCCCAGGACCTTTGATGCAATCTGACTCTTCCTACTATTGTAGGATGTCTTCTCTGGTGAGATCCATGGGATTAGTTTCTCTCCAAGGGCTACAAATAGTTGTCTACGTTTGGTCCGTAATACATCCCCGCCTCCGTAAGGAGTTTCGTCAACCTGGCGTGTTCTGCATCCTCGCTGTGCACGTCTTGCTTGTCTATTGGGGGACATGCGCCCCGGGGCAGTGGGCAGGTCTTCCCTGGCACGGTCTCCGGTTCCTTGTTTCTGGCAGGACACGGGGTCCGGTTTGTCCCTTCCTGTCCTGTGCATATTCTTAGTTCTCAAAGAGTGGCTCTTGTCTATGCCTTTCTGCCACTGGAACTGTGCTCCGCCCCTGATGTTTTTTGTGTGTGTGTTCTTACTCACATTCTGGCACAGGTGCTTCTTTAGGTAGAATTACTGTGTGTGTGTTCTTCTCGACGTCCTCTATTTTGGTAGACGTTGTTGGTCTTTGGCAGTGTAGACTTTTGGCACCAGGCTTCTGTCTGTGCCTTCTCTCAATCCTTTATGGGTAGTCTTGTGATCTATGTTTCTGCCTGGCTTGCAGGATTCTTCCCCCTCGGGGACCTGTTGTTTTTTTCAGCATTCTTACCTGTTATGCAGCACACCTGTCCCGTGGTACCGCTTGCATGACTCCCCTATTTAGGATTTCATCACTCCACGTACGTGTGGAGACATTCCTGCTTCTTTGTGTGTATATCGTGGATTCTACATGCCACTGGGGTGCTCTCTTACTAAGTCTTTTTGCCTTAGTGTCAGATATTCTTGCTTACTCTTCCTTCGGGATAGTGTCCTCTATGTGTTAATAGCTTTACAGGTTCTCCACTCACTGTGGTGGCTTTTAGTTTGTATGTCTGTATGCCTACCTCCTGAGGTTTTGCTCAGTGGTGGCTCTTCTGTCTCTGTTGGCACTAGGTTCTTGGTTCTGCCCTGCCACTGTTGTCACATGTCCTAGGGGGTGCACATTAGAGGTTTTTTTCTTACACCGACGGGCATCCTGCTGTGGCTCCTGTTCTTGGGTGGACCGTATTCCGCTGGCCCCTGTTTCTTGTGGCTTCCACTGTGGTATGTGTTCAAGCGGTATGCTCAACAGTTGTCATGTTGTTTTGACCCTAGGAACTTCGTTCCTTTTGGGTTATAGGGACTGGTGCTGGGATCCTTCTTTGAAGGTCTCACTGCATTGTTTCTTACTTTAGCACTGGACTTTCTAGTTCTGTTTTCCTTTAATCTGTGTCTGGGTGACAGGGGTCTCACACCGTCCCTCGTCTGATTTGATGTCTTTACCATCTATTGGTCATGCTCCTTAAGGTGGGTCATGGGTCTGATGTCCATTGTCCTGGCAACGCGGTTTCCCCCGTATTTCCATGTATAGTTTTTTTCCTTTTCTAAAAAGTTTAATTTATTGTTATTGATATTTTCATAATACCTTGAACTGCTGTTAGAACTAAATATTGATTGCCCCTGGTTCAGGTGTACAGAGCTGCCCCTGTTGTTAATTATAAATTAATCCACAGCAAGGGGTGGCAACTGTGGAGGAAACTCGAGCTGCAGCACATTTCTGTTTAACCCTCTCTTGTTGATTATTGTTCCTGATATGTTAACTTCTCCAATAAGTAGCTTGTGAGCTACAGGTAGCTCCCCAGCTACTTGTGAGTAGCTCTCCTATGTGCTTTCTGCTAAATTAGAAGTGTTTGATTGGTTGAATTAAAAATGTTATACTAAAATCGAGAGTACATATTAGAAACGAAAATGTATTTATTTTCACAGCTTATAAGCTGTTATTTAGAAAAAAAGGCTGAATTTCCAAAATATTTTTAAAGCAAATATTTCACTGGTAAATCATGTGTAGGAGGCTGGCCTAGTATATGGTGCACAATTATTTAAGTGAAGCACCTTGCACTAATCCAAACAACCCTTGTGGTGATTTTATTGGTCTTAGACAACCATAGAAAGCTCTCTAAGTGGTAGATGTGGAGAGCAACTTTCAAGCTTGGTCCAGAAGGAGTGTTAAGCAGCTTGCCTTACCAGATCTAATCATTCAGTGTGGATTAAATAAAAAAGAACCACACAGTGTATTTATAAAAAGTAGTCTATTTATTACACAACATTCACGAACACCTTGGTATATCTCCCGGAGATATGAACACAATTACACACAATACTTCAATTGCAAACAGGTAAATAAGCACAATGCACAGTGGTCTTCAGGGGAAACCAAATCATATACTAAGAAAGTGGAGTGCGAACTGCAAACGAAGTCGGGACTTGGACCAGGAGACTCAGAAGAGCGGGGAACACAAAGAACCACCCAAGGTAAGTTCCCGGAACCCCACAGAGACTGTGTGCAGAGTGGTAATGTAAATGCAAATGTCATGGTACTTATAGAGCGCACTGTCACCAGACGGTCACCTTGCGGTGTCGCCTATTCGGCTTCCTGGCGCTGATACTCATACAGCTGTGGAACCCCTCCTAGCTTTCCCTGTGAAGTGTCCATTCCTGGGCACCCCCAGGGTGAAGCCAGGCATCCTTAGCGCTGTTGGGGCCGGTGTGGAGGCTAAGCAAGCTATTGCCCAGAGTTGCAGCGTGGGGCATGTGATTAGAATAGGCACCGAGGCGAGAATTAACAGGTCCGAGGAAATTGAGCCCGAGACCCCGCTGTGGCGGGAATCGAACCCTGGTCCCTGGCCAGAACTCTGCATCAGGGTCTGCCGCTCTAACCATTGAGCCACACTCCCCCTGGTAACACAACCGCGTACTCAATAGAAGTCAACGGGAAAGTTAAGGCTGCAGTTTTGAAGAAGGACTCTTCCCCGTGGACCCTGAAGAAACCCTGTGGAAGACACCAGGTTGGAGAGTCACCCCACCCGTGGGTACACCAGGAACCAGGATACCTACTCCAACCAGGGAAGCCGGGTGCATAGGTGCGAAGTGACGTTGGGAACTGCCATAGACCACAATGGAGGACTTCAGAAAAGATGGCGCTGGCGAAGACTGTACAAGAGTCCGGTAGGATCCAATGGTGAATTCTTGACAAGATGAACCTGCAAGCAGAGGGGACATAGTCTATGTGACTTGTAGGTAGGTGATCAGGAGGCACAGAAGAGCAGTGACCACAGATGACGGAAGATGCAGGAGGGATGCCGGAGACCTTGTCGCTGCAGTTGTGAGGACCAGGCGACGCTGTGGAAAACCAGGAGCCGTTCATGAGCTGCCCCAAATAGGAAGTCAAGATCCAGGGGGGTCGGTGTCCGACAGGAGCACTAACAAGCCTTGGCAGGAGCAACAGACATGGAAGACGATGGAGCAACGTTGGGACGAGCAAGGTCAAGTAGCTCACCAAGTGTAGGAGAGTCAGAGCGGTCCCGAGAAAGCACGGGAGCCCACTGAAGCAAGAGAATACCCTTCCGGAGGACCCACAGGCCAAAGGCACAGGAGTCACAAGAGGACCTCGATAATCTAACCAAAGAAGAAGGCCCACAGTGCAGAGGATGCAGTGAGGTTGAAGATCTTGGCAGGCAGAGATGCTGGACCCTGGAGATTCTTGTAGCCAGAAGATCTCTGGAGTTCAAAGCCAGTGAGCATTGGCAACAGCAAGTCGACAAGGTGCACAGGGGTTAGGTCACAGCGGTTCCGACGAGGAATACTGGGCTCAATAAATCAGAGAGGACTGGCCAGGCCTCGAGGGAGTTGCAGAACCACCACCTGTGTTGCTGAGCCTTTTCGAAGTCTGTGGGACGTCAGGAGTAGCATACTGGTCAGCTTTGTTGCTGTCCCTGCAGATGGAAGGAAGTGACTCCTTTACTCTAAGGCAGATTACTTTAGGTGAACTCAATGCCCAGAGGTCAGTTGAAGATCCTGGGTGAAGCACAGGCACAGACAACGAAGAAGACTTACAGAACAGCGATACCAGGAGCAGCAGCAGTCCTCCTTGATGCAGTCTCTGTTCCAGGCGAAGTCCAAGTGTACAGACGGTCGAAGAGTGAAGTGGATTCAGGCTTGAGTTTTGTTTCACGACAAATCTGAGGACCCACCCACAAGTAAGCCCTTTTATACCCTAAGAAAGGGTTAGGACAACTCGGGGGTACCTCCCAGAGGAGGTGCTGGACAGAGGGGAGGATACTCTCATGTCCTTTGTCCAGTTTCGCACCAGAGCGGGATCCAATGGCTCCCAGAACTGGTACTAACTAGAATATGCAGGGAGGGCACCAAAAGTGCCCTTAAAGGTAGTCTTGTGGCGTTGGCAAGTGCCCCCACCCCAACCCAATACATTAAGTCCTATCTCTGAGGTGGTCACACCTGCCTGTGGCAGGATGCTTATTCTGCCTTCCCCTGTTTTGCCCACCATAAGCGTGGAAGGGTATACTCAGATGTGAGTCCCTTGCTCACTGCACCATCAGGATTCAAGCAAGCCGGGCCGAAGACGACTGAAATGCCAGAAACCGGTCCCCGGAAGCTTGTTTCCTTCCCAGGATAAGAATTGGCTTGGTAGTTTGGTCTGCCCTGTTCCCATGATGCACTGGGCCAGGGACAGACTAATTTGCATGTAGCCAGGTTCTGAGCTGGGATGGTGCAGTGAGCTAAAAAACGGTGATGGATCAAGCCCTGATCTTTGGACTGGGTAGGAGTGTTCTGCTTAATTCAGATACTCTGTCCATCACCACCCCCTTTTCTGAATCGTTTTGTCCACCATAAGCGTGGAAGGGTATACTCAGATGTGAGTCCCTTGCTCACTGCACCATCAGGATTCAAGCAAGTCGGGCCGAAGACGGCTGAAATGCCAGAAACCGGTCCCCGGAACCTTGTTTCCTTCCCAGTATAAGAATTGGCTTGGTAGTTTGGTCTGCCCTGTTCCCATGATGCACTGGGCCAGGGACAGACTAATTTGCATGTAGCCAGGTTCTGAGCTGGGATGGTGCAGTGAGCTGAAAAACGGTGATGGATCAAGCCCTGATCTTTGGACTGGGTAGGAGTATTCTGCTTAATTCAGATACTCTGTCCATCACCACCTTCTTTTCTGAATCGTTTTGTCCACCATAAGCGTGGAAGGGTATACTCAGATGTGAGTCCCTTGCTCACTGCACCATCAGGATTCAAGCAAGCCTGGCCGAAGACGGCTGAAATGCCAGAAACCGGTCCCCGGAAGCTTGTTTCCTTCCCAGTATAAGAATTGGCTTGGTAGTTTGGTCTGCCCTGTTCCCATGATGCACTGGGCCAGGGACAGACTAATTTGCATGTAGCCAGGTTCTGAGCTGGGATGGTGCAGTGAGCTAAAAAACGGTGATGGATCAAGCCCTGATCTTTGGACTGGGTAGGAGTGTTCTGCTTAATTCAGATACTCTGTCCATCACCACCCCCTTTTCTGAATCGTTTTATCCACCATAAGCGTGGAAGGGTATACTCAGATGTGAGTCCCTTGCTCACTGCACCATCAGGATTCAAGCAAGCCGGGCCGAAGACGGCTGAAATGCCAGAAACCGGTCCCCGGAAGCTTGTTTCCTTCCCAGTATAAGAATTGGCTTGGTAGTTTGGTCTGCCCTGTTCCCATGATGCACTGGGCCAGGGACAGACTAATTTGCATGTAGACAGGTTCTGAGCTGGGATGGTGCAGTGAGTTAAAAAACGGTGATGGATCAAGCCCTGATCTTTAGACTGGGTAGGAGTGTTCTGCTTAATTCAGATACTCTGTCCATCACCACCCCCTTTTCTGAATCGTTTTGTCCACCATAAGCGTGGAAGGGTATACTCAGATGTGAGTCCCTTGCTCACTGCACCATCAGGATTCAAGCAAGCCGGGCCGAAGACGGCTGAAATGCCAGAAACCGGTCCCCGGAAGCTTGTTTCCTTCCCAGTGTAAGAATTGGCTTGGTAGTTTGGTCTGCCCTGTTCCCATGATGCACTGAGCCAGGGACAGACTAATTTGCATGTAGCCAGGTTCTGAGCTGGGATGGTGCAGTGAGCTAAAAAACGGTGATGGATCAAGCCCTGATCTTTGGACTGGGTAGGAGTGTTCTGCTTAATTCAGATACTCTGTCCATCACCACCCCCTTTTCTGACTCGTTTGAGCTCAGCAGCAGGAGGGCAGAATTGTGTGTGGGGTCAGCAGCAGCACTAACTTGCTGGCAGACCCTGAAACGCTGTTACAGAGAGTACTGGGGGCTTCCTGGAGGTGCCCCCCAGTGCATGGAATCATACCTCCAGCACTGGTTACTGTGTTGGGGTATGATTCCAACATGTTTGATACCAAATATTCCCAGGTTTGGCACAGCCAATATATAGTTATCCATCGCATAATGCAGCATGGCCACTAGATGTATCAAAATGGCTGACCGCACTTACAAAGCCTGGAGAATAGACTTCGGGGTTTGTAGGGGTGTCCTCATGCAGGGTCACCCTCATGCTTATAACCCATTACCCTGCCTTCAGGATTGGAAGGCCTACCTTAGGTGTTACTTATAGGTTTGAAGTGTAGTGACATCAAATATAAGAAACGTATATCTATTGTAAGTGGTGCTAGCACAAGCTTACACAGGCTGCAATGGCAGGCCTGAAGTCACAGTTTGAGGGGTCTCTCTTGGGTGGCATAATGCATTCTGCAGCCCATGGGTGACCCCTGGTGTACCTATGCCCTGGGTACATTAGTACCATGTACTACGGACTGACAAGGGTACACCAGTTGCCAATTGTGGAGGTACCAAAGTACTTACCATGTCAAGTTTAGTGAGGAAGCCACTAATATAATCTTGTCTGATGTGGTCACTATTACAACATTTTTAATATAATAGTAGTCACTCTCAATGAATTTCATTGAACATATGTAGCTTTTATTAAAGAAAAAGTTGAAGGCTAATGTGTTAAATCCTAATCCCCTTACAAGATACCTTATTGTTCCTGGCTTTCATATGAAGTGCCCTAATAACTTTTTAGTACAGGTGCTCAGTATAAAAATACTGTCAGATAACTATTTTGTTCTTCTCACACTGCCACTGAAAGAAGTGACACAAATATCAAATGGTACATGCATTTTACTTTCTTCTGCTCTTCTTTCAAGGCCTCTGAGGTTGTGCAGCTGGGCCCGGCAGAGTTGGTGTTTCTTCTTGATGATCTATCCCGAAAGCTGGAGCACATACTGGTATCAGCTGCAAAAAGAGTCACTTTCTTAAAGGTATGAATTTATCGTTGGCTAATGCTTCCTGTTTTGCGTGATTGTTCATCTTTATAAAGCTTTTAAAGCTGTGCGTAAACTACTGAGCTGTGTGACACATGGAACAATGCACTTCAGTTTTTCTGCTAAACCTCTCACCGTGTTTCCCGTAGCTTTGGGGGGGGTGTTTAGGGTGGTATACACCCTACTAATAAATATATTTCAATAAATATTTGGGTGCAACAGTTTTCAGTCGGATATGTTAAGGTGTCTCTTGAATTTCACCTGGGTTTTTTAAAGACTCCCAACAACTCTAGAGGCATATGTATCATCCGTTTTTTTTAGTCGCAAACGTTGCGATTCACAAAAAAGCAGTCTTTGCGACAAAAAATACGGAAAATGCGATGTATGATTAAAATTGCATCGCAAAATTAAGGAATCGCAAAATTTGCCCTTCCTTAATTTTGCGTCCGCATTCAAGGAATCGCAAATTGTGATTCCTTAAATGCTATGTATGAAGCACCCAAGTTGTGCGATTTCTCATTAAGAAATCGCAAATTACCACCAACTTGGAGTTTGTGGTAATTTGCAATTTCTTTCACAAATGCACTTTTTGGCATTTGTAAAGGTGCCATGTGGCGCACATACATGCCCTTAGGGCATGTATGTGCGCCATATGCGCTCACATGTAAATTTCAGGGGTGCATCACGGTGTCCTTGTGACACCCTTGCACCCTTGAAATTATTCTCAATTTGCGATTCTCAAATTGCGAATCGCAAATTGAGAATAACTTCCCATTCATTCCTATGGGCCTTCTAGCCCATAGAAATGAATGGGAAAATATTCCTTAATTGCGATTCGCAATTTGCTAATCACAAATAAATAATATTAAGACATCGCTAAAAATTGCGATTTTTTACATACATCCCTATTTGCAATTCTCAAATAGCGATTTCTAAAAAATCGCTATTTGTGAATCACAAATCAGGATGTTGATACATATGGCCCATAAATCCTTAGTACACAGCAGTAATAACATCAAACCCTCCCAAGAATATGTGTCTCTTATAAAGGAAGCTCTAATTCTTGTCTTGCCCACTTGAACGATCGTCTGCATTTCAAAATGTCTGTCCATCCTCCCTTAACTGAGAGCTGTTTTTCAGTGACATGTATTTCTTCAGAACTGTAACGTAAGGTATCGCACAGGAATTTAAAACGCACATCATTATGGAAATCAGTTTTGGTTTGGCTCGGAGGTTGGATATGCAGTACTCAGTACATATCTGCCTGTTTGCGTTTTAGCCATTGAGTTTTTGATCTCCCTGCTAGTCTTTTTCTGTACAATCTAGTCACATGTTGTGTATTGGGCTATGTTTATGTGGTAGTATAAGTACATTTTTAAATCTTTAGTCATTAGTTGCCATTATTTCACTTTCTTTTAGGAGGGGAAGTTGCTCTTCTTCTGGAATATGATCTTCATTTCTGATGAATGCCCGCCACTGTACATTTACATTTTCTTGAGCAAGACCTTTGTCTATGTTGACGGTGCTTGTGTATTCTGCTCTCTTTTGTGGAAAATGACTTGAATAGGACCTAGGTTGATGGGTCCTCTTGTCTAGACACATCAAGTCATACGATGATGTTTGTTTGGATTGGATAGGCTTCCATCAGTTCTGGTTTATTTCTGTACTGCTTAATGTCGAATATTTCTAGTGAATACTTCTAACTGCATATTTCTCACCATGTGAAT
Organism: Lissotriton vulgaris; assembly: GCF_964263255.1. Classification (NCBI taxonomy): domain Eukaryota; kingdom Metazoa; phylum Chordata; class Amphibia; order Caudata; family Salamandridae; genus Lissotriton; species Lissotriton vulgaris. Next base: position 976,435,741 of record NC_141697.1, read on the forward strand.
TTCTTAAGTCAGACGATGTCTGAAAAGTTCTTTGTAATAACTCAGTCCCTCCAGCAGTTGGCGCCATTGGTCTCCGTCCCAACTCTGTCCTTCCCATGATTTCATAAAGCTGTATATAGGTACCTCGCCTGCAATCCAACATTGTTTCCTTTTTTCCCTACACCCTTTCAGACATTTCTTGAGCACTGCTCTTGCCATTTTCTGTTCAAGTTTTTTTTTTCACTTCAAACACAGTATGCAGGGAAATCCCCCCCCCCCCCTCCTCCCCCAGAACAACAAGGAGGAAGCCATGCCATGTTTTCCAAAGCAGATGTCTGTCACTGACCCGCATCGGTTCTGCCTGTGGTGCCTAGGCACTTAACACGATGGCAAGTGTTGCAACAAATGCTCCCTTGAACATCTGAAGGTCATCAGGAAGCTAAACCTACGTTGCCAAATATGAAAAATGCAGAGCCAGCCCGGTGCAAGGTCGTGAATTTCTTCCTGGTCTTATTTCTTTTGCTGTTTTGTGGTAAATTCAGCACAAAAATGAGGGACAGTCCAATCAGAGGCATAAAAAGTCCAGGAGAGGCTCCTCACATTCATGGGAAAATTCTCAAAATCTGATAGAGCTCTAGCTGCAGATTCCTTACTTTTGAATCCTCCCAAGGCGTGAGTGGATCCAGATACTTTTTCCCCATTGCACGTCTGCGCGTCAGATGAAGGTGTTGTGTGACTCCATATCAACTTTGTCCACCAGATGTGATGTCGATATAGCCAATATATCTCCCTCGCTGACGTAAGTGCCTACTTTTTTGTGCTTGCAACCCTGATCCACAGCAGTTAGAGGGGCGTTTTTCGATCCGTCTCAACATTTTGTCGAAGAAACAGTATGCTTTTCTGTGATGTATTCAGAGTTTAAGCCCTGTGGATTTTGTGGCAGACCCATGACGGCCACAGATTCTCATATCATCAGTTTGTGGTTCCTTGTAAACACCATGACACTGAGGAGTGCGGTTTCTGCTGGCATTTTTAACTGGAGGTGTTGAGATAGTGTCTTATGAAATTTCTGGTTAGCTGGCTAACGGACGCACTGCGTCGTCGTCGGTCCTCGTCGAATTCAGAGACTGATCAAGGAGTCTTTCGCTTGAAGGGCCGTCTCTGTCAAAGGAGGCTCTGAAGCAGAAACGGTTGAAATGTAAATGCGTCCCTGATGCCGTCTCCCAGCAATCAGTTGCGGAGCATTAACAGAAGTCTACCCCACGCCTCCCTAAATTTCCTTGAGCTGGGACAAATCTAGCCCAAATGTCAGCTGTAGACAACTCTTCATCTGCCCTTAAACAACCTGTCAATGTTTTCCCTATGGGACCACACAGTTTTGAAGGTGAATGGGAGACTGTAGGGTGTCAGGACCCTTTGAGTAGTCCTGTCCAGCCGCTTTTGGAGAAGAATTGACCAAACTGGGTGAGGCTTGTGAGCTTGAGTCCTCACCAGTTTAAGATTTACTTTCGCCACCTGGCAAGGCAACAGAGGCACGTTCTTCTTATGTTGACATATTGAGGAGAGAAGCTGTAGTCTTGTGCCAGTTTTCCTCAGTGGAATTATCCACAGACCTTTAAGTGGATGTTCTGCACCCAGGTGAGATGAGATTGGAGCCTCTACTCTCTTATAATGACTCTCTATTTCATCTTTTTTAAGGAGCTTTGGCAAAACCTTTTACAGGAGCTTCAGTTGACTGGGCTGTAGCCCATAGGCACCGCCCCGCCCCTGGGGACCCAGTTTGTCTCTTGTGTCATCCCACCACAAAAGGGGTGGTGATACAGGCTGCTACTGCTTTGCCAGACCCTAGTGCCGTTCAGTTTCTTCCACCAAATAAAGAGTCCAGATAGCTGGAACATAGTGGGAGCAATATATTCTCTTCTGTAAGTTCAGCTTTGAGGTCGCTAAATACGGCATGTGTTCTGGGCAGATTTTTATATGCTTTATGGGACTTGGTGGTACTTTTGCCGCCTTCTCTTCCAGAGGAAGCCAGGGGTGGACTTCTTTAAGTGGTGCAAGATGGGCGGGAAGCGGCTAAATTCACCTTGAAATGTGGTACGGACACCACTGATTCAGTGGGTAGGGCTATGGCTCAGTCAGTTGCCTTCTGGGTTTTCGGAGGTTGTACAGAATAGCTTGAAAAATATGCAGTTTGATGGTGTACATTTGACTTTACAGCAGTTCAGAGATGGTTGGTGTGACAGTCACCTAGATATGTCTTTGATGTTTTGGTGAGATTCTCTTTTTCTGATTTGTAAGGAGGAAATGTCTATACATGACTGAGTTTGGAATATGTATTTTATCTATTGGCCATTACCGAAGCCCATGTTAACTCGATCTTGTCTGATCACCTTGCCGTAATCAGATATTGGACTCCAGCCAAAATGGCTTCCGGCCAGGACACAGTACCGAGACCGCTCTGCTCCATATTATTGAGCATCCACGCCTGGTGCTTGATTCCGGACGTACGTCAGCGCTCCTGCTATTAGACCTGAGCGCTGCTTTCGATACTGTGTCCCACCATATACTGATTCGGCGCCTAGAGGAAGCTGGAGTAGCAGGTACCGCTCTTCAGTGGTTTTGATCCTTCCTCTCAGATCGAACCTTTAAAGTGGCAATACCACCCTGCCAATCCACTATTCATCCCTTGGGCCTGGGGGTCCCACAGGGCTTCTCGTTGAGCCCCACCTTGTTCAACCTCTTCGTGAAACCACTAGCTGCAGTCGTCAAACAGTGGGGTTTGACGATGACCTCATATGCTGACGATACGCAGCTGGCGGTGACACTGAGTGGAGACCCTGAAGTGGAGGCCCCCAGATTCCGAGCTGGACTTGTGGCAGTAGCAAGTTGGCTTCGTACCAATTGCTTACAGTTGAATGCCACCAAAACTGAAGTGTTGGTCTTGGGGAAACATGTTGAGCTATGGGGAGACCAGTGGTGGCCTCCAGAGCTGGGTATTACTCCTATCCCAGCCTCCGAAGTGAAAAACCTAGGAATTTGGCTGGATCCGCGCTCACTTTCACAGGCCACACAAAGAAGGTTGCAGCCACCTGCTACGGTATCTTGCGTGGCATAAGGCCGGTCTTGAAATATTTCGACCCTCCCACCTGGCAGCTCGTGGTCCAAGCCTCGGTTTTGTCCCGGCTGGAATACGGAAGTGCGCTGATGTTAGGGGTAAACCAGGCTGAGGCATCCAGGCTTCAAAGAGTTCAAAATGCCGCGGCGCGGGCCATTGTTGGCCTTCCCAGACATTGTTCTGTTTCAGGCACCATCTCGGCCCTCCATTGGTTACCGGTCAGACAGAGGATCAAGTTTAAAGCGCTCTGTCTGGCCTTTAAAATCATGAAACTTTCTTCGCCGCCAGCTCTTGCCAACTTGATTATCCCTTACATCCCTTTGAGATCTTTAAGATCTGAGGCTCTTCACCTGGCAGTCTGCCCCCGTTTCAAACTCAGCAGAATGGGTGGCCGCTCCTACCGGGTGCTTGCTGCGGGGCTGTGGAACTCGCTCCCGGTGCACATCCGAGCTCTGAATGACCTGTCCACTTTCAGGCGTGCTATTAAAACTTTCTTGTTCCCTGTCTCTGAGTAGCCGCCCTCCCCTTTCTTTTTCCATCTTGTGTGTTATGTTATAGTACCTGTCTAAGCGCCAGGACGCCCCTTTGCTGGGGCATCTGTGCGCTATAAAAATAATATTAACATAACATAACATAACATTAGTGTTGTGTTTCTGCTTGCTGAATGGGTTTATGGCTATTTAGATAACCTTGTGGTTCTTTACAGGTTTTGTAATGACCCTTAGTTTTGATCAGTTAAGATAATAAGAGAAATTATAGGTGCATCTATTCTGAAGTATTCTTTTTAAGTGGTCAGATTCTTTAAACTATATTCCACGATAAGTTGCTTTCTTTATTGTTGTTTACTACTTCGTGTAGAAGTGTTGACTTTCTACTTTAGCTCTGTCCATGACAGTTTTTCAGCTGTTTTGTTGTGTTTGATTTTTAATTGATACCTGGTATACAGGTCTTACAGTTTTCTTTACTCTGATGAAGAGCTCAATAGTCGATGCCTTCATGGTATGTTCCTTACTCTAGGTGGGGTATCGTTTGTATGCTACGGTGAGCATTTATAAATATAAATATGCTGAGCCGGGATTGCTCAGCTTGTGGACTATTAGACCCTCATTTGAGGGTGCAGAGTTCCACCCTCTGTGTAGGGTTGTTTTCTCTGACGTGGGATATCATACCTTTGTGGGGTTTAGTTCCCCTTATAAGGTGCTTTTGACATTTCTAACTCCATGATAGTTTCAGTATATGTATAATCTGCCTTTTGTGGGGTGTTTATTTGCAATGATCATCTTATTAGTCTTAGTCATCATTAGGGTGATGTGCCATTGACAGGATAGTACAACAATGAAGTTGTCTTTCCCAAAATTCCTTCTTGTAGCATGTAGCCTGCATTATTAGTTTATGTGGGTTTTGCTTTTACCCCTGGCACTGGTCTTACATTTAACTGCTAGATGACATTCCTTATGATTGATAGTAAAAGTTCTCTACTTCTGCTAGATTTATCACTTTGTACTCCAAAAGGTTATCATCTTGTGAGCCTTCCTACACTATATGTTTGCTCATCTGATAGAGACTACTAGCAGCAGATTCCTTCACGTAGAATTATCCCCAGGCGTGAGACTGGATCCGGAAACTTTCCTTGCCACAGCAACCCTGGTGCTGGGGGGACATCACGCGTCTTCGTCCAGGCGTCGTCCACGTACGTGACGTCAGCGAGTTCACATAAGACCCACCCCAGCGCGCCTACGTCCGTTTTTTCCTTTTCCGTGTGCAACGCGGATCCGGTCCTTTGGGCTTGTTTGGGGCCCCCCTTTTTTTTCTCCATTTCTCTTTCGTGGTACAGTGTGCGAATGCCTTCGGGCTTCAAAACTTACTCTTTTTGTCGGCATCTTATGTCGGCAATCAACCCTCACCTCATTTGTATGTGGTGTTTGGGGGAGGATCACTGCGCCACTGATTGTCCGGAGTGTCGACAGTTAAAGCCGAAGATGCGGCGGGAGCTCCGGATGATACTTCTCTCAGCGCGTCTCTCCAGGTCGGCATCCTCCACTCTGGACATCTCAGAGGTGCTGTGCTAGGCCATAGCTTCCTCAGTCGCCCTCCTTCGCCATGCTTGGCTTCGGGACGGAGTACTATCTATCTATCTATCTATCTATCTATCTATCTATCTATCTATCTATCTATCTATCTATCTATCTATCTATCTATCTATCTATCTATCTATCTATCTATCTATCTATCTATCTATCTATCTATCTATCTATCTATCTATCTATCTATCTATTTATCTACCTCACTCTATTCATGCATTTTTAATACAACAGCCATTCCGATTTTGAGAGGAGTAAACATCTCAATGCCCATTAGATTCCCCATGTTAGACTAATGTTCCTTTTTGTTACCTTTGCCTCAAATTGTAAAGCGCTCTGATATCCTCCGGGATCAAGTTTGCGCTATATAAAACTTTATAAATAAATATCTTATTCCACTTTATACTACTATTGCTTAATGATGGTGTCTTGGGGAGCTTGCACTACACTGATGTGTTAGATTTCTGTTGCTTTCCTAAGTGGTAAGTGTAGGAGAGTAGGGTCTGTAATCCTATGATCACCCAGATTTTTTGCTTTTGTTTCACTGGTTTACGACTTTCTCTGGCTGTGGGCCTGCCAATCAGACCCACAGCCTAGCTGTTCTCTCACTAAATTGACATGTGTACCCTAGGTGCATTACCCAATTGGAACTGGGCCACCTTGTCAGACCCTGTCACTCAGGGCATCGGTGTACCCAGGGCCTACCAGGGGCTGAAGCATGTATTATGCCACCCCTGGATGGCCATCTAAATCTGACACAACTGGCTGCACGACGGCTGGGGCAAGGTGGTGTAACCACCCTTTGCTTTAGATATAGTATACCTATATCTAACCCCGAAAATGGACACACGGATCCCTATCAGTCACTCCTATGGCAGGCCTTGACAATCCTGAAGGCAGAGTGCTTGGGATCGTGTGAAATGGTGCTCTGGCATGAGCTGAGCCCGTTTGCAGCCTGCGGAACTAAATCCCAATGGCTGTTCCATGATAACGCGTACCCTATACTCTTAAATGCTATCTTTGGTATCGCGTTATCAAAACATGTCGAGTAAGGTGTCATACGAATTGGGATGCTGACCCCTCACCAATGCTGGCGACGGGGTTAGCATTCCACCCTTCTAGAGGGACACGACATGTACGTAACTGTGAACCCCGGTTAAAGTTAACTGAAGCCTCAGCTCCACAAAATGGATGCTGCCACCACAGACACGAGTCTGACCTCCTGCTGCTGGGAGTCCTTCCAGCGAGGAGAGCTTGGACAAAGGGTTTCCTGTCCGGGGCGGTGCTCGCACCATCCCAGACAGGGTTTTGTGTATCCTGGGTAGGCAGGGCTTTACAGGAAGGTGACTGCGGAGTGGCACCCCGGTGCTCACTACGCATCTGCCGGCTAGAACCAGTTCCAGGGGCACACCAGCCCCTGACCTGGGGGAAGTCCGGCACGGGAGTGGGGTGTAACCACCCCCCTTCCTGGTCCCACCCCTAGGGCAGGACCTAGTCGCGTACCCACCCCTTTCTTTAGGAAAGGCAGGAGCGGGGACCCTTCCAAATTAGATCATCTTTGAATCAAGAAACTACTTTCTACGAAAGGAACTCTCGACTCTTCTCAAGATTTCTTCCTTGTGACTAAGGAGTAGTCACCCTGCATCCGCAGGCACCATCTAAGAACTCTGCGGTTTGCTGCACGTCCTTCCTCAGGAATCCGACTGCCCAGCTCGACGAGAACCGGCTTCCCTGGAACCTCTGACCTCTACCCACATCGTCAGCTCAGCTGAGATCCGTGGGTGCGACGAGACCTCGAGGGACCGGCCATCATCAGAACTGCACGACTTCTAACCAGCACGATCCTCTGGTGAGTGCTTTGGGGTCCGAGAAGCCCCGACCCTGAGCAGCTCCAGCACCGAAGTTCAGCCTCCCAGCATCTCCACGATCTGCGTGGGGCCCTTCTGCTTTTTGCTGCTCATCACGTTGTCTGGCTACTAGCCCGCTGGCTTGTGGCCTTCTCGACAACGCCCGACAACAACGTTGCTGGTCTGGTTGCTCCAGACTGGCCCTTGCTCCCTTCTGAAAGAGGAGCACCCCGGACCCTCCTGGTCCACTCAAGACGCCATTTTGGGTCCATTTTGGGTCCACCACGTGGCCCTGAATTTGCCAAGGCTTGTTGCCCCAATCCTGGGCCCAGCGACGCCGACAGCATCAACCATCGTGGGACAGCACGCACCTCCATCCTGGTCGCCGACAACGCCTCCTGGTCCGTGAGACTGCAGAGCCTAGCGTCGCCCACTCACCTAGTCGAGGTGACGATCATCCGGTGCCCTCCTGGTACCCTCTGACTACTGGCTAGTAGTTACGAACTTGGTCCCCTCTGCTTTCAGGTGTCATCCATCTTCGATCCAGGCTTGGATCTCTTCGAACTTTCTTCACTGGTCGCCTGCCAGCAACTCCTTCCTTCAGGCTCCTGGTTCGTCAGCGAGGATTCCCGACGTCTGTAAAGACCTATGCAGCTGCAGCCCCTGGGCTAGGTAACTTCGGCATTTCGGTGCCCCAGCATAGCCTCATTATCTAAGGGTCCAGAGTCACTGTCGCTTCCGACTTACCTTATCGGGTTCGCCGAGAACACTAAACTTTCCGTGCCCTCGGGCATTTGTGTAGATTGTGCACTTGAAGTATTTTCCTAAGAGTTTTGTTGTGTGCTTAGTACCATGTCCTCATAAAGAGTACAGCGCTGTTGTGACTTAAAATAAATACACTGTTTATTTTCATAACACTTGTGTGGTGTCCTTTCACTTGGTGTTCAAGGGGTATATGTGATGGTATAACAGCTGGCTTAACACGCCCTCTAGAGTTTAGCCCGAAGACTGCTCGTATCCACGCTACTAGGATAGCTGGTCTAAGGTTGACTTACAACCAATCACCATAAGGGTCGTTTGGACTGATGCATAGTGATCACTAGAATAGTGAGCACTGCATATCAGGCCAACTTCTCACAGTAAGGTAAGGTAAAGTAAGCTTTATTCGATTTTTCAGGTAAAATCATAAAAGCACTACAAAAACATTTATACATACAACATTTAAAAGTATCGTGTACATAATCGATACATAATAGACGCTTACTTAATCATTGAAAATATTTCATAAAAATCAGAATAAAAAAACGTAAAATACAAACATTTCATTAGTGGCAAACGGCAATGTACCACAAGAAGAAAATTTAACACAAAGATTTTCTATACATTATTACCATTTTTAAAAAACATGAGACGGCGTAAATGATATGATCTCCTTCTAACTGTAACATTTTTTGATATGCTGGCCTACATTTTCGTAACCCCCATCGTTTTAATAACGGCATCAAGAATTGTTTTCTGGGGTTCGTATATAGTTTGCAAAAAAACATGATATGAATGTTAGACTGCACCGAGATGTTACCACAAGAGCATATTAATTTGTTAGAGGACCAATCATTAACATTAGGTAGGGTAACCATGCGAAAAAAAATGCCCAGACGCAAGCGGGTCAACAACATTCGAAGGTATGGGCTCTGTACCAGAACGAGGTAAGTTTGCAAACCCTCAGTTGGTGTGATTTCCTGGTAATTTAATACTGTGCGCCTTAATTTTTCGCTGTTCCATCTAACAGTTTCTAGATGGATGGTTATCATTTTTTTCAAAGCTGATCTTGATAGTCCATCCAGGGTTGTAGGGTTATCAAAGTACTCTGGGTGGCCTAGATCAGTAAGTGTGGATCTCACGTAAGATAACCATTTAACATTAGCTGCCCCATCTAGGGCTAGACAGTCTTCGATAAGGTCTCTATTGAAACTGGCTTCGTGTGTAACCCACACTTTATGCCAAAGCAAAATGGGGGACATCCTAATGATGTCATTGAGATATGTAACTCCTACTTCGATGTGTGACATGTACGTGGAGGTACTTTTGGCTACTCCCAGAAGGTAGCAAATGAATTGGTTTTCACAGCTCTGTAGGGAGTGGTCTTTCTCAATACCCCATATTCCCGCGCCATAGGTAGCCGTAGAGACGCATTTAGCCCGATAAATCTGAATCAGCTCCCTAATAGGCTTACCGCCAGTTCTATCGGAAAAAACACGCAAGGCGCCTACGGTGCGGCTATAGGCCAGCTTCCTTGCGGCTATCACTGCCTGACAATGACACCGTCTATCAAACAAAACACCTAGATAACAGAATTTATCTGTGATTACAATTTTTTGGTTATCTAGGAATATGGTACAAGGAACTCTATTAATCTTCCGGGTACAGGGCATCGTGAATGTTTTCGAGATGTTGACTCTGAGGCCTCTATCCCTCATATAACACGCGAAATTAGTTACCGCCCTTTGTAAACCAACTTTGGTCTGAGACATTATAGCCGCATCGTCGGCATATAGTAAAATTGGAACCGGTGAGCCCTTAACAGTTGGATAATCATTAGGTAGGGTTGAAAGGTGCTGTCCGATTGAATTAATATAGTATGTGAAAAGCAGCGGGGCCAGAATACAGCCTTGTCTCACCCCTCTAGTAATCGGGAATTTCTCTGTACATTCCCCCTGTTTACCATACCTAACTCTTGCCCCTGCATCTTTATAGAGCTCTTTAACCCTTTCGATGCTGATGACGAGCTCAGCTCGTCATCACCCACGGGTGTCGTGTGCTGATGATGAGCTGAGCTCGTCATGAATATATGACATCCTGAATTTTTCAGCACAGGACGGGAAAACTGCCAGCAGCCATGTGGTTAATAAAAGTAATGATGCGGTTATCAATGCCCAGTTCACCCAGTGTTGCCCACAGCAAAACATGATCAACACAATCAAACGCGGAGCTGAGCTCGATAAAAGTTATAAAAAGAGCTCCGCGTTTGACGTGAGTATACTTGGAGACGAGGAGGGACAAATTTAGACACTGTTCAATTGTCCCTATTCCTTTTCTAAACCCATACTGTAAGTGGGAAACTACATTATGGTCTTCCTCCCAGAGTTGTATTCTCTTTAAGATTATTCTTCCAGCCACCTTCATTGGTCCGTCCAGAAGGGATATCGGCCTATAGCAGGTGGGATCCGCCTATTACCTTTTTAAAATATAGGGACCACGATAGCATCAGTCCAGGTATCAATGAACCCACTCTGATTTCCCTTATTTAAAACATTTGTGAGCAAGGGGGCCCAGAAGTCCGGCTCTGCTTTATAAACATCCACCGGCATACAGTCTGGTCCTGCGGCTTTGCCTGATGCACTTTCCCTAATGACATCATGAACTTCCTCAACGGTGAATAATAAATCTATAGGGAATGGATGGACTGGGGGATGTTCTATGCCACTATTATGTACTCCCTTTTCTGTAGATGGGCATACCCCTGATGGTGTTGTACTGTCTCCGGAGATTGTGTGGTTATACAATTGTCTAAAATGGCTTAACCACCTTTCGCCCGTTATGGCTAAGTCCATAGTGTTAACGCTATCCCTTGGCTGGTATAAAGATTTTACCGCCCTCCAGAAAAGAGAACTGTTCTTCTGCCTTGATGCCTCCATTAATGATTCCCATGCTTCCTTTTTCAAAGTCAGCTTTCTTTCTTTAATAGATGATTTGTATACTCTCCTAGTCTCGCGTATTAGGGCTGGATTTTCCGGTTTTTACGACAGGGCTCTTTTTAGATCTTTCAGTGCCTTAGTGCACTTTCCGTTGAACCACCCTTCGGGCCTTTTGGTGTTTCCTTTAGGCACTCGAACCAACAGATTTTTAATGTAATACTGAATTTTTGAGAAAGCAGCCATTACGTTCTTTGGGGCATTGTGTTCCTCCAGACAAGAAACAACATCAGCAGCACATGATGTAAGCACATTTTGGAGGAACACTCGAGGCTCAATTTTTTCCCATTTAACAACATATCCGTTGGTTTTAGTTAGATTGATCTTATATGGGTAGGTGCATACAGTCCCATTCTTATGGTGAAGCCGTGTGACATTTACACCAATAATCAGTGGATAGTGATCACTCGATAGATCTTTCCCAACTTCCCAGGAGGTTATAAATCCTGAGTTGACAGGGGTGATTAAGGCAAAATCAATTGTCGAATTGCAGCCTCGGCCATTAAAGGTTGGCTCAAATGGGACAGGTGGTGAACAAATCTGGTTGACAAATGAAAAATCAAAATTAAAAACAATGCCATTAAGAAGGGACCCCATCTTGGTGTGGGAAAAATGTATGGGACCATCCTCCCCGTAATCTGACAGACCACACAAGTCTGTTTCGGTAAACGTGCAGATGGTACAATTAAAATCCCCCACCCACACAATCCTTTTTTCCCCTACAAGATCTTCAGCAAGTCGAGTAATACAACTCATCATTTTTGCCATAGTGGGCTCCATCTCACTGCTTGACATGTTATTATAAAAGTTCACTAATACAATATTCTGAGTAAGACCCCCCTTAAATGATAATATTTGAAAGTGCTGGCTAGAGAAAAATTTGTATACTTTAACATCCACAGTAGTTGAGACATAAATACAAAGTCCCCCCTTGTTGTGTCCCTGTACTGATGGGATAGCCGGAGAATGAAAAGTCTGATATCCTAACAAGTGTGCTTCCTCAAGAAGCCATGTCTCTTGGAGGCAGAGTATGCCATAATTTTGAATGAAATCTAACCAGGGCTTATGGGTAATTTTACTTCCAAGACCCGCCACATTCCACGAAAGCAACGAGTGAAAAACCTTGCTAGGGTCGACTCGGTTGTGTCCGGGTTTCCCCTTTGAATTAAGAGCATGCGGGAGGGGTGCATGTGGTGTAACCGCTGTTATCGTGGAGGTAGCAAAACTACAATCATTTAGGGATAACTGGGATTGATGATAAACAGGGTTAGAATCCAAAGGAGGGCTCTTTATATTTTCCCCAGCTAATAGCGACGCTGAGCCTTCCTTCAGGTTTAAGGCCGTTGGAAGTGGCCTTGGGCTATCCTTTGCATTTTCTTTATCAGTTTCATGATATTTCTCATTTGCCCATTGCTCCTCAAGTGTGCTGGCTGAATCAGCTTGACCTGTATCGCAACCACGCGTCAGGTACCTATCAGGCGATTTTTCCCTCGTACGTGTTACATTGAGTCATTCATTCTCATCCAGTCCGGAGAAAGGATGGAATAAATTAGACAAAGGTATGTCCCAATTATCCCTAGGATTATGGGTTTGAAAATGATCCCTGGAATTATTGCCATAGGAGTTGTTATTGTTAGACAATGGTTGGTTTGGGTACATTGGTGGAAAACAGAGAGTATTATTCCTGCTGTGAAAGTTATGAACAACCGGGTTCATAAATGAATTCGATCTGTGTAGTGCATGAGGTCTATACATCTTAGGAGGATAGGGAGTAGGCATGGATTGGAAAAAAGGAGAGTCATTTCCGTTATAATATCTTTGAGCTGGGTTCAAAGTTGGGTTTGGTCTATATAGGCCTTCGAATCTCCATTTATTTAGGGGAAGATGATTTGTGTTCATCGTTGGTGGATTATTATTATTTGGGGGCTTCATAAGAGCTTCCGGATAGAAGTTGCTCAAGTTATGCGCAGCGACATCTCCCTGGGAACCAGTCACTGATAAATGTGACCAGTCTATGATCTTTAAAGTTGACGATGATCACATCCCCTTCGATATCCTTAGGTCTAGATCCTACCCAATTGCATCGCCTAACTGAAACTATATCTCCATTTAGGTGCGTTGGGAGTGGTCTATTTTTTCGCAGCCAGTAAATGACTTTATTTTTAAGACTGGAATTGTATTCTAGGTTACCAGCTGGCGTGGCCGGGACTCCTGTAAGAACGATGACATAATTTAAGGATTCCGGGGGCAGATCAGCAACATTTCTAGTTTTTATTCTGGTTGTTTGGGTAAGCCTGCTTGGGGGTTCTTTTATGGTATGGCCTCTTTTTAGTATACCTGTATGGGGGTTTTCCTTATTTGTATTATCAGTAACTGTGAGGGGTTTAGTACCCGCCAATGCATTAGATTTTACTACGGCGGGCTTTTTATTTAATGTAGGAGTAGCAGTTTGTTGCTTGGGTAAATCATTAGGAGGCTGTTTGACTACCGGGTACATATTACTTTGGTCACCAGGTTTGTGACAGGCTACTACCTTTTGCTCTTGCAGGATCTGGTCCATTTTCTCTCCTAACCTTTTGACCCTTTCAGTAAGTGGGAATATCAAAGCCTTGATAAGGCAGTCAATATCATTTAATAGCCCTTCATAACTTGGGGAAAGTATCGATTTGGCAGTCAAATGCCCTATTGAGTCCACATTCCCTGCTTCCTTAGTAATCTTGTGCGAGGAGTGCATATTACTAATAGGAAGTCTGTTCCCCTTTTTGATTCCACCCTTCCTTCTTCTCTTTCTCGGTGGTGAGCAAGAGACACTGTTAAATCCCTTAATGGGAGATTTTTTAGACTTTTTGTCAGGTACGGTAATCGGATGACAATCAGATCCTAAGGGTGTAAACATAGGGGAAGGTACATTTATATCGTGGAGAGGTGCTACATCATTCAGTAAGGGAGTGCTTAAGTCAATTAACTGATTTTGGATTGACTCAGAAGAATTATGGTCAGGAATGACTATAATGTCATTTTGGGCAAGGTAGTTATTCTGGAATATAAGCGGAATACCATCTGTACTAAGTAGCTCAGCATCAGGTTCTTTGTAATTAATTAGATCTTTTGCAGTACCTGTATCCACCTTCTGGGCGGGAAGTGGTCTTTGTTTTAACAACTCAATAGAGAGACGGCGCCCAGCTCGCTTCTCTGCAAGCGTAATCTCCCTATCGACTTCACTCTTCACTTTAGAAAAGAATTTGTCCAATGGGCCTAAAATGGGAACCCCTGCCGTGCCCGATAAGGGATTCGTTTCAAGTGAAGACATTTTAGGCGTATAAAAAGAGTTCAAAGGAACAATATATAGGGAACCTAAGGGTGCAGTCAATAACAAACCCGGCTAAGCAAAAAGAGTCATATAGGACTTAACAATCATTAATACGAGTACAATACGAGTAGTATGGAGCTATACTCAATGTCAAAAAGTAGTGACTATACCGCAGATCCACTTTCACAAAGTAAGGGGGGTGGCCCAGCCCAGCCTCCTTTAGCCCCTGACGGCCATAGACGGTCCCGTCCTTGTCCCGGGCTTCTCCCGGCGCTTTCCCGCGCGCTTCCCGCGCAGCGGGGCCAGTCTGTTCAGTTTATAGGAGAGGGGAGGAGCCTGCAGGGAGAGCGTCTCAGGTGCTGGTAATCGAGACGGGCGGGCGCTCCTGGGACTTGTAGTCCTGCGCCCACCCTCGCTTGCAACCCTGCTCCAACAAGCGCCCCAAGTTGCTGGTTGGGCGCTCGGTAGGTTCCTCTTCACACCGATGTTATAATTAGGGCAGTGACACAGTCCCAAACGAAGCGGTACCCGCGAAGCGGGTTCCGCGAGAGGTGGCGGGAAGAGCAATACAAAACTAAGCAGCTCGCAGTCCCAAACTAAGCAGCCAAGCAAGAAGAAATCCTAAGTGGTATGATCCTTCTATAGTTTCCATACTGTTATGTCAGTATTGTCTGACTGATCATTGGACTATATATATATATATATATGCATGTGAACAAGGGCTTTGGAAGCCCGAAACGCGTCTTGCCCTCGCAATTTTCAACCCTTGGAATAAACATCTGTGTATCCTGACTGTGGTCCGTCTCCTATTTGCCTGGTGGGTTCTGAGTGGCACTAGAACCTGTAGTGGCTGTGTTGGGAGTTTGCGCATATATATATATATAATATATATAATATATATATATATATATATATATATATATATATATATATATATATATATATATATATATATATATATATCCATATATATATATCCATAAAGGTATTGTTCAGTGGATTGGTCTTCTGCTCTGTGTTCCACAAGCTTCAAACACACATTTCGGATCTGGACATATAGATTTACATTCATAACGTCGTTTGACAAAGTTATCCTGTTGTCATGGGTGATGTGTCCCCGTGCTTTTAATGTTTTTATAGCTTTCATTACTGTGGTCATTTTCACAGTAGTTCTGGGGTGATCATGCATGGGTACGGATCCCTTTAAGGGTGTGAATAGTTTTATATTCATATTGATGGTTGACTTCTGATACAGATTTGTCATTTTAACATGGATGGTTTTATTCCCATTTTTTAATGTCTACAACTTTACTTACCTGTGGTTCCTTCCATAGATATATATGTGGTACAGTATGTTTTTGCTCCCATAAATTATTATGAATATCCGGTCTTTTTCTCTTATTCTAGACCAGTTTTGTTCTAGTAAGAGACTTTAATGGTCTCAGTTAGCAGACCCTTCTCTGAGGATGGTGTGGCTTTGGTGTCTAATTCTAAAGTAAGTAATCTGCGGCTAATTGTATCTATCAGATGAACAAGTTACTTACCGTCAGTAGCACATTATCTGGCTAATGGAGACTGGATCTAGCCACAGATTCCTTAACGACCCTCCCCTCCTCCCGCTCTGTGAACGTCTTCTTTTTGTCACCGGAATTTCATTATGGAAATTTGCATCCTGATTTTTAATAAAAAATAAATCTATGATAATTTGACACAAGGTTATCTTTTATTTAAGCACACTGTTTCAATAGGCAGTTTCTATATTTGGCTCCACATTTTGGGCACAGAAAATAGTCACAGAAGAAACTGAAGTTGACCAGTCAGGGAGGTGGTTACATGGACTCTATATATGTTGCATCCGGTGGACGACGTAGATACGGAGTCTCGTGACACCCTCTTGATGCGTAGACGTGCTATGAGAAAAAGGTTTCCGGATCCAGTCTCACGCCTGGGGAGGATTCTAAAGTAAGGAATCTGCAGATAGATCATGTTTTTAACAGATAATGCCTTACAGAAGGTAAGTAGCTTGTCCGTTAGTGCTAGAAGAGATCGACCCTGGCTTCTAAGTCTGGTTCAGACCCATTCCGGAGCTGGAGCCGATGCGTCCTAAAGTCTTCTTGCCATTGTCGACTTTACAGCAGATTCTAGCTGTTAGATCGGTCATGCTGCAACTTTTAAAAATCCTCAAGTGTGCCTTCAGGACCCACGGATCTGGTAGGGTTTCCAACCGGTCTTCCACCAGCATGTCCTTCACCCATGCTGACTGACCCAGTCACCTTTCACTGCGGGGCTATGACTACATTCCTTTCCTGCAGGCCCTGATGGTTTTTCCAGCATTGGCACCTATCCCAGCTCCAAGGTCCTCAGTTTGGGATTCTGCTCAGACTACATAAGTAGATAGACAGCCAAAATGGGCTTGCCGCATCACTTATTGGCTGAGAATACTCTCCTCCTCTCCCTTACCTTAAAGGCAGTATTGCATGACCCTAAGAGATGTTTTTTCACTCTAACTCCAATGCTCTTTAACACCTTAAGAGCGTCGAACGTTCAGCGCCCAGTGCTGAACGTTCGACGAACGAATGCTGACCCGTCGGCCAACGGTCGTGCGCAGCACTGGGGAGGTAGTGCTCGCGACGACCGTTGGCCGACGGCAGCACTTAAGGTGTTAAGGTCTGGGACATGATCCTCATAATGAAGACAACAATGAGGAGGCAGACCATTTGCTTCTCTCGCCACACTGATGGGGGCTTATACCTTTCAGTCGTTTCCACAAGGCTACCCATCCCACTTTACATCACTTTGTGAGGGTTTGGCCACCAAACAATCCCAGGATAGCCCTCTCCACTGGAATCCAAGATGGGGCAGACCTTCTTACCCAATGAGGAGCAAAGGGCACACCCCTGTGGTGTACCCAGCATTCTGAGCCACTCCTCCAGTAAAAGTGGTTCTGCGCTGGGTGCTACCCCTCTGGAGGAGATGCCAGCCTTTCTGCCTACACACAGGAGTGGGAAGGCGAAGGTGTGATCGTCATTTGATTCACTGAGGCATTATCCTCTTTGAAGTTGGGCCATCTGTGGCCACTACCCGGTAGTCATCCTGCTGCAGCAGATCAAACCTCTTCCCATCAGCAGTTCTTTGTTCATGTGGATAGACAGGAAAGGCTTCTAAAGGTTTTGACAACAAAGTGGTGATTTTTCTAAAGTCACATTTCAAGTCAAATTTACCTTAAATCTGATCCCAGCAATGAGTCGGGTTTAATGTAATGATTAATTTGTTAGCTTGGAGTATTAGCTTTGATGGTCTCAATTTAAAGTTAACACTTGGTGTAATGGCTAGTGAAATTCCTGGGTAGCCAATGGGACCACCAGCTTTTTTACAGTGGAAATGGCAATCTCATA
Source organism: Lissotriton vulgaris (assembly GCF_964263255.1). Lineage (NCBI taxonomy): Eukaryota > Metazoa > Chordata > Amphibia > Caudata > Salamandridae > Lissotriton > Lissotriton vulgaris. The sequence goes on from NC_141697.1 coordinate 976,453,220, forward strand.
TTTTCACTGTCGGGGCATGTTAAACCCAAAATTAATATGCCCTTCTTTTTATTATTAAGCACCCTGTCCTGTGGGTTACCAAGGCATTCCCTAGGACTGCAAACTAATATTACAAAAGGAAGAATTTGACCTGGCTAAAGGATTTATTTTGCCACCTCAAGCTGGCAGTTTTAAAACTGCGAGACTAGGCTACAGGGGCAGACCTACAGTCAGGTTTCCACCTTGTCAATGCTGTGGTGGTACAAGTAAGTTCTGCATTCCACTAGTGACATTTGACTTAGTAGCCCTGGGCCCTTGTGGTACCATATTTTAGGGACATAAAGATAATTTAAATGAGCCAATCGAGTATTAGCCAGTTGTACATGTACTTTAGGGGGTCAGAGCACATGCACTGGAGCCTGGAATGTTGGATCCAGTGCACCACAGAGTCGGAAAAACCACCAGCATCAGCCCAAACAGCTGGAAATCAAACAAAAAGAGATCCTTTCCCACCGGCCGAAGGCACAGGTGTCACAAGAGGACCCCGAGCAACTCACCAAAGATGCAGGCCCGCAGTGCAGAGGATGCGGTGAGGACTAAGATCTTGGTAGGAAGAGATGCTTTAGATTAGAGCTTCTTGTAGCCCGAAGATCTCTGGAGGACAGAGTCAACAAGCTTTGGCAACTTCAAGTTGACGCGATGCACAAGGGTTCTGTTCCAGCTGTTCCGACAAGGGATACTGTCCTCAAACTTGCAGCTTGAAGTTGAAGTGGTTTCGGATTTGAATCATACTTGGTCAACTTTACTAAATGACCAATGCAAGCAATGTCAGGACTAATCATTCCTTGGCAGTTGTAAATCTCAGCTGGGGAGGGATAACTGGCCCTAAAAGAGTTGTGGTTTCACCAGACCTACCTGTGGACTGTGTGTTGGGTAATGATTTAGAAACTTCAGCCATGTTCAGGATACATGCAGAGATGATGGGAATCTCTGCCAGTGCATTTGCTGTTACTAGGGTTCAGACCAAACAGTTAGGCCCTGAGGGGGCTCTTGGACCTGGAAAAATGGACCAGCTAGCTCCTAAGAGAAGGAGCAGGAAGTGTACGGAATTTTCCACCTCCCAGACTCCCAGTGAAGACCAGTCTCCTGAGGGGGGGGGGGGGGTGATCTTAGCCCCTGGGAAGGAACTGTCCAAGAGGAACTTGGGCCTGACACAGCAAAGTTCTTTGGAGCAGGGTTTCTTTCCAGGGCAGATTTGAGTCTGGAGCAGAAATCCTGCCCCTCTCTTGAACAGCTTAGTCAGCAAGTTGCTGCTGAGGAGGCAGGGAGTATCAGTGGGTCCCATAGCATCTATTGGGAAGATGGGCTCCTGTTTTATGACAGTAGAGACCTCAAGCCTGGTGCCACCAGGTGGTTGGTCATACCTCAGAAGCACAGGGGTGTTCTTCCATCCCTGGCATATGACATTCCCCTAGCAGGACATATTGGGCAAAGCAGGACTTAGGACAGGCTTGTCCCTCATTTCACTGGCCCCATATGTCTGAAGACACCAAGGAGTTTTGTCGCTCCTGTGTCACTTGCAAAGCCAGTGGTAAGTAAGGTGGCACTACAAAGGCACCCTTTTTCCATACCCAGTGTTTGGGGTTACTGTGAGGGGGTAGTGATAGGCATTGTTGGACTCTGAAACCCTCCAATAGCATCTTGACACAGTTACATCCTAGTAGTGGTGGACCATGGTACTAGCTATCCAGAAGCTATTCCACTTAGGACCAATACAGCTCCTATGGGGCTTGGACCCGCCTGGGAGTCTTTTCCAGAGTGGGCTTTCCTAAGGAGGTCTTGTCAGAGGTACAAACTTCATTTCTAGCGACATAACTACTGCAATGTGTAAAGAATGTGGTTTAAACTACAAGTTTACCACACCCTACCATCAACAGTGCAATGGGCTTGTTAAAAGGTTCAACAAGACCCTCAAGGGTATGATCATGGGACTCCCAGAAAAGCTCAGGCGAAAATGGTATGTCTTACTACCCTGCCTTCTCTTTGAATACAGAGAAGCTCCTCAGAAGGGGGTGGGATACAGCCCATTTGAACTTCTGTTTGGACATCCAGTTAGGGGTCCATTATGTTTGGTTACGGAGGGATAGACCAACATCCTAAACAGGACTTTGTGGACTACGGCTTTGGCCTGTGTTTCAAGTATGGCTGAGTACACGAAGAAGGCCAGCAAAAACCTTGAGGCCAGCCAAGAGCTTCAGAAAGCTTGGCATGACCAAAATACTGTGCTGACTCTTTACCAGTCAGGACAGAAAGAGTGGGTGATAGAGCCTGTCCCCACCAGCTCTCCAAGACATGTGGAGTGGCCCCCACACTATCCTTGAGAAGAAAGGTGAGGTCACCTACTTGGTGGACATAGGCACTCCCAAACGTCCTCACAGAGTTCTTAATGTGAACCACCTAAAAACTTTTATTGACAGGGCTGACATGAGCTTGGTCAAGGCAAAGGATGAGGGACAGGAGGAAGAAAGTGATCCTCTCCCTAATCTCCTCTCTCAGGACCGTGTTGGAGGCAGCCTCACTGATCATCAGCAATCTGATGGTAGGCAAGTCCTCAACCAGTTTTCAAACTTGTTCTCTCTGATTCCCAGTCAAAACACCTGGTGTACCCATGAAGGGGACACAGGTGACAGATGACAGACTGCCTGTCAACAGTAAAATCTACAGAAAGCCTGACAATGTCAGAGACTACATCAGGACTGAGGTCCAAAAGATGCTGGCGTTGGGTGTCATTGAACCTTTGGATAGACTTTGGGCTAGTCCTGTAGTCCTTGTGCCAAAACCTCACACCTAAGATGGTAAGAGAGAGATTAGGTTTTGTGTAGACTACAGAGGTATCAATGCAATCACTAGGACTGATGCCGATGCAATTCCCAGTACAGATGAGCTTATAGATACTTTGGCCTCAGCCAAGTATCTCAGTACATTTGATCTGACATCTGGTTATGGGCAAAACCGACTGTCGGAGGGTGCCAAACCAAAAAGAACATTTCCAACCCCTAGTTGGCTTGAAGAATGCACCTGCCACGTCTCAAATGTTGGAGAACAAAGTCCTCATAGGTCGGAAAGCCTATTGTGCAGCATATCTAGATGATATTGCTGTCTTTAGCTCTACCTGGGAGGATCACCTGGACCACATTAGGAATGTTCTGGAGGCCCTGCAGAAGGCAGGCCTCACTACCAACGCCAAAAAGTACCATATGGGGCAGAGCATGGTTGTGTACTTGGACCAAATTGTATGTGGAGGCCAGGTTCAACCACATTTAGAGCAAAATCCTTACCATAATGGACTGGGTTGCTCCCACTACCCAGGCTCGGGCAAGAGCTTTCTTGGGCCTGATTGGGGACACCAGGGGGGTGTTAAGGATATGGGTTCATAGTGACTTTCCTTAATTATCTCACCTCCACAGAAATTCCTAAGAAAGTTCAGTGGACAGTTAGCTGTCAGAAGGCATTTGATGACCTGAAGCAGGCCATGTGCACTACTCAGATTCTTCCAAGTCCTGATTACTCCATAACCTTCATTGTCCAGACAGATGCTTCTGAGATAGGGGTAGGTCCAGTTCTATCATACCTTAATGCAGATGGCCAGGACCAACCAGTAGCTTTTATAAGCAGAAACCTGAACTCTAGTGAGAAGTGTTGGTCAGCTATTGAGAAGGAGGCCTTTGCCGTGGTATGCGCCTTGAAGAAGTTGAGGTACTCACTTCATTGTTCAGACAGACCATAAGCTCCTATTATGGTTAAAACAAATGAAGGGTGAAAATCCTAAACATTTGAGATGGTCCATTTCCCTACAGGGGATGGACTTTTCTGTGAAACGTAGACCTGGGAGTAACCATGCCAATGCAGATGAACTCTCCAGATATTTCCACTGACTTAACTGGGCATGGTTTGTCTCATCTCCTTTCGTTGGGGTAGGGTGCGGGGGTTGTGTAGGAAAGTTGGATCTGCTTTCATGGTTACCCCCATTTCATGATGGGGTCAGTATGTTTTTTTTGACTAGTCTGACTGGTATCCTGCTAATCAGGACCCGAGTCACTGTGCTTTCTCCCTAAATTTGACTTGGTAAGTGCTTTTGTACCTCCACAATTGGTACTAGTGTACCCCTGTAAGTCCCTAGTATCTGGTACTGTGGTAACAAGGGCACAGGTACACCAGGGGTCTCCCATGGGCTGCAGCATGTATTATGCCACACACGTGAGACCACTCAACTGTGACTACAGGCCTACCATTGCAGCCTGTGTAAGCTGATGCTAGCAACATTTACAACAGATATAAGGTTCGTTATATCTGAGGTCACCTCTAAGGCAGGCCTTTCAATCCTGAAGGCAGGGTGCTGGGTTATAAGTTTGTGGGTGCTTCTTCATGAGCAGGTAACCCCTACAAACCCCAGAGTCGATTCTCCAGGCTTTGTAAGTGTGGTCAGCCATTTTGAAGCATATAATACCCATCCGTCATTATGCAATGGCCAACTATATAGTGGCTCTCCCGAACCTGGGCATGTTTGCTATCAAAAGTGCTGACATTGCTCAGTCTCTATGTACGAAGAATCCATCCGAAGAGTAAGTTACTTCCCAAAGCAACTCGGTTTCTGGTGGATTGAACAGCAAATTCCTGACCGTCCTTCCGCCTCTCCATTCTGTATAGTCGACATCGGATAGCTCATAAAGTCCAAGTTTAGGTATCAGCACACTATCCACCTACTAGTTTGTATGTTGCTCTGTCTCTGAGGGTGCAACAGTTGCTTTTATAAACAGAAGTCAGAATGCAGGGTGGCCCCTATATATTACTTCGAGTCATCACTTTCAGAGATGGGACAATGCCCCTATGGTGTCTGTTCGAGACCAGACGGTGTGCAGGAACCGATGCCGTAATAATTTTACATACCCAGTCTGGTTCCTAAGGAAATTTTAAAGGTGAGGAATCTGTGGTTTGGTAGAGCATCCACCAAACAGAGTGTTACGGAAAGTCAGTAAATTGTTCATCCTTGTGAAACACATTACTATTACTCTATAATTTGGTGGTCTGGTAATCTCTTTTTTATCTTTTTGTGAATTAGTATATCTTTGCTTTTTGATAATTAAAACATTATCATTTTCACATTGTTTTTAAATGTGTTATTTCAATGTTTTAATCTTAAGTAATACCATTTCTATATTTTGTCTTTTAATTATCTTAAAATTATAGACTAAAGGAAGCAGGACCACTGGATTCTCACAGCTGCGCCAGAAGTCGGCTCAGGAAGTTGTGCAAAGTGTGGTACAGCTGCTGAACCCACTATGTAACCACATGGAGAATATGCACAATTACTTCCAGGTAGCATTGCTTTCTTCACCTTAGACAATGTTAAATCATATTTTTCAAGTTGTGTAGTAGGATTTCTTTTACAATACATTGTGTTCTACGTTGTTGCAATACTTTTTTCTTCTTTTCTTTATTTGTTTATGAAGAGCATGGATCAGACACCTCAGAAGATAAAAAACATATGTTAAGTTGTAACCGGAGAATGTAGTAAGCAACCTACATCACAGGATTTGCCAGCATAGCTTGATTAATCTATTTAAACATGTGAAATCTATTTAAGTAGTGCTGATTTGATAAATGAAACATAACTAGTGGGTACATCTGACAGTCTTGTAGGTCAAGAAAAGATTATACACCTCATGGGTGATTTTTATTTTTACATATGGCATTCTAATTGAACATATCCCTGCAGATTCCTCACATCATGAATCTTCCCAGGCATCAGACTGGATTTGGACAAGTTGAAATAACTCTCATGCACTATATATGGTTCTACCCCAGCATTCTTGCATCAATTATTTTTTTCCAACCCCATCAATACAGATCCATCGCTTACAGGGTAATGTTCTGGAAGAAGAGGTCAAGCTGTCATAAATATATTTCCTAATAAATACCTTTCCAAATAAGTCATTTCCCCGCCATTTTCAAAGTTCTTCCGCCTCTCACAATACTGTCCTTGGGTGTTTAGATCCTGCTCACATCTTCAGGCTTGCTTTTGGTCATGGCTTTTGGCATGGCTTCTTGGCTTTGTTTGTTGAGGACTGGGATAGAACTTTTTTCACTTTTTGAGGCCATGCTGAGCAATGAAGTCTGCTCCACATCGGGTCCTGCTCCAGGGATCGACACAGATGTGCAGCTTCATTACAGAGGTAGTCTTCCCAAGTTCAGTACATGTTGGATAGAGGTAGACTTCATCATGACATCATTCTAAGTCGTTCAACAATCATAAGCTGCTAACATGTCTTCTTGTCCCCATGCCAGTTTTCTGGCTCTAATCTCCATGTCTTCAGAACTGATTTGGTGGACATAAGTCACACAGTCTCCTCTGAGCCTGGGCATGCTGGGTTGCCCTTCTTTGACCTTTTCTGGAGATGCTTGAAAATATGTGTGGGATGCGCTTTTGACTTTTGATGGTCCATTCTTCTATAGTGTACATGCTTCTTTGGCATTATACTGAAACGTATCAGTGCATATCTTGTGGCTTGGAATGTGCGAACAGTATGTCCTGTAGGCAGCATTGATGATTCAGAAGCTCTATACGAACACAACCTTACAAATATCATGAGCATTCCCTACTTAGTCATCAGCCGTATCAACTTATCCATGACCAGAGGTCAATCAATCAATCAATCAACCATTTGTAGAGCGCTCTACATACTTGTGAGGGTGTCAAGGCTTTGGGAAGGGAAGGGGAGGCCCTCTACAGGTGGCGTGCTCTGTTACTCAGACCAGAATCAGCAGTTACCTTCTTCGTCTTCCCCAGCTTCTCCTGTCAGGCAATTTTAATGCCTCTTCATGCAGGGTAGGTGCTTGAGGAGATCACATTTTCCGTTTTTGACACTTTATTATTATAGGCCAATAGCATGCTCCAACCAGTGTACTACTGTTTCTGTGGTCTCATTGTCAAACACTTCCCCTCCCTACATAAGTATAATTTATTAGGTCCTGCAATCACGTTGCATATCTCTCCTCGGAGGAATTCTATTCTATCCCTCTGTGGTCTCTCTCTGATTATGATTTTTTATGACAGCATTGTTGATTGCACTACTTCCTGTTCTATTTGAGCCTTTGGGAGGTATTCCCTCTGGACAAGAACTTTGATTCTGCTTACATGCATCTGATAGAGACATCTAGCCCCAGATTTCTTAACTTTTGAATTCTCCCCAGACGTCAGACAGATCTGGAAATTTTTCAGCAGTACCTCTGCATGCCAGGTATGGCATCATATGACTCCCTGGTGACGTCGACTCCGCTTGCGCGTTAGTGGAGTTGTTAGATTTGGGGGTCTCTAGTTGGCATAGGTAGGTACCTGTGACAAATAGGGACCCTTGCGTCTAGTCAGGGTAAGGGTGTACACTCCTAAAATAACCCCTGCTCACCCTCTTGGTAGCTTGGCACGAGCAGACAGGCTTATCTCAGAGGCAGTGTGTAAAGCATTTGTGAACACATACAGTAACCAAGTGACAACACTACAGATGGACACCACACAAGTTTGTATATTAAAAATAAGTATCTTTTATATAGATTTAACACAAGACCACAAATGACAAAATTCCACAATACTGTGCTTAAAAATGGTAGAATTAGCTTAGTACTCTTTAGATCTTAAAATGCGACACTTTGAGTCAATGTACCTTAAGATGCGTAATGCTACACAACAAAAGTATTGCAGGGAAGGTGATGCGTCGGTTCCTTACACACAAGAACGTTGGTGAGTTAGTTCCATACTACTGTGTTTGGAACGGTGATGCGCCGGTTCTTCACTGCGAGGGGAGGTGATGCATTGGTTTCTTACTGCGCTTTCGTGGCGATGCGGCACGCAACGCCGTGATGCGTTGAAGATTTGGTGCAAAGATATAAGGATGCCGTCTTCTGCTTGGTGCGATACGATGCGAGCCTCGACAGGACCTGCGACACGCTTCTCGGTGATGCGGCGGCGTCTGCTGTGATGTCGATCCTCTTCTCCGGCGATGTGAGGCGCTTCAAGGGCCCTGCGATGACTCAGCCGTTCTTGGGGGCCGCGACAGGCCCTGCGACACGCTTCCTGGTGATGCGGCGGCGTCTGCGGCGACGTCGGTCCTCTTCTCCTGCGATGCGAGGCGCTTTCGTGTTGTGAAAAGACAGCAGCAGTTCGGCGTCACGCTTCTTGCTCGTGAGACGTGCTTCCACTTCCTTGCGATGTGCATTTCCTCAAAAAGTCCAGCACAACTGCAGGCACTTCTAAAGAATCCTTGGGGAGCAGGTGGGTGAAGTATGTTGTTCCTGAGACTTCAGCAGGAGGCAAGTTCTTTTCTCAAGCCCTTGGAGATCCTTACAAATTGATGAAAGTACACACAAAGTTCTTCTCTCCTTTCTTTGGCAGTCAAGCAATCACTGCAGGCCAATCACCCAAACAGCACTTCAGCGTAGGGATAGTCCCTCCTCAGTCTCTCTGGTTCCACTCCTCAGCAAAGGTTTCTTCTTGTTGTCCAAAGTGATGTAAAGTTCTGGGGTTTGTGTCCCCTCTTTTATACACAGTTTCTCTTTGTTCTCTGAAGGCAGAGAGGCCTTTGCCTAGTCCAAACCAGTTATGGTCAGTCCTGGAGCACTCTGTTGACTCCTTCTTTCCTTTCACAGTGCAGGGCAGAGACATCAGACGCACCATATGAGGTGGAGCCAGCATTGTGGAGGGAAGGCACAACCCTATTCAGGTCCCAGGTGCAACTCTCCCTCCCATCTAGATGCAGATCTCTATATTCAGCTCTGTGCTGACTCACCCTGACTCCTGGAATCCCCCAGCCCCTGTCACTCAAACTCCAGACAAGGAATACACAACCTAGCAGAGGCAGGCTTGGATGGTTAGGCAAGAAAATACCTACTTTCTAAAAGTGGTATTTTCAAACACACAATGTTAAAACCAACTTCACTAAAAGATGTATTTTATCATTCTGTGTTCAGGCATACTAAACTCGAATTTCCACCTAGTTCACCGAGTCTGTTAGGATTATAAGATGTAATAATCAAACTGCCCATTCTGGCCTATGGGGAATAGGTAGCCTTGCAATAGTGAAATACGATAATGGCTGTAATTCACTATTAAGACATGCCACACACATCAGGGTTTGTCATCCTATCTTATACTTACAATGCACCCTGCCCTGTGGCCTACCATAGGGGTGTCTGATATGAAGAAAAGGGAAGGTTTAGGGACTGGCAAGTGAGTGCACGTGCCCAGTCAATATGGCAGTACCAGACTGCACACAGGCTCTGCAATGGCAGACCTGAGACACGCTTTTACAGGCTGCTTCTGTGGGTGGCCCACCAGCAGCATTTGGTTTGCAAGCCCTGGGTACACTCAGTGCACTGTACTAGGGTCTGACCAGTACACCAAATCAGCCAATCATGGAATCACTAACCCATACATCAATTTAATAGGGAGCACTTGCACTGTACAGCAGTGGCACAGTGCCCAAAGCATCTAGTACCAGCAAACACATGAGGCAACAGCAAAAAATGGAAGGGAGACCCACGCCAAGGTGCCAGGTCTAACAGGAGTCATGTAAATACCCTCCGTCGTACGGATGTCAGTTTCTTCTTTTCCGCGTTGTAACTAGAATCCAGAGGGGAGAGGAGTTGGCCTAACGGCTCGGCGGGCGACCTCGAATCTGGGGAACTGAGTCAGAGTCTCGGCCATGACACTGAACATCCTGGAATTCTGGGCAAATAACTTAATCTCCCTGTGCCTAACAAAAATGAATGTGTCCTCATGTAATGCAACTGTGCTATGTAAAGCGCTCTGATACCCGATTCGGGTTAAATTTGAGCTATACAAAACTCAGTTAAAAAAAATAAGAGAAGTGGTTTCTTAGGCCATTTTCGGGCCTACTTCGACAGTTTTTGTCGATTGGAAACAGTGTGCTTTTCTTATGTCTTCAGGCTTTAGGCCTTGTGGGTCTTGTATTCCACAAATGTGGGTTACAGACCAACATTCCATTTGTATGTGGTAACACCACAACCCTGAAGACTGTGGCTACTGCCAGTAGCTGAAGCCAAAGGCGGTCAAGTAATGCTGTATGAAACATTTAGCGGCGCAGATGTTGCGGTCTTCTGAGAATTCATGTTGGCCTCGGTCTCATTCAGAGGGTTGTTCACAAGCCTATTCCAGGAGTCTGAGCTGTTCATGGGAACGTCACTCTCTATCGACATCCCAAGGTAAGTACAAACATTTGAAGTAGCGGACCCCTTGACTTTGCCACATGGAGGTTCCTTCTCCCATGGCTCCTTCCGCTTGCTGGTTGAGGAGGCTGTACACGGCTCCGTCCTGTGCATCCCCGTCTTATCAGGATTCTGGGCGTCAATGGCCCAAATGAAAGAATACTACAATTCTCTGGATCTTATCTTTGGGCCCTCACCTTCCTCTGGAGTGCCGTCGGGCCTCATGGAGGTGAGTGGAGCCTCACTGGTTGGTTCGCCCTCAATGCAAGTCGGGCTGTCGGAGTCGTTGGGTCGACGTTGGCTGACTTCACTTCGGCACCAGAGCACAGCCCTTCGAGGTCTCCACCTTCGGTGTCCATCCTTGATCAGCTGACACCAGCAGTGATGACGGTGGTGCCAATCGAAGTAATTTCACCTTTTCCTCTCAACATAAAGGCGTCGCAATCTCGGTGTAGGGTGTGGAGTCGGTAGAGCCAATTGAGGAGAATGTTGTTTTTCCACTTTCTTCTCAAGGTGGGTGTTAGATTTGGGGGTCTCTAGTTGGCACAGGTAGGTACTTGTAACAAATAGGGACCCTTGCCTCTAGTCAGGATAAGGGGATTACACTCCTAAAATAACCCCTGCTCACCCCCTTGGTGGCTTGGCACGAGCAGACAGGCTTATCTCAGAGGCAGTGTGTTAAGCATTTGTGACCACATACAGTAACCCAGTGACAACACAACAAAAGGACACCACATAGGTTTTATATAAAAAATAAGTATACTTTATATAGAGTTACCACAAGACCATAAACGACAAAAATACACAATACTGTTACTTTAAGATGGTAGATTTAGCTTAGTTCAGTTCAGTTCTTAGATGTTCCTTAGGTTGCGTTGCTCTTCCACGGCAAGCCATGTCGCTGCGAGGGAAATGTGGCAAAGTTCAGGTGAAAAGAAATAAAGACTTGAAGATCTTCCAGATACGGAACGCTTCTCCGGGGATGCAAGAAGTTCTCGGTCCGATGCGTGGACTGCAGCGGCGACACCCTGACGATGCGACGGCAGCAGCTCCAGAGGTGACACTCTTCTCCCACGATGCGTGAAGCTTCCGCTCAATGCGACAACTACAGCGGGGACATCCACGATGCGACGGCAGCAGCTCCGACGGCGGCTCGCTTCTCAGGGATGCGAGGAGCTCTTCTTCAATGCGGTGCAGTGCGACAGTTCCAGCAGCGACACCCTCCGTCGGAGTTGCGATGGCAGGCACAGCGACACCCTTCGACCTCGTTGCGAGATTCTTCTCTTGATGCAGTGCAATGCGACAGCTACAGTGGCGACACCCTCCTTCGGAGTTGCGACGGCAGCAGCAGTGACGGCGACACGCTTCCTCTTCGTTGCGGCATACTTCTCTCCGATGTGGTGCAGTGTGACAGTTCCAGCGGCGACACCCTCCTTCGGAGTTGCGACGGCAGGCCAAGCGACAGCGACACGCTTCCTCTCGTTGAGTCGCGCTTCCAGATCCTTGCGACACGCAGTTCCTCAGAAGGCCCAAAACAGCAGTAAGCACTTCCAAAAGAACTCTGGGGAGCTGGGGGGTGAAGTATGTTGTCCCTGAGATTTCAGCAGGAGGCAAGCTCTTTTCCAAGCCCTTGGAGATCCTTCACAAGTTGAAAGCAAAGTACACAAATTTCCTTTCTCCTTCCTTTGGCAGTAAGGCAACCACTGCAGGCCAACCCCCCCAAGCAGCCCTTCAGCTTGGGAATAGTCTCTCCTCAGTTTCTTCAGGTTCCTCTCCTCAGTAAAGGTTTCTTTTTGTAGTCCAAAAGTGATCTAAGTTCATGGGATCAGGGTCCCAATATTTATTCCCCAAAATCCTTTGTTCTCCGATAGGAGAGGGGCCTTTGCCCAGTTCAAACCAGTTCTGAAGCACTCTGTTTACCAGACTTCTCCTTTCCTTTCACAGTGCAGAGCAGGCACATCAGACGCCCCACAGGAGGTTGAGCCAGCATTGTGGAAGGCAAGTACAGTCCTGGAGCACTTTGTTTGCAGGACTCCTTCTCTTCTTTCAGTGTGCAGGGCAGAGACATCACGCGCTCCCCAGGAGGTGGAGCCAGCATTGTAGAAGGCAGGCACAGGCCTATTCAAGGTTCAGGTGCAACTCCACCCTCACATCTAGATGCAGATCTCTCTATTCACCACTGGGTGCCTCATCCTGTCTCTTGGAACCCCCACCCTGTCACTCACAAAACCAGACAAGGAATACACAACCTAGCAGAGACAGGCTTGAAAGGTTAGGCAAGCAAATACCTACTTTCTAAAAGTGGTGTTAAAACCAACTTCACTAAAAGATGTATTTTATCATTCTGAGTTCAGGCATACTAAACTCAAATTTCTGCCATGTTCTCTGAGACAGTTAGGATTATAAACATGTAATAATCTAACCGCCCATTCTGGCCTATGGAGAACAGGTAGCCTTGCAATAGTGAAAAAAGAAAATGGCTGTAATTCACTATTAGGACATGTCACACACATCAGGACTTGTCCTACCTTATACTTACAATGCACCCTGCCCTTGGGCCTACCATAGGCGTGACTGATATGAAGAAAAGGGAAGGTTTAGGGACTGGCAAGTGGGTGCACTTGCCCAGTCAGCATGACAGTACCAGGCTGCACGCAGGCTTTGCAATGGCAGACCTTAGATACATTTTACAAGGCTGCTTCTGTAGGTGGCACAACCAATGCTGCAGGCCCACCAGCAGCAATTGGATTTACACGCCCTGGGCACACTCAGTGCTCTAGACTAGGGTCTGACAAGTAAACCAAATAGCCATACATGGAACCACTGATTAATATATCTATTTACAATAGGGAGCATTTGCACTGTGGCACTGGATAGCAGTGGCACAGTGCCCAAAGCATCTTTCACCAGCAAAAAATACATGAGGCAACAGCAAAAATGGAAGGGAGACCCACGCCAATGGTGCCAGGTCTAACAGTGGGGCTCCTGGTAGCCGCCTTGTTGTGTCTGAAAAAGAAGAGTCTGGGCTGTTGCTGCCTATTTTGGGGATTACTCCACCTCTTATAGTGAAAATTGGCTATCTGCACTCAGTGAGGCTAGTGGGCTGGGGTGTTCCCCCGCCTCTGGGTTACTTTCCCCTCCTAGTCTTGCTCCTGAGGTGAGTTCCTCTTTTGCCGATATGTTGAGGAGAGTGGCTACAGTATTGTAATTATCTCTGTCTATGGTGGAGAAGTCCACTGATCCCTTGATTGATGTCCTTTATCAAGATCAAACAGGGGTAGAGCCTGTTCTCCCATATAGTGAGGCCCTGTATCACATACTGATGGGCACTTGGGCCGAGCCTGGTACGGGAATCTCACTGGATCACGCTATATCTTGCAGGCACTTACCTGCTCCGGGAGATCTATCTTGTCTCCTAAAACATCCTATCCCTCATATTTCAGTCGTTCAGGCTGCTTCAGCCTCACAAAATTTGGATTCTCTACCTAAGGTTCCATTAAATAGAGATTCTAGACCAGATGTGTGTGGCAAACATTTTTTCCTCGACTGGTTGTGCTTTAACGTCCACTAACACGTCTTGTGTTCTTGGATGTTTTTCTCATGCTTCATGGGATTGCTTGTAGACTATGATGCCAACACTTCCGGAGGACCTTGAATCTAATCTTGAACAGCTGATTCTGGATGGACATCAGGCAGCTAAGCTGATTATTAGATATGTCAGAAAAGGAAGGTGGTGAGGTATTACCAGCGCATAGCTCAAGCAGCATACAATATATTTATTTATTTATTTATTTATTTTCTGACACTTATAGAGCGCGAACAATTACCCTTGGGTGTCTCGGCGCTAGACTGCAGTAATGTCGGTCACGGACCCCCATCGCCGGTGCCTGAAGTGCTTAGGCCTCGACCATGACGATCGAACCTGCTCCGACTGCCGGGCCCTGACGTCGAAGGCTAGGCGGGAGCGGTCCCGCAAGCGACTCGAGCTGAGGCAGTCTGCCCTGCGCCGCTCCAGGTCCCGGTCCCGGTCCCACGGGAGGTCGAGGGACAGGTCGCGAGGTCGGAGTCATCAAAGCTCCGGGAGTGGACACCGGTCGTCAGGTTCCAAGTCCTCAGGTAAGAGGCATAGGAGGTCGGAGCGACGTCATCGATCCTCCGACCCACCCCGACGCTCGCACGATGCGGCCTGGGGTTCAGGCGACACCGCCCACGCAGCTGCGCGGGAGTCGCTAGCGTCGCCGCCTGCCCCACACCTTCGGGTCCCTGGGCACGGCGTGACGCCGGAGGAGGTCGAGAGGTACCTCATGGCCATGAGGGCCCTCCCTCCTCAGTCGTTTCCCGTGGCGCCTTCGGGCCCAACGGTTCCGTCTGGAGGTCCTAATGGGTCGGGTGCTTCGGCCCCGACGCTGTCAGGTGCTTCGGCCCCGGCGCCGCCGACGACTTCGGTCTCGGCGCCGCAGGACCTCACCGGATCCGGCTCCGGATCCGGGGCGTCGCCGGTCGACCTTACGACCTCACCGGCGCCGTCCCCACAGGTGTCGCCCCCGGCGCCCACTGTGGTTGCCGCCCCCAGTGTTTCCTGCGGTCCGACTCAGGCGCCGGAAGGGCGCCGCTGGGCGCCGATTCCGTCGGCCTTTGGAGATTTTTATCTCCACGAGGAGGCCCTGTCTACTAATCCTGGTTTACAGGACACAGGTGACGAGGAAGATTGGGAGGGGTCCGAGGACCCTCTGGCACTGGATTGCCAGTCTCAACAGGACTGGACATATGAGCTTGGGGAGGCCAGTGGTCTTGCCAGACACTGGATTTAGCTCACCTCCGACTGTGGCTTCGGAGGCGGTCTCTACATATAGTATAGTGTTGGCGAAGGCAGCTAAGGCCTTAAACCTTAAGCTCCCCGTCGCGGCCGTGAGGACTAACTTCCTCACAGAGGTCCTCAAACCGCAGTCAAGCTCCAGTGAGCCTCTGCTGCCGTTCAATGAGGCCTTGTGTGACGTTCTTGTGGGCTCTTGGTCCAAGCCCGCCACAGGTCCGCCTGTTGATAGGAACATGGCCAGACGCTACCGCCCGGCTCCGGGCGACCCATGCTTTTTGTCCACCCATCCCACCCCGAGAGTTTGGTCATCCAGGCCTACAACTCCCAGACCGCATTCCCGTCGGCCCCGCCCGACAGGGAATCCAAGAGATACGAACAGTTCGGGAAGAAGGTTTTCTCGTCTGTTAGCTTGGGGCTGCGGTCTGTGAATACCGCCTGTCTCTTGGGCCGCTACACCCACACTCTGTGGGACACGGTTGCGGAGGTGCTGCCACAATGCCCGAAGGAGGTCCAGGCTAAACTCGGCCAAGCCCTTGCGGAAGGCCGAGATGCAGCACGTTTTTCTATCCGGTGTGGGCTGGATACAACGGACTCACTGGGCAGGGCGATGGCAACGACAGTGGCAGTTTGACGCCACGCCTGGTTGAGGTCCGCCAACTTCTCGGCCGATGTCCAGGCCAGACTCCTGGACATGCCGTTTGATGGCCGTCGCCTCTTCGGCGACAAGGCAGACCATGCGCTGGAACGTTTCAAGGACTCCAGGGCTACGGTCAAGTCCTTGGGCCTCACGTCTACACGCCAGCAATCGGGTGCCTTTCGCTCCTTTCGTGGCCACGGAAGGGGCGCCCCCACACGCGCTGCCAGCCACGTGCCGCAGAATGTCCAACAGCGCGGTGGCGGCCGTGGAAACCGCCGTAGCGGCGGTGGGGGACAACGGCGAGGCCAGTCCACACCCCCCTCCACAGCACCCGCCTCAAAACCTTCCTAGTCCGAGTTTTCAGGCCCATGTGACGCCTGTGGGAGGCAGGGTTCGCCATCACCTCTCCCACTGGCGCACCATCACATCGGACAGGTGGGTGCTGCAAATCGTCTGAAGGGGCTACTCCCTCCCTTTCGCGGGACCCCTCCATCCATGCCACCGCAATGCCACCGCGTGTCGGGGGATCACTTGCAACTTCTGCAAGTGGAAGTCACAGCCCTCTTGGCCAAGGGGGCCATCGAGCGCGTTCCTGGGCCAGAAGTAGGGTGTGGATGTTACTCGCACTACTTCCTGGTACCCAAGAAGGGCAAAGGGGGCCTACGGCCTATCTTGGACCTGCGGAACGTCAACGGCTTCCTCCGGAAGGAGAAGTTCAAGATGCTGACTTTGGCTCAGGTCCTAGCTGCCCTGGACCTGGAAGACTGGATGGTAGAGTTGGACTTGCAGGACGCTTATTTCCACATCCCCGTCCTGCCGGCCCACCGGCGTTACCTGCGGTTCACGGTAGGCCAAGAGCACTTTCAGTTTACCGTGCTCCCCTTCGGCCTTACCAGAGTCCCACGGGTGTTCACGAAGGTGATGACGGTGGTCGCAGCTCATCTGCGCAGGTTAGGGGTGTCAGTCTTTCCCTACCTTGACGACTGGTTGTTGAAGGCGGGCTCGCCCCAGGTAGTCGTCACCCACCTCCAGACTACGGCCGACCTCCTGCACTTGCTGGGGTTCTCCATCAATGTGCCGAAGTCACACCTGTGTCCCAATCAAAAGCTCTTCTTCATCGAAGCGGTTCTCGACTCGGCGCAGTTTCGGGTTTACCCGCCGGAACAGCGGGTTCGGGATATACAGGCTCTGATTCCCATCTTCCAGCCGTTATCCCAAGTCTCGGCCAGGTTGACGCTGCGGCTTCTGGGGCTGATGGCCTCCTGCATCCTTCTGGTGCATCACGCCAGGTGGCGGATGCGGGCTCTGCAGTGGGACCTGAAGTTTCAGTGGGCCCAGCATTAGGGCAACCTGTCCGATCATGTCTTGATCTCGGAGGGCACTGCGAAACAACTGCAGTGGTGGCTCACGGACCGCGACTGGGCCAGTGGCAGATACCTCTCCCTACCCCACCCGGAGCACGTGGTTGTGACGGACGCGTCCCTCCAGGGCTGGGGAGGCCATATGGGAGAGGCGGAGATCAGAGGCCTCTGGTCTCCGGCGGAGTCCCGGCTCCACATCAACATGTTGGAGCTGCGGGCGATTCGTCTAGCACTGAAGGCATTCCTCCTCTCTGTCCGGAAAAGTGTAGTGCAAGTGTCCACCGACAACACCACCGCCATGTGGTACTGCAACAAACAAGGCGGAGTGGGGTCGTGGACCCTATGCCAGGAGGCTCTGCGCCTATGGCAATGGCTGGAACATCAGGGCGTGACCCTGGTGGTTCAACACCTGGCAGGCTCTCTGAATGCTAGGGCAGACGAACTCAGCCGTCGGTGCATGATGGATCACGAATGGCGTCTGAACTCGGACGTGGCGCAAGGTCTCTTTCAGCAATGGGGAGAGCCTTGGTTAGATCTATTCGCCACAGAAGAGAACGCGCAAAGTCATCAGTTCTGCGCGTTGGAATTTCCAAGGCGGCACTCGCTCGGAGACGCTTTTCGTCGCGAGTGGAGCTGCGGTCTATTGTACGCCTTTCTGCCTATGCCACTTCTGCTCAGAGTGCTGAAGAAGATCAGGCGCGACCGGGCCCAGGTTATCCTTGTGGCTCCGGACTGGGCACGAAGATACTGGTATCCCGAGCTACTCAGCATGTCAGTCAATCCCCCATTCGTCTGCCTCTTCGGGAGGACCTTCTGTCGCAGCAGCAGGGGACGGTGCTGCACCCGAACTTGTCCAGTCTCCACCTACAAGCTTGGAGATTGAGCGGCGACAGTTGAGGCCATTTGACTTGCCTCCTGAAGTCTGTGATATCATTCTGGCAGCCAGTCGTCCCTCCACAAAGTTGGTATACGCCTGCAGGTGTAACAAATTTGTGGCATGGTGCACAGCAAAGGCTGTGGATATCTCTCTCTGCACCCCTTTCTGAAGTGCTGCTCTTCCTTCTTTCCCTTGCCCAGCAGGGCTCTGTTCTGGGCACTCTTAAAAGGTACCTTTCTGCTCTTTCCGCCTTCTTAAGGCTACCTGATCAGCCTTCTTTATTCAAGTCCCCCATTGTAAATAGGGCATCACACACATGTTCCCTCCTGTTCCCTTTGTGATGCCCCAGTGGGACTTCAATCTTGTTCTCACTTATCTGATGTGTGCTCCCTTTTAGCCGGTCCATAACTGTCCTCTCCGTCTTCTCACATTGAAGACTGCTTTCCTGGTCGCCATCACCTCTGCCAGGAGGGTGAGTGAGCTCCAGGCTCTTTCTTCTACTCCACCTTTCCTATCTGTTCATCCAGACAAGGTGGTGTTGCGTACAGGACCTTCCTTTCTGCCCAAGGTTGTCACGGCCTTCCACATCGGGCAGTCCATTACTTTGCCCACCTTCTTTCCGCCTCCGCATCCCTCGAAAGAGGAAGAGAGGCTCCACCGGCTGGATCCAAAACGTGCGCTCTCCTATTACCTAGATCGCACACGCCAATTCCGGGTGGATGACCAACTCTTTGTTGGTTACGTGGGCGCGAAGAAGGGAAAGGCAGTACACAAGAGGACCATTTCACGGTGGATCATCTTGTGTATTCAGGCAAGTTACTCCATGGCGAAAAAGGAGCCCCCTGCTGGATTGCGGGCTCATTCCACTCGTGCCACGGCAACAACAACTGCCCTGGGCCGAGGAGTCCCCTTACAGGACATTTGCCAGGCAGCGACGTGGGCCTACTGCCTGGACAGTCAAGTCCAGAGGTATGGCTTCTTTGGCCGTGCCGTCCTCCAGGACTTTCTGGTGTGATATTGGTTCGCAGACCCACCACCGGGGTTGGTATTGCTGGGGTATCTATTCTAAGGTAAGGAATCTATCAATAACGTGTCTCTTTCAGATGCACAAGTTACTACTTGTGTAACGATATATCTGTAAGAGACATTAGTTAGTGGTAGATTCCTTACCGACCCACCCATCCTCCCCGTTCTGCGAACCGATATCTATGGGTTAAGGTCATCCCCTTTTAGGGCCCTAGTTTCATGGCACCAGTGTTGGTTCTATCATGGCTCTGCGTATCTGGCGCGGAAAAGCTGTGTATCAGAACTGACGTCAGCGCGCATGGGCGGCGTCTAAGTACTCCGACGACGTCATTCCGGCGCTAACGACGCCGACGAAGGACGCGAAGCCGCAGACAACGCTTACCGACGCGCAGGGGTATTGCTACGCAAAAATTTCCGGATCCAGTCTGACGCCTGGGGATATTCTAAGGTAAGGAATCTATCACTAACTAATGTCTCTTACAGATATATCGTTACACAAGTAGTAACTTGTGCATTACTAACGCTTACCTTCATTTATGGAGGTTCTATCACCTACTTTCGTCCATAGAACATGGTTGTTCCGCGATCACTGCTTGTAATGTTATCAGGAATGCAGTGTCAGAATATTCTGACCGGGGATGGGGGTGGGAGTGTTAGTTTTTATGGCCATGCCCCGCATTTTCTGTGAGGATTTCTTCTTTTTTTAAAGAAAATGTTCACCTTTATGGTTCTTTTCTCCTTAAGAATCCCTCCTGCTGCCCGCCGCCGTGCTCCTTATCGAAGGGCATGTCAGTTTTCAGTACAGAGTTAGCAACCTCTGTGATGCACTTTTCAGGCTTTAGCGTGTTCATGTTAAAAATCAGCCGACATAGAGTGGGTGCTGCTCAAATTTCTTTTTATTTTGAAGTGGTATTCGGGCTCCGGCTGACGTGTTAAGGCTGCCATCTCCTCGTCTGTTTTACGGTCAGATTTCGGTTCTGTACAATATTACTTGCAACTCAATATTCCAACTGAATATCTCTTTTTGAGATTTTCATGAGTTGTGTTGGTTTTTACTTCATTTTGACCTATTGGGCCAAGTGTGGTTGTGTTCGTTGTCGTGGTCTTATTTTCTTTCCGTGCCACTCAGCGCCGATCCATTGAAGAGAGCTATGCCCTGTCATTTTATGACAGACTTTTTTTTTTTTTACTTTTTGTCGACTTCGTTGGTGTATTTACAAATGTCGAGTAAGAAGACTTTTTGGGTTCAAGCGCTGCGGTGCGTGTCACCGCGTCATGTCGGTTACGGATCCCCATTTGGTTTGTCTGTGGTGTCTAGAGTGTGATCACGACTTCAATTCGTGCTTCGACTACCGGGCCATGGATCTGAAAGCTTTGAGGGAGCTGTCCCTAAAGCTTCTCATGGCCCAGCGTCCGGCACCACAGAGGTCACCTCGCCGGTCTCAATCCCGGTCCAGGTCTCGGTCGAGAGGAAGGTCCTTGGACCTTTCTGGCGATTTGAATTCTTCTTTGTCGTAGTGGTCAAAGTCAGGTAAGAGTCACCACAAAAAGCACAAGAAGTCGAAGCGTGCTTCGACTTCGCCCGTCTCGTGACGCGGCGGAGGAACCTGAACGCTTGAGGCCCTGCTGGGGCCGGGAGCGAACCCCCCCCCCAACTCAAGGAATTTTATGATGCCAAGTGCGTCATATTTGGGTGGCCTGACCCCGCTGGCACACCTTCCGGTCCTGCAGGCTCAGATTATGGAGGGGCCCCTGTATTTCCAGAGTGGGCGGCTCCGACCCGGCTCCACGGCCTCTGGGCAGACCCATTCCCGAGTCCAGACCAACGCCAGTCGCACCTCCACAGTTACCTTCCCCGCGTTGTGTCCGGCGCCCAACGGCAGCGCCTCCCTGATCTTCATTCCCGATGACACGGAAATGGTTGGGCGTCCTCCGGCGCTAAGCCGGCGCCGACGGAGCCGTATGGCTCCATGGTGTTTTTTCTGCCTTATTCTGAAGGGGTAGGAATGGAGGAAGAGGATTGGGAGGGGAAGCCGGATCCCTTAGAAATTCCACCACAGCAAGACCTGGACTGGTATGAGGAATTGGGTGACGCCAGTGGTCTGGAGACCTCCCCAGATTCAGGCATGCTTTCCCCCTCCTACCCTGGCTACGGAGGAGGGAGCAACTTTTGCCATGGTGGTGCATAGGGCTGCAGAGGTCCTTGACCTGCAGCTTCCTACAGTAGTGGTCAAGGCAAACGTCTTGACAGAGGTCCTGCTGCCTGGGGTTTCGAGCTCGAACCCCCTAATGCCTTTCAATGAGGCCTTGACAGACTTCCTTCTGGGAACATGGTTCAAAGCCAGTACAGGGGCTCCTGTGAATAGGACGATCGCCCGCAGCCATCGCCCGCACCAGGGGACCCACTTTTCCTCCCCACCCCAAAGCTTGGTAGTCCAAGCTACCACGCCCCGAGGCGCATTCCCTTCCACACCCCCAGACACTGAATCCAAGAGTCCGGAAAACTTTGAGAAGAAAATGTTCTTTTCCACCAGCCTAGCGCAGTCGTCGGTGAATAACGCATGCCTCTTGGGCTGTAACTCCCATTTTCTATGGGATTCGGTAGCGCATGTGCTGCCTAGAGTCTCGGAGGAGGACCGGGCTCCACTCTTCCAAGCGATATCCGATGCAGCTAAGTTCGCCATCTGATGTAGCTTGGACATGATGGACTCTGTAGGTAGAGCGATCTCCACAACGGTGGCAGCTCATCGCCAAGCCTGGCTCTGAACATCTGGGTTTTCGCGGGATGCAATCCAACCTTATGGACATGACCTTTTGATGGCTCACATCTCTACGGGAACAAAGCGGACGCTGCCCTTGAGCGCTTCTAAGACTTGTGGGCCACAGCCAAGTCCTTCGGCCTAACTACTGCCCCCAGGGCTTCATCCAGCTTTCGCTCCTTTCGTGGGTACGGAAGGGGCTACCAGTCGCGCCAACCCTATTCTGGCCAGAAGGCCCGCAAGTTCAGCAACCTCTGCGGTCCGTGGACATGTTTCACCCTGGCCTCACCGGTCCGGGAACCAGAAATTGAGCCAAACCACCATCCCCTCCTCCACCGCAAAACTGTCCAAGTCCGATCCTCCAGGAGCACTCTCGGCCAGTTGGTGGCAGAATACGCCATCACTTCCACCACTGGCAAACTATCACATTGGACAGGTGGCTGCTACAAATAGTCCGGAGGGCTACTCCCTCTCCTTCGAGACTACCCCCTTCAATGCCTCAAGCATATAATCAGCTGACGGAAGATCACCTAACCTTGCTCTGTAAGGAAGTCAAGCCTCTCTTGGCCAAGGGAGCTATAGAGAGTGTTCCCAGGCCAGAAGTAGCCTGTGGTTGCTACTCACTGGTGCCCCAAGAAGGTCGGGGGCCCTAGTCCTATCCTAAATGTCAGAACCCTCAATTTCTTGCTCAAGAAGGAGAAATTCTAAATACTCACCCTTGTTCAGGTCCTGTCTGCCTTGGACCCAGGAGACTGGATGATAGTGCTGGACTTGCAGGATGCCTACTTTCATATTTGCATTGTGCCTGCCGATCATCATTACCTGCGGTTCACAATGGTCAACAAGCACTTTCAGTTCCTGCACCTTCCCGATTTTCCTGGAGTCAGGGTGACTTGGGCCCAGATGCAAGCGTATTACAATGCTCTTCATCTTGTCTTTGGATCCTTGCCTTCTTCTGGTGCACCTGTAGGCCCCAAGGAGGTCAAAGGTGCAGAAACTGCGAGTTCGCCGTCTGGCCTGCCCTCTGTGGCAGTCCGGGTCTTGGACAGAGTGGCGCAGGTGTACGGCCCTTCGGGGTTTCCACCTGTGGCGCCTCTGACTCCGACACAAGGTTGGTGGTTTCTCCGGCAAATGTTTTTTTGGCGCTGAAAGGCTCAGAGTCAGAGTCGGTGCACAACACTATTGGTTGTATTGTGAAGTCGGCCCCCCTCGCCCACTTGTGTCTACGTCACTGACAGCGCTGACCGACGCCCCTCCACCTTTCCATGCAGATGTCGATACGGCGCAGTCAGACATTGTTTACATAGTGGTTTACAGAACTGATGGTTTCTGTGGGTGCTTCACAGAAACAGTTGGTGGAAGGACATGAGGGGGTGATTCCCTTAGAGCAACCAGTGCTTTTGGATCCTCCTATGTTGGACAGCTGGATTGTTGAGTTGGGTGACGTAAGCGGGTTAGATTTATTCCCTTCTAGTCTTTTATCTCCTCCTGACCTCGCCTCTCACGGTAGTTCTCTGGAAGAGTTTAAAAGAGTGGCTAATGTCTTATATTTGACTCTGCCTACTGCCGAGAAGTCTACAGACCCTCTCATTGAGGTTCTTCAATCCTGGCCAGTCGAGGATTGAACCAGTGCTCCCCGTTTGTGAGGCACTTTCTGATATTTTACTGGGGGCAGGGGCTAAACCTGTCAGGTATGCCTGTGGACTGTACTATTGCCCACAAGTAGCGCCCTGTCCTTAATGGCCCGCTTGCCTTATTCATCAGCCAACTCAGCACAGTTTTGTGGTCCAGGCCCACTTCAGCGTCCCATGATATGGACAACCTTCCCCATTCCCCACTTAACAAAGGGTCCAGAAAGCAAGACTGTTTTGGAAAACGTATCGTTCGAGGCATGTGGGCTGCTGAATTCATATCTGTGCATAGTCCGCCACCTAGTGTTGGGTCCGGATGATTGCACATTGTTGTCCTGGAAGAGTCTTCGAAGTATCACGAGATAGGTGGCTCCTCCCCTGGACTACAGTGCGCATGGGCATCGCCTCCATCCCCAGATTGTTTTTTTCCGCCATAGGGTTCGGATGTGTTTTCGGTTCCCTCCTTCGGAACCGATAGTTGTTCGATTTTACTTGAGACCAAAAGGTCTTTAGGCTGGGCGTCGGTATAGTTGCGTTCGGGTTTTCTTACTGACTCTCAGCTCCAATCTCCTACTGCCCTTCCACGTGCTTCGACGCGGACGGGCCTACACTACCACTTTTGCTATGGAGCGGACTCCATTCAAGAAGTGTCCGCTGTGTCACTCAAAATATTCGCACCTCGACGTGCACCCCGTGTGCAACACATGCTTGTCACCGGATCACCGTGAAGACACCTGCATGGCGTGTTCAAAGTTTAGGAGTAAGAAAACTTTGAAGATTCGCCGGGCTAATCGACTCCAGGCACAGTTGTCGGCTTCGGCGCCCCCACCTGATGACATCTTTCAGGAATCGGTCAAGGAAGAGGACGGCGTACAAAAGTCGGACTCTGGACCCGCGTCCGAGGAAGAAACCTACGACGCGGATGAGGAGACCTGCGACGAAGTCTCCGGTGAGGTAGGGGACGACGAACTGATTTGTGCCACGATGGGAGATAGCTCAGAGGAAGAGCATCCCCCACCGGACTCCGGGGTTACCCCCCGTCATACGGCCCAGGTCGAGGGATCGCCTTCGGGCCTTACCCAAGATCTTACTATGAGTCCTACGTCCCCGCCTCTGTGCCCGGTCACGGACATTTCTAACAAGAAACCGAAAGTGAAGCCAACTGGTCCCGCACCCTCGGATGCGAAACCGAAACCGAAAGTGGCGTTGGTGAAGAAGGTTCTGGAGGCGTCAACTTCCAAGAAACCCAAAATGGCCGACTCGAAGAGCCACGCCAAAATGGCCGACCACAAGAGCCGCGCCAAAATGGCCGACTCGAACCCCTCTGGGTCGGCGCAGAAGGTGAAGGCATCCGACGCGGCTGCGTCGGCACCGAAAGGGGTCGCGGACCCGAAAACGGCTTCGAAGAAGCGTCACGCTGATGGTGCGCCAGGCCATGGGGCGTCGGCACCGAAGAAGAGGCCTACCGGCGACCGGACTCTCGGAGACGAAGAGTCGCTCGCGACGGTTCAGCCCTCGGCATCCCTTACAAAGAAGGTGGGAGAATCCTTAAAGCGGATCCAACAGTCCACTGTTGTTCCCAGCCAGGACACTGTAGTGCCTAGGCCCACGCCGAAGCCTGCCAAGGAACAAACGCCAATTCGTTTTACCCTTCCTCCCAAGTCGGCGCCGAAGGCCTTCGCGCCTAAGCAGAGCGGACACTCTCAGGAAGTATTGACGCCGAAGGCTGCCTTGGTGGTGTCGAAGCTTTGGCTCCAACCGCTCGCGGTGGAGGAACGTCAGGAGGTGACCATCGACGCCAACACCGGAAAATTGTCGCTCCTCAAACGAAAGATTACGTCGGAGCCGCCATTGGAACCTTTTAGGATTCCACTTAAGAACAAAAAGTACTCTGCGGACTCTTCGGCTCTGATGGAACCTCTGTCTCCACAAGCCATGGAACACTCGCCGGCCCATTCCCCAGTGCCTGGTGTGGACGAGGAGGACGACGAGTACAACTATCCTGCGTACTCGGATCCGGAAGAGGAGCAGGTGCCCTGGACAGCAGGAGGCGACACGGACGACCCGCAGTCAGGCCAGGACACTCAACTTTTCGCCGCGAAGACGTCACCGACAGAGGACTCGGCGGCGTTTAATGCATTAATAGAGAGAGCAGCAGCGAACCATGACGTCGAACTGCACTCAGACCCTGTGGATGCGGACTTCTTAGTCGACACCTTCTCGGTAGCCGAAAAGCAAGTCAAGACGCTACCAATGCTCAAAGGGGTGCTGAAGCATGCACAGGAGGTATTCAAGGAGCCCACCCGGGCGCTGGTGGTCAATCCTCGCATCGACAGGAAGTATAAGGCGGCGCCCACGGATCCCACGTATATTAAGGGACATTTGCCATTGGACTCCCTGGTGGTGTCCAACGCTCGGAAGAGGGCGAATTCGCAGACTACTGGTGATGCTCCTCCCCCAGACAAAGAGTCAAAAATCTTTGAGGCATCAGGCAAACGCATTGCTGCACAGGCAGCGAACATCTGGAGGATCTCTAACACTCAAGCCCTGCTTGCACGTTATGATAGGGCCCATTATGACACATTAGAGGCCATCCTGCAACACTTGCCTGACCAATACAAGGAGGCGGGGGAGATGCTCATTCAGGAGGGTAAACTTATTACTAATGCATCCATCAAATGTGCCCTAGATGTGGCAGACACTGCCTCCAGGGCTATCAATACAAGCGTGTTACCTAGACGCCATGCCTGGCTTCGAATTTCTGGGTTCAAACCCGACATACAATCCACAATACTGGGTCAAACAGTGAATCCTGACCATCTGTTCGGCCCTGAGGTGGATGCCTCCCTAGAAAAAATGAAGAAAGATACCGAAACTGCCAAGTCTATGGGGGCTTTACAAAGTCAGCAGTTTCGGGGTAGTTCCTTTCGCCGCTCCAATTCAAGAGGCACCTCAAGAGGTCAGGCATCCCAGTCCACGCAATACTACAAGGGTAACACCCAGTCCTCGTATAACAACAACAAGGGCAGGGGTGGCTACAGGGGCAATAATATCAAAGGCAGGGGACGTGGAAACAATGCCTCCAGGTCCACCACCTCCAACAAGCAGTGACGTCTTGTCACTTCCCCCCGATCACACGACACCTGTCGGGGGGAGACTCCAGCAGTTCCTGCCGGCGTGGAGGTCCATCACCACGGACAGGTGGGTGAGGTCTCTTATCCAGTACGGGTACTGTTTAGAACTTACGTCCATTCCACCGGACATACCGCCAAGAAGCCGTGCTATGTCCGACGAGCACTTGACCGTGTTGCAGCAAGAAGTACTGGTCATGCTGCAAAAAGGGGCGATAGAGCTCGTTCCATTGCAAGAACGGGGAACAGGGGTTTACTCCCTCTATTTTCTAATCCCCAAAAAGGACGGATCACTCAGGCCGATCCTGGACCTCAGGCCCCTGAACTGGTACATCAACTCAGAGCACTTCCATATGCTCACATTGCAGCAGGTGCTTCCCCTGCTTCAACGGGGGGACTTCCTAGCAACGCTGGATCTGAAGGATGCCTATTTCCATATTCCCCTGCATCCTTCACACAGAAAGTATCTCAGATTCAAGATCTTAGACCAGCATTACCAGTTCAGGGTCCTGCCGTTCGGGGTCACCACGGCACCGAGAGTTTTCACCAAATGCCTAGCGACTGTAGCAGCGCATCTCCGTCGCCAGCACGTCCATGTCTTTCCATACCTAGACGACTGGCTTATTCAGGCAAAGACGGAACAGCAGTGCGTAGACCACGTGTCACGCACCATTCACCTCCTGCACGATCTGGGATTCTCTCTGAACTACCCAAAGTCCCATCTCCAGCCCGCCCACGTGCGACAGTATCTGGGCGCGACAATCGACACTCTGGCAGCCACTGCGCAGCCGAGTTCAGTGAGAATCGCCAGTATCCAGGCGCTGATCCAACGATTCAGACCCCAAACCTCGCTTCCAGCGAAGGTGTTCATGCAGTTGATAGGCATGATGGCCTCCTGCATCTCCATTGTCCCGCACGCGAGACTACATATGCGTCCGCTTCAGGAGTGCCTGGCACGTCAGTGGACTCAGGCTCATGGGCAACTGACAGACCTAGTGTTGGTGAGCGGTCGGGCGTACAACTCTCTGCATTGGTGGAATCCACTGAACCTTTGCAAGGGCCGACCATTCCAAGAGCCTGTCCCACAGATCATCCTGACAACGGACGCCTCTCTCCAGGGATGGGGAGCGCATGTACTCCATTACACGGTGCAGGGACTATGGACACTTCAGCAAAGGAAGATGCACATCAATGTGTTGGAACTGATGGCAATCTTCATGGCCTTAAAGGCGTTCAAAGTACATCTGTGCAACAAGGTCGTGTTGATCCGGACGGACAACATGACGGCCATGTACTACATCCAGAAGCAGGGGGGAACACACTCTCCACAGCTGTCTCATCTGGCTCAGAGCATGTGGAAGTGGGCCATTCAGAGGAACATCTTCCTCATGGCAGAACATCTCCCAGGCAAGGACAACCAGATGGCGGATCTGCTCAGCAGACACAGCCATCAGATGCACGAGTGGGAGTTACATCCATCAGTACTCCAACCGTACTTCCAAAGGTGGGGTCATCCAGAGATAGACCTGTTCGCCACAAAGGAGAACGCAAAATGCCAAAGCTTCGCCGCCAGGTTCCCACACCCCCAATCACAGGGCAATGCAATGTGGATGAACTGGTCAGGCAGATTTGCGTACGCTTTTCCCCCAGCACCTCTGATACCGCTGGTGGCACGCAAGCTCAGGCAACACTCGATGACGCTCATCCTGGTTGCTCCAACGTGGGCTCGCCAACCATGGTACACCACGTTTCTGGAACTCTCCGTGGTACCGCATCAAAGGCTTCATCTCACTCCCAGCCTTTTGACGCAGAGCCATGGCGACATTCAGCACCCAGATCCGCAACAGCTCAACCTGGCGATCTGGCTCCTGAAGTCCTAGAGTTTGGCTACCTCAATCTTCCTCCCGATTGCATGGACATCATTCGGGAGGCGAGAAAGCCCACTACTAGAGCTTGTTATGCGGCTAAATGGAAGAGGTTTGTCGTCTACTGCGTGGAGCACAGCATTGACCCGCTAGACGCTTCCATTCAAAACATCATATGTTACCTCTTTCACCTGTATCGGTGTAATCTAGCTTACTCTTCCATCCGCATTCACCTGTCGGCTATGGCAGCATACCTCCAAAATAGGCAACACCTGTCACTCTTTAAGGTCCCTGCTATCAAGGCTTTTCTGGAAGGACTCAAAAGAGTCATTCCACCAAGGACTCCACCAGCTCCTGAATGGAACCTCAATGTGGTTCTTACTAGGCTGATGGGTCCTCCCTTTGAGCCACTACACTCTTGCGAGCTGCAGTTTCTGACCTGGAAGGTGGCGTTCTTGGTAGCAATCACATCGCTACGGAGGGTTAGCGAACTGCAGGCGCTCACCATCCAAGAACCCTTCTTCCAGGTACATGCCAACAGGGTGGTGCTCCGCACTAACCCTAAGTTCTTACCCAAAGTGGTCTCGCAGTTTCACATAAACCAAACGATTGAATTGCCGGTGTTCTTCCAAAACCCAGAGACGCTGGCGGAGCGGATGCTCCACACCCTTGATGTGAAGAGGGCCTTGATGTATTATGTGGACAGGACAAAAGATTTCCGCAAAACCAAACAACTTTTTGTTGCTTTTGCCACACAACACAAGGGAAATGCAATCTCCAAAGCAGGAATAGCTAGATGGATAGTAAAGTGCATTCAGATCTGCTACGCTAAAGCAAAGCGCACTCTCACTATACCACCGAGGGCCCACTCCACTAGGAAGTTGGGGGCCTCTATGGCGTTCTTAGGTAACATTCCCTTAGAAGACATCTGTAGAGCAGCCACATGGTCTACCACTCATACTTTCACTAAGCACTACTGTGTAGACGTGCATTCAAAACAACAGGCAGCTGTTGGTCAGGCTGTTCTAAAAACGCTTTTTCAGACTGCTGCAGCTGGCACGGGCGGCCGCCGCTAATGGAGGGACTGCTATGTATTCTATGCACAGATATGAATTCAGCAGCCCACATGCCTCGAACTGCAAATGCTACTTACCAGTATGCATCTGTTCTTGGCATGTAGGGCTGCTGACATTCATATCGCCCACCCTCCTCCCCGGCGCCTGTAGCAGCTGCAGCATGTATTCATATACAAACATATGCTCATAGCATGGTCATCACTCACTTCTTCACTCCATCTCTGCCTATGGCTAAAAACAATCTGGGGATGGAGGCGATGCCCATGCGCACTGTAGTCCAGGGGAGGAGCCACCTATCTCGTGATACTTCGAAGACTCTTCCAGGACAACAATGTGCAATCATCCGGACCCAACACTAGGTGGCGGACTATGCACAGATATGAATGTCAGCAGCCCTACATGCCAAGAACAGATGCATACTGGTAAGTAGCATTTGCATTCTCTTCCGTCAGTGGGGCGTTCCGCTCCACTAACACAATTTGCGTGCTTGTGCGCTTTTTCCATGTCTTGTGTGATTCCTTGGCGCAGCTTTTGCCCTTGATTCCAGAGGCTAATAGGGGCGAACTGAACTAGTTGATTTTGAACAGCCGCCAGGCGGCCAGGTTGCTTATCATGTGTGGAATGGACTCCAATGATTCAGTTGGGCGAGCCATATCATCTGCTGTAGAATTAATCAGGCGCACATTGCATTAGACTTCTGGATTTTCCGAGTTTGTCCAGTCAGTCTTACTTGACATGCCTTTTGATGGAGTTTACCTTTTTGGTGCCCACGCAGACAATGCCGTACCAAGGTTTAGGGACAGCTGGGGGGAGGTTCAGACTCTTAGCCGAAGGTGCGCCAAAGGTAAGCCCGTCTACGCCCGTCCGCGCCTGGACCGCGCCCAGCGCCAGACCCCCTGGCCCTCGCATTGCCCAGCTCCCCCGCGTTACCTACGATGCCACCACCCTCCTAGCCCTTAACCCCGGCCGCTCCCCCAACTGCGTCCAAGCCGCTCCTGGACACACCCATGGACCTTTCTCATGCTTCTCCTGCAAATTCTCCTGCACCGTCAACCACTCCGCTACGATCACACCTCAGTTTCCCGACACCAACCACCTACAATGCATCTTGATCAACACCCGATCGGTCCACAGGCACGCCATTGACCTATGGAATCTACTAGACACCATCTCTCCGGACGTCGCTTTCCTTACTGAAACATGGATGAACGCCTCCTCCGCCCCAGACATCACCATTGCCATCCCAGAAGATTATAAGATCATACGCAAGGATCGTACCGGCCACACAGGAGGAGGAATCGCTATCGTCCACAAGAAATCCATCCAAATCTCAACCAGCTCTGACGTCAACCTCGCCAACTCTGAACACCTTCACTTCCAGATCCACATCGACCCCAAGACCACACTCAGAGGCACCCTCCTTTACAGGCCTCCAGGACCCCGCGCTCAATTTAGTGAGGACATCACGGACTTCATCACTCCACACGCGCTCCCCTCCAAAGATTACATCCTTCTGGGAGACCTCAACTTTCACCTTGAAAAGAACAACGACCGCAACTCCACCACCCTGCTGGACAACCTCGCCAACCTCGGACTTAAACAACTGGTCACTTCCCCCACCCACATCGCAGGTCACACTCTCGACCCTATCTTCACCTCCAGCAATCATGTCTCCTTCAGCCACACCACGAATCTCCTTTGGACTGACCACAGCTGCGTTCACTTTACCTACAACAAGCCCAAACCCAACAACCACCCCCAACCAACTCTGCAAAGAAACTGGAACAAAATCACCATCGACCAGATCTCCTCATCGCTTCTCCTAAACCCCCCAGCCCACTCCTCAAACCCCGACCAAGCCGCCACCAACCTCACCCTATGGCTATCCAACAGCGCCGACATCCTAGCACCACTGAAAAAACGACAAAGCAAACTTGGCAGCAAGAAGGCCTCATGGTTCAACGATGATCTTAAGAAATCCAAGAAACTCTGCCGCTCCCTTGAGAAGGCCTGGAAAAAAGACCCAACCACCAGCACCAAGGACGCCTTCAAAAACGCCACCCGCATACACCATCAACTGATCCGAAAGGCCAAGAAAACCGCCTTCAAGGAACGACTAGATAACAACGCCCACAACAGCAAGGAACTTTTCAACATCGTCAAGGAATTTACCAATCCCTCGGACAACTCTAACTACATCACCCCCTCTCAAGCCCTCTGCGACTCCCTAGCCTCATTCTTCCACAACAAAATTGCAGACATCCACAACAGCTTCGACAACCAACCCGGAGACCATCCCACCCAACCATCGGCTGGACCTTCACCCCCCTCAAACATCCTTAATGACTGGAACACAATCTCCACTGAGGACACCATCCGCCTGATGAACTCCATCCACTCAGGATCCCCCACAGACCCATGCCCTCACCACATCTTCAACAAAGCAGACTCCATCATAGCACCGCACCTCCGAGACGTCATCAACTGCTCCTTCAAATCCGCCACCTTCCCGGAAAGCTGGAAACACGCTGAACTCAGCGCCCTTCTGAAGAAACCCACAGCGGACCCCACCGAACTCAAAAATTACCGCCCCATCTCGCTCCTTCCATTCCCGGCCAAAGTCATCGAGAAAGCTGTCAACAACCAGCTCGCCGCCTTCCTCGAAGCCAACAAATCCCTCGACTCCTCACAGTCCGGCTTCCGAGCAAAACACAGCACTGAGACCGCCCTCATCGCAGCAACAGACGACATTCGAACTCTACTGGACAACGGAGACACAGTCGCCCTCATCCTCCTCGACCTCTCCGCAGCCTTTGACACAGTCTGCCATAGCACCCTTCTACAGCGCCTCAGAAACATCGGAATACAAGGAAAAGCACTGGAATGGATCACCTCGTTCCTCACCGGAAGAACCCAGAAAGTCTGCCTCCCACCATTCAAGTCAGAGGCCACTGAAGTCATCTGCGGCGTACCACAAGGATCTTCACTCAGCCCCACCCTTTTCAACGTATACATGAGCCCCCTCGCAGCCATCGCCCGCCAACACAACCTCAACATCATCTCCTACGCGGATGACACTCAACTGATCCTATCACTCACCAATGACCCTAGCACCGCCAAAACTAACCTACACGAAGGAATGAAAGAAGTAGCCGAATGGATGAAACACAGTCGTCTGAAACTGAACTCTGATAAAACAGAAGTCCTCATCTTAGGTACATCCCCCTCCGCATGGGACGACTCTTGGTGGCCAGAAGCCCTTGGAAAAGCACCCATCCCGACTGACCACGCACGGAACCTGGGCGTCATCCTTGATTCCTCACTTTCAATGAACAGACAAGTCAACGCCGTCTCCTCATCCTGCTTCAACATTCTTCGCATGCTCAAAAAAACATTTCGTTGGATCCCCACCGAAACTAGGAAAACGGTCACCCACGCTCTGGTCACGAGCCGACTGGACTATGGAAACACCCTCTACGCCGGGACTACCGCTAAACTCCAGAAAAAACTCCAACGAATCCAAAACGCCTCAGCCAGGCTCATATTAGACATCCCGCGTAAAGAACATATCTCTGGTCACCTGAAAAACCTCCACTGGCTTCCCGTCAATAAGAGGATCACTTTCCGGCTCCTAACCCACGCACACAAAGCACTCTACGAAATCGGACCAGAATGCCTCAACACACGACTGTCCTTCTACACCCCCTCCCGCCAGCTTCGTTCTTCCAACCAAGCCCTTGCCACTGTACCTCGCATCAACAAGACCACCATGGGAGGTAGATCCTTCTCCTACCTGGCAGCTAAAACCTGGAACTCACTTCCCACTTACCTTCGCCTTACCCAGAACCACCTAGCATTCAGAAAGCAACTTAAAACGTGGATATTTGACAAGTAATTCCCCACCCCTCCTTAAGCGCCTTGAGACCCTCTGGGTATGTAGTTCGCTATATAAATCCTTGACTTGACTTGACTTGCTCCGACTCTCTTTTTTCTCAGTCTACTATTGGAAGGGGATGTCCCTGTTTAAGGGTCCCTCTTTTTTGTCTTTGTTCTTCCAACACTGTTGTTATGGCCGTTTCATGATGTTAGTCACCAGAACAGGTGTTCCTGCCTTGGCAGATCCCCTTTTTAGGTCTCGCCTGTCAAAGCGCATGCGCATGCGCATTGAGCTTGCGAGACTATGGGGGCTTAAACAGACTTTAACCAACTTGCAAGGAATCGATGGCGATTCCTTGCAGTGCCCGTGAAATTCAAGCTCAATGCGCATGCGCATTGACATTAAAAGCGCGTGCACATGCCCCCAGCCGCCTGCCTTGCATGTCTTTTCCCTCAGCCGCACTCCTCCCACACCCCCGCTCCGCCCCCTCCCCTGCCTGCCGTGTCGCATTTCTTCAGGGCACCTCCCCTCATCAGTTCCCCAGCAGCATCTGTTCCCCAGCCTGCCGAGAGCAGCTCTTCCTGCTCCTCCCTCTCCCCACTCTCTCTCCCTTCACGGCTTGGTGCCGCTCCACCCCCTGCCGGATCAAAGGCTTTCACGGCCGGACGGCCGTGCTTTCAGTTTCGGCTGTGTCGCATTTCTCCTCCCCCCTCCCCACAGCAATGCCCTCCGTTTTTAGGTCTCGCCCTGCGATTGCAGGCCAAAGGCCTGCTGTCGCAGAGCGAGACTATTGTTGTCATTCCGGCTTTCAAGGACTGAAAGGGAGAGGACAACAGACTGTCACGCGCACGCAGCAGCAGCCTGCCGGGATCAGGTCACGCGCGTCAACGCGCGCTCCGATTCCGGCAGGCTTTTCACTACACATGCACAACACACATACAACGCCCATACAGACCCCCACGCACGCACACACATACACAGAGAACCCCCCGGCGCTTACACACACATCCCCTACCTCGTCTCGGCGTCTTCGTGCTCCCTTACCCCCGCTCCTCTGGCCGATTGTGCTCTGTGAACGCGCACGTCTCCGGAAGACGTGCTGCGCCCGAGCTGCCTCCAGCTTGGTTTTTTGGATCCATTTCGCGGCCGACGCAACTAAACGCTGACGTCTTGTTTCTGTGTGTTGTGTTCCTTGTCCTTTGTTGTAATAACGTCAGTGTGTGCTTGCAATTCTTTTTTTTATAACTGAAGGCTGTTAATTACAAGCAAAGGAACAATTATCTTTAAAACACGCACCTGTGGCACGCTCTTAAATGGGTTTGAGTCTCTGCATTTGCTCCCGGCCTACTCCTCTGAATGGCCAATGGCTGTCCCTATAACAGTGCTTTTGCCCCTGTGTTCCACTTCACCTTTAACTCTGCCTGCTTTAGTTTCCTCGTCGGCCTTAGCCGGCAAAGACCAACTGTTGTGCTCAAATTGGAGCTGCTGCAACGGGGATGCTCTGCTGTTTGGTGAGTGCAGGTACGCTCTCTCGTAGATCCCGCTCATTTCTTCTGGTGATATAATCTGCCTGAGCAGACCAGTATTGGGAAAACGGAAGATGATTCCAGTATATGTCTTTGTTTACTCAGTCACTGCGGCCGCACACATCTGAACTCGCTTCCCTCGTGGGCTGTGGCAGACAGCTCAGGTGCTGATCCAGAAAGCTGCAACGCCTTCGGATACCACAGCCAGTGATCTGGCGCTGCAGCCAGTGCTTTTACAGCTGATACAGTGCTCTAGTGGCACAGCGCTCCACTACAACTCCCAAAATCACTGATGAATGAATAAAAGTACAGGATATGAACATCCTGCCTGGTTAGATGAAATTATTTAATCCCCATTTGCCTGCCAGACAAACCACTACTATCAAACGCGTATGCCCCACCCACCCCTCATAATATAAGAACTGAAGCTGGTAGCGCGGTGACTGACGTCTTCAATCAAGCATAAATGTAGATTGTTGCAGTGAATAGTTT
The DNA here is from genome assembly GCF_964263255.1 of Lissotriton vulgaris. Taxonomy (NCBI): domain Eukaryota; kingdom Metazoa; phylum Chordata; class Amphibia; order Caudata; family Salamandridae; genus Lissotriton; species Lissotriton vulgaris. Next base: position 976,488,551 of record NC_141697.1, read on the forward strand.
TTTTTCATATCTAACACTTAAGCGCTGTCACATCATCACTCACAAGGCTTATATACAGCACATAAAAAGCAAAATAATGGCATGCCCACGCAGAACACATCCAGAAGATTTCAGCAGACAACCAGGTAAATAAATAAATTTTTTGAACTCGTTTTGGACTTGATTTGTCAACAACTGCAGCTTGTCTCTTTTGCCAGTCACTCAGATGGCACTGGCGGTTTTGTTAGGATTTTAGCACATGCACAGGCAGTATTATTTTTATTTTTTATTTTATTTATTTCATTTGTAAAGCGCTCCATCACCTGACTGCATCCTGGCGCTGAGAAACTCTGGGTACACAGCAGAAGACAGAGAGGCAAGGGCAGCAGCAACCGTAAAAGTTCTGTAGCTTGGAGCTCTCATATAATTATTCAAATTATCTACTTATGCAAACATACTGCAGTCTTGGAGGTGCTCAGTGCTCCGCTCGGCAATAGTTTTACTCTTTGTCAGAGGGTGACTGAACAGAGGAGAACTTGCGCTCTTGGGCCTGTCACTGATCTCGTGCCATAATCAGGTTTTTGCCAACACAAAAAAGTTCTCTGAGATCGTTCCGCTCGGACAGGAAGCCAGCTTCTTTTTCACCCCTTTTAATTCCTCTGCTTCACTACTTCTGTGACAGCAACAGTACAATACTCGGCCCTCGGGGTTCCTCTCTGGTTTAGATTTGGGTATTTATTAAAACAAGCTTTTTGTTTCTTCAGTTCCCTACTGAAGCAGATTCAGGTGGAGGAACTATGAACGGAAATCCCTATCTGTTTGAAGTAATGCACCATAAGTATTCTGCGAATCATAAAGCATGCCGACCCAAACATACCTATGATGAATCAAAAATAATTCAAAACGTATCTACGTATCTATGATTGTTGCATGTTTTTGAGAATCATTAGTCTTTGACAAGGTCATGTTCAAAGTGACGATGCCCTTAAAGTATTACATTTTACTCACATTTTGCTTGGATTGTGGAGTAAAAAAAAAAAGTTTTCAAGTGAAAATTTAAATGTAAATGTACCACAAGTATGGGTTTTATTCAGAATGCATCGATCAGTTATAGAGGGCTCCCGGGCATAAAATGCAAGTAAAGCTTCTAATTTTATAAAGGGACGCTGCCTTCCGAGGAATGCTGGGATGTCGCCTTTTTATAATAATAATATGAAGCACTGTGGGATCACCTTGTTTTAGGTCGAGCCTGGGCAGCGCCTGCGCTGCTCTATGAGGCATGCAGTATTATGGTAAGGCATAGAAGCTCCGCCCATTTCCACCCATCTTTTCAATTGGTTCTGATTACTGTCCTTGCAAAATCTTTCATTTGTGAATAGGCTTAGTAGTCCCTCCTTAGCACCACCTTGTCTGCATTTGTAGCCACCCATAACAACTGGACTTTTTACTCGTGTTGTTACACGGTCTGCTTTAAAAGTCAGTGACCACTATTTTCTTAAAAATAATGCGGGACGAGGGGCGTGGCTAGCAGCCTAAGATGGTGGCAGCTTAGAGGGCGAGCTCCGCGGTTGAAGCGGCCTCCGGACATATCCGATCACTAATCCGTTATAGAATTTCGCCCTGCGGGCAGGGACTGAGGCCCGGGGCCGGGCGGCACGCCCGACAGCAACCAGATCTAAAATCCGACTACGGGAAGTGAAGTTACCCGTATCGCCCGCTCTGGCCTTTGGAAGAAACTGGAACCGGGGTCCTGCCTGGCGTGAGAGGGCCGACAGGAAGTGCTTCGGACTGAGCGTGGAGGAGCCGGAAGCGGTCGCATCGGGGACGAGAGTGGCTCGCAACCCAGCACGGCCGCCGGCGCCGCTGTAGCAGGCGAGTGGGAGACCGGCTGACACCGACTACTGCCCGGTGAGTGCAGGGACCGATCCAGACCTCTGCACGGAGACGGCCGGACCCGTGTTGTCGGGGTCCGGGACCGCCATCTTGCCGCCCGATCACCGGAGGAACCAGGACTCAACTCGGCCGGAGTGCTGAGTCTGGCGTCCCGGGTCTAGAAACAGCCGCCACTCGGGCTGCGGAGGGCCTGACGCGAGAGACGCCAGCTTCTTAAGGTGAGACACTGAGGCGGCCATTAACGCGCCGGAGCGCGACAGCACCGCGGAGGCAGCTGCACAACTTGCGTGTCTGCTCCGATCAGCCTGGGCACCCACACCCCGTCCTTAGGGTACGAGGATCTCAACTGTACCGCTGGGACGTGGCGCAGCTGATCCTCCGACGCTGCAGGAGAGGATCCGGATCCGCTGAGGGGCACCGCGGTGTCCCCTCTGCTACACAGTTCGGTGGGCGCTCCCCTGGGTACGGCTGGCACACACCCGGCTGGGGACTGGAGGCATCGGAGACTACACCAAACATACAAGGGCCAAAAGTGGGGCGGTTCAGGCACTCTCCAAAGGCATCGGGCACACACGCCACCCTGACCACTGGATAATTCCACTACGTCTAGTCTCACCGGCGGACCAAGGGACAAGCTCATCAACAATAACCCCCTCGACCCAACCACATCCAGAGTCTGCTGACGCAACGGCGGGCCTCCATCGGGGCTCCTTCTGGTGGGACTCAGCTCCCTGAAAACTCCGCTCACGATCACCTTAGTGCAATTGCAGCTGCCATGGCGGGCAAGGGACCAAAGGGAGGCAACGCGCAGACACGACTCGAGAAGTACGCATATGACAAACCGTCCGCTTCCCCACCGGACGCTAAAACACAGGCAAACAAGACAACCGACCAGGCGGGAGGCAAAAAAGCAACCCTTGAGGACGTTATGCGCGCCCTGACGCAAGTACAGGCTACGGTGGGATCGATATCGGCAGAAATCACACTGATAAGAGCCGATTTCCACAAGATGTCGGAAAAAGTCTCCTCGATGGAGGTGGTGACCAAGTCTTTAGTGGAGGATGTCTCGGAGCTCCAGATCAGTGTTGAACGAATCTCGAACGAAAACAAAGACCTACGTGCTAAGCTGGACGAGCAGGAAGGGCGCTAGAGGCGGAACAACATCCGCATTATAGGGGTTCCGGAGTCGGAGGACACGAGAGCGATGGACCTCTACGTGGAAAAACTGATCGAACAAGAACTCAAACCCAAGGGCCTATCCACCTTTTTCTCTGTGGAAAGAGCGCATCGAGTCCCGGGAGGACGTCCGAAGCAGGGCGTGGCACCGCGGCCTATCATTGCACGACTCTTCAATTTCAGAGACAGGGACGCGATCCTGCAAGCGGCAAGAAATTCACCCCCGGTTAGGATTCAAAACTCCACCCTGGCGTTCTTTCCTGACTACACGGCAGAGGTCGCACGTCGGAGGAGGACATTCTTTGAAGTTAAGAAAGAACTGAGGGCGAGAGAACTTCCCTATGCCATGCTCTTCCCAGCCAAGTTGAGAGTAGTGGCAGACAATAAAACATGGTTCTTCGACACTCCGGAGGCTGCACACGACTGGCTAGAAGGCTGGAGACAAACGGACCTGCCTCGCCGCTCCACACGACCAAACAAGTACCGCACTAATGGATCCCGTTCAGGTTCCCAAACATCCGGAAGAGACGTGGATCCGCACTCCCCGCTGAGCGAGGCCCACGAAACTGAGAACAACGACGAACAATGACTTCCCGGGTTTACTAGACTAGAATAAATGTAACGTTGGCCGGGCGGGCCGTCAAGGACACCAGGCGGAGGTCCTCCGTGGACATGGAGGGAGGCCGCCGACTCCGGAGAGTCCCTCACCCCGACGAGCAAGTACTGTGTTTGGGGTTTGGGTCAGGCACTCTGCTAAATTGGGGGGGCGGGCAGTTCTGGGTCCGTCTAGCAGGGGGGCAGAGAGGGGGGGAGTTGGGAGTGGGGGGGGTTTGTTTTTTTTGAATGGTTTTGCAGGTGTAGATTGGAACCACGAGGCACACACACTGAATATGGCGAGCTCATGTCGAGGTCTTAGATCGCACTTTCTATGGTACTTAGATTTTCCCAACCACAGAAGCAATGGCACAAAATACACGGGATGACATGGGGAGGGGGGAACCTGGGACAGGGCCAATGGCACCTCTGCAACTTATGTCCTGGAACGTGAGAGGTCTGGGGGACAAGGTCAAACGAGGTTTGGTGTTACACAGTATAAAGAGGCTCAACCCGGCCCTGGTCCTACTGCAGGAGACACACCTCACAGGCACAGCCACACATGCCTTAGACAGGAAAGGTTACTGTATGATTGCCCATTCGGAATTCACGAGGGGCTCCCGTGGGACAGGAATACTAATGCACCGATCCTCCAGATTCATACTCCAATCCACGAAGGTAGACACACAGGGGCGCTTCGCAGCGGCACTGGGACAATGGGAAGGGAGACAGCTGAATGTGGTCTCGGTGTACATTCCTCCAGCGCTGCACACGATAGCTCTCCCAGAACTGGGGAAATTTCTATTGGAGCTCCCAGAAGGTGACCTCATAGTAGGGGGAGACTTTAATGCAGTGGCGCACAATACACTAGATATGTTCCCGACACGAACACAGGCTCCAGGGCCCTCCCGGCTGAACGACTTCCTAGAAGCGCAAGGCCTGATAGACCTTTGGAGGCGCCTACACCCGACTGACCATCACTACACCTACCATTCAGCGGTCCATGACAGTCTGTCACGAATCGACTACTTCCTTACACCGGGGCACGGGCAGCTTACTATCGACGACGTACAAATTAAACCTAGGGGTGTCTCGGACCATTCCCCATTGACGCTGACTCTTTCCAACCCGGAGCGGTCCCAAAGGCGCATATACCCGATATTCCCGGGCTACCTTAGGGTCCCACAGGTGACCAAAGCTCTTAAAACAGCGACAAGGTGTTATCTCACAGAGAACAATGGCTCGGTCACATCCCCGTCGATCCTATGGGAAGCCTATAAAACGGTTCTCCGAGGCCAAGCCATTTCCACTATAACGAGTTATAAGCGCACCCAGAAAATGGAACTGTTAGCCCTAGAGGACAAACTCGCCGAAGCTAATGAGATTCATATGACTGACCCGACCGGGGACTCGCTCCACGCACTACAGCTGTGTCAGCAACGTCATGCTGATCTTCTGCGCCGTAGAGTGATCGAAAACATAGCGGCCACTACGAATAGGATATACGATGTGGGGGATAAGGCGAGTAAGCTCCTAGCCTGGTTAGAGAAAAAACGGGAGGGGCAGAGGACTATCTTACAATTGAAGGACTCTACGGGGGCAATGCACACCCGCCCCGCCCGGATAGTCGAACTCCTGGCTGATCACTTCCAAGCGGTATATACCTCTGAAATAGAGGTTACACGGGAAATGGCGGAGACAGCGCTCGTGGGAGTGCCCACCCGCACCCTGTTGCAGGACAATGCTGATGACCTAGAATCGGACTTGACGGCTGAGGAGATACAGTCGGCTATCGCGGCACTACACCCAGGGAAAGCCAAAGGCCCCAACGGAATCCCGATTGAATGGTATAAAATCATGTCGGAAACGCTCACGACACCGCTACTCAACATGTACATGGACAGCTTAGAACAAGGTCACCTGCCACCTGACCAGTGCATGGCTACCATTGTGGCGATCCCGAAACCTGGCAAGCCCCCTGAGGACTGCGGCTCCTATCGGCCGATTTCCCTCCTCAATGCCGAAAGCAAAATCCTGGCGAAATTATTAGCCAACAGGCTGTTGCCTCACCTTAGCCACCTCATTCATCCGGACCAATCGGGATTTATGCCGCACAGAAGTACGGCATTGAATCTCAGGCGCCTGCATGGTGTTATGGCGAGGGCTCCGTTGTTGACAACCGATGCAGCAATCCTCTCATTGGACGCCAAAATGGCGTTCGATTTGGTGGAGTGGCAGTACCTCTTTGCAGTCCTACAGCATATGGGCTTCGGCCCAAAATTCATAGCGTGGATCAGGCTACTCTATCAGAATCCTATGGCGCGAGTGACAGCCAACGGGCACATCTCGAGAGTCATTCCATTAGCAAGGGGCACGAGACAGGGCTGCCCACTCTCACCGCTACTATTCGCCCTGGTACTGGAACCCTTGGCAACTATCATTAGGACCACGCCGCTGCTGCGGGGCATTACCTGGGGTGAGGGCTGGGAGGACAGAGTGTCATTATATGCAGATGACATGCTAATATACCTAGCGAACCCGGTAGAGGGGATTCCAGTATTACTGGCATTGTGTGAGCGGCAGGGAATTGCCTCAGGGTATAAGATTAACTGGATGAAATCGGTGCTCTTTATGCTGCGTGGGACCCCGCCACGTCTGGAGGTGGACTGCCCCTTGATGATAGAGGCCGTTTCCTTTAGATACCTAGGGATTCAGATCACACGAGACCACGTGACCTTTCAGGATGTGAATCTACGGCCACTGCTCGATAGATTGAAAGCGGACGTGCGCCACTGGAAAACACTCCCGCTGACGTTATTGGGCCGAGCGGCGCTTTTCAAAATGATGGCACTGCCCCGGTTCCTCTATGTTTTGGAAAATACGCCGGCACTGGTCCCGCCTTCCTTTTTCAAACAGATAACAGGGCAACTGTCAGGCCTGTTGTGGGGTGATAGACCGGCGAGGGTAGCGCAGACGAAACTGATTAGAGATTGGTACAGTGGGGGAATCGCGCTCCCAAACCTGGAATTGTACTACTGGGCGGCGCACCTCAAGGTGATTAACCAATGGTTGCATGCACCGCAGGAGGACCCGGCGTACTTAGCGGACAGACGGCAGCTTGGCACTCATACACTTCTGGCCCCGCTTTATAACAGAGGCCTGACGGCAAAATTGATCGGACCGACTAAGCACACTGTAACATTGTGGCATAAAGCTCAATCTCGTCTGAAGTGGGGGGGGGTAATTACACAGCTTACGCCCTTGTGGGATTCCAGGTCACTGGGAAACTTGAGACGTAGTAAAGGATTTGACCACTGGGACACTATAGGGATCCCCACGGTGGGTGATCTGTGGACAAGAGACGGGGTGGTTCCGTTTGACACTCTGAGAGAACAGTATGAGCTGAGCACCACTGAGACGTATCGATACATACAGATTAGACATGCATTACTGGGTGTACTGACACCGGGCACTAAGGTCCCAGAATCGGCCCCTTTAGAAGACCGACTACTTACTGACTACATGGAAGCTAGCGCTACATCCCTCACATATCGCAAATTAGTGAATAACCTGCCTGACCCATTACAGAAACTGAAAGTGAAATGGGAGGATGATGTTGGTGACCTGGATGAGGCAAACTGGAATGCCGCAATGGCATCGCCTAGAGAAGCGGGAATTTCAGCAAGATTCCGACTGATACAATTCAAGATACTACACCGAGTGTACTACACACGCACCACCCTACACAAATTCCAAAGGGCAGATCACCCGTATTGCTTACGAAACTGTGGGGAGGAGGGAACGCTGTTCCATACCCTGTGGTCCTGTCCGAACATAATAGATTACTGGAAGCGAGTGGCACGCACGGTCGCCCAGACGCTACAACTCCTGTTCACTCCTGATCCTAGAATTTGTCTGCTAAATGTATGGGGCCCGACCAACCTGACACTACAAGGGAGGCAATGGGTGGTTATAGGAATGATGCTAGCGAAGCGAGACATAGCGCAAAAATGGGGGGCGTCAGAGATGCCGACTTTGACACAATGGTGCAGAAACATGGATATGCTCATGGTGGTGGAGCGGGCGGTATATCAGCAGAGGGCAAATCCGCGTAAATGGAACAAAATATGGCTGCCATGGAACGCCTACAGGGGGGAGCCTTGTGAACCACTACCGGAAGAGGAAGACGTAGATAGTTCAGAGGAGGAGGATGATGAAGAGTAAATGTGGAAGTGCGGGAGGGACAGGATGGTATGGGTGCGGGCTGCTTAGGTCCTCCCACGCCCGTCTGGCGTAGAAGATGGTAAGATTCCCTGTGGGTGGTGACAATGGGCCGCTGGCCTGACATAACTAGAATGATGATGTATACTTAACATGCTTCAGTGCGACCAAGCTATACACCTGAATGTTATTTGTAGTTTAATTTAAAAAAAAGAAAATGTTGCGATTCTGATAGAATGTGGCGAAATGTTGACGCCGCACCTCTCAAAGACTGAACTGCTGAGTATGTTTACTTGATGCAACAATAAAAACAAATTAAAAAAAAAATAATAATAATGCGGGACAATGGCGACCGCTTCTTCTAAACATATTAGATCATTTACACACTTACAATCGCATATTCCATAAGTGCATGTCATCAAGATCAAATTAAAAATGGCGGCTGCCAAATTATATGGGTTTATTAGGATTAAAATGATGCTTAAAAAATCTCAGTAATACTCCAAAAACCTGCTTTCTAACCTGGAGACTCAGTTACACGCAAATCTCCTCCTGACAAGCAAGTGTGACCTTTACACTTACCTCAACATTTTAATTGCTGTCAGACAGTGAGACTGGTGACATCAGGGGGCTGTATAGCCTTGCATGTCCAGTCACTCACTAGCTATCTACATTGCGCTCCGATGGTCACCAGCGCTTAGGGTTCATCTACTGTGTGAGGACCTGAGATTCCATTTTGGAAGTGAGACTAATTTATATCACTGGGCGCTGACAAGCAAACCACTTTTATTGCACCTTATTCTGATTGAAATCAGGTTAGTTGTTATCCTTATTGGGTCTCGAATCTGATACATCAGCAATGTGGATCAAGCAAGAAAATAAGTGCAACTTTAAACTAAATACTACCCAGCAGTAGCGCCGCACTTAATTCTCTAGCGCATGTGAGCTCTTAACTGCTAGCAGTGGGCCACTGGCATAGGAACGCCTACCAGATCTTTAAGTGCCGCCAAAGCCCAACCTGCTACCCACTAACATGAGCACACAGTTCTAAGGCCTCCCATCAACATGCTCTACTCCATGGCCCAACATAGTACTCCTCTGTGACACCAAAAATTCTAGGATGCAAGGATAATAGATCAAGACTGTGAGACCTGCATTACTATATTGCCAGAAAAAGTATCTAGTATTCTAGTTTGAAAAAAGGGCAAAGCAGAACCCCCGCTGGTCCTGACCTGCTGATTAAAAACAAAACAGACATTAATTCTACAAGGTACACAATCTTAAAACACTGGCTGTTGTACTTAAGTTAGCCGTCAGAACTAAAACAACAAGCATTTGCAATGCAATAGGTCTCGCAGTTGTGACAGTTTGAGCTATTGGCATTGTAAATGGCAATGCCTTTTATTTATGTGTTGGTTTTTAAAACATATATAAATGGCATTGTCATTTACAATGCCAAAAGCCTAAACTCTCGCAAATGCGAGACCTATTGCATCGCAAATGCTTGTGTTTCTCTCTCTCTCTCTCTTCAGCTCAGGTACCTGACAATGACGAGCAGTTTGTGCCAGACTATCAGGCTGAAAATTGTAAGTACCCCATGACTCATCTCTCGTGTGTGTGCCTTTTTGAAATGTTTTATTTATTTAGACTTGAACTCGGCCCTTCGTCTGGCGTCCTGGGAGAGAGTGTTGCGCTTGTTTTTTTTATGCGGCTCGTCATATTCACTATGTTGGAGCTGCTTGCACAACAGAGCACCGCCCTTTAACACACGGGTCTTTACTTCTGCTCGGCGATGTGCAACTCCTCCCTTGTTGTCGGTTGCTTTTTATTTCCCACTTTGCCACCACACTGTAGCAGGGCTCCGTATCTCTTCACGTTGGATGGGTGGACTTTCACAGCCCTGTACAACCTAACGTGCAATGCATGATGTAATTTACAGTGCTGTATGTACATCAGAGTGCACTGCACACTCTTTATTTTAGAACACTTAATTTCATGTACGTTACTAGTATTTCTGGGTATTCCCCCTCCCGCTTCACGTTTGGGGGCCTTCCCCTACCCTCTGAGAACAAACGCAGCATTGCCCCCCCCCCACCCCACCCCCTTCTTTGCCTGTGTGCTTCGAGTGAAGCAGAAAGAGGCACTGCCCTCCGCTCAGACCTGTTGCTTTCACGGCGCTCAGCCACCCACTGAGATGAGCTTCTTGGCCTCTCTTGTCTGCTGCACCATTACCAATACCCTGTCCTTCCTTACTATCCTTGCGATCTTTACTTTCACCCTTCTGCTCCTCATCTATAGCTAGTGCAGTTCCTCTTACGTTACCTGGATACTCAACTCAGTGTTTGGTTTAGTTTATTTACTGTTATGTTTTGTTTATTTCCTGTTAGCATTTCCTTTTTAGTCCGAGCAAAGCTTGTTTTTGTTCCATTGGCCTCTTCCTATGCTCACTCCATTGTGCTGCGGCATCATTATTTAGCCTTTCTCATGCTTGTCTGGAACAATTACCACCCACACCCTTTATTGTATTTATTACTCAATTGTGTTTATTATACAAATGTTCCATGTAATGAACTTGAAAGAGCTATAATGCAGCGCTATGCTGTATCGTTTTACACCATTTCACAATGGCGGTGACTGTTCTTTGACACAGAGTCCTAAGTTAATGTTCCTGACCATTAGCCTATATACGCACGATACTAACATCTGTAAATGTATTAGTCTACCATGCCGGCAAACTTGAACTTCTGAATAAACATCGATACACCTACATTATATGCATACGCACGGTAAGGGTAACTTTTTTTTTAAATAACATCTCGTTTCTTGCTGAACTCTGGCACAGTAATGTACAACAATGCTTGGCACTCAGGGATGTAATGTTAGATATGCCACCCCTTCACCCCTTGCCCCGGATCTATCCCCACCCGCTGTCCTTCTCCATCCTCCGTCTGCCCCTGGGATTCCTCACCAGGATTCTGCCTATTCCACCACCACCGCTCCTTCAGCAGCGTTTCAGCGGCGTCCGTTACCAAGGCAACAATCAGGTTGAAGGTCCGTGTATGTTATTAAAATAAGATCATCTTTTCTCTGTCACAAACCCTTATGGAACCCACAGGACCACCACACCCACCACCACTACATCCACTACCACATCCACCACAACCACCACCCCATCCACCACCACCGCATCCACCATCACCACATCCACCGCATCCACCACCATCGCATCCACCGCATCCACCACCACATCCACCATCACATCCACCACCACCACCACATCCACCATCACCTCCACATCCACCATGACATCCACCACCACATCCACCACCACCACATCCACCACCACCGTATCCACCACCACCACCACCACACCCACCACCACTACATCCACCACCACATCCACCACAACCACCACCACCACCGCATCCACCATCACCACATCCACCGCATCCACCACCACATCCACCATCAACACCACATCGACCATCACATCCACCATCACATCCACCATCACATCCACCACCACATCCACCACCACATCCACCATCACCTCCACATCCACCATGACATCCACCATGACATCCTCCACCACCACATCCACCACCTCATCCACCACCTCATCCACCACCTCATCCACCACCTCATCCACCACCTCATCCACCACCACATCCACCACCGCATCCACCACCACCACATCCACCACCACCACCACACCCACCACCACATCCACTACACCCACCACCACATCCACTACAACCACCACCCCATCCACCACCACCACATCCACCACCACCACGCATCCACCACATCCACCGCATCCACCACCACCACATCCACCGCATCCACCACCACATCCACCACCACATCCACCATATCCACCATCACATCCACCACCACTTCACCACCGCATCCACCACATCCACCATCACATCCACCATGACATCCACCGCCACATCCACCATGACATCCACCGCCACATCCACCACCACATCCACCACCACATCCACCACCACCACATCCACCACCGCCACATCCATCACCACCACATCCGCCACATCCACCACCGCCACATCCACCACCACCGTATCCACCACCACACCCACCACCACTACATCCACCACCACATCCACCACAACCACCACCACCACCGCATCCACCATCACCATTATCCACCGCATCCACCACCACATCCACCATCAACACCACATCCACCATCACATCCACCATCACATCCACCATCACATCCACCACCACATCCACCATCACCTCCACATCCACCATGACATCCACCATGACATCCACCACCACATCCACCCCCACATCCACCACCTCATCCACCACCTCATCCACCACCTCATCCACCACCTCATCTACCACCTCATCCACCACCGCATCCACCACCGCATCCACCACCACCACATCCACCACCACCACATCCACCACCACCACCACACCCACCACACCCACCACCACATCCACTACAACCACCACCCCATCCACCACCACCACATCCACCACCACCGCATCCACCACATCCACCGCATCCACCACATCCACCGCATCCACCACCACCACATCCACCGCATCCACCACCACATCCACCACCACGTCCACCATCACATCCACCACCACATCCACCACCACCACATCCACCACCACTTCACCACCGCATCCACCACCACCACATCCACCATCACATCCACATCCACCATGACATCCACCGCCACATCCACCACCGCATCCACCACCACATCCACCACCACCACATCCACCACTGCCACATCCATCACCACCACATCCACCACCGCCACATCCACCACCGCCACATCCACCACCACCACATCCACCACCACCACCACATCCACCACCACCACCACATCCACCACCACCACCACCACCTCATCCACCACCGCATCCACCACCACCACCACATCCACCACCACCACCACCACATCCACCACCACCACCACACCCACCACCACATCCACTACACCCACCACCACAACCACTACAACCACCACTCCATCCACCACCACCACATCCACCACCGCATTCACCACATCCACCGCATCCACCACCACCACATCCACCGCATCCACCACCACCACATCCACCACCACATCCACCATCACCACCACATCCACCATCACATCCACCACCACATCCACCACCACCACATCCACCACCACTTCACCACCGCATCCACCACCACCACCACATCCACCATCACATCCACATCCACCATGACATCCACCGCCACATCCACCACCGCATCCACCACCACATCCACCACCGCCACATCCACCACATCCACCACCGCCACATCCACCACCGCATCCACCACCACCACATCCACCACCACCACATCCACCACCGCCACATCCACCACCACCACATCCACATCCACCACTACATCCACCACTTCCACCACATCCACTACCACCGCATCCACCACCACCACATCCACGACCACATCCACCACCACATCCACCACCTCATCCACCACCTCATCCACCACCACCACATCCACCACCACCGCATCCACCACCACCACCACCACCACACCCACCACCACATCCACTACAACCACCACCCCATCCACCACCACCGCATCCACTACCACCACCGCATCCACCACATCCACCGCATCCACCACCACCACATCCACCGCATCCACCACCACATCCACCATCACCACCACATCCACCACCACATCCACCATCACATCCACCACCACATCCACCACCACATCCACCACCACATCCACCATCACCACATCCACCACCACCACATCCATAACCACATCCACCACCACTTCCACCACCACCACATCCACCACCACCACCACATCCACCACCACATCCACCAGCACATCCACCACCTCATCCGCCATCTCATCCGCCATCTCATCCACCACCGCATCCACCACACCCACCACCATCACTTCCACCACCACATCCACCACCACATCCACCACCACTTTCACCACATCCACCACCTCCACCACCACCACCACATCCACCACCACATCCACCCCACATCCACCACCATCACCACCACATCCACCATTACCACCACCACCACATCCACCACCACCATATCCCCCAGATCCACCACCACCACATCTATATGTGTGTGGCTCTGTGTGTGTGTAGGTGCAAATGCAATGTTCTTGGATTTTCGTCACAATAAAATACACTGAACATAATCTTCACAAAAGTTATTTACAAACGTTTAAGATATTGCCATTATAAATTACTATAACTTTTATTTAAGTATTAATTATTTACAAAATTAAAAGCCATTGTTATTTGTAATATCAAGACATCTAAGTCACGTAAATACAACACACATTGCATTACAAATGCTATAGGTGTCACATTTGCAAAAGTTAAAACTATTGACATTGTAACTGACAAAGCTATTAATTTTGCTACTTTCAAAACCAACACATAAATAAAAAAAGTGTCATTTACAATACCAATAGCTCAAACTTTCCAATGCTTGTTTTGTTTGGTTGTTCTAGTGTTGGTGACTAGTTGTCTTTCTTGAAACTCTAAATGTGGTCCTTTCCTACTCGTAGGTGGGGTTTTTGAATGCACCTTGTTGTAAGAATCCTCTATCACGAGATTGAATTCATCCTTATGTAATATCGGTCACTTGGACTTATTGCCCATTCTTCTTTTCATTGACTGTGGCTCTAGGATTCTGCTAATTCTGCCCTATTTTTACATTGGAAGCTCTGTTTCTTAGTTTACGGTTTTTATTTGGTAGCCTCTTGTCCTACCCTTATGTATCCATCAGGTGTAATGGTACACAGCTTTTGGTTTACACTCCTTTGGAACTTTTTTCCTCTGCATCCTTCCATGCAGAGACATACAATTCAATTGTTACAATAGAGGCATACTTTTACTTGAGGCATTTTGTTCATTACTTCAGGTTAATTTCTCGCTTCGGTTGATTGCTCTTCTCCTGTGGGATACAGAATGTTTCCACCTTGTGGCTTTGGTCACACCCACCTGTATTGCGTTATGCTGCCTCTTCTGGCTTGATGTTGGATTTGGGTGTCTCCATGGAGACTTTTGTTGCCTACGGCCATGCCGTCCTGACTGCACCCACTCTTGTCCGATTCAGAAGCTCAGCAGGGTCGGTTCTTGTTGGTATTTGGATGGAAGACAGCCTGGGCTTTCCAGGTACTGTTCCCTTTCTATTATGTTCTGTTATCCTCTATGCCTTATGGCTGTCGCAAGATCATTGTATGGACATGTTCTTCCTTTGAGGATATATATATGTGTATATCCGTTCTATGTGTATATTTATGTGTGCTTGTTGGCCTTACGATCAGATTTGTTTTCCCCCATTTTCCCCCATCTGTCTTGTGGGTGATTTATCCACCTGGATATCCCATTGGGTAGCTTCCAGAGGTCTATTTGTTTCTTCATCTTGACCTTCTAAGTTCCGTGTATTTTTACATGTGTTCTCTTTCATGTTTCATTCCCTTGGGGAGTACTTGCTTTTTGGGATACTTCTAGTAGCCAATGTTGTTCCGCACTATTCTTGGAGGAGTGTCTCCTTTTTGCACTATTATTTTGCTTGGGACTTGGGCTGGTTTCAGTTCTGTTTCTCAGTGTGTACACAGAGTGCCCTTTGGAAGTTGCCGTGTCTTATGGGGCTGCGTCACAGATCACCTCCATATCTTTATTAGTAGGGTGGTGTTTTGGTTGTTACATATTTACATTATTGCTCTTCTCAGGCCTATACGCACACTTAGTGCTGGATCTTCTTGATCTAGACTGCTTACACTTTCGATATCCAGATCAATGACTGTTTTGTTTTTCCGCCCCCCAAAACAAGAGGTGAGAAAACAGGGGGAGAGCTTTTCTCCACAGAAGAACTTCTGTTTATCATTTGGTGTATGCTGTTTCTCTAGGGCCTTATCCTGCATGGTCTAGGTGACTTGGTTCTTGTGGTCCTTCTTTTTGCTTTTAGCAGGACAGGATCCCTCATGCTTCTTTTTCGTTCCTAGGTTTTTTTTGCCCTAGGGGATTTGCTCTCTGCATTCTGACTCTTGTCAGATGTTTTTGTTTAGGATTTCATCCTACTTCTCTTCAGGCTTGGTTTCCCTTGCCTGGTTTATCTGTTCCTCTTTATTGGTCCTTGGACTTCTTCTTCAACTTGCGGTGTAAGATTTAACTCATCTTGTGGTTGTTGGAAGGATCCCTTTGCACTTTTTCTTATTTTCTTAGTGCTTTCATCCCATACATTTGTTTGTCTTTGGCTCCTCTGGTCCACAAGTTCCCTTATCCCAAGTTAGATGCTGTCTTCTGTTTAGCTAGATCTGGTAGCTCTGTAGTCTGTGTGCATTGCGGGGAGCTCTGCCCCTCCTCTTGGTCATATGTTCACATTCCAGTGGGTCCACTCAGCCTTTCATCCAATTAGATCAATACTATAGATACCATTAATTTGGGTACCAATTCACATCTGTACATTAGCGTTAAAATGCCTACGGGTGGACGTGCACTCTATGCAATATACATGGAATATTATTTTCTGCTGGCAATATTTCTTGGTATTTTTGTATGGCCTTTGCCACGTTTTTATATAAAAGAGCCTGGTCTCTTTTTTTTATCTACTCCCAAGTGGGACTAGTCGGTTTTAACACTAAGCATATAGCTATGGTATCTAATTCATAAGTTAAGGAATCTACGGCTAGATGTCTCTATCAGATGAACAAGTTACTTACATTCAGTAAAGATGTATCTAGTAGAGACATAGTCTAGCCGCAGATTCCTTAGCGCCCCCACCCATCCTCCTCACTCTGCGAACGACCTATAGGTCTGGTCTTGGAGTTGTCATTCCACTCATTTTCATTACTGAGCGGCCTATAGTGTGGGAGTGGTTGTTCCTTTCAACACCTGTTCTTCAACTCCACTGTCTCTGACCTATGTTATGGTGGGACTCTCCAGACCAGGTGGGATTGTCTTGGGTCTTGCCATACCATCAATTTTCCTTTGGTATATGTTCAGTGGCGTGGAAGGTGTTTTACTTGTAGGCTGTATTATGCACCACTGAGTAATGTTTGACATGGCTTGTGCTTCATTGCTTTCTTAGCCTTTTCCCTCAAAACTCAATATCTGG
Organism: Lissotriton vulgaris; assembly: GCF_964263255.1. Lineage (NCBI taxonomy): Eukaryota > Metazoa > Chordata > Amphibia > Caudata > Salamandridae > Lissotriton > Lissotriton vulgaris. Next base: position 976,505,552 of record NC_141697.1, read on the forward strand.
TATTACCATACCTTTATTCCTATTTCTCTTTTTTATCAAACTGTTTCCACTGCAAGTTTCTTTGGTGTCTCTGCGCATCTGGCGCGCAAAGATTCAAGAAGAAACTGACATCAGTGCGCTGGAGGAGACTTATATGGCTTCACTAATGTCACATCCGGAGTCGACGTTGTTGCGGAGCAATGCGGCGGCACCCTCCGGCGTGCAGAGGTACTGCTGAGAAAGGTTAACTGATCCAGTCTGATGCCAGGGGAGAGTTCACAAGTTACGGAATCAGCACTAGAATAAGTCTCTACCTGATAGATTGTTACCGAAGGTAAGTAATTTTTTCAACATGCACGTTGGTTCTGTTAAAATCAAACTTAATAACGATCAGTTTATTTTTAAGTAATAAAATAGTGCATTTTATTAATAACACATACCCTGTAATTGTATGGCACATGCTCAGCCCTAGAGCTATCTTTGAACACAATAATAGGTGCTTATTGTTATGTATGCACCTTAATGGTACTTATTAAGCTGACCTCCTGTAGGATTCAAACCTCTGGGAGAGGTGAAGCACATATTTTTGTAACAGCTGTATAATACCACTAAGTCACCAGACCTGGAATATTATGCATAATGCTTATTCTTTTGCTGTAATTTTTTTAATGCCTCCTTTCTCCTCACATACTATTTCACCTCGCCCTATAACGTTGTATATTATTAAGAGCTACTTTATTTCATATTACTAAATGTATACCAATCTTTCATAAAGTTTTTACAAGTGTGAAGTCATTTAATTTACAAAACATGGGTTTGCACTTATTAAAAATATTTACTCATACATACATACTTGTACAGCTGTCTGATAGTGGTTTTACCAAGAGAGTAAAGGGGCTTGCAGCAAGCCCACTGCTTACCATTGGTTGACTTTACAGTCACTCATTTCCATGCTTTTTATATGATGGCTTGTCTTGTCCATTCTGTGTATGTTCCTCCCCTGGAGCATTCCTAATTTACTTGTGTCATTACATCGCTTACTTTTAGGAAACTGCTTTTTTCTTGTCTGAAGCACTCCACTAGAGTGCATATATTTTTTCACTCTTACATAAATACACCCCACTTAGAACCAATCTATACCACTTAGCTACAATCCACATAAATGCACTCCACACCAAGCCACATAATTCCTATCAGCATAATTTCATTCAACTGCCACACAGTTTCACGCCACATAAATCAACGTAACATGTTTCCTTTATACACCACATAATTCAACAAGAAACCACATAATACAACTCAACACAATTACATAACACACCACATGCATACAATCCACACCACATAATTCCACATCACACCACAAAATTTAACTTCACGCCACATAATTAAACTCCACTACATAACAATCCACAACACAAAATACAATACCGCATAATTACTCTCCATAACACACAATCCCACTCCACATAATTCCTACACGCTAAATACCAAATAATTGCTATCCACATAATTCCACTGCATGCCAATCCACTACACATCACATACATCAACTCCACTCCAAAACACAAAAGTGAAAAACAGTTACAGCACCAATAGCTCTAACTCGCGCAAATGCGAAACCTATTCCATTGCAAATATTTGTTGGAATTTAAAGTGGGGGATGAATGCAGTAAGTAGTTTTATGAGGAATGGTTGTGAGGACTTGTGGACTTCTTTGTTTCGCTAGAAAATAGCTTTGGCAGAGTTTTCTATGTTTACAGCCATTTTTGTGTCCAAATAGTCTTCAGGCTTCCATATAACTTGGGATGCATTCATAAATTCCCAGTACATGTTTGGTGCAAAGTTCATCATGTTTACAAAAAGCTACAGAAATGTGAAGACTAGGAGCAGTTACAGATCAACAACTCAATAGAACAGGGAGTATATAAATGTTCATCCTACATATTGTTTTCTATTTTGTAGACTTTGATGACAGAAAATCATGGTGTTGTGGATGCACTTGGCGTTGACTTAAAAGAGCATCACTTCATGTCCTTCTGTTATGAGCTGCTGTTGCAGGTTTTCCATACTATGTTTCTTTGGTGAGTTAGTCTTGCATGTCAAATTCTTCATGGCTAAACTGTGAAAAACAGAATGTTTTTAAAAATGTTTGTTTAACCCAATGAAACAATTGTACAATTGACATATGTAATTTTAAGAGTGTTTACTACCCCTGACAAGGTGTTTAAGTGCTTTTAGGTGCATAGCACAATACTTTGGAGCCCAAAGTGGATTAGTAGTGGGTTGGAATATGTACATTTAAGTTGTTAAATGGAGCGGTGGAGATTTGAACCTGTTAGTTGAATTGAATAGGATAAAAGAGCGATAGAGGAGGTTAGAGTCTAGAAAGTGTCAATTGGGAGATCATAGTACTAAAATGAGGTTTGGGATGAGTCAAAGGAGCGATAGAGGAGGGAAGAGTCTAGAAAGGGTTATTTGGTAAATCATAGTAGTAAAAAGAGGTCTAGGATGAGTCAGAGTGGAGGTAGAGGATATATTGAAAGAGGTATAGGATGAGACATCAAGTAGTAATTTGGAGAGAGTTGAAGTTTGTTTTTCTTCAATTCGAGTAAAGTAATAAATATATAGATTCATAACTACATAAAGAGGTAATCTGATAGAGCCATCTAGCCACAGATTCCTTCTCTTAGAATCCAACCCAGGCACCAGACTGGATCCGGAAATTTTGTCAGCAGTATCCGTGCACTTTGGTAGAGGGAGTCGAGCAGCTCTATAGCGACGTTGTCTCCTAAATGTGACGTCCTCTAAATGTGTCCACGGAGTCCATATAAGCCCTCCTCGGACGCGCTGATGTTAGTTCCTTCTTTTCTATGCTAGCATCACAGATCTATACTGCAGTTCCTCTGCTTGTTTTCAGCCTATTTGACGTTTTTCATCGACAGAGCAGTGTGCCTTTTTCTACCTTCATTCAATGTCCTCTGGGTTTAAGCCATCTGAGTTCTCTGGACAATAAATGTCTGCCACGGGCCCTCGCTCGGTTTGCATGTGGTGTCAGGGTGAGCACCAGCACTCTGACGAGTACGACTCCTGTCATCCGCTCCGACCGAAGGCCCGAAGAGAACGTTGCATGAAGTTCCTTACGGCGCCGATGTCACAGTCATCAAAATCTTCTTGTTGCCCTCAGTCCCCTACGCGCTCTACAGACCAACCGCACGGCACCTCTAGGAGTAGTTGTCGCGGGCTTTATTCCCCTTCAACGTCCAGAGGTAAGTCTAGGCATTGGCACCTCCCGCCTTCGTCACTTACCGCTAGTCTGAGCTCTTCTGTTGAAGTGTTGGGCATGAGTCCGCCTGCTTCTTCCCACCTATCTTGGGGCCGGGGTGTCTTTGACCCAGATAAAGCAATATTCTCAATCTCTTTGTTCTATTTTGGGGTCATCACCTACCTCTAGAGCACCCTTGGGCCACAGGGAAGTGTGTGAGGTTGTGCCTATGCCCTAGCTGGTGGGTTCTCCCTTGGCTTCAGGTCAGCCTCCTGTTTCTGACACCTTAGCAACACCAGTGCACAGCCTGTTGAGGCTCCACTTTCGGTTTCCGCTTCTGGCCTGCCGACTCCAATGTCGGCGTCAGACTCTTTACTGACTGCTCCGATGGTGGTGCTGTTGACGCAGATCGATTCTCCTTCCGACGTCGAGGCATCGCCTTCTTGGTGTCGATTGGCTTCGGTTATGGCGACGAATGTTACCCCAGTGCGGCCGACCGTCTCAGACTCCCTTCCTCTGGTTTTTCCTTCTGGGGTCCATGGTTGTGGTGGTACTACAGAAGGTGTGGTTTGTCCCCTTCCCATTTCACACACGGTTCCACTACCTATGCAGGCTAGCTGGTTACTTGACTTGAGTGAGGCAAGTGGCTTAGAATCTCCTCCAGGTTCCTGTTGTAGGAAGCTGGCTCTGTATATACTATACCAAAGTGAGGTAAAGTGTGCAGAGTCCAGTGGAACCCCAAAGGTAGGCAGAGGTAAAGTTATATAGCACCTTACTCTCTATTTGTGGTAGTGTGGTCGAGCAATAAGGCTTTATCAGAGGACAGTGTTAAGCATTTGTTGTACACACTCAATTAGCAGATGATTTCTCACACTCAAAGACTGAACTTCAGACCAATTGTTTTTGTATAAAAAATATTCTTTTAGTTATTTAATTTTCTAGAACAAAGCAAGCCTGGCACATGTAAGTGATAAATACTTTGCAGTAAATATACAGGTGTAACACAGTTTGAACTGCAATTGTATATCCACTTTGTTTTGATTTACATTACTGTTACTGAGAAATGCAATGCTTTGGAAATACAATACATATACTTTGTATAGGGTTTATAGTAAAACTACAGGTAAGTTACTCTTTAGAATACTTTTCTTACAATATTTCCTGAAAACAGGTAAGTAAAATCGTTTTTGTTATTCAGTACAATTTTACAAGGATTTCTTTGGTTTTCCAACTCCACACTTAGAAACATTTCATAGAAAAACAGTCAATTTTATCCTATGGAGGAAATAGTGTTAACGGTTCAAAGGTAAGTACTGTGGGAGTTGGTATTCTGGGGTAAGACTCAGGGGTCCTCCAGGGTCAAGGATGCACTCTTGGTACACCCTCAGCGGTACTAGGGATGCCGGGTGCAGAGTGTTGAGGCCCAATGTTATCCAATGGGAGATAAGGGGCCTCCGGTTGGTGGCTGCTGACGAGCAGGCTCCTGGACTTAAGCTCAAGGCAAATGGGAGTTTTGGCCAGCACAAACGATACACCCTCAGTGGCACTGGCGCGACTGGGTGCAGAGTGCTGTTTTGTCGTCGGAAGCCCTGTAGCTTTCAATGGGGAGACTCTGGTTTGCAAAAGCACTGCAGGCTCAGGAATGAAGGTCTTCTGGGTGCGACCACCACTTTGAGAGGTAGGTTGGGATGCTGGGGGTTGACTAGGCACTGTTGGTTGGGCCACCCAAGACCGTGGCGTGGGGCGTCTGGTGCAGGGGTGCCTTTTAGGGTCAGATCTTCTTACCAGCTCCTGGTGGTGGTTGGGGGGACCTTCTGGATTTAGGCTGCAGACGTCGGCTGGAGGCTTAAGGCAGGTCAGGGATCACTGGATCTCAGGTCATGATCGCTGGGGGGACCTCCACGTGGTGTTTGGCCACTCGAGCTCGGGCCGTGGACGGTGAGTGCAGAGTGGGGCGGATTTGCTGATTCCAGCCAGGGCCAGAGGTTGGAGATGAACAAATCCGGTGTTCACGGCAGACAAAGTCTTTGGGACGGAAGGCAGGCAGGTCCTCCGGGCTTCTCGAGGTGGTTGGCTGCAGGACACACTGGGATTTCGCAGGAGCAGGTTCGAGGTAGAGACAGGCCGGTAGGGCTGGGGCCAAGTCAGTAGGCGTCTTCCTCTTGTTAGCTTCAGCACAGCTGTTCGGTCCTTCTTCTTCTTTTCTTCTTGTGGATTCTTGTCTGAGGAAGCAAGGTTCAGGGGTGCCCCTAAATACTGGATTTAGGGGCTTTACAGGTAGGTAAAAGGCTGGGGCCAATGGGTCCCTTCCCTGGGGTGAGTACCCCCCTATAATGCCACCCTCCAGTGTAAGGGGGCATAACCTTTTCCCTGGTTGGCTGGGTCCCCCCATCTGCAAGATGGCGGGGACTGAGAGTTGTGCTTTACCTCGCCTCCCCCACCTGTGGGGTGAAGTTGGCAGAGGTGGGCACACCTCTCTTTCTCACTTGTTTTTCCTGCCGGTTCTCCCGCCCAAAGTGGGGGTCAGAACCAGTGGGGACCATTTGCTGAAAGCAGCAAGTGTCCTGCGGAAGCTCACAAATGCGGCAAGACTTTAAAGCTTCCCCTTCGTGGACCCTGCCCTTACTGGGGGAGGGAGGCTTGGCATCTAGTCCTAAGATGTGCATTGTTTCAGGCCCCTGAGAGCAGCAGGCTCTCGACCCAGGGGTCCTGAAATATGTCTGGTGGTGGCAGTTGAAAGGAGCCACTCAGCCTGGACCCTGGGGGTAGGTCGTGTTTCAGGGGGCATCTCTAAGATGCCCTCTGTGTGCATATTTAATTAAATCCCACACTGGCATCAGTGAGGGTTTAATGTGCTGAGAAGTTTGATACCAAACTTCTCAGTTTTCAGTGTAGCCACTATGGTGTTGTGGAGTTCGTAATGACAAAGTCCCAAAACCATATACTCTTAATGGCAGCACTGCACTTACAAAGTCTAAGAATGGACTTAGACAATGTAGTTTATGCACCTGTACCCTCACCGCTGGTATAGTGCACGAGCTACAGGGCTGACTGATCTACGCCAGGGCAGTGGGTTGTAGGTATGGCACACAGAGATGTGTGCCGTGTCGACTCTTCACTTTGTTCTGCACCAAAACACGCAGCCTGGAAAAGCAGTGTGTGAGTGTAATGGTACAGGGCCTGTAAGGGTGGCACAGTAAGTGGTGCTGCCCTTAGAGGTCTTCCCTGGTCACAGTGCCCTGGGTACCTGTGGTACTATTACCAGGGGCTGACCTGGGCCAGAGATGCCAATTGAGGTGAGTTAATTTTGGGGGAAATAACACAGGTCCTGGGAACCTGATTGGCAGGGACCCAGGGCACATCAAGTTCACCAGCCGACGGATGAGGAGCTCCAGCCGAGTCCTTGGTGACTCCATCTTGCTTTTTTGGTGGGTCCGGACTGTTCCTTGCCACTAGCCAGCTCCCTCTGTCTCTGGTTTGGTCTTTGCCCCTCTTGCTCGGCTTCATCGCGCTCTTCATGTTTCGGCTTGGTGGGACACCCGATCCACTTCCAACTCTCTGCTCCACCCAGTAATGAAGGGAAAGAAGTTCTCCGTCTTATGAAGGCCGATAAGGGCCTAACAAGGGGGAAAAAATTGACCCAGACGAACCTTGTACACCAATAAAATAAAGATTCCGTACCATGACAATCTCTGAACTGTTCCAAAGCTGAGTACGCATGGGCACCAAAAAGGGAGGCATCATCAAACGGCATGTCAATTAAAGTAGTTTGTACAGCCTCCGAAAATCTGGAAGTATGCAACCATACACACCGATGTAAAGCTATAGAAGAGGTCACAGCCTGACCAACAGAATCCGTGGTATCCATACCACAGTGGATGAAGTATGGCAGCTTGTTGCTCATCTCATACCAAAGATTCAAGAGCATTCCGGGTTTTCTCCGGAAGGGAGGGCAAGAGATGTTCAACGGATGTTGCTGGCGTCCTACCTCATGGTGCGGACTCCACGGCTCCACACAGATGTCGTGCAGCGGATTCGTCTTTGGATGCTCCCTCTTCTACGGAGGCTGGCTACATTTTGGTGTCCTCTTCCCGGAGACTGGCCGACGCGTGGCGTCGAAGGGTGGTTGCCCGCCCTTTCTGAGGCTGAGGTGCTCGTCGGAGGAGCGGCAGGTACCCCATTCTTCGGTGGCTTCTGGCTTTCAGGTCTGGCCCTTGCCCGTCCCGCTTGGCTTCTGGACGTCTCGGAGGTGTTGGGCCGGGTTATGGCTTCCTCAGTAGCCCTCCGTTGTCATGCTTGGCTTCAGGACAGCGTGTTCCCGGAGAATATTCAGGAGCGGCTCATTAATCTTCCGTTTGATGGCAGCCTGTTGTTCCATGCTCCGGCCAACTCTGCCATCCAGAGGTTCCTGGCGGGGCTCCCTCCTCCTCCACCACCTACTCCTCCTCCTCCGCCTTATTCGCCTCCTCCTCCTTCCCCTCCTCCGTGACTGCTAAACTGAGCTGGATTTGGACCTTTTGGATGCCCTTGCTGTAGGTGGTATTTGCTGGCCATTGAGTCCTCCTTGCTGGGACTTTGGCATTGTTGGCTGCTGGACAGCCCTTGTTGCCTGTGTGTTTGTATTTGCTGGAATTGTTGCACAGACTTGGCACTAAGATTAGGCCTTCTGTTTTTCTTTGGGCTGATGTCAAGCCTTCTGCTGGGCTGTTTTTTCCCTTGGTGCTTTCGCTTTCTCCTCTGCTGCGGAAGTAATTCCAAAGAGGGTTCCTGTGTTTTGGGACTTACCGTACCCTATGTGGGGTAGTGGCAGCTATTATATAGCTCTGCTCTGCTGGGGAATGCTGGTTGCCTTCGGGTGCCCATTCTCCATGGCATTTCTGTATGTTGCTATTGCTTCTTGAGGTTGTGTGCCTGGCCCTTGTAGTGGTGGGTCTGGCCATTCCTCTCCTTCCTGCTCTTGTGCTGAGAGCTGGGTTGCTTCAGTGTCCTTCATGCTTCTTGTGGCTTATGGTTATAGCTGTCATTTTGGCTGCCTGTTGCTTTCCCTCCGGGTGGGCTCACCACTTCCTTGGCAGCTCGGTTGCCCCGGGGGTGGAGTGGGGTGTTTCGGCCTCTCTGGACTTGTCCTTGGTTCCTCTGTTGTAAGTGTATGGGCCTCCACTCTTCCTTCTTTCTCCTACATCCCTTCTGGGGCTGCTGGCGTTTGACTTGTGGGGGTCCTTCTACCTGGTAGGGGCGCGTTTGCCTCTCTGGTCTACAGGGCTGGTCCCCTGTGGCCCTTCTGTCCTCTCAAGACTGGTGGGGTCCTTTTGCAGACCCTCCTTCCCCGTGGGTATTGCTAGAGTATCTATTCTACGTGAAGGAATCTGCGGGTAGTAGTCTCTATCAGATTTACGAGTTACTTACCTTCGGTAACGATGTATCTGGTAGAGACCATTCTAGCCGCAGATTCCTTCACGGCCTGCCCTTCCTCGCCGTTCTGCGAGCACCCCTGGGCTGGTCCTTGGTACTCGCCTCCTGGTGGGGGCCATGCCCTCGGTGAGTATCTTCTTTTGCTCTTGACGGTGGCTCCGTCTGGTTGCTGTTCTTCCCTCCTTTGTGGTTCTGGGAAGGTGGGGCTTCTGGTGTTCCTATGCCCCGCTGCTATGGCTGCTCGAGGTCGGGAGGTTTCCTCTCATCTTTTCCTTCCTCCCTTCCTCTTGCTGCTAGGGGCCTAGCCCCTCTGCCACCTCTGGGTTGGGGCTCTCTGGTCGTGCCTTACCCTTGTTTCTTGGGGTTCGAGGTCCTCTAGGCTGGGGTGGGGGGAGGTTGGTTGTTCCTGTTGGGACTGCCTCCCCTTCCTTGTTTCAGGGGGTGATTGTCGGCCTGCTACGTGTGACATGACTTTTACGCAGGTTCCCTGTCTCCGGGGGAGAGATGGGGGTTTGCTGTCTATATTTTGGTTGGGTGGCTGCTCAGGGCTCTATTCTGTTTTTCCCCTCTTTCTCTGCCCTTGAACACTGCAGTGTTGCACTGTTTCTATGGGGTTCTTTTTTGTATACTCTTTCGCACACTGTTCCCATGCTCCCACAGTTTTTTATTTGGTGGCTCCGCGTTGTGGTGTGGAAAAGTTCTCCGAAGAAAACTGACGTAGGCCCGCCGCGGTGGGGCTTATGTGACCTCGCTGATGTCATGTTCCCGGATCACACCTGGGCGGAGTCGCGTGATGCTGCTCGCCCCGGTCGCGCAGGGATGCTGTGGCAAAAAAGTTTCCGGATCCAGTCTCTCGCCTGGGGTTAATTCTAGGTGAAGGCATCTGCAGCTAGAATCGTCTATACCAGTACATCGTTACCGAAGGTTGGTAACTCATACTTCAGCACTCGCTCGTGACACTTTTCGTCACGAGTGGAATTGCGGCCACCTGTACGCCTTTCCATCTGTACCACTTCTGCTCAGAGTGCTGAAGGAGATTAGGCGCGACTGGGCCCAAGTTATTCTTGTGGCTCTGGACTGGGCACGAAGCCTCTGGTACTCCGAGCTCTTGAGCATGGCCATCGATCGTCCGATCAGACTGCCTCTTCAGGAGGATCTTCTGGTACCGCAGCAGGAGACGTTCCTCCGCCAGAACCTGTCCAGCCTCCACCTTCTTGCGTGGCGAGTGAGCGGCGACATTTGACAGCTTTGGACCTTCCTCCCAAAGTTTGTAACATCATCTTGGCAGCCAGGCGTCCCTTCACTAAACCAGTATACGCCTGTAGATGGACTAAATTTATGGCATGGTATGCAGCAAAGGCTGTTGATGCCTTTCTGCCCCTCTTTTGGAGGTACCTTTATAGAAAGCTATCCTAGTGGTAGCTGTGGAGAGCAGCCTTCAGGCTAAGTCTTGAAGGAATGTCAGGCAGCTTGTTTTACCAGTCTATAATCTCATGAATGATCAGATGAAAAAAGAACCACACCAGGTGTTTAGAATAAATACATCTATTTTTATATATACCAGGCGTGGTACCAGGAATACAGGAAATCCCCCAAGGAGCCCCTAGTACATGGGATCATACTTCTAACACTGTAATCGGTGTTGGGGTATGATTCCAACATGTTTGATAGCAAACATGACTACGTACGGTGCAGCCACTATATCGTTGGACATCTCGTAATGACTGATGACTACTATATGTCTAAAATGATTTTAAGTGCAGTGACATCAGATATATGAAAACTTATATCTATCGTTAAAGGTGCAAGCACCAACTCACACAGGCTGCAATGGCAGGCCTGTAGTCACCGTTTGAGTGGACTCCCATGGGTGGTACAATACATGCTGCAGCGCATCGGAGACCCGTGGTATACCTTTGCCCTGGGCACCTTAGTACCATATACTAGGGACTTACAAGGGTACAGCAAAAGCTAATTGTGGAGGTACTGACGGGGAGAAAGCACAGTTGCTGGGGTCCTGATTAGCAGGATCCCAACAGACTAAGTCGAAAACACACTGACACCAAGCAAACAGTGGGGGTAACCATGCCAGAAGGATCCTACCTTCCTACACTGTCCAAAAAGACCTTTGCATTTACAGTCTGCCTAGTTGCTGGCTGTTACTTACACCAAATAGAAGAAGTGGGGTGGTTCTGTCTGCTCTGTTTTGGCAGCCAAGTACTGGAACAAGCTCCCTCTTCCACTCAGATGTATTCCAGAGAAAAACATATTTCGAAAGCAACTGAAAACACATTTGTTCAAAATGTAGGGTTGTTCATTTTCTCCTTTTTTTGCCCGCCTGCCTTAGTGCCGGGACACTTTCGTAGTAGCTGTGCGCTTTAGAAATTCATTCATTCATTCAAGTACATACATACAGATGTTATTCACGTTTGATGTTTATATCACAGTGATACTTTAGAGCTGTTTGTTGGAAAATTAGTTTGAGGTTTCGAATGGAAGTTCACATAAAGTGGCACAAGTTAATCACACGTATATCATCATAAATTGGTCATTTTTAGAATTAGACTTTGCCCCCACAGATCCCCCGACCGCGGCATGGGTGGGAGTAGTACACAAATGGGCAGCGGCTGAGGAAGAAACACTACGGGAGGAGGAGGTCAAAGGGATGTGCAAGTTCCCCATCTCCATGGAAAGGGCCCTTCTATTACACCAATTTAAACAGTCCCCGCCCCATGACAACCCAAATGGCGCACCGCACTTATCGCCGACCTCACAACTACCAGCCCAGTTCACAAGCACACCCCCTGGATCCCCCCCTGTGACGTCCAAGCAGAACCACTAGTACATAGCACCATAAGCTTCACCACACCACACCTGAGGACCAGAAGTCAGAACACGTCCGACTAACCCCATCATCCCTAGCAGTGCACAGCTTTACCGACCAAAGTGTATACAACGTTCGCTCCTTCACCTGACAACAGTACTCGGAATTCCATGGACACCCCCCAGTTTTTGGACCCCAGTTCTACATGGCAATAGCTGGATCTGGCACCTCACGGTTGCCAGAACAACGAACCAATCGATATATGAATAGCACTGCACTACATGGTAAACAGAAAGTATGGCAATCCAACCTACTGTATCCAAATGTACTTTGTTATTGTGAACGGTAAAATGGCAATAAAAATATGTTTAAAAAAATCAATATCAAGAAGATAGTGTGTGGACGTAAGATTAACTTCCTATTTCATTGCTTTGTAAGTTGAAGAATGCTTCTTAAGATCTGAGCTGGAAAAACTGATGGTCTTCCACGAAAACTAACAAATAAATCTTTTTGCTGTTTGGATGATAGGTTTACGTAAATGCATTTTTGCCTGTATTCCCTCTCTTCGTGTACAACACCATTCGGCTCATAATATGTTGCAAATCATCTAGTTGTCATTATAGGATAAGTGCTGTCCGTTTACAGTACAGAAGTATCTATACTGAACTCTTCCTATTGTTTACTCTTGTTTTCTGGTAGAAGTGAATCTGGTAAAGTCCCCTTATTCAAATTAATGTTTTTCCTACAATGTGCAAGAAAAAAAGCTAAACGAAATTTGAAACAAATATGATTTCTTTCTTAGGAATGGATTTTCTCTACATGAAAATCGTAAGCTGTGGAAGTCGGCCATCGGGGTCTTTGCAGGACGTTTGAAAGAAAAGGAAGCTGAACTGTCAATGGAAGAATTGGTTAGGTAGTGTATGCACTTGATAGGATTTTAGTAGCTGCGGTTCAATGTAGTATGTTCCATATTGGTTGCTTTTCTAGGCATACTACATAAGTGTACGCTTTGTTTTCTTTAAATGTTAGATGAATGGCATAGTGTTTGAGGCATGTGTGCTGTAGATACACATGCTTTGCATACTCATGCCCTCTAGTGTTGGGTCAGGTCCGGATGTTTGCAAGTTGTTTTTCTTTGAAGAAGTCTTTTCCAGTCACGAGGTAAGGTGACTCCTCCTTTCGGTGATAGTGCGCATGGGCATTGACTCCGATGTTAGATTGTTTTCTTTCCGCCTTCAGGTTTGAATGTGTATTGCAGTTCTCCGATTCGAAACCGTCAGTCGGGATCCCTTGGTGCGCAATACACTCTACCATCGTCTGTATTGTTTTGATCACGTCTTCCACCTTATCATGTTGAAATTTATGATACTCTAACTATTTTGTCAGAAATCTTTAACAGCGGCCTTCGTGGCTAGGTTGTTTCCTCGGTTGACTTCTAACTGAAACCCAGCGTTTCTGCCTATGGAACAGACGCCACTTCAATTCTGTCCTCGATGCCACTCCAAATATCCACCCACCAGTTTAACGTCTATAACCTCTGTCTCTCCCCGGAACATAGGGAGGAAGACTGTGACACATGTCGGTCGTTCCAATCCAAAAAGACTCTGCGGGATCACCGGGCTCGACGAAGAGACATGCAGCAGCAGAGTATCAATGACACCCCTGATATCTTCGGGTAAGATATCAAGCAAGAAGAGATGGAAGCATCGGCAATGGAAGAAGAAGAGACCTTCTCCCTTCAGGAAATTGAACTTGAGTCCCACAACGATCCAGCTGGACAGGGTGCTGTGAGTACCAAACCCCCTTTACCCACCAAACCAGTGTCCGGTAAACAAAAGGCTATTGGGCCACCACTGCCATCTGGCCACGGTAGGCACCAAGACTCTGATTCCAACACTCCCCCTTCCGGCTCAGTACCGAAAGAGCAAGTCAAGCCTTCCGGCTCGGGCCATAGACGATATGCCTTCGGCTCCGAAACCTCTCTTATCAAAATTAGAAATTCAGCTTGGCACCAAAACAAAAAGACCCTCCCTTAAATCTACTGGAGCTGATTTCAGAGAAAAAAATGAAAGAAAAGCTGGATCCTAAATAGAAGAAAATCTATATAAATCCTGATACTGAACACATAACAGCTAAACCAGTAATAACCTCAAAAAAGAAGGAAGACACAATACATAATCGCTCTCAAGAGAAAAAAGGACATGGCTACCAGACTTATTAATATTCCTCAAACCTCGCCACTTTCTTCACCATACCTAATTATACCAGATACAGATCCTCTACACATCACACCATCAAGTTCTCCGAACACAAATCCTGATATAGGAGAGGATGACAACAATTATAATCAGCCACCACCTAATCCATGGGATGATTATAATATAGATCCAACTCAGGATATAGACCCCGATCTTTATCCAGCAAAACCTTCCCGTCCTGATGAGAATATTGCAGATCAGGAATTAATTGCTAGGGCAGCTAATTGCCACCAAGGGCCTTTACACAAAGAAGCACTAGAAGATTTCCTATTTGAAACCCTACTAAGCACACACAAAAAAACACAAATGTTGCCAATGCTACTAGGTATGCTGAGGCATACTGATGATATTTTTAAAGACTCAGTTAGAGCATGTATACTAACTCCTAGGGTGAACAAAAAAGATAACCCCCCACCATTTTACCCAGTTTCTTTTAGTGGCCATTTGCCTTTGGATTCGTTAGTGGTCTACAAAGGCTCGTAAGAGGCCACATTTTCAAACATCGAGAGGCACCACCTCCAGAAAAATAATCCAAACTGATAGATGCATCAGGGAAAAGGTAGCTGCTCATTCAGCCAACCATCGGCGTATTGCTAATACACAAGGTCTATTGTCCTGATACGATTGAGCTCCCTGGGATGAGATGGAAGAATAACTGCAATATCGCCCAGAAGAACACAAAAAGGGAAGAGAAACATATTTCCAATTCCTCTATCATGTGTGCATTAGATGCAGCAGACACTGCAGCTAGAGGAGTCAACACTGGTATTCCGCTTAGGAGACAATTTCTGGTATCAAAACCAAAAGTTCAACAAACCATTCTTAATGCACTCTTTGATAAAGAACACTTCTTTGGGCCTCAAATAGACAAATTCCTTGAAAAAATTAAGAAGGATACCGAAGTAGCAATATCGGTGGGAGCACTTCAGTCTCCGTCTACCAGAGATTCCTTTTGTCGCTCCTTTTACAGAGGAGGCTTCAAAGCTAACACCACTGATGCAACTTCATTTTCATAAAAGACACACACTACCATCCACTTCTAGAAGATTCTATAAGGGTGGATATAAAGGGAAACATTTTAAAGGAAGAGGTAGAGGTACAATAGCACGTACCTCCCAATCCACCAACAAGCAATGACTTGCTAGTACTACCTCCCGACCATTCATCACCTGTCAGGGGAAGATTACAACAGCTTCTTCCCATCTGGAAATCAATAACAACATACAAATGGGTTTTGGATATTATCCAACTTGGTTATTGCCTGGAACTTACCAGCAATCGTCCCAATATTCCACCCCATATTCACAAACTCTCGCTACAACACCAACTGCTCCTCAAACAAAAATTACAAGCTCTACTAGCAAAAGGAATTATAGAACCGGTTCCATTACAACACCAAGGATCAGGAGTTTACTGTCTTTACTTCATAATCCCAAAAAAGGGCGGGACTTTAAGACCAATCTTAGATCTCAGACCGTTAAACATATACTCACTGTCAGAACACTTCCATATGGTTACCCTTCAACAAGTGCTTCCACTTGTACAACAGGACGACTTTATGTCCACACTAGACTTAAATGACGCATACTTCCATATTCCTGTACACCCAGCTGATCGCAAATATCTCCGATTTGTGATAACAGGAAATCACTATCAGTTCAAAGTAGTCCCATTCAGAGAGACTAATACGCCCAGAGTGTTTGCAAAATGTATAGTAGTAGTAGCAGCTCATTTTAGAAGACCACAAATTCATGTCTTCCCATATCTGGACGATTGGCTTATCAAAGCCAACGCACAGCAAAAGTGTTTGTCACACTCCAACTACCATAAACCTTCTCCATTCATTAGGATTTACAGTCAATGCACAAAAGTCCCATCTTCAACCTTCACAACTGCAACCATACCTGGGAGTAAAGCTGAACACTCTCACAGCTCTAGCCTCTCCCAATACAGCCAGAATGCAAAACGATCAAACTTTATTACTACAGTTTCAAAGCAACCTAACTATTAGGGATGATGGCATCATGCATTGCAATAGTGCCTCATGCAAGATGTCACATGCGTCCTCTACAGGAATACTTAGCATGTCAGTGAAATCAGTCACAGGGTCAATTAACAGATCTAGTGTTGGTAGACAGCCGCACTCATCGCTCTCTGCGTTGGTGGAACTCACAAAAGGACGGCCCTTCATCGACCCAATTCCACAACTTGTACTAACAGCAGACACATCTCTCACAGGTTGGGTTGCCCATCTACATCATCTAACAATTCAGGGTCTATGGGGCAACAGACACAAAAGTCGCCACATCAATTATCTGGAGCTTCTAGCTGTATGTCTCGCACTGAAAGCTATTCAGCCGCACCTCATAGGGATAGTTGTCCTACTCCGGACAGACAATATGACAGCTGTGTACAAAAACAGGGGTGGACACACTCTCTACAGTTGTCACGCCTCTCTCAGACCATTTGGCATTGGGCAATACATCACAAAATTCCTCTTCTACCAGAACACTTTCCAGGCATGCAAAATCAATTTGCTGACGACCTCAGCCGAATGCAGCAACAAGTACATGAATGGGAACTTCATCCCCAGGTTCTCCTTCAATTCTTCCAAAAATGGGGATTTCCTCTAATAGACCTCTTTGCCACAGCAGAGAACTCAAATACCCAAACATTGACTCCAGATTCCCACACCATCGATCTAAAGGCAATGCCCTATGGATGAACTGGTCAGGGTTATTTGCTTACTCTTTTCCGCCTCTCCCTCCGTTTCTGGTTTGGAAGCTCAGGCAGACATCACTGATTCTAGTGGCCCCATAATGGGCACATCAACCATGGTTCAGCACACTATTAGAACTGTCAGTGCTTCCATGCCAAAAACTGCATCTCACTTCCAGCCTTCTCACACAGAACCATGGAGAAATCAGACATCCAAACCCAAAGGAGCTCAACCTAGTGATCTGTCTCCTGAGGTCATAGAGTTTGGATACCTAAACATTCCACCAGATTGTTTGACCATTCTTAAAGAAGCAAGAAAACCTACCAGTAGAGTATGTTATGCAGCAAAGTGGAAAAGGTTTGTTATATTTTGTAACAACAATACAATTGATCCTCTAGATGCATCTATAAAAAGTATAATTTCTTTACTCTTGCATCTGCAGCGAGCTGGCTTAACCTGTACATCTATTCGACTAACTACATCTGGTAGCAATAGCTGCATGTCTGCAAAACAAACAACATTTATCCCTTTTCCACGTTCCAGTAATCCAAGCTTTTATGGAAGGCCTTAAAAGAATAATACCACCCAGGGTACCACCTGCACCTGTATGGAACCTTAACATTTTTCTCACAAGGCTTATGGGTCCACCTTTTGAGCCATTACACAATTGTACATTACAATTTCTCTCATGGAAGGTTGCCTTACTAATTGCTATCACTTCATTCAGACGAGTTGGTGAGTTACAGACATTAACCTTAGAAGAACCCTTCTTTCAATTTCATCAAGATAGAGTGGTTCTTCGTACAAACCGTAAATTCATCCCTAAAATAGTTTCTGCTTTTCATATTAAGCAATCAGTGAGTTACCTATGTTTTTCCCTCAACCTGATTCAGTATCAGAAAGGGATCTACACACACTTGATGTAAAAAGAGCACTATTGTACTATATTGATAGGACAAAATATTTTCGTAAAACAAAGCAACTTTTGGTACCATTTGCTCCACCTCATAAAGGAAATTCTATTTCTAAATCTGGTATTTTTAGATGGATTGTTAAATGTATTCAAACTTGTTATGCTAAAGCGAAAAAAACTTTAACTATACCTCCTAGAGCGCATTCCAATAGTTAAATAGGAACATCTATGACATCTTAAGGTAACATTCCCATAGCTGACCTATGTACGGTAGCAACATGGGCTACACCACACACATTTACCAAACATTGCATGGATGTATTAGCACGTCAACAAGCTAATGTAGGACAAGCAGTGCTAAAAACACTTTTTCAAACAACTGCAACACCCACTGGTTAGCCACCGCTTTAGGAGAATACAGCTCTAAAATCTATGCAAAGCATATAGAGCACACATGCCTCAAACGGATTATGTTACTTACTGTAAGAATCTGTTCTTGGCATGTAGAGCCGTAGATTCACATGCATCCTCCCTTCTCCCCGGACACCTGTGGTTGTTGCAGTTCTTATTTTTCACATTACATACGAATGGACATCTCTGTACTACGCTTACTTACTCCATTCTCACCCTCTTGCGGGAAAACAATCTAACAATGGAGTTAATGCCCATGCACACTATCACCAAAAGGAGGAGTCACCGTACCTCGTAACTGGAAAAGACTTCTTAGAAGAAAAACAACTTGCAAACAACCAGACCCGACCCAACACTAGATGGCAGGAGTATGCAAAGCATGTGAATCTACAGCTCTACATGCCAAGAACAGATGCTTACAGGGTAAGTAACATAATCTTTCTTGTGTACCTTTGCACCTAGTATTTATTTTTTATTAATAAATACAATTTGGTTGATTTTGTTGTTCATTAAAACAAACCATACAGTTCAAGAAAAGGGTACATATTAGATCAAAAGGGGCAGATAATACTGTAGTCAGATGGCTTTTTGTGTGGTAGTGCCAAAGTAAGGGCACACTGTGCAAAAAGTGCAGACAATCCTTATTGGTTTGCAGGGCTTAAATTAATAATCCCAAGTGCTCTATTTGTGATAGTATGGTTGAGCAGTTTAGGCTCATAAAAGCGTAGTGTTAATCATTTGTTGTGCACACTGAGTCAATAAATGAGACACACACGGAAGAAGAAACTCACAAAAAAATTAGAAAAATAACACAGATTTTTGTGTAATTTGAGACACCAAGGTCATCAGAATCAGGTAAGCACTTTCGGAGTTATAGATTTTAGTTGAAATAGAAAAATACAGTCTAATAACAGTTTTGAAGTATGAGCCTCAAACACGGTTATGTTATCCTATGGGAGAAACTTACACTGCATAGATATACTTGCAAATGTTTTGGAGGGTGCCTTCTAGGACTTAATGTGCTTAGAGTCCAAGAAACCACTAGCAGTTTGGTTTTCCCTTTCCTGGTGTGTCTGGGTGCAGAGGTGCTGGTCGCGTTGGTACCCTCGAGCTCTACACTTTAACCTCTGTGGAAGAAGTACCTGCAAAAGAAAGCCTGCAAGTGTGGACTTGGGGACAAGTTCTGCAAAACCCCCCCAGGGGGCGGTACTTTTGAAGGTCTCTGGAGCACTGGTACACATTTGATTCACGTGAGCCCGGGCTCGGGGACTTGGATGCAGAGGTTTTTGTCTGAGTTCAAGAGACAATATGAGGTGGAGTAACAGATATCAAAAAGTAATTACACCAGAGTACGTTTAATTGCTCTAGTGCACGGGGTCCTGATCCCATCGAATGTAAATTAATTTATTTTTTAAATCACATTCATAGTTCATTCCAAGTCACAACCGTAATTTATTTCTTATTTCATATCTGGTTGGGACTATTCATCTTTTTACATTTATTCAACAAAATTTAAATATACACTATACATCATATACAATATTCAAAAAGAATCAAAATCATTTCCTAGACCCTAATTCTTTATACAACCAGTGTCCGTACACAAGACTCCGTCACGGTCCGCTGTGAGGTAACTCTAATGTCAGATGAGGAAACCGCTCCACTTCAACACATTTTTTTTCTGTTCAAAACAATTGATATATGTCACTTTAATGACCAATGGGTTCCTCCTTTTCCGGTAGTCTACGTGTTTCGCCCCCTTTATTTGGGTCTCATCAAGACAGGGGTATGAGGAAGGGCAACTTGCGGCTGCCGGCCACAAATGGTACAAAAGCGGTTGCTCCTGACACCACAAAGCATGTCATCTCACTGGATTCTTGGTCCAGTCTTATTTCTTACAAATTCTTTTAGGAATGTAGATCCAGGCCAGGTCTTAGCTCACCACTGTCGGGCCGGTACTCTCCGTATGTCCAGTTCTAAGCGCCTTATTCTCAGGCACTCTGCCTAAATCAAGAGCCCTGCGTTGCTGAGTCTGCATCGTTTCGGCAGGTCGCAGTAATTAGAGGCTCTCACTTGGCAATGGCTTCCTAGATCCTAGAGAGGGAGAGATAACAGGACAACAGGGCCATCCTTGATGAAGACCTCATGGATCATGAAGTCCTTCGACAGCAGGTCAGTGACGGCGGTGTCCGACTGGATACACAACCATCCTTGGTAGGTGCAAGGGCTCTGGTGTCCAGGGCATTGGTCCTGAGAGGCTCCGGAAGGGTCAGTGTCTCAAGACTTGGTGAAAGTGATGGGTCTGGCCTCTTGGACTCACAACAACTTCTTCTTGGTTAGTTGCTCCCTAGGTGGGCCCGCTGCTTAGCAAGGCGAAGTAAAGGGGCAATTAGTGCCTGCCGATACAGGTGGGTGGCTTCTCCACCCCAAGGGAGATGCTGCTTGGTTATTGAAGGTAAGCACAGTCCTCCAAGGGTTTGGGGAGACTATTCATCTTCTGGACGAGTTGGTCTTTGTGATTGTCCCGGTACAAGCAGCTAGACAGGATTTGAGTCTAATTGCAGTGCAGGACCTCTGTTCTCACAACTTAAGTTCTTAATTGTCCTTCCGTCCGTTCCCAATAGATAAATCTAAGTTCCTGGTGTCAGGGGACCAATAAATACTGAATTAAAGGGCGTTTGGGTGGAGTGTAAGGTAGTAATGGGCTGCTTACACCAGGGGTGACTACACCCCCTATATAACCACTTCCTAGGGAGAGTGGGCATAAATCCGACCTAGAGTTCCTAGTTTCACCGAATTTTACTTAGTCTTTTTGTTGAAAGATAAAAAAACAGTACATCACAATGCTTGGACAGGGTGCAATATTTTCTGAAATACAGGGAGAAACCAGCTGAACCGCCACAAGGGAGACCACAACACCCAGGGTCCATTGTGGCAGTCGTGCCGCCACCCTGTCATTCGAAGAATGGGTGAGTCAGGTCCTGGGACGTGGGGCTAGCTGGACCATTAATATAACTAAGTACACAGATTGCCAGCCACACACTTACTTAAATCCTCTATTTTTGAGGGAACAAACCATAAGAGACTTCCTGGTTCGTACGGGTATATCACTCTAACCCTTTTATTATTTATTTATTTTTTGTCTTTTTTAGTATCGATGTATGAAAGGGACACCTTATCGTTTTGTACACCTTATATACAATTATTTACAATTCGCGATTATTTACAACACAAACACATACACATAACTAGTTGTATTATACAAAGTGAATTGCTCTGATATATATATACACTCAAATATTCATACTACGAAGAAAAAATCATCGGTAATTCCATAAAGACCAGAGTCAAAAGTATAAACTTGATGACAATCATAAATCAATGAACTACAGTTAAATGTAGGCAGTTCAAAAAAGGAAAAATAGACTTCAAATTAATTCATTCAGTCCATTCGACCAATAAATGGCTAATCTTTTTACGCCAACGCGTTTCGAATCCGGTACGGAATCAACTCTACGGATTCTCATCAGGGCTCTGTCTTAATACGGGATATCTGCAAGTGTATAAAATAAAACTTGTTTTAGCTACATTTCTGACAGTTGTTTAGCTTCCAACTACATTTAACTCGTATTCCTCTTATTACCTGTTGAACCAGCAGCCGCCGGTCAAGGGTAGAGTATTAGTTCTGACTGAGTTTCTTTTCTTTTCGGGATCTAAAAACAAATACAGGTATCATGACCTGTTCTTGCTCACTTTCTAAGAACAGAATGGGGCTGTGAAATAAGGTAGGGCTATGACCTTTTTCAAGATTTGCCCGGCACTAACCGCCTTTGTACCATTCAAATTACCAAGCAATGAGGCAGGCGCCGGAGACCAGAAGGCAGGAAACAGAAGTTTTATTCCGACGGAGCAGAACACATCAGATCAGACAACAAGGTATCGTCTCGAGGTGCTCTAACAGCCTCTCTGAGGCCTGGCCTCTTATACCCTGGTTTATGACATGTCAGCATTCTTTATTGCATAAAAGACTCTTTAAACTTATGGAATGACGTCCCCATAATCCTCGTGTCAAACCCACCCCCACATACATCCACAATAGAGGTCCTCACCCTGCTGATAACAGGAGGGGGCTATCACGCGGCTGAGTGTTCCGCCGATTCTTAGGATGTGTGCGCCTGATCGTATCCCATGGGGTGGGGAGGCCATGATCAATAGTGGAGCCTTTGAAGAGGAGCGACTCCATACAATAAGGGGCAGTAAACGGTATCTCCCGGCTTAGGCGATGGCCTCGGACCTGTGTGGACAGTCGGACACGGGGCAGGGGTCATCAAAGGAGTGGTATTCATGCCACGTGGACAATTGAACGCGGAGGGAAGGTTTGTCAACAGAGGGGCATTCATGGAAGGAGAGGAGGTGCTGGTCAGGCGCAGGCGTGACTCCCAAGGACAGAGGCATGCGGAAGGGTTATGCTCATGAGAGGGAGGGAGGGGGAGCCAGGGTGCGCGGAGGATGCTTGCTGGGTCAGAGGGGCGCGCTGGCGGTAGATCGTGGGCAGGGAGACCATGATACCTAAAATGGCCGTCGTGCGCGCTGTACGTGGGTGACAAGCTGGCGCAGACGATGTTCAGCCCGTAAACTAAAATTCCACAGTCCTCCCTTTTAACATGTCTCGCCAACTTGTCAGTTCGGATTTATTCCCATAAGACCACGTATTTCTACTTCATAAAGGGGACTCGTGCTCATTTCGGAAGTCCAAAGTCTTTGGGCACATACAGTTAGTAACAAAACTGCACAAAGATGGCAGACATTGGATACCTAAACAACACCCACATAATATCACCACAGGTATCAGTACGAAGGAAAGCAACCTCCAACCCCAGACCTTCAAAGTGTCCCAAAACCAGCTCCCAAGCGACCATCCTTCTTGTTCCTGGTGAACCTCCGAGGAAAGTCTGTGGAGGTGCTCAATTGCTTTGTAGACAGAAGGCGAGTTATCTGGCACGTAGGTGCAGCAGCTAGATCCGATGATGCAGCATGCTCCTCCTCGATCGGCTAGGACCACATCTAGAACCAGGCGGTTTTGAAGGGCCACAAGGCGGACCGCCTGAAGCTCCGCCGTGTTGTTAGCGAGGATGCCAGCCGTGATGTTGATCGTTGTTTCTACTGCCTGGGTCAGGTGTCGGATAGCGCGGCTGTTTGCCATTGGGCCCCACAGGGGAACGAGTCCCTTTGCGGCATCCAAGAACTGAGCTCCAGTGGAGTCGGCTTGTCCAATGTCATCTGCACGCCTCTGCCGGTGATGGTTGGCAGGGGCTACATACGTGGGGGGAAGAACGAAGGCAATGTAACAGATACCCTTCCAACCTTTCGGGAGCCAGGTGTAAGCTTTGGTGCCACACACAAAGTACATATTTGGAGAAGCAACAAAGGAAGGGGGATCGACCGAGTTCAATGTTCTGGTGATTCGACAGGAACTGTGACCCACCAGCTGTGTTCCCTGGCCTTCGAGACACACAAGACCTGTGACATTGATAACAGAAAGAGCCACGGTCAGAGTGGCGGTAGTTTATTTTTGCAGATGAGAGAAGGTGGATCTAGCTGGATTGTAGAGCACCTGTACTTCGACACGTTCTTTGGCTGGAATGTCTTTAAGGAAGGTGGCGCCCGTGAGCGCAGGACACAGGGCAGCAGAGGTCTTTCCGGTTTTGTTCAGTCAGAACCCAGAGTAGAAGTGCGATACTGTCTGGCTGGAGGTGGCGTTGTCCTTGTGGCTCTCTTGCATGAGGATCAACCAGGCGAGGCAGGAGCCGTGAACTGAGAAAGGAGAAGGGATGAAGGGGATGGAGTGTCCAGTGGCATGCGGGAGCAGCCCGCAAATCCAGCAGTTCGTAGCGTTTGCAGCAAGGTTGTGTTGGTGCAACAGTTGCACGAAGGAATTGTTCCAGAATTCCCTGCGCCTTTCTCGGAGCTGAGGCGACAGGGAGATTAGGTGATGCTCTTTCAGGGGGGTTGGTTGTGCAGTGGGCAGCAATGCCTCATGAGCCGGTGTGCTTTCCTCCAGGATCCAGAAGGAGGTCATGAGGAGGAGGCAGAAGAGGAAGACAATAAAGAGGGCGATTGTCTTTGATTTGTGCAAATTGTCAGTCTTTGGGTTTCTATAGTGGGTATTTCCTGTTGCTTCCATCATCTTCTTATCTGGCGCTTCCATCATCTTCTTATCTGGCGCTTCCATCATCTTCAAGGGGGCTCGGTAGCGGGCAGAACCACAGACTTCGTTTAGCTTCTCTCCCGGTAACCCTTGGTTGTGTTTAGGTCACCGTTCTGAGATTCAACTTAGTCCGTGGCCTACTTAGCCGAAGCTCCCTCCTTTCGACGCAGGAAATACCCTTCTCTGGTTGGCACAGTGGGGTCGGAGAATTTTGCAAGTTCAAGTGCCCCAGTATCGGGATAACAGTTCAATGTCGGTCGGTCTTTGATCAGGAGCTCTTCTTGGGTGTTGACGTTTTCGGTCGTGGCCAGGTTCGCAGAGACCTTCCGGCAGTGATGTGCGTGCAGCCAGTGCCTCTTCCCCTCCACTCGAAGCGCCGTCCGTGTGATAATCAGCACTTGCCAGGGGCCCGTCCACCGGGGTTCCAGACTCTTGGTCCGTTGGAAGTTTCGTATTAGAACGAAATCTCCCGGTTGGATGTCGTGGCCGGGGCCCCTGGAAGCATCGGGGATGGCCTGCTGCACCTGTTGATGAATGACAGACAACGTCTTAGTTAATTTGCACAAATAATCAGACAGTAGGACGTCCGGGACGTCATGAATGGAGGTTGGTTTGGGAGCAGTCCAGAGGTTCATCGGTCGCCCGAATACAACCTCGTAGGGGGTCAAATGGTGTTTGGTGGGAGTAGAGCGCATCGATAGCAAGGCCAAAGGGAGAGCGTCTGGCCATTTAAGCCCGGTGGTTGCCACTTTTTTCGACAATTTCAACTTTAGTGTGGCATTATGGCGTTCCACGAGGCCGGCGGATTGGGGGTGGAAGACTGCGTGAAATCTCTGTTTCACCCCCAATCCCTTTAGGATTAGTTGGATAACCTCGGCTATGAAGTGGGGGCCATTGTCGCTCCATAAAATTCGACAAAGGCCATAGCGAGGAAAGAATTCCTTCAGTAGTACTTTGGCAGTAGTCATGGCAGTGTTGTCACGGGTTGGATAGGCCTCTACCCATTTGCTGAAGGCACATACGACGACTAGTACATACTTCAAGCTTTGGCATCTCTCTAGTTGGATGTAGTCCATCTGAAGGACCTCAAAGGGGTGATTGGGGGTCCCAAACCCTCCCCGGGGCACCACAGTTCCTTTCCCGGGGTTGTGTTGCAGACAGATAAGGCACTGCTGGACTAGGCGTCTGGCTGAGTCGGGGATTTTGTCGTTGTGCCAGACTTTGGAAATGAGTTCGATCATGGGTGCAGATCCTATGTGTGCGGGGGAATGAGCCATCGTCAGTATGGGGATCAGGTAGGAGTCAGGTAGCAACCATTTGTTTGCATCTTTTGTTCGCCAGCAGCCCTCATCATCCTTCAAACCCACCCCGGCCCACTTAGTCAGTTCGTGAGGGGTGCTGGCCGACTGGATGTCTCTGATCATTTCCCTTGCGTCAGTCCATTTCTCTGCTTGTGACCTGGTCACATATATGCGTGTCACCGTCCTATTCTCAGCTGTGGTTCGTGCAGTGATGTCGGCCAGCGCATTCCCTTGTCCGACTAAGTCTGTCACCTTCTTGTGTGCCTGGCATTTGATCACTGCTAGTCGTTTGGGGAGGAGAACCGCTTCAATCAGGGCAGAAACCAGTTCTCCGTGAAGGATAGGGGTGCCGTGGGACGTCAGGAATCCCCTCTCCCTCCACAGGAGCCCAAAATGGTGAACCACCCCGAAGGCATACTGCCTGTCTGTATATACGTTCGCGGTGGTTCCTGTGGCTATGATGCATGCTCGTGTGAGGGCTATCAGCTCTGCTGCTTGGGCAGATCGTTGCGTGATGCAGGCTGTTTCAACTACTGTTCGGGCTGTCGTTACTGCATAGGCAGTTGAAGTGGTGCCATCTGGGAGTTTGATGCATGAGCCGTCTACCCATAGCTCTCCATCGGGGTCAGTGAAAGCGGTGTCTCGGAGGTCAATTCTACTCCTAGTTTGTTCGTCCGTGAGGGTCACACAGTCGTGTATGGGAGGCACGTCGGGGTCATTTTCAGGCAGGGGCAACAATGTGGCAGGATTCAAAGTCGTGCATCTCTTTAGTGTGATGTGGGGTGCAAGTAGCGTCAGTTCGTACCCTGTCAGTCGTGCGCTAGTCAAATGTTGAGTCTTGGTTTGGTTCAGAAGGGTGTCGACTGCATGGGGTACTAACACAGTGAGGGAGTTTGAAAGTACGATTCCTTCGCTCTGACGGATAGAGACAACAGCGGCAGCTACTGCTCAAAGGCAGGCAGGCAAAGCTCTGGCTACAGGATCAAGAGTGGCGGAGAAGTAGGCACAAGGGCGCTGCTTAGGACCAATTGATTGAGTTAGAACAGACAATGCACACCCCTCCCTTTCGTGGGTGAAGAGGGAAAAGGGCTTGGAGTAATCCGGTGTTCCTAGGACGGGGGCCGAGCAAAGTGCATCCCGTAACTCCTTAAAGGATGTTTGACACTCAGGGGTCCAAGGGAGCGGGAAGGGGGCATCTTTGGCCAACAGGGCAAGTAGGGGTTTCTGATAGATACATCTGCCGTGTGGATTCCTCACCTTGTGAATATCCCCCTTGCGTCAGCAACGTTCGGAAATTTTCTTCGTAGCACGCCGACGTGGACGACGTCACCGGAGCACGGCATCGCGCGTGACTCCGTCTGACGTCACCGACCCCATATCAGGCCCACGCCGGCGTGATGACGTCAGTTCCCTTTTTTCCGCGTCTCCGACGCTAACGGTTTTCGGGATCTTCAGCGATACCTAGTATCTTTCTGTTTGATATTTGTCACTGTTTCTCTCTTACGACCTTGTTCTTCTCCGGAGATGTCGTCGAGGAAAACAGGCTTTAAACCATGTAGGTCTTGTGCCCGCATGATGTCTATCACTGACCCACATAAGGATTGTTTGTGGTGTCTTGGTTCAAGTCACGATGTGAAGAACTGCGAGTCCTGTTTTAAGATGAATCCAAAGGCGCTTCGGGAGCGTGAAGCAAAGTTGCTTTTGGCGAAGGTGAAGAAAGACTCTGGGCGACTTTCGAGATCTACGTCACGGAGATCGAAGTCGAAGCAAAGGTCTCGGTCGAGGTCGGTATCGGCGTCGAGGTCCAGAGCGGGCTCGAGGTCTGGAGAGGACTCGAGGTCTAAAGCGAAGTCGAAGTCCAGAGATAGATCTAGGTCTAGATCTAAGTCGGCTTCCGGACATGCTTCGAGCTCTTCGAGGAGAAAGCATAAGAGGAGGACGCACAGTTCGAGACATCATTCGGGGAAGGATTCCTCTGACTCGAAGAGAAGGTCTCACAAACATCGTAAGGACTTTGTCTCTCCTTCACCTGCTTTGTCAAAAGAAGGATCTCCGGAGCCGGAGCCGGAGCCTGACCCGGAGCCGGTTTCCTCGGAGCATGAAGAAGAGGAGGTGATTCAAGAACCGGCTTCGACGGACACTCCTGTGAATCCGGAAGGTCAGGGTGAGGATGTGTCGGGTCAGCCTCCATTGCAACATCCGGTAGGTCCGTACCCTTCCTTTCCTGGTCCTGGGCAGGATCCCTCGCATTTTCTCAATGCGATGTATGGAGTTTATTCGAGGGCAATGTACCCCACTGGAGCGCCTGGTGGCCCCATGGGTCCATTATCATACAATCTGGGTATTCCTCAGTCGTATGCCCCTGCTCCATTTATGCCTTTCATGCCGGTGCCTCTTTCACCTTGGCTCGGTACGGCTCCACCGAGGTCTTCGACTCCGCATGCGGCTTCGCCGACTCCGGATCGACCTCGTCGTGATCGAGGTACTACGCCTGTTCATGACTCTCGTACTCCTGCTCCGGTTCCTCGATCGACGTCGGAACCGGCTCCGTCGGAGTCGTTGCCGGATCCATCGACTTCGATTCGAATGGAGTGGTCGAGGCGGAGAGCTCAGCGTCTTCTCGAGCAAAAGGATGATGAGAGTTCAGATGTGGAAGAAGGCGAGCTTCCTGATCATGATGATGACTTCGATGAGCTTCGGGATGCTAGTGGTCTGGAACTCTCTCCCGAGTGGGGTCGGCCTTCGACTTCTGATGCACCATCAAGGGACGTCGCTCCTTATCACGTGGTTATTAGGAAGGCTGCTGACCTTCTTAGCTTAAAGCTGCCCACAGTGGAGTACAAGCCCAACATTCTCACAGAAGTCCTGCATTCTCCTTCTTCGATTGTGGAGCCAACTCTGCCGTTTACTGATGCCTTGTCAGATCCAATTAAGGAGGTTTGGAAGAGGCCGTTGTCTGCTCCTGCAGTTTCAAGGGTTATTGCAAGGCGCTATAGGGTGGCTCCTGATGACCCTGCCTTTCTGTCTACACATCCATCTCCGGAAAGTCTTGTGGTTCAGGCGGCTTGCTCTAATAGGGCTGCAGGCTCTTTCCCTCAAGTGCCAACTGATAAAGAGTCTAAGAAATTGGACCAGGCTGCGAAGAAGACTTTCTCTTCTGGGAGCATGGCTCTGAAGTCATCAAACGCTACTTGCCTTTTAGGTAGATATGTGCACGCGCTGATGGACTCAGTGAAGCAATTGTCTACAAAACTTCCTGAGGAGGATAAGAAAAACTTTAATGAAGTGATCTCTGACACTCAGGCTGCGGCCCGCATGGTCATTCAAAGCGGCATGGACACTGTGGATTCTGTTGCCAGAATTATGGGCTCATCCATTGCAACCAGGAGAGCCGCGTGGTTAAAGTCTTCTGATTTCTCAGCGGATGTACAATCTACTTTGCTGGACTTACCCTTTGATGGGACTGGCCTTTTTGGTAAAAAGGCTGATGTGGCCTTGGAAAGGTTTAAAGACAGCCGCGCCACTGCGAGATCCTTGGGTCTGCAGATGAGAGGGTCGACGGCTAGAAAATTCAAGGGATTTAAATCTTCTTTTCGTCCCTTCAAGCAGGGCCAACAGCAACAGCAGCAGCAGCAAAACCCTCTATATAGGTCCTATAGAGGTAGACAGAGGGGTCGTGGACGTGGACGTCAAGTCTCCTCTTCCTCCACTTCCTCCAATAATGCCCAACCCCCACCCGCATCAGCAAAGCAGCCCTAGATCCACCATTCTGGATCATGTAGGGCCAGTAGGGGGTCGGCTTACTCACTTTCTACGAGATTGGGAATCGGTTACATCAGATCTTTGGGTTCTCAATCTCGTAGAGAATGGGTATGCACTTCCTTTTCAGGAGTTCCCTCCCAATTACCCTCCTTGCCAAGGTTATTGCTCGGAGGACTACCTGCTTCTCCTGCAGGAGGAAGTCCTGGCACTGTTTCGAAAGGGTGCAATAGAGGTGGTTCCAGAGCAGGAGAGGGGTCAAGGGTGCTACTCCCGGTATTTCTTGATTCCCAAGAAGGATGGCAGGCTTCGGCCTATCCTGGATCTCAGGATTTTGAACCTCTATCTCAAACAGGAGAAGTTCAAAATGCTCACCCTTGCTCAGGTTCTTCTGGCGCTGATGGAAGAAGACTGGATGGTGTCGATCGACTTGCAGGATGCGTATTTCCACATCCCAATCCTGAAGTCGCACAGGAAGTATCTCCGTTTTACGGTGGGTTCGCAGCACTACCAGTTTGCGGTCCTCCCGTTTGGACTTACTACTGCGCCTCGAGTTTTCACCAAGGTGATGGCTGTGGTGGCTGCACATCTCAGAAGGTCGGGGATTCCAGTTTTCCCGTACCTGGACGATTGGCTGATCAAAGCAGAGTCGCCGGAGATGGTGCTCCATCATCTGCAGGAGACAACTCAGTTGTTACACAGGTTGGGTTTTTCGATAAACGTACCCAAATCTCACCTGGTGCCCTCCCAGCGCAACCTGTTCATAGGTGCGGTACTGGACACTTCTGTATGTCGTGCATTCCCTCCACCTCAAAGGATTCGCGACATTCAGGAAATGGTTCCTTTATTCTTCAATGGGGCGGTTGTTCCAGTCCTGAAGGTCCTTCGCCTGCTCGGTCTGAAGGCTTCTTGCATTCTGTTGGTCAGTCATGCACGCTGGCACATGAGGGCGCTCCAGTGGTGCCTCCGCAGGCAGTGGTATCAGCACAACGGAGATCTCAGGGAGTCAGTGAGGATCTCCAGGGAAGCTGCAGCGGATCTGTCTTGGTGGGGCGTGGAAGGCAATCTGTCACAAGGAAAGCCTTTTCAGCTGCCTCCATCGGTGGCCACAGTGATATCGGATGCATCCACTCTAGGGTGGGGTGCTCATCTGGGAGACCTGGAGGTCAAAGGTCTTTGGTCTCCGGAAGAAAGGTTGTTTCACATCAACCTTCTGGAATTGAGGGCGATACGTTTGGCGCTCAAGGCCTTCCTCCCTTCCCTTCGCGGTCGTTCGGTTCAGGTTCTAACGGACAACACGACCGCGATATGGTACATCAACAAGCAGGGAGGAGTAGGGTCGCAGTGTCTCTGCAGAGAGGCTCTGCGTCTCTGGTCCTGGGTTCAGGACCATCAGATTTGTCTGGTGGCAAATCATCTGGCCGGGGTTCTGAACGTGCGTGCAGACAGTCTCAGTCGGCAGTTCTCTGCCGACCACGAGTGGAGGCTTCACCCGGAGGTTGTTCACGACATCTTTCGGATGTGGGGGACTCCTCGGTGGATCTATTTGCCACTCGCGAGAATGCTCACTGCCCTTCATTCTGCAGTCTCCAGTATCCGATGCAAGGAGCATTGGGGGACGCGTTTCAGTTGAGTTGGGGAGATCGACTCCTTTACGCGTTTCCCCCCATACCTTTGATTCCTCGGGTTCTGAGGAAGATTCGTCAAGACCGGGCCCAAGTCATATTGGTTGCTCCGGATTGGCCAAGAAGGGTGTGGTATTCGGACCTACTCCACCTATCCTCTCACCCGCCGCTCCGTCTCCCTCACAGGGCAGACCTCCTCTCTCAGTTGGAGGGGCAGGTTCTACACCCCCACCTCCAGACATTACACCTTCATGCCTGGAGATTGAACGGGGCAACTTGAGTTCATTTTCTCTCCCTCACGAGGTCGTGGATGTTATTCTCTCTGCCAGGCGTGACACCACTAAGTCCATATACTCCTATAGGTGGACTAAATTTGTTTCTTGGTGCAGGGAGAGGGATGTTGACCCTTTGAAGGCTCATTTGTCTAATATTTTACAATTTGCCCTTTATCTGGCACAGCAAGGTTTGGCTGTGTCCACGGTCAAGGGTTATCTTTCGGCCTTATCGGCGTTTTTATGTTTGCCGGATCAGCCTTCTCTCTTTAAATCTCCGGTGGTTTTGAGATTCTTGAGGGGTCTTTTGAATATGTTTCCTCCTACTCCTTTTATTGTTCCTCATTGGGATTTGAATCTTGTGCTGACCTTTTTAATGGGTTCTCCCTTCGAACCCTTGCACAAGTGTCCATTGAGGCTTCTCTCTTTTAAAACAATTTTCCTCGTTGCAATCACCTCGGCAAGGAGGGTAAGTGAGCTTCAAGCTCTAAGTTCCAAACCCCCATTCCTGACCATTCATGCAGAAAGGATGGTTCTTAGGACCAGGGCTGCTTTTCTGCCTAAGGTGGTGACTCCTTTCCATCTTGGGCAGTCCATTACCCTTCCTACCTTCTATCCTCCCCCTCACCTGTCTAAGGAGGAAGAGAGGCTGCATCGCCTGGACCCTAAGAGGGCGGTGTCTTTCTATCTGGACCGGACTAAGGACTTCCGGGTGGACGACCAGCTGTTTGTTAGCTTTGCTGGCTGCAAGAAGGGCAGAGCGGTGCACAAGCGCACTCTTTCCAGGTGGATAATCCTGTGCATCAAGATCTGCTACTCCCTTGCGGGTAAGGACCCTCCTGAGGGTATTAGAGCTCATTCAACTAGAGCAAAGTCTGCAACATCTGCTTTGTCTAGGGGTGTACCTGTTGAGGATATTTGCAGGGCCGCGACTTGGGCCTCCCTCCACACTTTCGCGAAGCATTACTGCTTGGATACCGAGGTGAGGAGGGATGGCCACTTCGCGCGTTCTGTCCTCCAAGACTTCCTGGTGTAGCAGAGTGGACACCCTCCTCCGGGAGTGGGGACTGCTGTGGGAATCTATTCACAAGGTGAGGAATCCACACGGCAGATGTATCTATCAGAAGAACAAGTTACTTACCTTCGGTAACGCTTTTTCTGGTAGATACTATATCTGCCTGTGGATTCCTCACTGACCCACCCGCCTCCCCGTTGTCTACTCTGCTATACCTGGTCTTTCTGTATATATGATTGTAATACTGTTGTATTGATTTGGTTCTATTTGTACTGTGTACATTGTATATTTGCATATTTGCTAACGTTGGTCCGTCCGTGTGCCTCGAAGGCACGGAAAAAAGGGCGGAACTGACGTCATCACGCCGGCGTGGGCCTGATATGGGGTCGGTGACGTCAGACGGAGTCACGCGCGATGCCGTGCTCCGGTGACGTCGTCCACGTCGGCGTGCTACGAAGAAAATTTCCGAACGTTGCTGACGCAAGGGGGATATTCACAAGGTGAGGAATCCACAGGCAGATATAGTATCTACCAGAAAAAGCGTTACCGAAGGTAAGTAACTTGTTCTTTACAATGAGGCTGAAATTGGGTAGCCATTGTCTGCAAAAAGAAGTAAGGCCAACCAGAGAGCGGACTTGCTTTTGTGTTTTTGGGACAGGGGTGTCTAGGATGGTTTGGATTCGGTCGGGTGTAAGCTTCCTCCCTTCTTTGGACAGGAGATGGCCTAGGTATGTCACTTGTGGCTGGCAGAACTGTAATTTCTTTTTGGAAACTTTGTGGCCATTTTCTGCAAGAAAGTGTAGGAGTTGAACAGTGGCTGTGATTGCAAGTGGGGTGGTGTCGGCCGCCAAAAGGATATCATCGACATACTGGATCAACACCACTCCATCTGGTAGCTGGAAGGCATCCAGCTGTCTTTTGAGGGCCTGGCTGTAAATGCTGGGGCTTTCAGTGTACCCCTGGGGAGCTCTACAAAACCGGTACGAGCGGGATTTTAGGGTGAAGCCGAAGAGATAACGGCTGTCTGGGTGGATGGGGATAGAGAAAAACGCATTCTTAAGATCAATGACAGTGAAGGTGGTGGCAGTGGACGGGATGAGGGTCAGAATGTTGGTGATGTCTGAGACCACGGGGTATTGGGGTACAACCACTTTGTTAATCTCTCGTAGGTCGATGATGAAGCGGTACGCTTTCTCATCTCCCTCGCCTTGCTTCTTGACAATAGGTAGGATTGGGCTGTTGCAGACATTGCTAACCACCTCTTCAACCACTCCTGCATCTACCAGAGACTGAATGATCGCTGCCAGTGCCTTCTCGCCCTCGGGGGATATCCGATATTGGGGGAGTTTCGGGAGCATAGCGTCCTGTCTTACAGTTATATGAATGGGGTCAATCATCATTCGTCCCACATCAGAGTCATTTTTGGCCCATAGGTACGGAGGCAGGGTATCAAGCAAGGACAGGTCAGCATCAGTTATGGAGCACATGTGTCGTGCAGGGCAAGATTTGGGTATGTCTGGGTTGTCGTACAGGATGACTCGGATTCCATCTGGGGAACACCTAATGGTGGCTCGAAAATGTTTCAGTAAGTCAATGCCCATAATGGCGTCAGGGGAGTTGGAGGAGAGCAGAAATGTTGTGTCAGTGGTGTTGTTTTCTAGGTCAAAGGTGATAGGTACGGACAGGGGGTTAGTGGAGGGCGTCCCATCGAAACCTATCGATGTAATGTGTGAGCCAGACAAGGGTGCCCTTGGAATCAGTCGTTTCGATAACACACTACGTGTCGCCCCAGTGTCTACCAAAAATGGAGACTCTGTACCCAGGACCTTAGCGGTGACATAAGGACCTTGCTGGTCAACACAGAGCTCGACTGGATCCCTCCCTTGCCCCTGGCAGTCCTATGCAAAATCGGGGGCATTCTCACCGTCGGATAGTTGATATTGGTTCTGTCGGGGGCGGTCAAAGGTGTTCAATCTCCCTGATCTGTCATTGTTGGTGTCGTTTGTGTGCCCTCGTCCTTGTCCTCTATTTCTCGGACCACCCGCCACATCCCTGGGGTCCCTATTTCTGTTCATCTCTAGCAGAACCGGACACTGGGATTTCCAATGGCCGAATCCTTTGCAGAAGGCGCATTGGTCATCGCTAATGTCCCTACGTCCAGTGTGGGGTGTTGGGGTGTGATCTTTAGGAGGTGGATTTCTGGGGGTGGTCGATTGGTAGTTCCCCCTTTGGTGTTCCCGTCCCACCGCTATACCTTGTATCTGGGCTATCATCACCCTTTCTTTTAAATCTTTCTTCTTTTTCTCGGACGCCCTATCATTCTCATTCTTTTGGTGCTCGTAATACTGAGCCATCTGAAGGATAGCTGCGGGTTTGGAGGCCCCCCAACTACTTTCACTCGTCTGCAGTTTTTGGGAGACCTCTTGTGATAGGCCCTTTACATAATTTTGTACAAACAGGTGTTGTCCAGTTGCGGTGGTCATGTCTTGGCCACTGTAGTCGGAGAACACTGTCTCGAATCGGGAGAAGTATTCTGACACATCTTCCTGGGGTTTCTGACGACAGGCCGTGACTATCGACCAATCTACCTTTTTCTCTGGGATTAGTGTTTTTAACTTCTGAACTAATTTGTCTGGGAGTTCTAATATGTCCTTTACTGGTTTCCTTCCAGGCTCTCGCTGTCCATCTAGTTTACTGAGTTGGTCCCAGGTATGTCCAAACAGATCCGTGTGGTCAGCCTTCCGGATTTGCTTCCACACGTCAGCTGGCAGGCTTAACCCGAAAAACAAGTCAATGTCCGCTAAAGTCATTATCGTCGAACCCAAGGCTGTGCCTAATTCGGTATAGAATGCTGTCGGGTTCTTTCTTAAATCGGGCAGGGTTTGTTTAAAGGTTAGGATATCTTGTCGGTCCCATGGTTGGTAAACCCAATTGTATACAACCCTCCCTTTTGCATCTGTGTGATTAATATCATCGCTAGTTCCCTGGCCACGTGGCGGGATCCAGTAAGGGGCCGCCTCTCTAATGGGCATCATAGTGTTGGCTACTTCTACTGAGGTCGTTTCGGGGACTGTAACCTTGGCTTCTGGTTTTTGTTCCGTGAGGTGGCGGAAGACCTCAAGCTTCTGCATGAAGAGCTCCGTCGCCTCACGTTCAGTCCCATCTCCAACATCAATCTTCCTATACAGCGTTGTCAGTTTAGCGGGGCCCTTACTTTGATACCTATCCTCATATGTTTTCAGGGTGTGGTAGCTAAATCGCAAAATGAAATGCCGTCTGTGGCTGTCGGCATGCGAATTATACATGTTCATTGTGTATTCTTCGCTCTCCCTTCGTTCTACTAATGTCTTTGCCATCTTGTCAATCCCATCCCGTTCATCTTTGCTCAACCTATTTGGTCTGGCTGGTGGGTGCTTGTTAGCCTCGGGGTTATCTGGCGATGTTGTTAATGTGGCTGGTGCGGAGGCCGTGAGGGCTGGTGCACTAGCGCTGAGGTCACTTTCGCTCGCACTCGGGGCTTGCAAGCTTTGCTGGCTGGGGGCATATGGAGGGGGCATATAGATGATTGGGGGACCTAGTAGTAACTCATCGTTCGTCCGTTGTTTGGAGGGTAATTCAGGGTCGAGCGCAGAGGGGGTCCTAATAGGGCATTGACCTGTCGACCCTGATTCTTGGTTTTGTGCAGCTTCTTTTCTTTCTTTTATTTCTTCTTCTAGTTGCTTAGCGGCTAGGTGGGCTGCCTTTCGTAATTCTTTCCCTATTTTTGCTTCTTCTCTTTTCTTTCGTTGTTCCGTTTCTTTGCGCCACATGCCAATACTATCAAGCATAGTGGGCGTGGTCTTATTTTTCTGGAGCGCTATTTCCAATGTTTTTATTTTATTTTCATCAAAGGAACCTATCAGTGGCCACTGACTTTCGGGGTTCTTCTTTGTATATTTATGCCATAGCTTAGTATAAGCTATAGTGACTAGTCCATGCTTGGTGAACATGTCCTTATTAGGGGTGCCTTCCAGTGGAGCTGGATGGTTCATCTCTAATAAGCGGTCCGGGCTGTACAGGCTACCAATCAGTGGGGAGAAGATAGGCATGACGGGTTACAACGGGGACAAAGGTCTGCACTACCTATCTTATCACGGCGGACAAAGACTAGACAGAATATTTCTATTCTACGTTGTTTGTAGGCCGTGAATACCTCAAAAGAACCAATACCGAACACTTAATGTACGGTCAATCAAACAAACAATGGGGAGAATAAGTGGGTACGACGTGTTAAAGTTTTGCGTTACCCACTCTTTCTCTACCTGCAAAGAGAGACCTTGTTCTTCCCTGTTTGCAGACAGAGAATCTCCAGACAACAATCCACGAACGACAGTTCGGGAAAACAGTGGGAGAGGAAGATAGGCACGACGGATTACAATGGGGACAAAAGTCTGCGTTACCTGAGGAACCCTTGAATCAAGGGTTCCTCAGGGGTGGGGGGGAGGTTTTCACAAGGGGAAGGGGTTAGGCAAATAAAAAACAAAATGTTTCTCACCTCTAAAATGGCGGTTGATAATCTTATAATTAAACATTGGACTAATCTATTTTATTTTTGCAATATCAAATTGAATGTATCTGCAGGGCCCCTAATTAATACCAATAGATCCACCAATTATAAGTACCATTAAGATTCTCTCCTGGAACGTTAATGGCCTGCGCACCAGACCGAGAGCTAACACTATCATACAATATATTCGAGATTTTGGAGCGCAGGTCATTATTCTCCAGGAGACACATCTGGTTGAAGCAGAAATATTGGACATAGTAAAAAAGAACAGATGGATAGATTTGTCAGTTTCTACTTCTCAGACAGTCAATACAAGAGGGGTTGCCATTGTGTTTAAAAAAACTATCACAACAAAGCTCTTGAAACAAAAGGTCGATCCTCAAGGCAGATGGGCAATCGCGGCTGTAACGATAGGGGGGTCAAATATTACATTGGTAGGTTATTATGGACCTAACTGTGATGACCCTTCGGTCCTGGCTACGTTGTTCTCTGAGTTGCTTCATTTTCCAGAACCCATGATAATAGCGGGAGATTTTAACATTGTGCTTGATCCGAAGTTGGATAAATCTACTTCCAGTCGCCAACAGTCACATTCTAAATCAAGAGATCTACTAATTAAAAATATGCATCAATACGGTTTTATTGATATCTGGAGGGCAAGGTCGGGTCAGAAGCCCGGCTTTTCTTATAGAAACTACAAGTATCGTCACAGATCAAGGATTGACTTCATATTGGTTAACAAAAGTCTGGAAAAGTTAGTAAAAAATATAACATATTTACCATCACACCTGTCCGACCACTCGGCTGTACTCATAAACCTCGAATTACAGTCTCAAACCGTGACAAGGTCTTGGACAATTGACAGATCTTTTCTTACATCCTCTGAAGATCTGGAATATGTTACGGTGGAGACGCAAGAATTTTTTAAATTTAACATTGGCTCGGCACGTTCTAGTCTAGTATGGGACGCTTTTAAATGCACTTTGAGAGGGATCGTTAAAAATAAAATTTTGTTCCGAAAGAAACAATACACCCAAGAGGTTACACTAATAGAGGCCAATATATTAAAAGCTCAATCAGATCTAGAAAACTCAAATAATTGCCCAGATCATGTTATACATGCAAAACAGGAGGAGTTAATAAAACTTAAAGGGCAAATGGCCTCAGTATTGAATCAGCGTATCCTGCAGAAGTGGGAAGCTAGTAAATTAGCAAATTTTGAATTTGGTGAAGGGGCAGGCAAACTATTAGCCTGGAAATCTAGAACAGACCAAACACGCAATAATATCAGCTCAATAATTTCTGATTCTGGTACAGCATCTTCGGATGTAGAAATAAGGTCAGTTTTCAAAGATTTTTTTCAGGCTATTTATAGAGAGGATAACAACATCGCCTCTATTGATGTACAAAACTGGCTCAACAAAATTTCCCTACCAGTACTTTCTAAGGAACACGCGACTTTATTGGACCCCCCGATTTTGGTCGAGGAGGTAGCACTTGCTATATTAAATAGTAAATCTGGCAAGGCGGCGGGCCCGGATGGCCTACCGGCAGAGATATACAAAAATATAGCAGCAGATATTGCTCCTTTTCTTACCAAGCTATTTAACCAAATACTGGTAGAAGGCGATTTACCTCCCTCATCATGGAGTAAAGCTTCTATTACGCTAATATTGAAACCAGGCAAAGAAGCCACCGCCTGTGGATCATATCGTCCAATTTCAGTCTTAAACGCTGACTATAAGATTTTTGCGTCTATACTAGCCAAACGATTAGGACAAGTAGCACCTTTAATATTACACTCTAATCAAAAGGGCTTCGTTAAGGGCCGTCAACTCTACGAGTTAATCTATGATCTGATAGGCGCTATTGATATGGCAACTAACTCATCACAGCCCTTAGCTATTCTCACCTTAGACGCCGCCAAGGCTTTCGACAGGGTTAATTGGAAATACCTGTCGGGGGCCTTGGAAAAATTTGGGGTGGGGCGGGCTTTTTGCCGAGCTGTAGAATTACTGTATCATGAACCTTCAGCCTCGGTCTTGGTTAACGGCGGACTATCTGAACCTTTTACCATCACAAGAGGTACCCGCCAGGGCTGTCCACCTTCGCCCTTACTCTTTGATATTTATATGGAGCCTTTCGCCCAATTGATTCGTGAAGATATTAACATCGCTCCATTTAGATATAGAGATTGGGAAAAAAAGTAGCCTTATATGCTGATGATCTCATGATTTTAACATCGGACATCAACACAGCGTTTCCATCAGTTATTAACCTGGCACAAAAATTCGGCAATATCTCAGGCTACGAAATTAATGCCACAAAAACTGAGATCATGTCATGGAACAGCATAAATGTGCCACTCCCAGTACAAATTCGGGACAGCATGAGATATTTAGGTATAAAAATCTTACAAGATATCAACCAGATTGCCCACACAAATTTTACTCTAGCAGCCAAAGACTGTAGGCACTTAATGAACTCTTGGAGACATCTTCCATTGACGCTCCTAGGCCGTTCTAATCTGGTCAAGATGTCCATCTTGCCTAGGTTGACCTTTATTTTCAACAGTTTACCACTATATTTTGAAAAGAAAATGATAGCAAAGATGCAGAGTGACATCACCTCATTTATATGGAGGAACAAGACAGCAAGAATTTCTTGGAATAAGTTGAGGCGTCGTAGGGAGAAGGGGGGTTTGGACGGCCCCGATATTCAAATCTATGCCTGGGCATTTCAGCTGACACATGCCAGAATTTTACTTAAAACTCCATCGGATCAGGGAGTCGGCCACATGTTTTCAACACTGCTAAAATGTGAAGGTTTAAATCAGACGGGATTCTTATTTAAGCTTGGAGACCCTAAATTTTTTAAGAAAATTAAGTTGAAGACTTTACAGGGCCTGGCAAGAACTTGGTACAATATTAGAACTATAACTAAAATAGGCTATTACTCTAACGGCTCTCCTATATGGGACCTCCCGGCTCCACCGGAGTGGACTAAAGATGCTCTGACAAGTCCGCTAAAAGACGCTGGGATCTTAACTTGGGGAGATCTGTTTTTTGAGGGGGAATTGGTCTCCTGGGAACATCTAGTGAGTAAGGTAGGCCCCAACCTCTCTAGACTTAAATATCTGCAGATCTCTAGCTGGGCGACGGCACAAAAACCCGGCCCCACTAGCCGTCTATAGCAATCATTGGGAGACAATAGCCAACTAGAATCTTCTCTACTGGATAGTTCCCTAACAACAAAACAGGTTTCTCACTTTTATAACCTAATTTTAGAGGAAATAGACGGAGTATTACATCTTCCCGATCAACTATGGGGCTCACTATTGCCGGCGGTAAACCTAAAAGAATTATGGAAGACATCCTTCACTGTTCTATGGGACATTATTAAACCAGCCTGGCTGCGAAGAAATCATCTCTTTACCCTTCACAGGGCCTACTATTCTCCTCAGAGGTTGTCCAAATTTTCATCAGGCACACTAGTAGCTTGCCCCCGTTGTGGCCAGGTGGCAGCCTCGGATGCTCATATGTTTTATGATTGCCCTCATTTAACATCTTATTGGCAATCAATAAGTAACAAACTAACAT
The DNA here is from genome assembly GCF_964263255.1 of Lissotriton vulgaris. NCBI lineage: Eukaryota > Metazoa > Chordata > Amphibia > Caudata > Salamandridae > Lissotriton > Lissotriton vulgaris. The sequence continues at coordinate 976,545,658 of NC_141697.1, forward strand.
CTTCAACAGGCACTACTGTGAATATAGATCTAAGCCTGGTAATTTTTGGAGTAATGGACCAAAAACGCAGTGCATACAACAACCTTTTGTTTTACTCAATCCTGGTGGCTCGACGGGAGATTTGTAGGTGTTGGAAAGAGGCATCCCCTCCGACACTACAAGACTGGAGTTCCTCCATACTTTCTATATCGAAACTAGATCTTTCTAGAGGTGGCAAACCAGAAAAAAGAGCTTTCTGGCTTAAACTTGACTGGTCTCAATGATTAAAACTGTTTTTTTTTTTTTTTTTTTTTTTTTTTTTCCCCCCAGTTCCAATGATTACGAAGCCATGTCGCACTCCCTTCGCTTATTCATGCTTGTCCTTCATAATTAAGGTCAATCAGTGGTATGAGCAGATGGTGGAATTTGGCTAATGGCAAGCATCATTCTAAGAGTATAAAAGGGTTGGTGTTTTATTCTGAAACTGACTTGGCTGTAGGGTCCTGGCGCATCCTCGTAACGATTGACCCCTACCAGTCCTGCACTGAGACAGCATGTCTATTTCTCAAGTTACACCTTTCCTAGTCCTCGGTACTGATGGACCTGCCATGGTTGAGATGAGGAACAAAAAAAAAAAAAAAAAAAAAAGTCTGCGTTACCTATCCTTCACTGCTTGCAAAGACAGAGCCTGTTGTTTTCTCCGTTTGCAGACGGTGAATCTCCAGAGGTATCAACAAAGCGTAATACTAGTATTATCCAAACCAAACAATCATTTCTCAGTTTGTCGTGTTTACACGACCTTACCCGGACCGCATGGACGGTTTCCTGTCTTCCGAATCCAGCGCCCGATCGTCCTCTCTTCTTCGTGATGTTCGTGGCACTCCTGATGGTTCCCAGTCAGGACCGTAGATCACTCGAGAGAGGTCTGTTCGGAACTAGTGAAGGTCGGATGATCGGCTGTCAGACGAGGGTCTATCGGACACGAGCTCTCCCGATCGTTGCAGTCGTTCACTCTGTCGTCGGGACCTCTCCCACTGGATCCATGTGTCGCTGATGGGCCCCGCGCTTTGGGACGCCAATTGTGAAATAAGGTAGGGCTATGACCTTTTTCAAGATTTGCCCGGCGCTAACCGCCTTTGTACCATTCAAATTACCAAGCAATGAGGCAAGCGCCAGAGACCAGAAGGCAGGAAACAGAAGTTTTATTCCGACGGAGCAGAACACATCAGATCAGACAACAAGGTATCGTCTTGAGGTGCTCTAACAGCCTCTCTGAGGCCTGGCCTCTTATACCCTGGTTTATGACATATCAGCATTCTTTATTTCATAAAAGACTCTTTAAACTTATGGAATGACGTCCCCATAATCCTCGTGTCAAACCCACCCCCACATACATCCACAATAGAGGTCCTCACCCTGCTGATAACAGGAGGGGGCTATCACGCGGCTGAGTGTTCCGCCGATTCTTAGGATGTGTGCGCCTGATCGTATCCCATGGGGTGGGGAGGCCATGATCAATAGTGGAGCCTTTGAAGAGGAGCGACTCCATACAATAAGGGGCAGTAAACGGTATCTCCCGGCTTAGGCGATGGCCTCGAACCTGTGTGGACAGTCGGACACGGGGCAGGGGTCATCAAAGGAGTGGTATTCATGCCGCGTGGACAATTGAACGCGGAGGGAAGGTTTGTCAACAGAGGGGCATTCATGGAAGGAGAGGAGGTGCTGGTCAGGCGCAGGCGTGACTCCCAAGGACAGGGGCATGCGGAAGGGTTATGCTCATGAGAGGGAGGGAGGGGGAGCCAGGGTGCGCGGAGGATGCTTGCTGGGTCAGAGGGGCGCGCTGGCGGTAGATCGTGGGCAGGGAGACCATGATACCTAAAATGGCCGTCGTGCGCGCTGTACGTGGGTGACAAGCTGGCGCAGACGATGTTCAGCCCGTAAACTAAAATTCCACAGGGCACATGTGTTATCAACATACCTTACTGGATCATTCTCGTGATCCTACGTTTCCACCAAATGGGAGTTAATTTTCAGTCTTGTATTACAGCCTGAAAATAATGAGAATAACGTTTTACGCGCTTTTTATGACGGAGAGAGTATGGCACTCGTTGCTCTACTCGGCATACCTGCTCTGAGGGATTCGCAGCGGTAAACGCTTTCTAACCATGCAGGCACCGCTTTCCTCAGTCCTTTTTACTCGCGCTCGCTTTCCCTAAAGGAAATAACAGCGTTTTATTAGGTTTCTGGGGCTACTGCATTATTGGTAGCAAACCAAACCCATGTTAGATCTAGACTTACTTGAACAAGCTGTGACTCGGCATCTAGCTCTCATTCACTTAGTTTGGCAGCCATGTTGTAACATGGTTTTGGACCTACTTAAAGCTACTTGCTTGGCGGCCATCTTAGAGTGGGGTCGCCTGGAGGTGCATAAATTACCGGTAGGAGCCCCGCAGCAGGGGAGAAACCGGCTGAACCACCACAAGGGTGACCACAATGCCCAGGGTCCTTCGTGGCAGTCGCGCCAGCACCCTGTCATTCAGCGCGCCTGGAGGCGCATAAATTACCTGCAGGAGCCCCGCAGCGCGGGACGCGCGCGGGCGTGCACGGGCAAAGTCTGGGCCAAGGGACAGGAGGACACAAGGCAGGGCCACCCTCTTGATACGTCGACTACCAGCTGAGACCTGCTACAGATAGGTACTTTTTCTGTTCGGCTTGGACACTGAGACACTGGGTCAGCAACTTTTACTGGGGGTCATTTTGTGTTGAAGGGCTATCATTCAATCCAAAGGAGCTTTTAACACGTTAGTTTTGATACTCGGCTAGGCTATATTGAACCTGCAGTCCTTTACCTATCCCTGGCTAACCTTTTTTATCATTGTGGTTGTAATATATTTACTAGTACCCTGTTCTAAGTTATATGGGGAAAAGGAAGGCTGTTGACTGCAGGGGAGGGAGTGGGGGAGGAGTACACTGGATAAGGGGAAGAAAGCCAACAAGATGCCCAAAAAGTCAATTCAGAACAAAAGAATTGTTTTATGAATCGTATTGATAACCTAGGGCTAGGGCCAGATGTAGGTGGCCAAATACTGATCACTAACGCTGAAATTCGCAGAACTTCAGCCTTTGCAATCAGTATTTGGCTGAGAGCAATGTAGGTGAGTTTGAACCTACTAGCTCTTGCATTTAAGAATCGTAATTTGCGATTCCTTAAATACAATATAAGTGGCACATAAGAAAGTGCACTTTAACCTTAAGGAATCGCAAATTCTCCAGTATTCAATCTTTCATAGATTCACATGCTTGTATCTTCCCCATCGTCATGGTGGGAGTTTCCCGGTAAATAATAACCATAGCAGTAGAAGAAAAAACTGCCTGGAAACCATAGAGTAGTGAAACAATAGGTAACCTCTCCTCCTCATTAAGTGACCCAGACTACAGCCAATCAGCAGCCAGCACCAGCCTACACCATTCCCAGCAGAGCCACCATACCTCAGATTTCCAAAAGAGAAAATCTACAGACTCGGAGTCTGAGGGGGAAGCCAAGGGACACACCTCTAAGAAACAGAAAGAGGGTCCTCTGAGGAAAAAGGAGATGTGAAGAAACAAAAAGCAGGAAAAAACGAGGAAGGTGAACCTTCTTCTTCTCTCCCTCCAACTCCTCTCAAGCCTTCCTCAGAAAAGAAGGCTCTGTTGTCGCTTCCGTCGACGAAATCTGCTGAAATTCCAGTCAAATCGCCGACGAGGCCGTCGACTACCTCGACAACGACCATCTCGTCGACGACCTCGACGACGACCATCTTGTCAACGACGACGACAATCTTGACGACGACAGCTTCGTCGACAGCGATGACGTCGCCGACTTTGTCGACGGCGAGTACCAGACCCTCGTCGACGGCAAGATCTTCATCGACGACCATCCCGTCGATGCAGCTGATGGTTCCGTCGACGGCGAGAAAATCGTCGACGATGCCTAGCATCTCCAACGATGATCTCTTCAACCTACATTTCCATAAAAAGGATTGCTCCGTCGACTGGCTCGTCGGCGAGCAAAAAAGGAGAGTTTTCCACGCCGAAGATTTCACCTCTACTTCCCTCTACCATACTGGATTGCCAGGAATCTGAGGAGGAAGGTCCCTATGGCGTTGCTTATAGTCCTTCGCAGCTTCATATTAAAATCCAGGACTCGGATGAGGAAGTCTTTCAGGAGGTCCAGGAGCATTTCTCTTTCAAAGATCGCCCAGTCAGAGGCCAAAAGAGATATGAGTCTTTTCATCAGGCTTACCACTATGAGGACGAAGAGGAAACTGATACATCTGTTTGGGAAGAGACTATGTCTGTGCCTGTATCCTTGGTATCAGACTTAAGACACATGATTGATAGCTATTACCGTCGCTTTCCGGAAGATAATGCTACAGCCTCTTCCACTGCCTCTACTACTGTCTCTCAACCTGTGAAAGACACACCACTGGTTCAGCCACCTCCTCCACCTCAACGGACGGATGTCCAAAATGTTATTACAATTCGGGATGATTTGAATTATTCCAATCATGACGATCAGGAGGAGGAAGGAGAAATTCCTCAAGATGATGTGGTTGGAGATGAATGGGACCAATATATTGTTCCAACTTCCCCGGTGTCACCTTTGCCTCAAGCAATCTCTCCTCCAGAGGACATAGCCAGCTTCCACGATCTGATAGGAAAAGCGACTAAGAGATTTCAACTTACAATGCCAGTTAAGGAAAGCGAATGCTTTCTTTACGACTTCAAAAAGTCTGCCAGGAAGTCTGTAAGAGCCATTCCAATTATTCAACATGTCTGGGATGAAGGACTAAAGCTGATAAAGAATCCAGCTTCAGTTCCAGCTAAGCATGGGCGAATTTTGCGAATCTCGCGTTTGCGAATTTTGCGGATTTGCGAACTCGCAATCCGCAAAATCCGCGAATTCCCGCGAATTTTCGGATTTTTTTTTTTTGTGTTCGCCCGTGTTTCTGCCAGTTCGCGAGGGTTTTTACAATTTCGCAATTTGCGAACTTACCTGTCGGGTCGCAAGTTTTGCGAACTTGTTGTTTCTACGTGTCCAGCCTGTTTGGGACACTCTTCTTCATCACTGCCACTCTCTGTCACCACTGCCACTCTCTGACTACTCATGCCACCCTCTGGCCCACCCATGCCACCCTCTGTTTCATCACCACACCCTCTGGTTGTCCAGTGTACATTATTTTCGGCAAAGCAAAGCACACCTTCCCTGCCTCAAGTGACCTGAATTAATTTGGGGCTGATTAATGTGTCACAGAATATTTTTTTAGCTGGCACCTGCTTCCTTAGTGCGCCCTGATTAGTGATCTTTTGCACTTGCTAAGTGCTTTCATTGTTGCAAAATTAGTTACAACACCTGCCCTGCCCCAACTGACAATAATGAATTAGGGGCTGATTAATGGATTTTAACTTCCAGCCTGGCTCCTGCTTGTCTCCCTTAGCTGTAATTCAGGACCTTTGTGGCATATGTGTAACTATTCTGAGGTTCAGAGCAGGGTCACATAATAGTTGCAACTGGCAACTAAACTCTGGAGGGGCCCCTCAGGAAGCACTACAGGAAATGGCTACTAATGATGAGCCTGAACTTTTGAACCTGGTAAGTAGTTTCAGTTTTGCTAAGATCGTATTTCTGCAATTTAGCACTTATTCGCGGGGCGCGAAGTTGTACTGGGAAGCCGCGAACTCACGCGAACAGTGCGAGCAGTGCGAGCAAAATCCGCTGCTCGCGGATTTTGCGGGAGATTCGCGAATCTCGCGGATTGCGAATTTCCCGAAAATCCGCAAAATCCGCGAGCGAAACGGATTTTCCGCCCATGCCTAGTTCCAGCATCTATACCCAAGCTGGATAAGCAGTATCGTGCTACGGAAACGGCTCCAGCATGTGTTATAGGTCATCCTCGACCGGAGTCGGTTGTGACTCAAGCAGCGCAGAAGCGCTCCAAGAACCCAATGACAACATGCTTTGCACCATCCGATAAGGAGGGCAAGAAGATGGATGGCATAGGTAAACGCTTTGCAGTCATGGCAGCAGCATCAATCAAAGCGGCTAACGCGATGGCACTTCTGAGCCTGTTTAATAGACAGATGTGGTCTGACATCGCACCACTACTGTCGCATCTTCTGGATGACAAGAAAGCGGAGGTGAATTCCATTCTGCAGGATGGTGCCAGGGCAGCGTCGGAGTCCATAGGCATAGCAATGGACATAGCGTCTATTGCTTTTCGCCAGATGGCGGGTGCGGTAGCCCTACGAAGGCAAGGATGGCTCAAGGCCACATCTTTTAGACCTGAGGTCCAGTCCAAAATCATGGACATGCCATTTGATGGCAAAAGCCTTTTTGGTAAGCATATTGATGAGGCGCTGCAGGGGATAAAAGCAGATACTGATACTGCTAGATCCTTGGGATCATTGCAGCAAGGCCGTTATCAGTCATTTCGTGGCAGAGAATCCAGAGGACATTTTCAACAGCGTCCTCTTATCAATCTAATAGGTACTGTAGCAGGGTTTCCGTTCTCCCACAGAACTGTGCATAGAGATCTAGAACCTCAGTGAGTTAGGATGATCCAAAAACTCATCTCAGTGTCAGAAATCTCCTTACCTAGCTAGCTACAGTGTCTCATGGATCATTATGGAATGATCCATGTCTTAGACAAACCAGAACATGATCTTTAGAATACCTCAGGAGTCGTGGAACACATGAACACTCTTTCGTTATATAATCATTTCAAACCAAAACTGAGAGTCAAAGAACACAAGTGCAAGTTTGAAATATTTATTATTCAATGCAAAGTTCTCAAACGCAGTATCTTGTATAATACCAAAATGCAGATTATAAAAATCAGAGTCAGCAGCATAGTCACTAATCCATAGTAAGCAAAAGGTGCTAGCATGTTATAATGCAAAATTTATAGAAATCTATAACACCTATATTTAGCGCACCCTATCTAGCATATTATTTTATATCTAAGAAGGTCTCATTCGGGCTTTAGCAGGGCGGCCCCATACCTCTCAATGTCAGTAGGAGCAGATCACATCAACAGCTACCAGCTCTCTTCATGCGCAGCACCAAGTGTCTACGTTCATTCCGTGTAACTCTATCTTAAACCCGCGTAGAGCCCAAAATGTTGGCATCAACATTATTTGTGTTATGTCTAATGTGGTTCGAGGATCAAGCCTCCCAGCAACCTTGTGTTAGGTTAATTTTAGAGTGTGCAGCTCTCAGTGTGCAGACAGTTGTACCAAGTGTACCAGGCAAAGCTGATAGCATAGAAATAACATATTATTCTCAAATAAACCACCTCACCGCTTCTAGGGTGAAGGCGACAACAACCAGTATGTGTCGTGTGCAAAACTGAAGCCGAAGGAAAAAGGCTGTTTAAACGTGTAATGCACTCATGCTAACTTAACGCAATATATGTAACGAAGTATCCATATGACACCCCCCCATTGGTCCGAGCACCGTCAAACATAAGGGAAAAGGCAATACTAAATCAGATACAAAAATTGAAAGCAAAGTTCAATAATCTTGAGCTAAAATAAGCTAAAAATATGTATGAATGAATATGTATGAATGCCTACAGTGGCCTCAAGTCTAAAAAATAAAAACAAAACTTTCGAACCAAAAGTTCTTCGCCAGGTCTCAAAATATGAAAGTAGGACCAGGCCGCATCAATCCAAATGTCTGTAAGAGAAAAAACAAGGCACTCATCCGATATCCAAAGTCATGTGCCACAATGACGTAATCCTCAGCGACATCACATGATTGAACTCTCCATCAGCTGAACACACTCCATCTCTCCAAGTCAGCGAGGGGAAAGTCATATTTCACAACAAAGCACTCCTCCCAGGCATGTCATGAATGGAAAGTATATGCAAAGAAAGTTGCAACAGCCTCCAGCATGAAATCACTGCCATCATCCGAAAACAGTTCTGCAATCCAATTTAGCAACGGGAAAGAACATACGTGCTCCTCCAGCATCGGATCCTCCTGTAACGTCAGAGGACAACTCGGTGGGTTCACCAGATCGCTGTGTGTCAGAAAGGCATCCGCCGCTGCAGAGATTTCCCACTGGCCCAGAACTCCATTTATTGCTGCCAAGGCCATAACTCTCTCGCCAGAACAGATCAACTCATGAGCCACCACGGGACGCATTAGCTGATCAAAATCGACGTCAGGAGCAGTCCTCAAGCATAGGCACAAATCAATGGCCCAATCGAACTCGCAGCTCAGGCAGTGAAACACAGGTTGGACACACGTGAAGTCGGTGAACCGAAATGACAATCTATAGGCCGTGCTTAATGCTGCAAGCGGCAATGTTCCATAGTAATTGAGCATCCGATTACGGCACAGTGTCAGGAGGCGTTGAACGGCGTCTTGCGCAGGATGGGCATCCATGTTTTATGAAGAAAAACACCAACAGAATGCCTGCGGCTACAGCCAGTAACACAGGTAGTCCACCAAACAAACTCGAAAAAATAGTGTGCAAAAACGTGGGAATGATACCAAAAACCTTCTCAAACGTAGTCACGAGGCCACTGCTGACTAACTTGAAAAAATGTGCCAGCCCAGTCGTTGAAGAAGCATTAAATATCTGGTGTACCAGCTCGCAGAAATGAAACGGCAAATCAGTATTTAAAAGCGCCTGCACCTCTGTGCGGGTGTTGGCTATGTGAAGGACATAAGTTTCCCGGGCCGAACTCAGGGTCACTTGTTTTTGAGACAAAAGGGCCCTTATTCTGCTTAAACCATTGAATTTTGCTTCCAAGGTTGGAATCCGTGGCCAGATGGAGACATCTGAAGAACCATGCGTGGGTGGGTATAGAACATTCTTGCAGCACACTACACGCTCTGATACAGTTACCACATATGCCACACCAATTAATAAACCACAACATAATTCGTTGTTTAAAAGTAAATAACTACCATTAGCTAACAATGTGAATGTGGGAACCACTGCTGGAACTGGCGTGCCTTTTAAAACACATGCTAAATTGGGGCGGTCCTGATTACAAGAACCGTGTAACTGAATGTGTCTGCATATTAATGAATGGTCAGGTGACTGTGTGCATTCCTCACCATTAAGATTCACTTCTTTCCCATCCTTCAGACATCTGTATGTGTATGGTAATGACCATGCCTCATGTAGGAATGCATTGCCTAGTGGTTCATATCGTCCTATAGCAATATACCGCATACAGTTAGTAAATTTATATAAAGGAAATGGTAATGTAATTAAACCATGAATAAGCCATGTGGCAGTAGTGGTTTCAGCAACAGAAAAAGGCAAGGATTCTAGCTTCTCAATATGTAACATAGAAAATGATGCATCACGCATTGAAAGCATGCGCTGTTTTTCAGTAAGATTAAAAGGGGCGAAAAGGGATGAAACGTTCAATGAGGTCCAGGGAACTCGACCAGCCTTAATTGTCTGTAGAGTCCAGGCAAACTGCATTACAGAACGCAATTGATTTTGACCATGGTATAACGTGGACACCTCATCATGTACAATATCAACAACAGAAGAAACAATATTATCCAATGTGTAAATTCTGGAAGAAAGCATGTTAATACTGTTATCGACCACTGCAAGCACTTTTTCCAAATTGGCTTGATCAATAGCCCTCAGGCGTTTAGCTGCTTCGACTTGTGAAAATTTCCAAATTTCATTGTAAACAGCATAAATAAAGCGTTTAGACCTACCCATAGTCGGGCCTTTTATAAAATCATTTAGCTCTATATTCTCATTCAACTGTGACAGATGCAGTTTAACTGCAGCTAATGTGGAATGGTGTAACCAGTTCTGACACAATTTGCCTACTGAATAAGTTGTAACAGTGTGATCTGTGTCAAACCTGGGATCTGGCCTGATGTGTGTAAAACCTTCAGACAAACCCAAAAAACGACGTTGGCAAGAATCAGAGCTTCTTTGCCATAAAAGCCACCCATCTGGATCAAAACTGGAAATATTAAAGGAGGAATTCTGCATAAGTGTTTGTATCTCACTTATGGATAATGTAGTGAAATTACTCCAACCTGAATATTCTTCCAAATCAGGGATAGTAGGGGTATTTAATTTTTTAGATGTAGCCAATCCAAAACATGTTGTTTGGGAAACAGTCGAATTTAAAAACAACATGTGATTCGGGATGAGACATGCACGATGCAAAGCCTCAGTGCCTTGTACCTGCCAATCTTTGGTACCCCAAATCGATTTAAGGTCAATAGCATCCTTCCATAACTCATAGCCATCCACAGATAACCTTTCTAGAAAGGACTTTGAATACAGCAATTTTGTGTCAGTTAGCCTAACTTTGGGCATACATTTCTGGTTCACTTTAAAATAAAACGACTCAGGATTTGAATGATTAAAATCTGTAAAGTAAGAGTATTTTCCCAGAAACGTACTTGAGCTCCCCTGTAAAGGAGTAGGGCAATGTTCCCACTGAGTGTAATTCACAGGAACCCGCCTGGAACTTGTCTTGTGCAAGAAATGATTTCCATAATGTTGGTAACAAAACAAATCACCATAATTGACAGAATCTAAATACAAATCCTCATCATCAAAGGCCGCATAATATTTCAAATCAGAGAACAATGCTTCTACGGCCTGTAGATCCCAATCATCAGAACGAATATTTTGCTTAATCACATCTCCCATGTTTACTCTAAGCACATTAGGAACATTAATAACCTCTGTGGGGCCATGTATCTGAAACCTAACCGCATCCCACACAATCCCATCAAGGACAGGCCAAGCAGTAATCTCCACTGAATGTAAGTCTCTCTTTAGTCTGTGTGCTGAATGTGAGGAGGAAAGAGGGGCCAATGTTCCATTAAGGTACCGAATTCCTGTTCTTTCTTTCACATAATGGCCATCGATCAGGTGGAAAAAATAAACCACAAAACCAATTGACATAAAAAGATAAAATGAAAATAGTATCAGCCAAATGTATGTCCAAGGTGGAACTAAAAAATGTTTTTTAAACAACGTGGCATATTTTACAATAGTCGATGGTTTCTTTGAAAGTTCCGAATCAGAGTCAAAAGAGAATCTGGACTGGTTAGCCAAACGAGCATGTAAATCGGACATAGATAAATCAGCAGGATCTGCATATGTCACTTCATCAATGTTAGTAACAGGAATAGTATTTAATAAAGGACTGGATATGGCAGGCATCTCGAGGGACACCTCCTGATCTGCACCAGATGTTATAGCCAGCACAGAGTGCCTCACCATGGAAGGACAGGATACAGCCGGTGTCATGCTATGAAGAATCGGCCACCCTGTGTGTCTTGACATTGTCAATAGAAATAAATCTGTTTTCTTTACGACCTGGAAGTGGTGGTAAAATGACTGTTCTTGTGCCCTTCACTCCAAGGACTCGAACCGGCGCTCGATATGAGGGACCAAACTCTTTCTTGTTATCGATCTTCTCTCGAACCAGTTCTCCAACTTGGGGTAGCCAGCCAACTACCGGGATCTGCAACGCATCATCCGACGTGGAGGGCAAGTGTTCCTTTGCAAGACTGTCTCTGGTCTTTTGTAGATCCTGTAAAACATTGCAATGTTCATCTACGTCAAAGGCCGCGGCCTGGGCCTGGCAGTCTGCACCATCAAGGTCAGGGACGTACATCTTGATACCAAAGAGCATTTCGTATGGGGTCCGCCCACCCAGAGACCTTCTAGGGAGATTATTAAGCGCACGCTGCACGCCATAGAGGTGGGTCAGCCAGTTTCTACCAGTGCCTATAACACGGGCTGTCAAAGATTGCTTTAAGTCGCGGTTCATTCTTTCTACTACAGAATTGCCCTCAGGCCTGTAGGGACTTGAAAACTTCACCTGTACTCCCAACGAAACCATAGCATCCTTATACGCCTTAGAGGCGAAAGCCGGACCCTGGTCCGAATGGAAAGCACCACAAGCAAAGATTCCCACAAAGACACGCAAATCCTTAATGACAGTTCGCGAATCAGCGCTTCGATGCGGCCATACCCATACAAAGCGTGTGCATGAGTCAACTGCTACTAAGATGTATTTATACGCAGTATCAGAAGAAAAAGGACCGCAGTGATCCAAATAAACACAACCAAGTGGTTTATTAGAAATGTACAACTGTGTCTGAGGCGGACGCGCAGCAGTAGAAGGCTTGATCTGCTGACAAATGTCACACATAAGGACATAATCGCGCGTCTGTTTGTACAGTCCCCGCCACCAGAACCTCTGTTGTAGCTGAGATACAGTGGCTGAGACGCCCGCATGCGCAGACGCCACACCTTCATGAGCCGCTGTAATCAGAGAAGCTCTGCGATCCGAGTTGGGAACTAGACGCTCTCCAACTTCAGGAATTTTCACATAAGGAACCTTATCGGGACTTAAGTGGTATGTGTACTTCGAAGGGAACCCCGCAGGATATTTACCTCCCTTCGCCGTGGCAGCAACAGCTGCTAAGATGTCATCATCTATTTTGCTTTTGGACCTCGTGACCGCTGCCACTAAGTATTTTGATACCGCTGACTTCGCTGCTTCATCAGCAAGCGAGTTGCCAACAGCGTGGACTCCCACGCGCTGGTGGCCGAGAGTATGAATCACAAACACGAGCGGCAGTTTCTCTTTAAGTTCCGCCACTCGGACCCAGATCATTTTATGCTTTATTGTGCTACCCTTGGAATCATGAAAATCATTCTGAATCCAAAAGAACAAGTTCTCATTGTAAGACTGGACACAGTAGTAAGAATCGCTTACGATTAAAGTCGTCACACAAGGATCAGCGTACTCCAATGCAAGCATCAGAGCACGCAGCTCAGCTAATTGTGCGGTGCAGTCCCCAAGCGTCTGCGTGTGCACGACACTGGACTTGAACTCATCGTTCACCATGGCACCGACCACAATGGCGCAAGCGGAAACGTAGGCATGTTTAGAGCCATGCGCAACCTGCGCCGAACCATCCGTGTAAATGATACAATGGAAATCCTCCAACGGCCGCATTGCTAAAGGAGCAGGATGAACAAATTCATACTGTAAATACTCCTGTGACCGTAAAGCGGCGTCAAAAATAAACGTGACATCCTGAGACGTCAAGGATGTAGCCCACTGAATCCACCGAGGGTGCAAAGCTTTAGAATTCGGTACACTGGCTTTCGTGACCGCCTCCAAGGCAGGACACGGGGTAACAACCAACATGCGCTTTCCCTGCGACAGGGCACGTTCTTTAAGAATTGCCATCTGCACAGCCGTTAAAACTTTCTCCACAGTGGAAAAACGCAGTTCAGCCGAAGTGTACAAGTGTGACTTGTAAGCAATAGGTACAGTATCCCCCTCATTAAAAGTAAGGTACGTGAAACCCACCGTCCCAGGGATATTTCTTATCACCAGGTTGGTCTGGTTATCAAGGGTCTGTAAGTAGTCAGATGTGAGCAAATCAGCCTGCAAAGACTGCAGAATGGCTGAATGCTCAGGCAGCCAGCATGATTTGGAAAAAGATGGTTGTACCAAGGCATACAAAGGCTTGATACGCTGGCCATATTCCGGAATGTATGTCCTCCCGAAATTTAAAAAACCCAGTAAAGACTGTAATTTTTTCAGCGTTGTCGGAGAGCGCAACTGCGCGCACTTCTCCAGGAAGTGAGGAGCCAATCCCTTTCCTTCATGGTTAAGTTCATAACCTAGAAACAACACTGTGTACTCCGCAATGTGTGATTTTGCAAAGTTAAACTTGTGACCCATGTCTGCAAAGTTACAAATTATGCTGTTTACTCGACACAGATGCACCCAAAGCTCGTCGTCTGTGAGATAAATGTCATCCACATACGAACATGCAACTGGATCGAAACTCTCCAAAAGAGAGACTATGCGGGCGGAAAACACTCCAGGACTATTTTTATATCCCATTGGGAGTCGTTTAAACATTTTTTGTACGCCGCCGCACGTAAAACTGGTCCATTGGGAACTTAGACCATCTAATCTATGTGCATAAAAACCATTGGAAATGTCAAGCGTGGTTTTGAACCGTTTACGCTCAAGACTATTTACTAGAGCAGAGCCGTGAGTATTCTGTACTGCACAGTTACGGCAATGCGAGTTCAAATGCCGGTAATCCAAAACCAGACGATATGAACCGTCCGGCTTGTTAACAGTAAAAAGGGGATTATTCATCGGTGACACACACGTTTCAATTACACCTTGATATTCCAATTGTTCAAGGATAGCCGCGACCGAAGCTTTAGCTTCACGCCGTATGGGATACTGGGGTTGTGGCTGCGGCTGTGACCGTAAAGGAATCTCATGGCTAGGGGACAATTTATCCCAGCCACACTGATTCCGGTACACAGCCGGCGCAAGCGCCAGAGCCCACTCTTCTGCAAAATGCAGCGCTTCCACTCTCGGCACTGTGTGCGCGAAACTGGGGAGGATTACCTCCTCCCCTCGCGGAGCTGCAAGAACAAAAGGTGGGGTCCAGTCAGCCTCCGAAAGCAAAATGTCATACGTATCCGAAAGATTCTCCCAAAATACCCCTTTTACAGTTCGCTGCATGTCACCTTCAATCAACAGGACAATTTCAAAAAGTCTTTCAGGGGGAGCAACATGTGTATCAGCTGTTTCAATCACAATAAAAGTCTCAGTCGCTGTCACCTTCAACAGTGGACGGAGGGCCTCTCTCACTATGGTAATCTCCGCCGCGCTGTCCAGCAAGGTCAGAGCCCACGTCAGATTCCGAAGCCGCGTTCTCACTATCTGGGGCATATCGATGCGCCGTTAAGGCAGCGACTTTCTTCTTGGCAAACTGCGGTCTCTTAGGCGTAGAGTCGTCCCGCTGATCCCCTTCACTTCGCGTGCGGGGCTGGCCACGTCCTTGCTGGCCACCCCTGCCCCTGCCGCCCCCTCCACCACCGGTTGACGGAGCCGATGAGTCCTGAAAGGAACGAGGAGAGCGTTGGTCAGAAGCCTGATATCTCTCTGGCGTTTTAATCATCGCGCGATCGCGCAAATCATAAACTCGACCTGACTGCGCAGGCTGCGAAGGTGCAGGACCAGAAACCTGTGTTTGCTGTTGTTGTTGCTTACCCTGCTTCTGCTTTTTAGGCCAATTTTGTTTTTTGGACTTGGGCTGTCCACCCGTTTCCGAAGACTGTCCCTGGGGCTGCTTCCTCTCTTTATCAGAAAAAGCTTTTAAACCCTTAGAAGTGCGGCCAACCATTTTATAAGCCGCCCCAATAATTCTTGCCAGCTGACGGGGTTTCTCGGCCTCGGGAATTAACGCCAGAGCATTGGCCACCTGAAAGTTCACTGCATCCCCCTTGACATTTGCAAGGATAAGACCGCAAACCGTCTCAAATGAGCCGCTGAGGCGCATACCCAATTCGACCGCCGACTCCGGTCCGTGATCATCCTGAACACGTTTAAGGACCTCAGAAAGGTTTGACACTGACGGGGTGCCATAGCACCTCGAGTAAACCGCTGCAAAAGTCTTACCCCATGTTTCACAGTCAGCAAGTTCAGGGGCTAAATCTTTCGGTAAACTAAGCGTAAGAATCCGGTGTTTTTCACCCGGAGTCGTATTAGGAAACACAGCCTCCAGTTGGTCGAATTTCTCGGCAAGCCAGTAAGGAAAATCATCCTTATTCTCTGGCTTTCTGCCCATAACGGAATTCACCAAGACAGGACTGATTTTCAAACCAGCCTGTTCCGCCCGAAGCTGCGCACCTGCGGGGGCTGCGCCATGAATATTACGACCAATGTAATGAACAAGCGCTCTAATCACTCCAACCGCGACCTCATGAAGACGCCGCAGGTCACCCACGTTACAAGTGGCGCGATTAGGATGAGGAGTAAATCCACCCAAAGCGGGCCAATTTGTGCCCGGAATGGACAAAGGACCTAACCTCGGAGCCGTTAAAGAATGGGGTAGGGCGCCACCAAACCAAACTCCGTGCTGCCAAGCGTCAATAGGTACTTCCAGTGCCCTGTACGGAGCATAAGCCGCCGGTACATCTGTGGCAGTGTATGAATGGAAGACACCCGAATTAGCGTCCACACCCGGAAATGTTACCCAGGAATAAAACAATTCGTACGGGTACGCATGTTGCGCACTCACCACTAGAACCACAGCTAAGCCTTCCGCAGGTACATTATATGCCCGCAAGTGGTCGCGAACCGCGACTCGGCTATGCTGCGCAATGTCCACGGCCATGTTAGCACAGGAAGTGAAAAGAGACAAAGAACAGTTTGTAGCACAACTGGGTAGTAATTCAAAGAAACCGTTTATAGAAAAATTCAAGCTTGAAAAGACCTATATCAAAAATAGGTAGGTTTTTCCGACACCACCGTTTACCGGAAACGGGAATGAAGGTGTTAAGGTTTGAATGATATACTACTCGAGTGTCATGAAATACGGCCAACCAATCCGTTGGGCGCCATGTAGCAGGGTTTCCGTTCTCCCACAGAACTGTGCATAGAGATCTAGAACCTCAGTGAGTTAGGATGATCCAAAAACTCATCTCCGTGTCAGAAATCTCCTTACCTAGCTAGCTACAGTGTCTCATGGATCATTATGGAATGATCCATGTCTTAGACAAACCAGAACATGATCTTTAGAATACCTCAGGAGTCGTGGAACACATGAACACTCTTTCGTTATATAATCATTTCAAACCAAAACTGAGAGTCAAAGAACACAAGTGCAAGTTTGAAATATTTATTATTCAATGCAAAGTTCTCAAACGCAGTATCTTGTATAATACCAAAATGCAGATTATAAAAATCAGAGTCAGCAGCATAGTCACTAATCCATAGTAAGCAAAAGGTGCTAGCATGTTATAATGCAAAATTTATAGAAATCTATAACACCTATATTTCGCGCACCCTATCTAGCATATTATTTTATATCTAAGAAGGTCTCATTCGGGCTTTAGCAGGGCGGCCCCATACCTCTCAATGTCAGTAGGAGCAGATCACATCAACAGCTACCAGCTCTCTTCATGCGCAGCACCAAGTGTCTACGTTCATTCCGTGTAACTCTATCTTAAACCCGCGTAGAGCCCAAAATGTTGGCATCAACATTATTTGTGTTATGTCTAATGTGGTGCGAGGATCAAGCCTCCCAGCAACCTTGTGTTAGGTTAATTTTAGAGTGTGCAGCTCTCAGTGTGCAGACAGTTGTACCAAGTGTACCAGGCAAAGCTGATAGCATAGAAATAACATATTATTCTCAAATAAACCACCTCACCGCTTCTAGGGTGAAGGCGACAACAACCAGTATGTGTCGTGTGCAAAACTGAAGCCGAAGGAAAAAAGGCTGTTTAAACGTGTAATGCACTCATGCTAACTTAACGCAATATATGTAACGAAGTATCCATATGACAGTACCAACCGTACAATCAAGAGGGATACCGTCAGTACTCCTCCAAACAGCAGTATCGGTCCTCGAATACTTCTACAACAAGGAAGGAGAAAATCTGCTGCCAGAGGAAAGCAAGACTCTGGTCGCAGACAGTGATGTTCTTCAGGCGCCTCCAACACCGTTTCAGATCAACCAGTTCTACTATCTCTCTCAGTTTCTTCCGCATTGGCAGTCCATAACATCAGACAGATGTGTATTAGACATCATTACACAGGATCACACCCTGGAATTCTCACAAAAACCTCCAAATCGTCCACCTCTCTGCAGAGTTCAACAACATCTAGCAGCTCTCAAAGTAGAGATCTTATCACTCATACTGAAAGGAGCGATAGAGGAAGTCCCATCAGACCAGCAGGGAACCGGTTTTTATTCACATTTCTTCCTAATAAGGAAAAAGCATTCTTCAAAATGTAGGCAGGTACTGGACCTCAGAGATCTGAACAAATACATAAAGAACATTTCTTTCCGCATGCTGTCCTTACAGGAAATTATTCTACTTCTTCACAAGGGAGACTACATGGTGTCTCTAGACCTGATGGATGCATACTTCCACATTCCGATCCACAAAAAACACAAGAAGTATCTTCTATTTATGGTGGCGGGCGCCATTACCAGTTCAAGGTGTTGCCTTTCGGCCTGAAGTCTGCCCCCAGAGTATTCACAAAATGCATGGCTCCAATAGCGGCACATCTAAGGCAGCAAGGTCTCCAAATGTTCCCTTATTTGGACGACTGCTTGATAAAAGGACCATCGTACCAAGCAACACAAAGATCTTTACGGATTTGCATGGATCTTTTTCAAAGATTAGGCCTTCGGATAAACAGAGAAAAGTCATTTCTCCTTCCGACAAGTTCCTGCAATTCCTAGGAGCAATCTTAAAAACTCAGGAAGTAAAAGCGTACACATCAGAGGAACGAGTAACAAAAATCCTGAATCTAACTGCATCTCTGACATCAAAAAAGTCCACTTCCATCAGGATATTCAAGTCCTTACTGGGAATGATGTCCTCCTGTATCCCATTGATTCCCAACTGCCGTTTGCAGATGAGACCACTGCAAGAAGCTCTGGACAAACAATGGGTTCAAGCTCTGGGTTCATTCGACAACAAGCTGGTCTTAACCTGTCGGATGAAACGAGCAATGTCATGGTGGGGTATCCGGAGCAACCTGACAAAGGGCCTGTTATTCTAACCACATTCGCCAAGTTACGTCATGACATCAGACGCTTCATTACGAGGTTGGGGAGCACACCTGCAGGACCTAGAGTTTCAAGGCCTTTGGTCTCCCCAAGAGGCAAAACTTCACATCAATCTCTTGGAATTAAAAGCTGTTTCCCTGGGCCTTCAGGCCTTTCTTCCCAGAATCCAAGGTTCATCGGTCTTAGTGCGGATGGACAGCACTACAACAATGTTTTACCTTCGCAAGCAGGGTGGCACAAGATCAAAGCCCCTATCGACACAGGCACAAAAAATCTAGACTTGGCTTCTGCGTCACAAAATATCTCTGCAAGTGGAACATGTTCCAGGGATAGAAAACACAAAAGCAGATCTGTTAGGCAGGTCGTCCGACATTTGCCACGAGTGGGAACTATGTCAAGTCCAACTGAATTGGATTTTCAACTTGTGGGGCAAGCCAGGTTTGGACCTGTTCGCAACTCAGAGCAACAAAAGGTGCAAGCATTATGGCAGCAGGTTCCCTCAGCAGGGTTCGAGAGGGAATGCCCTTCATCTCCAATGGACAGGGATGTTTGCTTATGCATTTCCTCCCTTTCCCCTAATTCCGAGAATATTGAGAAAGATGAGATCGGAACCTTGCCAAATAATTCTAATAGCACCAGCCTGGCCGAGGCAGTTTTGGTATACAGAACTTCTCCAGCTGTCGGTGGAACCAAGGATACAGTTCCCAATAACCAGGGATTTGATTTCCATGAATTTCATCCACAATTGACCTCTCTAAAATTGTTGGTTTGGAACCTTTTGAGCACGAATTCCAGTCTTTAGATATCCCTCCGGAATGTCGTGAAATATTGAAAAGTTCCGCAGCACTGTCTACCAACAAGACATATACTGCAAAATGGAAACGATTCTTTAATTGGTGCCTTGCTCATACAGTGCATCCCTTCTCGTCTTCACCTGAGCAAATTCTTCCTTATTTGCTGCATTTAGCCAGATCAGGAATGTCACATTCATCTATTAATGTCCATCTAGCAGCAATATCCAGATACTGAAGATCTCCAGGTCGCCCATCTCTGTGGTCCCAAAGGTTAATCAAGGAATTTTTTAAAGGGTTATTCAGAAAGTTTCCTCCAGTTAAGCGTCCTTCGTCTCCATGGCAGCTTAACACAGTCTTGTCACAACTCATGAAAGCTCCGTTCGAGCCAATCCACAAGTCGGAATTGCAATTCCTGTCATGGAAAGTAGCATTACTCCTGGCACTAACATCAGCCAGGAGAGTGAGCGAAATCCAAGCATTTTCAATACAGGATCCCTTCATACAATTCAGGCCAGATAAGGTGATGCTAAGAACTAATCCGAAATTTGTTCCTAAAATACCCTATTCTTTTCATCTAAATGAACCAGCGATTCTTCCTACATATTTCAAGAATCCTTCTACAGTGGCTGAAAAAGCTCTTCATACTTTGGACATTGGCAGATGTCTAAAGTTCTACATTGAAAAGACAAAATCCTTTCGCAAATCGAACCAATTGTTTGTTGCTTACTCAGGTCCAAGAAGTGGTCTGGCCCTTTCAAGATCCTCCATCTCTAGATGGATTGCATCCGCCATCGTCTTCTGTCAAGAGAAAGCAGGAAGACCTCTCGACATAAAAGTCCGTGCTCACGATACACGGAAGATGGCAACGTCTTCTGCATTGCTCGCAGGAGTACCCCTTCGAGACATATGCAGAGCAGCAACCTGGTCGAATGTTTATACATTCACCAAACATTACTGTCTGGACACAGAATGGAAAGCAGATGCAGCAGTGGGACAGGCAGTACTGGGACATCTTTTTAAATAAGGTACATGTTTATGAATTTCTACTGTTTTTCTATAATGTTGTTTTTCTGCACAAATGACTGTAATGACAAAGGTCGCTTGTTTGTACCCTTTTGATTCTTAAAGAGTTCTTTTTCTATAAGGAGTTTATGGCACACAGCCCCGAGAAAAAAGGGGGTCTAGCCTAGAAACGCTCTGACAACAAGGACTGCTATCTACTCTGATACAAGCATGTGAATCTATGAAAGATTGAATACTGGAGAAAGAACTAGTTACTTACCTGTACACTATGGTCCTCCAGTATTATCTTTCATAGATCCACATGCGCCCGCCCACCTCCCCGTTTCTGCTAGGTAGACCACCTTTTATCTCTGGTTTTCCTGCATAGCTCACTCTTGGGCGGTAGGAAATCTGAGGTATGGTGGCTCTGCTGGGAATGGTGTAGGCTGGTGCTGGCTGCTGATTGGCTGTAGTTTGGGCCACATAATGAGGAGGAGAGGTTACCTATTGTTTCACTACTCTATGGTTTCCAGGCAGTTTTTTCTTCTACTGCTATGGTTATTATTTACCGGGAGACTCCCACCATGACGACGGGGAAGATACAAGCATGTGAATCTATGAAAGATAATACTGGAGAACCATAGTGTACAGGTAAGTAACTAGTTCTTTACCACCAACTTCAAGTTGGTGGTAATTAGCGATTTCCTTTTTGTAAAGTGCCGTGTGGCCCACATTCATGCCCTTACGGCATGTATGTGTGACACATGTGCACACATGCACATTTCAGGGGTGCAACAGGGTGTCCTTTTGACACCCTTGAAATAGCTCCCGCTTTTTGCGATTCTTTAATAGCAAATCGCAAATGGTGAATATCTTCCCATTCATACCTATGGGCCTCCTAGTCCTTAGGAATGAAGGGCTCGAGATTCCTTATTAACACATCTCAATTAGCCATTCTTTATTAAGGAATATTAAGGAATCGCTAATATTTTAGCGATTCCTGCCTACATTCAATTTTGTGAGTCCTTAATAGCGAATTGGTAAAATTCGCTATTAAGGACTCACAAATTTGAATTTACCTACATCTGGCCCCTAGTGAGCAAATGCTATGAGATATGAACTGCCCCTGTGGGCCCCGATAGCTATACTATAGCAGTGTGTCACTCTGCCCCCACTACCTCTCCTAGTGTAGCTCCACTAATACCAGATATGTTTAAAATATCTCTTTTAAAAGGGCACTCGGCACCCGCACAAGTAGATACCTTAAATGTTAATCCAATGACATCATGTTCCAATATCGTTAGTTAAAAACAATCAGATCATGTAATCGAATGTACTAATAGATTTCTCCCATTAGTGGAACTGAATGAGGGATCTTGTACCTCTCAGGGCAATGAAGAAAAAGGAGGTAGCGCTACAACTATTGTTCCTACTTGTCCCAGCAAGATCCTGTGCAGTGGCCACTCTATTAGTGAGTTAGTGGGGTTGAAAGTCCAGGTTAAGAATCTCGCAAATGAGGTTAGCATACTCAAGGGTATAATTGAATTGTTAACCACCTCATTGCAGTCTCCTACTCGCCCCACTCACATACACATCGGTATCCATTACTGAAAACATAGTGACACTCTTAAGGTTAGTACAGCCACTTCCAGCAGTGTTAGTGACCTCACTGAGCAACATTCCACACATTAGAGGCAATTATGCCCTGGTCAGATAAACCCACAAACCCTCACCGCTAACACCCTGGCTGCACGCAGAGGATCATGCATGCAACACATTGGATTTAAAAGAGAACAACGCACCATTCCCTGATCTGGTAATATATTTGCAACATCCTTAACTAAGGGACTTCTTAGCTCAGAGAGCTCTTTACTAGTCTTGTCAAATGCAGAATCTATTTGACTAATGTTCTCCAAATCTCTCCTAGCTTAATAAGGTAAGATGAACAGTCTCTAATTAATAAATGTACGCAATGGATAAGACACGTACGTAATTGTGGATCTGTTATCAGAAAATACATATCTTCTGCTAAAAGGTATACACCACTGGGCCATGATACTGATTTTGTTTGTCTTACATTAAAATCTATGGAGGTAGTAGATAATTTAGTAGCTTTTGAATTGAGGTAGTAGCTTTTGAATTGAGGATATCACATTTGACCACAAAAAACATTAGGATTAAACTTAATCCTCCTGCTATACCCATTAACAAAGCAGCCAGCAAACCAGTCACAACCAGCGATGAGGCCTCCACGCTAAATAGTATAGATTAATGCCTAAGGAGTCTCCCTCCACCAGTGGTATCACTGGAACCAGTGGAACTGGTTCATTCTGGGGTGGTGGATAGGAGTGGCTCCACCTAGCCAGTTACCAGTAGAATTAGTTCGCCAGCAGTAACTGGTGGGCTTTCGGGGTCTAAATTTCACACATAGGGTGATTCTCAGTGCCCCTTGGTAAACCAACAGCCTGAACAACTACTCAAATGCACCCAGATTGACCCTCACAGCACCCTGGGTAGCCAAGATCCAACACACCTTGCACTGGCCTCATGGAATATAGCTGGCTTGCCATCTAAAACAACCTCTCTTGACTGGATATCCTTTATAGAGGCACAGGATATTCTGGCATTTTGGGAAACCTGGGGGGTCAATGCAGTTTATGTTCCTGGCTACCTTAAGTTTTCAAAATCAGCATCTGATGGGCGCAAAGGAAGACCCCCAGGTGGGCTTACAATTTGGATTAGACAATGCCCTTGTTTTAAAATTGAGGAGATTCAGATCGACGATCCAGATATTTTGGCCATTCGTTTAAGATTTAAACATCCACCCCACCTAATGATGATTAATGTGTATGCAAGAGGTAATTTGGGAGGGAGAACTTCTATGACAATCTCTCTACTTGATAGCTTTCTAGATAAAAACAGAGGATCCGGCAATTTGGTTGTAGTAGATGATTTTAACACCACGTTTGATCCCCTTGCCTATGAAGATAGCAATCTCAGTGTCGAAGAAATTGAGGAATGGGGTATCCCCCCTTTGGAGCTACCCCCAGTAAGGAAATGGACAGAGGCTGCTCTTCAGCTCAAAGCACTGAGTTTAGAGAGGGGCTTAGGGCAGCAAACGGTAGAACAGCTTCAGACTAACAGGGCTCCCACAACTATTGCAATGGTTCAAGAAGTAGTCATATCAACTAAATCTTTATAAACCTTGAAAATTGGGCATCTCTCATTGATATGGAGGTGTTCCCCAGAAACGAAAGTGACCACAATCCTCTCTTGCTAAAGATGTGTTGTACAGGCTATGCAGCAGCTCATTCCCTAATCCTGAAATAGAGGCCACTGAAGTTATTTTGTGTAATGTTATGAGGAGGGTTAAATGGACAAGAGTTGTAGAAAATGAAGAGGCTCCTGCTCAGCTAAATGATGTAGTAGAGAGTACTTTAGCCGATCTTCAAAGGTTTCCAACTCAGGCTGAATTAAACAATAGCATCACCACAGTACATGAGAGCATGTTTTGTAAGTTGAAGAGCTTCTTTACTAAACTCCTCAAAACTAACAGGCCCCCTTAAAGCATGGGCATTGGTATAATAAGGCCTGTAGAGATACGTACAAGCAGTTGACCCAGGCTATAAGATTGAAAGACCCAGGAAACTTCAAACTTAAACGCAAGTTGTACAAAAACACACAGGCTGCAGAGAAGTCTTGGGACGAGACACGATGGTTAGAACTTCTCTAAGCTAGCAAGGACAGAAATATGCAAAGATTTTGGCAGCTAGTAAAACGGGGAGAGGAGGAAAGGGTCATGTACCTCATAATCATGTTGCCCCAGATAAGTGGGTTTCCTTCTTCGAGGAGCAATTTGCTGTTGGGACCAACGACCCAGGTGGTGGTCTATTTCAAATACCTAATTCAGATACTTTTTTGTTTTTTTACAAAGAGTGAGATGGAAACTGCCCTGTTTGCAGCACCAAGAAGGAGGGCCCCTGGCCCAGATGGCATCCCGTTGATTGTTTACCCACGATAAAGAAAACTGGCTATCATATATTCAGCTATTTGTGACTGCGATAGCTAGTGGAGCAAATATACCCGACTCCTGGCGAGGAGCTAAAATCTTACCCATCTATAAAAAGGGAGATCGATCCAGTCCCAGTAATTATAGGCCAATCAGTTTAATTGATTCTACTAAAACAATTATGGCCAGGTTACTGTTAAACAGAATTCAGTTATGGATCATAGACATCTTACCCCCTCCTCAGAGTACTTTGCCCTCTACTCAGCGCTTGGACGCCCTCGGGCAGCAACCGCGCTATACAATTCACCTTTTCATTTCATTCAATATATTATCCCCCCTACAGGCAGGCTTAGGGTAAACGTAAGCACTATTAACCAGGTCTTCCGTTTCATTTTAATTTATTGGTGTGTCATTATTTTAACAGGTGGCACCATCTATGCCTCCTTTGTTGATTTAAAATCAACATTCGATACGGTTCCACGTACAAAGCTCTGGTGAGTTTTAAAAGAATTGGGTATGCCCCTGGAGCTTTTATAATTGTAGTCGAATTACATGAGCACAACTATGCACAAGTCCGATGAGGTACCCTGGGCAATGTCACCCCAAGATTTTCAATTTTAAAAGGGATACGCTAATGGCATGTACTGGCTCCCACTTTATTCTTTCTTTTTATAAATGGGGTTGTTAATTATTTTCAATCACATTCCCCTTCTTTAGCTGGTTCATACTTATGTTTGCAGATGATACACTAATTTTATCCAAAACTCAAGCAGGGCTGCAGCAAACGTTTTGTCGCTTTGAAGTCTTCTGCAGAGAACATGAACTGGTGGTGAATGTGGACAAAATCAAGTTCATGGTTATGCACAGGCACAAGGCGGTCAAGGGCAGGGTCTTTATGAATGGGGTCCTATTGGTACAGACAGATGTTTTTACCCATCTGGGGATTACATTGGGGAGAAAACTGGATTGGAAGCCCCAGATAAAGGTAATGGCTCTTAAGCACTCTCAACTTGCAGGACAATTATTAAGTGAGCATAGGCTCTCCAATACTAAGCCGGTAGGCCCAGTTCTTAAGATCTACAATACAAAGATCATGACCTCCACCCTTTACAGGGCAGAACTCTGGGGGTTCGAGAATGTTTTGCCATTAACCATAGCCCAGAATAAATTTGTGAGAGGCCTTACTGGCCTTCCCCAGAATACACCTCTCACACCACTATACTTTGACCTGGGATGCAACACATTTGCCCAAGCCGCAAGATTTACACCTCTTACGTTCTGGCGAAGATTGTGGTCAACCCCGGAGCTTCTACATTACGCAAACATGCTTAAAGATGTCAGAGACCCTCAATATTTACGGCAGGTCAACTATATTTAAGATGGTTGCCCTTCCCCGCATACTATACCAGCTGCAGAGCCACCCGTACCCGATCCAATCGTCATGGTTCAAACAGGTTAACTCCGCTCTGGGCCAATTTCTATGGGCTGGGGGAGCGTCTAGAGTGGCCTTGCGTACCTGTTTTTTGGCTACTTATTGTGGGGGATTGGCGACGTCGGATATGTTGTCTTATTATCAAGCAGCACACCTTGTGGTATTAAATGACTGGTGGTATGATGACAGGGGGGACCCGGCCTACGCCCTTGAGAGGTATCTGATGGACCCAAACACACTATCTTATACTCGGCACAGTTAAGAAAGGGGCTGCCAAGAGCAACGCACGCATGGGATGGTGGGGGAAGCTGACGAGGGAGACCCCACTCTGGCACAATGGGCAGCTGCCGGCGCTGGCGTCGTTACAGGGCTTCAGAGGCTGGGACTTGATAGGAATTTCTGCACTGGGACATCTCATGAAGGGTACAACGCGGAAATCTTTTCAAGAACTCAGCGAATAATTCAGTCTGCCCCGCACACAGTTCTTTAGATATCTACAGTTCAGGCATGCCCTCACACCCATACTGGATGGACTAGATACCTTGCCAGAATTTAGCCCGATAGAAGCGAAGGTGTTCATGGGGGACCTGGGGGAGAAGAAAATATCCTGTATATATCAGACACTGGTCACACATTGCTCTTCTGATCTGCAGCCTCTACGGGATCGATGGGTGAGTGATGTGGGCGCACTGGAGGAGGAGGACTGGCGTGAAGCCCTTGAATCCCCCAGGGGGGCGGCTATCGCCGTGCGCCTACGTCTAATACAGTTTAAGTACTTACACTGTACCTACTATACCAGAGAGAGATTGTGGAAGTCTGGCCTGATTGAGTCCCAATATGCTTGCGATGCAGTCGTGAGATGGGTGACCTCATGCACACAGTATGGGGCTGTTGTGGCCTGGTGAGATTTTGGGCTGGAGTATGGAGCTGTCTGTCGGAGGCGCTGGGGTGGGACCTCCCCCGTACTCCAAAATTGGGGCTACTACCCGTCCTGGAAGGGGTGGGAGGTAACTACAAAAGACACTTGCTCCTGCTGTGCCTTATGGTAGCGAAAAGAGATATTGCTCAGGCCTGGAAGGACTCCAGGGCTCAAGCATGGTTGGATGGAAAAGAGGACTTGACTTTTGCATGGGATTGGAACGACCAGTATTCGAAGCTAGAGGCTGTCCCCAAAAACATTACAAAATATGGAAAAGGTGGGCAGACTACAGGGGCCTGTGGCTTGAACCCCCAGCACCAGCGGGAGGCTTGGAGGAGCAGTTATGATGGGCATGTGGAAGGAACAATGTATACACTGTTTTGTATATACCTATTCAATACGGTATCAGAGATACATTGTGCATTGGGGGGGCAGGGGGAATTGGAGTGGTTGGGCAAAGGGGTGGGGTGTTGGAGGGAAGTTGTCTTTTCCTTTTTTTTTTTATCGATAAATGTAACGCTGATTATGATGTACTGTACTTGCTACAGCCTCTCCGGGGTACGGTGTGCTGTGTCTTTCATGCGATTTCTTAATAAAAAGAGTTGTTTAAAAAAAAAAGATGTCAGAGACGCTGACACGTCTCACAAGATTACCTGTCTTCAGAAGTTAAAATGCTCCCTGGTGAATATGGGTATGAAATACAAAACAGGGGGAGGTAGAGGGAGAGATCAGCCAGGTTCGCCCTCCACAGCAATACTTATTCAAAAAAGATCTGAAAAATTCAGATCCAGAGAACCTGACTAACTACTGGAACATGACACCTTTAGGTCTGTTTCAGAAACAGGGAAAGAAAACTTTTTCTTTATAGTCCCCTCACTCACCGGAGTTTCCTCACGGTGACATGCTTCATCATTGGGGCTTCCCAACCCACTGCGGGTTGAGGCGTGCTACGACTATCGCAGTTGCGTAGGAGCACTTTTTTATGAAGACTATGTGTCGTGTAATGTGAGAGAAAGGGGAAAATGAAGTGGAGTGAAAACTTAAAAATATCCTACTAGTGAGCTAAACTAACTTTATTCAGGCTCCTAGTGGATATATTAAAAATGGGGTGGTTTACTAGGTAAACCGGTTCTATTATGGAACACAGTGCCTAGTAAAAGTGTCAACTAGTTTTGAGCTGCACCCCACAGCTCTTCTTCAGGACTACAACAGGGTCCAGCCCTGTGAGTACCACTCCAAAACAAAAAGTGAAAAGTATGCCTATATTAATATATGAATATACATACTCATTTCTTGCAATTCATTGGCATATCTGAAAAGAAAAATACTTCCAATGTTATAGGTTCAATGTTCATTTACCAAGTGATGTTAACAGAATTAAAAGTGACATTTCATATTAAAATGGTGTCTGAATGACCTTCTTAGTGATAGTATATAAACACCTTCACCCGTTTCACATACACACTCTCCAGAACCGAGTGGTCCCCTCATCTGAAGGAGCACCCTTCGTGAATTGCCTGTGACTATACATTAATATAAACAGCACACATGTGACCTGGTCTGTGGGTCCAACACAAAACATAACGGACGAAACAAACAAAAGAGGAAAATATCATACTTTTTCTGAGGTTTCACTGAACCTCATGGTCAATCGCGGGAAAGTCATGTGTCCCCGTAACTACCTAGAAGATGGGATAATCAGAAACAAATATGGGTTCTTAATTATTTAGATATCGGTGCAACACGCGCTTGCGAAAACGCGTGGGGCTGGTAGCTGTGCTATTCCGATAACTTGGATGGATCTTACTTGTTACGAGGCTCTGTCTTGGCGGTAAACCTACTCGGCTACCCTTGAGACCGGCGATCGCTGTCTCATGCTGGGAAAGTGTGTATTAAGCTTTCCCAATACTGGTCTCGCTTCCGGATGCGGAGCTAGACCGCGTTTGTTATTCAAAGATGGCCGCTCGTGTTGGAACCGAGCGAGGGCCATCTTTGAATACTCGGGTTGGTCGAATAACGAACTTGTACTGAGTTGTTGCAAGGTGATCAAACTAATAATGGTGATTAAAGCCACCATATGGAAGAAACTTACGGGTATTAACGAACTGGTTATTTAGGCTTATACATATATTTGTTTCTGATTATCCCATCTTCTAGGTAGTTACGGGGACACATGACTTTCCCGCGATTGACCATGAGGTTCAGTGAAACCTCAGAAAAAGTATGATATTTTCCTCTTTTGTTTGTTTCGTCAGTTATGTTTTGTGTTGGACCCACAGACCAGGTCACATGTGTGCTGTTTATATTAATGTATAGTCACAGGCAATTCACGAAGGGTGCTCCTTCAGATGAGGGGACCACTCGGTTCTGGAGAGTGTGTATGTGAAACGGGTGAAGGTGTTTATATACTATCACTAAGAAGGTCATTCAGACACCATTTTAATATGAAATGTCACTTTTAATTCTGTTAACATCACTTGGTAAATGAACATTGAACCTATAACATTGGAAGTATTTTTCTTTTCAGATATGCCAATGAATTGCAAGAAATGAGTATGTATATTCATATATTAATATAGGCATACTTTTCACTTTTTGTTTTGGAGTGGTACTCACAGGGCTGGACCCTGTTGTAGTCCTGAAGAAGAGCTGTGGGGTACAGCTCGAAACTAGTTGACACTTTTACTAGGCACTGTGTTCCATAATAGAACCGGTTTACCTAGTAAACCACCCCATTTTTAATATATCCACTAGGAGCCTGAATAAAGTTAGTTTAGCTCACTAGTAGGATATTGTTAGGTTTTCACTCCACTTCATTTTCCCCTTTCTCTCACATTACACGACACATAGTCTTCATAAAAAAGTGCTCCTACGCAACTGCTATAGTCGTAGCACGCCTCAACCCGCAGCGGGTTGGGAAGCCCCAATGATGAAGCATGTCACCGTGAGGAAACTCCGGTGAGTGAGGGGACTATAAAGAAAAAGTTTTCTTTCCCTGTTTCTGAAACAGACCTAAAGGTGTCATGTTCCAGTAGTTAGTCAGGTTCTCTGGATCTGAATTTTTCAGATCTTTTTTGAATGAATATGGGTATGACTCACCTATGGGAAGATCCGACAGGGCACACTTTTCCCGCCAAAAAAGCATGTAAAGAGGCATATTGGTTTACGTTAAATTAATAAATCGTGTTATCCACCAGTAATCGTATATTGACCAGTACTTTTCTGGAGCATAAGCCAAGAGCCTATGTTTGAAAACTTTTGGGACTATGTCACTAGGCCAAATGATAGGAAACTATTTTATCAGTTCCGAGTGGGAACCCTGCCAAGTAAATTCATCACTGCCAAATGGAAGCAGTCCACAGATAGTAAATGTGCATTCTGTTTAGATCAGGATGAAACTCTACCTCACATTCTATTTGTATGTTCGGCCTATACTTCCCCACAAAGCAGATGACTAAAACCGATATGTCGTAACTTGGGTACTAGGTTATGTGCAACTGCTTTAAGAATATTAAAGACCAGCAGTCAAGAGTCTATTGTGATAGCCATAGCAACATTTTTAAGCTGGATATGGAGAATTCGGTCACATTCATTAAAAGCAACAGCCGCTATCGAACAGTACCAACCCATTGCCTGATGTTCAGCCATTCTGTAGTAGGGGATCTCTGTGTATAGTCATAATCTAGTGAATAGTCCCGCCCATGTGCGTGGACCCCGGAGCAATCAAAAATAATTCTCTTAAGCTGTCTTCTGTGCAGTCCTGCATAGACACTTAAGAGAAAATTAAAGACAAATAATGCAGCCTATACCTACAAGGCTACACTCTCCAGTACTTCAACTAGAAATGCAAAGGATATTCCACAATTATCACATTTAACCCAACCTGCTAAGTTTCACCCAAAGAGAAACTTCCCCTTCACCAACTCCTTGGATTGATAGAGAGGAAGGGATGGACAGACAACCCCCCATAGGCTGCCATTATGTGTCTGGAAAAGGGATACCGTGCCTTTAAGGAACTCTCCAGAGACCCTCGGTATCCCAGAATGCGCAGCCAAAGTCCTTTTACTTTCAGTTCTTTTTTCCGGCTCCTGCTAGCAGGACCCTGGAGCATTGAGCTCTCTTTTTTTGTGTGTTTTTTCAATTTTTTGGCACTTTTCAAGTGTTTTGAGTGTTTCACTTGATGTCTGACTGCTTCTTCCTTTTGCTGGAGTTTTTGGCCAGTTTTGCCCACTCTTTTGTCGAATATGCCAGCTTTATTCGACAAGTGCCCTGAGTGTGCCAGGAAGAAGGCTAAATAGGCCGCTCACAGAGTGTGTATCCTCTGTCTCCCATCATCCCATGTCCCTGAAGACTGTGAGATTTGTCAATCCTACTCCAGGAGGGCGCTGAGGGACAGGGAGAAAATTTGTCTCCAAGGCCTGGAAGAACTAAGGAGACATCAGGAACCAGGTGGGTCTGGGCATGAAGGTACTAGGTCTTCGTCCTCTGCCCGTGCTTCGGCCTGTGGGGGGCTCCCCAGTCAAGAAAAGGCCAGGAAAGGGCACAGATCTCCATCGACGTCGATGGCCTCGGCGTCGAGAGGGGTGACCACCATCTGCTCCCCGTCGCCCAAGGGTTCTGGGTCGAATCGACGTCGCCGTTCGACGTCGAGGGGACTTACGTCGAGAAGTCGGACGAGGTCGACGTCGAGGACTTCATCGACGTCGAGACGCCATTGACGTTAAGATGGTTCCAAGAGGCACCGGCGCTCGCCGCCGAGGTCGACTCCACTTTCGACGTCGAGGAGAAGAGGGTCGACGTTGAGGGACGTATCGACGTGTTCGACGTCCAAAAAGATGTCGACTTCGAGGAAGGAGAAATCAACGTCAAGGGGGCGATCAAGGGCCAGGACTGTTTCCCATGCCTCAGTGGTCAGCCTGTCTATTGCATCCACGAGCCCACGGTCGAGGTGGCGCCGGCGCTCGTCTGAGAAGAGGTCGACCTCGAGAACTTCCTCGTCTAGGCCTGCGCAGAAGAAGAAGAGGAGAGTGGTTAGGTCTCCGAACTCTGAATATTCTCAGACCTATTCGCCTTCTAGGCCCAGGTCGCCTACACCTCCTCCATTGCCTAAGGAGACTCCTCCTCGTCCTCCTACTCCTCCTCCTCCTCCTCATCGTCCTCCTCCTCATCCACCGCGGCCTCCTCCATGGTCTCTATCTTTGCAGCGCTTTCCGTCGCCTCCTAAGGGGCCGCCACAGCCTAAGATTCCGGTTCTGCCTCCGCAGCTTCCGCCTCCTGTACGGCCAGTGGATCGCCCGAGGCCTAGGAGGTCTAGGTCACGGTCCAGTCGGAGACAATGATCAAAGAGTGACCGTCGATCTTCGACACGGTCCTGACATCGTCACCGGAGGGACAGGTTAAGGTCCTGTCATATGGACTCTGTCATACGGACAGTGCCCGGGAAAATTCGCCCACCTTATCGATTCCCCCCATATGAAAGTGTCACCGGTGGATGACATTGTATTGTTTCAGGAGGTGTTATTGAGAGGGGCAGTGAAGCTGGGGATTACTCTAACTGTACCCACACCTTTTACATCGGGGATCTTCGAGACCTTGCACAAGCGGCAGTTGTCTCGACCCGTGTTGCCCTTGGTGCCAGGGCTGGAGGAACCGGCTATGGAGCTCTTCCTGACTCCGGTGTCAACGAAATCCGCTCCTTACCGGCTGCAGAAAAAGTACAGGCCCCAGACTCCGATCCGGCGTTCCTTAGATCAGACCCGGTGTCGGATTCAGTAATCATCACTGCGGCCAGGAAGCAGCACGATACTGCCCCGTCTTCTATGGTGCCTCCAGATAAGGAGAGCCATCAGATGGATTCAGCGGGAAGAAAAGTCTGCGGTACGGCTTCTACTTCCATGAAAGCCGCTAGCGCCGCGGCTCTCTTGGGTCGGTACGACCGGTCTTTGTGGGAGTCTCTGCAGCAGTTTCTGGAGCACCTTCCTAGGGACAAGAGGGAGGACTTCCAGGAAATCATCAATGAGGGCATGATGGTATCCAATCAGGTGATCAGCTCGGCTGCAGATTCCTCTCTCTTGGCGGCTCATGGATACTGCCACGGGATTAACCTGAGACACCATGCCTGCTTGTGCCTGACATCGCTGTAAACAGAGGCGCAGCAGGGAGTCGCCAATTTGCCGTTCTCTGAGTCGACGCTCTTTGGAAAGCATGCGGATGAGGAGGTGGCCCGCATGAAGGCAGAGGCAGAAACCCTGACGGCCGTCGGGTTAGAAAAGCCAAAAGAGCAGAGGAAGACCTTCTGTCCCTTCCAGAGACGTTTTGGTGCCCAGGGAAGAGGGCAAGGTAGTCAAGCTGGCCAGCAGCAACAACAGCAGTAGGAGTACCAGCGGCGGCCATTCCAGAAGCGTCAGAGGGGCAGAGGTGCCCAGCTGTCCTCCTCGATGCCCAAGGGCCCGGCCGGGTCTAGGCCCTGAGGTGTTACTTCCTCCTCGTCCGTTACCCGCTCCGGTGGGGGGAAGCATACAACATTACTTGGCAGAGTGGAGAAAAATTACTCAGGACAAGTTGGTGCTGAATACTGTTTGCAATGGATACAGTCTTCGTTTCGTCAGCCCTCCTCCAGCGATTCCACCGGTTCGCTCGCAGTTCCAGCTGCTCGAGCTCCAAGCGGAGGCCGATACCCTGTTAAGAAAAAGGGCGATCGAAGACGTCCCTTTGTCTCAAAGGGGAAAGGGTCTTTACTCCCGGTTCTTTCTGGTGCGCAAGAAAGACAAGAACAAGTTCAGGCCCATTCTGGATTTGCGACAAGCAAACAAATGGATTCGCAGTGAAAAGTTTCGCATGCTGTTTCTGCACCAGATTTATCCTCAGCTACAAAGAGGAGACTGGCTTTGCGCAATAGATCTGCAAGATGCATACTTCTATGTGCCCATTGCACAGAAACATCGGAAGTTCCTGCGATTTCCGGTCGGCACCAAACACTACCAGTACACCGTATTACCGTTTGGACTGAAGTCTGCGCCCAGGACCTTTTCAAAGTGCATGGCAGTGGTGGCGGCTCACCTGCGAAAGAACAAGGTGTTTGTCTACCCGTAGTTGTACGACTGGTTGATCAAAGCCTCCACATTCCAGGAAGCGCAATTGCACTTCAACAGGACGGCCGTTCTGTTGAGCCAGCTGGGGTTGCGCATAAACATGTCCAAGTCTGTTCCGACTCCTGTCCAGTGCCTACAGTACTTGGGAGCCTCCATCGATACTCTTTCAGCAAGCGTGTCTCCTCGGGAGGAGCGACGCTTATCGATCCATCGGAAGGCTAAGGCTCTCATGGCGGTTCCATCTACGACAGTGAGGACGGTGTCTTTTCTACTGGGGTCGATGGCCTCTTGCATCTTCCTCACGCCACACGCACGCCTCCACATGAGGCCGCTCCAGGAATGTCTGGAGGATCAGTGGGACCAGAAGCGGGGGAGCTGGGACAACAGGATCCAGCTGTCCCTTCACGCTCAACAGTCCCTGAGATGGTGGTGCTCAGCAGAGAATCTCCTCAAAGGGGTTCCATTCCACAAGGACATTCCCATTCAGACTATCTTCATGGATGCTTCTCTCCACGGCTGGGGAGCGCATTCCGACCTTCTACAGATCCAGGGAACGTGGTCCCCAGCGGAATCCACGTATCACATTAATTTCCTGGAACTCAGAGCTGTTCACTTGGCACTGAAGGCTTTTCATCTGTCCTTCCAGACCAACTCCTGCTTGTGCAGATGGACAATACAACCACGATGTATTACCTCAACAAGCAGGGGGGCTCGAGATCGCGCACACTGTCACAAGAAGCGCAGGCGATCTGGCACTGGCTGCTAGCCAGAGGACTGACGATAACGGCTACTCATCTGCCAGGTGTGCAGAATGCTCAGGCGGACGCACTCAGCAGGATGATCCAAGAAAACCACAAGTGGGTCATAAACGAAGAGGTGCTCGAAGACATCTGTGAGAAGTTGGCCTGATATGCAGTGCTCACTATTCTAGTGATCACTATGTATCAGTCCAAACAACCCTTATTGATGATTGGTTGTAAGTCAACCTTATAGACCAGCTATCCTAGTAGCATGGACAAGAGCAGTCTTTAGGCTAAACTCTAGAGGGCGTGTTAAGCCAGCTGTTATACCATCACATATACCCCTTGAACACCAAGTGAAAGGACACCACACAAGTTGTTATGAAAATAAAAGGATATTTATTTATAACAAACAGCACTGGACTCTTTATGAGGACAGGGCGCTAAGCACAATACAAAACTCTTAAAGAAATACTGAAAGTCGCACAATTTACACAAATGCCCGAGGGGCACGAAAAATCATATACTATGGAAGTGGAATGCGAAATTACTAGCAGGTAAGTACTACTCTCAGAGACTTTAGAAACGCTAGGCCTACAATACTGAACCCCTAGATTAGAAGCAGGAGGCCTAGGGACGTCGTGTGCAGAGTGGGAACTTTCACGCGTAATGCGGGACAAAGTCTATGGATGCTAGTAAATGCAAAGTTAGTGTTCTCGAGCGAACCCGACTAGGTAGGTCAAAAACGAAAGTTGATCTAGACACTTAGAGAGTTGGTCTACGCTGGAGCACCGTGGTACTCGGTTTACCTAGCCCAGGGGCTGCGGCTGCATAGGGTTCAAGTGTCGTCGGGTTTCTTCGTTGACGAACCAGGAGCCTGAAAGAAGTTGTTGCTGGCAGGCGACCAGTGAAGATGGATGGTGTGATCCAAGCCTGGATCGGTGATGGAGACGACCTGTAAGCAGAGGGGACCAAGTTCTGAATCACTAGCCAGTGATTAGATGGGCACCAGGATGGCACCGGATGAGGTCACCTCGACCAGGTGAGTGGGCGACGCTGGGCTCTGCAGTCTCACGGACCAGGGGGCATTGTCGGCGACCAGGATGGAGGTGCGAGCTGTCCCACGAAGGTATCTGCTGTCGGCAATGCTGGACCCAGGATTGGGGCAGCAACTCTTGGCAAATGCAAGCCCACGCTGTGGACACAAAATGGCGTCTGGAGTGGACCAGGAGGGCCCAGGGTGCTCCTCTGTTGGAGGGGAGCAAGGGCCAGTCTGGAGCAACCAGACCAGCGATGGAGATGTCGTAGTTCGTCGTCAAGAGGGCTACAAGCCAGCAGGCAAGTGGCCGGACAACGCGGTGAGCAGCAAAGAGCAGAAGGGCCCCACGCAGATCTCGTGGATGCTGGGGGGCTGGACTTCAGTGCTGGAGCTGCTCAGGGTTAGGGCTTCTCAAACCCCAAAGCACTCACTCGAGGATCCCTCGGCGGTCGTGCTGGATAAGCGTAGTGCAGTTCTGAAGATGGCCGGTCCCTTGAGGTCTCGTCACACCCACGAATCTCAGCTGGGCTAATGATGCAGGTAGAGGTCAGAGGTGCCAGGGAAGCCGGGTCTCGTCGTGCTGGTCAGTCTGGTTCCGGAGGAAGGACGTGCCGCAAAC
Organism: Lissotriton vulgaris; assembly: GCF_964263255.1. Taxonomy (NCBI): domain Eukaryota; kingdom Metazoa; phylum Chordata; class Amphibia; order Caudata; family Salamandridae; genus Lissotriton; species Lissotriton vulgaris. Next base: position 976,581,913 of record NC_141697.1, read on the forward strand.
CGCAGGTTACTTAGTTGGTGCCCGCTGATGCAGGGTGACTACTCCTTCGTCACAAGGGAATAATCTTGAGAAGAAGTCTTGAGTTCCTTTCGTAGAAAGTAGTTTCAGGATTCGAAGATGATCTAATTTGGAAGGGTCCCCGCTCCCACCTTTATACTAAAGAAAGGGGCTGGTACGCGACTAGGTCCTGCCCATGGGTGGGACCAGGAAGGGGGGTGGTTACACCCCTCTCCCATGCCGGACTTTCCCCAGCTCAGGGGCTGGGGTGCCCCTGGAACTGGTTCAAGCCGGCCTATGCATAGTGAGCACCGGGGTGCCACTTGCAGTCACCTTCCTATTCAGCCCTGCCTACCCAGGATACACAAAACCCTGTCTGGGATGGTGCTAGCACCGCCCCTGACAGGAAACCCTTTGTCCAAGCTCTCCTCGCTGGAAGGACTCCCAGCAGCAGGAGGTCAGACTTGTGTCTGTGGTGGCAGCATCCATTTTGTGATGCTGAGGCTCGAGTTAACTTTAACCGGGGTTCACAGTTACACACATGTTGTGTCCCTCTAGAAGGGTGGAATGCTAACCCCGTCGCCAGAATTGGCGAGGGGTTAGTATTCCAATTCGTATGACACCTTACTCGACATGTTTTGATAAAGCGATACCAGAGTTGGCATATAACCGCGAGGATTATAATGCACTTAAGAGTATATGGTATGCGTTATCATGGAACAGCTATTAGGACTTGGTTCCGCAAGCTGCAAACGGGCTCAGCTCATGCCATAGCACCATCTCACATGATTCCAAGCACTCTGCCTTCAGGATTGTTAAGGCCTGCCATAGGAGTGACTGATAGGAATACAAGTGTCCATTTTAGGGTTAGATATAGGTATACTATATCTAAAGCAAAGGGTGATTAAACCACCTTGCCCCAGCTGTCGTGCAGCCAGTTGTGTAAGATTTAGATGGCCAGCCAGGGGTGGCATAATACATGCTGCAGCCCCTGGTAGTCCCTGGGTACACCTATGCCCTGGGTACAGGGACTGATAAGGTGGCCCAGTACCAATTAGATATGTACCTAAGGTACATGGAATCCATTTTCCAGAGAGAGCAGTAGGCCTGGGGCCCTGAATAGCAGGGTCCCAGGTCAACTAAGTCGGAAAACCAGCAAAACACCAGGCAAAAAGTTGGGGGCAACCATAGTCAGGTATCCACCCTCCTACATAACCCCCCCCCCCCCAAACGAAAGGAGATAAGGCTATCCTTGACCAGGTAAGCCTATATTGCCTGAGTGGCCATATGAGGTGGTACATGCACTGGCATGGTTACCCCCTGTGTCATGGTCCAATAAGCAATCCCTCACCCTAAGGGTATCTGAGGGTCTCCACCATAGGGAATCTCTACCTGTGGTGTGTTTTGGCAAAGTAAAAGGCTGGTGTGGGAATGTAGTACTGAAGTGAGTCTCCACTACTGTTGGGCTCAACTTCCTCCAATCACTATCCACCATATGTGCCTTTCTTTCCAGGACTGAGTTGCTGTGAGCTCTCAGGGTCAACCTCTGGCTACCTAAAGTTGGAGGCTGAGTCCCTCTGTTTGGCTTACTGGAGGGACAGGTCAGGTTTGGGGTTTTTAGGCCCCAGGTTTGGCTGTGCCCAACAGTGTCCATCTGTGGGAGGTCCGTAGCTAATTTTAAGGGGGATCCCTCAGGAGTGTGTTTTCTTTTCACTGGGCTAGGAGTACTAGCTTCAGTGCCCTTAATCTGCTGATTGGGGAGTTCTTTTGGACAGGGGGCCCTTTGGGGTCCACCACTGGCATCCCTGACCTCTACAGCCCTGGGCTGACTGAGGCAGGGTAGAGAGGGGCAGGTTACCTGCTCCAGACTGGGTCCCACCTTGGAAGGGTCCACTGACATCAGGGGCTCTGCCAGGCTAGGCCTGACTACCTCTGGGGCAGTTCCTTCACAAGGGGTCAGATCAGTTCCCTGAGGAGGCTGATCCTTTCCTAGAGTCTGGTGGGAGGGAGATTTCTCTTCCTCCTCAATGCTCTCTGTCTGAGTGGAGTGATCCATAGTTTCAGGCTTCACAACACTATTATCTGTCTGAGTTTGAGCTGTGGCCATCACAACTCCACCAACCTTTTCAGGAAGGGACTCAGTTTGGGTATGGGCTGTGACCATCACAGCCTTGCCAACCTGTTCAGGAAAGGCATCTTTCTGGGATAGGGCTGTGACTGGCACAGCCCTCCTGACCTGTTCAGGAAGGACATCTTGGACTGGGGCTGTGGCTATCACTGCCCCACTAACCTTACCATGGAGGTTTACCATTTTAAAATGGGTTTCTTGCTCTACCTCAGCCCAGGCTGAGATCTCTAAATCATTCCCCAGTAGGCAATCTACAGGCAGGTTTGGTGACACTGCCACTCTCTTGTGGCCAGTGACACCTCCCCAGCGGAGATTTATTACTGCTATGGGATGATCTCTCTGCACTCCATCAATGTTCATCACCTGGTATGTGGCTCCAGGTATAAGTTGCCTTGAGGGGACTAGGCTCTCAGTCACCATGGTGATGCTAGCCCGTGTGTCTCTGTAGGCCTCAACTTTTGAACCATTGATGAGGGGCTCCTGTCTGTACTTGCCCAAAGTGTTGGGACAAGTTGTGAAGGTGGCAAACCCCATGCCAGTCTCACAGACAAGAGTATCTAAGTTTGGGGACCTGGTTAGGCCAGAGTCCCCAGGAACTCCCAAAGTAAATGCACCCAGATTCTTGGGGGCACTCCCACCACCTGGGGGATTACTACTAGTAGTAATAGGAGGCTGGGAAGTTTTACCTGGGGGTATGTTCTCCTTATTGTTGTTGGCCTTGGGGCAACTGCTGTCACTTTTGTAATGACCTACCTGTTTGCAGGTATGACAATAAGGTTTCTTTTGGGTATTGGAAGGATTTTGGGACCCACCCTTTTCAGAGGAGTTTTGGGGCCCTGGGGTTTGATCAGAAGATTTATTCCCACCCTTCTCTTGAGGCTTGGTTGATTCCTTCTTTTGGTCACCACCCTGGTTCTTAGGCCTAATCCTGGTTCTGACCCATTTGTCTGCCCTCTTACCCAATTCTTGTGGAGCGGTCAGATCAGAGTCTACCAGGTGCTGGTGTAATAACTGGTTATGACAATTACTTAAGACTTGCTCTCTCATAATTAGATTGTACAATCCTTTGAAATCAGTAACCTTACTTCCCAGTAGCCAGCCTTCAAAAGCCTTAGTGGCACAATCAACAAAGTCAGCCGAATCCTGAGACTGAGTTTTCTGGGTGTCTCTGAACATCAACCTGTACTGTTCAGTTGTTAAGCCAAACCCATCAACCAGTGTATTCTTCCGGACTTGGTAATTGTTAGCATCCTCAGCTCTAGTAGTGAGGAGCTTATCTCTACCTTTACCTTCAAAGGAGAGCCACAAGATAGCTGCCCACTGACTCTGGGGGATGCACTGGACAGTGCAGGCCCTCTCCAAAGACGTCATCCATTTGTGGATGTCATCCCCTTGTTTAAAGGGGGGCACTATCTTACTCAGGTGTCTAGTGTCTAAACTCCTGTCCTTTTCTCTAGGTAAAATGCTGCCACCAGTGGGGTCTACCCCACTCAATTTCTGCTCTCTAGCAAAGGCAAGTCTCTCTTTGGCCAGGGCAAGTTCTTCCCTTTCAATCCTCAGATTGACTTCCCTCATCTTAGCTTCATGCTCTCTTCTCTGAGGGGATGTCATCCCTCTGTGAGAAGAGGTCTGAGAGCCATTGGTTCGAATGGATCTGTTAGAGCCTCTGGATAGAGACCTAACTCGTCCACTCCCAATGTTAAGCCTGCCTGAGAGTGGCCCTGGGGGTCCCCCAAGTCCATTCTCATGCCTGCTTAAGTTGGTCCTGGTGAGTCTACTGACTTCTACCTGACCCTTGTCTGCCTCATCCCCTGACAACTCTGTATCCACCTCCTCTCCTTCACTAACTGTTCCATTGAGTTGGAGGTCAGGGTCCCCAAGGGTTCCCTCTAAGGGGGGCATGCTCCCATCTGGATTAGGAGGGCCTGTGTTAGAAGCCCTCCTGGCATCATAAGTCTCTAAGAGACCAATCAGGAATGGGATTGTAGGGTTAGAACCCTGTTTCAGCTTCCTGGAGGTACACACTTGTCTCATCTCCTGGAAGCTAAGAGCTGCATATCTTGATATGACCTGTGGAGGGTCAACTGACACAAGGGGGGCCTCTGAATTCCCTCCTTTGTCTGACATGCTTCTAGTGTGGTGTAAGTGATGCACCTACCTACACTATTTGTTTGCCTACTGATCCCTTGCTAAGAGTTGTAGTCAGGGTGTGTTAAGCCCTGTTGAACTACAACAGCTGGTTCAGTAGAACTCAGAGTATTCTAAGCTAAGTTATATGTACCTTTGTACTTATGTGATCTTTCAAATTATATTCTTAGGATACGTGTGGTAAAACAACAGCATGCTCAAATCCCACCCGCTGCTCACCAATGTGAGAAGTTGGCCTGATAATGCAGTGCTCACTATTCTAGTGATCACTATGTATCAGTCCAAACAACCCTTATTGATGATTGGTTGTAAGTCAACCTTATAGACCAGCTATCCTAGTAGCATGGACAATAGCAGTCTTTAGGCTAAACTCTAGAGGGCGTGTTAAGCCAGCTGTTATACCATCACATATACCCCTTGAACACCATGTGAAAGGACACCACACAAGTTGTTATGAAAATAAAAGGATATTTATTTATAACAAACAGCACTGGTCTCTTTATGAGGACAGGGCGCTAAGCACAATACAAAACTCTTAAAGAAATACTAAAAGTCGCACAATTTACACAAATGCCCGAGGGGCACGAAAAACCATATGCTATGGAAGTGGAATGCGAAATTACTAGCAGGTAAGTACTACTCTCAGAGACTTTAGAAACGCTAGGCCTACAATGCTGAACCCTTAGATTAGAAGCAGGAGGCCTAGGGTTGTCGTGTGCAGAGTGGGAACTCTCTCGCGTAATGCGGGACAAAGTCTATGGATGCTAGTAAATGCAAAGTTAGTGTTCTCGAGCGAACCCGACTAGGTAGGTCAAAAACGAAAGTGGATCTAGACACTTAGAGAGTTGGTCTACGCTGGAGCACCGTGGTACTCGGTTTACCTACCCCAGGGGCTGCGGCTGCATAGGGTTCAAGTGTCGTCTGGTTTCTTCGTTGACGAACCAGGAGCCTGAAAGAAGTTGTTGCTGGCAGGCGACCAGTGAAGATGGATGGTGTGATCCAAGCCTGGATCGGTGATGGAGACGACCTGTAAGCAGAGGGGACCAAGTTCTGAATCACTAGCCAGTGATTAGATGGGCACCAGGATGGCACCGGATGAGGTCACCTCGACCAGGTGACTGGGCGACGCTGGGCTCTGCAGTCTCACGGACCAGGAGGCGTTGTCGGCGACCAGGATGGAGGGAGTGCGAGCTGTCCCACGAAGGTATCTGCTGTAGGCGATGCTGGACCCAGGATTGGGGAAACAACTCTTGGCAAATGCAAGCCCACGCGGTGGACTCAAAATGGCGTCTGGAATGGACTAGGAGGGCCCGGGGTGCTCCTCTGTTGGAGGGGAGCAAGGGCCAGTCTGGAGCAACCAGACCAGCGATGGAGATGTCGTAGTTCGTCGTCAAGAGGGCTACAAGCCAGCAGGCAAGTGGCCGGACAACGCGGTGAGCAGCAAAGAGCAGAAGGGCCCCACGCAGATCTCGTGGATGCTGGGGGGCTGGACTTCGGTGCTGGAGCTGCTCAGGGTTAGGGCTTCTCAAACCCCAAAGCACTCACTCGAGGATCCCTCGGCGGTCGTGCTGGATAAGCGTAGTGCAGTTCTGAAGATGGCCGGTCCCTTGAGGTCTCGTCACACCCACGAATCTCAGCTGGGCTGATGATGCAGGTAGAGGTCAGAGGTGCCAGGGAAGCCGGGTCTCGTTGTGCTGGTCGGTCTGGTTCCGGAGGAAGGACGTGCCGCAAACCACAGGTTACTTAGTTGGTGCCCGCTGATGCAGGGTGACTACTCCTTAGTCACAAGGGAGAAATCTTGAGAAGAAGTCTTGAGTTCCTTTCGTAGAAAGTAGTTTCAGGATTCAAAGATGATCTAATTTGGAAGGGTCCCCGCCCCCACCTTTATACTAAAGAAAGGGGCTGGTACGCGACTAGGTCCTGCCCATGGATGGGACCAGGAAGGGGGGTGGTTACACACCTCTCCCATGCCGGACTTTCCCCAGCTCAGGGGCTGGGGTGCCCCTGGAACTGGTTCAAGCCGGCCTATGCATAGTGAGCACCGGAGTGCCACTTGCAGTCACCTTCCTATTCAGCCCTGCGTACCCAGGATACACAAAACCCTGTCTGGGATGGTGCTAGCACTGCCCCTGACAGGAAACCCTTTGTCCAAGCTCTCCTCGCTGGAAGGACTCCCAGCAGCAGGAGGTCAGACTTGTGTCTGTGGTGGCAGCATCCATTTTGGGATGCTGAGGCTCGAGTTAACTTTAACCGGGGTTCACAGTTACACACATGTCGTGTCCCTCTAGAAGGGTGGAATGCTAACCCCGTCGCCAGAATTGGCGAGGGGTTAGTATTTCATTTCGTATGACACCTTACTCGATATGTTTTGATAAAGCGATACCAGAGTTGGCATATAACCACGAGGATTATAATGCACTTAAAAGTATATGGTATGCGTTATCATGGAACAGCTATTAGGAATTGGTTCCGCAAGCTGCAAACGGGCTCAGCTCATGCCAGAGCACCATCTCACATGATTCCAAGCACTCTGCCTTCAGGATTGTTAAGGCCTGCCATAGGAGTGACTGATAGGAATACAAGTGTCCATTTTAGGGTTAGATATAGGTATACTATATCTAAAGCAAAGGGTGATTACACCACCTTGCCCCAGCTGTCGTGCAGCCAGTTGTGTCAGATTTAGATGGCCAGCCAGGGGTGGCATAATACATGCTGCAGCCCCTGGTAGGCCCTGGGTACACCTATGTCCAGGGTACAGGGACTGATAAGGTGGCCCAGTACCAATTAGATATGTACCTAAGGTACATGGAATCCATTTTACAGAGAGAGCAGTAGGCCTGGGGCCCTGAATAGCAGGGTCCCAGGTCAACTAAGTCGGAAAACCAGCAAAACACCAGGCAAAAAGTTGGGGCAACCATAGTCAGGTATCCACCCTCCTACATATCTTCGCCAGGTGGGACACTCCAGATGCCAATCTGTTCGTCACCACTGAAAACAGAAAATGCCGAGTCTTCGCCTCCAGGTATTACCAACCGGGGACTCTGGGGAACGCGTTATGGATCAGCTGGTCGAATAGCTTTCTGTAGGCTTTTCCACCCATTCCCCTGATTCCGGCGGTGCTCATCAAGCTGTCTCAGTCCAGGGCACGGATGATCCTCATCGCTCCGGAATAGCCCAGACAGTGGTGGTTCACGGACCTGCTTCACCGGTCTCTCCTGCCTCACATGCGACTGCCGGGTCGGCCGGACCTTCTTACGAAGTTTGGGGGGCAGATTGTGCACCCCAACCTCTCATTGTTGAGTTTGGGGGCATGGCTCCTGAGATAGTGCAATATGGCCATCTGAATCTTCCTGAGGATTGCATGGACATATTGAAGGAGGTTATACGACCCTCCACTAGGTCTTCTTACGCTTACAAGTGTAAGAGGTTCTGCATCTGGTGCACGTCTAAGAACTATGATCCAACGACATGCAAGGAAGATGTCATCCTTCCATGCCTTTTGCATCTGGCTCAGTCTGGCCTTAATTTTCATTCCATTAAGGTTCACCTCGCAGCATTACCTGCGTACAGGAAATGCCCTTCACAGACATCCTTCTTCCAGATTCCTGTGATAAAGGATTTTTTGGAGGGATTGAAGAAAGTGTTTCCTCCTGTTCGGCTTCCTTCGCGGGAACTGAATGTGGTGCTGTCCAGGTTGATGAAGGAACCTTTTGAACCTATTCATAAGGCTTCACTGCAGCACCTATCGTGGAAGGCGGCATTCCTCGTGGCCATTACATCGGCCCGCAGGGTGAGTGAAATTCAGGCATTGTGTTGCCAGGAACCTTATACTGTATTTCATGCTGCTAAGGTGGTGATGCGTACACACCCTAAGTTCCTTCATAAGGTGATCTCTGATTTTCATGTTAATCAGACTATAAATTTACTTACGTTTTTCCAGAATCCTTCCACTCCAGCGGAAAGATCTCTTCATTCCCTGGATGTCAGAAGGGTGTTGAAATTCTATCTGGATAAGACCAAGGATATTCGTTGGTCAGACCAATTGTTTGTCAACTATGGGTCGGTCAGGACTAGTCTTGCTACCTCTAAACAGTTCATCACTAGGTGGATTGTGTCCTGTATCTACGACGGCTTTGCTACGTAATGTTCCCATTGCAGATATCTGCATGGCTGCCACTTGGAAGTCGGTCCATACCTTTGCTAAGCACTACTGTCTGGACTCTGATGCCAGAGCGGATGCTCAGGTTGGGCAGGATTCGTTAAGAAATCTGTTTGCACAGTAGTGGTGTTGTCTTTTTCTCCACCGCCGGATTAGTTGTTGGGATGGCTTGCCATTCTATTCACTAGATTATGACTATACACAAGGATCCCCTACTACAGAAGGAGTAGCTTCTTACCTGTAACTCCAGTTCTGTAGTAGGGGTATCTCTGTTATAGTCATAAGCGCCCGCCCTCCTCCCCGGTGGAGAAAATGGTACTGTATTGTATGATACAGGCTTTGCTTTACACACCTTCAAAAAGAACTGAAAGTAAAAAGACTTTAGCTGTGCATTCTGGGATACCGAGGGTCTCTGGAGAGTTCCTTAAAGGCACGGTATCCCTTTTTTACAGACACATAATGGCAGCCTATGGGGGTTTGTCTGTCCATCCCTTCCTCTCTATCATTCCAAGGAGTTTGTGAAGGGGAAGTTTGTCTTTGGGTGAACCTTAGCAGTTTGGGTTAAATGTGATATTGGTGGAATATCCTTTGCATTTCTAGTTGAAGTACTGGACAGTGTAGCCTTGTAGGTATAGGCTGCATTATTTGTCTTTAATTTTCTCTTAAGTGTCTATGCAGGACTGCACAGAAGACAGTTTAAGGGAATTATTTTTGATTGCTCTGGGGTCCACGCACATGGCCGGGACTATTCACTAGATTATGACTATAACAGAGATACCCCTACTACAGAACTGGAGTTACAGGTAAAAAACGACTCCTTCTCCTGCATGTAGCAGTTTTCAAGGGTTCTCTTCAAGTAGACGCACAAATGAAATGAAATTTAAATCGTGATATTGGTGGTAGCCTAGCATTTCAAATAGACATATCTTTTGCAAAGAATTTTGTCTTTTTTAAATTGATTATTTTGAAACGGTTTTATCGTGTGTTACTACCAATCACTATGATGTATTTTATCTGCTTATTTTAGAGATCCTGTTTTTATTCAAAGATTATTTACTGTATTATTGTAAATATTTTGTGTGTCTTTTATGATCAATATGATAGAAATAAAAACTGAATTGAAATACAGGGTACTGTTCTAGCGCCAATGTGAGTCCCCATAGTTTACATCACACAAGTGCAAAGGTGCTGTTCAAACTTTCTTGGAAAACCTCTTGCACTTACTGAACGACCACAGTGTAGGCTCAGAATAGTACAGCCATCCATTGGCTGTAATTTTTGGGGGCCTGCTGTTAGCAATTCTGACAGCTAGAATTGTATACCTATGACAGGCCAGAATAAATCCTGCTGCACAAGTGCAAACCAGTTTGTTGCATTTCCCATTGATAGGCCCCCATCGGCACTTCTATAGCTATTGCCATACACACTGGCACTGTTCAAGTTGACATTAATTTCAAGGAATTATTGAGCACTTAACAGACAAACTGAACACAAGTCTCATTTGATATCAGGGTTGAGGTGCGTATACAGAGCTGCAATGGCCAACTGGAAATGGGTCAGACGGGCCTCTCTCTGCACTCAGTGCTCCTTGCACTAGGGGGGAGAGGCTTATCTGGTGTCCCTATTCAAAGAGTTTGAGAGCTCGGAGTTTTGGGGGACTGAAGCAGACAAATTATATACGCATGAGGTATTGTATTAATGGTCGCCAAATGTGTTGGAACTTGGTTCCGTGTTAGTCAGGTTGTGAGACAGTTGTTCTAATGTCAGGAGATGCCATATTCACGCGAACCGCTGTACAATTGAGGGGGGGCAGATTGCTTCCACATGGCTGCAATGAGCTGTCACGCTGCTAGCAATAAGTGGCTGATAAGGGCCCAGTCTGCGTGTGTCATGGCGTCCAGATTAGCGGGACCTAAACCAAGTATGATCGTGGAGTAAAGGCTTGGGATGCAGCAATCACTCAGCATGACCTGCACACATGACAGAAGATTCCTTCGCCCTCCCCGCAGCGCCAACACAGAGGAGAGACATCAGAGTAGATTCGAGACAGGCAGGCTGGTGTATGATACCATTTGAACCTCAACTTATATGCAGTCTCACAAGAGGAGAGACTACAATAGATTTTAGGGCTATCTCACCACAGCGCACTCCCCCTGTGGTGGTGTTGTGCACTGCGGACTGGTAGTGGTGAGTGCGATTCGGAAGTGAGTGCCTACACTCATCAAATATCTTCATGACGCCTCCAGTGAAAAGGTCTTGTAGTGTCCGACAGTCTCTATCACTCCAGTTACGAAATAAGGAGGGTGATAAACCTGGGAGGAAGGCAGGGTACCGGGCTTTAGGTGTGTGTGGGGATGGGACAGTGGTCAGACCTTTTTTCAGCTCTTATCTTATCCCATATCTCCAATACTGTCCTGGTTCGTGTGGCAGTGTACGCGCTGAGCCAGGCGAAGTCCCACAGAGGCCTGCAGGCAACACTGCGGTCCATGTGAAACCAATGTTTCTCACTCTCACATACTATCCATTCAGATATATATCTCAGGTGGGCTGCCCAATAGTATTCCAGGAGATTTGGGCATGCCAAACCTCCCCTATCGTGGGGTAGCATCAGCAAAAAGTGAGCTATTCTTGGCTGTTTCCTGTTCCATTTAAAAGCACGGATAACCCTCAGAAGAATTCAGGATATCTCCCAGCGGGATCAGTGTGGGCAGAGTTTGGAATATATAAAGAACCCGTGGTGGGGACATTCATCTTTATAACGTTAATACGACCCAGCCAGGAGATGTGTGCCGATTTCCGTCTCTAAAAATCTGCCAGTATGGAGCGTCGAAGGGACGGCCAATTCGCTCAGGACCAGGATGCAAGCGTCGGAGTGATGTGGAGGCCCAGGTACTTGATGGAGACTGGGTACCATTGAAATGGCACTGAATCAAAGGAGAGAGGGAGGACTAGGTAAGCTAGTCTGAATCCCCGCTTTTATATATCAAAAATCAAGAAAGACTAGCTAGGTTTTTTACAGGTAAGACTCAATGGAGTACGTATGTCAAGGAAAACCAGTAGGTTTTTAGAAAGCCCTCACCCACCAACCTAGTTGGTGGCATGCTTCATCATCGGGCCCACCACAGTGGCACCTAACGTGCCCCGGGTGTGCTTCGACGCCAGATTACTGCGGAGCTGGTATAATTACTGAGTGTACAGTGTGGTGAGTGTGAAGGTGAAGATTAAAAAGCCATACAAAAATCCCAGCACCCGATGGTAAAAACTATTTTAATAAACTGGGTATCTGTTGGCACATTAAAAGGCAGACGGACACGGTGGAGTATGGATTATGACCTCCAGTGTCCTGTGTGGTCTACATGTTTCAGCCTGGCCTTTCTTAATTTAAAACAGGCTTTCCTCAGGACCAAGTCTGCCTTTTAATGTGCCAACAGATACCCAGTTTATTAAAATAGTTTTTACCCTCGGGTGCTGGGATTTTTGTATGGCTTTTTAATCTTCACCTTCACACTCACCACACTGCACACTCAGTAAATATACCAGCTCCGCAGTAATCTGGCGTCGAAGCACACCCGGGGCACGTTAGGTGCCACTGTGGTGGGCCCGATGATGAAGCATGCCACCAACTAGGTTGGTGGGTGAGGGCTTTCTAAAAACCTACTGGTTTTCCTTGACATACGTACTCCATTGAGTCTTACCTGTAAAAAACCTAGCTAGTCTTTCTTGATTTTTGATACCATTGAAATGGCACATGGTTCTGCAAGGTCCTAACCTTCCGGGCCGGGATAGTGATATTAAGCACGGGCAATTTGGACATGTTAATTTTAAAGCTAGAGATAGTTTCAAAAGTCTGCAAACATCCCACAACACTAGGTAGGGTTATCTCAGGTCGCGTTAGGGTGATCAGGAGGTCATCCGCAAATAAGCTTATTTTGTGTACTTGACCACCAAAGGGTATGCCGATGATCATGTTTGCGGCTTGGATTTGAATAGCCAGGGGGGCTCAACCGCTAGGGCAGACAGTAAAGGTTAGAGCTGGCATCCCTGCCCTGTGCCCCGCTGGAAAAAGATAGGGTTCGTGGTCTGCCCTTTGACCCGGACACGCGCTACTGGCGCCTCTTAAGAGGCCATGACTTTGGAAATAAAGGCCTGTAGGTAAGTCCAATCAGCCCTATCAAATGCCTTCTCTGCATAGAGCGAGAGAAGGCAAACACGAATGCCATATTTGTGTGACTTTTCCACCAGGTGGGCTATACGACGAACATTGTCAGCCTTTTGCTGCTGACTTATAAACCCCACTTGGTCAGGGCTAATAAGGTCTGATAGATAGGGTTCCATCCGGGTGGCAAGTATTTTGGTGAATAGCTTAGCATCAGTGTTAAGCAAGGCTATTGGGCAGTAAGAAGAGCACAGATCCGTGTCCTTGCCCACTTTGGGTATAAGCGAGATCTCCGCCTCGGCCATTGTAGGCGTGAGGACAATGTCCTGGGAGAAAAAGTTCAACAGACGTAAGAGGAGCTCTTTCAGCTGGGGCAGGAATATGCTATAGAAGGTCACCAGAATCCTTCCGGACCTGGTGCCTTACAATGGATGTGATTGTTCCCCTTATTGTGGCTTTAAATCCATCCCAGGGCGTGTGGGGAGAGGTCTCAGGGAGGGTGTTAAGCCAAAAGTAGCATGCGATCCCCTGGCTTATCTCCTCTACATCTATAGGATCACGCAAGAGGTGTAGGGGCAAGCACCAGGCGCTGTGCCGGGTCGGCCCAGGTCTGTTCGACATGCACATGGTCAGAGATGGAGATATCGGAGATTTCCGTGGTATGCAAGCAGTGGAGTAAGGGGAGGGTAACTAAAGCGTAATCTATGCAGGAATAGGAGGCGTGAACATGTGAGTAGGAGTAATCTAGCAACCCAGGTTGCTTATAACGCCACCGTCTACTAGTCCACAATCCTCCATATCTTTCTTTAAGCGCATGGACATGGCCCCAGTGTTGTGGAATGTCATCCCGCTTCTATCTAGTGGAAGGTCCCACACCAGATTGAGGTCCCCACCGACCATAATTTCTCCATCCACCCCCTTAAGTTGGTCATGCAAAATACGTCTAATGTACGTGTCCAGGGAAGCGTTTGGGGCATAGAGGTTAAGTAGTGTCCGTTTGCACTCTCCTCTGAGCAAATTTAGAGTTGTGTAGCCTCCTCCTTATCGCAGATTTCTCATATCACTGATGTATAGAAACTCGCTTTGCATAGGATGCCCACCATCTTCGAGGATATGTATGCCCAGTGTTGCTTGGGATTTTTAGGGTGTGCCATTTGGTGAAAATCGGACCTCATTAAGGGCCACATGTAGGTAAATACTATTTACCGATTCTAAAATACCTAATTTTACCGATTCGGTATTTCAGAATCGGTAAATGGTATGTAGGTATTGATTCGGTAAATTTTACCGAATCAGTAAAATTCGGTAATTACCGATTCGGTATGTACCGAATCGGTAATTCCCATTCAAATGAGAATAACCGATTCGCTAAATACCGAATTGGTAATAGGGGGAACACTTACCAGGGTGGCAGGGTGTCACATTGACACCCTGTTGCACCCCTGAATAGTGCATGGGTGCACATGTGGCACACATACATGCCCTAAGGGCATGTATGTCTGCCACATGGCACTTTTGGAAAAGCACAAATTTGCTTTTTCAAAGGTTTTCGATATTTACCACCAACTTTTAGTTGGTGGTAAATACCGAATCCTTTACTCCGACATGCCCTCACTTGAGTGCTCCCTACAGAAAGGATTCGGTAATTTACCAAATCAGTATTTTAAGGAATCAGAAATTGACTGATTCCTTAAATTACCGATTCGGTAAATTACCGAATTCTTAAATTTGGCCCCTGAATCTCAAATGCCCAATACCGGTCGGTAACGGCCGAAATTCGGTAATTTCGGCCGTTACCGACCGATATTGGGCTACCTACATCTGGCACTAAGTGAATTTCCTGGAGCAAAAAACATCTGGGTCATGTTGCAGGATATTGCGCCAAATTTGCTTTCGTTTATTTGGGGAGTTTAGGCCTCTTACATTCATAGAGATTAGTTTGAGGCCACTCATTTTAGGCAAAGGGGAGTGAAGTGGCTATGAGATGCAGCATCAACCAAAGGAAAAATGGATTGGGGTGTGTAACTAATGTGGGCACAAAAGTATGTAACTCTGTTCGAGCCCTTCCCAGCAATAGTAGGAGCTGATCCGCTCTCCCGCCTCCATCTCACCTGCAACCCCAGATGTGATCCCGCCCAGCACCAAAAATACGGTGCCAGCCCGGTCCACATTCCGTCCCCCAAAGCCACATAAATCCATGCACCTTTGCCCCAACCCTTGTTATATCCTATACTACCTGCAATGGCAAACATCATGTAACACAACATTACAATAGACCAACAGTGTCCATTCATGACCTCTTCATAGTGCGGAGGGTGGTAGCTACTTGTTCCAAACCTGCCAAGGAGTCACCCTCCAGAAGATAAGGTCATTGGGGGCGTGGGTGGGGGGGTTGACTGGCAGGAGTCCCTTTGATGTGTCCAATATAATTTTTTGTGATTCTTCGCAGAGCCAGGGCCAACCCACCTCAATAGCAGATCAAGGCTAAAGGGTATGGCGTAGCCGTGGTTTTGTTCTATAACAGCACATATTCGCCATGCAACATCTGGAGTCACACCGAGTCGGCGGCAGAGTGGGCAAGAGATGCACCACCGCTGAGCGTACGGAGGTGCTGAATGATATCTTTGTTTCTTAAGAGGATGACAACGCTTGCCAGTTTGTCTCGAAGGGATCGTGGACTATTTGGGCTGCAATCTTCACCTGGAGGGGCTCAGGGAAGGGGGGAAGGCACCATCCTCTTGAGAGTCATCAGGAAGTTTTAGCCAAGCCATTGCCTCTGCCAGAGACCACAACGGGTGGCATTTGCCCTCCCAAGAGAACAAAGGGATGGCCCCATTGATATCAAATCCACAGAGTTCGAAGCTTGTCAGTGACCGGTTTAAAGTCATGTCGCTTCCTAAGGGTTATAGGAGAGAGATCTTGAAAAAGTTGTGTAGCATGACCTTTAAACTTGAGCTCATTCTTGCCCCTGACACCTGCATTATCGCCTCTTTGTTCCGTAAAGACGTGGACTCCTGTTAAAAAATCTGGCTTCCTCTTTGCACGGTTGGCGGCAACCGCAACCCGGTGGGCGCTATCCAAGGCGGGCGGGGATGCCTCCTCATCTCCCCTGGCCTCCTGGAGCAATTCCGCCTTGAAAGCCATGATGTCGGTGCAGTTTTCCCCTCGCAGCACTCCCCGGATGCGGTTGTTATTCCAGCGGCTCCTATTTTCGAGGTCTTCTTGCTTCGTTTGTAGGTTGATATTCTGCTCCTCCAGCGCTACTACGCAATGCCATAGCATCTCCTGTTCCTCAGACCCTGCTTCCACAGTCTGCTCAAGGTCATCAACCTTTTCACCTATTTCAGTGACGTCTCCCTGGATTTCGTGTAAGCAGGATTTAAATTTATCCTCGCAAGAGGTGATGTCTGCCCGGATTTTTTGCAAGAAACGGTCCATATACCCCTGAGTGATGAGGGCAGAGGACCCATCATCGCTCGCTGGTGAGCGTGCGGGGGAAGGAGCCGCTATCTCTGTCTGCGGGGCTTTATTCCATAGGGCTACTACTGGGTTATCCTTGGAGGCTTTGGAGCGCGGCATAGCAAGCTAACCAGGTCGGTCACAATCACCAGTCCCTCTTCACTTCAGCTTGTCCACCTCCTTGAGGCCATATGGAAGTACCAACTCGATGCAAGATCTCACCCCTCCACATGCACCCACCGCCCCTGACTTGGCTGTAACTGAGCTCAATGCCTGTAATATTAATCAGGGTGGTGTGCCTGAAAGTACTTCCAATGAATACAGCGGGGACCCACTACCCGTCCGGTGCAACGGCTCACCCCCACGGTTATCCAAGCGCTATAATGAGTCCTGTGGTGTAGGACAGCAGACAACTATGTCCTTTTAGTGGGCCCAGGTGATCCTCACCATTCCCTTTGCAAGGTGCCGCAGGCTCACTTCGGTGAAATGGGCCCTCACCAATGAGCTATGGTGCAAGGCTCCCACCCCCGACATCCCGGTGCTGGCACATTGCCTGCTCCTTGACTATTTCTAGGGCCCACCGGACCGGGGCCCACAATCACACAATGGCCCAGTCCACCCAGCTCCCAGGGGTGGGTTACTCAGGGCCACAGGCGGGCAAATTCTCTTTGTACACTGTTGCCCCCACAGTGCCTCTGCTCCCTTTTTTTGGCCAGGCTTGGTTCCTGTCAGGGTTTGGCCACCATTACCCACAGGGCCCATCCCTGCACTCACGGTCCCCGTGAAAGTGCCGGATTCTCAGTCCAGGCAGGGCATTCGCACGTCAGACAGCATGGTCTCAGTAAACCTATACTGCGTCATTGCACCTGCTGCACAACTGGGGCTCCCCTACTTCCCATTGGTGCACAGTGCTGCAGTACCTAAAGCCGGGTTGCCGATGATGTCGTCTGGAAGTTTTGTTGCAGGCCTCCAGACGCACCAGAGCCCTCGCACCAGCCCCAGCGGCTGCAGGAGTGCCGAGCAGCCATATTCTGATAGATACATCTGCCGTGTGCATTCCTCACCTTGTGAATATCCCCTTGCGTCAGCAACATTCGGAAATTCTTTTGTAGCTTCACGCTGACGTGGATCCGGACGTCACAGAGGCACGGCACCGCTCGCGACTCCGCTGACGTCACCGGCGCCTATAACAGGCCCACGCCGGCGTGATGACATCAGTTCCCTTTTTTCTGCGTCGTCGACGCTAACGGTTTTCAGGGATCGTACTGTAGCTTTACAGTAACTTTGTTACTATTATCCTATTATTGTGTCTATTTTCATATTCTTCGAAATGTCGTCGAAGAAAACTGGATTTAAGGCTTGCGGCGAATGTGGCAAGACTATGTCTATCACCGATCCTCATGAATGCTGTGTTTGGTGTTTAAGTTCCGACCATGACGTCGAGGACTGTCCTTGCTGCAAGAATATGACTCCGAAGGCGCTAAGAGAAAGAGAGACGAAACTCCTTGTGGCAAAACTTAAAAATAAGAAAGTTAAAAAGTCTTCGAAGTCTCGAACTCGTCGGTCGAGATCGAGGTCTCGTTCGAGGTCACGCTCGGAGTCGTCTTCGGCTCACGCTTCGAAGTCTTCGAGGAAGAAGCATAAGAAGAGGAGCCATGAGTCACGTCATCACTCCGGAAAGGACTCTAGTTCAAGACTGGAATCCCAGGTCAAACTTCTGAGTAAGGAAGTGGAGGTTTCGGAGTCAGAACATAACTCTGTTGGTGAGGCTTCACATCCGGATTCACCCGAATCTCAGAAGCAGGTCCATTCTCCGGTTCCATCCAATCCTTCTGGTCAGGAGGATGAAGGTGAGGAGCAGGGGGCTGGTGAAGTCGAGGTTCCGATGCCTGCGGGTTCGTCGACCCCGGTTCCTGGACTCGGTGAAGAGGCCGACGTCGTTTCGACTCCACCTCCTCAGGAACGACCCAGAGATCCATATCCTGAATTTCCAGCTCCAGGTCAGGATCCTTCTCAGTTCCTGAACGCCATGTTTGGTGTCTATTCTAGGGCAATGTTCCCGTCTGGTGCACCTGTTGGTCCCACGGTTCCTATGGCATTCAACTTGGGTATTCACCAGGCTTACGCCCCTGCGCCTTTTATGCCTTTTATGCCGGCTATAACACCGCATTGGCATTTTCCGACACCACCGGTGTCGTCGACGCCGAAGCGCACGCCGCCGACTCCGTCGACGCCAGTCTCATCGACGCCGATGCCTACGACTACGAGGCAGGATTCTGCCCGACCTCGTATTGAAAAACCTCTTCCGACTTCGGGTTCGACACCGGCACCGAACCCGTCAGAGTCGATTCCGAATCCGTTGACTTCGGCTATGAAGGAAAGATCTCGGAGAAAGGCCCAGAGACTTCTGGAAGAGGAAAGATATCATTATTCAGATACTGAAGAAGGGGAGTTACAGGATTCTGAGGATCCTTTTGAAGACTTGTGTGAGGCCAGTGGGCTTGAACTGTCCCCTGAGTGGGAATTGGCTTCAGTGTCAAATGTTCCATCGAAGGATGTGGTGCCTTATCACACTGTTATAAAAAAAAGCAGCGAGTTTATTGAATATTACTCTGCCCACTTCTGATTATAAACCTAATATTTTAACTGAGGTTCTTCATTCACCCTCGTCAATTATTGAACCTATGTTACCCTTCAACGAGGCCTTATCTGAGCCCATCTATGAGGTTTGGAAGAAACCTTTATCTGCTCCTGCAGTTTCTAGAACAGTGGCGAGGAGATACAGAACTGCTCCTGAGGACCCTGCGTTTTTATCAACTCATCCCTTGCCTGAGAGTTTGGTGGTGCAAGCTGCCTGCTCAAAGAAATCTGCTGGGGCTTTTCCACAGGTTCCTGGGGATAAAGAATCCAGAAAGCAAGATCAGTGTGCCAAGAAGGTTTTCTCATCAGCCAGTATGGCGTTAAAGTCAACCAACGCAACGTGTTTGATGGGAAGGTATATCCATGCCTTGATGGATTCTGTCAAGCAGCTGATTCCGAAAATTCCTGAGGATGACAGGAAGGATTTTCAGGAAGTGATATCAGACACTCAAGCAGTTGCCAGACAGGTGATTCAGAGTGGTCTGGACACTGCTGATTCGGTGGCAAGGGTCATGGGCTCCTCCGTGGCCACTAGGAGGGCTGCCTGGCTTAAATCATCGGAGTTCTCTGCAGACGTCCAGTCTGTTTTGATGGACTTGCCTTTTGATGGCTCAGGATTGTTTGGCAAGAAGGCTGATGCTGCCTTGGAACGTTTTAAGAACAGTAGGGCCACTGCAAAATCTTTGGGTCTTCAGTCCAGATGTACTACTGGTAGATGCTTCAGGGGGTTTGGAAGATCTTCCTTTCGTTCGTTCAGACCATCCCAGCAGCAGCCTCAGCAGCAGCAGAATACGCTGTATAAGTCATACAGGGGCAGGCAAAGATCCCGCCCTAGAGGTCGTCAGACTTCCTCCTCCTCCTCCTCCTCTCCTTCCCAACCCCCGACCAACGCAGCAAAGCAGCCCTAGATCCGCCATTCCGGATCATGTGGGCCCAGTGGGGGGTCGGCTTACTCATTTTCTGCAAGATTGTGAATTAATAACATCGTATCTTTGGGTTCTCAATCTTGTAGAGAATGGGCATGCACTTCCTTTCCAGGAATTCCTTCCCAATTACCCTCCTTGCCAGGGTTATTGCTCGGAGGACCACCTGCTTCTCCTGCAGGAAGAAGTCCTGGCTCTGTTCCGAAAAGGTGCGATAGAGGTGGTTCCAGAGCAGGAAATGGGTCAGGGGTGCTACTCCCGGTATTTCCTGATCCCCAAGAAAGATGGCAGGCTTCGGCCAATCCTGGATCTCAGGATCTTGAACCTTTACCTGAAACAGGAGAAGTTCAAGATGCTCACTCTTGCACAGGTTCTTCAAGCGCTGCTGGAAGAAGATTGGATGGTGTCGATCGACTTGCAGGATGCGTATTTTCATATTCCCATCTTGAAGTCGCACAGAAAGTATCTCCGTTTTACGGTTGGGTCACAACACTACCAGTTTGTGGTCCTTCCGTTTGGACTTACTACTGCGCCTCGAGTCTTCACCAAGGTGATGGCAGTGGTGGCAGCTCATCTCAGGAGAACGGGGATACATGTGTTTCCGTATCTAGACGACTGGCTGATCAAAGGGGAGTCGCCAGAGAAGGTGCTCCATCACCTGCAGGAGACAACTCAGTTGTTGCACAGGTTGGGTTTTTCGATAAATGTACCCAAGTCTCACCTGGTGCCCTCACAGCGCAACCTGTTCATAGGTGCGGTACTGGACACTACTGTGTGTCGTGCATTCCCTCCCCCTCAAAGGATTCGCGACATACAGGAGATGATTCCTTTGTTTTACAAAGGAGCGGTCGTTCCAGTCCTGAAGGTCCTTCGCCTGCTCGGTCTGATGGCTTCGTGCATTCTGTTGGTCAACCATGCACGCTGGCATATGAGGGCGCTCCAGTGGTGCCTCCGCAGGCAGTGGTATCAGCACAACGGAGATCTCAGGGAGTCGGTGAAGATCTCCGGAGAAACTGCAGCGGATCTGTCTTGGTGGAGCGTGGAAGGCAATCTGCCTCAAGGGAATCCTTTTCAGATTCCTCCATCGGTTGCCACAGTGATTTCGGATGCGTCCACTCTCGGGTGGGGTGCTCATCTGGGGGACCTGGAGGTCAAAGGTCTTTGGTCTCCAGAGGAAAGGTTGCTTCATATCAACCTTCTAGAGTTGCGGGCGATACGTCTGGCGCTCAAGGCCTTCCTCCCTTCCCTTCGCGGTCAGTCTGTTCAGGTCCTGACGGACAACACGACCGCGATGTGGTACGTCAACAAGCAGGGAGGTGTAGGGTCGCAGTGTCTCTGCAGAGAGGCTCTGCGTCTCTGGTCCTGGGTTCAGGACCATCAGATTTGTCTGATGGCAAATCATCTGGCCGGGGTTCAGAACGTTCGTGCAGACAGTCTCAGTCGGCAGTTCTCTGCCGATCACGAGTGGAGGCTCCATCCAGAGGTAGTTCACGACATCTTTCGGATGTGGGGGACTCCTCGGGTGGACCTGTTCGCCACTCACGAGAATGATCACTGCCTGTCATTCTGCAGTCTCCAGTATCCGATGCAAGGAGCCTTGGGGGACGCGTTTCAGTTGAGTTGGAGCTCGCAACTCCTTTACGCGTTTCCTCCCATACCTTTGATTCCTCGGGTTCTGAGGAAAATTCGCCAAGACCGGGCCCAAGTCATATTGATTGCCCCGGATTGGCCAAGAAGGGTGTGGTACTCAGACCTTCTCCACCTCTCCTCTCACCCGCCGCTCCGTCTCCCTCACAGGGTAGATCTCCTCTCTCAGATGGAGGGGCAGGTTCTACACCCCCACCTCCAGACATTACACCTTCATGCCTGGAGATTGAACGGGGCAACCTGATTTCTTTTTCTCTCCCTCACGATGTGGTGGATGTCATTTTGTCAGCCAGGCGTGACTCCACTAAGTCCATCTATTCTTATAGGTGGTCTAAGTTTGTTGTTTGGTGCAGGGAGACGTCCATAGACCCTTTGAGGGCCCATTTATCTGATGTTCTCCAGTTTGCCCTTTCTCTGGCACAGCAGGGGCTTGCTGTTGCCACGGTGAAGGGTTATCTTTCAGCGCTGTCGGCGTTTATCTGTTTGCCTGACCAGCCTTCTCTGTTTAAATCTCCTATAGTTTTGAGGTTTTTGAAGGGCCTCACTAATAGGTTCCCTCCTGTCCCTTTTATTGTGCCTCAGTGGGATTTGAATCTAGTTTTGACATTTTTAATGGGTGCTTCTTTTGAGCCTCTTCACAGATGTCCTATGAGGCTCCTGATTTTCAAAACAGTTTTCCTCGTTGCAATAACCTCGGCAAGGAGGGTAAGTGAGCTTCAAGCTCTTAGTTCCAAGCCCCCATTCCTGTCCATTCATGCTGATCGAATGAGCTTAGGACCAGGGCTGCTTTTCTGCCAAAGGTGGTGACTCCTTTCCACCTTGGTCAATCCATTACCCTTCCTACTTTTTATCCTCCCCCACACCCTTCCAAGGAGGAGGAGAGATTACACCGTCTTGACCCCAATAGGGCGGTGTCTTTTTACTTGGACAGGACTAAAGACTGTCGCTTGGATGACCAGCTCTTTATTGGCTTTGCTGGCTGCAAGAAAGGAAGAGCGGTCCATAAGAGGACTTTGTCGAGATGGATCGTCCTCTGCATTAAGATCTGCTACTCTTTGGCCGGTAAGGAACCACCAGAGGGTATAAGGGCTCATTCCACTAGAGCTAAGTCTTCGACCTCTGCATTGGCTAGAGGTGTGCCTGTAGAGGATATTTGTAGAGCGGCAACTTGGTCTTCCCTCCACACTTTCGCGAAGCATTACTGTTTGGATTCCGAAGTGAGGAGGGACGGTCATTTTGCGCGCTCTGTCCTTCAGGATTTTTTGGTCTAGAAGAGTGGACACCCTCCTCCGGGAGTGGGGAATGCTGTGGGACTCTATTCACAAGGTGAGGAATCCACACGGCAGATGTATCTATCAGAAGAACAAGTTACTTACCTTCGGTAACGCTTTTTCTGGTAGATACAATATCTGCCTGTGGATTCCTCACTGACCCACCCGCCTCCCCGTTGTCCACTCTTCTATGCCAGAGTTTCTTTAATGTATTATTTTATTGTCAAGGAGTTGTTTATTCAAATGTTTTATTGCATTTGCTTCACACTGTGTGTGTTACCTTGATTTCTATACTGTGTATACTGTGTATATGTCTACTGTCATCGGTCCGTCCGTGTGCCTCAAAGGCACGGAAAAAAGGGCGGAACTGATGTCATCACGCCGGCGTGGGCCTGTTATAGGCGTCGGTGACGTCAGCGGAGTCGCGAGCGGTGCCGTGCCTCTGTGACATCCGGATCCACGTCGGCGTGAAGCTACAAAAGAATTTCCGAATGTTGCTGACGCAAGGGGATATTCACAAGGTGAGGAATCCACAGGCAGATATTGTATCTACCAGAAAAAGCGTTACCGAAGGTAAGTAACTTGTTCTTCCGCCCCAGTGCTAAGCTCACACTGATGGTGCCTGCCTTGGCTCCACCCTCACCAGCTCCGCTGAAGCACCTCAGGGCCCCCAGCCGTGCCGCATGCAGTCGCCTATACCTGTGGCTCCGATCTAAGGCCTCCGGTGCTGGATGTTCTCGCAATGGCAGGGTCACAGTGTGGCAGTCCACAGAGCTTCAGCTGGCTCGCACTACTTCCGGGCTTCCAGTGCGGTGCTACCACCATCCAGCTGTGGGGATTGCACCTTCTCGGGGCTCACAGGGTCCCCCAGCTCTCAGACGTGTGTTACTAGGCCCAATAGCTGCCCCCGTGGCCCTCTACGCCACCATGTTCCAGACGCCCTTCAAGACCAAAATGGCGACCATCACCTCTGGCAGTCGCTCTAGACCTTCCGTGGCCGCTCTCGCCCTCTGCGGCAGCTGGGGCACGCCGCACCACAGTCACCCTGCGGCACGATGGCGGCGCAAACGCTCCATGTCAGTTGACAGCAAGCAGATGGGCACCGGGAATGCAGAGAGCATAGAGAACACGTCTAACTCCATTGCCTTCCAGGCCACGCCCCCGTTTCACCAAATTTAAAATGGTGAACCCCTTCCTTGTCTGTCCACTTATGGTAGCCCACCTTAGGAGTGCGGTAGCCTTAAAGTGTGACACACCTTCTCACTAACTAATTTCCTGCCTGCTTGCCAAATGGACCCCAGGGCAGGTGGTGGTGTTCCCCAGATCTGGGAGGAAAGCCGGTGTTGAATATTTAAGGGGGTAAAGGCTATGAAGCCTCTGGCCTTCCCATGCTACTTCTCTAGCCATCCTGCTGGAGGAGGTGTAAACTCATTCCTCCAGAGCAGGCATTGTTTCTGGCCTCTGAGAGTGTGGTCTCTCACCTACAGAGGGTCAGAAACTCATGTATGGTAGCAGGCTGGGTGATACCAGTCGGCCAGAACACTAGAGGACTAGTAGGCTTTTAGGGGCCACCTCTGGGGCGCCCTCTGGGTGCATGTCATAAAAAATCTGGTACTGGTATCTGTACAAATTTATTAAGACAAGGTGTTTGATAACAAACAATATTGGTTTCAGCGCAGCCATCATGTAGCTGGGTAACTTGTAAAGAACAGTGTCCAGTACTAGTCCTTAAGATGGCTGCCTTATCACTTGCAATATCTGGTAATTGTACCTACAGGGGGCCATCTGCTCAGGTAGATGTTCCCTCACATATAATATAAGGCACCCTGCCTTAGGGCTCTAAGGCCAGCTGTAGTGGTGACTTACATATAGTATATGCAGCGTACAGGCCATGCCATGTTGTGTTTGCAAAATGGTGTGCACCATTTCACTCATCCTGCAATGCTGTGCTGCATGCAGTTTTGATGTGGGTCCCTTTGGGTGGTGTAATACATGCTGCAGCTCATAGGAACCCTCTTCAGTACCATGTCTAGAGACTTACAGGGTTCCTAACGTCCTTGGTATTTGGGTTACAATTAGACTTTTACCTTGTTTAAGGGAAAGAACACTGGCACTGGGAGCCTGGTTAGCAGGGAGCAGTGTACTTTCAATGTTATGTTATATGGTATTTATAAAGGGCGCGGCTACTCCCAGGAGTGTCCCCGCGCTGAAGAGAAAAACCACATAACAGCTAACAGAGAAACACCCAATGCAGAAAGCCAGCTGGAAGCTAAAGTTGGATAATCCAGGTCTTTAATTTCCTCCTAAAGGTGAGGAGGTCCTGTGCCTGTCTAAGAAAAAGAGGTATACTGTTCCATAAACGAGAGCCCACCACTTGAAAGGATCTTCCTCCTATCCGGGAAAGCGAGACCTTAGGAGTAGAGGACAGAAGCTGAGCAGATAACCTCAAGGTACGTTGAGATGTATAGTTTTGAAATCTTTCTCTGAGGTAAGGGTCCAACACCAGTGTCTTAAAATGAAAAAATCAAAAAGCATGAGTACTAGGAGAAAAAGTGGGGATGACCATGTCAAAAAGTGGAACTTTCCTACAAATACACTTTGTCACAATTTCTTCAATCCAATGGGGAGCTAGTGCAGGTTTCTCAGTTGGAGGGTGATGTGGCCGTGGCGTGGTATGTCGAGAATCTGTCTTGCTGAGGCGTTTTGGATGCGTTGTAGTCGTTTGATGAGCTTGGTGAGGGCTCCCGTGTAGAGGGCGTTTCCGTAGTCGAGTCTGCTGCTGACGAGGGCCTGGGTGACTGTCTTTCTTGTATCTGTCGGGATCCATCTGTAGATCTTGCGGGTCATGCGGAGGGTGTTAGAGGAGGAGATGGCGTTGACTTGCTTGGTCATTGAGAGCGTTGAGTCGAGGATGATTCCCAGGTTGCGTGCATTTTGGTGGGTGTCGGGGCTGCCCCCAGTGCCGCCGGCCATCAGGAGTCATCCCAGGCTGAAGGGTAGTAGCCGAGGATGAGGACCTCCGTCTTGTCCGAGTTCAGCTTCAAACGGCTGGTCTTCATCCAGTCAGCGACGGCCCTCATTCCTTCGTGGAGGTTGGCTTTGGCGGTGATGGGGTCCTTGGTGAGGGAGAGGATCAGCTGAGTGTTGTCGGCGTAGGAGATTATGTTGAGTTAGTGCTGTCGGGCTACGTGTGCGAGCAGGGCCATGTAAATGTTGAACAGCGTCGGGCTGAGGGAGGATCACTGGGGTACCCCGCAGATGATCTCGAAGGCTTTGGAATGGAATGGGGGAGGCGGATGCTCTGGGTTCTGCCGAAGAGGAAGGGGTTGGTCCAATCCAGAGCCTTGTCTCGAATTCCTGCAGCGTGGAGGCGTGCGCGTAGTGTGCGGTGGCAGAAGGCGGCAGAGAGGTCTAGGAGGATGAGTGCTGCGGTCTCGCCGTTGTCCAGCAGGGACCTGATTTCGTCGGTGGCGGCGATGAGGGCAGTCTAGGTGCTGTGGTTGCTGCGGAACCCTGACTGGGAAGGGTCCAGGATTCGGTTTCATTTCACTAAGGCAGGCTCCTAAACCTCCATATGCTTTCCCATTAATATTAGGCCATAAAACTTTTAGAAAGACTATTTGAATGTTGAAGGTGATATGTGTACACAGTATTTTTGCGTCAGACTGTGCAATAAAAAAGCCCATCTGTTGAGAACTAGGACAAGTGGGTGGGGAGTTGTGGCATGTGCCAACCGTTCTTTCTTTGGTAATAGACTTGGAAATTCCAACTTTATGTGGCAGTAACTTGCAGCATTCTTTCAGTGCCATCAAGGTAGCTTGCCACTCTGTATCCTCAAGAGAGTGTAAATCTAATTCTCAGGCATGCCTTAGACCTTGAACAGTTTCAGGTATATGAATACATCTCCTCTAAGGTGTTCATGTTCGGCAACACTGAGATATTGGTTAGATAGAGTGAGAGTGCTTTTTTAAGCTGCCTGTTTCTGTAAAATTGGGACTAAAATAGTCCAGGTCCATCCTGGAGTGCAGCAAATGGTTTAATGGAATAATAGGAAACGTCTGCCATGAGTGTGGATGTCCCCAATGTATCCAATCTCTCAAATCCCTAAAGGGTAATGGTTTATGTATATTATGTGCCCATCTGCAGTGGGGATACTTTGGTCGAATTTCCCATACATTTCAGCAGTTTAATCAAATCTTTCCAAAATGTATATTCACCCACATCCTTAGTTTAAAGCCCCAGTATGCAGCACCTCCTTGCCTATGAAACTCTGCATTATTGATAACAGGTGTCTTCACCCCAGAACAGGAACACATGCCACAACTTCCAGTTAATCTGTTTGGTTCTCTAGTTTAATCTCTGTCAGGGTGAACCACAAGAGTAGCTCAATTAACCTGCTCTTAACCCTTTGGTAGTTTGACAGAAAAGAAGTCAGGTTTAATTTGGAGGCAATTTGTAAAGTATTTATGCAGCATGTAAACAATAATAAAGTGAAAACATAACACAAGAAAAGTCCCACACAAATTTAGAACAAGCATTTGCAATGCAATAGGTCTCGCATTATTGAAAGTTTAAGCTATTGGTGCTAATAGTAATGCAACGCCAATAGTCCAAACCTACAGTACAGCGACACATAAAGGCGCTTCGGCACGCTGTGGTGGGAGATGGGAGGGGTCTGAATGCGCTGCTAACCCCAGTCTTATAATGTCAGCGGCCCTGCTTATAGCTATAAATTCAGAACGACAAGTTTCCTCAACAATGCAGCCACATTCTGCCCTGCTGTCTCTCTCATCAAGTGCAACCTAACTTCTAATAGAGCTGTGCAGTAGCCATTAAGCGACAGGGGGGGGGCTACATGAAAACAATTAAAAGCAGGAACAAAACAGTGACACACAACTGAGAGCAGAAATATTTGACAAACTAATTATAAAGCAAGTCACGGTGCACTTAGAGACATTTAAAATCTGGATTGAGATAATTGTCTAACAAACAATAAAGGGGGAAACAAGGCTGATGAGGCGTAACTGTTGAGAAAACTTCCCGATCAAAGCAAGAAAGGAATTTGTGACGGTCTTACTTACATATTTCCGAAATTCAAGCGAGTTTCCAGGTAGGATAATTGCTACTGTCGAGCCGTAGCATTGGTGGTGCAGAATTCACGAACTTTGCCTGGCACCCCCTTTGTCATTAGAGTGTACCAGCTGTGCGCGTCTGCAGTGTGTGTTTACCCTAGCACGAGGGATGGTGTTAAGCTTCAGTGTGAGCATTGGCCGTGGGAAGATGGAGGCACAGATGGGGCTGTGGAGATCAGGACGCCCGGGAATGTGAGAAGCGACGGGGGTCTAGAACTACAGGGAAAGTGCCCGGCACTTTCTGACAGAAGGGATAGTCCGAGGGCAGAGGAAGAGAGGTGACTGACCTCCTCCCAGCCTTCAGAGAGATGAGTCGTACGAGCACGACTGCGTCTGAAAGGCAGTTGAGTAGTGACATCGGAGCACACCTACCCTCCCCACAATAATAATAACAAGAAAGTGTGGCTACTTAATAGACTGTTGTAGTGTGTTTCCAATTGAGAAACTGGCACACAGAATTATTCGGACACCAGTCACTTTTTACAATGTCTACCAGCATACTTCCGGTGAATGTGCTCTAATTTCTTGACTTCACTCAAACAATCTATATCTACATCTATATCTATATCTATACTAATATTATAAAGAGAGAGCCCAAACCTTTAAGGCGGGTAATCTCAGGAACCTCAGCACGAATCACAACACCCAATACAGCATTGGAAAGGACAGTTGCAGCAGATGGACATAGGCTATACGGCTGCCCACCATATACATTAGAAGGGTAAAAGAACCTTAGGGGCAAAGTAGTCCCTTGTGGGCGTGGGCATTCTGCTCGCGGCGTTGTTCTGGGGGCGTGTGCATACAACGATGGGCGCGGCATTCCGACATTAAAACGTCATTCCGAAAAACAAAGCCTTCACACTTCTTCCTCCTGGGCGTGTGCGTTCTGCCGGGGGCGTGGCCATACAGCGATGGGCAAGGCATTCGCGCGGCATTCCTGGAAAAACAAAGCCTTCACACTACTTCCTTGTGGGCGGTTGCGTTCTGCTGGGGGCGTGGGCATACAGCGATGGGCAAGGCATTCACGCGGCATTCGTGGAAAATGGGCTGGCAATCCTAGATGCGTTCTGGAGCCGCCACACACCATAACATATTGCTACGGTGCTCAGGCGGAGGCTGAGGTGAATCAGCGTACCAGCATTGCTCAGGCGGGGGCTGAGGAGAGTCAGCGTACCAGCGGGGATAAAAAAAAAAGCAGGCTGCTCTTTCACACACACGCGCAGTGTTGCGTGCACGCTGTCACGCACTGAACTCTCAAGAGGCTGAGGAGAGTCAGCGCAGCATAACAGCGGGGATACCCGGACAACGTCGGGACGGGCTGCTAGTCACTAATAAAATAACTTGAAGTGACAAGTGACAAATGATTACAGGGCATTAACCACTATCGAAGGCCCTAACACATGAACGAGACCTATTGCATTTTCAATGCTGGTTATACTTTTCATGTGATGTATTTTTCTCTTTTTTGTGCGAATGCTCAACTGTATCTTTTATGGATGTGTTGCTCCTCAATAAAGAAAAAGAAATATATATATATATATATATATATATATATATATATATATATATATATATATATATATATATATATATATATATATATATATATATATATATTGTATATATATTATAATTTATAACATGGCTGGGATACAGTCTGCTACTACCCTGTGTTCTTTCTTAGAAGCACAAACTCATTCAGTGAGCACTTGCTTTCCCCACCCCCTCTCCGCATAAGGGTCATTGCACACAACCATATAATCTGCTAGGGAATCAGCAGCCTCATATGTTGCAACAAATGAACAGGAAATACTATGGTAGAATGTACATAATAGAAAATAGGTCTAACATTATATAAACGGCCTGTGATTGTGACTCTCTGCAATTAATGTGTTCACTGCACACTTCTGGATGTGTACATGTAGTTTTTATTTTCATCATTATCATATGCACTCGGGAGTATTAATTGCCGTGTCAACCTTGTCAGTAGAGATGGGCGCACAAATCATTGCAGCTGTTGTATTTATCCACTCAACACATCTTCTTTCTTCGGCTCTTTCTTGTTGCTCTGACCGACAATGAGTTATGTCATACACGGGCCGACAATTGTCACAGAGCATCGTGATGAAAATATAACAATGAAAATAAATATTTCCAAAAATGATACTGTATGTTCTTTCATCGTACATGCATCAGAGATAGGTAAAGGTGCACATTAAAAAGAGAGGTTGAATTAAAAACCGCATTTGGATGTGACTTAACGGTGAGAGCAGTGGACTTTGAAGCTGGCGGGAGGCTCAAAAAGAGATGATGACCCCTCTACAGGGCACAGTTTGCTGTAAATGTTGCAATTGCCTTTACATAGCCCTTACTGCTCCTGACAAAGCGCGTGATTGGTTATCGCACAGTATCGATTAACACTTTGCCTGACCCGCCGATTTCTAACTGACCATTTTCTACCATCTGCAGATATAACCGTTGATTCTGGAAGAGCTCCATCCACAAAGGCGCCGTCCCAGCAGGAGACTGCGCCCAGGACAAAGGGCACCCAAAGCCAAACGTTAAGCGCCATTTTACCTTTAAGCACTGCGAATTGACTCTTCCTGATCTAAAAAAGCACCTGATAATGGTAAAGATATGCAGAACTCTTCGGGCCTGTCATAAAGATGAAACATATAGGCGTACACGATATTGCACAAGCCGAGCAAGTGAAATGTATAGAGATATAATTGTGGTCAGCAATGCTATAGTGACGCAACCAAAATAAATTCACATGTATTTTCTTAAACATCTGTTCCAATTAAGCTTTGCTGTGCAAAGTCGTACAATGAATAGAGTTTGTGCACTTTAATGCACGCGTGCATGAAGTACCGTTGGCCCCATGCGATTCCTCGTTTAACGCAGCTGTAGCAGAGAAGTATTTGGACTCCAAGGATTCCTTGCGTCCCTTTCTCCTCTTGCTGAGGAACTCACCGGTTGCTGCAGCCCGGAACGCCACTCTGCTTCCGCTACCCAGTTGGACTCCCCGTATCCCTGAAGGGATTGACCGCCCCGCCGTGTGGTAACAGCTTGCAGCACCCGCTTCGCGGGTGCCGCTGCGCGGCGTGAGGCGTGGGGTCGAGGCCACTGGAGTGCGATCAGCTGCGGTTGGAGAAAGGAGGAGGAGGGAACATCTGAGTCAACTGAAGGCGCGAGCGGCAGGGACTACCAAGACCAAGAGTCCCTGCCCTGCACAGGTGTGCACGGCCGCGCCCCCAGCAAGACACGCCCCCCGGCTGACCAGGATTCAAAAGAGGGAAGCCTCGCCACAGAAAGCGGGACCCCTCGTGCTGAGGAACTCACCGGTTGCTGCCGCCCGGAACGCCACTCTGCTTCCGCTTCCCAGTTGGACTCCCCGTATCCCTGAAGGGATTGACCGCCCCGCCGTGTGGTAACAGCTTGCAGCACCCGCTTCGCGGGTGCCGCTGCGCGGCGTGAGGCGTGGGGTCGAGGCCACTGGAGTGCGATCAGCTGCGGTTGGAGAAAGGAGGAGGAGGGAACTTCTGAGTCAACTGAAGGCGCGAGCGGCAGGGACTACCAAGACCAAGAGTCCCTGCGCTGCACAGGTGTGCACGGCCGCGCCCCCAGCAAGACACGCCCCCCGGCCGCAACGCTCGGCACAAAATTAACAGGTAACCGCTCAGCGGGACGCGAGCGGGACGCCGAGCGAAGCCCGAGCAAAGGGCGGGCAGTCTGTGGCAGTCAGGGGCTGACAGAGGCTGGGCTGGGCCACCCCCCTTACATCTATTGCCTCGGGTCCAAGACCCCGGAGTTCACCTGTGGGACCCGTAGCCATCATGTCAACTCGCTCCGGCAAAGCTTTGAGGGGCGGTGGAGAAAGTGCTTCAGGGGGCTCCACGATGATTGGCACTATGGACAAATTCATCACCAGGGTGGCCGCCGTCATTGAAAAGGAGATTGCAATGACGGAACGCCGCCTCTCACTTGACCTTCTTCCATCCAAACGCTCTTCCCTGGGAGCTGCGGCACATGTTTTGTCCCCAACTTCCTCTATCCCCACTGCACCTCCGCCTGGGTCCCTATCTGGGGAGCAACATATTGTAGCGTTAGAGGCAGGAATAGACAGGATAGAAAGCCTGATATCAGTTTCTCC
The DNA here is from genome assembly GCF_964263255.1 of Lissotriton vulgaris. Classification (NCBI taxonomy): domain Eukaryota; kingdom Metazoa; phylum Chordata; class Amphibia; order Caudata; family Salamandridae; genus Lissotriton; species Lissotriton vulgaris. The sequence continues at coordinate 976,613,726 of NC_141697.1, forward strand.
CCCCAGCAGTCCTTGCACTGCGGTTGTAGATTCCGGCCCCGCTCATCCTATAGCTAGCTCTCCTGGTAGTAGGTCTCAATCTGATTCTATTGTTCCCTCACCCAATCCAAAACCATTGCCCCAGATTAGACCTACCCGGGTGCACAGGAAAAGGAAAAGGGGGACCAATATTCGGAAGGGAAGCTACTCCACGCTCTACAAGCGCCCTAGGACACAGCTTCAAAGGGGTTCTTCACACTCAGACTCCGGAGGTCCTGAATCTCTCGGGAATCTCAGCCCCCCAGCTTGCAGCCGATTCCCCGCCACCTCCCCCCTTGGTCCCGGCAATACTTTTTCCACCAAACGAGGGACCCTCACTCGAGCCCCTCGAGAAACTGGTAAAGTCCCAGCTGATTCCACTCTTTGACCAAGTTAAGAGCCTGGGGGATAGGCTTGACAAGTTTGAACAGGTCACCAGGGACAATTTTTTCTCCCTGAAAACCTTGTTGAAACTACAGCCAAAGCCTAGTGAGGTCAATACAGACAGGAATGCTGGTAAAGGGGTTCCAGTGAGCCAACCATCCGGAGACCAGTCGACACTGCCAGCCAAGACACTGGCTACCGGGAAAGCACCAACCTTAGCTTCCCAGGCCAGTGCGAAGCAGGCAAGGCCGAGTGTTTCCATTCATGCAGCTCAAGTGCACGGTACTCCCCCCCCAGCAGCGATAATACCTGCGCCTAATCCTGCCCATAAGAAACAACAGAAGGGAGGGGCTGGTCCAAACTTGCAACCCGCGTCTGCTGCGCTGGTAAAAACCAGCGGAGTAGCGATAACTTCTATGGCTAAACCTACCACCTCTTCGCCTAAAAATCCCTCCCCAGTGGCCATCCCGCAGAATCCGACACGTAAGTGCCCCCCGGTTAATCTCCCCCCGAATGCCACCCGTATGTTGTTGTTCTCACCAAAGTTCCCCCCCTAAAAGAAACACAGCAGGAAACTCACCAGGCGCTAAAGAATAAGGTCATCCACTGGCTGAAAACCAATAGACCCCTTCCACTGGGCGTGGATGGCCTGATTCTTGGGGTGCGCAGGGTGGGCTGGATTGGACACGGGAAAAAACCTTTTGAGGGAGACTGCGTGGTGGTCAATTTTCAAGACATAAGAGCTGCCCATTCAATATACTCCCAAGGGCGAACCGTGGCCGGTCCGGGAGTCGATGCAGTTGATCTATCCTTCTTCTACCCGCGGCCGGCCCCGATTACCCCTTTTATCCATCCCGGGCCCCCTTTCCAAAACAGCGTCCATGGCCAATTTTTCCCAGGAATTACCCTAGCGCAGTCCCATCCAGTTCCACCACTACCGAACTGGGGTTTCTGGGGCTGTTGACTCCGTGACGCTCCTGAGGAGGCTTTGGTGGCTTGGAGTCCCGACGTCGAGTCCTCCCCTTCTGCTAAAATTCATAGCCCTCCGACCATATCACAAGACCAGGTCATTGTTGAGACTGCAAGGGACCCAGGGGAGGCGAGGGCACCACTTGACCCCCCAGTTAGCTTTCCAACTGAGGGTGTTGTGGACTCACTTGCTCCTGTCGAGACCTGTAGCATTGCGGCTGTGACGGACCCATCCCTTAGGGTTTTCAGCTGGAATGTAGCAGGCCTCGAGAGAAAGCTGGCATTGCCCGACTGGAATTCGCTTGTGGAGCAATACTCCATATGCCTGTTCCAGGAAACCTGGAGTAAGGAGCCCCAACACAAGGCAGGATACTCCACCCACTATTTACCAGCTGTCCACGCAGGAACTGGTAGGGGTCGCCCTTCAGGCGGCCTCCTCATCTGGGTGGCCTCTGAACTTAACTGTAGGGTGGTGGAGCGGGATACTAAATGCCCGGACCTCCTCAACATCTCCCTGAAAAACCCTCAGGGTCGAGTCATCTTAAACATCTTTAACATTTATGCCCGAGGTACGAAGGGGGGTAGAGAATCCCCAGTCATAACTTGCCTAGAAGCCCTGCTCCGTTCGTCACCTTACAAGTATTGCACTCTGGTGGCGGGCGATTTTAATTGCACCTTTGAGCCCCTGGACTCCGAAATTTTACAAGATCAAGAGGAACATGACATCAGGTGGGGGATACCGTCCTTAGAACTCAGCCCTATCAAAAAGTGGACAGAAGTGGCCCTTCAGATTAACTCCATAACTATGGAGTTTGGCCTGAGGGCTGCTAATGGCAGGACTGGTTCTGATAAAGCAGGGGCTCATACTTACAACAGGCCTGGACACACGTCAAGAATTGATTATTTTCTTCTTGACGTAAACTTGTGGAGCATGGTAAAGGACATGGTGATCATACCATCTGTAGAGAGTGACCACAATCTCCTCTCGCTCACCTTGTCCCATAGGTGGCTATCTAGCACTGCGACCAGAACCACTCGTAATCCCGCCCCGGACTTGACAGCAGTTTCCAACTGTGGACGTCGGTTAAAGTGGGCGAAGCTGTCGCTCTCAGAGGAGAAAACCTCTGTCATCAGGCAGCTTCTTACCTCAGCTCTAGATAACCTTGACCCCTGTGAGGATGGGTTGTTGGAGGTGACCATTAGGTTCTGCACCATAACCCAGGCCATCAGTGACCTTTTCGTAGTCCCAGATAGTACTAACAGGAGGAAACCCCGTACACGGGCTAGACAGGGCTGGTTTAACCAGAAGTGTAGGGAGGCGAAGTCGCTTTTTATTGAAGCGGTTAAGTCTAAAATACCCTCCAGGACTAGGGTGGCCAGGAGGCACTATTCACTCTGCCAAAAAAATGCCAAGAAGGAGTGGGAGGATAATTACTGGCAGGACCTCTTGGCTGCCAGTCGTGGGAAAGACGCCAAAGGCTTCTGGGATTTGGTGGGAAACAGGAACCGTCCCGATGACACACTGAGGACCTGTAGCATCAACGCTTAGACATGGTTTTCCCACTTTCAAAAACTCTATTCTGCCATTGAAGGCCCACTCAATGATCCCTTCATCCTCCCTCCTTACACCTTAGACCGAGACTTGGATTTGTTTTCCGTTTTGGATGTCACAAAGCAGATCAAAACTTTGGTGCCATTAAAAGCAGCTGGCCCGGACGGTCTCCCAGGAGACATCCTCCGAGCCTACCCTGAAGAATGGGGGGTATTGATCTCGGCCCTTCTTAACGCAATCATCGAGGGAGGATCTGTGCCAGACTCCTGGAAAGGAGCAGAGGAAGTCCCTATTTTCAAAAAGGGCTGCCGGGACTTACCTGGGAACTATAGGCCCATAAGCCTAATAGACTCGAGTCAGAAACTGGCGGGGAAAGCCATTTTGGGGAGGATTTTACAATGGGTGGACGACAACCACATTCTGTCTGATATGCAAGCCGGGTTCCGTTCAGGTACCGGAACTATCGAACAAGTGTTCCGGCTCCTGTTATTGTACTGGAAGGTGGTGGAGCTAGGCAAAGGCAGTCTCTACCTGGCCTTTATCGACCTGAAGACTGCCTTTGACCTGGTTCCTAGGGAGGAACTCTGGAGGGTGTTACATGGCCTAGGGATGCCTCGGTACATCCTAAATCTCCTCATCAAACTGCATAACAACACCTATGCCCAGGTTAGATGGGGCTTGAATGGGGAAAAGACCGATAAGATCAGGGTCGAGAGGGGAGTGCGGCAGGGTTGCGTCCTGGCTCCCACCCTATTCTCCCTCTACATTAATGGGGTGGTAGAGCACCTGCTCGGCGAACCAGCAGACGCTCCCACCTTGGGAGGCGTAAAAATCCCTACTTTGCTGTTCGCCGATGACACCCTCCTCATTTCGAAAACCCCCCAAGGTCTCCAGAAACTCCTGAACCGCTTCCAGGACTTCTGCACTATCAGAGGACTAGTCATCAATGTGGACAAAACCAAGTATTTAGTCATGCACCCACCTCGTAAACTTGGCCGTCCCCCTATCTTGAACTCCACCCCCCTTGAAAGAGTGGCAGAATTCGATTACCTGGGAATCCGTTTAAGTGATGCGATGAGCTGGACCGCCCACATCAACAAAATGACAATTGGTCACAAAAGGGGGGGGGGGCCCTCCTCAAGGAGTACAATAATTCAACCAAACAATGTGTTGCCCCTTTAATAGACATTTATAAAGCCCGAGCTGTATCTGCGTCACTTTACGGAGCTGAACTGTGGGGCCTAGGTAAAGTGGATTCACTGAGCAAGGCCGAGAACAAATTTATTAAAGACCTCCTTGCCATCCCGATGAGTAGCCCGACACTCCCAGTCCTAATGGATGTAGGCTGTAAAGCAATTGGGGACCAGGCCCGCCTCCGACCTCTCTTGCTTTGGGCTCGCCTGTGGAGGGTTCCGGAGCTAAAATCCTACGCTGACGGACTAGCAGAGGTGATGCGCTCCGACGGTTGGCACAAGATCAAATGGCTCCGGGAAATTTAACAACTTTTAGGGGATCTAGGTCTGGACTCCTGTTGGCTTAGTCACTCAGCCCCCCCAAAGGAGTCCCTAAAAAAACTTTACTGGGAATGGGTCTTCGCGAAGCGCATCAGCAATCAGCAGCACTGCAAAGCCACCGCAGCCTTCTTGCTAATAAAAGATGTCGTTGCCTTCGAGCCCTACATGGACTTAATTACCATCGCCATGGACCGGTCTTTGTACATTAAATTCCGGTTAGGAACCCTACCCCTTGCCGACCTTTGCTCCAGGTGGAACAAATCCCAGCCCGCATCACGCCATTGTGCCCTTTGTCCTGACAAACCAGAGACGGTGCCACACTTTCTTTTTGAATGTCCGGACTATGGGTGCCCCAGATCACGATGGCTTAAACCAATTTGCAGAGAATTGGGCACTCGCCAGCATTCGGTCGCCCTCCGGATCCTTTTAACCAATACAGCCCCTCCCATTGTTTGTGCCATTTCCAAGTTTTTAAAATGGGCTTGGTTGATTCGACTTAAAAGACCGTCCATATCAATTTAATTCTGTCTTAGTTAATTTATGCTGATCAAATGTGTTTTTATTCTTTTTATTCTCAATGTACAGTCATATTTTTTCGACATGCTGCTTTTACTCTTTGTACTGCTTTTATGATATATGCATATCGAAATAAAGCAATCAACCAACCAACCTTTCTCCTCTTCCAGAAACCATAAATCATTCCGGCAGGTAGCTGGGAAGCAGCTGCTAATGATAGTTTTGCTCTGGAGCACAGGTAGTCACTCTTTAACCCCGCCTGCTGTTGTTTGTCTCAGACTGGTGACAAAATAACAGATGTGAACAAGATGCCAACTGTGGGTCTGGTCACAGAGCTGCAAGAAACCTGGAAAAGCAGAGAGGCTAATATATATACACACACACACACACACACTGTTGAATGACAAACTCGAGTTCCGGTCGTTTCACAAAGCTTCCCTGGCTAAGCTGACATCCAGGCGAAATATTAGACACAACATTTTTGCAGTTTCACATAGCGCAAACTTGACCCTCAGATCTCGGAGTGCTTTACATAAGCACCAGTTACATTACTGCTGTCACTTTGTTTGGGCGCTTATTCACAAGTTTGTTGAGCCGACGCGAACCGGGTTCACCTGCTCCAACGTCGGCAGCTTTGACACTGCTCTCCTCATACTTTCCAGCCAATCTACTGAAATACATTTTATAACATCCCTCGTTTAATATGGCATACATACCTTGTCTTCATTTGCACAAATGGGTGAGGTGGTATTCACAGATTCCCTGAGGAGGAGAAGTCCAGTTGCCGGAGGAATTAATGAAACATCTTCGCGGAGACTGGCTGTAACTGTGAAACAGGGCGAAGGCCAGGAGTGACGTGTATCTGTAAAGTGCATGCTCACCCTATCTCTTCGCAATATTATTGACACAAAAAGGATGTTTGTTACTCAACTCATTTGGACTTGTACCCAGTTCAACCGCCTGTATTGGAACCTCTGACCACGGATCAAAGAACTGTTGGTGAAACAAACTTACACAAAGGAATACAAGGGAAACGAAAGGCGCGAGGACTGTAGGTAAAATAAACTCACACTGAGGGTGACGGGAAAACGAAAGGCGCTTCAACCATTGTTGAAGCTAAATGCCGTAATAGTAAACAACAAGCGCGGGGCAGCAGGGTGAGAGGGGCGGGAGCCTGCGCGATTCACTTGCGGGAGCATACGACCATATGGCGCCGCGCGCTCCCGCGAGGAAATCGCCAGACGCGCACGCGTTGCCATGGAAGGCAATGGAACAAGTGCACGTGTTTGGCTGAAAAGCCGAAGCGATAGGAATAGGTCATTTTACCTATGCAGTGCATGCGCACTGCGTAGGAGAGACCTAAAAATAGAGTAAAATGAATACATTATTTGACACCAAAACAACAAAAATCCAATCAGTAGAACCAGGGATATGCAGTTTCAAAGATTTAGGTAAGTATACCTCCTAAAAGCGCAAAGCGCCACTAGTAGTTACGGTGTTACAGCAAACAAATGATGGACGGAATGCTGACAATGCAAACATTCTCCCCCAGTCAAAAGATCTTGGTTAAATCCATTGTTCTTTTGCCCACTACGCCACCCCAGTTTGGACCCAACAATATGCAAATCAGTCTTGACCCTGTGCCCCAGCCCAGTCCTCCCTGGACCGGAAACAAGCATCCTGGGACTGGTTTCAGGGTATGTCACCCTTCTTCAGCCAGGCTAGCTTGAATCCAGTGGCACAGTGAGCAAAGGACCCCCGTCTGGGTTTACCCATCCCACTTAGGGCGAAAAGTATTACAGCAAACAAATGATGGACGGAATGCTGACAATGCAAACATTCTCCCCCCAGTCAAAAGATCTGGGTTAAATCCATTGTTTTTTTGTGAAACTGTCTGGGAGTATTACAAAATAGCCAACGGCCAAATATACCTAGTCATGTAACCCAGGATACAGGCTGCAAATGGTTAGGACAAAAAAATGTCAATCTTCTAAAAGTGAAGATTTGTGGGTAACCCAATATACCCTTGCGGGCTCGGGCAGATACTATAGTTTCATCAAAGTGCCAGCAAGGGATTTTGTTCAAAGAAATATTTAACAGAAATCAGACTGAGGTTTTGTTTAGTTACTTGGTATGACCCAACCTAATTGGTATCTGAGTGTAATTCTTTTGTATGTCTAACCTATAGACAGATAAGAGCCAAACAAAAACAACAACAACACGGGGAATCTTTTTTATGAGTCTGATTTCTGTTAATATTTCTTTTAACAAAATCCCTTGCTGGCACTTTGTTGAAACTATAATCTTCTAAAAGTGGCATTTTCAGAATTGTGACATGAAATACGACTGTACCATTTAAGAGGGTTGTAAATTAAAATTAATTTGAGACCAAATGTGATATTCGTACCTGTTTCCAGTTAAAGGTTATCACTTACTAAATGTAATTAGGTAACCCAATGTTATCCTAAGGTAGGCTTTGCAGTAGTGAAAAACACTACCAGAACATGTAAAACTTAAAAGTACATGTCCAACTTTTCAAATACATGGTGCCCTGCCCTAAGGACTGTTTAGGGCCTACTTTAGGGCTGACTTAAATGTTTTAAAAAGGAATGTTGAGGCCTAGGCAAAAGGGTTATTTTACCTGTTAAAATGGCAATTTAAATTGTACAAAAGCTGCATTGGCAGACCTGAAACCTGTTTAAAAAAGGCTATTTAAGTGGGTGGCACAATGAGTTCCTCAGGTCCACTAGTAGCATTTATTTACAAGCCCTGGGTACATGTTTTATTACTTTATTTTTGTTGAGACTTAACAGTTGATTTGGTGTTGTTTTGCAGGCTTTGACAACTCCACGATCTGTATGTCAACTTGTAAGAACCCCTTATCAGGAATGATGCCCATTTCCCTCCAGTTATTAACATCACTCATGGTGTGATCGTAGTTTGAAGAAATCCCTCTGTTCGCTTTAGGCTGCACATCTTAGTTGTGTATTTGGCAACTCCTTATGACACTGCAGGACCCTCAATTGAAGAGGTACCTGTCCTTTGTATTAGCGAACCCCCCTAAGCCAGGCCAGTCTTAATGCGGGCACCTTGTCCTGGCCTTAGCAGACACAGCACCTCACTCGCCTCTTCCGGTGACTCCTCCTATCATCTTCTTTGCCACAGGCCCAGGTGCTGTCAGGACTGCATTGGGGGTGAAACCCTTTTGCCACCTCCTACACTAAGTAGGTATGTCCTTCCCCTAAAGTAACTATAATCACTGCAGAGCCGCACCACCTCAATATTTACTGCAGCAGTGCAATTCTCTCATTCCAATTAGTTTGCTGGTGCTATCTTGCCTTATCAGGAGGGAGCAGAGTTCTTGGTGTATTCTGCAGTATTAAACTATTAAATATTCAGTCTAAGGATTGCAGTCAACAGTAGAAACGCTTCCTGTATTGTAAGCTGGATCCACCCGGCTGTAGCCCTGTCTACCACCATCACCTGGAGCCCCAAAAGATCATGCCTTCCCGGAGCTCCTAGGATTAGCACTCTTCATGGACCCATTCCGCAACCCATGCCAGAAGGTGTAGCAGTTAAGAAGTTCTGAGTCAAGAAAAAAAAAACACTTTTCCCACTGTAACCTCAGGCCCTGAATTGAAGAGACATTGATGACAATGGAACTCCGTTTTTTTAATGAGAAATCATAGCTGATGGCTTTTAATGAAACTTTTCTTTTATCAAGATTCTCACATACTAACTGCTAAGCATACAACCTTGCATTTCCTAGGACGTATTAAGGCAGCTCTTTCAGTCACTGGGTAAAAGGTGGCCCAGAGGAATCCGAGTAGAGCATGCATACTAGCCTGGTCACAGTTTATGCACTTACTAGATCAGTGGATGCTAGGGTGCTCCCCTGATTTTTCCAGCAATGTTTACTCAGATAATGATTGGAACGATTTGAACTAAGCAAAGTGATAACACGCTTTAGCACTGGTATCACCAGCCTCTTAGTTTCAGCAACAGTGTGGTAGTTCTGGGGTTACATGCTACCTGATTATATTATCCATTTGAGTCCTCCCACCCCCCCTTCGGAAATACACCACCTGTAATACCTTCCATCGTCTCACTGCTAAACAAAAATTGTGATGAAATATAATGAAGTTTGATCCTACAAAAGTGAGAAAAGGAAGAGAGGCTAATCAAGATGCTTTCTGGATTCCCAGAAGGGGCGAAGGATAGGGACCCTTTCTATACTATTATCCTTTGAATAAAGTTTTGAAAGTGCAAAATTTCAAGATAGTTTTGCTTCAACAGAGTCTTCAATGCCTTAACAATCAGGTCTCAATGGTGTCTGAAGACCACCTGTACTCATACTTTATAATTACCATAAGTGCAAAATTTTACTCAGATTTGTGGTGAGAGCTCAGCAGTTACTTAACCCGTTCAGCGCGGCGCAAATTCCTGCGCTGTGCTGAACGTTCCATTGGGCCTATGGAACCATGGCGGAACGGTTCCGTCATGAGCACAGGCCAACCGACGCTCATGACGGAACCGTTCCGTCATGAGCATGGAAGGGGTTAACCGATCTGTCTTTTGACTTTGTGTCAGCTCCGAGAGTGTTTATGAAAGTAATAGCTGTTGTTGATTCACATCCATGCATATAAACATCTTATCCACATCTTTCCGTATTTGGATGATTGGCTGCTCAAGACAAAAACACCAGAGGAGTCTTCATCCCATCTACTGTATCATTTGAATTCTCTCTGTCTGGAAATGTCTCGGCTTGTTCCAGCACAAGCTTTTCCATTTACAGGAGTGGTGCTTGATACAATATTGGGGAAATCTTTTCACTCATAGGATTTCTGACAATGCTTAATGCTGGCATAACCCTCTGAAATGGCAACTGTTCCTCTGGGAGTGGTGCCAAGAAGGGCCGAATGCAGACGTTTGCCGATAGGTTGGGTTGCTCAACTGATGGACAAGCTCATCTGTGGACTTGATTGGGCAGCAAGTGAGCTCACGCTATATAATTGTGCTTCCATTGAGAGGTGTTCTCTGCTATTATAAGTGGTTTGTTTTTGTGTTACACTGCTATTTAAGTGTGCGAAAGAGCAACATTTTAATGTGTTGTTATAACCCGGTATTCGTAAAGCTCAAACTAATCACCCTTAAGGGTCTCAAGACGCTGGGGGCCGTCGGGGAGATTAAGCGAGCTATTGCCCAGAGTCATGTGGTGCTGGGCTGAGCTGCCGCCAGTGGTTGGGATCGAACCGTGAGGCCCGTGCTCCATAGTCAGATGCCATGGCCTCTGCGCCGCACCTCTCCCACACAAATTAAATGAAACAAAACATTTATATAGCGACATAGCTACAGTGAGGCATCCCAGCGCTGCAGACAAACGTGGACAGAAGAGATGAACTCAGCAGATTAGACGCAGTTGTTAAAAAGCAGAGTTTTTAAGAGTTTGCTGAAGGGTAGGAGATTGGGTTTTGGCCCCATAGAGCTGAGAGGTCAACCAACTGAGGTTTAACAGTTGGGATGTCTCTCTGCGCCATCTGGATCCATGCCGACTTTGGTAACAAATCAGTTTCCAGCATCACACTTTATGCTGGAGCGCAATCTATAGATGTTGATACCGACTTCACCAATGCTGGACGACTGTGGCCAACCCATAGTGCTCTCTGATTCAGAGCGGGCTCTGCGCTGGCTTCATCCGAGGCTACGCTAGGTGCTACTTATTCCTTCCAATCCAGGCAATTCCTCTCATACCAATCCTGCCCCTCTACCACATAGGAAGTAACTGTTCCTTCATGACACTGACTCTGAAAATGGACATTACCATGCAGAAGACAAGATTGCCTAACCATACCAAGGTAGCACTTGGCAAGATGACCTTCAAGGTGCTGGTGGCCTAGATACATCTCCAGAAACTCTTTTATTTTTTCCTCCAGGCGCTGCTATTGAGGAGAGTGCGTCCTTTGCAATGGTGATGAGGAGGGTTGCAGAATTTCTTGACCTCCATCAGCCCACTCAAGGAGCAAAGACCAGTGTCCTAACTGAAGTCCTTCAGCCTGATCAGGCTAGTTCCAAGCCTCTCCTCCTTTTTAGTGAGGCTCTTACCAACACCCTTCTAGGGACCAGGGCCAAGCCTGTGCTGGCCACCTGGTCAACTGACAGATTGCCCGTTGCCATCGCTCTGTACCCTGGGACCCAAACTCTAATTCAACACCTTACTCCTGAAAGTCTGTTGGTACTGGCTTCTGTTAGTAAAATTATTCTAATTGCTTTCTTACAGCTCCTCCTGAAATAGAAGTTGAAACAGATTGGCATATTTGGATGCAAAGCATTCTTGTCGAGCATAATTGCCTTGCCTTGTGTGAATTACACATGTCTTCTCGGTCACTAAACCTGTGCCTTATGGGATTCAGTGGCCCAGATCCTTCTGGTTGTTCTTGAGGAAGCCTATCATGTTGGATGGCTGTAATGCAGCCAAGTTTACTAATCCTTGTGGCCTTAATACAGAGCTGTTGGCATCAGTGTGGCCCTCTACAGGCACACATGCATGCGGTCCACTGGATTTTCTACTGTTGTCCAGTCCAGCCTTATGAACATGCCCTTTGATGGTTCCCCTACTTTTCAGTGACAAGGCTGATTCTGTGGTTAGTAATTCAAAAGCAGCTGGGTTACAGCGCATTCCCTAGGTTTGTCTACAACATTAGGTCTGATGCCTTTTCGTTTTCACCCCGATTTGGCTTTGGTAGGGCGTTCTAGTAACATCAGCCACCACATCCGGCACATAAACCTACTCAGCTAATTTGTACCTGCAGCGAAGGTTCCCACAGGCCACATGGGCACCAGGGGCAGCATGCAGCCCAGTCAACCACCCCCTTTATCTGTTGCAGCCTCTAAATTTCTTTAGTGTGTCCTTAGCGACACACAGCTATTCTATAGGTGGCAGCATCGAACACTTTCTGCCAAGCTGCAGGCCATGGCCTCAGACAAGTTGGAGTTATTCATCATTCAGCTGGGTTACATAATTCCATTCTTGCAAACCTCACTTCCCTTGCCACCTTCTCTCGAACAGTTGACAGAAGACCACCTGTCCCTTTTATGACAGGAAGTTTGTGCTCTTTTGACCAATGGAGCCCTTGAGAGGGCGATCACACCAGAAGTAGGTTGTGGTTGTTTTTCCCACTACTATCTGGTACTTACAACGTTTGGAGGCCTCTGCCCTATTTTCGTCTTTACCCTCTCAATTCCTTCCTCTGTAACGATAAATTCATGATGCACACCTTGGCCCAGGTATTGCCTGACCTCGACCCTGGAGACTATATTAGCGTTTTTCACATACCCGTCCTGTAGGCCCACAAGCGACATCTGCGATTCATGGTGGGACAGGAGAATTTGCGATGGGTGTTCACGAAAGAGATGACGTGTTCACAGCTCATGTTCTGAGGTCTGGGGTCCCAGTCTTCCCCTATCTCAGCATCTGGGTACATAAAGCAGACTCTCCCCAGGCAGTCATTACCCACCTCCAGTCTACCAATGAGCTCCTTAACATCATTGGGGTTCACTCTCAACATGCCGAAATCACACCTAACCCCTCTGATGCTCATTTCATCTGAGCCATTCGGAACACAGTGTAGTTTCATGCCTATGCCCTGGAACAGAGAGTTCAGGGAATTCAGGCTATGATTCCAATGCTTCGTCCTTGGTCCTTGAACTCAGTGAGGATGATTCTGAGACCACTGGGACTAATGACTCCTGTATCCTGCTAGTCAAGCACTCCAGGTGGCATATGCAGGCTCTACAGTGGGATCTGACGTCCAAATGGCAGACACCAACGGGCCTTTCTGACTAAGTCCAGATTTCAGATGAGAGTGCAAAAGACCTTCAGTTGTTGCTGCAGGACCACGATTAAGTCAGTAAAAGACCTTACCCCACAGTACCCTGAGTTGAAAGTGGTGACCAATGCTTTGCATCTGAGTTGACAGCCATCGGCTGAGCGTTGAAAGCCTTCCTGCCATTCATCAAAGGGAGGCTGGTTCAGGTGCTCACGAACACCACCACCACAATCTGATACTACAACAAGCAGGGTGGAGTAGAGTTGTGAACCCTGTGCCTTCTGACGTGGTTGGAACTCCAGGGGTTTTTCCAGATGGTGTAGCACCTGGCGGGATCTTTGAATGCCAGGGGGATGAACTCAGCCGTTGCCGAGCGTATCACGGATGGCCATTTCACCCAGAGGTAGTGCAAGGTCTCTTCCACGAATAGGCACAATCTTGGCTCAATCTATTCACCAACGCTGAGAGTGTGCAATATTTGCATGTCTGTGCATTGGAGCTTTCAAAGCGTCTCTCATTCGGAGATAAGTTCCACTTATTGTGTAACTCGAGGCTCATGTACATATTTGAATTAATACCACTACGAAGGTACCAGAAAGAGCGTTACCAAAGGTAAGTAAATTATTAATTTAGCAACCATCCCTGCTTTCTATTGAGCGCCTGAGCAGGGCTTACTTTTCGCTTTCTTTTCTATTGAACCTCCTGAGCAAGGCTTTCTTCTCTCATTTTTTTTCTTAATTTTAAATAAAGGCGTATAAACGTTTTTGACTCATCATGTAATACTCTTGTGGGACCTTAATTCCCATATACGTCTCCCTTTGAGACGGGTCTTAACAAATTGAAGAAGCTGGAAGTAGATTTGAATGCAATGAAATTCCTATTACACAGTTTTAAAGGAAGCGATTAGGCTCAAAAGGAATTTAGTTGAACTCTTGAGAAAGCAACTCATGCACAAAACAGTGAGCAGTTTGTGGTGCTTGGTGAGTTTTATGCACAATTCTTCTGGTGGATACTTCTAACAACAGATTCCACACCGTGTGACTATTTCCCAGGCGTGAGACTGGATCTGAAGTTGACATCATGCAGCTCCACTCCGTCATTCCACTCAAGCAGAGCCGCGTTTAAGCGCCACCCATGCTTGTTGACTCCAGTTCCTTTCATTCCATTCTTTGAGACGCAGATCTGAAGCCACACCATGCTCTTTTCAAGACTCTTTTACCAAATAATTTTCCAGTATGCAAAGGAAAATGTCACCACCTAGAACAATGGGTAAATCTGAAGGACATATGGAACCACGATGCAAAGCTGCATGTTGCCAAACCTAGGAAGACTCCATGTCATGACTAATGGAAGTCGAAAGGAATGTCCTTTTCCACCGACAAATAATCATCGTGGTGAAAGACTTTGGATAAGTTCAAGAAGAAGCATAAGAAATCAAAATTCCGTTCACTTTGATGCCTAAACCAGATGAGGATTCACAACCCAATGCGCTTTCCGACTCCAAGCAGAATCGACCATGACCTCAACCAATGCTGACAACCCTTAAGGGTCTGATGATTTGCTCTTACCACGTTTTAGGGTCCAGACCTTGAATGATCCTTTCAGCACTGACACAGACAATGAAAATCTTGGTGAAGGGGTTGATTGTGGATCTAATTTGATGAGAAAAATGTGTATGAAGAACTACAAGGTGCTAGTGGCCTGGATTCTTATCCAGATACTGTCCTTGTTTCTTTTTTCCCAACCCTGCTACAGACGAAAGAACTTCCTTTGCTGCTATTATGCGGAGGGCAGCAGAAATAATAAAACTACAGCTCCCTACTATGGAGGTGGAGACCAATGTTCTGATAGAGCTACTCCAATATGTTCAGGTACCTCTTGAACCTCTAGTACCCTTTAATAATGCCACCACGGATACCCTCTTGGGCGAAACCATGTTCTGAAACACTAGCTAAAAGGCAGGTCGCTCTGCACCATAGGGCAGCCCCAATTGACACTGACTTTCTTACACAACATCATATGTCTGAGATCTTGGTGATACAGGTGTCCACCAATAATGTCCATCCCAACGCCTTCCCCACCACCACATCTGATCACGAGCCTAAGAGAATAAGGGCATTTGGCAAGCCCATCTTTTTCTCCATGAGCAATTCTCTGCCACTAGTAAATGCCAACTGCCTTCTAGGCTGCTGCTCCAATGCCCTGTGTGACATGGTGGCCCACGTTATACCCGCATACTCTAGTGCGGGTGAGGTTTGCAGAAGGTTCTGTTGCGTTCTACAGAAGTATACTTGAAAGTTGTTGTGAACTTATTTATGTGCGGTGCTTTGAGGTGGAGATATCACCCACTCCCCAGTTGGATGACCAAAATCACCCAGTTTATACAAAAAAAGAGTTTCCCTAGCACACGCTAATGTCAACATGTATTACATAAATAACAGATATCAACAATTCTTGTCTTTCTTTGTATTTGTTAGGTTTATTCTCATATGTTCTTGCTTAGTCCTATTTTTAGCCTCTTTTTAGCCAACATGTGTTTCGTATCCCATGGCTGGTGGCCGTGACTTCCTCAGGGCTGTTTCGTTGGTATGGTTAGTGTTATCTTTTAACCAGTTGTACCTCCATCCTGGTTTCCCCAAATAGTTCCTTGTCTTCGTTAGTTTTTCTCTCCCAATTGTGTTAGTATTATCCCTTATTATTTGTTGTCATAAGTTTTACCACCTTCCGAGTGTTTGCTCGTGCAGCCTTCCGTCGTCCCAGTGAGTACGCTTTGGATCTTGGTGGTACAGGTGTCCACCAATAAAGTCCATCCCAACGCCTTCCCCACCACCACACCTGATCATGAGCCTAAGAGAGTAGGGACATTTGGCAAGCCCATCTTTTTCTCCATGAGCATTTCTCTGCCACCAGTAAATGCTAACTGCCTTCTAGGCTGCTGTTCCCATGCCCTGTGCGACACGGTGGCCCAAGTTTTACCAGCAGTTCCAGAAGACCTCTGGGCTTGAAGAATGGCTGCGACACAGCTAAGTTTGTAATTCACCCTGGCTTGGACATGACCGACTTCTTAGGTCGGGTGATGGGTAAGAGTGTAGTACAAAAGTGCCATGCCTGGAGGAGGTCTTCTGGCTTCTCCAGGAGCCTCCAGCCATCTTTAACTCCTTAACCGCGGCGAGGATTCCGCCGCAGTGCAGGAGTTTTAAACAGTTGGCAGGGCTGCGTCGGCCAATGGACGTGCGTAGCACTAGCAAGGTAGTGCTCGCGGCGGCCATTGGCCGACGTGCGCACTCAACGGTTAATGATCATACTGTTCAATGGCTTTCATCTTTTTGGCGAGAAATTGGCTACTACCTGGAATGCTTTAAGGAAAGCAGGGCCACAGCATGTTCCTTGGGTCTTTCTGTCTGCTCCACCAGACAGTTCCACCAGCAATTTAGCACCCTCCGTGGCAATGGCAGGGGTTTTCAGTTTCGCCAACAGTGCTTAGTTAAAAAAAAAAGTGCTGGAGCCCTAGTCAGTAGCTCTCTGCAGCTTGCACTACCCATTGCCCCTGCCATCTCTGCCAATGACAACATCAACACACCTACTAAGCGTCACACTCCTACAAGTGTGACAGTTCAGACTATTCCAGGCCCCCAAAGCTATAAGAATGGCTTGGGTGACCTGTATTAGCCATTTCTAATGTGTATTAAATTAATAAACAGCTGTTGTGCTTATAAGGAAATTAGACACAGTGCCACCATGTGGCAAACTGTTATAAATGCTAGTGTTAACAAATTATTCCCGTTGCTGAACACCGGAAACCACAGGCTCAAATTAAGCATGGCCAACGCCAGATGCTTATGCAGTGCCAGTAGGCCTTTCAGCCTATACGTGACTCAGGTTGTGGCTCACAAACACAATGCCCAGTGCATTTGGGGCAACATACAGCTTAATCCCTCACTCTTCCATCAACCACAGCCGCAAAACGGCTTTAGTGTGACCATTCCGGCAACCCACCCACCCTGTTGGAGGTAGGATTCAATACATCCTTCAGGGGTGGAAAGCAATCACATCATACAAGTGGGTCCTCGAAGTTGTACATACACACCCCTAGGCTGTTGGCCTCTTTCATTCTGCTTGTGTAACAATGTCAGATGGCATATGTGGGCTCTGCAGTGAGACCTAAATGCCCAGTTGGAACAGCACCAAGGAAATATGTTGGATTATATCCAGATTTCGGAGTAGACTGCAAGAAACCAGGAGAGGTGGCTGCTGGGCCACGATTGGGTCAGTACAAGACCCTTTCCTTAACCCAGTGTCCCTATTGTGTTTCACATTTTTTCATGTAAAAAGTGATTTGCTGCAGTATGTTAAACAGATTTATCTTTGTTATCTGATTTTCTTTTTATATCTTTGTAATACCCTATTCTTCTGCCCATAGCCAGAGCTTCCATTACCTACTGAATTTCCAGAGCAGTGTACCAAGCCTCACCTCTGCT
Source organism: Lissotriton vulgaris (assembly GCF_964263255.1). Taxonomy (NCBI): domain Eukaryota; kingdom Metazoa; phylum Chordata; class Amphibia; order Caudata; family Salamandridae; genus Lissotriton; species Lissotriton vulgaris. The sequence continues at coordinate 976,630,983 of NC_141697.1, forward strand.
CTCCACCTTGCTCAACTTCTGATAGTGATAGCAGAGAAGACAACAACCAGCCAATATAAGGATAAAATAGGTAAGGAGCTGTACCTGTTGTGTATTTTTTTAGAAAGATAATGTGCTGGGAAAGGTAATTTCTCTTTGGTTGAGCTTTGTGACCCTCCATGATCTTCCAACTGCAGTTTAGTAGCATCACTTTTGTAGTGATTCATTTTCCCTGAAGCTCTAGAGAGATGCAAGCTGTCTGTAGTTATTTCATAATCCATTCAGAATACACATATCTCCTATTAGCATCCGTATACTGATGGGAAATACCACATACCTAGTACCAGTGTTAAAGTCCCTTGGGAAAACAGATTCATTACCAAGACTCCCTGTATGATTTCTTGCCCAGTCTCTGTGGATCTGATCCACTGGGTTTTGAAGTGTGGTCAGGAGCCACTCATCAGTTCACATTTCACAGTCAAAGTACAGACTTTCTGATTGATAATTTTATCTGCAAATATTACTCCCCTTGTGAATACCCACAGATGTCAGACTGGATCCAGAGAATTTTCACCGGCATTTCATTGCATGCGCTTAGGTGGCATTGGCCTTTTCTGCAATGACTGAGTCCATCCACGGAAGTAATGTTGGAGTTACGTGTAACTTCCACTGATCCATGCCCTCTGTCCCTTTCCTTTTGCGCCTTCAGACACTGAGACAGAGCTCGCAACCTAAATATTTTTGTTTGACAGTATTTGTTTTGTCCCCTTCATACACCAGGGCATTTAAACCCTGCAGGGACTGTAACAAATGTTTGTGACAGACCCACACCCTGTTTGTCTCTGGTGCCTTGGTTTATCACACAAATCCAAGTTTTGCTGGATCTGTGCCAGGATGAATTCAAAAGCAATCTAGGACTGCAGAGCCAAGCTCTACATGACCAAACACAGTCAGAGGGGAGTGTAAGGGCCGGCATTGGTCAAATTTGAGGACGCATGCATATTCTCACTCTCAAGGATGCTCTCAGCATAGGCCTCTTTACATTTGAAGTCTTTAGGTAAGCCAAAGTAAAAAAAAAAACACAAGTAGTCAAAGTGTAATTCTTCATCTTCCCACCAGTCTCGTCAGGAGAAATAGCGTGGCCGCAAGGGTGCCTTTCGATTTTGGTCTCCGTCTCCTTCTGCAAAGCCAATTCCACAACTTATCTCGATCCAACCCGAATTACTGAACCCATCGGCGATGCAGCAATATGTTGAATCCGTTTAGGAGACCATGTTTCACATCTTCAGCACCTTCTGGCTCTCTCTGGCACACTTCTAGGCCCCAAGGCTCTGAGGAGAACTCCAGTCGGTTTACTGTTGGCAGATGTGTCTTCAATGCCATATGTACCTCTTGACTCCGCTACCGGGTCTTCCATTACTCTGGGGGTCCGACACCCATCCTGACTTCATACCCGGTGTCTAGGCTTTGGCCTGTCCTCCACACGTATACTCCGCAGATGACATATAATCATCAATTTTTCTTTTGGACTCTTAAGCAAATCCGGCACAACCTCGACCTATATCACTGCCCCCCTTAACCTCTCTCCCACAGCCTATTCAATCCTTTCTGACTCAGATGGGACTATGCCTCTATGCAGGCCATTACATATTTCTTTGACTTCTGATTCAGTGCAACACAAGATGAGGATGCTGGTTACGCATGTTACCGCTATGATGAGATAAATCTTTTATGCACTATCAGAATGACAGTAGGTTGACTTCTCCCCAGACACTAGGTTGAACTCACCTCAAACTTCTTCTTTCTCCCCCAAGGCCCCTCCACAGAGGAATTGGCTTCCTTTGCCCTGATGATAGGGAAGGCAGCAACAGCATCGGACCTCCATCTCCCATTCGGTCGAAGTTAAGACCAGCGGCCTGACGGAAGCCCTATAATGGGAGTAACATTTGCTCCTTATTTCCAGTATGAGAACCTTCTTGATGGCTTCTTTGTCCAAAAAAGCATCAGCTTCCTTCAGTAAGATGCAAAAGTTGTCCTCAGAAAACTGCTCTGGTGTAGACAGTGTATTTGGCGGAGTGGAAAGGAATAGTAGTGCATATCCTTTCCAATTGGCTTAAAGCACACATCTGTTTAATGTAATGCTCTACCTCCTGTGGAGGTAATACCTCATCCTGCCTCCAGTGGGATAGTCATGTGCTACTAAGGGCAAACTAAAGTGGTTTGGTAGTGGTGGTGGGAGAGGTAGGGAACCGAGCAGTACAGTGCCCCTAAGTGTGATGTAGTCTTATTCTCGTTAACGCGCTCCAGGGCAGAGTCTGCCTTGTCTCTGAAGAGATGAATGCCATTAAATTGCATGTCCAACAGGGACACCTGCATGGCACTAGAGAAGCCAACTAATCTCATCTGCACTTGGTGCCAAAGCATCAGCTGGGTATGATAAGCCCTGTTCAAACAGTCAGTGGTGTCCAGCCCAGAGTGGATGACCTATTTCGCTGTGACTTGGTCATCCTGAATATTCTGCGAAAGACTGGTGTGAAATTCTTAAGGGACTGTGCGCAAGATTTCGCCGACCATACACCAAAACCCATACGAATAGCATCCCAAAAGGCAACTAGCATTCACTGAGCGAAGGGTGAAACAGACTTAAGAGACCATTCAGTATCAGATGTCTCCATTCGTTTTGATTCCCTTTCAGGAGGCATAGTAGGGAGTACTTATGGGTTGAGCCTGCCTGGACAATCAGCTTTCAAGGAGAGGATGGAAAATCGAGCCTCCAGGAGCAGGTCTGTGTCTTCTGGCAACCTGTCGACTGTTTGATGGTCTAGAACTCGGCTTGGCTCAAGTGGCCATCATTAAGTCCTTAATAGCCTCGTTAAAGGGGAGGAATGGTTCTGAGGAAGTTTGGCCAGGTTGTATTCTGTACTGAAGAAGAATGGAGCTTTTTGTCCTATTTTAGACTTTCGCCCTCCTAACTTCTTTCTAAAGAAGGACAAATTCAAGATGCTCACATTGGCCCAAGTTCTAGCTTCCCTTCATCTAGGAGGATGGTGATGTTGGATTTGCAGGATGCTTATTAGTTTTCTGTGCTCCCCCCAGCTCCTCTCGTGTGTATTTTAAATTGGTGCCGGGGGTCTCACCACATCTTTAGAGGTTCGGAATACCAGTCTTCTCATACTTCAATAACTGGTTGCTGAAGGCTGGCTTGCCACAGTGAGTCATAGACATCCTCCAGATGATTGTTGTTAGAAATGGGATCCCTGGCTGGTCAGGGCTCACGCCAAAGTCAGTCAGAGACCACCATTCCTAAGTCAGGGCAAGGCAGTTACACACCAAGATAACCCCTGCTCACCCCCTTGGTAGTGTGACTTGAGCAGTAAGGCTTACCCCAGAGGCAATGTAAGTTAAGTATTTGCGCATGCACCCACCAGCAACAACATCCCAGGCCCCCCACAAAAGGAACTCCACACAAGGTATATGTAAAAATAGCCTTTGTATTGCAAAACACATTAGATAGAAACAAACACTTTACAATGTGCCAACAGGCACGGTTAGAATTTACAGGGGATATGTACGGGACATAGCCACATGGACCACTGGCAGGGATATGCACTTTTAGAACTAGAAATACTGTTAGAAATAGCACGTTGTAACTACTGGTACCAGGTAAGTACCACCTACGCAACCCTAACCACCTTAGGAGAATATATCGCAGGGAACCAGGACCTCACAGGGACACCTGTACTAGAAAGAACAACCACCTAAGTATCACCATACATTTAGGGGTATAGGCATAGGAACAAAACACATGATGCATAACCATACATTCAGCGGTGTGAGAACAACTTAATACGCAGAAATTACGTAAGCCACAACCTGTGGCAGTCCCAAATGTCAGGGGCCTAAATGTAGCAGCTGCCCACTAAGTGCTGGGCAGCTGTGGAGACACTGATGGGGCCAACTGGGGAGCCTCACAGGCTCTGAACAAACCAACTGACTGTCCCCGTGAGCCTCGCTGGGCTCGAGAAACTCTGTGGGCTTGGAGCCCGTGGGCTCTAAATAACACAAAATGCCCTGAAATCAGCTTTGGAGCCCGCAGGCTCAACAGATAAATGCGGGGTCGTTGGAGCCCCCCTCTGGGGCTCGAGATCATGGACATGGCCCCCTGAGCCTCTCGGGCCCTGCAACAACTGTGGGCCCAGGACGTTGTAGTCCCCCCTCTGGAGACTCTGAAATACACAAATACCCCCGCAGCTGCTGAAGTCCCTCATGGGGGAATCGAAGTAAATTATGGGGCCAAGAGCCTCTCGGGGCTCGTAAAACAAAGCAATGCCCCTGAGCGTCTCGGGGATTTAGAGGCAGAGAGAGCACAGAGGAACGACCCGCGGGGACGCCTGCACTCACCTGCTGGGTGGGAGGTGGCGTCTCCTCCTTGGCCCGGTGCGGCGGTAGCGCTTTGCGGGGCTCTCTCACCACATGAGAGCCCTGCCTTCACAGAGCACCCGGCCCGCTGGAGCCTCTCTGGCTCTGGCTAAAGGAAATGCCTCAAAGTCCTGGGGACTCTGAAATCGACGAAATGCTGCCTCGCACTAGAGGGGAGGGGCGGGCACCAGCAATGTGCCCGACGCCCCCCTCCCTGGTCACTTACCGGGATGGCAGACTCTGCTCTGGTGCTGCCCCTCGGGCTTGGTGCGGTGGGCGGGGTTCTCCCTTCCAGACGGGAGCTCCGCTGGCGGCCGCACCTCTGCTCCTGCACTCCGGGGCTCTCCCTCCTCCTGGGAGCCCCGGGGGAGGTACGTCGACTTTCTGTTGTCCCACGGTCCCGCCCCCGGCCTGCCTGACTTCCTGCTGCAGGCCGGCGGCGGCGATTCTCGGCTCGATCCGGGGGGGACACCCGATTCAAATGTAATAAAAATGGGATAAGCATAATTTATAAGAAAGCGCTCCTAAGCGCTAGGGGGCACAAAGACGGCAAATAAGCGGGGTGGGCACTCGTGCCGCAACTCGGTAAACCGGCTCGGTGAGATGCAGGGTGGGCACCTGCCGTGGGTAATCAACAATAAGCGGGCATGAGGCCACAGCGCTCCCAGGGCGCTAAAGGGAACCAGAGGTCCTGGAATACAGAGGAAAGCACTTTCAGGGTGCTAATGCAGATGCGGCAAGGTCCTGGGGCAAGGAAATGGAGCAACCAGCTCCTCAGCAACGCAAAGTCCTCCAGGCATCCAGGATATCCAGGGGCTGGGCAGGGCCCTGGGAGGCAAGCCTTCCCCTGGGCCCCAGCAGCAGCATGCCCCTGGTAGATTTGAGTTGGGAACAAGAACATTTGACAAGATGTCACAGCCTCCTTTTATACAGAGAAATCCTGTGTCTAAAGGTGCATGGTGGAGGAAGAACCAGTCGCAGCTGGCCTGGGAGCACCCTTGATGTGCTCAGCCCCTCACTCTATTTACTGGCAGGGCTAGGGACATTAGACGCACCACAGGGGGCGGAGCCAGCATTGTGTGGGGAAAGCCCAGCCCTATTCAGGACCCAGGTGCACTGCTCCCCAGCCATCAGCATGCTAATCTCCACACTCACCACCGGGCAGACCCATCCAGACTCCTGGAGCCAGGCTCACCAGCCAGCTCCAGCCAATCACGTGCCAGCACACTCACTGCACACGCACACCCATGTCTAGAAGCGGCACTTCCTCACTAGACACATTCACGCCGCACATATCATTGCGCAGCATTCAATCACACGAGTCCGCACATACCAAACTCGAGCCTGCACACCCCATGAACTACCAGGGACACAGACATTCCCCATGCATTCCTATGGGAGGGCAGGCCAACCTTACTCCACGCACTCAGAGTGCGCACGCACTTTCCACAGGGACACAGTGAAAGTGCGCAGAAACCAAAAATCACTATCACCAGGTCACCATTACAAGCAAAAAGTTTAGGGGTGAACCTACCAGAAGGTCCAAGTTCAACAATTGTGTACCCCTCACATATTTGGGGATCTCATTCAATGTGCCGAAGTCACATCTGACTCTTTCACAGAAGCTCATGTTCATCAGAGTGCTTCTGTGCTCCTTCGTATCTTTCCACCAGCTCAATAAGTTCCAGACATTCTGGCTATCGTCTTGCAGTTTCTACCGCTGTCTTGGGACTCAGTGAGAGCAGTTCTGAGGCTTCTTGGCCTTGTGTCGCCTTCATCCTACTTGTGGAACACGCCTGATGGCATAATTAAACTCTTGTAGGAAGCTGGCTCTGTATATACTTTTCCAAAGTAAGGTATAGTGTGCACAGATGCCAGGGAGTTCCCAGAGGTATAGCAGAGGCTAGATTAGGGAAGTACTAACAGCTTTCTTTGTGGAAGTGTGGGCCAGCAGTTAGGCTTATCTAGAGGGTGTGTTAAGCATTTATTGTATTTACTCAATTAAGACTGATGGAACACACTCAGAGACCGAATTCAGTCAATTGGGTAAGTATAAAATAGGTACACTTTATTTCTAGAACCAAGCAGGATTTGGTACAGGTAGGTAAAATGTACATTCAAGTGTAAACCTTAGCACAGACCTACAATTGGGAATGGATTTGCAGTTTTTACAAGTTGGTATGGGTTTAAAAAGCAGGTTATATTACTGAGTACTTACTTTTAGAATACTTTTTGATTACTTGTACATTGCATAGAGTACTGGGGGGTATGCCTAGATACCACACCTAGGAATCTCACAATACAAGGTAAGTAAGACTTTTCTTGGCTTGAGCTATAAGTACTGTTTTCCCCATGCAAAACAACAGTTCAATACTTAGAACATTTTAGGTACAAAATCTCATAACATAGGTTCCTAGGGGAGAAAAATGGGTATCAGTTTCACAGGTAAGTAAACATCTTACAAGTGGGAGTTTTGGGTGTTAAGACAAAAGTTCCCCTAGGTCTAGATAGGCACTCGAGTTGCACCACCAGCGGCACTGGGACAGCCTGGTGCAGAGTGCAGGGCCCCAATGTTAGCCAGTGGGGCTAAAGTGGCCTTTGGTTAGGGGCTGCTTATGAGCAGGCCACTCAGGTGTGGGTGCCTAGCTCCTGGGTTAAGGTCAGCACTGTAGGGGCCAACAGTCAGCACAGGAGCTGCACCACCAGTGACAAAGGACCGTCCGGGTGCAGTATGCCAAGGAGACGTTGGGGTCCCTGTGATTCTCAATGGAGACCTTCGGTTCAGCAAAGTTGCTGCAGGCTCGGGCAGGGAGGCTTCCTGAAGGCAACCACCAGCGGGAGAGGTAAATTGGATTCCTGGGGGATGCCTGAACACCGTCAGTCAGACCACCCAAGGCCATGGGGCGTTGGGTGCAGGGGTGTCTTCTGGCATCAGGTTTTCTAACCAGCTCCGGTCACGGTTGGGGGACCCTTCAGGTTGAGGCTGCAGGTGTCATCTTGAGGCTTGAGGGAGGTCAAGTCTCACCAGATCCCAGGTCAGGATCGCTGGGAAGACCGCCTCGTGGTTTTGAGCCTCTCAAACTCGGAGTCGCCAGATTCTGGTCTTGGATTCTTAGTTGAGCAAACCCGGTGCTCACGGGTGACAGAGTCTGTAAGGTGAGTGCAGGGCAGGCCCTCCAGGCTCTGGGGGCCTGCTGGACAGGGTGGGTACTTTGCTGTAGGCCGATCGGAGATCGGACAGGCCAGTAGGGATGGGATCAAAGCAGTAGGTGTCCTCCTCTTCCTGGGTCAGCACCACTCTTCTGTCCTTCTTCTTTCTTCCTCGAATCTGTGGAGGCAAGGTTCATGGTTGTCCCTAAATACTAGATTTAGAGGTGTTAAAAGGGGTGTGCAGGTCGGGACCAATGGGTCTCTTCCTTGGGGTGGGTACACTCACTATTACGCCACTCTCCAGCAGGAGGGGGTCATAAGCCTCTTCCTGATTGGTTGGGTCCCCTCATCTTCAAGATGGAGTGAACTGAGATATGTGCTTCACCACGCCTCCCCCCACTGGAAGCGTGGGGTTGGCAAAGGTGAGCACACCTCTCCTCCTAGCTTGGTTTTCCTCCAATTCTCCCGCCCAAAGTGGGAGTTAAAACCGGTGGGAGACAGTTGTTGGGGGCAGCAAAAGGCAGGGACAGCTTACAAAGGCAGCAGGCCTTTGAAGCTTCCACTTCGGGGACCCAGCCTATCCTGGGGGAGGAAGCATGACACCTCTGCCAAAGATGGCCTTTGTTTCTGGACCCAGAGAGCGGAGGCTCTCTACCCAAGGTTCCAGAAACCTATCTAGTGGTGGCAAAGGGCAGGCAGCTATTTAGAAACCACCCAGGGCTGGTTGTTTTTCAGGGGCATCTCTAAGTGAGTGCATTTTACATTAAATCCCACACTGGCTTCAGTGTGGGTTTCATGTGCTGAGAAGTTTGTTACCAAACTTCCCAGGTTTTAGTAAAGCCTTTATGGAGCTGTGTAGTTTGTAATTACCATATACGCTTTATGGCTTTACTACGCTTACAATGTCTAAGAATGGATTTAAACACTTTAGGGGTACAGGGCTCATGCCACTGTACCCTCACCCGAGGCTAGTGCACCCTGCTAGAGGGGTGGCTTACCTAGGCCTCAGGCAGTGGGTTGTTGGAATGTCACTCATGGATGTGTGCCATGTCGACTTTTCTCTGCACCAAATCACGCAGCCTGCAATGACAGTGTGTGGGTGTTAAGGTTCAGGGCCTCTAAGGGTGGCACAATAGGTGCTGAAGCTCTTAGAGGCCTTCCCTGATCACAGTGCCCTTGGTACCCATGATACCTTTTACAAGGGGCTTACCTGTGGCCACATATGGGTCAGTTGTGGGTACAAAGGTACAGTTTTGGGAAAGAACACAGGCCTTGGGAGCCTGATTGTCAGGGACCCAGGGCACATCAAGTCAGGTTGCATCAGATGTCAGACAAAAAGTGGGGGGTATCCATACAAAAAAGGGGCACTTCCCTGCAGTGGAATTTGAGTCTCAGCACCAAGGAAACCTGTCCAATTCTATCCAGGTTTCGGAGGAGACTGTGAAAGACCTGCATTGGTGGCTGTTCAGCCGCAATTAGACATGTCTTAGACGCCTCTCCCTACCCCACCCTGAGTTGACAGTCATGATGGATGCAGCATTGCTGATTTGTGGAGGCCATCTGGGAGTGGTGAAAATCAGAGGACTCTGGTCTCTGGTGGGACTGGGTTCTACATCAGCCTGTTGGGGTTACAGGCCATTCTCTTTGATAATGGCCTTCCTGCCCCCCCCCCCCCCCCATCAAAGTAAGACTGGTCCAGGTGCTGCCTGACAATTCCACTGTCATGTGATACTTCAACAAGCAGGGCGGGATGGAGTTTTGTGTCTTGGGCGAGGAGGCTCTACATCTCTGTGGTGGGTTGAACCGTCAACCCTGTAAGTTCAAGTGTCTCTCGTGGACTGCAGCACTTGTTGTGCCACCCTGAGTACCACATAGTCAAACATGGCTCCCAGCCCACCACTGCAGACTGGAAGGACAGTTTACAACTGCTAACTCGACTTTGCCATTTAAAGTGATGGCAAAGCCTAAACCTCTTTTTTAAATATATTTAAGTCACACCCATGGTGTAGGCCTTACGAGCCCTACGGAGGAGTGCTGTATGTTAAAAAGTGGAACATGTACTTTTACATGTTCCAGCAGCAAAAACACTACATTTTTGTTTTTACTGTGGAAAGGCCAATAGCCCCATTGGCAAGTACAGTTTTAGGCTGGCACCTCAACCCTCCTAACTTTGAATGGGACTACTAAAGTTGGTACTGTAAGGTATGAAAATAATTAGTGCATTAAATCCGATCTAATGATTACATCGAATTTAATGTCACTGGTGGGCAAAGTACAACTTTAGAAGTTGCCACTTTAATTGCCGAAGGTTTTTAGTACCCGTTTACTATCCTACATGGGGTCCTGCCGCTGAGACAGCTTTCTGCCCTTTTGGGGAGACGTGCTGACGATTACCATGAAAGGATACAATAGGGCCTGCTCCGGAAGGAGGTGGCACCTGCCTCCTGCAGGATGCCACACAAGTATTAGCCCAAAAGATGAGCTTCAAAGGAGAAGCTGCCTTTGCAGCGCAAATGGTTAATACTTGGGAGAGGGGCTGCCCCATTGTTCAGGCGGCACTAGGGACAGGGGAGGGTAAACAAGTTGCCGAACCGGTTTTCCAGGGGCGTGAAGCCCACTTGGTAGCCACACCTCTGGGTTGGGTTAGAGGGCTCTAGATGCTGAGAGAGGAGGTCTGCCATCTTGGGAGTGGGAAGAATGGTGCATCCTGGGATAGCCAGATGCCACACTTCACAGGAAGTGGTCATCAGGAGGGAGGGAACCTGGTAGCCCATTGGCTACCAACCGTATCCTACCCTGGGGGCATTTTCTATACATAAATAGGACACCCCTAGCACCCTGAACTCAGATCTCAACTGGACTGAAAAAAAGACCAAGGAGGGATTGCCCTGCTGCACCGTGGAACCAGCAAAGAGAGGCTGCACCATTGTGCACTTCACTTGGTGCACCTGGTAACTAGCAAAGAAGAGAGACTGTGTCTGCTGTGTCCTGCTCAAGGAGAAGCCTTCTCCAGAGCCCAGCCAAATCCAAGAGACTTCAAAGGCCAGCTTACTGGCCTCATGTTCGCAGAACAAGGACATATCAGCTGAAGAATCTTGCTGGGGCAAGTTCGTAGGCCAAAGTCTTCTAACCGCCGCTGTACAACACCAGAGACCAGAACCTGACGCATAAACTTGTATCCGAGTTCGCTGAAACCGGGTGTGATGTCAGAGTGCAGCTAGGTCCTCCAAAGGACAAGTTATCAACACAGAAAGGATTGACCTGTGACCTCGATACTTGGCGTCTGGTAGTCCAGTGGTGACTGGACTTCTGCCAGCACCAAGAGGGCTTCGAGGGACGTAGACCCTGTGCCCAGGATCACCTCACCCCACTTCGTGGACAGTTGAGTGTCACAGCAAGTCCCCTGTTGACCGCATAGCATCCTTTGAACATCTTCAGCATCCTTCATCCCTTGCATTCGGACCACTTCCATAAGATAAAAGTGCTTAGAATGGGCTGAAGACTGCTTCACCCCCTGAGGTAACTGTTTCTGAGTACCTTGCTGGACTCCGTAATGGGCCTTCCACTGCAGTTGCTCACCTAAGGTGACTCCAAGTGACTCAATCACAATTAGCCCAAACATTTGTGTCAAAGTGTCAAATTCATTGATTTTGTCAATGTCTGTTTGCAGAGTGAAATGCTTTGATTTGCTATCCCTTGTAAATTCTTTATCTCCAGAACCCTCCGGTGGATCTATTTCGGTGTGGTGTCTAAAAATACATTAAAATGTATTCTATTATCTGAAAGTTAGTTATAGAATCCTTACCTTAGAGTATCCCCCAGGCGTCAGACTAGAGCAGGAAAGTTTTTTCCGTCAGCAGTACCCCTGCGCGTCGGTAGGTGGCATTGGTCAACTCCGCACCCGTCGTCGGCGTCATGGTAGCCAGGATGACGTTGCGGAAGTTACTTAGACGCTGCCTTCGCACGCTGACGTAAGTTCTTTCTTTTCGCATTCCAGCAAGCGCAGATCCAGAGAGAGCGGCACCCCCAGTCACTTTTTGCGACTTTTTCCGACTTCTTTTTCGAGTCTATCATCGACCCCTGGTGCACGAGGGATGCCCGGTTTCAAGGTCTGCGGTTCCTGTACCCGGCTGATGTCAGTAACAGATCACCACCCCAGTGCCTCTACTGCCTGGAGCGCGACCACGACCCTAAGTCGTGCTCCAACTGCCGAAACATGGCCCAAAGTCTTTGCGGGAGCGGACCCGAAATTTCCTCGAGGCCCGGCAGTGGGCTCCGCGTCGCTCAAAGTCCCGGGCACGAGAGAGGTCGTGTGGCCGTTTGCGGGGCCATTACACCCACTCATCGTCTAAGTCTTCACACTCGGGACAGGTAAGTCGAAGCACAAGAAGAAGTTGAAGAAGCATCATCGTTCTTCGACTTCCCCTCATCCGTCGGCCGACCCGACTCAGGGTGCGGGTGGTGCCCCTCCTGCGGCTCCGCGCGCGGAGCCTTCAGAGTCGACTCCAGCCTTCCCTCCCTCCCATCCCAGGACCGGGAGGGACCCCTGGTCAGCTTTGTAAATTTTACGAAGCAATGCACGCCATCTTTAGGCGGCCCGACTCCGCTGGCACTCCTTCGGGCCCCACGGGGGCTCTAGGCCTTCGACACCAGCGGCTCCGGCCTCAGCCTCGCAGGTTCCCCTTGGATCAAGGCCTGGATCCAGATCTGCACCGGTCCAGCTCGTTACACCTCCACCGACGCCGATTCCATCGGCGCCACGTCCGCAGCCGACGCCGGCTGGACCTCCAGCCGGTGTCAACCCCGATGTGGACATGGAGCCGGACTGGCGTCGACCGGATCTGGCGCCAATGGGTACTTTTGTCCCTGTGTTCCACCCTGGCCATTTTCAGCCAGATTGGCAGCCAGAGGAGGGTAAGGAAGAGTGGGAGAGGTCTGGTGACCCTTTGACAGACCAGCTGGAGTACGAGCTGGACTGGAGAGAGGAACTGGTGGATGCCAATTGTCTGAATACCTCCCCAGACCTTGGCATATTGTCTCCTCCTACAGGGGCTATGGAGGAGGGAGCTTCATACTCAGTGGTATTGCATAGGGTGGCCGAGGCTCTTCACTTCGAGCTTCCTATGGTGCCTTTTGGGCACCTGGTCCAGGCCCAATTCAGGGACTACTATGGATAGGATGGTTGCCCGACGCCACCACCCGGCCCCGGGTGACCCTACTTTCCACTCCCAACACCCTAACCCTGAGAGGTTGGGGTCCAAGCGCCTTCCCTACAGCTCCACCAGATAAAGAATCCAAGAAGCTGGACTAACTTGCGAAGAAGATGTTTTCTTCCTCCAGCTTGGGACTGCGGTCGGTAAACACGCATGTCTGTTGGGTCGTTATTCCCACTCTATGTGGGATACGGTGGCGCAAGTGCTGCCTCAGTGCCTTAAATGAGGCCTGGGCCGTGCTCTCCCATGCAGTCGCTGGGGGGAGAGACGCAGCAAAGTTTACCATCCACTGTGGGCTGGATACCGCCGACGCACTTGGCAGGACGATTGCCACGTCAGTAGCCCTTCGGCACTACGCCTGGTTGCGTTCGACTGGTTTTTCTGGGTATGTCCAATCCACACTTATTGACATGTCCTTTGATGGCTGTCGCCTTTTTGTCGACAAGACAGATAATGCGCTAGAGCACATTTAGGACTCTCGGGCTGCGGTCAGGTCCTAGGGCCTCTCCACCACCTGCCCTGCGCAGTCTGCCTTTCGCCCCTTTTGTGGCTACAGAAAGGGTGCCCCACTACGTCCTGCCCAGAACCTTAGGCCAGCGTAGGCTGTTTAGCCCCAGCATGGCCGCAGATGTGGGAACCACAAGGGGTGGTTCTTAGGGCCAGCGAGCGGGCCAGTCCACCCCAGCCCCCTCTGCATCAGTCTCTAAACCTTCCTAGTCCGACCTTCCAGGTCCACCAAACGCCGCAGGATCCACCATCACCTCCCCCACTGGCGCACCATCACGTCGGACAGGGGGGTTCTGCAGATAGTCCGAAGTGGCTACTCCCTCCCCTTCAAGACTACCCCTCCCTCCAAGCCACCTCAGTACCATCGCATGTCGGCGGATCACCTGGCCCTTCTCCAACAGGAAGATCTGAAAGAAACACAGTAGTTATAGATTCCTTACCTTAGAATTAACCCCGGGGGTCAGACTGGATCCCGAAAGTTTTTTCATCAGCAGTACCTCTGCGCGTCAAGAGGTGACGTAGTTCGGCTTCACTTCCGGCGCCGTGGTTGCAGGGATGACGCTGCAGGAGCTACTTAGACACCGCCCTTGCGCGCTGACGTCAGTTCTTTCTTTTTCTGCATCAGCCAGCGCAATTCCGGGAAGAGCAGTACCTCAGTAATCTTTTGACTAGGTTTTTCTCGACTTTTGTCGACTTCTTGTTTTGAGTCTCCAACTCCGAACAGGTGCACGAGGGATGCCCGGCTTCAAGGCCTGCTGGGCCTGTATCCGCACGGCATGTGCCTCTTTTGCCTGGAGCCCGACCACGACCCCAAGTCGTGCTGCGACTATCGGTTGATGGCGCCGAAGTCTTTGCAGGAGCGGTCCTGAAAGCTGCTTGAACGCCGACAGTTCCGCCCGTTCGAGAGTGAGGCCGAGTGACCGGTCGCGGAGCCACCACCATTCCGGTTCAAAATCATCGAAGTCTTCGCACTCTGGGTCGGCTAAGTCGAAGCACAAACAGAAGTCAAAGAAGCATTGTCACTCTTCGACTTCTCCTCATCGGTCGGCCGATCTGACGAGGCACGCGGGTGGTGCCACTCCCGCGGCTCCGTGCACGGAGCCCCACTGGTCGACTCCGAGCTTCCCTCCCTTTCCGGGTCCCAGAGCTACACCTGCCCAGCTTCGTACGTTATACAAGGCGATGCATGCCATCTTTGGGCGGACCGACCCCGCCGGCGTGCCTTCGGGCCCCGCGGACTCGGTGAGGGGGCCTAAATCCAAGCTGCCGGTGGCTCTGACCCCCCTTGGATCCCGACCTGGATCGGGATTGGCGCTGGTTTACCTCGTTGCACCGCCACGGGCGCCACCCCTTACGGCACAACTACCGCGTTCGGTGCTGGACGGCTCCCCGGCCGGCGTCGACCCCGGCCTCCATCCCGACGTGGACACGGAGCCGGACCGGCGTCGTCCGATGCCGGATCTGGCCCCGGGTGGGGTTTTTGTGCCCCTGTTCACTCCTGGGGTCCCGTTTTAACAACAGTGGCAACCAGAGGATGATGAGGAGTACTGGGAGGGGTCAGATGACCCTTTAACTGACCAGTTAGATACTGAGCAGGACTGGAGAGGAACTGGGGGATGCCAGTGGTCTTGACACCTCTCCTGACCTTGGCATGTTGTCTCCTCCTACCGTAGCTACGGAGGAGGGAGTGTCATACGCAGTAGTGTTGCGTAGGGCAGCCGAGGCTCTCAACCTCTAGCTTCCTACGGTGGCAGTCAGGACTAACCTCCTGACAGAGGTCCTCCACCGGCTGTGAGCTCTTCGGAGCCCCTGCTGCCGTATAATGAGAACCTTACAGACGTCCTTTTGGTCAAGTGGTCCAGGCCTAACACGGGGGCTCCCGGGGACAGGATGATTGCCCAACCCCACTTTCCTCTCCCAACACCCCACCCCTGAGAGCTTGGTTGTTCAAGCTTCCATCTCCAAACGCTCCTTCTCTACCGCTCCACCGGAAAGGGAATCCAAGAAGCTGGACCACCTTGGCAAGAAAATGATCTCTTCCGCCAGCTTAGGACTTAGGTCTGTAAACACTGCCTGTCTCTTGGGCAGTTATTCGCACTCAGTGTGGGATACGGTGGCACACATGCTGCCTCAGTGTCCAGGGGAGGCCTGGGCAGTGTTCTCTCAGGCTATTGCTGCCGGGAGAGAAGCAGCAAAGTTTACAATCCGTTGTGAGCTGGACACAGCTAACTCTCTGGGCAGGACCATTTCAACGTCGGTAGCGCTTGGTCGCTACGCCTGGAAGAGGTACACTGGCTTTTCAGGGGATGTCAAGAACACCTTGATGGACATGTCTTTTGATGGCTGTTGACTTTTTTGGCGACAAAGTATACAACGCACTAGAGCGCATTCAAGTCCTTGGGCCTCCCCACCCGTCCGTCGCAGTTTGCTTTTCGCCACTACCGTGGCTACGGAAGGGGTGCCCTGCTACGTCCCACCCACAGCCACAGGCCGCAGCAAGTTACCCAACCTTCGCGCGGCCGGGGACGTGGAAAAAAACGGTGTGGTTCCAGGGGCAGTGAGCAGGCCAGTCCACCAACCCCCCCTCTGCAGTAGCCTCCAAACCCTCCTAGTCTGACCTTTCAGGCCCATTAAACGACAGTGGGCGGCAGGATTCCCCATCACCTCCCCCACTGGAGCACCATCACGTTGGGCAGGTGGGTTTTGCAAATAGTCCAAAACAGTGGCGGATGGTGACATATGAAAGTGGTGTGGCGTAAACCTTCTGTCAGAGTGCACCATGGCGAGCGAGCGCAGCGAGCGAGCCTGAACATCTAACATTTTGAAAGAAGGGTGAGTAAACTGTGCATTTTCAAGCTCAAACTCCAAAGGTTTTGCGTGGCTGGGATCAAAATACAAGTGGTGAAAGTGGTGTTATCCCCCCTCACCTCTAGCGCCCAACGGCAGTTGTGGGATTCCTTTTATCACTTGAGTCTTGTATCATCCTTAGGCCTTAAGCAGAGGGTGAGCCTCACAAGGTGGTGTAAGTCCAGATGTATTACCTAGAGGAGGTAGATGCTCGGCCTGAAACCTGGCAGCATCCACAAGGAATGAAATGAGTGCGCCAGACAACACGCTGGATACAACAGCTGGAGTGGAATTGCAATATGGAAATCACAGACCTTGGTGCACTATAGCACTCAAGGGCATACATTCTTCACAGCGCAAGCATGCACTCTGCACAGCACTATATATACTAACACCATATAGGCTTAGGGTGTGTTAAGCATACAGCAGCTGAGGGAGTTTTTGATTCAGCAGGTAATCCGGTATCCCATCTTCCGCTTATAACCGAAATGACAGAACGTAAGGACCAATGCAACGTTGTGCCCTGGTATTTGGCATCACTTGACTTGACTGGTCATCATCTGCCTGAATCAGCCCTGGCAAACAGTTAAAGCTTTTCTCCTTGGGCTAAATATATTTTTGTAGGATGTGCCCACATATTAGAGTTATCATAATAATATTGCTCTATTTGGTGTGTGCATATGTGTGTATTTGTGTCTCTGTGTATCTAAACTCAACGACCGGTAGAGAGCAGCTAATGTAAAGTATATTGACGTGAAAATATACCATAGTGGCAGGGCTTACGGAGTAAGTGAAAACTGCATTAAAAGACTATTCTTGATTTTCTTACCCAGAGCATCTCGCTACCTGTTCTAGCGATTTCCACCTAATGCCTTAATCCCTGCGTAACTGGGTCTGTGCATTCTGAAGCCGAATCAGCAAAGCACGTGAACGGGATCTGGGGCTTAAAGGTTAACCTGTTTGGCCAAAGAGGCGATTTTCATAACACAGGTACATATTCATAAACCTTGAGCAAATAGCAAAAAGAAAAACAATTAGCAGCAAGTATTTAATCGGAAGGAGAGGGTTTATATATGTTAAGCTACATGAACAGTGTGCCTGTAATAGAAGTTAACATAGAAGGAAACGAGTCTGCGGGAGAGGCACAGCCATAAATTAGAGGTTTACTGTACAGTTCAGGAGGGTACACCATGTGGGAAATATTTTGTTGAGCTCATACGATGCCAAAAATTGTTCGGAAGATACACAGGGCGCATGAATTCTTTCATAATGGGTATTACCAATTAGAAACATTCTACCGCAGTCATGCTGCGAAATAATGTGCCCCGTGTGTCTAAATTACACACCTTCTGGTACTCGAAGCTCGACCTTTCCTGCCCACTGAAGCAACAGCAACTGCTTTGGAAATTAACCACGCTCAAGAATCCATTTAGAAAAAAGCCCTGGAAAAAAACGTTTTCCAACACAGGGTACGGTACAATGAATGAATGAATACACAAACAAAAGTACACCAAAAGTAGGCCAAGCACGATACAACAAGATGTTATGTGTAAACTCACTACAGACCTTAGCCCTCTTGTATATTTACGCCTGAGTCCAATTGTAGATGCTAGCACTAGCCAAACTCAATCTAGAGGAGGCAGGGAAGAAGTCAAAAAAGAAAATGTGGGTTTTCATTCTCCACGAAATTCAGCTCTGAATGGCAGAAAAGGTTGCACATTTCAAAAGACTCTCTGAGAGGCGAACTTTGAATGCCGTGGTTATTCTAAACGAGGGCATGTATAAAATACAAATACCCTTTCTCTGCAACACAGGACGGCGGAGCCCTCCGTTCTGCGAGTTGATCGGAGTCAACCATTTTTTTTTTATTTCAGTGTGTGCACGTTATAAGAGCTATATTGCAAACCCTGCGCACGCTGCAAGCTGGGTGCACGGTCTGAAAGACTCCAATCACTGGGGCCAGAGGTTCACTATAATTGAATGCTTCGAGACTCACTCCGGACTGTGACATGAACCAGAGTGTTATGAAAGAGGGCTGGAATGCAATTATTCAAGTAGGGTGACATTCACAGCGTTAATTCCTTGAGCCTCCCCATTTCTTCTAGTATATTATTTCCAGAAATCCCTTTCTGCATGGTGTAGGCAAATACAGAGCCCGGATGCTGAAATGAGCTGGCATTCACGCGCATCTGTAAACATAGCAAATGTGGCTCGCGCTCGCAATACTAGGGGGGAGGTGAGATTAAAATAAACAAAACTTCCCGGGTCCGCCGTCCGCACCGCCTCTGCTACGACTCCCACGTTGGCAATGGTGCCTTCAAAGTTACCGCGTCACTGGAGTGGCAAATTGGTGACAACCCCTCTCAGCCAATCCTGGCGCTGCCAGCAACACCAGGATTGGCTTAGGGCATGGTTACTCGCTGCCCGCCTGCCTATTAGGAGACCGAGGTTTGAGCCTGTGCTCAACCCTCTCTCTCCTAATGGGCATGCGCCAACCAGAGCAGCAGACACAAGTGCGCATGAGTGGGCACGGCTGAAAAATGTGCCTCCTGTCCCACTCATGCGCACTTGTGCCTCTGCCTGCCCCTGACAATGCCTGTCAGTCAACATGACGCCAGACCGCCCACCCCTTCCGACTCTGAAGGGGTGGGCGGTCCGATGTCATGCTGACTGACATGATTGTCAGTTCTCCCTCAAGGCGTGTCTGAACTTAAGTAAACTGAGAGTTTACTTAAGTTCAGAGACACCAACAGCTGTGGGCGCGGGCGGGGACGCAATGCCCCCAATGGACCCACTGGTCCAAAGAGGCTACTCCCTCCCCTTCGAGCCAAGTCCTCCAGCCATGCCACTGCAATACCACTGCATGTCGGAGGATCATCTGGCCCTTCTCCAGTTACAGCTATCTTTGCCAAGGGAACCATCCAGCGCTTTCCTGTCCCAGAAGTAGTTTGTGGTTGTTGCTCCCCCTTCTTTATGGTCCCCAAGAAGGACATGGGCCTGCGTCCTATCTTGGATCTCAGGGACGTCAATCGCTTCCTCCGCAAGGAGAAGTTCAAGATGTTGACGCTTACTCAGGTCTTGTCTGCCCTCGACCCGGATGGTAGCGTTGGACTTGCAGGCCACGAGCACTTTCAAATTAGTGTGCACCCCTTTGGCCCTACCAGTGCCCCTCGGGTGTTCATGAAAGGGATGGCGGTGATCGCAGCCAGTGTTCCGAGTAAGGTGCGCTCCCGTGCCTGATCCCCCGAGCGCGCAGTGCTGCGTGTGGAGCGCGCATCCACAGCACATCTTAGGAGAGCATTCGCGTTCGGGGGCTCAGACGTGGACGCGCGTGACTGGGAACACTGCTTGTGTTCTGGCTTGTGGTGGCTCCTGTATTTGCTGCGGTTTTCCCATCTTAGAGGAGCACAGCTGGGGGCTGTTTGTGGACCATTGTGAAAATATTCCTGTTAATTGCAGCACCGTCGTGCCCTTCAATTAACATAAATATTTTCACAAAGGCCCACAATCAGCCCGCAGCTGCGCTCCTTTAACCCCTTCGATGCTCATGACGAGCTCAGCTCGTCATGAGGCGCAGAGGAGCTGTGCTCATGACGAGCTGAGCTTGTGATGACCACACCCGTTTACATTAGGGCCCAGCACAGGAGAATAATCTCTCAAGCAACCAAGGTGTTAAGAGAAGAAATGCAGAAAGTACAAAAGCACGAGGTGTGCTTTACACTTAGTTCTTTTGGGCTTGATGCATGTCTTCCCTTAATGGAGCGCGACTGCGGGCTGAATGTGGGCCATTGTGAA
Organism: Lissotriton vulgaris; assembly: GCF_964263255.1. Classification (NCBI taxonomy): domain Eukaryota; kingdom Metazoa; phylum Chordata; class Amphibia; order Caudata; family Salamandridae; genus Lissotriton; species Lissotriton vulgaris. The sequence goes on from NC_141697.1 coordinate 976,650,893, forward strand.
AATATTTATGTTAATTGCAGCGCACGACGGTGCTGCAATTAACAGGAATATTTTCACAATGGTCAACAGACAGCTCGTAGCCGTGCTCTATTAGGAGAAGACATGCAACCAGCACCTTCACAGAGAGACATAGGGGGCAGCAGCATAACAGCGAAGCTGCTGGGGCAGAGCAGAGTCCCTGACCAGGAGGTCAAAGGTCTACAGTGTATACATACAATGTTTTATTTCCTAAAAGATAGATTTCAAATACAGTTATACTATAAACTACAAGTTGCTCCTGGATATAATATTAATATAACATTATTAAGCAGTGTTGGTAGTGTGGATGAGAACAATCAGTTATTGCATGTTTATGGAAGAAAATCCCTCTGGTAAATAACACAACAAGCAGTACAACGAATGTAGACTCCAACTAGGGCCTCTGTTTCTCTAAGGAGTGCCCAACGTAACAGTAGTTGGCGCACAGCTAAGGTCATTGGTTTAGTATGTTGCCGTCTTCCCCTCAGAAAGGATGCAAAGTGGTATTTGCCAGCATGTTCTGTTGAACACTTTCCGTATAGCGCAGAATGAGCCTTCTTCGCAACAGTTATGCAGTGGGCAGGATTCAAGCTAACAAATAAGGGCTGGCCTGGCTGTCATAAACTGGGGATGAACATATGGAGCTTCACTGCAGCATTTGGAGGCGCTACACTGAACTCTATGTGGATCACCTGTTGTTTATTCCTGGACAGTTGAATCTTGGTGGCGTCTGTCCCTACAAGGTTGGGACCGAGTCTGAAGTTTGCCCATCACCCTGCTACTTGTCAAAATGCATGCTCTGCAGACTTACATAATATTACATAAGACCAGTATCAGGTGATAGAGTGCATATAGAATGTGACTGTGCAGAGGGTTTATGACCTTGTCTGCAAATTAGCAAAGTGACACTTGAACAACAATCAGAAGTTCATTTCTTCAATACCTCAGAAGTGACATACTCTCAATATACATCGTAGTTGCAATTGCACTAAAGAGCCGGATTGCGCTATTTTCTTCTCATCATTACAGTTCTAGGGTCTTTCCTTCTCAGCAGTCTTAATGTTATTTAAAGACCCTCCCCAGTAACTGCAGGTGGTGTAAGGCGCTTGACAAATGAATGAAAAATATGTGGAGCTTTGGGCACCAGGGTAGGCCCGTGAAGAATTCCGGGTGCACAGGAAGGTACTGCTAACTATAGGGGGCACGCAGGGGCTGAGTAGCAGACAGTGGACGCACTCGGGACGGTATACGGACGGCCACTATTTCTTCCAATATTTTTGATGTTTTATCCCTCACCCATGCAGACAGATGGCCCTCTGGGACTGCCTGCGAGGAGCTTGTGCAGAGGCAGGCAGTGTAAGCAGCTGGCACCGACACTGAATCTATGGCTTCTCTTGCCCTCAGTGCTTCTCCTTTCATGGGCACCAGTCGCAGGTGCCTCGGTGTGACTCATCCCGCACGATGCTCCGTATGCAAAGGATGCTCGACTTATCTGTTGCCCCCCTTCCATGCTGGGCACGACTGGGAATCTTTTACTTTTGCAGAGAGCTGCAGCATTGTCTTGCAGCCACTTTGGATTTCTAGCTTCGCAGGTGGACGATACATACATTATATATATATTTTGTCGTGGGTTTCCGCTACGTTGATAAAGATTTGTGTCGTAAGTGACAGTTTGCATTCAGTTGTTAGTCGATTTAAATTTGCTTCATCTTCATAGGTGCTCGGGGTTGGACTTGAGGTGTAACATGGTGGAGCCAAGTATAACTTTTAACAAACATACGGTTTTGGTCACTGGTGAATACAAACCATATAATATTTTTTGGTTTCTATTTGGAAAGTTAACAAAAACGAAAGTGCATTATACAGGTGGTCACTCAGTGGTCAAGTATCAAGAAGGTGGGTGTTTTCCATCGAGGGGTTCCACTGAAGGGTCGAGCCAGAGGCCTGGCTCAGCCCGAAGTCCTCTAACACGCTCGAGCCAAAAACGAGCCGAGCCGAACATACTTCTGATGTTTGTCGCCCAGCTGTGTGCCCACACACCAGCATTCTCACCCCTCCCCCGTGTGCCGAATGAGATCGGGTTAGGAAAAGGGAGGCTTTGCTATTTTGATTTACTCCTCGCTAGTCCACTGGCTGTGAGACAGAGGGTTTGAAGGTGCTGATAATCTGGTACCTCTGCGCCTTCACTGGTTTTCAGAGTGAGGCCTGCAGCAGCACACTGCTGGCGGTCAATGGAAGCTTTGTACAAAGTGCACACACAGCCTGGCAGATCACGAGCACTGCAAGCAGTGCGACAGTAGCCTATCTCAGCCAGGAGCCCTCAGTGGAAGATATTACCTTATTGATGCCTACACACATGTAACGCAATACGGCTTATGCATCCCCTCGGCGCCCTTTATTCACCCTCTGGACTGCTGTCATAGATTGTTCACTGTTGTGATATTTTGCCATAATTTGGTGTTTTAGTTTAATGGTTGACTAAGTGTCTCCACACCTTTTGTTAATAGAGCGCAGCAGATTGTGTGACTTTTTGAAAGTTTTGATGTTAAATGCAGCCCCGTGTATAAGTATGTCGGTCTCTGCAATTAACATGAACACTTTCCAAAAGGCATGAACTCGGCCGCCCTATATTAATAAAAGGCATGCAGCAAGCATCAAAACATAGCGTGTGCTTTTACAATTACTAATATATGTTAGTGATTCTGAAAGCACACATCCTGCTTCTGGACTTGCTCCATGCTTTTTGTTAATAGAGCGTGGCTGCAGGAAGATTGTGTACATTTTTTAAAGTATTCATGTTAATTGCTGCAAATAACATGTATACTTCCAAAAATGCACACAATCTTCCCGCAGCCACGCTCTATTAACAAAAGCATGCAGCAAGCCCAGGGCTTTAAGTGGGCTGGGTCCTGCTGATGCTTAGTTTTTACGACCGGTCCCAATCAGGCTCTTCATTTTTGCCCTCACCCTTAGGGTAAAAAAAAATCTCAACTGCTGAAAGCCTTTGGTGTAACTTCATAGGACTTTTTAAAAATAATTTCAGAACTAAGGCATTTTCAATATATTCAACAAAGCTGTAGTTGTTGCTTATTTATCCTATGCAACTAACAACCATTGACAAAGTCAATAGCCCTGTGTTGTTGTAGGTATAATGTTACTTATTGTGTTATATATCAGCACAATAACGGTCGGGGGGCACACTATGCTAAGCAGAGATTTTTAGCTTACGTGTTTCTACGCCACGCCCTTAATTAAATCAATTTGCCCCTTGAGAGACCCCCTAGGGTTTTCATCCCTCTTAAAGCCCTGAGCAAGCCTAAAAGCACCATGCGTGCTTTCAGAATCACAAACATATATTAGTGACTCTGAATACACACATGGTGAACATCTATGTACATCCCCCCCTGTGTATCCAAGAAAGCATCTTCAGAGCGGATAAGTGAACTCATGATTATCAGTTTTAAAGAGTGGAGTAACCCCCGCCTTGGAAGAGCCAGCTCTGTTCTGCAGAGTCTTGCCCTGATGACCTTGAATAATTCTTAAACAGATTATTGCAAATAGCATTCTCCTTTCATTTATTTTTAATCTGGGTAATGTGTGAGACTGTATTATAGAAATTTTTTAACAAATGTGGTTTTGTTTCATGCAGCATCCATAAAAATGTTTTATTTTAGATTTGAACAGGATCTCGGATATGAGAAATGGGAGGATGTCACAGTGATTATTTGCAGTAGTATTAATGGGTTTCTACTGTGTTACAATATTGAAAAAATACATCACTATCCCTGAATATTAACTATAAACACATTTGGAATTTGAACTAGTGTGTCTGTGCACTGTTTGTGATTTGGCCAAAAGGACAAGAGAAAGCTGAACTGGATCATAAATTCAAAGCTGATCCGCACAGAGGCCCCCAAAACACGTTTGGCTGAGGGCGCTCAAAGTCCTTAAGATGTCCCTGAGCCGCCGCCGTGTAGTTAGTTCGTAAAGAAGAGGTTCACTGGCACTGTGGAATGAGGCTGGTTGCCCCGTTTTCCACATATATATATATTAGTGTAGCTTTGTCGTGGTTGCAGATGCTCTGCACTTTCTCATTTCGAACATGACACAACCATTGTACAGCAGTCACCAACACAAAGGCCACCCCCCTGGCTGGACTGGCCTTAGCAGGCATCAGGCGTTTGCCTGGAAGGCTGGGGTTAGTTTTGGAGCAGTGGGGGCCAGTTGTGTTACTAGGGGCAGTTTTGCAGCGACGCTGCAATATGGGCCCTCAATAACAAAAGCACCAGTGCTGGGGACCGGGTTTAAACAGTAGTGCTTGACACTTGGCACCCCCTCCATCCCACCTGTGGTGGGAGGGAGCCAGTTCAGCAAAATTGCCAGCGCTACTTTTTGGGTTCCCAGTCCGGCCCTGCCTGCCCCATCAAACAGGCCTCCTCCGTTCCAGTACCTAGGTCATTTATCTGCACAATCAAGCAGGAACTCCAGTGTCAGAACCCCTGTCGTTGCACCCACACACGCGGTTGGGTTCTTGGCGCACATTGCTGTGGCTGGAGCGCACAGAGACCTCACACTGCCACACACAGAGGAAAACAAATAGAGGGAACATTGGTCGCAGCTCATCTGAGCAGATGAGGGGTTTCATTCTTTCCCTATCTCGATGACTGTCTGTTGAAGGCGGCGTCACCCCAGGCAGTTGTCTCCCACCTCTAGACTATGACCGACCTCCTGCATTTGCTGGGGTTCTCCGTCAATGTGCTGAAGTCGCACCAGATTCCCTCTCAGAAGCTCCGCTTCATCTGAGACGTTCTGAACACGACGCGGTTTCAGGTCTTTCCTCCCAAACAGTGAGTCTAGGATATTAGGGCTATGATTCCGATCTTTCAGCCTCTATCCCAGGTTTCGGTCAGAATGACCCTGAGGCTGCTGGGCCTCATGGCCTCCTGCATCCTGCTGGTCGATCATGTCAGGTGGCATATGCTGGCTCTGCAGTGAGACCTGAAGTTCCAGTGGG